>NC_072875.1:5370735-6713419 GCF_028858705.1 Grus americana
AGCCTCGCTGTGTCTGGCAGTTTGAGGTCTGATTTTCGGAGCATTCAAAAAAGCGTTCCCCCCGCAACCCCCTGCTTTCCCTTTCTATTTTCCCTCGAAGCAGCTTAGCCAGAGGCTGGGGGTAGGAGGGGAAACGCTGGCAGAAAAGCTCCTAACAACCCTCTTTGGAGACAGGGTTTATACGCTCAGCTGTCCCTTGTAAACTAAGCCCTGCATGAGTTTCCCCCCCTCCCCAAACCTTTCAATCCCTCCTTCCTTGCCCTCACCCCTCCTGCTTTGCTCACACTGCAAATATGCAGAAAAAAAACCCCCCACTTTGGTACAAGAATGTCCTTTTGTGCTGCAGGAGAGAGGGGGCAAGAGGAAAAATAAAACAACTCGGGCTGCAGAAAGGCTGGGGGGAGCATCAATATCGCCGTGGCCGTCTTTTCCCAGAGGGCTCCGCTGGAAGAAGAAAGGTCCCTCTTCCCAATCCAGACCACAGCACAGCCCAAAACCTGTTGTTCACCACTGCAGTGTCGTCACCACCATGATCTGTGACAGCACGGGGCGGGGGGTCTGCTGTGATGGTTTTCCTGCAGCCTGTGCACTGAGGTGGGGGGTCAAATAATACCTGAGGATAGACAAGGTCAAGGTCAACAAAAGCAGCAGTCCTTGGTGGGCACTACTGATCCCAAGATGGAGCAGGAGATAGGAGTACCATGCAGGTTGGGGAGATAGTGCTCCTCCCTGAAAGCAGGGATGCTTCATTCCTGTTACCTGGCTGGGATCTCACTTGTTTTAGCCGGAGAGGGGACCTGTGCCGCTTCCTTCCCTCCGAGGGACGGTGCGCATGGGGAGCAGAGAAGACAGCCACCATCCCTACAGGACCTGACATGGCCTAAACCCTTTGGAAAAGGGAAACACTAAACACTTTCTGGCTTGGAGCAGGATTAAAAAAAAGCAGAATTTGCTGTGTTGTGGCCAGAGCGGATGTGTCAGCACAGCAAGTCTCCAGGGTGGAGGATTTCTGGCTCCGTCTGGGACGGACTCACAGTGCAGAAACGAGGGTCCTGGAAACATGTGTCCCTGCTGACCAGATGTGTGTTCTCTGCATGCCTGCGAGAAGAAACTCCAGCTAATTCGACTGAGCTGGGGAGCTGCTGTCACCTCCCCAGGTGGGATGAAGCAGACAGGATGGCAGCAGGTACCCTGCGTTACTCGGAGCATCCTTAGCACAGCCCACGTCGCGCTCAGAAAAAGCTCAGGGCCAGGTGATGCTGTCCCAGGAGCTGTCGCATCATGCAAAGGCATCACCGCTATCAAAGCGCGTGTGAAACCCCACGCCGGGTTCTCGCTGTCGTCCCGGCTGCTCGCTGACATCCGACTGATAGACGAGCACCGTTACTCCAGCTACGCTGCCTCTCCAGCACAGCCTGGGCCCCAAGCCCGAGAGTTTCACTCCCTGAGTTAATGGAAATGTTATACACATGGAGCTGGCCCCTTCTCAGAGACACTCCTGCCTTGCAGAGGGAGCCGCTCCTTGCAGCTCTCTGCTCTGCAGATGGATGCATTGGAGGGGACGGAGGGAAGGAGGAGCCAAGAGCCATTCGATGGGCAGCAGGACATGGCAAGAAGCACTTGTCTGTCCTCCTCGGTGCAAGCTGTAGGAGCAGGAAGACAACTGGGCCATCTCCTGCATCCCAGAACGGCTCTTTCCCAAACGGCTGGGCAAGGAGGACCCCAGGGCTCACCCATCACTGCAGGCATGAGGTGCCAAAGCAGCAGGACTCATCCACTCCCTGATTGTCCTGCACTGAGGAGCCAACCAAGAGACGAAACCCCCTAAACGTCCCACGAGCACGAGCTTTACACTGTGCAAGAAGCCAAAATTTGAGACAGAAGGGGTCAGAGAGGAATTTTTTGCCATCAGAGCATCCCTGACAGCCCCACGATGCCTGCGGCTGTTTTTAAGCCACGTGCAACGCACTGGCCTTCCATCCCAGCTATCCAGTCCAAACCCGAGGAGGGTCTTGTTTTTATTAAACTCTTTTACATCTTCTATAACCCCTCTGCCAGCTGGATGACCACGCACTCAGGGCAATTATATGCATCATCTAAACATCATCTAAAATGAAAGGACTTCATTTAATTAGGTTATTTAAATGACACGTTTGATGGAAAAAGCCAAGCAGACTTAACAGGATATTTAACGCTCACGTTAGTTCGCATGCATACAGAACATTATCTGAAAGCCTCGGAAATTAATGGCAAGACTTCTGTTGACTTCAGAGGCTGCGGACCAGATGTCGGCAAAGAAACCATTCGAGGGATGATACAGGGAGCTGCCACCTGGAGAGCACGGGCACCGCTGCCGCACGGGAGGTTGCCAAAGGGGAATTTTCACTTCGGTCAAAAGTCTGTGGTTTTTCTCCCCTACAGAAATAGCACTGCTGCGGGTTTCACCCAAAATTGTTTTTTTCCTCCTGCTTTTCTCCTGATTTCCTCTATGTGGCAAAGAAATTGGAAAGAGGTTTTAAAAAGCGAAAATTCCTTCCCTTCAGCAAAAGCAAACCTGAAAGCGCATCTGTTGTTGCAAAGCAAGAAACCTGGTATTCTCTACCAAAACAAACACAGGTGTAGTTCCGATTCTTTCAACTCCTTACTCCCAAATTTGACAAGCCTAAACCAAAGTCCAGATTTTAACCTTATTTTAGAAGCGCAACATCCTTCCAGTTTCCTTACCCTCTAAAAACCACGCTCTGCAGGTGCAAAAGGCAGAAAGACGCACAGCCAGAGCATCTGCCGACGGGAAGGTACGATCTCAGGCTTCACGCCAAAAAGCACAGCATTAAAAACCTATTTGCACAGACAAGCCACATTTAACCTTTTCAGATGGTGTTACATCCAATCTGCCAGGATACGGCTAGCTTCTCTTTCCGCATATGCAAATGTAATCAGTGCTGAGAGCGAAGAGCCAATTCCTATATGCCATATTCAATATTTTCCCACTGAAACACAGAACAGCAACTGCAACAGAGAAACAAAGAAGAGAAAATACAGAGAATTATCCTTGAGAAACAGATAGGAAAGACACATCTGTAACATGTAAATGGGAAACTATTGGGAAAATTTTCAGATTTTGCTAACTGCGTGTTCTGAAACATCCTTTTACTTTTTCCTAGCGGATGCTGCTTCTAACAACTCCCAGTTTCTCAAAGAGAATGAGAAACTAGCCTTTCGTCTTTTTCCTAGATGCAACCCAAAGTTATTACTGATGAGTAACGCAACACTAAATGTCCTAGTGCTAGCCTAGGACCCTTCCTGCCGGGCAGCAGAAGGCAGCAAGCATCCTTCCACGATGCCCCTCTCCTGCAGCCCCCTTGCCCAGGGCAGTGAGCTTTACCCGGTGAGCAGCTCCTTCGCTTTTCCCTCGGCCCCTTCCAGCCCAGAAGAGCAGCCAAAAAAAGTTCAGCAAGTGAGTCACCAGCAATGGAAAGACTTGTGCCGCTAAGCCCAGCTCCTGGCCCTGGCTCTTGCAAGTGACACAACCATTTTGGCACTCAGCCCTCGTTCTCTCTTTAATCTATAGATCTATAGGTCTCGTTACTTTGCTCCAGAGATCTCTCGTAACATCACGTGTACGCATACAGTCTCCTCGGTCCCCTTCTCTCCCCAGCGCTGCAGGACAAAATAGGGCTGAAAGAAGAAAACCAGAGGTGACTCTTGAAGCTGCGGGAGCCGGTCTTAAATCCTGACACTTTTTGGACATGAAAAGCTTCGTGGGGGGGAAGAACCAAGCTAAGGAAAGCAGTAAAAGCCTCACGCTTGTCAGGAAGGTAGCGGGGAACGTCATGCCAGCCCTGGTAATTTCCTGGCCGTGGGCAGCCTACAGCTGCGGGACTGCCCTTGAAAATAGGTACGAAAGGCAGCGCGAGAGCAAACGCAATGGGAAATATTACACGCTCACCATCAGCAGGTAGTCTGCGCAGACAGGGAGGGTACGGGCACAGCGGCAGCGAGACTCAGGGGGTACCAGTGCCCCCGGGAGCAGCCCGGAGCGGGGTGCGTTCGTTGGGCACCCGATGGTGTGCAAACGCAAAACATAACGGCAGGAAGACTCCCGGTGTGCCAGACGCTCCCTGTATGAAGACATTTAGACCCAGATGCTTACCAGCGCATCTTTAAATAATTTCCACTCTTTTTTCAGCACGGAGACCTGATTTGATGCCCTACCCCACCTCACGCTGTCTCATTTCCCATAGTTTATAACCCCCTCCCCTCCTTGCCGAGACAACTGTTCCCCAACCCCAGTTGCACCGGCTTTAGCTTCCAGCACTGGCTCTTCCCAGTCCATCTGGGAGAGCTCAGCCTAATCCATAAGGCCTGTGCATTTACACGCAGCAGAGGTTTAAGCAAGGAGAAAGTGTTTCCAGCAGATTCGGGAGAGTTTCTGAACCCAGCAGAATCCCAGGGAAACCCGTCTGTGGCGCTTCGGGAGGTCTGTGGGGAGGAACACAGCCCTGGAAAAAAAAGAAAAGTTGAGAAATTTACTGAGCTTGGCATGGGGCATGGTTGTGCATCAGAGCTGGGTAAACGAAGTTCTCAGGAAAAGGTTGGTTTGGCTCAAGCCAAAACAAACTTTTTCCAAAAGTGAATAAAGAAACCAAAAACCAAATCCACAAATAGCCTCAGTCCCTTCCCTGCTGTTTCCAAAACTCCACTTCTTTTGGTGAATTAACTTTTTGGACCTCCTACAACGAGACGGCCACTGCCGAATACGAACAGAGGAACAGAGAGCACGTTCAAATAAACACTCTCCTTGTGTATATTTGAATCTTTCATCATGTACTAAGTTTCCGTGTAGGACTTTTATTTGTATTTGTAAACTTTGAGATAAAGGTACTTGGAGAGCCTTCTTCTTTCTAACATCACACATCCAAAGAACCAGGGAGCACGAATCCCATACAGACCTGTTTACCTTTTCCCCATGTTTACTTCAACATCCTCCTGCCCAAAACCACCGCCACCAAAGCAAACTGAACACAAACAACCCTCTTAGCGTGATTCCAGTCTGCGGAACGTTCAAGGATTCAATCTACAAATCCAGCCGTAAGACTCCAGACACGATTGCGGGATTGGCAGCAGCGAGAGATTAATCACGTTTAATGATACTTCGCTTTCCCTCCCTCAAATTAATTCAGGTCTTCACGAACCATTTGATTTCAAAACGGGTGAAGAAAGCTGGCAGCAAGATACACCACAAAAATGGGGCTGCTGGGTGCAGAGCAAGCCCAAGGTCATCAAGTGTTAGATCCCCGTTTCCTCACACAGTGCAAAACACGCCAGCAGCCCGATGGGACACAGTTTTGAGACAGAAGAAATCCCAAGCAATCTCCAAATAGAGATGAGAGAAAGCAGAGCGCGTCCATCTTTCTTTGCACCGTGAAATGCAAACTCGGAAGAGACAGTCTGGACATGTGCTAGGAAGGAAGCACATCAGTGTCTCCAAATTTTTCAGTCCGGTATCCCCTGATAACGCAGGCATTACCAAAAGCATCCCAAGAATTGCATCCAGTTATAATTTTACCTGTCACCAGTGAAATAAGGCACTTTTTTTTTTGTCCTGACAAACACTTACTGCAGAGGACAAAGTCTGACAGCTGGCCCAAAACACAGTACATGTCCAGACCTCTTTCAAGTGCTTCTCACCAGGCAGAAGCAATCTCCACCATTTCCACCTCACCCAGGCTCCTACCAGCTGGTTTTTAGGGGGAAACCTGTGGGGTGCAGGCAATACACAGCCTCCCTGAGCAAAAGGGACGCCGAAGCTCTTCCTGCGATCAACTCCTTTTCTGTTTAATAATGGAATAAGCAAAAAGAACACAGAGAAAAATAACCACATTCCTTCAAAAAACGCCTCAAAGAGTTTCCTTGTGAATTATATGCACAGCAAGTCATTTGTGCAGGCTTTTATTTTATCAAAGCCATCCCACTTCCTATGTCAATAAAGGGCCATTACCGGTTACATGATATTTCTGGCTTGTAACTTGATGTCTTGCCCATATTTCATTGCACTGGAATCAAAAATGTCTTGTCTGTGAAGCACGGGTCAAATAATCTGGGTTTTATGGTTGTTGGCAGCTCAGAGATTGGGTGTTTTGGGGTTTTTTTCCTACTCTCTTCCTACACAAATGCTCACTTTCCTAAACCAGTCAACTTCTCTGCCTTCAGTTATCTCTTCTCACCAGTAAAGCAAACCTCCCCCGCTCCCACCCGAATGAAAACCCTGATATTACACACCATGCATCTCCACTGATTGCAGCAGGAACAACAGGCATGGAAACCCACCCAGCCCTGAGCACTTGCAGGTATTTCGGGGGACTGTCAGCAAGGAATGTAACCAAGGACTTATCAGGTCCCCCGAGTGCTTTGCAAACACCTTGAATCTGGCTGAATCCAGGGACTGATCCTGTCTCAAGAGACCGCTTCCTCTTGGATAGACAAATCAAGAGTAGTTTCCCCCAGACCGATGGGGTTACACCAGTGTAAGACCAAATGAGCAGGGGAAGAGACGCCCTGCTGCATCCCTGCTCCGGGATTAATTCTCTGAGCACCTCGGCTTCACGATAGCTTCAGCTCCCGGATGGCAGCTCTGCGATAGCGGAGTTCTGCTGGCTTACAGCAACGAGCAGGGCTTTGTCAGGTTTTATTAATTGCACTGGAACTACCTCCACATTGATGCTTCCTCTTTCTACAGACTTCTTGGTCTCCAGGAGCTGCTGATATTGTGTCCCTCCTCTCGGGCTATTTGATATCATGCTATATTCGATTCTCCTCAGCGCCTTTCTGTGCTTTTCCTGCTGATTGCAGTCCCTCCCATTGCCTTTGTAATTCTTTACCTCTGTGCATCAGCTGCGCAGAGGCTTCCTCCGACTTTCAACCGAAGCCAAAATTGTCCTTGTCCAGCTGGGTCTGCCATTAGTTTTATTTCATTTTCTCGTCCGTCTCGTTCCGGCAGACGAGGATGAGGAGAGACGCTTTGCCGCTGGGCTCCAGTCAGGTTCCCTGCTCCTCTCCTCATAGCTTAGGAAGCACCATAAGCAGGACCAGGTTAGAAATTTCTCCAGATCGTTTTGAATTTGAAGGGGGGGAAAGGTGCAGAGTACCTGGGATCCCAGCTTTGCTGCCTCAGTCTACAGTTTAAGAGATAAATAGGGGCCCTTGTGTTTATTTCACAGCTCTCCAGGGGCTCTTCCAGCACTACATTAAGTGAAAACAGATGAGCTGAGTGCACTAACCTCAATGTCTCCTTGGGACACTGTCTCCAAACCTCTTGGAAGTCAACATCCTTGAAGGAGCACCTCTGATTCCCCGAAAGGTGAGGTTATTCCTAATTAATCTCTCCAGGGCGGCAAGAAGAGGGAGGTGGATTTTTTGCACATGCAACTGAAAAATCCCGGAGATGGCTTTTGGCTGGGCTGCGCTAATAAATAAGGACCAATTTCTGAGAGCATAACTCATGTGGGTGGGAGATAAGAAAGGAATGCAAGTTCCCTCCGAGAACAGCCTAGGAGAAAATTATCCTCCGAGATCAGAGCAGAAATCATCGAGTCAACAGCAGAGGCCAGTCACCAATAATAAATCCGACCTCGGCAGAGCAGACCCTGAATTGGTGGAGCGAGGCACCGTCCCAGCCGGCAGGCAGCAGGAAAGCAGGAGACACGCCAAACTCTTGTCCCTGAGCAAGAGTTTGGTGTTTGCAACACAAACTCCATTTAAACAACAGGCCGTTTATCTCAGCTATGAAGCAAATGCATTCCTCCAAGGTGAGGCAATGGACCCCTCAGACGGGAAACTGTATAGTCCTTCCAGTGGTGGTTTCAGTGGCACTTATTTGGGGAATCATCAGGGAGGAAGAATTCAGGTCCAAGAGGTTTAAAGCTGGAAGGGCTCCCAAGAAGCCTGGTGCTTCTCCGCAGCCACAAGAATTGAGCCTCCTGCTTGCCCTGCTTTTGCATGACTTGTGCCTGCTCCTCATCTACCAAGCGACAGAGGTTCGACTGCCATCTTGACAAAGTCCACCAGTGCTTAAAGAACCTCCTATTGCTTCCAAAGAGCTACATCTTCCTCCGCTCTGTTTTTCTTAGTTAAGCTTTTGGATGGGTTCAAATTATTGTCCATCTTTGAGATATCAGGTAACCTTTATCTCACCACCTCCAAGCTTGCCTACATCATGCTATTGACGTACAGTCCCCATCCGATCACTCAGTTATTCAGAAAGCCAAAATAAGGTGAATTAACCTTCTTGCCCTGTCCTTGACACTCTGGTTGCCTGAATCTTCCCTTCTAGCTTTCACTAGAGAAAGGTTTTCACCACTACTTGTCTTGAAAGATACGGCAGTTCTGGCCCACATGGCTAGTTTGTCCCACCCTATTCCCTTATAACAAGGCGATTCTCAAATATGCAGCTAAATCGTGTCCTGACACATATCCAT
The DNA here is from genome assembly GCF_028858705.1 of Grus americana. NCBI lineage: Eukaryota > Metazoa > Chordata > Aves > Gruiformes > Gruidae > Grus > Grus americana. The sequence continues at coordinate 5,379,213 of NC_072875.1, forward strand.
GTGCCCAGAATTCATTCTGTAATGAAGAAGTTAATTTTTACGTGGGAATCCTGACCTAAATTCTATGATCTGAACAGCCTAAGCTCGGGGAAATTCTCAGTGCCTGTCCTGACCCTTCCAAACCCAAATCTGGTCTTCAACAGAATTTAGGTCTTCTGACCCTAGGTACACACAAAAGCCTGTCAAACACAAAACTGCATCCAGTCCGTGGGCGTAACTAAAAGCCATTCTGCAGGATGTTCCCCATTCCCCGTCGTGCTTTTCCACAGAACTCCCATTCCTGGTCTCCGGGGGCTGCATACACATCTCCCTCTCCTCGTGTTGCAACATTTTTTTTTTTTGGCAGCCGAGCTTTTGTAGCTAGCAGGAGAAATGGGCCGACAAAACTCCTAGCACAGCTTGGTCCCTTCCTGCCATTTCAGGACACTCACTGGTTTCACACTTGCTGCTCTGCCTCGTTATGTCTCTGCAGCCAGGTGACATCATGCTCAGGGATTACAAAATATTCTTCTCTGCTGGCCAGGCGCATAGGACAGCGACAAAACAGATAATTTGGACAGAAATAAGTGAGAACTACACTACACAGCAACAATCCTACTGCTAGTGCTGCTAAAAAACACACCAGCTACAGCAGAGCATCCTCACTCAACTGATGTATATACATCCAGCCTCCAAGTATGCCGCTTTGGTACAGTATCATAGAAAACAGCTCATTCTTATCTCATCTTTGCTATTAAGGATCCTACCCAACATCTAATGAGGGTTTGTTGACACAGGACACTAAGGAACAGCCATCCGAATCCTCCTGGATTATATTAGCTTAATGGTATCAAACCCCCGTGTGGGGTTATGTTCAAATCTTCATTGGCTTTGGGAAGCCTGGGGTCTACAGAGTCCTCTCGTGTGCTCTGGCTGTCCCTCTTGGATTAACACCTTCAGTTAACCCAGAAAAACCCTTTTTGAATGCTTTGGCACAGGCCGGCTGAGATCTTTGCTTCCTTCACACAATGTCAGAGGCAGCAGGACGCACGAGGACAGCGTTAATTGAGAATTAGACCTTGTGCCAGAGGGTCAAGAAGTCATGATTTAAAATTGAATGCCTATCAGGCAAGACAGCAGAAAGACAGTGCTGAGTTTTTCTCCTCCTCCCCCAACCTGTCTGTACTGGGATGGAGGAAAAAGGACACCGGACTTCTGAAAACGGGGGAGCTGAAAAACCCAGCTCTTCCCCAAGGATCTGACTGATGCTGGAGCGCTCACCGCACCTGCTCTGTATTTATAGATCTCACTAGTGGGGAAGAAAAAAAATCAAGGCAATGGGACTGTGGAGAAAACAGGGTGGGAAAATCAGATCTCAGCTATGCAGCACTGCATTTTTCTACAAACATATTAAATAAAACCTTCTATATTAAACCAAAGCCACATTGTTGAAATCCTAAGGGGCTAATCCCGTTTCCTATCTAATCCCGCATCTCCCCAGTGCATCTTCTAACAGGCATTCAGAGATGTGCTCCAAGCAAATGGAGAAACATCCAAAAAATTCACAGCGATCCTTTAGCCCACATGCCTTAAAAGCAATAAAGGAAAGCTTCCCTGAAAGCGAGATATTTGGGGCTTTGCTTTTTACCTATCATCAGAAAACATGCCCTTGTAAGACAGTTACCTGGTGCATCGTCAAATTGGCAGAGACAGGCAATTCTGCCACAGCAGGCACCATGAAATCTGATTCCGGAACAGGGATACGTGTAATAATGAAAGCCTCAGCACTTATGAAGCTAACAAATTGAGTTTCAGCATCAACTTTCCCATTTATTGGCAACCACAGCCTCTGCAATTACACACAGTAATTGTGTAAGAGACTTGCAGGAACAGCTCCATTTCAGAGCTGTGGGCTCTCCTGGGAACCTCAGCTCCCAGCAGTGACTCTCTGTGGCCAGATCTTGCAAGCCATCAGTCAGCACATCCTGACTGACAGGAAAATCATCTGCATCTTTTATGAGAGGGCCATGTCTCTCGATAAGACAGAGTAAGAGGAATAACTTCATGCAAGAAGGGAAGGAGGACTTGGGACACGCATCACTTGAAATTTCAAATCCCAGTTTCAAAGCCACCTTGTTATTCCAGTGGGACTGTGCCAACACAACCGAGGACCCAACTCAGCCCGTTACCTGGACTCCAACACCTCCAAAGTCACTTTTTCCAAAGCCCATTTTCCCCATCCATCACCCTGCCATAAAAAAACCCCCTGCAAACACCCAACATTAAAAACCTGCTGGGACCGCACTGGGATCTGTAGCGGCAAACACCGGCCAACGTGACAGAGACATCACCAAATAGCTATGCAAAGAGCTCTATTTTTAAACCTTCACCTTGGCTACCTATTAACTCCTTTTCTCCTGGGATGAGGTGCAGAGATTCCTTTAAGTTTGCAGAAAGCAACAGCCCCGATTCCTGCCTTTTAACCTTTATGATTTGTTTTCATCTCCAGGAGGGAGAACTGCACCCCCTGGACTTCATTTCAAGGCTCGGCTGTGTTAGTTTTGGACAGGTCCTGAGCCGTTTCATACTTTGCACTGGCACGGATTTGTTATACCAGCTGCTTAATAACAACACACCTGTACGCAAGCTGGGTCTGGGGGCTGCAAAGTAACCCAGCAGCGGTCTTAATTATTGCAGGGCAACACAGTGATGTCGGCATGACCTCATGGTTTACTTTAGCCGGATGATCTGATGCGATGAAGAGCACGTGTTTTCTCAGCTGGCCGTGGCCCCTCCAGGAGACCGGACTGACCTGTGGGCTAAACCTCTGGTCCAGAGGTGGACACCTGTATCGAGGAACTGGAGCCGTTCACCCAGCCTTAATGAAGTTGCATCTCTTCCCTGTTGATGTCTAATCAGTTTTCCTCTTGGAAAGATTTATTCTAAGTGGTTTGGGATTTGGTTTGGCTTTCAAAACTGATGAAAAGACTCTCATTCTCTCTTTTGGAAGTCTGTGCCTTACTACGGCTGCCTACAACGGGCCAGGAAGCTACAAACCCAATGGCATCCACATAAAGACTGGGAAAACATCCCTGCAGCAGGCCGAAGGCTCGCGCAGGAAAATATGAGACACATTTACGTAATAATTATAACTCACACTCGCACAGAACCTTTCAGCAGGGGATTAAAAAGCACTTTGCGAACATTATCGACCACAACTCTTCTACGAGGTGGGTACGATCCCCCTTTCTCTACTGGAGAGGCCGAGGCAGAGAGAGGTGTTTTTCCAGCCCATGCTTTCAGAAGGCAGCCTGCACCTTTGGAGGCCTCAGTGTTTGGGTGCTAAAAACAAAATCACAGGGGAAGGTGACTTCCCCGCTGGATTCAGCGCCTGCATTTCAGAGGTGACAGTTTGGGTTTCAATGATCAGTATCCTCGTGAACCAGCTCGGAAATTTTTTGAGGAAGGCAACCAGAGGGCTCGTGCATCAAATAGCAGCACCCACTTTTGCAAATAAGAACATAGAAGAAACTTTAAAATTAGGACTGGGATCCTGGAGTTGTAATTACCAAAGCTTGCATATAAATGCATTATTACAGCATTATTGTACTAGCTAGGAGAAAGACAACATGCTTTTTTCAGTCTTCATGCTTTAGGGAATAACCAGATGCACTGTGGAGCACAGTTCACCTCATCTTCATTAACATTTAGATTAATAGATTTTTACTCTTCCCCCAAAAGCTAATTACTGAAGTGGAAGATACCAAGCCACACCAGACACAAAAAATTTTGGATTCACCCCACTTAGAACACTCCAGAAGATCATCTCCTCCCTCTTCCCTTGCAAACAGGACTCAGGACAACACAGAAGCCAGGAGCTACCAACACGAGAGGAAGGAGTCACCACCGCTCTCCCAAGCCATCTCCTAAAACCATGGCCATAGAGGGGTTTTGCAATGGTCCAATACATGCCCTGGAGAAGGAGTGTTCATTTACAGACTGCTCTTGGAGACCTTGGAATGCCACGGGGAAGCTGACATTTAGACACGTTACGGCCGAGAGGAAAGGTGGCCCAGAGCTTGCTGCAAGGGTTAATTCACCAGCCCTGCTCCCAGTACAAACATGTACAGACCTCAATTATGCTACCCGTGTTTTAAAAGGGCCGTAAAACATATATTGCATTGGCAAGATAGTCGAAAGCACCCTTGGGACTTGTGCTCTGAACTCCTTAAAGAGGTTTGACTCAATTTGATTTTTATTTTTTGTTTGGGAATTTTTTTTTTTTTAACTTATCTAATACATCTACATGATTGTGAGGTATGCGCATAAGCTCTGGGAGATTAAAGAACTCCTATGTGTAAGTACTCTACCTATATAAATAGATCACACCGGCCCAGAGGTATGGCTTTCAAAATACCCGAGTGTCTGTTGCCCATCTCCCACAGCACGTCTCCCAAGTCCCGAAAGCCCGGGCTCCCAGCTCACCAGGTGCTTTGGAAAGCTTTGCTCTAGACCACTCCAGCCTCAGAGTTTTTCCCCAATTTCAGCACAACCGCACCTCAGGCACGCGGGAGTAGCCTTAAAACGTGGCTGTATTCAGCAAAGTAACTGCATAAAAATGACACCTCATTACCACAAACATCTGCCCCGCATGTTTCTGGTGAGTCACATTCGCTGCGTTTACCGAGCAGAAACACAAACACATGTTTTTACTCCTCTGACCAACACGGTGCCAGTGCAACTCGGGAAAAGCCCGTGAGGGTCTCCGCTGCCTCCCGTTGTCATCACAAAACAGCCGGCTCCGCAGTCCGCATGGTAACAAACCAACATCCCCCTTCCCCACACAACACCCTTCGCTCTAACAAACACTCTTAGACCTTTTACAGGTACGGAGGCAGAGGCGCTGGGGTCCAAAAGGCTTTTCCTAAGATCAAGAACAGATTGATGAAAGAGCTTTTCGTAATATTCAAATGCCGACGTCTGCAGCAATAGGGGTTGCAAAACTTTGGATACTCTTGATATGACCGTCCCTTTCATAAATTTGCAACCTTGAGGTAAGCTCTAGGCTTAATAGCGTGTTATTGCATTAGGCTAAGCATGAATAATATGCAGAGAGGCCTGCTGAGTAGCTTTGGGAGCGGCTGTTGTTATTATTGAGTTGGGAAACTGAGGCACAAAGCCATGATGAGCAAAGGCCTGCTGTAATTTAAGACAAGTTCAGAGCTCAATATACAGAAGTATTGAGTAATATTAAAAAGCAGAATGAAACCTATACGCAGGCGCTTCTGGTTGAGATGAAGATGCCACCTTTTCTATTTAGGTGAAATAGAAACCCAGGGAGTCTCATAACCCGTTCCGCCTGACAAAACAATGCTTTCCCATACCGCAAGGCCACTGAACGAGGCAACGAACGATTAGTGGTATCAAAAACCAAACTGAGTTCCCCATCCGCACCCCAGTGCCTTTCCAAAGGACTCTGGCTAAAACACAGCAGCGTAACCCAGGGTTTTTGTAAGAAAATGCCTTCTCCAACCTTCACCTACACCACGGAGAGACCAAGGAGAGCAGACTCACGCTGGTGAAGCTGGGAGATCTGCAAGGGAAACGGACACTCAGAGTATGACTTGAGTAATCCAGGTGTTTCTAAACCTCTGTGCAACACAAAACTGAGGCCTGGACCCAAACCTGCAGCAATTTAAGTATTATGGGTTGGGTCCAGCTTGCAACAATGCCTCAGCAGTTGCTTGCTGATGGCATCCACGCTGCAGGGTTGCAGCCAAGGAAAGCCAAGTTAAACTCTGCTCGAGTTTAACTGAGCAATATGAGATTATCCATCACTAAAACGCATCCATGGTTTTATCTTATGGCACCAGGATCTACAACAGCCTGGAAAAAGCCTCGAGAAATAAGTTTTGTTTCAACAAAATACTCGGGACCCGCAAAACCTGACAAAAACCCCTGTTCAGCAATCATCCTCAAAAACTCTGTGAAACAAGCCTTGAAGTCACTTACTAGAGCACCAGCACTGCAGCATTTTGTCACAACTTAATGCATCAGGTCAGCTATTAGTTATTTGTTAAGAGAAAAACACCAAGACAGCCCCGGTCTCCCCCAAACACTGTGCAAAGGCTCCAGCCCAGTCCTGCCTTCCAAAAGCAGCAAAGGGCAAGTCAGAGCCAGGACAGGGCAGGTTTTTTGGGCTGAAAAGGACTATAATTGAAACTCAGAGGTTCTTCTGACCTGCACTTCATCATGTGTTTCTCATTTTGACCCTTCCTCATTTTGTACCCTCCTCCACTTGCCACTGAGGGTGGTAACACAACCTCTGAGCTTTGATGGTGTCCAGAGTCCATCCGAGATCACGCTTTGGCATCTCCATACAGCTTATCCCAGCCAAAAATGGCACACAGGGCACAAGCTCTGATTAGGAAAAGCTGTTTCACCATGTCCTGTAATTGCATTTCAACTGGTGGATTCTGCCAGGAATAGTTTATTTTGGGTTTTTTCAAAACAAAGCTAAAGGAGAAAAGTGTGTGATTTTTATTACTGGTGAAAGGTGCTGGATTTGCATTCATCAAGGAAGCACAGGATTGTGAAATGAGTTGGAGAGAACCAATTTCCCTATCTGATGAAGTTGTGCAGTATCCTGAATTTCTTCACATGCACATCACAGGAGCAGAATTACTCAGAATTACTTTTTTAAAAAAAAGAATTTTATATTAGGTGTTATAACAAAGTTATCAGCTTCCGACTGTAAACCAGAATATCCAACTTAAGAATTGTCAAAATAAAAGCATTCATATTTCTCCCCTGAGATTTTCAGTAGAAAAAAAACCACATTTCGTGCAGGAATTTTCAAGGATTGAGAAACTTTTAACCAAAATCCCTCAAGAAGAGGCTAATATTCAGCATGGTAAACAAGCCTCAGTTGGGGTTGAATCCTAATTTTACATCTGCAGAAGAGTACTGTTGATGAAGACCCCACCCGTGGCTTATACTGTCTTCCCACCTCTGATGGGGTAATGGCTGGTGGTATTATCCCATAAACTGTTAAATAAACCATCTGGGTTTTAAACACCTGCCACCCTACTAGTAAAAGCGCATCAGCCAATAAATAATTTTGGGGAAATGGGAAGAAGGAAGCAAATTTCTGCACTGATGGTGGTGGTGGAGGCGATGACTGAGGTGGAGATGGGGTAAAGACAACTCTGAACCCAACTCCACCTTCAGCTAAAGCATCCCTGACTGCAACCAACTGCAACAGCAGCTTCAGGTGACAGCTCTAAAATCATGGTATACACATGCATTTCAACTTGCTCTTCCATTACAGAGGCAAAAGAGCACGTAAGCAAATCCTGTTCTATGGGAAAGAAAATAAAAGCGCTCTGCTGGACTTTCAGCACAAACTCTGCAAGTCAGGGAAGCGTCCCCATCGCAGGGTCTCTGCGGTCCCTTCTCCAACACCCATTCTGTTAGTCAACACACGAGCACAGACCAAGCACAGGAATCTACGGTTTCAAAGCAAACACCCAGAGCTGGGGTTGCTTTTCACCATCAGTGTTCTCTCCATTTATCTTGGCCAGTGAAGAACTTGCACTCTCGATTAATTTTGTTTAGGGGAGCAGCAGTTAATTCCAGGCCACAGAGTTCTGACAGGACATGTGGATGGAAACCATCATTGCTGAGCATGCCAGTGCTGCTAGGAAGTCTTCTTCGGAGAAGTCCCCAGAACTGCTGAACCCTTCCCAGGGCACAGCCGGCTGCACCAAAGCTTTAGCGTCGCCCAACAAAAAGCTGTCCTGCAAAGAATAGGGCTGGGAAAGAGTTTAGGCGGTGCCAGGATGCGATCGTTCCAAAGAACTCAGAAACCACAAAATAACTTCCCCAGTCATGTACAAAAACAATCATTTTGGAAGAGCCTCCTGTGAGTACATATACTCATTTACACTGTTGTTATTATTATACATGTTATTCTCCATTGGTGATGAAATCCATATGTCTGCTTTTCCCTTCGTTCTTTCTACATTACTATCTGAGGCTTTGATTTATTTCCTGGCTTTCTAAATTGATTATTCAGAGCCATATAGGAGGGAAAACATGATACTAGAGACCCAGAGACAAAGTCATAAGCAAAAACAAAGGTGGGGGGAGGAAAAAAAAAAAGGAGAGACCACAGTGCCAAGTATCACACATCTGTAGTGTCTCTCAACAGAGGTGAGGGAAAACATTGAGCTGTTCTCCGAAATTAAACAGACAGGGATTTATTGCAAAAACTACGGCAAACTAAACTTATTGGGCAAGGGTTAAGAAACTAAGGACTCGATCTTATAAACACTGAAGCACATACTTAGCTTGATTTCGACATCAAAGCCGACTCACGTGAGTAAAGTTATTGAGCATGTGTTTGCAGGGCATGAGGGGTTAGCGTCACACTCATAAAAGTCTGAAAAGGCTGGGGTAGAGAGCGCAAATAAGCAAGGATTAAAAAATAACCAAAATAGAGAAAGCTGGCAAGGAAATCTTGGCAGCTAAAATAATAATAGTAAAAACCCCACATAAATTAAGACATTGTTAACATTATATATGCAAGGGATCCTCAATCCAGACGGAGCAATGAGACGGTCTTGCTGTTGGGACCTTTGTTCTTTATCATCCCTCTTGTTGCACGTCTAATACTAGAGCCTCGTATATGAGAAAACAGCTTTACTTGCTTAAAACTTCTCACCCAAGTAAGACAGCCTGCAGAGCAGCACGACTGCAGGATCAGCACTGATGGTTAAATCTTCCCAGAAGGACCTTCTCTTCCTTGACGGGTTCTTTCTGCTGTAACAGTGCCTGATGCCAGTGCGCAGATGGAACAAAAAGGTTGTTTAAAACTAAGATGACTTATCTACACAGCGAAAGCCAGGCTGACCTCTGGTCCTATTACTGTTGCATCACTGGTGGAGTACCTTCAAGCTCCCATCGTAGATGAGGCCCACACATCAACGCACCCCCAGTAATCTCAGCTTCACTGCAGTAACAGAACTACAGAGCAGATCTAACTAAGCAAGCCTGAAATGTTCCTGCAGGTACCATGACACAGCCCACCATGAGCCACCTCACAAGTTCTCCTCTTACAGAAAATCTCAGGAAAAAAATGAATGAGTCATAGAAAGTTTATTATGGTTCAAAAAAGCCCTTTCAAATAGCTCTGTCCAGCAAAACCTCACCCATTTACTGCCCTTGTTCTGAGCTGGCAGGAGTTGGACAAGAGCAACACTTTGAAATGTCAAGCTCAAGCTGGAGAAAGTTAGACAGCAAGAAAGTGAGGAAAAACCCACTTACCCACAACTTGCAAGTTTCCTGTGGGAAAATTAGAAGTTTTTTGTGTGTGTGGAAGGCTGTCAAAAAAGGGATTTTTCCCATAACTTTCTTTCAGGAGAAATGCTGGAGTTGCAGCCAGCTCTATTCTAAAAGCTCTTCAGTTTCCAGTATTAGGCTGGGAATATATTAAAAATAAGCTTCTTTGGAAGAGTGCTGGTATTTCTAACTCCTAATAGAGCTGATTTTAGGACCAGCATGAATGGTGATTAGGAGTTTTTAGAAAACTGTCGATGGGAGATACAGCAGCACAGATGAAAAACGTCAGTGGGAGTTTTGGAGTACAGTTTAGCTCCTGTTCCCTTCTCCAAGCTATTTCCTCTGCTGTATTTCTCAGATACAAATTATTAATTATTCTCAGAGAGACGAGAACGAGATTGTCTGTCTCTGCCGTGCATTGTCCACTTAAAGCATGGTCTATCAAACTTTGGCCAAGGAGCTTGACCACTTTGCTTCTTCAGCCACCTATTCCTCTGCTATAAACACCTACCCCAGACCGCTCACAGCAGCCAGACATCCAAAACACCAACCCTGACATACAAGTCCCCTCTTAAGGGGAGCAGTGGGAGCTGCTCACTGTCCTGGCTGCTGGCAACAACCGTTCTCCTTCAGTCATCTGCCCTCCTTGTTTCTTTACTCTGTTTCAGATTGGTGCGAGGTCCCACCAACTCCATGTTGGGCTGGGAGAGGTCTGCTGCTGACCCCTTGGAAGCTGATTTGCCCAAGAGGCAGCTTCTGCTGGTTATCGCGCATCAGCGTTTGCTATTTCTGGGCCCTGCTCCTCCACCAACTCATTCTTAAATAATTCGAGGGAGACTTTGTCCCTTTTTAAGGCAGTTGAGGGATGAAATCCTCACAGCTCACATACTAGAGGACAGTTCTTTCCATTGCTCCCATGGAAAATGAGCAGCACACCAGAGCTGACAAGAGATGGCGATTTCCTGTAATTTAAGGAAAGTCACATCACCACACAAGAAATTTCATCAAGTAACTTGTTTAGAGGTTCCTCTCCTCATTTGTTCACTGAAAAAGGCTAACAATAGAAGTGGAAGAAAGCAAAGCTGGCCACAAAGAGAAATTTGTTAAAGTCAAAACCTTGCTCTCCTGGAAGAGTTGAAATGAGAATCCCATAGCACTGCACCCCACTAAAACCCAAGGCACATTTGCTAGAGCAGTGGATCTCAGACCATCAATATCTAAGGACTAGATCAGCACAAACTACATGCAAAAAGGAATGTGGTGCATTTTTATCCCCAACTGCTTCCAGCAACCATTAACTTCCTTCCTCTGCTCTTGAACTGTCTGGGTTTTCAGCATTTGGTACCATATCCCATACTCGGAATTGGCAGGAAGATTAAAAAAGTCTGTAGCTCTTGTCTTCACGAAGCATTGCAAAGGGATCATGTCATGGCTAATCCCTCCCCCACCACCTATCACTTATTATTACAAGAAAACTAAGTCGCCTTGGAACCAGGAAAGTCCTCTTTTTTTTTTTCATCTTAAGATTGTCTCCGCTTACAATCTACAGCGTAACGTTAAACCTCTCTCTCCAGTAACGCTAGCCCCGCTGGGCGTCTGATCTCACCAGCGAAGAACCGTCCCACCAGAGCCACGGAAGTGCCGGCAGACAGAAATACAGGATCCAGACTTTGGCTCCATGAGACAGGGAGACTACCTTGTGTTCTGATAAGACACAGCAGAAGGAAGAAGAAGCCCTAGGGATTTTTCAAGACTCCGTGAAGGCTTACAGCTGGATGAGAGCGCAAACGCAAGGCTCAGTAGTTAGAGCCATAGAGATATTGCAAGAGAATACATCTCTTCCCTTGGAGATACCATCTGGGCCAACAAATAGTAACCTGACAGGGGCTGTGGTTACTGAGCTATGCTAGGTAACACCCTCGTACTGTCACCAAGACCTAGACTCACCCTTCTCCACTTTCCCAGAAGTCTAACCTTTTTCTGGGCATTGCTTTATTTTTTTGCAGAACAGTTTCTTGCCGTTGCCCTGCAGATAGTTTGTTGCAATACACTTTCGCACCCGCATCGATGACAGCATCCTCTCTGCTCCTTTAATTAGTCACGGCCATTTACAGACACCCTGAATGAAATCCTGCAGCATCCCTTTGCTTCTCTAACCACTACAAGCATAAAGCAGATGGTACCAACAACGTTGAGGTTTACCAACACTTCGCAAGGGAAGAACCATGACTAGATACAAGCTTGGAATAAATAGAGAAAGCCTATTTGCCCCCCCCATTACAATGCAGAGGCATGAGCAGACACCAAGGACTCTGACTCCCAGCTCTGTGGTGTGTCCAGCCTGGGAATACCAGTAATTTTGCCTGCTCCGTGGCTTCTCGCCACAAATAAAAGCGATCATGCTTCAGGGGCTGCGCTCTCTTCCCATAGACGAGCTGCCTCTGCACATTCCCAAACAAAGCATTACACTATGTGAAAAGAAGGCAGAAGCCCTGCAAAGCCCATCCCGCTGGCTAAGACAGGAAATATCTCCCATCATCTCAGCTAATCCTCCACCAATACAATGAGAAATGATGTCCAACAGCCGCCAAAAGATTATTAAGTGAGGAACAAAAATACTGCACCGCCCATTGCAACAGAGCCAAAGGCAATAAAAGGGGAAACACAAACTGCAGCCAATGGCTGGAAGGAGGAGGGGGCAAGGAGAAGCAGCAAACAGCAGGCAATGCCTTCAGCAAAGCCCCAGCGTTGGAGTACAGGTGGTTCGAGGACACAACAGCTTAACCCCAGCTCCCCAGGAGGCCGTATCATCCTTTTTGCTGCAGTGATGCACCCGTGTTGCTGGAAAACAGGCTCACATTTCTGACAAGTTGACACATACACAGGAGAGGGCAAGAGGACTAAAGCAAGGCCGACGCATTGATGTTAAGATAGGAGCAGACTTGAGCACGCGAGCTGCCAGACACAAGCCAGAAAGGTCTCCCCGGCCACGCAAGTTCAGGTAACACCACGTTTCACAGCAACATGCCAGCTTGACCTTGCATTTTCTGTACGTTTAACAGCTTCTCTCCTCAGGTTTGGCTATAATAGGACACACAAGCCATGAGTTGAGTTCAAGGTATGCCCAAGACCTGCCTCCAGCTTACATAGAGCTTCTAGCAACAGGAGACATCACTAGCAGGGTCCCTACCCATGCATCCTACCACAGCAACACTGTTTTCCCCCTTTTACCAGCACACTTGACTAATGGATTGGCTTTAGCTGCAAGGATGCAACCAGAACAGCCATCTGCAAATACTTTGCTAACTACATTCAGGAAGCTGATGCTGCTTACAGATATTTCAGCACCAGGATATTAAGAGCTCTGGGTTACCTGGGATAATCACACATAGCTCAGCATTAAGCATGCCAGCTACTTTTAGGAGTACGGCATTTGGATGCCGTACCAAAATTCTCGCAACATCTCCCTACTGCTCCTCTCCCCAGTGCTCGAGAAGGTCTGTGAAGTTAAACAAGGCATTTGGATGGACAGCACTGAGGGAAACTTGGCATCTGCTTCAATACCAGCCTCCAAAAAAACATTTCCCAGGTTGAATAACTTGTTTTTCAAGGCAGCATTCCCTGAGATTTTTTTTGTTGTTGTTGTGGTTTTAACAAGTGCATTTAAGGCAAATAGATTTAACTCTTGCAGAAGCAGCATAGATAAGCCCTCTTCCCTTCGCTCCCTCTTGGAGAAAATTCTTCCACTTTTAGTGTTTTTACAGAGTTCGCATACACAGTCCCATCACACTGCTACCACGGGAAATCTTACTTTAGGGAATTTATCAGGAAAAAATTATTCCACCAAGAAGGTTTAGACTTACTTTTTCTTCCCATGCGACAAGAAAAATAAAACCCTCTAATTTTGTGCTTGAATCCACATTTTCAGTCAGAAGCAGTGTTTTGAAGTTTCATGTTTTATCTCAGCGGAAAGTGCTCCTATTGTAAAGCCCACCCTTAGCGTTCGGATCTTCCGTTTGACCTTCTCAACACATTGCTCTCATCCTATATGGCCACCTCACCCACCGTCTGACCACTATACCATCCTCACAGCCCAGGAGGCTCCTTAGCTGACAGCGCCAAGCGATGAAGTGCTTTAGCCTCAACCGCCTGCATAGCTCTTAGTGACAGGGAATATTAAAAAAAGTTGGGTTTTTTTCAGCCTACAGCTTGCAGACACCCCCAAATACCCTTGCACACCTAATATTTCATCAGCTTTTCTACATCTGTGCTGGTTTATCCTTATCTTCCTTTAGCCAGCAATTCTTCCACTGCCACAGAGCAGAGCTCTGATTCAGACAAGAGCTGTGCTCTGCAGCGACAGCAGTGCCACTTGCCAATCCCCAACAGCTGTAGCCAGACTTAATCCCCTGTATAGACAAAGGCCTGGGAAAAAACCATAATTGGCCTTAATTTGTTGGTTGCTTACATTTTTGATAATGAACACAGAGATCTTGGCACCCTGCAGAGCACAATCAATCTCTCCTTGGTGAGCTTTTCATTGCTGTCTCATTTCCACGCAGGAATATTAACCCATCCCCTCACTTCAGGGCAACGTTTCTTTTCCTGTGCTTTAGAGCATGCTGACTCAAATCCTGCTTCACACCACCACCACCGAGCATTCACCTTCCTCCAAAACATTTGGGAACACTTATGGATAAGTTTGAGCTCAGAGATGCCAGGGCAAGACAGTGTCGAGAAATTAAGACTGATGGAGTTTACGTAAACCACACACTCCTGCCCTTAAAGTAGTGCCTCAATCTCAGCTCTTCGAGAAATTTTCACCCATTTTGGGGGCAACCAGGCATATCGCGTTCAGTTTTGCAGTCAGATGCTTGCAGAAGGATTTGGGGAGACCAAGGGACCAATTGTCTTTGAGCACAATAAATGCCTGGGTCTCATTTTCAGCAAGGCTGAGCTCCCACTGATTCCGGTTAGGGTTGCACATTACTGAAAATTGGGCCGTTTCATTACAGTTCAGCAAAACACATGACTGTGCGATAAAGTCCGTGACTGGGCCCCCTCGGTGGCACTGCAGTTATGCTAATAATGATAATAAAAAGAGGATGTTCCCTCCCAGAAAGTTTATAGTCTGAAGAGACAGCCAGACAAGACCAGAGCAAAGGATTATCGTTATCACTAGTTTCTGTGACTCAGAGGGGCTTACCCAGAAGTCACAGACTGCAATAGTGCTGGGAAGGAGCTCAGCATCTTAATTCCCGCACCCACACCTCCCACGTGCCGTACTTCAGCAGCTCTTCTTCCTACACCTTCCCCACTAGTGGGACCATCCAGGTGCAGAGACTAAAGCTATCTCTTAGAGGGAAGAGTCCTACTGTTAACTCAGTTATCAAATCTTCCAGTTTCATAAATACCCGAGACACCTGACATCAAAGTCTGGTTTCTGACAACTCCCAGCTCAGACATCTTAATTTCTGCACAGAGGGCGCTGCAAATTGTTCTGTAACACATCGTTAAAATCCTATGGGAACAGCAGAGTGATTACACCAAAACTGGAACACCCAATACCTTCCAGGAAAAGGTGTTTTCCTTAAACATAGTCAACAAATCCTTTGCAACAGAGAGTGACCTATTCCAGTGTCTGGGTATTATATTCCCACTGTGGATCCATTGCCAAGTTTTCCACATGAGTAATACTGAGTAGGTGGCACAGAGAGAACGCACATCCGTGCTTCTCGCTGGGCTTGAGACCTGCCGCAGGCTCCAAAGTGGCAGAGTCAGGTCGGAGGACCCAGTTCCCACCTTCCCTGCCTCACTGGCAGTCATCCGCTCTCCAACAAGGCACGGAGCAAACTGGAGCGTGCGCTAGTCCTGATGCTTTGGGTGCTACTGGGTAATTCATTGCTTGGGACTGGTCTGAGTTCAATCCTACATAACCATATCCTCACCTAAAAGCTGCTGTTACTGTTAAGCAGAATCATTTTCTCCTGGCAGTCTTAAAAAGAGGGTGGTTTCCAGCAGAGGTTGCTCCTATTAAACTGTCAGAGCGGTTCCAGGGCTTGCGGCAGTGAAATCGAGTTTGCTACATGGGGATGGCTTTTATTCAAAAGCCTGATGACTGCATTCCTCATGCAGAAGCTTCACCAGTTAAAGCTCCCAGAGGAGTCGGTGGAGACCAGTAAGGTGCTGTCAGGCAGCCTACACCTTTGTTACTCCCCATTGCTTCCCGAAGGCACTTGTAAGTCTACAGAGAGCCTAAAACGCACATATTCCTGACTTTGACACCTAAACGCGTACGTACACATAGCGCAGGCAGATAATCCCCCCTCCATCCCAGCCTACACTGGCAACTCCTACAAGTGGCAGCTGACAGCACGCAAACGCGAGTTTGAAGGCTTGCAAGAGCCCTGTTTATACATCCCAGCCCGACACTTGTCTTTTTTTATTTGCAACAGAAAACCACATGCGACCCAGGCCTAGCTCAACCCCAAACCCTCCCAGGCAGAGCTGTTAGCTGGCCAGTCTTTCTTCCTCCTCTATTTATGCACCTGGTGATTTATGTGCAAACCTCGTCCATGACAAACTATATCCAGGGCTCGTTCCCCACCCAGAAGGCAGGGTGTTTCTCTCCGTTGCGACAGTCGCCTCAAACGCTAATCGCATCCTCCCTGACTGGCAGCACTGACACATGTATTCCCTCTCCTATCCTCCAGAACCTCAGGGATTATGAAACACTTTGGGTTTGAGTGATTTTACCCCCCCACCCCCCCCCCCAGACCTGGCAAAATCTCACTTAATAAAGCTTGCTGTTTTGGCAGCGAACCATTAACAACTGTTCTGTGTCTGGTTTTCTCCTGCTTACATCTACCTTTTAGCAGCAGCCTCCAGACCGTGTTTCCCAAGCTAGGGAAAGGTCCACAGCATAGTGCCAACAACCTTCAAGTTGAAGATATACAAGTTTACTCTTCCCTATCCTCGTATCTGGTTACCCATCAGGAAAGGCAATTAAATTACCTGGTTGAGAATAAATCACCAGTAATAGTTGTTTTCTTCTAGGTCACAGCAAGTCCTTAAGTAAGTTAACTAAGTAAATATCAGGCAAACAGCTACACAATTCAAATATTTAATTTCTAAAGAGTTTCTGGAGTCATCACAAATAACACAGGTCACGGGGGGTAGATTCTTTGCGTTGACACTGCCTACATGTTCATGAGCAAGATGCTCCCAGGACAGATTTATCTGAATTGGGCTCTATTTATGTTTAACTTGCCAAAATTTTCTAACTCTGGATCTATTAAGTGGGCTAAACTCTGGGGAAGCAGGTTTTCAATTAACATGGAATCAGAAAAGCCAACAGAAGCATGCATGGAAGCTCTGGGCATTTTTTATTCCCAAACAGTTCACCTGTTACACTATAAAGCTTATAGCCTCTGCGTATGTCTGCAGGAACACGCAGTTGGCACCCAGGCTGCTTTTAAACTGTCTGAAGCTGAGAGAAAAGCATCATTACAGGAACCTGGGAGCCACCTCTGCTTATTATTGAGCTCCCATTCTGCTCAGTTGCTTTTCCCCTACCAAGACTGGTAGAAAAACATCTCCCACATAGGATACAATACTCTGTTTCAAGGCATTCAGAAAATAACTGTGATAAAGCATAAGTAGCAGCAGCAGAAGTGATTCAGCAGATGTTCAGCTATGATACTTTTCCAAGATGATGCTCATCGCTAAACCACCACTTAACATACATACAGAGCAGTCACCCTGCTCACCAGTTTGGCCAGACAGTATCAGACACCAGTTAATATCCTACATCCTATATTTCACACAGGAACCACTGAGTTCTCCATGACTAGAGACCTCAACACCCACATTGTACCATTTTGCCCACTCACTCCTACTCCCTGTCTGTGGCCGATGATTTTCGGCATTCCACTTGTGCAAGCTTTCCCAGCACACTGCAGTAACAGCTAGGTCACGCTCATACTCAGATGTGCAATGCCAGTTCCTCCGCTGGTTAGCCAAGCTCTTCACATCCATGTGGCAGCAGTTAAAGGATAGCTTCCATCCTGCCTCTGTTTTGCTGTTGCTGCCCTGGCTTACTGCTAAATCACTGTTCCTTTGCTCCCCTTCTCACTCTTTTATTTCCAAGGAGAGTCTCCATGAGATTTCCTGGAGTATGCTGGGTTAGACTGGTTGTTTTCTTTGGTTACCTCTTCTTTATGTGCAGATGCTTTCTCTTGTGCCTGTAGTGCACATAGATCTCATTGCAGTGGCATCACAACTAGCTGCCTTTTTTTTTTAACACCTCCTACCTCCACCCGATCATCCTGCTATGATCCAAGAGCCCTTTCTCCTTGAGCCATACACATAGCCCATATCCCACCCTAACATCTCAGAGGTTTCCCAAGCCTGGAGATAAATGCACCCTCCATCCTCCCACTATGCCGCATTCTTCGCTGCAGAAAAGCTTTCTTACCCCTCTTCCTTTTCCCTCTGCCCCGGACATGTGCTCTGTGCTACGTACTGTACCTCACCTCATGGTGATGATTTCCCTGATGACTAACAGGGAAAATTTCTGCATCATTCTCTTTGGGATAGACACCTCAAGTAACTCTAAAGGAACAACCCCCCTAACAACAGTATTGGCTCAATGCAATAAGTACACTCACAATTAGCCAGGCAGAAAAGGGGTATTTCCACAGCTCCAAGGTATTGTAACCATACAAGCAGCAATTCTGTATTTGAGAGGAAGCCGTGGGATTTATTTGTATCATGCGACAACGAAATAGCCTCTAATCCAACAGTAACTAAGAAAGATGTTAAGCCACAGCTAGTAAATGAGGTATTTTGAAATCAGCAAGCCCAGAGAACTTGTATTCGAGATTTAAAAGGGACCTGGCCAAGGAGTGCTCTGGATCATTAATGTTGACTTTTAATAAGTCTTTGGAACACTGAGGGCTGGAAGAAAGCTTATGTTGTGCCAGAGTTTTAAGAGGATAGAAACAGGATGACCCACATAATTATCCACCTGTGACCCTGACTCCTATCCCAGGTGAAATGATGGAACAGCTGTAAAAGAACTTCATTAATAAAGCATTACAGGAGGGTAACAGCAAATGCCAACAGCTTGGGTTTATAGGAAGCAGATTTGTCACTAAGTTGAGAAATTTTTTTTTGGAGTTGAATGTGTTCCTTAAGCTTGCAGGCTGGATGCAAAAAGAGTACAAAGTTTATGCAATTTAAAGCCAACTGAGGCCTTACAAAACCCTCAGCCTTCCTATCCCTGCAGAAGGGCTACCAAAGCAGTTACAGAAACCCTGATGCATGCCAGGAAATTGTGGGGTAAGATGGGCAAGAGATCCTTGAGTCACCACATGCTGTGGAAAGCCACGATTGCATGAGCAAAGAGAAAGGAGCAACCTTCATGGGAATTTCCCCAGTGTGAAGTGCAGAACGTTGTCACTCCCTGCTCTGGATTTCCTTGGCTCAGCACTTCCACTACTGAGAAGCTCACTGGCCTCTGAGTTTGGTCTTCAGTGAAACATCAACATGACACTCATAAAAACTTCATTTCGTTGAAACCAAATCCATAAACCGAAGCGCAAGCACAAATACCAGAGATGCTTCCAGGTACACACCAAAAGATGTGCCTCTCATGCTCAGAAATGGCAGCAACAGCCAGAGCAGAACAACATTCTACCGGTAAGGGGCTAGTAAATTCATTACGCATCGTGAAGGCTTTGGGTCCTTGCCCAAGGGTAAGAGGAGGAATGGGGAGGGGGGAGTAAAGTTGCTGTTCATGTCATCTTCCTGTATGAAGCAATGGGTGATGAACAGCCAAACTGCCTAACGCTTTTGGGTCCGATATTACACAAAGGATGCTCATCTCCAGCAACATCTCTGCCCTGCCTGAGGCTCAGCAGCAGCCCTCCTCCCTCACCCCTTCCTGGGAGGTCAACTACGGTGTGACCTTTGTGAAAAGGCCAGTTTTCCAACCCAGGAGCCAAAAAAAAAAAATGATCTTCAGCCACAACCTCGTCATCTTCCCCTTGATTTATCCCTGCATGGAAGTCCCTGCCAGCTCCAGGTGGAGCAGTGGTGAGTTGGGGAGAAAAAGTCATGCTTCA
Source organism: Grus americana (assembly GCF_028858705.1). NCBI lineage: Eukaryota > Metazoa > Chordata > Aves > Gruiformes > Gruidae > Grus > Grus americana. Next base: position 5,398,661 of record NC_072875.1, read on the forward strand.
CTCTAAAAATCATTAGCTCGCAACTATGCACATCGGATATCGCTCCCACTCTGCCAAACAGCTGGGCTACCCTGGGCATCTCAGGGACAGATAGAGGGTCTGTGAACAATTTCAAAATCCCCTGATGGTCATTGCTGAGCCTATATGACTTCATCTCAGTTACTGTTATGTTTTTGAGAGTCAAGAATAACATTAATTTTCCATATCTTGTGGTTTTTGGAGGGTGTGAATAAATTCTCTTACTGTGAGTTATTTAGGTATCAGTAAACCCAACCCAGCAGCGGTGAAACCATTGAGCAATACAGAAGGCCCATGGTGGAGATGTGGCAGGCAAAGACTCACCAGTATGACACATCATGAGGTCCTAAATGTCAAGACAGAACTGTTAAGAAGAATTGCAGATACTCCTTACGGTCATGATAGGTCTACTCAGATATGTTACCCACATTCAAAACTTGTGGAAAATTAACTTACTTGCCTTTTCTACACTTGGTTTCATACCTTATACACACGCATGAATACAAAATGCAAAAGGACAACAGACTTGTGCCCTTTCAGACCACCAGGAATCAAATAACCCACCCCAAATCCTTCAGAAAAATAGCTTGTTGGCACATCAACAAGAAAAGCTAGGCCATCGGCATCTCCCACCACTGTGCTGACTCTTCCTAAAGATGTGTCTCAGCAGGAGCTTTAAAATTAAGTGTCATTTGGTCCCAACGGTCACTGAGAGTTAAGCACAGCTTGGAAAGACTATCATAGCTCATCTCTCACAGCCTTATTTGCCTGATGTTGCCTGCTTGAACTACAGAGCAGCCAAAAGCTAGAACTACCTGTTAGGCCCTGGCAATCGGAGGACTATAAAACATACTCTTGAGAGCCAAAAAAAATTTCAAAGCTTTCTTGGTCTCAGGTTTCATTCAGCTCATCCCCATGTTTGGGACAGCAGTTGCACATGTTTTCACCACCTGATCCTTGTGAATTCTCAGGGTTGGAAGAAGCAGGGAGGGCACAACAAATGGTGTATCCCAAAGCCCAAACGCTTCCTGAAAGCAAACTTGTACCCATGGTGGTTAGGGCTATTTCCTCCCTCACCTCTGAGTTTCCCTTCCTTCCTCCAAAAAACATCTTGGTGTTTGGTTTTTTTTTTTAAGCATACTCCTCAGCTGAGCTAAAGCCCACAAGAACACAAGGAAAGCCTCCATTTTAGTCAATGGATTTTTGAATCCAGCTTGAGAGGAACAAGCCTCCTACATGAACAAGTGCAGGGAAAACAGGAGGCGAAGGAGAGACCTCGTTTAAGACTATACAAGGGGAAATTGCAAAAAATTACCTAAACCTTTAGGAACATATTTATATTTTGATTTCATGTAATATTACTTCCTGGTTTCCAGCACATATTCCCTGGGCGTCCCCTATCAAATATCAGGCAGTATTAAATCACTGATCCCTGATCCCCGTAGCTCTCAGAAAAACATCTGTACTAATTTGTTGGTTTTCCTTAACATGAGGGCCAGATGAACTCCTCCAGGGCTCAGCCAAGTGAGATCGCTGACAGATGCGGAATAGAAGTGCAAAGATTTTTCCTTTATTAAAAATAAGGTTCCACACTCCAAGCCCTGAGCCTGTAGTTTGCCAGAGTGATGAAATGACACGCGGCAACCTTGATCCAACACTGTTGTGGATACAAAAACAGGGTTCTTACCTAATGCGGCTCCACTAGCGAACAGTTTCTGACAGCGCATCCAAATTGGCATGGGCCAACAAGGTGAGGGGTCTGGCAACTGGATACAGTCCTTTTTGCTCGGGGTCTCCAAAATGTCTCAGAGGCATATAGTTATTTAAGTTCACTGACCTGTGGACACAGCAAATCTGGCACCCAGCTCGCCACTTTCAGGACCATGACTCCATTTCTGATAAGCTTTGCTGCAGCAGTTCAACGTGAAGCTGCCTTCTTAATAGGGGCGGCAGATGTGAAGGTAAACCAGCAACCCAAGTCACCAGCAAAGGCTGCTGCTGGCATAAACTGCAAAGCCCCAGAAGGATGAGCAGGCACCATCTTTGGCAGGCAATCATCAACACCTTCCAACTCTTTCTTCTTATCCACATGCAGCGAGTTAAACTCTTGCTACAGGTGTACCAGGTAGCTTGCAGAAGCAAGCAGGAATTAAGAGCAGCAAGCCTCAGTTTGCCTCTGTCACCTTAGCCATGATATTTTGGATCAGCAGCCTCATGCACCCCAGCAAGGTGTTCACACAGGCATCTATGAACATCCGCACGATTGTTAATCTCAGCTACTTCAGTTTTCAACCACCACAATCAGCAGATCTAGCTATATTCCTGTTTTGCAGATGAAGCTGTGATGCCCTCCTGCTTTGGCCCTGGCTTGGGGAAGGCACTGTACTCCAAAACCAGCTAATTGCAACTCAGCTGAATAACCAGCCTTCCCTTGAAACAAAGAGTAATTTTCATAGGAAAAGCTCCCTTCCAAGTTCAGAAGAATCCCAAGGGAAGGTGCCATCTGCACACAAGTAACAGTACGAGACCTTGGTTTTCTCTGGCAGGCCTGGTGATGTGGACGCTTCTCTTTTGCAGAAGATCTTGTATTCATACAGGATGCTGAAGAGGCATCGGAGGCTGGCCTTGCACTAATAAGAATATTAATCTAGCTGCCAGGGAAAGACCTACTTGCATGTATAACCTCAGGCATGTGTTTAGCCCCAAAAGACTCACCACAAAACTTGTCAGCACCACGTACCTCTGCACAGGAGCGACTCGTACCCCTTTGCCAATGCTGGTGGTTCCCAGTGGGGCGCTGCCCCTGAAGGAAATTCTCCCCAGCAACGACCCAGTCAAAACGCAATAAAAAAACCTCCCCACCAAACCAGATCCCTCCACCAGAAGCCTGAGGATGCATCCCAGCCAGGGGCATTGGTCAGCCATTGACAGGCTGTATCTGCTTTCAATAAACTTTTATAGCCTGTCAATGCGCTGAATCCTACGCAATAAAATTTGTGTCATAAAAAAAAGTCTTGCAGTGCCAGTGTCTCTTTTTTTTTTTCCTTCTTTTTAATTTGAGGACAGCTGGGAGGGACTGATTCAGGGGCCAAGTTCATAAGATGTGGTTTTTTTTGAAAAAGAAAAAATCACTTTAAATTACAATGGGAATTTTCAGAGTCTCCTTCTGGGGAGAGCAGCCATTTTCAAAAGTGACTTCATTTCCAGAGCTGGCTTACCTCCCAGTATTTGAACAAGCAAGGAAAGAAAACTTCAGAAAGTAGATAGGTTTCAAGTCTGGCTTGATTGGTTTCAAGTTTAACAGTCATAAAAACCAGTCTCTACGGTTCCAGGCAAGTTCTAGGATGGTTCAGTTCATCAGGCCGCCAGTCCTGAACTTCAGCTCACCAACCAGAAGAGATGATCCTGCACAGCATTGCCTTCCATAGACATCTTAATGCATAAACCTGCCACAGACAAGGAATCTGAAAACCCTCAGCTGGCAAATCTGTGGATTCACCCCCGCAAGGCTTTTGCACGGACTTTTACAAGGGGCCGAGGTCTGGAAGCCTTGGTTTGCATCCCTCCCCTGGGACGCACTTTGGTGGCAATCCTTAAGGGCCATGTTTAGCCGGCTTAAATCCCTTCCAAGTCCCTGCACTTAGCGAAACAGGGAGCAAGGGACTTTCAAGAGCAACTCAGAGACCCCAGTAAAGCACCAACTGGAGACAGAGGGACCGAGGAGACTTTAGGGCAGCTAACCGTCTCTTTATTCCCTACCTTTAAGATGCAGACAGCATTGTTTTCTTAACAAGCATGTTAGGAAGATAAATATGCTGCCAGTGGTTAACAGGCTCCATAGCTCTCAGGATATGCAGCCCAATTCCCAGTCCCACTGATGGCTGTTTAGGGCAGTTTTCACCCCAGCTGACAGTTGTTTGTAATGCTCAGTTATCAGGCAGAATTTTCCCTGGGAGGAGCAGGGCTTTGATAAAGCTCCTGCAAAAACTATGAGTAAGCAAGAGGAATTTTCCCTGCTCACATTGTTTGGACTGTCAGTCACCCCTAGCTTTGCTAGGAGTAATACATGAGCCTAGGAGCAAGCTGTAAATACCATGTCCCAGCATGTGGCTAAGGGAGGGGGATTCACTCGCGTAGGGTGCCAACAGCTGTAGCTATAGACAGCTGTTCCCCACCACGGCACATTGACTGATGGCGTCTCTCGCCGAGATGTCAGCTTTCGCTAGTGTTTTAGGAAAGATAAGTCGCTAATGACCGCTGTTTAAATGATTCTTGGCAGGAAGAAAAAAAACACAGAGGTCCTTTATGAAGAGTTGCTCTTTATCTGTCAGAATAGCAGCGCCAGTTAATTTTTTTATTTTTCTTTTGTTTCCATGCTATATGTTGTCTCTGGGGTGGGTTGGGGGATGCACGTGGGGGAAAAGCTGCCTTCCAAGTCTTCTAGGCTAAATGTTAATGTCTAAGACTTGATGGACTGCCTGCTAGAGTCCCACGGCTGCATCTCCTAATATCACCTCTTCAATTTTTAAGCACTTTTGTTTCTGGTGAAAGGTGGGGGATTGACAGCAATCAGTTTGAACAGCCACAGGAGAAGCGAGGAAAACTGCTCTGCCCTGACACAGAGGGACCAGCTCAGACTGACAACACTGCTTGGCAACCCACCCCAGAAAGGTGATTTATACTGATGGTGGCCCCTGGTCAGACTAGTGTCCCACAGGATCCCAAGGAGCAGATCTTTGGAGAGTTCTGCTAGCAATCTGGCCAGTCAGAAAGCAAATTAACATAATCCATGCCTATTCTCCAGGTGGCATCACAAGAAGCAAAAGCAAAGACAACAAGCCATACCCAGATGACAAATACTCCAAACTCGCACGGCTTCAGAAGTCACTCATTCTTGCTTTCCTATTCACCCTGTACATCTCCTGCCTCTTTGGGCTTCAACCTCCACAGCGCACAAGCTTCTGCACAGCAGCAAACCCCAGTTGCATGCTTCTTGACCCAAAACAAGTATACATAAGATAGCATTTACCAGATCCCTTCATCAGGAGCCAGAGAGGTTCCTATGAGGCCAGTGGCATAGTCACAGCGAAAGGGCACTGTGTAAGTGCAATGGGGAGAGCAGGTTTGGGAGAATCTGGGTCTAATCCCCTCCTGTGTGACCTCAAAAAGGTCACGCTTTTCCTCCTCAGCCTCCCCATCCGCGTGGAGATGGATAGCCAGCCTGCCCTACCACACGGTGAGAACTAACCGGTACCTGTAACGCACGCCGAGGGACTCAGATGACAGGTACTATATAACTGCAAACTCTATTATATCATTCCACCATCCCTTTTGCCAAAAATCTGCCTTTGCAGAAGAGATCCAGACACCAAATACGTTATTAAGTGAGGATGTCTGACAGTAGTTCAGCTACGGAGAGATGTTAAATAGTAATAATAATGAAACAATACTCAGCATTTGAGGATGCTGTACATCTTCAAAGCACTTCACCAAAACATTAACTGATTATATCCAAAATAAATTGCTCGCAGCTGTTAGAGATCCACAAGGTATTCAAAAGAAATGGATGGAACATCATCCATCCTGGATCATACAGGGGATGTATGTGCTATAGTGCAATCAAGAGCTCAAAGGAAATAACTGGCAGGGAGTTCAGCTTTTAGCGCTCTTCTGTACACCTCAAAGCACAGTTTATTGCTAGAAAAAGCAGCGCAGAGGCCGGAGCTACCTCGACTGCGGAAGAAAGTTGTGAGAGAGCCAAAGCCTTATTCAAAGTTCCATGTCATACCATTAAAACTCCCATTTTGACTTCATCTTAGCAGAAATAGCCACGTGCTGGACAGTTTAAGGCATCTATGGTGTTTATAGCCACAACCAAGAGAACATAGATCTGGCCCTCTTGTAGTAACCACTGCAAGCTCATCCAATAACCCCTTTTGCACTCACCTGCTTTAATTTAAGCATGGACCTCACTACTGCAATTCCACATTATGCTGAAGAATTATAACTACCTCCCCTCAATCAGGCCACATCCATGGCTTATAAAAGCGTCACATCCCTCATCTCTGCCCACCTCTCCCACCCCCCACAGCAAACAGCTGGGAAAAAGCAACTTCAGGTGCAAAAAACTTGTTGCTGTAACTGCCCAGTAGCACACACGCCCTCAAAAGAGCACCAGGGCACTTGCATCTAAATAAACCCAGAAGTATTATTTCCACATACAATTATTGGCGAACTTTCCAACACTGGAGCTAGTTCCTGGCCCATTCCCTGCCAGAGCACTGGATTGCAGATGCCTGGAAAGACACGCGCGGGGACCTGGCATCTGCAATAACCATTAAGGTATCAAAGGTTGTTTGTTCACAGACCCACACACTCGCTCACTTACGGCACACGGCTGAACGCTGCCATGACCTGGTGCTTGCCACTGACCCACTTTGTGGTTTGCCTACCTTCTCTGCAGTCCCAAAGGGCAGAGCTTGGAAGAAAACGAGCCCCGAGAAGCCTAAACCCAACCACCAATTTAACACTACTAGACCACAGCATTAGGCTCAGCCTGCTTAGCCTATCCCTTCCAAAAGCACAGCAGCCCGCTCAGTGCGGCGTAAGCATCTGATCTCGCAGCAGGAGCGCAGCACATCAGGGCAGACGTGCTGTAGCACAGCAGTAGGGTGGAATGCATGGAGAGCATCACCCCTGATACAACCTGCAGCAACCAACACAAATCAAAGCTGAGAGGTCCAGCAGAACTTCATTTTGGGGGATGAGGCTAGCAAAGGATGGAAGAACAGCGTCACCACGTAAAGAACAGGCAAGGTGCAGGTCAGGAATAACACACACGAGCCACTGCCGCACAGGTCCAAGCCAGGAGCTTTCCAGATACCAATGGCTAAGTTGAAGGCAAAGCAACCAACCTTGCATCTGCACAGGATCAGTGTGCTGCAAAGAGCTGGTATCAGAAGTCAGGGAAGTCAAGGCTTGCGAGGAAAGGGGAAGAGCAGAGCTATAGTGAAGATACATTGACACTGCCCAGAGGAAAGAAAAGCAGCCCCTCATTTTCTTGAGTATTAAAGCTCACGGCATGCACAGTCTCGCAGGAGTTTTTGTTTCAGCCTTTTCTACCATTCACACGCCGTGTACTGGAGATCATCCTGCCACACATCATCAACATCTCCAAAGAATCCCAAAGTGATTGCATTTAAAAATGAAACCTCCAGTACCCTCCAGGAAAGCCAACATGCCCTTGGTAACGGAGACAGCAACCTATTTAAAGATGAGCTATTTTAAAGCAGTAGCCTGCAGCACTTTGCCAAACTCTCTGCACTTGAGGAGAACAGCATAACACATTTCTCTGCCCCCACATCACAACACACCAACTCAGAAGCAGCAGTCCAGCAGTTTCTGCAGACCAGGGCTGTTGTTTTTTTCCTGCAAACCACCTTTTAGTGGGGGGTCACTATGACTGTTGAGTGCTTTAGGCTCTACATGACAGGAATCGCACCCTTACACTGTGCTACAACTTAACTGAGTCTACATCGACTATTTTAAGGGAACTGTTTAAACACACACCCCTGCACATCACAACAGCCTGATATACACACTTGAGGACACGAGCATGGCATAGGGGCTGAAAAACTCATCCCTGCCTCGTGCACGGTAGAAAATATCCTCATAGCATCATGCAGCACACTAGCTTGGGCTATTATGTATGGTCTGATATCAAGGGACGATGCTGTGCTGGGCAGAAGGATGCTGCAAGAGCCACTGAGGATCTCAGTCATACGAAACATCATTAGACACAGCAGTCTCATTTAGGTTCTGTAGCATAAAACATAAGGCAGGCTGTCAGCAGGTCGCATTGCTGAAGTCTGAAAGTACAGCCTAAGAAAAAAAATATCTCTGTGTGGGGCATCAGAGTGGAAAGAGCCAAGACCTGCTGCAAATCAGCATTGGCAGAGCTACGTGGGAGTTCTCAGGGTGGGTGTGAGCCGTGCCCGGAGCCAAGCGCTGCAGCGATGGGTCAGACACGGGCTGGACTCGATGTTTCTTGCGACCATCCCTCACCCCAAGCGCTGCAGGAGGGTCTGCGCACCCGCACAGGCAAGGGAGGAGAAACGTGGAAGGGCAAAGCACACACAGCACCTGCTTGGGCTGTGCCTGGATCCAGTCAACACTGGCAGCCTCTCACTTGAGAAAAAAAAAAAGAAAAACCCACCACAAATACAGTTTCTCCCATCCAAGCCTCTCTCCTTCCCCCTCTGAGCTCATTCATGGCTCAGGCTCCGGGACAGCTGCTGGGTTGCCAAGTCCCCCCAGCTCACTGAAGCCCAGAGCAACACGATCAGGATGATAGCTGGGCCAGCTGCTGGAAATCACTGCAGGACTCAAAACAAAACTCAAAGAGCAAGCAGGGGGTGGGGGGGGTGGAAAATAAACCAGCAGAAAGCCCCTTGCTCTTTTTCCTCTGCCTGGACCTTGTGGTCCCATTGTTACCACCATCCTTAAGTCGTCAAGTGAGCCCTGGCCAAAATGACAGCTCATTAAGAATATTTTTAAAATACACTGGGTGGGGACTGGGGAGCCCAGGGAACAGGCAGTGGATTTTTTTCACACCTAAGCAATTGTTTTGAACACAGCTCAGGTCAATAGAAGTGACCTTGATCCTGACTGGGACCAGTGCCAGCGGACTCCAGTGTGAAGTCCTTCCCCCCTCCAGGCATCAGCAGAACCACACTGAAGTTGATGGTACTGCAGGATCTGCTGGTATAGGGGGGCTCATATATATTTCTATACAGGCCCCGCATGTAAGAGATGCCCAGCTCGGCAGTCTGCAAGCTTAACTGAAAGGCAGAATCCCCTCTCTACAAAAAAAACCACCCCTTTACAGGGAGTTACTGTCTCCTGCAACAAAACCTGCCAAACTCCATTTGAAAACACCATTTTGTTTAAATTCCAGCACGTTAAAGCAGGCAGCATCGCCCTGTCTATGGGAAGCATGTTGCCGTCTCATGGTGACATGCACAGTGGGCTACCAAATGTCCTCAACTGGCACCAAACGTGAGCAAAGGGACATCAAGACGATGGAGAAGGGCAGGATGACTGCTCCCTGCACACGTGGGGACCAGGAACAACACAAACTCAGCAGCTCAGCAAGGAAGATGAGATTTTGGGACACAAATATCCACAGGACCCCCTCTGACAGCAGCTGGGCTACAATTCTGGCTTGTTCTCCCCAAGAAAACGGGGGCAGGGGTGGCAGCTGGCCAAAAACGTTCACGCCAGCGCCCAAGTACCAAGCCCTGCGTGGGGTACCCCTCACCGAGGGTGGCAGAGGTCCATCCTCACACATCAAATTGGGATGGGGTTTGGATGCCATAAACACTGGCGATGGGGACAGAGGACCGCGTGGGAAGCTGAGGAAGTGCAGCAGCACTCAGGCAGTTAAGAACCAAATATTTTCTCAGCATATCACCTTACTGCTGCTCCGCAGCCTTCAAGGCAGGTCTTCCCAGCCCCTCTGCTTTCAGCAGGCAGGATGGGGATGTGCAGCTGATTTCAATTTGAAGCCATCACCAGGGGATAATGTTATTGTTCCACTTTCCCTCTGCTCTCTGGCTGGCAGGGGCTGTCTCTGTGGCCACATTAGGCCACTCTCCCTCTACACCCCACTGCTTGCACAGCACCCAAACCTGGGAATTTCCCTCAAGATTTGAGGTGCCCCTCTGCCTCTGGGGAGGGAAGGGGGCTAGGCTGACGTGCCACCCTGTTTGCACCACCATCACCGGCCCCGCAGGTGCCCAGATATATCCTGAGCATCAGGACTCTCAAGAAATGCCTCCAGACCTCCTTCATGCTGTGCTAGCTCCAGAGAAACAGCAGACCCCCAATCTGTCAGCTCTATTTAGCTTTGCTGCAGGCACATCTGATGAAGCAAAGCCAGAGGTTACGCTCCCCATTACAAAGCTGGAAATAAGGTTGCAAGAAAAAAACCCCAAAGCAGACACAGTTCTAGGCTGTGCCTGTCATCAAGATGCCTCCTGAGCTGTTTCCAGCATCATCTCCCCAATGCACAGCAGTCTTTCTGTGCAGAGTGCTTCTCCAGTGCTGAACCCTCCTCATCTTCACTCCTGTCTGCAGGGCAGCATGTTAACCCTGGTGTGCGGCCATCCAAAACACCCTGCCCCCCTGGCTCTGAGCAAAGCACCGTGTTTCACGGGGGAGAGGAAGGGAACCGCGCTTCTGCTGTTCAAGAGACTCTTGGCTCTTCAGAAGGAGCAATCATTGCACATACATTTCAGCAAGCCCATGGGCTCCCACATCCTCTCAGCACATTAAGAAACAGCTGACGAGTTCGTTATTAGAGAGTCTGGACCAGATGAACTCCTCCCTTCCTGTCCTCTGCCTTCCAGAAAGCTGGTCTCTCCCTTTGGAGAAGTCTCTCACCTACAGCGAAGGCTCTGGCTAGACAGCCCAAGGGTTTGTCATTTTTGGTGAGACCAGGAGCCACTACAACCTCTCTCTCCTGCTTTTCTTCACCAAGCCTCCAGCAGAAGCATCCTGACAGCCTGCTACCCTCATGTCAGCCCCAGCTCCCTGCGCCGCTTCTTCCCATACCACAAGCTCATCCCCCCTCTCTCCAGGTGCACAACACAAGCACATTTCTGCCTAAACACTGCTCCTGGGTGACTGGCTTCTTTCCCTTCCATTCCTTTATCCTCTGAGGCTCTGCTGCGTGCACAGAAGACAGGACAGATGTACAGGCTGCTGCAGCCCAGGGTGCCCTGCGGGACAGAAATTGCAGGATGAGGTAAGGCAGAAGGAAGTGGGTGCTCCGGGCTGAAGGGAAGGACAGCTGTGGCTGTTCCCAGGATCTAGAGCAAGTTAATTGATAAATACCAGAGTTGGACCTGAAGGAGAGCTGGGCATTCACAGCCAAGAAAGGCAAACTGCTTTGGAAGAAGCCCTGGCCTTTGTTGCACAATCTCCATGCGAGGCACTCGCTGTACTCAGACAGCAAGAGGCAAACTGGGGATAAGCAAACTCATCCCCCCCCTCCCACTCAGTCTTGCACAGCCCAAAACACAGCTCAGCACAGCCCTCCAGCTTCCCACCTCCCAAAAAACCCACAGCCTCCAAAAGCCAGCGCTGCAGCTCATGCTGTGCAGCTGCCCCTGGAGAACTCAGCGCAAGAAGCAGCAAGATCTCAGCCTCTCCCTCGGGGCTCAGAAAAGTCCAAGGCACACACCATCCTGTACAGCCAACGCCTGTAACTCCCAGTGCTTGACAGCCTTCAAAACCTCAGGGGAGAGTCAGCAGCAACGAGGACCTCCAGCTTTCCTTCAAACAACATTAAAACTGCAACCAACCGTTGGGTAAATACAAACTGCAAACCCTTTCATTTGAGGCTTCACAACACTCAGCAACACAACCTTGGGCTTCTCTGGACACTTGTAGTTGACAATTCAGTAGAAGAAAACTCTGGTTGGGTCCCACCATCCCATAAATTCACCCAAATCCTACCTTATCATGCAAGCAGCAACTCAGGTCTAGCCAGGACTTTCTCCTCTGCCCCAAGCCACAGAGATGACCATTACAGATGACCTGACCATTACAGAAAGGACCTGGAAACAGGGAAAAAGAAAGGTGTAAGTCCTCAGAAAAAGCAGGGCATAACACACTCACAGCCTCCTTGCTACTCCTGAAGTCTTTAATCTCCTAAGTCACTGCAAACCTCTTACCACCAAGAGGACATCAAGCATGCCAGAAAAACCACTTCTCTCACCCCTTCCCCAAAACACCCAGCCACCCCTGAGCCTGATTTATATAAACTCCATGCCCTCACACCCCTGTGAGGACAGGTTAATTGGAGTCACAAGGTTGACCTCTTCCTCCTCCTCCTCTTCCTCCACAGGTGGGACAGTTTATTTTGTTAGCCCTCATCCTCCTTCTTGTTTCCCAAACAGCTGCAGGTGGCCTGGTAGATGCACTTTAAAGCCTCTGTGGCCGACTGATACTGGAAGGCTTGGGAAGCTCTGTGTTTTTCCATTTTATCTAAAAAGCTTCAGAAGGCTTAGAGAAAGCACAGGGAATTGCTGCGCAAGAGATCTTATCTGAGTCAGAGGCGTGCACCTGGAAGCACACGCCGAAAACACCTGTACGACCCGTATATGTTAGGCTTCCCTTCTCGTATGCGCCAACGCACCTGCGACGTGACGCGTTCGTGTCAAACAAAAACCACTGACGTGCACGGAGGGATGTGAACAAAGCCTGCGTGTGTATGCACACGCATACGGATGTGCATGCGCACACACAAAATACACGTGCACGCCCTGGCGTGCAAATTATCTGTCTTCCGTTTGTATTTAGCTTGGCTGCACAGCCTGCTCTCCGTGGGCTCGGCCAGTAGATATCCAGGCTAAGATAAACACCAGACAGCTGCTGGGAGCCAGAGATATTTTGGTGATTAACAGCTGCGTGGGGCTATACAACAGACCCCCCCCTCCCCGACCCCCGCGATCCCTCCAGAACGGGCTGTTTCATTTCAGATTTCTGTTTGTCAGGCGAAGGCTGGAAGCGATCCGAGGAGATTCTCTGCAAAAGGCGCAGGTGGGAAACCTGGCGAGGAGAAGCCCAAAATCCCATCCCTTTCCCGGGCACGCCGGCCGTGGCGAGCCTGCGTTGGCTTTTGCCTCTTGCTCGGCCCTTGCAGCCACAACTGCAAGGTATTTATTGTGGTATTTATGGTTTAATGTAAAGCCTTTCACTGTGGGCCTTTTGGAAATGGGCTCTTCTCTTCCAGTACGGGCATCCGGCAAGCGACAGTCGTGTCCTGGGGGAGGGGAAGTCGGGAAAAGGAGACAGACCTGGGTTTTGGAATAAGCATAGGGCCAACACACAGGGAAGACAAAAGAAATATTATTACCCCTTCATACAAAGAGGGAAGGAGATGCATAATGACTGTAGCTGATCATTCCCAAAGAGCACAAGGAAATTCCCAGTCTGGTGCTCTGACATTCCCAGTTAGAAATGGAAATCCGTCCCGAGCAGCGGCAGCCTGGGATGCCTTACACACAACTGCGGAGCCAAAGACGTTTCGACGGAGGAAAGGGGCGAAAAGTGGGAAGTTGCTCACAATGCGACTATAAAAACAAAGTCTAGGGATTAGTTAATAATGTGTGGTCTGAGAAAACAAACACATCTCCCCATAAAGACCCTAGTTCAAATAAACTGGGGCCGTTGTCATTAAACCCCACCATCTGCATGTCTGTTTTCCACTGGGTCTAGTGTGAAATTTAAAGGGACCACTGCATGGAGAAACAGTCCCCCAACATCATCCTTTGGGGCACTTCAAAATCCAGATGTGGCTGAAAGACACCGTGACTTGGACTCATCCCTGCTTTAGCGTTTGTATCGAAATTAAATGTACATAGCTGAAAGCCCTAAAGCTTTTATGCAGGAAGCCCAAGTTGGAGGTGCTGAGTTACAGCAACGGCTTCTTGTCTTCAAAACGACAAAGACCCTAAAAAGCCAGCAAATGCGGGGGTGCGGAAAGATGGCTGGTTGTGCCTAGGGTGATCGCATGCCCTGTGGAGCTCTCCCCCTCCTCCTCCTCCTCCTCCTCCTCCTTTCCCTCTCTGCTCCCAGCTCCCTCCCTGCGGTGCAATAGGTGAAGCCCCGGACCTGAGAAATCAGGTCTAGTACCAAAGTCCCCCGAGCTCGGCGGGGGAGTGGAGACCTCCCTGGCTCTGCTCAGGTCGCACTTTCATGCCTGATTGCAGCTCATCAAGGCCCAAAGTCTAATAAAGAAAGAACCAAGGCCGAGAGCTCCCTCTGACAGCTTAACTGATGGTTGTAATTAGGGACTGGCCCACACAGCTTTTCATTAGCACAGCATAAGACTTATTACGACTGCGCTTGATGTCCAGGAAAAGGGCATCAAGGCCCCCAGCCTTCGGGGGAAAGGGGAGCAGAAAGGTTTGGGGCAAATAGGGAGCTCTCTGTGCTCTTAGGGATTCGTAAAGGGTCATCAGAGAGATGTGTCGTGACCGTTACGGTGGTACTCGTGCTCTCGGGAGGGCGTGCGGCGTGTGTAAATGGATGCACGCACCCGCGACGCAGCGTGCTGGCACGCAGGGGTTGTAGAGGGCGTTACGTGCCCTTCGCAGGCCAACCCACGTGTGCTTTTCAGCTTGCGTTTCCAGCGCAGAACATGGAGTTTGCGTTCTGGGTACCTCCAAGCACATTTTCATTTCATTGCACATGGCATATTCAGCATTTTTTAAAGCTTCTGTGGCGCCCAGATGTTGGTGACCGCAGGCAGCCTCTGAGTTTCTGCTTCTTTCTCTCCAGACAATCTACATACCCCTATCTGAGCCTGACCACCTCTCTCCTTAGTCCACGGGTCACTGGTTTTGGCTATGATTCACTTACCAGCCTTCTCTGAGTACTGGCTAAGATCTCCCACGGGCTGCAGTTGTGGTGATGCTGGGCAATTTCAGTGTCTGTATCACTTCCTCTCTTTTGCTCCCTGAAAAAATTAAAAATATTTTCTTACACAGCAAAAACCTAACCATATGAAGAAACACGCTAATTTTCTAGAAGATAGGTAGAACAGAGTCCTCTAGGGTCCCTACTTCTTTCTGTCTTTCCAAGCAGAACCTGCTTCTCCCTCCTACACCGCAAACAAGATTTTGATTTTTGTCAGTTTGATTCTGCAGCTTCGAGTTTTCTTCCTCCTGGGCAATGTCTGCTCTTCTCATAGCTGTTTTATAGAAGAACTTGTGATTGTAAACGGCAAAGCGAAGGAAAAGGAAGTAAACTGGTGATGGTGCCAGAATCACTCCTGGCACGCCTCCCATTTCTATTTTCTCTGACATTATAAAGCTGGAATAAATCAGGAGTGAGCAGTACACCGGTAAACTGATGAAAGGAGAGCAGAGTCAGCACTCTGGTCCCTTGCACTGATACAAAAAGGTGTCCTCCCATGCAGGCAACAGTTATCCTGAATTACACGTGGTGGGGAAGGAGAATAGACTCCGAGTGTTTATTAGCAATCATAACCTTAATCAAATACCACTCAAGGATATGTAAAGAAATCTGTTCCACTGCAGGCTCCCAAGCCAAATAAAGGAGTAAATGGGACTTCTATAAAAAACCCTCTTTTAAAACTCACGCATGTTAGGTTCTAAAAAATATATCCCCATTTCTTGGGGAACAGCCAGAGCTCCAGAGGAGCTGCCCTAGGTGAAATCAGCAGCCCATCGCGCCAAGCATTCAGCCTCCTGCCGTAACCAGCTCCGCCGCACTGGAGAAAGGTGATGCCCCAGGATGAACCTGGCCGCTTGGGCAACGGCATCCATGGGTGGAAGGAAGAGGATGCTCTCCGCAAAGCATCGTCCCTACAGGCATCTTCCAGCTCGGAGATCTCGATCTACCCAACTCGCTTCGCGTGGCGGGAGTGTCATTCGCTCCCTCTCCCCCATCTATGGGACTGCTTTAGTCGACGTTTACATATTATGTAGAATTACATGGGGGAAGAAAAAAAAAAAAAAAAAAGAAAAGAAACAGACTCTGTGTAATAGAGGTGCATGTAAATAATCACTGGCCTAATCCCCTTTGACAGTGAAAGATACCCAACCAGAAAATGTTCAAGTCTGTAACTCAACCTGAAATTTAAGCACAAGGAAGTCATGTCAAAAGGGGACTTGGGTTCCCATAAAAGCCTCTCTACTTCCAGACCCTGGGCCCCCTAGCCAAAAAAACAGAGCAAACTTCCAGACATAACATCTGAGAAGTGCAGGCCTCACAAAGGGACTTGCTAACCTCTGCCGGAGAGACAACCACCAGGAAAACAAGCAGAGTGAAGGAAGCCTTCAAGCCCAGATGGAGGACCTGCCACGGAAAGGAGACACGCTTTCCATCAGAGATCTAGCAGGCTGTGGTACGTTATCCCATGAGGGCTGGTGAAAGCCCTCTCGGGGGAGTCATTCAAAACCAGACTGGGCAAAGCCCTGGAGAAGATTCGTGGCTGGAGTCTGTTCTCGTCGGCTCTTGTGCACCAGCCCTGAAGTTGGTGCATGACAGAAGAATCGAGCTCAGTGTAGGAAGAGGAGCCCCTGGGCAGAGAGAGGTGGGTTAAACAACCTAATTGTGCTTTCAAGTCTCTTGCTCGATCGTTTCTATCCCACTAAGGGTACGTGGCATGGAACGTCCACCAGTATCACACGGCAGGACTGAAAATCTTCCTGAAGGGTACTCATCTCTGGGCGGGTTCGCCTGAGGTTAATGCCCCCTTTGCGGTCAATGATGATATTAAAGAAGAGAAGCAGTAAGAGCCAGATTTTGAGCTACTTTTAAGAGTGGAGGGCCAGGTCAGGACCTGGCTTCTGTTTTTCCATGAAGGAAGACGATGGCATCGTCCTCTCCAGGGCTAGCAGCTAGTCCGCTCTCATCCCTGCCTCCAGAAACCCTGCCTTGCCTGCCCGCACCTCAGCAGCTCCTCACCGACTGCCAGAGCTGCCAGAAACCCGGATCATATCCTTCCAGCCACGCAGCACCCAGGCAGGCAGAGCCAGAGTCCACCCTCGCAGCAATGTCCCGTGCTCCATCAGAAAGAGCCCTCGCGGGGGCAAGCGCCTGCCCTGTCATTGCTCTCGAGGAATCCCAAACTTTAACAAGAAGACCTGTCTCCATAGCACGCACAAATACTTCCTCCAGCCTGCTTGAGCCACCAGACCGGACATATGTGACCATCAGGTCTGTTTGAGAGCAGGTAATTTGTTCATCTCAATTTCTCCCATTATCTCGAGCTGCGTGCTCCCCCTTTAGCTCAAGACCTCTATCAAAGGTAGGGTGAACCACTGGAGCTTCAGCTTGCGCTCCCATTGCCTCCGGTCTGTAACGCTTGCACGCTGCACCCTCCGCCTACACAGAAAGCAGCGACGCCCTGATGAAAGAGAAATATTAGGAGGAAAGTGTTGGGAGAACGGGCAGCAGGCTGCAGAGAGCAAAGCTGCTCAACCGCAGGACTTCACGGTTTCCCCTCTTGCCGTGAATGGTGCTGGCTCTATTTCATCTTTCGTTACCCAGAGCCTCCAGACACAAGACTCCACTGGTATTAAATTCCCGCTGCGTGTGACAGTATCTCTCCCCTGATACACTGGGGAGTTTCTCTCTGCTGGTTGGGAATTTTCCGACGAGATGGTTTCTCATTGGAAAATGTCGATACGCTGAAATCAAAGCCCTTTGTGGGAACGTACCAGTTTCAGGGAATCTTTCATGGGAAAATTTTCTTCAAACCCAGGCTGGAGCTTTCTGCGCGAGCAAGGGCGCTCTGCATCCAGCATCCCCATCAGTGGCAGAGCCGGTGTCCCCCCAGGGATGGGGACACCAACACCCCCTCTCCGTATTTTCTTCTCCCCATCCCTAGGACCTCTCACCGTGAGGTTCATGTCTCTGCAGAGCAAAGTCATGAGACTTATTTTACCTCTTATACAAGCTGTGACCCTCAGGGACGCAGACCCTTCAGCCCTGGGGGCAGGACATTATCACGGGGAAGGGCAGATCTTTGGCCTCACCCTGAAGCAGGGCTGGAAATGGGCTCAAATCTGGGAGAAATTCCCACCAGGGAGCTGGTCCCTGTCCTGCAGAGAGCTTTAGCTTGCAGTGCGGTGGCGTGGCGTGGTGGGGTTCACGAGTGTCCCCCTGTCCACGGTGGCTTTCCCTTGTCCCTCTCAGGCTCAGCGATGGCTGAGACAACAGCTCCATCTTGTGCTTCAGCTTGACCTGGGGAAAAAAACCTGAGGGACAGCCCCGAAGCTCCCTCTCGCGGATATTTCCAGGAGCAGATGTCTCTCTGCACATCCCTTTGACGAGCAGGGTTGAGAGTAGGTGTGATGGCAGACCAGACCTTACAGCTTGCCTGCTTCCCAAACCAAAGCATTCTGGAGAAACCACTCGTGGGCATGGCAGGACGGGACATGTTCGTGCCCCGTCTGCCCCCCGACTCCATCCATAGCAGCTGGGGTCCACGCGAGGACATCGTGCAGGCAAAAGGTTTATCCTCCGGGCAAGCAGGTCTGGATTTGATAGCTCAGACCTGCTGCCACCAAGCATGGCGCATTATTTCAGGAGCTACCAGGTTTCACTAAATTTGTTCCCCCAAAAAAACATCTGAAGGGCTGCAGTCCTTCAAAGGATGTTCAAAGCCAAGGGAGGTGTCTCCTCCATCTGTGACCTGCTGCTGCAGTGCTGGGGTTCCTAAGCGCTAACCTTACAGGCAGTTGAACTGAAATTGCCAACTTCTTTGGCAGTTTAAGGTTGTTTCAGGAGGATGCTCGCTGCAAACGTGCCGTCGCAACATCGACAGTGGCTGCAAGGCTCTCAACACCTGTGGGTTTCAAAGCTGGCACTTTTAACCCGTTCCGCGTGGAGCTGGCGGGGGGTTTGCTCCTATGAGGCTGTCCCTATTCTTTCCCAAGTGATTTCTTCCCCTATCGCAACCACTTTCTAATTTCATGTCGTGATGAAATCGGGTCCTTCTGAAGTTTTCCCCCGGAATGATCCAGAGGGCTGACAGATTGCAAAACCTCTTATCTGCCAGTGCTTGTGCCACACTCCAGGCTAAATACAGCTGCTGCCAAGCAGAAAAGATGAACTTTTTCTTAAGGACAATACGATCTACAGTCCAAGCCTAAGGAGGTTTTTAAAGGGTATTAGTAGCTTTACATGTAGCTTTAGCTCCATCTTTGCCACCCAAGAAAAGTAACGACTGTAGTCCTGTTCCCTTGTGCTAATCTTGTACCTGGATGTTTCAGGGTACCTGATCTGTGTTCCTCTCTCTCACCCACACAATTTTCCTCTCAAACCACAACAAAGAATTGCAGTTTTTGGCCCCGTTCCCCTCCTTCCCTCCGTGCAATCTCCCTTTTTCATTCCTAGCCGCTGTGCAACCCTCCTCAGCCCTCCTGCATCCTCCATCTCCCTTGCCTACGCTCTCCAACTTGACGGAGATACTTCGCTGAGGCTGCCAGCCAGGATCTTACCAGGCTTGACTAGCGCGAGCTTAGCATTGCGAGTTAAGCCTGCCTTCCCGTGTCCCTCACCATGCACGCTGAACTTTCCAGGGAATATCACGCCTGACGGCGTGCCGGCCTTGTTGTTCACTATCGATGAGATAATGTCTCTTAAATCTGGATCCCTGACACGAGGGCGTTCAACCCCCTTTTGCCTCTGGCCGCGTTCCAATTTCAGGACAGAAATGACCAGGAGAAATATGAGAGGTTACTGACATTCTTGGCTTGGAAATCATCAGCCTGTCGTGGAAAGGAATGTGATCAAAAAGAGACATCGCTGGTGTTTACTTTCAAGCCCTCGATGTGTGATGGACTTTAATACACGCTGTTCTAATGCAGCTTTTTGGGCTGCAGGTGAACCTCGCCGAAGGGGGTGGAACAGGTTATTTTTGTTGGTGGAGCGTATTAGGTGAAGAACAGCCCTTAAAAAGGATTGCAGCCCATCGTGCCTATTTATACCCCGGATGCTGTTTTCCTCAAGACAGGAGATGGACAGGCCCTGCATCCTGCTTTTCCATGCAGGTGGTGGCAGGGTCCTTGCCAAATGCCATCTTGAGCGGCTGCCTGGAGGGATAGGGGAATTTTCAGGCGGTCCGTAGGGGCTGCTTTGGAAATGCACGTGAATCTGGGCTAAAGCTGCAAGGATGTGTTAAAAATGACAGCCACAAGCTAGTTTATTAGAATTCGCTTGCACGGATAAAAGCAAAAACTTAATGCAGCTTGATGGAATGTAGGGAGCCCAGAGCAGGCTTGGTTCAATAAAAGCACGTTGCCTTTTGAGATAGTGACAAAGCACAGTGCTGGGAAAGCTCTTTACCAGTCGGTCACATTGAGAAAGCTCCGGTCGCTTCATCTTCATCATTTTGTCACAAAAGAAGCAATCTCCATCCTCTCGGAGTTGTTCAATTGTTCCAACAGCCAACTTCCTCTCCCAAGGCCGCGTCCGGAGGGGCACAGGAGGTAACAGGAGCGAGAAATAAAGCATGCTGTTTGTGTCTTGGTGTTTGCAGCACGTGCATGCTGGAGATGAGGGAGGAATCTAAGAATTTTTATTAGCCTAATCAGACAAAAACATTGACAAGATCCCTACCGGCACAGGAGCACGCTCCCGTCGCACAAATGAATTCCTCCAGCGGCCCCGGCTGCACGGGCGGCAGATAGCATCAGAGCATCGGTGGAGAAGAGGAGATTACAGAACGTTAATGCTTTAAAAGGCCTCAGTTCCTGCAGCGGCCGCAAACATAAGCAAACTAGAGAATACGGTGCAGAGAGACCATCCAGCATTGCATTTTTGCAATAAACAGGTCACAAACGCTATCAGCCGGCAGCGGGCAAACAGCTCAGCTCGGTTAGCTGCGTGGGGAGCGGGGCGTCCCGCATCCTGTACCAGCCCGATGCAGAAGGGATGAGCCGCCAAGCTGCCAACCTGATTTTGAAGTAATACAAGCTCAGCTCACCGTGGCTCTTTCTCACCATCCTGTATTGGGATAGCTCCTGAGGCACCCAGAAATTGCATCGATTCTCCAGGGGACACGGCTCACGGCCGCCCTTACGGCGCTGTGCACGTCAGCGCCCTGCAGCAGTCGAGCGAAGCTATTAAATATCAAGTACTTCCCATGAAGCTGACATTTTTAATCCCTGCGCCGCCTTCTCTTTTCACACACGAAAGGCCCCAGCCACCATTCACCCCCTTCCCCAACTTTTCCAGCCTTATTGCTCCTTCCCACTCACAGCTGAGAATTAAAAGACATAATAAAGAGCCCTTGAACCGGAGGGGGGGAAAAAAAAAAAAAAAAAAGCAGGTCCCTTGTTTGAGCCCGGGATTCGTCTGCCTCTCCCCGCAGAGATAAAGAGGCCCTTTCACCCCAGCAACCAGAAGGTTGAAGCTGGATATGTGCTTACCAGCGCAGCCGTGGCTGGGAGCTGCCAGCCTGGGGTCTGACGGCAGTGACATTTCTACCTCAGATTAGACGGTACGGTGTAAAAACGCATTAGAGTTGCTGGGGAGACTGTCCCTTCATAAGGCTGCACGCTTGGGAGCGAGCCGCTGTAGCTATGAAACCGGACCGCGGCGTGGTTTCAGCCCTTTGCTGCAGATTAAGGTTAATAAGAGCCTCCCCAGCCCGCCGTGCCCACCGAGCTCTCCCAGCGGAGAGCAGACCGGACGGAGGTGGGAGCCCAGCGCCTCTAATATCCCCACCGGCGAGCGCGCTGTGCCCCCGCTTTTGTTCTCCGCTTCTACCCAGTGATTTTCATTACAAATATCCTCTTAGCATGCACGCATGGAGGGGGGAGAGAAAGGGGGGAACCAGGCCCACACAAAGAGAAAGAAAAGGCTGCTTGCTGGAAAACCAGTAATTACAGGGCTGGGGCTTTCCTCGCGGAGGATTCATACGGATTCGACATGGCAGTGTTTCACACGTACGGCCCCACCGGGGGCAAACTCCTGTTTCGATTTCATTATCGGCAAGCTGAGCTGCCCGGGGAACTTTTGCCCCGAAACGAGTTCCCAAAGAGGGACAGTTGCACTTCTTTTATTATTTGCTTTGAAAGCAATTTCGCCGCTGCCCCCAGAAGCCTCTGCGTTCACTCGGGAGTGGGATGGGAGAGCACAAACGCTGTGAGAGTTGGCTTGTCATCGCAGCGCTGCTACGGCCAGCAAATATGGGAAATCTTCTTATATGTGGTCATCGCCTATTTTAGCAAAATCCGGAGGCATTGAATCAACCCTTCAAACATCTCCTAACCCTATGCTTTGCTCTCAAGGTGCTTATAAAGATAAGCAAATTCTCTGTGTGTATTTTTACCAGGGAGGTAAAACACAACCCACATATAAATGGATGCGAGTAAAGCCGCGCAGAACCAAAACTTGACCTTTTGTACTCACTTGCTGTGGGTATCGCGTGATTTTCCGCGGTTCAAGCCGAATGGGTTAGCACAGCACCCCGAGCTTTGCAACGTTAGGATGCTGGCACAGCGCTGGGTCAGGTTATCAACTCTATTTTACAGCTGGGTGAAACGATGGCTCAGAAGAACCGGGCCATGTTCACGCAGGAGGTTGGAGAGCAGAGGAACCCAAACTGCCTTCTCCCTGCTCAAAAACGCCTCTCCTGTTCACTAATGCATCCTTATATGTTTTACCCCTAACAGGCCCCCTTTCAGGTTTGTGTACTTTGTCACCATTTCTCTAGGGAAGGTACCTTGGGGCCAGTTTTTCACCTTCCGCGGTGCTTCGCCAAGAGCTCTGGGACATTCGCGGGACACCCGACCATGGCAGGGCTGATGATGAGAGCCAGAAAACGCTGCAGAAAGATGTTTCTGCCATTAGCACACGCACTTTTAGGCAAGCTACCCTGATTCTTTGTGGTTTTAGGATGCATACACAAGGCAAGCACCAGCACACCGACCCGCTCTGCAATCTCAGAGATGAGCTACAATCATTTGAGGACAAATACTAAGGAATCTGCTGTCGGGGACAGAGCCCCATAGAAGCAGAAGTCGCTCCTATCCCTGAAAGCTCACAAACTCAACATCTACCTGCGTACTTCAAGCTGCCTGCATCCATTATTCTTGGGCCAAAGGTGAAGCTTAGGTTTCAGGTAATGCCAATCTGCCACTAAAAACGAGTCCCAGGTTTATGGTTTGGCTCCTCATAAAGACAGGAGCACGTGCACAACTCAGACCCGAGCCCGGCGTTTGATTCCCAAACACGCTGAATTTTGCTTTGGTTCCGTCTCTTAATTCCCATCATCTTTTCTTTCTCTCCTTATTTACTTGTTAATTTTCATGGGTCTTAATTTCCTGCACCCCGAACCCCGCTGAGACCAGCCTCTGCCTACATGGGATTGCACGCTACAGCCCTTCCCTCTTCGGGGAAAGGTCAGGAACGGAGGTTTAGTGTGCCGAGAAGAAAGGCAGCAGCAGACAGACAGAGAGCACTCATAAAGATCTGGCTGTGAGCCTCTCTGAGAAAATGTCAGGTTGGGGAGGCTATAATAGCTTTAATCTGCAGTACAAGGGGATTAAAAGACTCGTTCTCACAGGACAAAAAAAGAAAGGAGTGGAGCGGAAGGAGCGGAACAAGGGGAGAATGAAGGCTGCAAGGGGAGGAAGGGAGAAAGTTAAAGAGCTCAACTATAAAGAGCATCGGGATTTAAAGAGCTCCGTCTTCTAGCGTAATAAATGTGAAGTGGCCTGCATGGAAAAGGGGCTTTAGCCAATGGCTTTGCTTTTGCTTTTTCACACTAAGCACACACACTTCAGCCTCCTTCAATCAAGGCAACTTGTTATGTTTGGCTTTGTTGATTTTCAGGGGCAAAGGAGTAGGAGGGGGAAACAGAAGGTTAATGAGGCTCCGCCAGATGCGACACTCGAGAAGCGGCGGGCATTATATTTTTTAAACAGTGGTTTATGGTCTTTGATCCTCACCCTTGCTGTCCCTCCTCCAGCACGTCCCTCAAACCGCCCCCTTGTCCTCAAGGGCCGTGGAAGAGCGAAGGGGCCTGGGAACAGGAAGGAAGTACGCCGAATTGCGGGACGCTCTCCTCAAGTACTGCTTGAGCAACCTTTTCAGCCGCTCAGCAAGGCCAGGAGATGAAGAGAACGTAATTGAAAGGGTAAGGAAAGAAGGCAACTTTAAATACTTTTCAAAAGGGGGGAAAAAAAAAATACCAACCCAATGCATCAGTCGCAGGAGATGTAAAGCAAGCTGCGCCCCAAAAGGGAAGCTGGGTACTCAAAGCCAGCATCGCTCACGTACTGCGGGAAAGAGGGTTTCCTAGGGCTGGACGCTAACCTCAAGTCAAGGCAGGACTGCCCCACCAGATTAGCAGGGAGGTTTGGACGTATTTACATTAGGACACGGCCAATATTCTCCTGGAAGGCAGGAGGACTCTTCCCTCACCTGTCTGTCAGTTAAGGACATACTTTAGTCATCAACATCCTTGAAGAAATGGCAACATGGGAAGGTAAAACAACCACCCAGGAGTCCTGAGTTTCCTCCTGTTCTCACACTCAGAGGAGCAGGTTTCTAGCAGTTTGCCATATTAGTCAGGACTGCCACATTTACTCTCACCTTTTGTGTCACCCGCCTTCCCAGCTCACCAGGCTTACAAGGCAGGAGAGATGCTCCAGGACAACACCAGGCACAGTCAAATGACTGGTTCTCTCGACTATTTTAGCAGCTCAAAGTGATGGGGGCTGGCTAGTGTTCTGTGCACAAGTTGTACTCAGAGGGAAAAAAAATAAAAAGACTTTGTAACATAATAAGCAAGTTCCAGACAGGAATTACAGTATAGCATATCCAGTGGAGACAGGGGGCTGGAGCAGCATTAAGGTAGGAAGAATATAATTACCTGAACTGGACCACAGCCAGGATAACAGTATTTATTTCAAGCAAGCCAGAAGTGCCAAAGCCTGGATTTTACGTTGAAATCCAGAAGACGGCAAATCACAGCATCCCAATTGCATTCTTCCAGCATTCGGTTGGAAGAAGACATCTCCTGATGGTCGCCTAATCCCTACTGCCTGTGGCAGTGACAGAAGAACTTGCCCTCAGCTTCCTTTGGGAAGCCCAATGCCATCCCAGCACAAAGCCCTGTAGCTATTGATGCTCTGCTACAAGGCACATATCACCGAGGCAATGCCTGCACCTTGCGGTACAGAAAGCAAAAAACCATCCTCCCACTCCCCGTAATTCGCCTGCAGATAATAAAGCCACGCTCAGTCACAAATAGAGTCACAAGCAAGCTCTCTCAAGCATAGCCCCTAGTTCGATCTGGTATTAATTATCCACTGTTCCGCAGAGATAAACGCTTAATCCTCTGGCTGTTGACACTGGAAATGGACCAATCTACCCCGGGGTGGATATTACAGAGGGGAACTTGGCTTCAGCTCTGATCCCCCCATCACGTGCTGTAGAAATGTAGGTAATGGATTTCTTAGGGTGTTTGGGATCTTTCTGCGGCAGAGCTAATCCAGAATAACACATGACCCAAGCAGTCATTGTATCAGGTTTTTCTTCCTCCCTTTATTTTTTCTTCGACGTAATATTTCAAATTTCATGTGGAATTTCTCATTTTCAGACATTCTCTATTTCCGTATAGCTTACCAGCTTTCCTCCTCCAGGACCGCTATGAAGGTGAATTTCCTAAGTTCAGGGATGTGGAGATGCATGACCCCTGCTTCTCTTCTCTGGGCATCTTTTGCTTTCTTCCAGGAGAAAGGTCAAAGATCTCCACATTGCTTCTCTGGTTTTACACTCTCTGGAAAGCCCAAATCAAGAATTTTGCTTGTCAGGGAGAAAGAAACAATGCTGATGCTACCAGAGATGGGAAAACTCTTCTTATTTCTGACCAAGCTGCCGAGGACTTTGGTCTTTCCCACGTCTGAGCAGTCCCACTGGCTCAGAGCCATTGCCACCAGCACTGCTGCCCCAGCCAGGCATTTCGGGACCCTCAGGGAGATGCCTGCTCCCCTATTCCCACTCCCACCCGGGCTTTCTTGCCTCTCCCCTACTTGCTCTTCCCTTCCCAAGGGCTGTCTTACAGGCAGTTTTCTCAGCAAAGGCAAGTTTTAAACCCAAACACAGAAACAAGTTTGAAACTGAGTATTATTGTACACAGAGTCGGACCACAAATTACAAGAAGTTGGGAGCACCGGTTTGCTCCCCATTTCACAACAAACTAGGTTTTCAAGACAGCGCTCTCCTACACAGACTTGAATGGCCAATCCAGAGGTCTGAACACAGGAAACGTCAGGGAGTGGCGGCACACGTTTTTCCTGAAAACACAATCTAAAAAGAAGCTCTGGCTCAACATAAAACCTGCTATTTAGCTTACGGTGCTGCTTGCAAACTGCCTATGTCCAGTAGGCCCTAAAGAGCTGAGCGCCCACCACCTGAACCATGTACTGCTCTATACCCAATGTGACAGAAGCCTGCAGCTTTTTCTTGACATCAAATCTGGCCGCTCTCACCGCCCTCCCTTTAGCAAGAGGTGGCTTGAGCCTTCTGCACAAATTCCTGCAGAAAAAGGGAGCTTGCTGGGAGCATGACACACAGAGAGCAAGTTACATGTTTTTCGTTGGCTTTGCTTGTTTTACTAAAGTGGGTTTTTTTAGCCTTAATCCAATAGAAATAAACTTTCAGCCCACCTGAATGCTGAAGTTTGCCTTTGCCAGCACCGTGCTCAATTTAATCTAACAATTACAGTGAGGTAAAGAACTGACATTAGAAAAAAAAACCTGAACTTTTTATTGGATTTTGTATCCCTTAACAATAATACAGAGAGGGGCTACTTATCCCTACGCCGTTCCAGGGCAGCTTCACCTCGGCTGTGAGAATGGACTAAGATCTATCAAGGAGAGAACAGGAGTTTGAAGCCTAGCCAGTAAGAGCATGAGAAAGGGCTCCAGCAACCCTGGTTTCCGTTTTCCTCGCTGTAAGAAAAGAAAGCAGGTTCTGGAGATTAAAACAAAGATCTTGCAATCCAGACTCCTGGGGGTCTGTTCCAACTCTGCCACTGATTTAAGAGCACATGCAAGTAAACCTACTTCATCTCTCTGCCCCAGCTCCTCTCACGTAAACACAGAGGAGACATTGCTACACGGCCACGTGAGCAAGTCTGCAAAGCGCAGGCTCCCCGTGTGAAAGGTGCAGAGGATGCACAGACCAAGCAGTTGTTTGCTACGACCGCAAGTCACTGTCACACCGTCCCAGCAAAGCACCAGCTCTCACACTATGCTCCTTGGAGCCCACCAGTGGACATGGCAAATGATTTCCAATGGGAGACATGAATATCGTGTCTCACATAATGTTAGAGGTCAGGGTTAATGGCAGACATGCTAGGGGTTCCTGGCAAAGGAGAAGCTTAAGCTTGTCCTTCCAATGTCCCATCCAGTGTCTGTAAGGACTGTGCTAGATAGACCCAGTCCCTCTCTGAATGATCTTTCCCAGCAGACAGTCTCTTAATGATATCCCTAATCAATGACACATTACAGTCTTGGAGCTACAAACCCATAAAGCTAATGGAGAAGCAATAGCAAGCAAGTGCACCAAGAGCATCTGGGAAGCCACCGAGCACAACAGGGCAATGTTGCGCCATCCCTGGCTGATGGCTCCTTCTCCTACTCCTCAAGACAGCTCATGTAGTCAACAGAAGTAGAAGCAAAGGGAAGGGAAACAGGACCCTGGCAGTGAAGGACAGACTGAGGCAGCTGCTCCAAACAGATATTGTGCTTAAGGAGTCCTGCTTCCCAACCTGCTGCTTGGCCAGTTGGGATTATCCCATACAGAAAATTCTCCATCTCTTTGCTCAATAAACAATGCAAAACCACTTTTGCTTCATTATATTGGATTCTGCTTAGCCTTGGGATGTCCTTGGAGCTCCCTAAAAACATACTTGCTGGCAGCAAGCTAGCTCTTCCCTCTATTTGCACACAAACAACAGAAGCACAGAGAAGCACACGCTGTTGCATGTCCGTTCTTAAGCAGCTGCCTCTGGAAAGAGCAGAGTCTCTACTTTCAGTAGTACACATGTTGGAGTTACACGACCGTCTCTCCAACACGCCACAGAGTATCCAGCTCCAAGAAAGAAAAGGCTATATGAAACACACAGTTTGGTACTCTAACACAGACGCTAGCTGGGATCCTGCATGCTTCCCTCTTGCGAGGTCTCCTCTAAGTGCTTTAATCTGTGGAGAACGCTAGGAGCAGTGTCCCCTCGATCAGCAAAGTGCAGCACCAGTCGGTTCACATTTCTTCCAGGAAATAACACCAAACTGGTCTGTTGGTGCATATTCTCCGTGTCCATCTGCCAAGTCTGACAGCTAGGCAAAACCACTGAAGTCTCAGATGACCCGGAAAAGCAGCTGCCAGGTCGACATGCCACTCTGTGCTGGGTGGCAGGGGACATCGTGACCCGACAAGCTTGCTAGAGCCCTCTGCACACAGCTGTTACCATAGCAGGCGTAGTAAACCAAAGCACGGTGGCATAGCAATCAACAACAGAGCTTAGGTGGTGCTCACAAGCCCACTGCTGTGGGCTAACGCACTGGCTGGCCCTGGCATGGGTGTGGTATTCCTCTTGGGCTCAGAGATGCTCACTCCTCTTCCAGAGCTTACTGTGACGACCGCTTTTGTGTGGGAGTGGCTTTGCTTGCTGTGTGTCACACTCCAGCACCTTTTCTCCTCTGCCTTCCAGGTGACAGCCTCTGGGACTAAAAGGTGACTCAGCAGGCAAAACACAAGGTAATCCTGAAGTCCAACTAAGCTACCATTCCTCTTTAGCGTGGTTCTCTTTTCCAGGACTGCGGTCTACCCTACTCACATCCTACAGTTCAGGCAGCAAAAGATGCCAGAACAAGACCATGTCAGCAGTGGTAGCAGGAGGCAGCTGATCTTTGTCCCTAAGGCAGGACAGCAGCTTTGATTTCTGTACCACTTTCGACCTCCCAGTTATCCATGCAGTGAGGATGGGTCCCCAACACTGACTTCAGGGCCATCATCGCATCTCCATGCTCCGTTCTCTCCTCATCTTCCACCTGGTTAAATGGATGGCGTGGCATAGGCACAGGGCAGGCTGCTTAGAGAACAGGGACAGCACTTGGTCCTCCCTTCGCCTGTCCTGAGGAAACACCTATCAACAAGATAGCATGATGACAAGTCTCTGCATTGCAGTGCCAGGCAGAGCCTGAGGCCATAAAGACAAATCTTACATGCTGTCTGCCTTTAGATGTTAGAGATGTTCAGAAACGTGGGACAAGACAACAGGGTTTGTGGACAGCCTGCTATCCTTCTCGGACGATCCAGCTCTGCAGAGGTCAGCCATCTTCACTCCAGGCTCTCCATCAGGTCAGCAATGGAACAGACACTACATGGCAGAAAAGCATCTTCAGTCCCCGACACTGGGTTTAATCCATCACTCAGCCAAAACAGAGAAGCCTGGAAGCAGCCTCATTTAGCACTGGCTGGAAAAATTCTTTACAAGAAGCTCCCAGACATGTTCAGTAAACACTGAAAATCAAATCATCCCATGCCTGCGGCTGCATCTCTCCTCCACTGCTGGCTACACCAGCCCTGGTTAATGTGCTGAAATGCCTGCTTTCTCCAGGCCACTAGAAGCAGACAGCACAACAGCTGCGGTCTCAAGCTCATTGCTGGAGCCCTTCAGAACCAAGAATTCCAGCAGAATGTCCAAGAGGCAGAAAACCAGGTGCCTGAAATGGAGAAAAGACAAAGCTTAGGCTGATCAGGGCACAGCAGAGCTGGGAGATCAGCTCCAGACACGCAGAAGCCAAAGCTCACGCAAGGAAGAAATATTCTTACTGCCATCGGGGGAAAGACGAGATCTCATATCCTAGAAGAAATGTTTTAAGGGATGGTTCAGGGTTTTGTTCCCCCCCCCAACCCCGCGGGTGTTTGACACTGCTGAGCAGCACAGAAAACACAAATGCTTCTCCTGGAGTGAGGTGGCACATGCATTTCTCTGCAGTTAATCAAAAAACATTGCTGTCCAAATGCACAGAGATGGGTAACCAGAAAAAACACTATCTACACATATATGCAGCTGCCTAAGCTCCTCTAAAAACAAAACCAAATCCTGGTTTTGTTTGTTGTTTCCTCTGACAGTCCCCTGCCATCCACAAACTAAGCAGGCCCAACAACATAACTAAGACTGGCTCAATCTCCAGCCAGACCAAGATCCTAGACATGCATCTCCATAACAAGCAAGCCAGACGCCCTTTGGTAGCATAAGTCTATAGGAAAATTAGCCAGATACATTCTGGGCCAAGAAGCTGGCAGCGTGAATCTCACAGCAAAGCCCTGAGCATAGCTTACAAGTCCCAACGCAAAGGCCATCAGGGTAAAGGGACTATAATCCACATACCTGTTTATCACAGGCTGGCCCAGGGACTCCAGTACCAGACTCCAGCTCATCCGACATTTACTGGTTCCAAGGATTTCTTGGATCACATCTGTCAACGTCAGAGACAGCTTTAGGAACTGCATGTTTCCATGGTAGTAAAACGGGGTTGGTCTTCTGCTGGTGGGTACTAATTCGGGTTTGTGATGGTGCTCTGAGCCTGAGACATCTCATGGCCATCATTACCATGCAAGAAAACAGCCAGGGACAGGACCAAATGCCAGGAAGGCTTTCCAGCCTGGAAGGGCATATACTGGCAGCGCTTTTTCCATCCCCAAAGGATAGTAAGGGCCTCTTACTCTGCAGCAAGGAGTTAAAAGTTCAGACTGCACTCACATGGATTAGGCAGCAGCTGTTTTAATGTCAAAGGTCCCCGTGTCAAACTTCAAGAGAGGGGAATCCAATGCAGCTGGGCTCGTGATTTCAGTCCAGTGGAAAAGCCACTCTTTAGAGCAAGAAGCCAAACGCTTTGCCTTAAGACTCTTCTCAGCAAAAGTACCCTTTGGCAGCAGGCAGGAGCAAGGCGTGGCGCTGGCTTTCCTGAGCCCTACCTCAATTGAAGGGCAGCACCAGCACTAAGCGGTGCTGGTCACGTACACGGTCAGTCTGCATCTGGGAATCACCAAGACATGCGTCCTTTCTCCCTGAGCTGCACTGCTCCCTGAATACTTATGCAAACTATCTAGAACTGGGAAATTGTGGTTTTTGCTTGCAGGAAACCAGTCAAACCTCAAAGGTCATGAACGTTTCCCAGTGCCTTGGCACGAGCACGCTCCATCTCTGTGTTTAATCACATTTCTAAAGATGCCAACGCACTGAGGGTTCCCCAGCCTCCCCCACTGCTCCTTTCTCAAGGGCAGCCGACACATCTCTGGGACACACTTACTGGGCAAGATCCCCATCAGGCTCTGCAGGGCCTGCTCTGCTGCTGCTTTCTTCTGTTCCTCTGTCCTGGCTGGTTTAGGCACCGCTGGTAAAACTCCTCCAGGCCAGATGGATTCCTGTAGCAACTGGAGGTACTGGACCCAACGCTGGGTGCAGGTCAGGTTAACCACCTGGACTTCCAGCCACCTGCAGGCACAGGGAGAAAGAGAAAGAGAAAAAGGTCAGGAAAAGTGAGGCTTGGTACCAACTCAGGAGCCTTCTGCTGATCAGAAGCCCTGGAGGGGAAAATCAGCTTGCTGTGTAAGGTAATAAAGTTTCCAAGTCTATACCTTAAACATTTCCACAAGTATAATTAGCTGAGTTCCCCCATGCATCAGAAATAGGTGTACGTTCCCTATCTTGTAGGCAGAAACACCTATGCAAGGTCAAAGAGGAAAAGCAAAAGCCATGAAACGCTCCATCGCCCTGCTGCCCACAGGAAACCAAATGACTAACTGGTCCCTAAAGGGAACACAGCTAAAGGATATGACTGGCCTTAACCTCCTAAGTTATGGCCATGCACAAGACAGAGCTGGAAGAACCACCAAAAGTGGTGTTTTAACTCTAAAACAACCCCCATGACTGACTGAAAGGACATGAGCGTGTTCCAACAACCTGTGCTCCTCTCCTCAGTCCCTCTGCTACCAAAAGTGTCAAGGGTGTCTTGCCTGGAGGCAAAAAGGCATGCTCCCAGGATGGGAAGGCACAAATACCCTGCTGCTTCACGCTCCTCTCATCCCCCTGCTTCCCTGCTGTCCAGCCCTACTCCATCCACTGATAGCAGGCAGTGAAATCATTGCCACTTCCATCCAAAACCCCGCGCTACACACCTATTAAAAGGAAAATTAGGTACCTGCCAACAGAACTGCTGGTCAGCCCTCCTTGCCGGGCCAAAACCGTGCCCTTCATACAGTAACAACCTGCAAATCCTGAGGCCACGGGAATGCTGCTCCATGAAAGGGCTTGGAGGCGTTTGCAGCCTCCACAGGGGAGATGCGTCCACACCACCCAAGTGCTGGCCAGGGAAAGTTTCTAAATCAATCATGCGGACCCTCTTTCCCAGACGTGAAATCACTTCCCTGTGTAATAGCAAAATCCACAGCCATCAGCCAAAACTCACCACTGCCCAAAATCTTTTCCCCCCCAGAATACGAAGAGGCTGTGGACGAATCCCTGATGGCACGGAGACCAACAGGAGGGTCCCCATCAATTTAGCAACACCAGGACTCAGAAGCACAGCACCAATGGCAATAGCCTGCTGCTGCCATCCTCATTAGCGGGAGGCTCCAGAGGAAAAAGGGGAGCATCGGCACAGGGTTGGGGTAGGGAGAAGGCTTGCGATTTTGCCAGGACTTCAAGAGTCCCAGAGGAGAAGAGTCCGCAAGCAGGGCCAGGAGACCCGTTCCTCTTGGCAGCTGGTGTTCGTGCTTGCAATTCCGTCACCACTACGCCCCGGCAGCTCATAGTACATCCAAGAGCATGGGCCCTGCCAAGGCAAACTTTATTTAACCTGCGCTCTGCCAGACTGTCTGCATTCTTCTCAGGCGAGGCATTCGGGCCAAGGGCATCTTTCCCCATGCAACTGGGACAACGTGAGTGGAGAGTCGGGAATAGCAACACCTAAAGGTAACCGGGGCAAAGGAATGGCAGGTAGCCATCATCGGGACCAGGGCTGCAACGTGATGCTCCCTTCTTCAGCACTGAACGAGGTGCCTACTTGCAGGTCTTTAAGGATGCACACCTAGGAGAGACCAGCTGCAAAAGGAAAGGCCATTAAAAAACCTGAAAACGAGCCTTGGTGCAGCAGTAAGGCCTGCTATGTCTCAGGGCAAGGTCTTACTGGAGCACGGGCAACGCTCCCAGTGATCCCAGTACCAGTACTGGAAATGGGGAGACATGGCCTTTACACTCAGCTTCACCGGGGACCCTGAGTACTGATGTTGCTACAAGGTAGTGCCAGAGATCCAAAGCGTAGCTTCTACCTGTCTTAGAGGACAAAATGTCACAGCACATTCCTGCCTGGGAAAAGGCCTTGTTTGAAATACAATTGCTTAAAAGAGTTTTTATCTCCAGCCATCAGTAGAGTTTAACACCCTGGATCATGTTAAACCCTCCAGCCATCCCCAACCAAATTAAAAAGTGTTGAACTGTGGCTCCTCTGGGACAAGAGCTTTCATTAACATAGTTTTTCATTAACATGTTTTCTTATACAACCTGCTTTCCTAATTGAGAAAACATTTGACAAGCAACAGAAGTTCAGAGACTTGGGGACAGAGCTGCAAACAGTACAACCAGGAATCTAGGGAGATCAGATTGAACGTTGACTTGAAATTCATCTCAACAATAGTCACTTACCATCCTTTAAAGCAAAGAACAAGCTTTCTGTTTCTTAGGAATGTTCCTAAAATAGCAAAAAAAAAATCAAACAAAGCTGAACTTAGAAAAGACAGTACATGTTTCCAGACAGCTCAAGAGCAGATTGAGAGCTGACAAATGCTGAGAGGTCCCATACAAACAACCTACCATTTCTAGCTCACTTATTTCCATAAAACCACCAGAACTAGGCAATAAGGCCTAGAAGTAACATCTATAAATCTGATCACGTGTGCACACATTGTGATATGTGAGTGCTTACAGGTCTTGGTTCCCACAGTTGCAAAACATCGTTGATGGATTTTTTTTTTAATTTTTTTTTTTTTTTTTTTTTTTTACTTAATCTGGCAGCTCACTGCTTTCCGCTTTGGGAAGGATCTGAGAACAGCTCCATCAGTTTTGCCCCACCTGCGCTGACACCAGCTACAACTCCATGCAAGCTCCTGAGAAGAAGCCAACTTGCTCCATCACGTGGTGCTCAGACAGTGAGATCCTCACGGCTAGGAAAGGGAGAAGACGCACCCAAAACCACAGAGCATACCAAAAAAAAGAAATTAGATAGGAAAGGGGACAAGAAAGAAGAAAGTGAAAGCAAAGCTAGGTGTAATAGAAGGAGGACTAAAGTCACTGTGCTCTGCATCCCTTTTTGCCAGTCTATTAGTGTGGGGACCCATCCTGGGAAGAGAAGAACTGTCAAGACTGGTCCATCTGGCTCAGCATCCTGCCTGGGAGAGCAGCTGATATTCTGAGATACTCCAAAAGAAAATATCCCTACTCTCAACCCACACCTGTTAAGTCACCACCAACACCCACTTTGGGGGACGGACACTGCATTTGCACAATGCACGCAGGGGCACGTATGAGCAACAGTTATTAAATGGCGAGTAGCAAAGTAACTCCTCAGCTCTTACAACTGCAGTTGTAATTCGGTGAGGGTCACGCCAAGCTTTACTGAAAAATCCTACCCAAGTAAAACCCAGATTTCTATGGCAAATTGACCTTTCCATCAAGCAGACTTGCTAGATCAGGATTAGCAGCTCACACTTCTCACACAGGAACTCCAAATATGTGCTGGTCCAAAGCTGACCTTCACCAGCAGATCACAGATGATTTTTTCATACTATTAAAGGACTAAGCATTAGAGATCCTTGTGCCACATGGAAAGCACACACACGCCTGCTCCCAGGTAGAAATAAATCCAGCAAGAAACACAAATAGACTTCTTTTTTTCAGATGGCTGAGGAGTTACTATTTCCATTCTGCTATTTCATGAAGAAATAGCCTTAATAAGAAAGAAAAACAAACCCATCACTGAACCATCTCCTTACACTTCAGCTGAGACCAGAAATAAAGTGACCTCCTGGGCTCAGACGTTCAAGTGCTTCGATAATGCCCCGCGCAAAGAGACAGACTGCAAAGGCTACGATGTCCTGGACGTTAGTCTGGAGGTGCATAACTTGCCCATGCTGTAAGGGGCCTCTGTTTGAAATAGCTGCTGATGGAGGAATGAAATGGCTGCTAAAAAAGAGCTGATTTAATGCCATGGCTTAAGCTGGAACTCCAAGGTCAGCTGAAGGGATCCATTAAGACAGGAACGGCAGAAACGCCCTGGGAATGAAAAACAAGGCCTGGGGGGTACATACCTTGGCCCTCCTCTGGCACCTAAAAGCAACAAGGGCTGCTAAGACAGAGCACCCTATGGTAAAGACAGACTAAGAGTCAGGAAGAGGCAAAACACAGTGTATGGACTCGGTTTTACCTGGCTCCTGTGAGCTGGATATCCACTTAAGTGGACAGAGGGTTCACCTGCAGATAGAGAGAGCTCAGCACAGCAAGTAAAGGTTGGACAGGTTGGATTTGCTTAGTCTGGAAAAAGAAAGGCCGCGTTAGGAAGACAACAAAGACGAGGAAGCTTCTACTAGTCTGCTTTAGCTGTATGAATGCAGATAGCTCCCTAAGTATAGATGAGGTGGGCATAACAGTAGCAAGTCCAGCTCAACATCTACTGCTCTGCACCCCAGAACAAGGCCTCCGTTTCCCTGAGGTCGGTTAACGCGGCATGGCTAACCAGAAGCTCCAAAAAGGCCCGTGAGACCAAGGTAGTGAAAAGGATCTAAGAAAAAAGCAACATCTGGAAACGCACAAGGCATTCAAACATCTGACTTAAGAAATCAAGAAAGGCTGGTACTGAAATCACCAGGCCATCCCTCCCTTTGCAGTGCTCGTCCCCCAAATTCCTCCCCAAGCTGTGCCTCAAACCACAAGAATATCCTTAGCTCAAAGGCTCAGAAAAAGCAACATTTCAACACTTTGACTGTAAAACATTTCTGAGCAAAGCTTGTAAAACCAAAGAAACAGCTGCAGCGGGCACAGTTAGAAGAATGGAAAAAACACAAATGGAGAGCTTTCGCCCCCAGGCTCGGCTTTTAGCACCTGCTACTTGAGCCCAGGTCCACCTTCCCCGCACAGCCGCCAGCAGAAACACGTGCAGCCGACTGTTGGCACGCTCGGCTCAAACACCTTCAAAGCAAAACCACACTTGTCCAGGCCATCGGTAAACCCTTCGCAGGGGAAGGAAGCAGGAAAAGAGAAAAGAAAGAGTCCTCCATAAATCAAAGAATACGAAGCATCCTGAGTCCTTTTAAACTTCTGGCCAAAGACACACACGCAAAAAGTAAACTATCCTTCTCGGCTTACTGGAAATGTTCCTCTTCTGCTGCCCTATAAAAAGTTTACTATTGTATACGCTATGAACAATACGTCCTGTACCCCTGCCTGAGCACACGGTAATGAAGTGTTTGACCAGCGAGGCAACGGCCCCGTGGCCGAGTGCCTTCCCCTCAAACAGAATGTCTTGCCAGGCTTGTACCTCCCAAGCGCAGCTCCGAGGGCAGTTGCACCAAAAGAAAGAAATGAAGCCGCAGGGAGTTCACGTTGGTAGTATTTGCATCCGATTAGACTTACCTATGCCAAAACCTTGCCAGCGTAAGGCAGTGGGATTTTTTTCTACCTGCTTGATCCAGGCAGTGAGAAGTGGAGCTGAAAAAGCCCTGCAAGAAGTGGGTATGAAGGATATTTCACTGTGAGGCAGAGAGGAGGAAAAAGAGATCATCCCCTCTGCCTGTAGGCATGAAAACACACCTTGGTGTTCAGATTCGGGGCGCTGTTTCCTCTAGAACACACGTGCTGCAAAAAGAAATCACATAAACACAAAGGGCTCCAGCTCTAACATCTTGTCCCCTCACCCTGGGTGAATTAATCGAGCTGCTCTGCTGTGGTTTTTGCTTTTCTCAAGTTATATCTGCAAGTTATACCCCTGCAACACCATGGGGTTCAAAAAAGGGGAGAAAGCTACGTGATTAAAAGAAACCATCCCCAAACCCCCTTGATTTTTAACAAAGCATCTCGGCTTTCGATAACATCTTCATCAAGTATTTATTGAGCCAATTAAGCTCTCAGCAGTGCCCCGGGGAGAGGCCAGGCTGTCTCAGCCAGGTCCTGCTCAGAGCAGATTGCTTCATTAGCCCACTTCAGAATCAAAATACATAAAAACACCATTAACCCTTCACAAGCCAGGGAAAACTAAAGCCAACAAGGAGACTTTTTTCCTCTCAGTCCTTTTCTTCTTTGTCTCTTCTATTTAAAGTAGGAAATTGTTGGGGGTTTGTTTTTTGGGTTTTATTTTCAATCTGGAAAAAAAGTTGGCACATATCTAATTGCTGAAATAGAGTCAAAAGAAAAAAGAGAGATGCAGTTAAAATAATGTTGCAATTGTTATCAAAGCACAGAGTGCTTGCTTCATTCTAGCAGCTGTTTTTGGAAGAATGCTCCTTCTAGAAGAAGAAAAAAAATTTTGTTTGGGACAGAGATTCAAAACCGGATCCAAAATTTCCAGGTGCTTGGAGACAACTGAATCAAGGCCCGTTTCCAAGTTGATTTTTATTTACTTTACATACACACACGAAGACACACACAGTCCCAAAGATCGCTTTTGCTGACATACCACAGGCCTGCGATTTCTACTGCTCCTTGCAGCTACAGTACAAACAGCCAGATCCAGAGACAAGGAGGAAGATGCCATAAGGTTGGTGCGCCCAGATACAAACTGTTGCTGGCTTTTAGGCTAGGGTATGTACTTGCGCCTCCATGGAGAGACAAGACCTTCACTCTCATGTACCTGGGCCTGCCAGCACAGCCCCTCGACGCACGGTTGCAAAGGTCCTTACTAAACACGCCCAAATCAGCTCCCCCAGGTAACAAGCCAGAACAGCAAATGGATTCAGTTGCTCCAGCTGCACTGACACTGCAGAACTGGCAGCCCATTTCTGCCAGCAAAACTTGGAGGTGCTGCCCAAGCCCGGAGTGGTAAGCTACCTGCCAGCTACGAAGCCAGAGGAAAGTGGGAACAGCCACGCTGGGAACAGCTTTAGCATAAACCTTCCCGGCTTCTCCTGGCGCTTGAAGAGCACAAGCCAACCCTCGGCTTCAATGTCTTTTTCAGAAATAAGGCAGGGAGGAAACAGGGAGCCTCCGCAGCCAACGCCTGCCCACACACAGCCGCGTCCTGCCCCAGGATACCCCCTATGCTGGGTGACAATCATACAGCCCAGCTTTGCACTGACCCCCAGTCCAATCCAGCACCGAGATGATGTCTGGCTCAGCACCTCGGCTGTCGGAAACAGCCCCTGCGGGGCTCCAGAGGGCCAGGGCTGGGCAGAATTGCTTGCCCATGAGCAGCATGTTCCCAGCACGCCCAGGGCTGCAGGTGCTTGGCTGCCCAAGCAGGCAGGTTTACTCAGGGACATTTAAGAGGGTCAGGCAACACTACATGCCGGTGGCACTTTCAAGTCAAGAGGATCGAGGAGGCTGCCAAGGGTCTTTGTTTTTGCCAGTTCTGCTGGCACAGAGATCAAGGAGAAAAAAAAAAGAAGAGAAAAAACAGAAGAAAAGAGAAACACCCTGCAAGCAACTCCCTGAAGCTGCAAGCTCCTTGACTTCACACCAGCAGTTGCACAAGTGCCCGTGACACCTGGCCCGACACCGACAGGCTCTGGCAGAGCCCCAAAGCCAAGATGACAGCAAGAAGGCAAGGGCAGCCTGGGGCTGCACACTGGGGTAAACCCCGGCAGCAGCCCACCCGAACCCATCTTGTGCAACGGTCAGGCACCGTGCCACATCCCTGCCGAAGGAGAAATGGGAGATGGGCCGGCAGAGCAAGCTGCGGCCCCCTTTGGGCCAGTGCAGATGTCCGGACTGCGAAGGAACCCCAGGCTTGGCCGCAACGACCCTTTGCTGCCCCATAAAAATCACAGGCTGTGGAAACACTTGGCGGGGCTGGAAGCTGAGCGAGCCCCCGGTGTGAAGGCTAATGAAACCAGCCACACTGCTGAACCATTACCCCTCAACGCACATAGTGAAACAGGGATGGGGGGACACGAAACCTGATGGCATGGAGAGCCGGGAAAGGACAGAGAAGAGGCCACGACAATGCAACAGTTGCCCTGGAGACCAGAGGCTCTATTGCTGATCATGGTTTTTACCTCTGCAGGGAACGACCTCCGTAGCAGTCAGCTCTGAGACCGCTTCGAGGGCCAGGGAGACACATCCTGCTCCCCCCAGCCTTGCATCTGCCATCAAAGGTGCACTGAAAGTGTAGGACAATGTTGGAAAGGACAAATTCCAGAATAACCCACAGCCCTGCAGGCTCCAGCTGCCTGTACAGGCTGCAGCACCGTTCACATCAAACACATCCTCCCTGTACCTACCCCGGAGCGCAGCATCGGCTTCCTCCACATGCCGTAGCTATACCTTGCCCAGATCATTTCCATAGGAAAGCAGGGCTGCCTCTATCAAGGCGTTTGCTTTATAGACCGGAACCTAGCCAAACTGTTTATCCAAACCCTAACAGGCTGAACCCCCTGCCAAAAATCTACGCTGCAACAAGACTTCAGATGCTCCAGAACTACTGCTTATAGGATGAAAACTATCATGTCTCTGTGGCCTTGCCCAGCTCTTGATCCTCAGCAACACCTGGCAAGATCTAGCGCCTCAAATCAAAGACAGCCCCTTGCTGCTACAGCCTTCTTAGGACCACTCAGCCCCATTTTAGCTTACATATTCAGAACCTGTCCTGTGCACTCCCCCAGTGCCCCTTCTCTCCTCTGCTCCCACCTCAGGGCTCAGTGTCCCTCCCCACAAGACCACGGCCTGAGATTCAGCTCAGGGGTGGATCTGAGCTCAGATGGACTTTCCTTTCCCTTGCTAGTTCAGCAGTGGCTGAAACCTTGGGAGAACCAGCTCAAGAGAGGAAACCCTACAAGGAAAACAAGCCAAAGCTAGCCAGCCTTGTAAAGGGAACCAGAGCTAGAAAAACTTGCAAGAAACTGATTACAGATGACAGTCAGGCTTTTATGAGAGCAGTCTCAAAGCATCCCTGGCTCT
This sequence comes from Grus americana, assembly GCF_028858705.1. NCBI lineage: Eukaryota > Metazoa > Chordata > Aves > Gruiformes > Gruidae > Grus > Grus americana. The sequence goes on from NC_072875.1 coordinate 5,438,412, forward strand.
CTATCCACATCTCACACAGGCTGTAACATCACCTCCCCAAAAACAGCCGCTTCGCTGAGGCACAACGGGACAGGGGACAAAGCCTGGAGGAGCACCAGAGTGACCCAAAGCGAACAGCAAGCCAAGTGAAGTAAGGCAGGGATGCTTCACATTTATTTTAACTCGTCCTTCATGGAACATGACACCATCAAAGCTGCCTGCGTAGGTCCACACACTCCTTTATATACACACAGGCGCTTCCGAGGCCCGGCATGGACTCTGCACCCCAGCCCCACTCAGGTTACAGGGTGCAGACAGCCGGGGTGTGCCAAGACACCTTCCCTCCGCTCGGAGGTTCGCACTGCCACGGCATTCTGTTGTGATGCAGAGGAAGGAGCTAGGAAAAGCATACAGAACCTGGATCTGCAGCTAAAAAATCCTCCCAGGTCCATCTCCAGGATCCTGGCACTCCAGTGGGACTCTCCTCCAGAAAGCGAAGCAGATGTGGGCCTGGGAGAACCCTAGCAGCAGCTGAAAGGCACAGCGGGTTGGTATCGAGTTGGTATCAGCAGCTGCCACCCTGGCTCCACAGCTGCCCCCAGCTCATCGCAGCACAGGCAGACCCTTGACCGGGGGATGGACTGAGGGCAGGGTGCAGGGTCACAGCCATGGCGCTGTTCGTGCACTTGCCATGTATTTTTAACGCTGCTTTGACTCACAAGGCTCTAAAAAGCACATGGATTCTCCAAATGCTTTTTAGCTCTTCCACCAAACACCCCCAGAGCCCAGAATAGCCCCATCTACTCCCCTGTGCAAACAGGTCCCTGTTACAGCCTCCCCAGGAAAGAGAGGGGATCTGCATTTCCAGCCTGTGGGAGGGAAGCAAGAGCCAGACAGAGGAGGGGTGCGGAGCTGGAGCAGGGCAGCGGGTTTGTTTACAGGCAGAGACCCAGCATGCGGAGAGGCTGCTGGAAGCAATCCTCGGCCCCGGGGTCGTCCCTGCTCCCAGCGAGCCTCCCGGCCCCTCCGCCTCTCCTTTCGGCTCCAAAAAAGGATCACTCTGTTACATAATGGGATAAGTGCCGCAGGGATGTGGGCTTGCACACGCGGCCTCCCTTTTACTTAACAATACCTTTTTCGGTCATACAGCCTTCCTCTCCCCGGCTGCCATTAAACTGACAGTCAGGGGAGACAGATAACGCCTGGCTCCAGCTATTTCTGCTACGGAGAAAAGGGGAAAAAGGAGCATGGTGGGATGCTCTGTGCAGAGAATGGCAAACAGAAGGGTAGGGAGGTCCCATAATCAGCAACAGTACAGTGACTCGATGTCACTGCAGGGCATGCTGTGGGCACAGCAAGCCCAAGAGAGAAAACCCGGAGAGTGGGAGTGGCTCTCTGGAGAAGCTGAACCTTGTTTTTGGTGTTTTTCTGTTGATTCTTCTGCTCTGGGATGAGGCACACTCAGTGCAGAGCAGTAGCAATACCCACAAAAGTAGCAGGAGCAGCACACTCCTCCCCAAACACAAGCTGGCAGAGGAGTATCCAGCAGCAACCCCCTTCCTAACACCCAAAGCACTGCTGGGACACCTCCTTTCCACCACCCACCACCTAACCCAGCCACTGATGGCAACAGAGAAGGACCTCATCTCATGCAGCAGTGATTCCTACTTGTATTTTGTAACCAGCAACAGTTAGAGACAGGATGTGTGCCCATCTGCTGCCTCTGGTCTCAGAGGTGGGAGCAACAATGCCTTGAATAGCACATGCTCCCAGAACAGCTTCTGGTATTTTCTCCACCTGTAAAGGTGCCAGCCAGAATGCCAGTGCCAGGGCTGTGCCAGGTCTGGCCCAGCAGCGATCAAGTTGCAAATACTTAAATGGAAGAGAAGTGCCACCAAATCCACACTGCGTCCCTGGATAGGCAGCAGGTCTGAGCTAGAGACTTCCTGATCTATAGGGGACAGCAGTGGCCACCTGGGCCAGTCAGGAGTACGAGTCTCAGCCACATGTGGCCCAGAGACAGTGTGCAATGGCAAGCTGAGTCCCAGCCCTCCACATGGGCTTCCAAAACCTCTAAAAAATCTGCCACCCTTGATTTGAGGTAGGAGAACCTCCACCTTAACACTCTTCCCCTTCAGGAGAGCAAAGCACTGGCCAAGCATGGCCTTCTGAGTTGGGGTGACAATTACAGCAGCAGAAACAGGGGAGAAAAGCGTTCCCTGCAGCAATCCACAAGCAACACCCTCCTCCTGGCAATGGGTCAGTTCACACTGTGCAACTCTTTCCCCTGTCCCCCTCACACCAGACCTGTGGACTCTTGACAGTCCCAGAACAAAAGCAGAGCCAGCATCAATGTGTGGATTTCAGCATGGACATGTGCAGTCCCAGGAACACAGGATTAGTTCAAGAGGTTGTATTTGCACCTTGTCCTGATCACAACACCAAGGAGTCGCGGGACTTCCCAACATCACCTCCAGCCAAAGGTTTGCCTGCAGCACACGTGGGTTCACCCAGACCCGTTGCAGCTACAAACACGTTCACCCTCATGCTGCTCCACCAGCACTACTTGCTGAGTTCCTCCAGCTTCCAGAGCCAAGCGTGTGCTGTGTGTATGACAGCTTCTCTAGTGGAAAATACCAATGCCACATGTCCATGCTGCAGGCTCCCTGGGCGATCAGGACACAGCTTATTAGGAGGTGATGACGTGCATATGCAAGCCCTCATACCTCTGTGCTTACACACAGGGATTGGGTTCCAGCTCATTCCCCAAGAGACCAGAGCCCATTTTGGAGAAATGGGAGCAACACCCACCTTGTCCCACCCAAGGAAACAGACTGGGAGTGATGGCCAGCAGCCCCTGACCTCAAAACACTTCAGCAAGCTCTGCTGAAGGCAGCTTAAATTACCAGCTCTGTTATAATGTGCTGCCCTGCACATTCTCACACTGGCTTTGAATGCCTGCGAGAGACAAAAGAGCACAGGAGTGGGAAAAGCACTGCTCCGAGGCTCCCCCTAGCCAAAGTCCTTCTGAGAAGGCTTTCCTTTTACTCTAAAGACCATATGCTCAGCTAGCAATAATCACCCACGTACAGAAGAAAACAGCAATGCTCTCTGTGTGTCTTGGCCTAGCGCCTTACCACACAGAGGCACTGGCCCCAGAAAGACCATACCAGCTGGCAAGGGTGTCTTTCCCTAACACATCTGTGGGTCACCACCCAAGGCACAGGCACTACTGGCCCACTGCAGATCAGCAAGGCGTGCGCCAGCAAGAGCAAGGGCCCTGGGAGGCTGCGCTCCGAGCTGTTACTTGATAAGTCACTGTTCCCTGCGCCTGTTTATTCTCCTTTTGTAGGAAGGACAATCTGAGCCCCTGGGCAGCGAGAGACCAGGAGGTCAGTCTCTCCCTGGAGAGCCAAGGAGCTGGGCACTCTTGCCCTTTCATGAGGCAAGAAGCCTCCCATTCCCAGGGCTGGATCCTTCCCTTCCCCCGTTGTTAAAGGAAAGGGGCTGCCCACCAGTTACGTTGCTGCACCGGGGAAAACATCCCCTAGCACAAATCTTCAAGGTGTTTCCTCTACGTACATGTGACATCATCTTTACAGAACCTTGTCGTTTGATGAGATGGAAAGCATTTATCTGCATTCAGGCAAGAGCTCCATTTTAGACTGTCACTCCAAAGGCAGAGCTGTGAGGTTGGTCCCTGAGGTCTTACCTTTGAATGAGTGTGCCAAAGAGCAGGTGGAAGACCTTCTGGATGCTCTCTGTGCACAGCCAGCTCCAGTGATCCATCAGCAGCAGACGAAGCACGTCCAGGGCCAGGTCAGCCAAAGCTGTCTCAGAGTCTGCCAGGATGAAGAGGAGGGTCAGATGAAGGAGCCAACTCAACACCTAAGCAAACCTGGTAGAAAGCATCATCCAAAACTCACGTTTCCCCCCCCCCCCGCCCAACAGCCACCTCAACCCTGATGACCTGCTGCAGTACAGGCAGCCTGGGGAGCCTGCCCACCCAGGCTCCTGCCCTGATCACTCTTTCATTTCCGCTTTCATCCCAGCAGCCCCAGCCTTCCTACCAAGGGATGCACCAGACCAGAACGTGGCTGCTCTGAGCACCCAGTTCCTTCTCGGTTCAGCCAAGGGATTATCAAACCCCAGTCCATCCGTGGGGATGGCGGCGTGCCCAAAACAGGTGAGAAAGAAGGCAGGGACTGTAGCCAGGAGAAAGGTACATTGCTGAAGCCTATTTTCACAGTCTTCAACATTTTCCCTCTTCCAGCGTAGAGTTTTTCAGGCGCAAGACTGCAGTCAGTGTCTGCAGGCTGCCATCGTGTGGCAGGTCCAAGTCTCAGCAGGAAGATGGATGAACCACATCTGGATAAACCAGATGCATCAGGTCAGACAAAAACCCACACATGTGCCCACACATCCCTGATGACACAGACCTAGGACAACAAAACCTCTCTCTGATCCTCAGGAGGATTTCAAAGCCTACAGCGTAAATACATCCTACTTGCTAGAGGATTATTTTTATGCTGCTTGGCCCCAAAATATCATAGGTATTATGCAGAACAAGCTTAGTGATGTACCACAAACCTGCCTGAGACAACCACTAAGCCAGTGCTCCTGTACAGCAGCTTCTCCTACTCTGCCATTCCTTGATGCCTGATCTTTCAGCCACACTCTGCCTACAAAGAGCCCATGAGACTGTTCACACACAATTTACTGCTGGAGATAAAGAAGAGAGGGATTCTGGACCCCAGCGCCTCTCCTCTTCCTCTCCCTGCTGCAGACAAGCTGGACTAATTAACTCCAGCCCATTTCACTTGGAAAAGACAAGGTATGTGGCTGCATTTGGCACCTCTTGCTCCAGGCTATGCACAAGTTACTCCTCACTTGCTTTGCCCTTTGAGACTTGACTTCCCTGTGCAAAAAAACTGGAGCAGGCTGTTTAGCTTCACAGTAACTCCACACAAAGAGCATCGTCAGCAAGCTCTGTTTATTCCCATAGCATCCAAGTCCCCTTCCTCAGAGAGCTGCTGGCCAACCTCTTCCAAGAAGTCACCCAGTAAGCAGATACAGACACCGGTTGCCTTTTTAAGCCAATTGCTCCCCAAACATTCATTCCCCTTACCCTGCCAGACCAGCCTGCTCTGTCTCGGCTCTGAAGCATCACAGGCCTGCAGGCATTTGACATCATTTATGTTAAATTTCCTTAAGGGTTCAGTTAACTTGGCCTGCCTGTATCTCTTGCGCTCTGTGCAGAGCGCTGACCTCCGATTCCAGTCCTGCTCCCCAGCAGCCCCAAAACAAACGCGGGCGTGCGTTCAAAGATTATAGGCAAAGCTGGTAGCACAGGCTAGGTTTCAGAATACCAGACCCATCCCGTCACAAGCACGTGGTTTCAGTCAGAGCTTGCCAAACTTGAACCACTGGAGTGAAATTTTTGGAAAGTTCCAGCTGATACAACTCAGCTATTCCAAGAAGATTAGAGAACATGTTTTTGCTCGCTTTCAGGATAAACTTGTAACTGCTCTGAGAGGCCGTAGCATTCCCGTGCTTTAGAGGAGGGATCTCTAATCAGAAAGGGAACATCATTCCTTGATCTGGGATTACATATTCGCTATTCTCACCAAATCTATCTAAACTTAACTGAATCTCAGAAGGTCCTTTTATAACATATGAACATATCAAGGTTAACTTGAGACTACCAAGAAGCCGTAAACTGGCCATTTTTCAGTTTCTAAGAGCTTGATTTTACAACATTGGCAGTTTAAGCAGCGCGTCCTTAAGAAACTTCTTTCTGCAGTAACTGTACTGAGTACACTAAGGTGAAGATCTACAGCAACACAACTGAGCCAAGACTCAATTTGCTTCCAATTGCAATAAAGACCAGAGTAATCACCTAACAGGACTGGAAAAACTCAGTTTGCCTTCCCTTTAATCAAGGGACTTTTTTTTAAGCCGAGCCTGCAGATGTCAGAGCTGTTGCAATACCAAGAGAGATACGCTGAATTGCTAACAGAGGGGCTGAGCTCACCAGAGTCTGTGTCCGGATGTGCCCCCAGCTCGTCCATATCCTCCTGCACGGAGCTTTCCTTAGCTTCTCTGCCTCCCACACCTTCAGGAGCTTTGCTGGGGATTGCCTCCAGCAGCTTCTCCTGCTTCTGGATGAAGGACTCCATAGCAGCCAGCGACAGGGTGCCAGAGACCTACAAAAGCACCGGTGTATCAATACCACAGCATCGAGCTGCACACAGCCGGAGTTGAACAGATATTCAAAGTCTCCACTGCCCAGACAGCCTCCCACCGCCTGGTTTGCACCTTGTTCTATCCAACAGCACAGCCAGGGCTGCTTATTGCCTTTCTGCAAAGGCCTGGCATGCAGGAACAAGGCTGCAACAGCCACAACCCTTGTGCACGTGGGTTATCCCAAGCCAGCATCCAAACAGGGCAATGATTAGAATCACAAAAGGATTGCAAGAGGGATCTGAACTTACAGCGCTGCCCTCCCTGATAGAGTAGATGATCCTGTCATGCGCTTCACTCGCACTCAGCACCGGAGCAATTTTACTGGATGAGAACCTCAGCCTGGACCTGGAGAGGAAAGACATGATGGCACAGTCAGGGTTTTCTCGGCAACCTGCAAGCCATGAGCTCCCGAGCCTCAGTCAAGAACCTGGACCAGCTATCTTTGTCCAGGGCTTATCTTGCCCGCACTAAGAAGTCCGATTAGACCTAAAGTGATTAAAAAAAGCATCTGCCCTCAGGATAACTAAGAGGTGGCAGTAAAACCATGCCACAAAAGCATTAAAGCGCTTTTCCTCAACTACACAGGGGCCTGGCCAAGGCTTTCCACCATCCACCAGATACATACACCTTCTGCGGCAGCTATGTTAAGGTATAAGCTTACATATAGATAGGTGTAGGCGTTTCTGTTCAGTGAGGCATGAGCACCACAGCATACACAGGAAAAAATGTTCAGAAAAGCCTCTGAGACATACTCAGCAGGATTGTGAAATCCTATTATAAAAACGCACACACAGAAAGGAGGATATGAAAGGGCATTTGGGATTGTGGGACAAATTGTAAAATTGCCTGTTTATCATTAAGGAATGTCCTTTTCAGCCAAGACACTTCAAAACTTGTACTTTTTTTGGTTTGTCTTTTTGTTCAAAGCAGCTTTTTCTAGCAAAACATCATTCTTCCCGAAAAAAAGCCATATTCGTGCAGAAGATCTCTTCTTCAGCGGAAGACTCACTGATTGGCATGATGGGGCTTGTCACCGCCAGCAATGCCACATAAACACTTGGTGAGCAACCTACATGCCATGACCTTAAACACTACTCTTAAATAAATACTCATAAGTTTGCTGGGCAAGGTGGAACGCCACTGTGCTCAACACATAGGAGAGGGAGTAAACCTATAGGTAGACAAGTTATAACTGTATTCTGCAGTAACTCGCCACATATATGAGTCATGTACATGTTTAAGGTTAGAAAGCAATTCTCCAGGAGCATCAAAGTGTTTGCTGGTAAATGCCACCACCTCACAGCTCCCTCAGGAAGAAACCCACCTTCTGTGAAAGCCTGAGCATTCTTAGAAAATCCTTTACCCAAACAGGAACTCAAGTACCCTTGCTCAGCACGTGGAAGCACAAGCAATTTAGCTACAGTACGACAGCAACATGTCAAGCATCAAGTCAGTACTTCCCTACAATGGAGTCAGCTTACTTACGAAGCCCACGTTCTGCATAAAGCATAGGGGAAGCTGAAGGAGCCCTTACTTGTTAGCCTTCTTCCCATCTGTCTGAGGTTTCCCATCCACTTCAGACTCACTAAGATCCTCCGTGGGGCTCTGGGGCTCTGACCTGGGGAACGCCGTCTTCAAGGTGTCCACGATGGCATTGACAACAATCTGCAAAAGCCAGCAGTGCTGTCAATTGAATGTATTCCTACTCCTCGAACACAAACTAAGAGTTTTCAGACTTGTGCTCTATTTTCTACGATAACCCCCAAGCTCTTTGAGACGGACTCTGACTCTTTCTAGCTTTCCAGGCGAGCTGAGCCCAGCTACACAGACAGCGTTCAACCTTTCTGGCTACTGCTGCAGTAGCCATAAATGTAGACTTTGAAGCCCAAGAGGCACGTCTAGGTGCAGTTCCAAGTGGTTCAGATAACTAGTTCCCCACTTTTCTACCTTGTCTATCCTGGAGACAACGAAGGGTTTCTTGACAAATGCAATCCTGGCATCAGTGTTCAGGGCGAGGAACTCCTGCACCTCCTCACTGTTTGCAATCTCAGGGACCGCACACAATTGCTGCGAGGAAAGATGTAGCTTTAGGTCTTTTTTGAGCCAGCTTCCCAGTTGAAAGATTTGATGTGCTCCACTGTCTGTCAGTACAGAGCTGTCCCGAGCACTGCTCTCTAGCTCACAGGGGCACACAAGCATCTCACCTTCAAGAAAGATTCTAGCAGACTTTTTCTGGCTTCCACTTTATCACTGTCCATGTTTCCAAATGGAAGATCAGGAAACAGTTTCTTTGGACCTTTGATATCTACAAACGAAACAAACCCATCAGCAAGCTCGAGAAAACCGCAACGGTTGTATTAAAATTTTAATGCTGTCATGCTTAAGACTACCACTACACGCTGCCCGGCATCAGCCCAAGATAATATGCCCCTCAAAACAGGGTGGCTGAAGTGGACCTTAAATCCATACAGAACTTGCATTCTGCTGATATCCTATCATCCGTGCCTTTAATGCTAAAGAAGCAAGAACACCAGTTTAGCACAAGGACTCTAGATCATCCACAGAGCCCAAAAATTCTCAACAGTTTTCCAGCCAAACCCTCAGATCTGTCAGAACCAAGGGAAGATGTGGGAACATGCTCAATTCAATGAAGCTTTACACGTGAGTAGCATTAGAAGAAACACTGTTTTCTTTCAAAAGCTTATGTTTAACAGATATTACTCTACTTTCTCGTATGCAAACAAGACATCTGCAGATACCAATGTTTCTATTTACCGTTAAGATACAAAACTACAAAAGCAAGCGTTGTGATCTGAACGGGAACAAGCATGTTTCGAAACACTGGAATCTGCTGCCAAAAAGAAATAAATCTCTCCTCCAGTCAGCTCTGCACAGAAGGCTGGAGGATGCAGGCATCACAAACAACCCGGCCTCCAGAGCTGCACAGGCAGGGCGGGATACCCTCAGAGGAACATGGACTGAGGCAAGAGGGAGAAGGATTTACTCAGAAAGTTAATGCAGGCACTGACTTTTCAGGAACTTGCGGAGCTCCTGTTTCTCCTCCAGTCTGGTCTGGAGATTGAGGAACTCCCGGTAACGGCGGTTCACAGTGTGGTAAGCCATTTGCTGAAGGCTGCCTGCGCTCTCACCCTCCAGGGCTGTCTCGTACTGAGGAGGAAGGCAACAGTCAATAATCCTTACAGACCCCCAAACAGCCCTGCTGTGCTGTGGTCCCTGTCGGCCCCACAGTCCCCAGAGCCCACTGAGGTCCCACCTAACAATTCCTCAGATCAACCCTTCCTGAGGAACAGGGGCTGCACAGCACACAGATCCCTCACGATGAAGGGAATGGTGAAAACAGGATAAAGACTCAACCAGCCCCACACAACTCTTGCCCAAGAGCGGGAACCCCTATCCCACACCTGAACAGCTACAGGGAAAACACTGTGCCTGATATTCCCCAGCTGCCAGACAAAACTTGCTGTCGAGCCACACACAGCACAAATCCTCGTCTCCAAACACTAGCCCGTGGTCCCCTTGCAGAGGTGGGTCACCTTTACCTTGACGGTGTACAGGGTGTAGGGGTGGAAGCCAGTCCCGCTGTGCTCTCGGGCAGTGATGGTCCCAGTTATCCGCAGGTTCTGGATGACAACCGGCCCGTCGGGGCTGCTGAGGGGCTCAAAGCTGAAGGTACTGATGGAAGCTGTTGGGGAGGATGAGAGCGGGGGAAGAGCCTGCCCAGGGTCTGGGGAGCTTTGCTGTGGGCCCTCTGCTGCCGCCAGATCTTTCCCCAAGCTGGAGGGCCTCTGTGAGGAGGCCTTCTTGGCCACAGCTGGGCTTTCCTCTTCCTTCTCAACTGCCGGGTCGATCTGGATGTCAGGGCAGGAGCTCAGCACAAAAGCAGAGGTGGGAAGCAGGCCAGCATCTGAGCTGGCGGCAATGCCCTCCTCCAGATCCCCCACACCATCCTCCAAAGCAGCCGGTCCCTCCAGCACAGTGGAGTTGTCCTGGAGGGGTTCATCGAGGAATTCTCCCGCAGGTGACGGTGCCAGCAGGTCCGTGTCCTGGCCCGCATCGGGTGCGGGGGACTCTAGCTCCAAACCCTCACAGGGGAAGAGGGAGCCCAGGGCTTGTGGGCGGAGAAAGGGCTCCTCTGTGTGGTATGACCTGCTCGCCGGGTCCTCTCCCTCCTCACCAGCAGCCCCTGACTCTCGTCCAGGCACCTCCGTGGGCCTCGGGGAAGGGGGCAGCCCAGCAGGATTGGCATCTGTCTGCACCATAAAGGGCAAGAAATCAGGCACTGGGGGTGCAAGGGGTGGCTCCTCTCCCCGGGTCTTTTTGGAGAAAGCCCCAATGAGCAGAAGGTTGATCGAGTCAGGATCAGCCATTTTCCTGATGGCAGGCAGCAGCACATTGCAGGTGACCAGCTCCACCACCACGAAGCGTCCTGTCCGTGTCTCCAGATGGGGCTGGGGCACCAGCGCCTGCAGCAGCTTCTCCACAGCAGCCCGGGCATAGCCCACCTCGGCCGCTGGGCTGCAGAGGGCAGGATGGGGCCCTGCCAGCTGGCTGTACTCCTGCCACAGGGTCCGGCTACCCTCTGGGTCACTCCTTAGGGCCTCACGGGCCTGCAGGTAGCTCTGCAAGTGATGGCCGCAGAGGAGGAGGAGGCGGCGGGCCAGGGCTTGGCGGTCCACTCGTCCCATCCGCCGCCTCAGCTCAGCAGCCAGGCCCATCATAGCCTTCTCCACCTCGGCCTCGAAGGCTGGCTCACTGCTGACGGTGCGGTACCAGGAAGCGACAAAGTCCCGCACCACTTTGTGGATGGTGCTGGCAATCTCCCTCTCCAGCCACCCTTCAGGAGCCGGGCAGTGAGGCAGGGGCTGCAGGGAGCTGACAAAGCGCTCCAGCCGCAGCCGCCGGCCAGGGGGGCTGAGAGTACGGGGGCCAAGCCAGCCACCCAGTGCCACCAGCACCCCGCAGAGCAGTCCCAACGCCCGCAGGTCAAGCAGCAGCTGCAGGGCCAGCAGCCAGCCCAGCGCAGCCACCAACACCACCAGCGCCCGGCGGGCCCCTGATGGCCCCTGGCCTGGCATGGCAGAGCTGGGCAGAGCGAGCCACCCTGGGGCTACTGCCCTAACGGCCACCACAGCCTGAACAGCCAGACAACAGGGTTCCTCCAGGCCAGACCAACTCGGCTCCTCAGTGGACACCAGGGCTCAACTGACCAGGTTCCTCACTGGGCACCGGGGCTCACCAGAGCCCAACAGACCAGGCCCCTCACTGGGCACCGGGGCTCACCAGAGCCCAACAGACCAGGCCCCTCACTGGGCACCGGGGCTCACCAGAGCCCAACAGACCGGGCTCCTTCACTGGGCACCGGGGCTCACCAGAGCCCAACAGACCGGGCTCCTTCACTGGGCACCGGGGCTCACCAGAGCCCAACAGACCGGGCTCCTTCACCGGGCACCGGGACCCAACCGACCAGGCCCCTCACCGGGACTCATCAAGGCCCAACCGACCCGGGTCCCTCACCGAGGCCAGCCCAACCGAGCTCCTCACCAGGGTGACCCTACAAGCACCAGAGCCCCCCGCTGCTGCGGGCACACCGCTCCACACCCAACCGGTACCGACACAGCGGCCCCGCCGCACTCACCGCCCCGGCATTATAACCAGCACCGCGGCGAGACGCCCACCGGCACTTCCGGCGCCACTTCCGGTACCACGCCTCCCGAGGAGAGCGGCCGAGAGGCGACCTCGCTCTCTCCCTAGCGCCCCCTAGCCGGCGGGCGGGCTCACGGCGTTGCCGTTAGGCTTTGAAAACCAAAAAAAAAAAAAAAAAACAACCCAAAAAACCAGGAAAACCTGGAAAGTTTGCAGCGCGAGGCGGGAAAACCGATTTTTTTGCATGCGTTGGTAAAAAAACGTGCAGCCCTGCCCGGGGTTTCTTTTAAGCAGCGAGAACTTACCAGCATCGCACCGGTTTATTTATCTTTATTAACGTTTTTTGCACGCATTAAAAAAAAAAAAAAAACCAAACCCAACAACCGAGTTGATTGTGCGTGCGTTTAAAAAAAAAAAAGAAAAAAAAAGAAATAGCTTGCATGTCTCTATTGCTTATTTTAGAAAAAAGAGCCCTGCAGTGGTGTAAGCAATTAGGTGTTAGCCTCCTGAAGTGTTGCCAAAAAAAAAAAAAAAAGAAAAAAAGAAGAAAAATAATAAAAGAAAAGGTGCGCTAGGAGGAAACAAGATTGGGGTGATTGCCTGCAGCTGGCAGGTAACGGGGGGGCACAGCGCGGTGCTGCTGCTCCCCTGGGGTGCAGCTCCTTGGTGTCTCCCCGTGGGTGAGGAGCCTTGGCCCCGGGGCCGTGCTCCGAGGAGTTTGGGCTGAAACCTTGCGTGGGTGTGCAAACCGCACCTGCGTGTCCACCTTTTGCAACCGAGGAGGTGCAGACCCCTCCAGGGACCCCGGTTTCCCTCTACAAGGGGCTCCCCAAGGATTTCCGTGGAGCTGCTGGGGACGGTCCGTGCAGGAGGAGATGCAGGACGGTGGCAGGAGTGAGTGTGCTGCAACAAAAAAAAAGGTCAGAGCAATTTAAAAAGTTCTTTTGAAGCTGTGTTGGGAAGGGGGGGGGTGCAGGCAGGGGCTTGGGGGGTACCATTGTGCTGTCGGTGACCTCGCTGGGCACATCCCGCTGTTGTGGGAAGGTGTTCCTGCAAGGTTTGTGTGTCCCCAGTGATGGTGTTTGCATCGTGTGGTTAAATACCAAAGGGCTGTTTGGGGCTGAGAAGCTCCCTGGATGTTTGCAACGTACAAACCGCACCGGGGTTGTTGCGGTTGCTCCTTTGTGTGGGGTTGTGGCTCTCGGGTTCATGTGAAAAATAAAAAAAATTTAAAAAAAAAACAAAACAACAAAATCCAGAAGGCAGGAGGGTGCTCCTGTCCCTGGGAGCTGGTGCTGGGTGGGATTTGGGTGCTGCAGATGGCTGGGATGGGGGGAAATTGCTGATTCCTGGGTGGGGAGTATTGCAATACTATAAAAATTGCCAAATATGTTAGTCTGGAGGATGTCTTTTAGCCGCGTGTGGGTACTGCAGGAAGTCAGAGCAGCAAGTAAAACTTAGTTGAATCAAAACCTTCCTATTTCAAAAAAAAAAAGCATCCTTTTAGAAAATACTTTTACAGGGGCTCTCTGCAGCCTGAATCCCCTGGGAAGCAGAGGTGCGACGTACCGGTTTGGTGCACCCCTGGCATCGCTGCGCATCCGGGGGTGTTTCTGGGTGCTGGAGCCGCTTGCACGCGGGGTCGTGCTGCGTCCCTCGTTGCCCGGGTGCTCCCACCTCTGCTTTGTGCATTACTGTGTAAATACATATGGTAGACACGCACCAGTACCTGGCACCGTACGTTAAATGGGTGTGAGTAAATGATGAAGCAAGTCTGGGGTATTTTTTTTGGTGAGCAAAACGCAGGTCTTGCAAACTGTTGCAGCTTCCTAGGCGTGCTCCAAAATATATGCATGGGAGGGAGAGCTTGAGCGCTTGGGGTTAACGGAGCTGAACGGCAGAGCCTGACTTCTGCTCCAGCATGAAACCTCCGAGAGGTTTACAACCTCCTCCTCTGCTGGAGCACACCCCGCTTGCCACATCGTAGTTAAAGCCTCGTGCCTCAGTTTCCCCCTTTCCTCCAGCCCTCCCTGTCTGCTCTGGTTCCCGTTCCCTCTCCTGGAGAGTTTTTTGGGGAGAGGAGTTTCTGCAAGCTGTTGCATGGGCTGAGCAGCCTTGCCCTTACATTAGGCTACCGGAGCTGGAGGATGCCGAGCTGCTGGAGCGATGCAAATGCATTTTAATCGTGATGCCGGCGGTGACAAATGTCTCCGTTCCCCCACTGGCTTTTTTATTGTGCGTGGGAGGGGGGCGGCGGGGTCCTTCGGCAGGTACTAACTCTTCGGTGCCGTGTAACCGTGTGGCGTAGAGGACCCGTGGGGAGCTATTGTTCCCCAGTTGGGTTGGGAAGCGTGGCCAATTAAAAGAGATTAATTTATAACGGGTACGAACCGGGGATGTGATGGCTTATTATTAATGGATAAATGCAGAACGGAGCGCGCGGAGCAAGGAGCCTTGCTGATCGCGGGAGGTGAGATGCTGTGTACGAACCGGCTCCCGCCCGCCCTCGGGGACGAGGGTCCTCCCAAATATTTGGGGTCTGAGATGCTTTGCCTTTCTCAAGCAGCTGGTTTCACAAATTTTCCTGCTTGCAAGCACGGGGGTGGGACAGGGAAGAATTTCTGGGGCCCTTAAATATTTACACCCGTCTTAGTTACATAGTGCTCTTGGGAAGGGCGATATCTCTGTGAAGATGCTTTATAAAAGTTACAGCTGCCTGGAATTTTTAAGGGGGGTGGATGTAAATGATACGGGAAAAAATGAACTGGCTTCAGCGTGACATCTAGAGCTCCTCCTGGGAGTAAAAATATCTGCGTTTCCCTGTTTTGACAAGTTTCCTATGTGAGAAATAACTTAAGGTGTGATCCTTCTTGTAATTTGGATGCAAAAGAGGTGATGGCGTGGCAAGGCGCTGCTATCCACCCTCTTTCCCCCCCAAAAAAATAAAGCATGACCGGCTTGATTAGACGGATGGGGAAGGCAGGTCACATAAATCCCATCCTTGATCGTTCCCCGTGGTGAAATTGGGGCCGTTGCTGTGCTGTTTGGAGGAGGAGAAGTATCTTACAAGTGCGGCGTCGCAGTGCTTCAGCAGTCAGGTCTGCCTAAACATCTGCGAATAAAGGGATTTGTTCTTTCAAGTGGGAACTCGGAGGTCAAGTATGGATGACTTAGCCACCCGACTCTTCTTCCGTGGGCTTGGGAGAGGGGAGCGTGAAGGTGTTGGGATGGTTTTCATGGCGTGAGCTGCAAAGCATCCCGAGCGCAGCCCTGGAAGGTCCTTTAGGTGCTTGCACGGAGTACGGACGTCTGGCAAGCTACTGCGGAGCCTTCCCCCAGCCGCATCCCTCCTTGCCCAGGTACTGGAGCAGACTGGCTTCTTGCATTTCATCTTGTGGGTGGTGTTCTTGTTTCCTGCCTCCTTGGGAAGCAGGGTTATTAATATGGAGACAGTCCGTACAGCGTCTGGAACAAAAAGACCGTGGTGGGACCCTAGTTGCTATAGAAATGTTGTAATTTGGAAGGTCCTTTGCCTCCTACATGAGCTTTTAAGTGAAAAAACAAGCGTGGCATTGCTTTTCTGCGACGCTCCGCCAGCTTTGAGCTTGGCTTTGCGCTTGCTGTCCTGCGATGTCGATTTTGAAGGGGCTCTTGGGCGTTGGAAGCTATTCCTCACATAAATATCCTGAAGGTGGGAGTTTTTCTGCTGGGGATGATAGCTCTGATTTACCTGGTTGATTTAGCAGCATGGCTCTCTGCCTGCCTAGGAGCACAAAGTGATAAAAGAGCTGTTGTCATGCCAAGATGCTCGAGAGTTGCCCAGCCCTTCCCAGTGCCACTTCTGGACTGTACAGGCTGAAGATGTCCCCGTGCATCTCTCGTATCTCCTGGGAGAGTTTGCTGAAGATGTCCCCGTGCATCTCTCGTATCTCCTGGGAGAGTTTGCAAATGAAAAGCCATCAGGGCAAGAGGGGAAGAGTCTCTTTGCGGCCAGTTCTGACCCTGGGGGGGCACCTTGAGGTGTAATCGAGGGGTCTGGGTTTGAGATGAATCCTGTGCTGGAGAGCTGGGAAGGAGCAGGATGAGCGGTCCTGATGCTGTCCACGTATATGAGCCCCTCCTTAGAGGATTTGTGGTGCCCCGTTGTTCGATGAGGGTGGATCACCATTGCATCCCAGCTTGTCGGCTGGACTGTGGCTTGGAGATGCTTTACCACACCGTATATATCCTCACTTAAATCCTCCACCCAGGCTGTGCCCTGCTGGGAGGCAGCATCCCAGCTGAATCCTGCACTCGGGTTGATTAACATACTCCTGGCTCATAAATCTAAGAAAGTGGATTTGGGGAAGAACTTTCCTGCCTCCAGTAAAACTTGCCTTTAAATTATTTAACAAGCTTCTTAAGCAACTCAGCCATTTTGCATGGAATTTGTCAAGGCTCCATCAGCTCCACACAGTGCAATGTGACAGCCATACTTTTATTATGAGCAGCGTATTAATCTCGGAATAGCGCTATTTGTTTTCCTCTCTTGCTTTTATGGTGCTTAAAAGCATGTATCTTTTCCTGAAAATCAATAACTAAAGCTATGAATAATAAAAAACACTGCAGTGAATGGCTCATAGAGATCCTATGGATGTAAGTTGCAGCAGTAATGACTCTGTTTGCTATCCATTAAGTATGTGAACTCAGAAGAATTATGCAGATTATAATAGCTGTATCAACATAAGTATGTTTTGCTGATAGACTTTCCTGATTGGATCCACGGGATATAAGCCTGCTAATCCCCTGTGCAGAGGACCTGATTATATTAGAGTGCTTTGCAGATCTGCAGATAGAAAGTTAAGAAACAATTAAAAAAAAAAAAAAAAAAAGTCGGTTGGTGCAGGGGGGTTTCTCAAAAGCTCTTGGGTTGCTGCTGTATTTGGGTTTTTCTTGAAGCAGATGTGCGGTTTCTCCGGTTTTGGTGAAAGCCAAGAGCCCAACTCCAAACCCCGGTGAAAACACGGACGTGGACGGTTTATGTACAATAAGTGAAATTTGCCCCGCGCTGAGCCTTAAATGTCACAGCAGCTTTGCTCTGCAACCGCTCAGCCGGAGGCTTAAGCAGCAATTTGGTGCTGGGAGGGGACCTCAATCAGTGCACGCGTGGCGTAGCCTTCGTAATCGCTCATCTAAGTGGCCAACTACCCCCACGCGCGCTGCCGGCGTGTGTAAGCGTGCTAATTGCCCATGGTTGTTAGATGCACGCCTGTGGACCCCTTTTTTTTAACTCCCCTCCTCGCCTGCAGCTTTCCAGTGATTTGCTGGCTGAAGCTAATAACGGAGCTGCAATGGAGGGGGAAAAAAAAAACCCAACAAAACCCCACCACCCTGTAATTAAAATAATCAGCTTGCTGCGTGCTCGACACAAGGTTAAACGTCATGCAATTTTGTATGTAAAATTTTGCATGTGAGATCTGCTTATTAATCTCACCTTGCTAATGCAGCGCGCCACCTCAGTAGGTGCCGGCGTTGCTCTGCAAAGCCTGCTCCGTGCTTTATTTTCACGGCTTGCTTAAAGTTGGGGAAACTGAGGCCGTGCCACAGGGAAGCGATGCATCCTGCTTGCGTGGCTTGTCTTCCTGAGCTACGCTGCTTCCCTGATGCTGTCTAACGACCTAAACCGACGGCGTAAGGGATGCACGACCGCGTGCAACGTGTTTAAATCCTCCGTCCGCGGTCCCGTCGTTTCCTGCGCTGCCACGGGCTCTTCAGTCGCGAGCTTCTGACAAACACTTTGCCTTCCCTCTGCCTCTTGCATCAATGTTTGGAGAGACTCTGGCAGTTGCTGAAATGAGTGGGAAGTGGAAAGGAGGTCGCTGCGTATTAGGACTCAGCAGAAAAAGTTCCCCCCAGTCAGCGGAGACGCATACAAAATTTAAAACACGCTTTTTTTTTTTTTTTTTTCTTTTTTTTTTGAGGAAAGATGAAAGCACCTTTCCACCAGAATATCTCCCAGCGTCTCCGCTCCGTGCTGAGCGGTTGCCTGTGAGGTAGGGGAGAGCAGCACCGCGGCTCTGCGGAGCTTTGGGTATCGCAGCGGGGACTCGTTTGCTCTGTGAACCGAACGAGTCTGGGGCAGCGTCTGCAGCAAAACTCCGTTGGGGTGCTTGGGAGAAATCACACCTGGGGTGGATGGTTCCAGCCGTCCCTCCGTGTGGGTCAGGCTTGCGGCAGTAGTAACTGGAGTGAGATTTTTGTCCTTGCCTCTGTCTCCTGGCCAGCATTCGGCTTGAACTTTTTCCTAAAGTATGGCCAAAAAAAAGGAATTTTAAGGCTCGATGGTGCCTCAGGATCCATAGGACGCGCATTTATGGCTTGAATCCCACCTGGGATGCGAATGCGTGTAAACTTGGTTTCCAGGCGGTTGGGGCAACTCTAATGAAGGATGCTCCATCTATATTATAACATCAGCCCCAGGGCTGGCCTCAGTTTCCCTGTGCAGAGAAACTGGAAGAGCAACGGTATGGTTTGGGTTTGCGTGAGGACTTTATCATCAGCGCTGGTTATTTTGTGGTTGGGGAACCCATTCTGCTTCACGTCGTCCAGGCTGGGAAGTCATCGCCTTGTGCAGCAGCAGCCTACCCTACACCGGCTAGCATCTCATTAGCAAATAAAATTGTTATTTTCGGGATAATGCTGCGAGTTAATGTGGTGTGCGCATCACGAAACCCCAAACGTGCTGCATGCAGAATCGGGCGAGTTCCAGTGATGAATGTCATGCAAAACTCGGAGGCACTAATTGAAGGTGGTTTCAACAGAATATTCAATTAATGCTCTCTGCGTCGCAGACAGTCTGGAAAAGGCACTGTTTTCTCCCGAGGATCTGTGTTACTGTGCAACAAACAGATGAAAATGAACCGTTTTACAGCCTTCTAATTGAAAGTCGATGCACCGGTTTTATTAAAATTTTCATGGTGGGGGGAACTGGATGCCTCAAGGGCCCAGTAATGGGATGAATAAGCTCCCTCTTCTCTGCTGCCTCACATCCAGCCCCGGGCAGAAGCGACTGAAAATAAATGCCTGAGATATCCCTGGTGGGATCTGTGGCCTCAGCATCTCTTCTTGTGCGCGCAGATCCGTTTTATCTCAGTCCGCTGCACCTTCGGCTCGCCCTCGAAAGGACTGAGCATCCCTGGGAAAAATTGTTTTTATGGAACAAAGTAGGGGACCATTGGGTGAGGAGAGTGGAAATGATTTTATTTCCCCACCACCACCACCCTTCTTTGTGGGCAGAAGGCTAGGTTTCTTCTGGTTTGGAGTCTTTCACCCTCTTCCTTGGTGCCACGCACCGGGGAACTGAAGCTTAGTAGTAGGAGGATGGAGGAGAAGGAGGTTTTCCAGGGCAGGCTGTGCTTTAGGGGGGGAATGTTTAAAAACAAACAAACAAACAAAAAGAAATCAACTTTGTTTTTTCTAGTCTGGCCTCCTGTCATTCTGCAGCAAACCCTGCTTCTCTGCATTTTCCAGCCCGTGTCGGCTGCCCCGGGGTGCCGGCATCTCTTTCCTGCCTGCGGAGTCATGGCAGCTCTTGAGGGCAGGGCCGGGAGAGATTTGCGTCCTCCCTGTTTTGTTTTGCCGCCTCCTCTGTTGCCCAGCGTATTAATTCCTAAAGGTCGTTGGAGTGAAGTTACGATATATGTTAAGCAAAATGCCCAGACCCACGTGGTTGTCGTTTCTGGTGCTAAGAAGCAGCAAAAGGAAGATGGTCTCCATTGCAACTTCCAAAAAAAATCTGTGTTTTTGTTGGCCGATGCCTGGAAGCTGTTAGCTGAGGCCTTCCCTGGCGTTGCATATGGATACTAATTTATGCTCTTGCATCCAGTGATGATTTAGCTATTTTAAAGCATTATTTACGATGAGTTCCTACACCCATTTTGCCATGGTGATAGTGTTGTGATAATGGGGATTTACAGTTCTCTCCGACGAGAGACCGTAAACCAACCGGCTGGATATTTTTTTGTATTCCTACAGGCCTAATTTGTAACATAAAGCACTTAATAATTGTTATTAATGAACCTGCTGCGGTCGGTCTATAGACCCAGCTGGAAATCACATCTGCTATGAGATCCGCGGCAAACTCTTACGAGTCGAGGGAGGTGCGAGCAGCCGACGTGGCCAAGAGGAGATGTCTTCAGCTGGCCAAAAGAAATGCCCACGGGTCGATGGGAGCCTTGCTCGATCGATACGGTTTTGGGGAGGATCGTGGCAATCTTAAATCGTAAAATCGGAATGGCCGCATCATAATATAGAAGGGGGAAGAAAAAAAAAAGTGCTGGTTTCTTAGGGACGGGGTATTTGGAACAATTAAATGCACGTTGATAAACAATTGCCAGGGACTTTAGTAAACATCCTCAGGGATTTTCATCCCCATTCCTCGCTTGAACGGAAAGCAGGCAAGCTTTTTACAGCCAGCTAGTGATTTCCGACTGGTTCCCGTTTCGGATATCCAACCTGGGATGGAAAGATAACGGATGCTTCTCACTCTGTCCCCTGCCTCTCCCGCCGGGTTGCGTGTGACCTTGAGAAAAGTGTTTAATCTTCACGCGCCTCGGTTTCTGGCTGAAATCAGGCTGCGTTGTAGTCCTCTGGGTTGCAGCCAAAATGGTGTAAAGGTACAGGCAGCGCAGGGTTTATTGGCAATATCTTTTATTAAACGTTGCAAATCTCGCTGCCGGTAGCCCCTCCTCTTTGTTAAGATTTTGGGATCTTCACTGATTTGGGATAACGGGCTCCGATTTGGGCGGAGGCATCTTCATTACCAGCATAGAAATGACAAATCAGAAAATTATTTTTTTTTTGGAAGGCGTACAGATGCTTTCAAGCGATGATGTCAGTAATTAGATGACTTCAGAGGGTTTAATCATCCAAACATCCCCCAGCTAAACCCTCATCTCCTGATTCACGGCCCCGCGCCTTGTCCACGGTGGTGGTTGAAATGAGGTAATGCTTTGAAGTGTCACGAGCAGATCTTTGCAAGGAGGATATTTTGCATAATTGGTTTCTGACAAGGCCTAAAACACTATTTAGAGTTACATGGCTGAGTGTTAATTTATGCCTGTACTCCTAAGTGTAACTTCGTTACATGAAAGCGTTATTTACGACGCGAGCTCAGATCTATTGTGTGTTGGTGATAGCGCCGTGATAATGGAGATAGATAGCTCGTTGTGGCAAGAAGCTATAAAAGAAATGGGTAGATGTTTCTCTGCAGTTATGGACTTAATTTTTTAATGTGAGATATGGTAGCGATTGTAAGTGGTGTGATCTGATAGTCAATAGGAAGCAGGATGTCAGAGGGTTGGTGGTTTGGTTTTTTTTTTTTTTTTCTTTTTCTTTTGAGAAATAACTTTCTTCTGGAAGATGCTTTTTAGCTCATGCTGAGTCTGATCACTTCCACCAGCATTTTAAGTGACTTGAAATCAAAATAGTGGGTACGGACTTGTTGCTTCGTTGTTTCTCTTAAATATAATTCTCACATTTAATTAAAGCTTAAATCATATGAAAAATTAATCCTGTATATTTAATATGATAAAACTTAGCCTAGAAGAAGTGAAACAAATTGTGTTTTGCTGTAGTGGTTTTGATGCTTCTTGACTATTCTGAGCATTTCTACGTGGCGGAAAGGGTGACTCCTCTATCCTCATCCAAGGCGTGAATTTTGAAATACATAGATATTTTTATGCCCTTCCATCAGCAAAATTCTGTCTTCAGCTGTGAGTTTTGGTGACGGTGGCTTTGTTTTGAACGGAGCGAAACGCTGGCTTTCCAAACTCCTTCAAAACATTACAGGCAGGAACATATCTTGGGTTTTGCATTAGCTTATTTATGTCTTACTTGACAAAGCACAACGGGAAACAATTGAGGGAAAACAAGTCTGAGGTTAAAGTTGTTTTGAGACAAAGAATGCAAATACCGGATTTTGAGGAATATCAAAGTAGGATGATTCAAAGTTGTCGGATGTTATTTTTTTTTCCTCCTCTTCTGTGAAATGAAATTTCCGCAGAAAAAGCCCTGACTCTGCAGAGCGTTTCACTTCCAACAAATCTCATTTCTCTGATGGAAAGTGGTTCCATCCCAGCTTTTTCCAGTCAGACCTGCAGCTTACCCTTTCCTGGGCCAGATTTATTCCTTTGCTCAACATGTTTCCTTGTAATCGAGCCGGCCCCAAAGCTCTGGGAAAGGAATCAAAACAGCTCCGGGTACTTCAAAGGCTGGAAGTCGTGTTAGATGTCCTGCGACAACTAATCCAGCGTGTGATGTGACCCCTTTCCAGGTGTCCCTGCCTCTCTCAAAGACCTTGAAAAGAGCCCTGATAGACTGAACTCAACTTCTGCTTAAATCACCTGCCTACGATGCTGTCCCTGTGAAAATGCAGGGGACTGGGGAATATGAAAGGCGCGCGAGGGAGATGAAATGAGAAACGAGGGGAAAGCAAGCAACGCGCGCGGGCAGGCGAGGCGTTAGCGAGACGGAAAGAGGAAAGGCTTTACTGCAAACAGTAAAAGCCAATGCGAAGCTATCACGCCGGACGTAAAGCTAACAATTTACCAACAGCCCCGTGGCAGTAAATCAGGGTTGAGCTCAATCTGAATACGAGGAGCTGATGCGGGGACTGCGTAGGCAGCACGGGATGGGGGAGAAAAGGTGTTTGCACGAGCAAGAAGGTCCACGTGGTGTTAGAGGAGGGCGCGCGGGGTAAAGATGGGCAAAACTGAGGCTGATCTCGGTTGGGTCTGTAAAAGGCGGACCATCTGCTTCATGGGACAGCCTGGAGAATGCAGCGAAACTGCTCGTTCTCGACTTCCAGGAAATTATGAATATGCAGGAAAGCCCATGGGGGAGCTACTCATGGGAGTAAAGCTACGTCTGTGCTTTAGTGTATTGAGGATTAAAGTAATGCCCATAAGAAATGGAAGAAATCTATTGTGTGGTCTTGAAATCTCATCCCAAAGTGAGGCAGGGGATGCTTGTTAGTATTCTCTCTGAAGGCTGTTCATGATGATTCTTCACTTTTCACATCGCATTTAAAAATTTTTCTTTAAACTGCTATCACTTAAAATCTTCTTAGCAATTATGGTTGTTTAAAAAAAAAAAACCTTAAAGAAAATCCCCAAGGTCAAAGCAGTCTCATCTTTATATGGATTGTAATAAATTACTTCAAGTCTATTCATAGGATAGGGAAGACCTTTTTATGTAGAAAGGATCATTATAGAGTTGCCAGGTCGTTAATTACATTGGGTTCTTCTACTTGCTCTGTGAGTCATTTCCATGAAGCAGCTAAGATCATGGTGAGAGATAATGCAGTAAAAAGTGCATTAAAATGCTTCTAATGTCCTTTTGCTCATATCTGTACATCAGTCAGAACGACAACTGATTCGGAAAGGGCGCTGCCAATTTAAATCAATAAATTTTTACTGGCGTGGCTGTGGCCTGTATGGATATTTGGAGTCAAGGCAGGGGGCTGGTAGCATGCTCGTTGTTGATGCTCGGAAGTATTAAAGTTTAATAGACTCTCCAGTCCCATTCTGGCTGGCTGTCACGTTGGTGCAAACCCAGAGTTGCTCCGTCGCAGCCAGTGGAGGGCTGCAGGTGCAAGAGCAGAATCTGGCCCTCTGTGCCTTATTTACCCACTCCAGCCACCTGCTTTAGGAGATAAAGCAGCTGCTATCTTTCGAGCTTTAAACGTGACATTCAGCCAGTTATATGCCTGGTCCCCTCATCACTTTAGATGCTTGTTGATTTTTTTTTTTTTTTTTTCCTTAAATGTCAGAGGAGTTTTTAAACTTCATTTGAATTCGGCTGCCAAGCTTCGGTGGCAGCGCTGTCACCTCCCGTGCGGCTCTCCCGCAAGGTCTGTCCGCTGTGCGTGGGAGTCCTCTTGATGTGAGGTTGTCTATTAAAACGTTGAGGTGGGGGGGGGGGAATTAGCCCTCTCCTTTTTTTATTTTTGCTGCGATTTACCTCCCTTAGCGCTATCCCTTTTCATAGGCATTGGCGTGTGGCTGGGGATGGGTGGTTTTCACATTACTTTCCCTCTAGCCCATGATGGCCAGAGAGGGGGACCAGTAGATAAGTGCAACCTGGCTTTTTCTAAGGTGCTCGTTATTAAGATGGTTGCCAAAATAAATATTTTTGCAAGGGAAAACTCAGCCCCTTTTGTCTCCGTTTTTCTCCTTGAGCTCCATCAGACTAATTCGGTGGTGGGGAACTGCCTTCACTTTCAAGTTGAGGAGTGCTTCTCCTGCTCACCTTGGTGGTGGTGGCTTCAGGAGGAACAGAAGGCTTCATCTTCCAATCTTGCTTTCCAGAGGGATCCCTCATGGTGTGTATGGGGGGGAAAGAGTCAAGGGAAAGCTCTTTGAAGCTCTCAGCTCTGTCCACCCTCTCTCTGTTCAGGTCTGGTGTCTCTTGAGAAGCCTATGCAGGAATGCAGGCTGTCAGGAGGAGACTATTTAATTCTAGTTGGTGTGAGAAAGAAATAGCAGCTCGTCCAAGCAGATCCAAAAGGCAGTGTTGGGCCGTGGAGCTGCAAGGCGAATCCACTCTGGATTTGGCTCCCACGGGAAGAGTTGCAGAAGGTGGCTTCAGGTGAACCCAGGCAGGTCTTATTCTGCCTCCATCAGCCCTGAGCAAGGTGGGTTGTGGCTGGGAAGGCAATCCATCCCAAGGTCTCCAAGCCCCAGTGGCTTACCGAACCCTCAAGAGTGGATCTGTGAACCTAGAGGTGAAGTTTCTTCTGCATGGAAAGGACCGTTACCATCAACGTGGCTACCTAGAACACTTAAGATTATTGAGGTCTTCAAAACATGGAGCTGCTCAGTAGCTGCTCTAAGTCAGCATTGCTTTGTAGGGTTAGAGCTTTGTATCAGCTGGAGGTCATCTCAGAGCTGGAAAATGGTGGTTTTTCTAGGGCTGTGAAGACAGACATGTGGGTTGTGAGTAAGGGGAGGAGGAGGAAGCGCAGCGTATGGCCGCAGCATTACCGGGCACCGCTCTTGTGCGGGTCGAGCAGCGTTTGCAGCAGCACCGAAGTGCCTGACCTGAGCTCTGCTCTCTGCTCTCGAAAGGGGCAGGGTGGCCGTGGGGCAGGCAGAAACGTGCCGTGTCTAATCACGAGCTCAAAGCCTTCGCTATCAAACCTTCAGCTCTTCACAGTCTAATTACAACTTGCCTGGCGCATTGGTTACGATGAGCAATGAAGATATAATCGCTGCTGTTATTTGTCCTTCCCGGCTCCAGCTGTTAAAACAATTCCTCTTTCATAGCCCAGCCAATTTCATGGCTTTAATGTGTCCCCACCGCTCCCAGCCTGCTCCCGGATCCCGTGCGCGAGGAGCAATGCACCAGAATCTCCATGAAAGCAGCCTATTTCCTGCATGAAGCCCGTGAAATTGGGGAAGATAATATTTTCAGAGCTGCTGGTACCCTGATTGCATGTTTGTTTGAAATGACAGTTTATGTTGTCTCTCTCTTTCATTAGGGAGGTTCAGTGATCGCGATGTTATTAACTAACAACAGCACTCACTGCATATAAACATGATTCCGCAGAGACACTCCAAGGAGCACTTGAAGGCAGAGGGGAGGGAGATGGAGAAGGAAGAGAGATGTGATATTTCTTGCCTTTTTTTTTTTTTTTCCTCCCCTTCCAGAGGAGAGAAGGTTTGGAAGAGATTTTTAACTAGATTAGAAGCTCAGAAGGGTTTCATTTTGTACTGAATCCCCTAACAGCAAAGGGGAAGCGTAGCACTGACTCTCCAGCGTAAGATGTCTGGCAGTTCCTGCAGCGCTGGGCTCTGCCAGGGCTCAAGGACTTCCAGCACACCGGGAAGTTGCTTTCTGCACAGACCGGCGTGTTAAAGACGGGTCTGAAGCAAATCCTTACATCTCCCGGTGCTCGCTGCTGGCAGGGCGCAGGCTCGATTAGCCTCTCGTGCCCTGAGAGCGGGGAGACGAGGGGCTTTCTGCTCCCCTAGAGATCCTTTCCAGCCTGAGTCATCCCACAAAGGGTGCTGAGCTGCACCTAATGAGATCCAACATGCCTTGCTGCAGCGTCTACAGCATCTCCTGAAGCTTCCACCTAATACCCTTCACAGCTCCACCTCTGCACCAGGCAAATGCTGTCACTTAATTAACAGACCATGACTACATCCCAGGCAGTCGCTAGCTGGAGCCTCATCACCAGCCCTGTGAAATCCCCTGTGACAGGGCCGCTTTGCGTGGCGTCTGCGAGGATAGCTGTGGCTGCAGGCTTGTCTTCTCTTGGTGCAATTTAGAGATGGGAATCGGTGTGGACTAATGAAACCATTCCTTGGGTGGTGGTGGGACCTGTTGGATTTTATAAGTTAAGGATGTTCTTGGATGCTGAGTTGCTGGAGTTTTCACGGCCATGGGCTTCTGCAGCTGAAATGCCCCACTCAAAACACCAACTAAGTCCAGAAGCTGGAGCTTTCCAGGGGTGCCTCAAAAGCTCCCTGTCCCCCAAGTCTTGCTGTGCAATGTAGGGGCAATTGGGCTGCAAGAAGAGCATCTTCCCCGGGGTCTGCTGCCACCATGGGCTCGGTGATAAAAAATAACCGTGTCTGGGGACTGGAGGCTGGTAGTGAGGATGAAACAAAGGGGTTCAGCTATGGCAGTTGCCCTTGGAAATACCAGAGGGAGGCAGCCTTAACTGTGGTGGTAGGAGCTGTATGTGTTGCATCCCTTCCTGGGGTTGCTGAGATGGTTATACTGTCAGGACCGGGGCTTGTGGCAGAGGTTTTGCCCTTACGTCTCTCCTGTCTGCGTGCTGGAGGATGAAGATGAATCGGTTTGGCGTGTGCATCAGCACCCAACCTTCATCGTGGCTGTGCTGCCCATTTCCCGTGCTGCTGCCTCTTATTAAGCATAAATAACTGTGAAACGGACTGCAGGAAGGGTTATCTATCCCGAGGTACGGAGCTTGCTTTAAACGGAGCCAGCAAAGTTGCTTATAGCCAAGACTGCCCATTATAAGATCCTGTTTGCAGCGAGTTAACTCTCTGCCAAGCGATAATTGTTCAGGCTAAAAATTTCCATGCTGTAAGTCTGCCTCGGGCTATATGAAATTGGGGGAGAGGGGATGGATTTTTGTCTGTTATTTTAAAAAAAAAAAAAAAAAGGCAACTTCACAACGGAGCTGAAGAGATCCAGTCTCTCCATGAGATGGAGGCAGAGACTTGGAGTTTGGCAGGGGGATGCGCAGACTGTGCAGAAGCTGAGATTCAGCGGTGGGTAAGAGCAGGGAGAGGAGCGATGGGTCTAGTGAGAGATAACTGTCTATTTTCATTACTACTGGCTCGTAAACAGGAGACTCTGCTGCGGCTCTAATAGCTGCTGTCTTGTTCATCCCCGTATGGGCTGGTTGGTTAATGTGGTTCTCCTGGCTAGATCAAGAAAATGTTCATGAGAGATTGTTAAAGGAGCTTGATTAAAGGTATAGCAATTTAGGAAATAGCAGAAGGCTTCTCATTCAGCCTTAATTTGGCCATTTGCATGGGTTTGTTCACTGTGATTGTTTTGAATGATGTAATTGGGTGTTATTTTCTCTGTGGGAGCACTTTATCTGTTGCGAGGAAGTGCTAGCTACAGTGCAAACATCCTTCCCTGGGTTCTGGTTTGTCTCCGTCCTGCCTGCAGGAAATAACCATCAACAAAGAGACAGGAGAGGCTGGAGACGTCCTTGGATGCTGGTTTCCAGCAGCCTGAGGGTTAGGGACTTCCTGAGCTAGATGTGAGATTTGGCTCCTGTTCCAAACCCCTTTTCTCCTTGAATTTGATCTCTCACTGACCTTGCCCACACTTCTGCCTTTCAAAGCACCCTGTTGCAACGTGTTTGACGAGCTAATTGTGTACGTGTGTGTGCACAGAGAACGTTTCCTTTTGGTTTTGCACTGAAACCCGCAAAAACCCGTGTCTGAACTTTAGACCTGCTC
Organism: Grus americana; assembly: GCF_028858705.1. NCBI lineage: Eukaryota > Metazoa > Chordata > Aves > Gruiformes > Gruidae > Grus > Grus americana. The sequence continues at coordinate 5,466,290 of NC_072875.1, forward strand.
ATCCCCCGTGGCGTTCAGTGGAGAGAGCCGGGGAGCTGCATCCTTTCCCCCTTCCCCTGGGAGGGATGCAGTGGTACCCAAAGCCCCCTCCCCAAAGGCGAGGCGGTGGGCTTGGCGCTGCTGCAGTGGAGCTGGGTGGTGTGAATGCCTCCCTGCGTGTGCCAGCTGATTAGAAAGCAGAAGAATGGCAAGAGAAAATGAAAATGGGAAGGAGCTTGACAGCCCATGGAGAGGTATTTCAGCTGCAACACAAAACATTTGGTGGTAATTATAGAATAACCTTCATTTAAATGCAAATAAGCCTGTAATTAAGATAAGGGCTCTGTCATTTGCCAGTATTCCTCCTTCCTTCCCTTGCCAGCCATGGGTTTTGAGATGTTCCCCATCTCACTGTGGCGCTGTCTGTTTGTCTGAGGGCTCCTATGGTGAGGGACGGTGAGATGAGCAGTAAAGGACACATCTTCTGCTGCACTTTGAGCCCATCCCAGCCAAGCAGAGGAGTCTGAGATGGGACTGTGTGTCCTACCTGGACCCTGTGGCTGACAGCTTCAGCTAAAACCCTCACTCCAAACTCTTCTTGTCTCTCCAAGGCTTGAAAGCTGGTTTTGGGCTGTGCTTGGATATTGCTGAGATGCAGATCTTCTCCACAAGCCGTGCTGGAGACTGTGCTGGGGTTGTGATGCTCAGCAGAGGCTGCAGGAGCAGAGCTCCTCTCCCATGTCCTGCAGCATCTGGGAAGAGCTTGGAGCCTGGTTCAAATAAACCCTTGCTTGCAGCTAGGACTTTCAGGAGACTGGTCTTTGGGAGAAAAATGTTACCCTTGGCCTCAGCCAAGACTAAGCACTGGATAAAGACAAATTGGTAGGTTGAGTTGGAGTGAACTGTACATGTACATCCTCACAGGGCTGGTGGTCAGGGTGTAATCACATAATAACAACATTTTGGCACTGCATCCTAGAAGTATCAGCATCACGGCACTGGAAAAACACAGAAGATTACTTGTAATACTGGCAAAAATGGTGGGGCTGCATCCTGCCATTGCTTGCTGGGAGCACTTGCACGGGCAGCAGCTGGGCTTGCACCGGGTCTCCTTGCTGGGGAGGGAAACCGGAGGGCTGGAAACAGCCATTGCTGGAAAGGTTAGCCAGCAACCTTTGCTTAAACTGTCTCAATCTGTATGAAATGTTATCTCTCTGCCTGACTAAAGATATGTGAGCTGAGGGAGCAGAGATGCTCCCAGATTGTATTTATCTAGCCCTTTGAAAGGGCGTTTGAGGAATTAACTCGGCAGCTTAGGAGAACTTTAATGTTTCGATAAGTGGCTGGTGCCGCGTCTCCGCCTGCCGCAGCGTGACGCCTGCGATGGAGCATCTCTGTAGCAGACGTGGCCCAGTTAAGAGGAGGCAAACTCCTTGTCCCAGTTGTGCAAAAGCTGCCAGCCTCGCTGGTGCCCCTTCCTTCCCGGGCTCTTCCCCTCCCATCCTGCTGGGAGCAGGAACCGCTGTCTGGATCCGTCCCTCGGAGCTGGAAACGGGCGATGCTCTGGCTGAACCGGCTTCCCTGAGCCCATCTGCATTGCAGATTCCCATGAAAATGATGCCTGGTATATTCATGTATTCCCTTTTTCTTCTCCTTCCTTCTCCAGAGGCCACTGTAGGTGTCAGAGGAGGAAAGGCTGGTTCACGCCCCGTTGTGGTGGAAGTAGAGGAGACTCCAGCCTGCTCCAGGAGCAGGATCCGTGTTGCTTTCTTGGAATGATGGTAGGATTTGGGAATTATAGAGCTGAGACCTTGCAGCAGCAAGGTCCTGCTCAGTGGTTCCTGGGGATGGAGGCAGAAAGGCGACCAGAAGCAGCTGGAATAGATGGTGGTGTAGATGCTTTCCTCTGGACCTCTCTGGTAACATATCTGTAAGGGAGAGCAGAAGACCTTGTCAAATCTAAGATGCGATGCTTCAGGGGCCACGTTTCTCTTAAATACTGGCAGCCAGATTTGCTCCTGAGACTGCTGAGCCGAGCAAGGGAGGCGGGAGAGGCTGGAGTGCAGGTTTGCCTTGCTGGAGAGAACCAGAAATTTACAGCCTGCTGGCCCGGATGATTTCTGTGCTGCCAGCAAGGTCCAACTGATCTCCATCCGGAGAGAGAGCGTGGGGGAGTGTAAAGGTGCAATTAAACAGCAAGACTTTATCAGCAGGCCCTCGGGCTGCTCAGGAAACAGTCCAAAGGAGGAAAAAAGGAAAGAGCAATTTACTGGTGAAAGTGTTCTTGAATATACAAAGAATATGTCACTATAACTCTGCTTTTAATATTTGATACTGGCCTATGAATAATTCACCTACGTGTACAGCCAACTTGGTGACCTCTGAGGCGATGCTGCCTGCACCAGGGGAGCAGAGAGCACGTGGACTTGGGATAAATGCTTTGTGATGGTAAAGGGGACAAAGAAGCCCCCGGGGAACCCATGGGGGAAGAGTCCCCGTGCTCTCTTCCCACTGCCCACGAGATGGCAGACGGTGCCCACGCAGGCACCCACGCCTGAGCACCCACCGGCCGGGCAGGTGGGAGCTGGGTTGTTGGTGGTGACACCTCACCGTGGTCCAAGATGCCTCGCTTGCCAAAAACTCAGCACTTTGGGCTCTTTTAGCATGCCTGAAGTCATGCATTGCTGGTGCATCCCAAAAGGTGTGAGAAGCTGATGATGATCAGCGCTTCGGTCCCCTGTAGATGGGAAGGAAGAGATAGTAATCCTATTTAGGATCATTTCTAGACGCTAGACTTGCTCTTTGTTGAGGCCAAGCTCCTCAGAGGTGGCTCCTCAGCTGAAATGCCTAGGCTTGGGATCCTCCCAGAGACAGAAAGCTTATTTTCTGTAAGATGGGGCTAATGCTCGTGCCCTCTTGTATGCTGGCAGATGGACCTGCTCGCAAATACTGCCAAGGAACATTTAACATGGTGATGGACATTGGAGAAGAGCCCTGTTCCCCTCGGGATGTGCTGCTGGTAGTGATGGGGTGGGAGGGATTTCCCATCATTAGCTGTCTAATTGCACTCCCAGGCTGAGCAGAGGTCTTGGTGTTGGGCTCCTGATGCTTTATTGATCACTGCCGCTTGTAACACTTCACTTTCTCCATTTCCTCCAAATCCAAGCAGCCGATGGATTTCTTTTCTCCCTCTTCCCGGTCCCTCTGAAATCACTTTGAAGGTTTATTTGCGATTTCCTATTTGTTAAATCTGTATTGAAGCTGAAAAGAAGAATTGTGAAAGGACTCAACCCAGTCCCCGCCCACAAAGGAGGGTGCGCTGGGGGGTCTGCAGCTGCCTCGCCTGGGGTGGGCGGGGGGGATATTGGGGTCTGCAGGGCTTGCAGCAGGAGGGATGTGGGTTAGTGCTCCCCGTTAGTGCATTGGGGGTGCAACCCCATCCCCGCCTTCCTCACCCATGCCAAGATGAGCAAAGGAAGCCACTGTCCCCGTGCTGTCACGGCACGGCAGAGGGCAGCAAGCCCCCGCTAAGCCAGCCTGTCCCGGTCCCCCCCCTCGCATCGCCCCTATTGCTACAATAGTTCATGTGCTACAAACAGGCCCAATTACAGTATTGATCTCCTACACGCTGGGAGCTGATGGTAGGTCCCTCCCCAGCTGGCTTGGTAAACAGAGCTCTCCATCAGCAGGCACTTCATGAATGTCACAGAGCAACTTTCTCATCATCCTCCCGCGGCCGCAGAGCGCCGTAAGGAAAAGGCGAACCATCTTGTGAGGACTAGGAAGAAATTGGGTCACCTCTTTCCCAGCCTCAATGTGTTTTCTGTGGTCCCAAAACTGGATTTGTTTGGTAGAAAAATGCATGTGGGGGGCTGCCAGCAGCAGCCAGACAATGATGTCCCGTTTATGCTATGGGTTGGTGACTTGTTGATGGTACTTTATGGAGCTTCCCATTTTCCATGGGTTACTTAAAGGCATTGTTAAGAAAAGAGAGTGCTGCCCACCAGAGAAACCCTTCCTGGAGAAGTGGGAGAGTGGGTCCTTGCTCTGGTTTAGGAGGAAAAGTGCTTGACTTGTCCTGTAATGCAGCCAGCGTGCTTTGCTGGAGGTGTGAAAAGGGGATGTGGTCCATGGTCTGAGTAGTGAGATGACATCGGTGACGCTGTATATTCGTGTCTGCTTGGTAATGAGGTCCCACTTAAGCCCCTTTTGGGGTGGGAGGGTCCTGGAGGTCTTACTTAAAGCATGTAGTTTCCTACCTACCACGGGGTGCAGAAGAGACTGCTCTGGCTTTGCAGGCTCCTTGAGTAAGGACAATAAGAGCAAGCCAATGGGACAGCTCTCTTTTTTTTTTTTTCTCTTTTGTGGGGGATTTACCGGGAAGGCTAGCGAGCAAGAAGGATTTAAAACTCTATTTGTATTCGGCCAGTGTTGCGATTTGCAGCCAAATCATGAGAGTTGGATGCCGAGAGAAATCCATAGTTGCCATAACAACCAACAAACTATAATTAGTCAAAGAGTTGAGGAGAGGGGTCCAAAGAACAAATGGAAAAAGGAGCCGCTCTTTGAGGGATGCTGATAGAGATCAGAAAGCCTGGTCACAAGCGTGTTACGGGAGAACTAATCTCTCCAGAAGCTGTTGGGTCTTCAGGCCCCCAGTGGAGTTGTTTGAAGCTGTATAAACTCTGGATTTTCTGATGTTTTCACTTCTTGAGGACAGGAGGATTAGAAACACCCCATGCATTGAGGCTGTTGCTTTTGAGGTCTGATTGGGTTACGCTGGCAGAGCCATGTAGGCCGATAAAGGGTTTGCAGAGTTTTTTCTTGACCTAGGATGAGAGGAAGAGCGGAGCTTGAGGAACCAGGCTGAGCTGCAGAAAGGACTCCTTTAGCCTGGCAGACAAATGAAGAGTGAGGGTTTGACGCTGCCAAGTAACCAAAAATGCACGTTCCTGCACCGCGAGACGGAGAAAACTCACCATGACACAAGCAGCAAAGCTTTATCTGTGTTATTTCAAGCAGTTGGTTGAACGTGTGCAGGAATGGTTGAAATGAAGCGTGCGTGGGTATGGGAGGAAGGCGCAGCTCATCCTCTGCCTGCTGAGCCTGCAGCCATGCAAGCAGCATCTTGCACAGGGACGCGGCTGTATCCGTTTTCTCTCTGCTCCCTGTGGGCACCGTACGTGACTGCTGGCTTGCCCGGGAAGGCTGGAGGTCTTGGGGCTTGTGTCTGGCGCTACCTGCTCTGAGCCTCAGGTCAGGCTTCCTCGGGTGATGGGGGTGATAGGGACCTCCTTCTTGCCCGCTCCTGCGGTTGCCCAAGCCTCTTGCTGGAATTGGGTTTAGTATCCCGGTTTATCTGGGGGCTGGCAGGGCTGGCGGGCTTCCTGGGCTCAGTTTTGCTCTCCCACAGCAGGCTCCTGGAGCTTAAAACCAGCATCTTTTCCCCCCTGAAAGCTGCTGTTCCTCTGCTTTTGCGCGTTTGGGACTTTGCTGTTGTGATGGCTGAAAATTGTTACCGAAGTTACAAGAAGCAGCGGCAGAAATTGCTCTTAGCAGCAGAAAACAATCCCATGGCAATTTAGGTCAGGATTAGCAGCAAAGTCCTTTCATGGGCCCAGGGACAGAAATCCCTGGTTGCTCTTTTTTTTTTTTTTTCCCTTATTTGCAGCCTGGCGCGAGCCGTTGTGCTATTCAGTGTCCCAGTTCTGCAAAGGGAGCACCGGCAATAAAACCACGCGTAGCGTGGGGAAAGATAATGAGTTCAATGACGACCCCGAGCAGCGCTGCCCCAGCTCCCTGCCCTCTTACCCCTCCGCTTACTCATTTCCGAGGAGGCTGTTCTCGCTCTTGCAGGGGCAAGAGCAAGGCAGGCAGCATCCACGTGGAAAAAGTCATGCTAGCACGAAAAGAAAATACCCATGGAACACCTCACAGACAATATAGAACAAAAAAAAAAAATATTATAATATGTCTGGAATACAATAGCAGCAAAATCTCCTGGCAGCAAACATTCATGCACTTGACTGCCAAGAAAAAAGGACCTTACAGAAGATGAGACATGAAAGGGATCCCTGCACAAAAACTAAAAGTCGGAACACAATAGTATATATTTCAGGCATATGAAAAGGAAGTGCGACAGTAATACTAAGGAGACAAGATACTCTAACAGAACTGGGAGCTGAGGAGAGAAGAAACTCAATCAGCAGTGACACAGGAGGCTTGGAGAAGGCAGCTCTTTGAATGGATCGGAGTCCTTTAAAAAGGAAAAAAAAAAGCAATCCTGCTTATTTATTTTATTTTTTTTTTTCCCTGGGAATTAATCTTTCTCTATTTTTCTCGGCTTGTACAGGAACAAGAGAGCACATGAATAATACATTGCCAAGACCAAAAAGATACAAGGGGCTGTATGCACGGGAGCTTGCGGCATCGATAAAAACATTACGCCGTACGAGGATGCCGCTGCTGGCTTTCGGCACTGGCGAGGGGTGTGTGGGGAAAACGGGAGCCGGGGGGCAGATGAGGAGTGGGTCTGTGCTGGGTGGGCTTCTCGGGGGAGACCAACGATGCGGAGGAGGAGTAGAGCAAGATGCGGCTGGGTGCAGGAGCTCACTCTTGCTTCTCATCTCAAAAATAGGCTTATTTCTTTCAGTAAAGAATTGTGGTGACTCTTGCTGTGGTCCCAAGGATTTGGCATCTGTATGGGGCTTGCAGCGATGTCTGCAGGAGCCTTTCCAAGGCAAAAGGCGCCAGCGTTGCTCGTGTTGGTGCTGGGGGTACCACTGATGGTGCTGCAAGGGAGGGATGCTCAGAGAAATCCAGAGGGATGCTCAGAGAGAAATCCCGAGCTGCTTCCTCGCTGGGAGAAGGAAGGAATTCCCTGCTGGGTGTCTTGCATGTCTCTCCCCTGTCAAACCGTAGCAAGACTTTCTGCCTTTCCTTACAAGGATTTTTTTAGTGTGTGTGTATATTTAACAAAAGAGATTATTTTTGTCCCGCTACAGCGATTTGATCTGGCGCTTCAAGGGGAAGGAACCTATCACTGAGCTAAAACTGCAGGAGCTGTCAGTGCCTCCACTCTCCTGGCCAAACGAGCTGGCGCCAAAGTGATACAAGAGCTGATTTTTTTAAAAATTAAATATTCAAATACAGTCAAAGGGCTTAAGCCTGGAGTTTTTCTGTCCTTGAAAGGTACAAGAGCCCAGAGGCAGAGACCAGGGCTTTCCAAGGGTTTGATGGCTCTATATGAGAGGCTAAATTCCTTTTTAATGGGTTGTTCTCTCTATTCGAGATCAGAGAGCTCGCCTTTCCCCTCGCTCATCCCTGGCAAGGTCCTGCTGACTGCACTTCAAGCACATACGTTATTTTTAATGATGTCCTGTAACAAGAAGCCTCCTGCAATCATCCCGTTCAGATCTGGAGCCTTTAAAGGATGGCTCGGAAAATCAGAAGTGCTGAAGCACCTTGGGAAGAAACAAAAACCTCTACCAGGTATTGCCATGCTACGGCAGTGCTGGTCTTGCAGCCCTGATGCCACAGCTGAAGGCTGGAACTGGGGCATCAATTTGATAACCTGTGATTTCCCCCCCCCCCCCCCAAATCGAGCATCATTTTGGAGCCCAGAGGGTAGCAAGGGAGACCTTTTCTCTGACCCAGCACAGCTCTGCTGATGCCACCTGCCCTAAAGCAGACATTTGGCTGCAGTCTTGTAGGCTGACTGGCCTTCAGAAACAAAATATTCTGTTTTGAGTAGCCTTTTATTATAATTTTTTTTGCTTGCTTTGCAAGGAGTGAGTTTTCAAATAGAAAACCCTGATGCCATTTTAATCAAATTTACCCCACAGGGCAGAAGGGGGGATAGGTAAGGATGAAAGGATCCCATTCCCAGGCCAGAAATTCCCACTCTCTAGAGCTAAATTCAGCTTGTCTCTCTAGCAAGGGGCTGGCTGGGGGTATAATCTTACGCAGCTCGTGCCGAAGATGAGTCTGCAGAAATGTGAGAGACTGGCAAAGGCGAGCGCGGCTTGCACGAGCATCCCGTTCCCCGGGGAAGGTCCCTGTCTGGCGGACGGTTCTTCCCGTGCCGGAGGGGACGAGGGGCTCGGAGAGGACGGGACCTTGTTGATTTGCCTGGCTGTTACTTTGTTTACCTGTCCTAATGCTTTTTTATAGGGCTGCCATAAAAAACACTCATTAGACAGTGTTGATTTTCATTAATGTTGATTCACCAAAAGCTTAATCAATCTTCTGTGACCAACGACCCCGTTCCCGAGGGAGAACAAAGCTGTTGAACAAATTAGCCTTACAGATTGGAGGCAGAGCTTGCAGATGCGACAGCCTGGGTACCAAAGCGGGCGGCGTGTGGATTCATGTAACATGCCCGGGAACAATGGCACTCAACTGCCTTTTTTTTGCCTTTTTTTTTTTTTTTTTTCTCTCCAATTTGCATCTTGACTGAAGTGTGCTGGCAAGGAGGCTCAGCCCTTCTCTTGTCTCACCTTCCCTGCTACGAGCCCTGCCGGCTGCAGGCGCGGGGAGACAGAGCAAGGAGGAGAGTTGTTAATGGACTCTGAAATGCAGACCATCTCCGTTTGCTACCGGGCTCCTCCGCAAAGTCCTGTGGTGGCCATCAAGTCCTTCATCTCTCGGTGTCGTGGGGCCTTGCCCTTAATGATGAGTGCGATGGTTTTCCCCCTCCTGGGGGGGTGGCTACGAGGGTATAGCCACATCAGTTGAAGAGGGATTGGTTCTGCAGCGAGAGGTTGTTAAAAACAGCCGGCATCAAAGTGTACTCTTGGTCTCTGCTAGACCAAACTGCTTGCAGCGTGATCGGTGGGAGAGGGGGCGTAAATGCTTCGAGGGTTTTCTGTAAATGGGAAGGGATGGGATGCTGCTAAACGCATCTCGGAGGACTGAGCCGGACCCTGCGCTCTGGGAGCGAGGGTCTGCAGCATCCTTCCTGGCAGAAAGTGATGGGACTTGGTTGCTGGGAGCCGGGGAAGATGCTCCGTCCTATTCCTGCTGGCTTTGACGTCAAACCGGTGCTGCTCGGAGGCTCTGCAACCCATTCCTCATGCTCCTGCGGGCTTGCAGACCCACCGACTCATTTCACACCGGCTGCCGCCTGGCCATCAGGTTGGTAATGACTTTCCTTCTCCCTCCCAGGCTGGATTTGAATGGCTGGTCCGGAGGTGAAAGGCCCCCGTTCCCATTACCGATCCAATTTCCTGGACTTTTACCGGGTAGATAGGAATTGCCAGAGCGGAACAGCCTGATGGGCCATCGAGCCCAGTGTCTTCTCTCTGACAGCAGCTTGTGTTTGGCGTGTAATTAAAAGCCTTTGTACTATTTGACTTGTAATTTAATATCATGCTGCCACATACATATCTCATTCAAGAAAGAATAGGCCCTGACATTTGCAAAGATGGAGACAAGCCCTCTTCCTCCCGTGCTGCATCCGTGGGGTCAGCTCCGCATCCGCGCCGTGCATCGCTGGGTGTGCACGGGCAGGGACTTTGTGCCCTGAGCGTGGGTTTCAGGTGGGGTTCAGCACGCTAGCGGGGGATGTTTCTTGCTGGCGTGGCGGGGGAAAAATTTGGGGAAAGCAGAGTTTGCAGGGAGCAGTGTTGTGGGGAAGTTGCTTTGTGATTTGTGGGGTTCTGCTGCGAACACCACGATTAAGGAAAGTGCCTTAAATGGCCCTTAAAAGCTGGCTTCGGTGGTAGAGATGAGCCTGCGCGATTGCACCCTGTCTGCCTCGGCGCGGGCTCGCTCGAGCCCCTCTCGGCTGACGTTGCCGCCTGACTTTGCGCTGGAGCAGATAAGGAGAGTGCGCAACCCTAGCCATCAGCTCTGCGGGCAGGGCAGGACGGGCAGCGGGAGGCAGTACCGTGTCGGAGGGTGTGCTGGCGGCTACGTGCCTGTTCCCTTAGCCTTAACGGAGGGGTTGGGTCGCTCTGCCTCGCAGCGATGCCGTCTCCCGCGTGGTCGATCTGCTGTTCTCGTGTTCGCTGCTCTCTGTCCCGGGTAGGCGTCTGTGCCACGGGAGACGCGGAGCGATGCCGCGCCATACGTATGTGCTCTGCGTGGTGCTTTCGCTATAGCTTAGCTGCCCTCCCCAGGGGGGCTGTCGGCCGTAGGAGATGCGCATCCGAAAATGCGTGGGGGTACGGGGCAGAGGAGGGACCGCTTGAGTGGGAATGAGACGAGCTGGGTACAGAGGACGGGATGCAAGAGCCTCTGAAAGAAAGCCTTGCAGGGCTCGAATCACTGGGCTTTGGATCAGGAACTCAAACTCAGTTTCAGTGGGAGTGAGATGATGCTGATGAAAACCTCGCGCTGGCCGTTTTGCAAGGATAAAGCTCACCTCGGCGGGGGTTTGCATCAGCACCAGGGCTTGCCAAGTCCCTCTCCGTAGGGGGGCTCTACTTAAGACTGATTAATTTGCCCACCTGAGTGCTGTTCCCTCTAATTGACTGAACCTACAAGAAAACAAACCTGGGCTGATCAATAGAGAAATAATTTCACAAATTGTGGGCATAAATCATTCCGGATCGGCGTGTGCTCACGTTTGTTAATGAATAAACCAAACTAAATCAATTTTCTTTATTAAAATGCAATTGTTTCATCTATTATTACTTTAGGCAGGCGGTGCGAGGAGGGGGACAGTGGCTGCTCGCCTCCAGCACGTTTGCTGTGCTGAGATGGCCATCAGGGAACTGCTGGTTCTGGTGCGTGCATCGCACGAGTGGGTGCACGTGTGTGTGCCCTGGGATGCAAGGAAAATGGGGAGCATCTTCTTTTGGGGAGCTATATACCAAGCCAAGTGTCATGGGGTATTAATTAACCTCGTTACTGTAATAGTTCTATCTGCAAGGAGGAGATAAAGGACCCAGGTGCTTGTGGCGGTGTTCTGTCGCTGCTGTTGTCACCCATCGCTCAGGCTGCATCCCCCGGGATGGGAGCCCAGCGGGATCTTCCAGCCCTCATCTGGGGTGCTGGGAATTTTGGGTGGCTCATCCCGCTGCTTGCTTTCCCTCCAGGAGATCTCCTTCTCACTCTGTGTGTTTTGTTGCTGTCGGAGCTGGAATGGGCCAGCCAGGCAATCGATGCTTTGCAGCACCAAACAGCGGTGATTCCCCCCGCCCCCCAAAGCACTTTCAGGTCTGGAGGGACTCTGCTCTGCATCTGGGCATCCAAACCGCTGCGCCGCTCAGAGGTGAAAAGCAATTTTCCATTCCCTCTATGACAGGAGAAGGATCAGGGCTGCTTTGTGTCCTGATTTACAGTCTTTCTGGCCAGGAGGAGAGTTGCTCCGGGTCGTTTGCCTCTTGCTATATGCGATAACTGCTTTCAAGAGCCGTGCGGGTGCCCTAAGTGTCTGTTTAGGGAGCCCCATCTTTTTATTGATTTTTTTTGAATAGTACAAATGAACAAATAAGAGTGCAACAATAAAAACGAGGGGATAAATAATTTGGTACTTGGCACGCTCAGCTGAACGGAGCTGAGTGAAATGCAACGCAGGCGCGCGCCCAGAGAAGGTCAAGTTTTTAAATCTAAACTGGAGCTAAGTAAAATATTGGCTAACTAACTGGATTCCAAAGCTCATAAAACGTTGATAGTGCTGAATGTCGGCTGGAATATATCTCCTCATCTCTTAGACAGGGAGACGGTGCTTTCCTTGATCTTCCCTCCCTGGGGAAATGTTCCTCGGGAGCAGAAGGGAGCCTGTCAAGTGGCTTGTTTTCCTCCGTGTTGGCAGGGCAGAGCCGGAAAGGTCGCTCAGGTTAAGAGCGGCAGCGAAAGCTAAGCTACGAGCAGTGCTTCAAGTCGCCGTGCTTTGATTTCTTAAGCTGAGCCGCGGGCTGGGATGGTTGTGGACGATGCTTGGGTAGAGGAGCTCTGGGCTCAGACCGTGGCTGAGCATTTCCCCGCTGGTGTCGAGCGTAAGGAGAGAGGGTTTGGGTGCGGGGTGGGGGGGGTTGTGTCTCCTTAGCCGGGTCCCGGCGTCCTCCCGCGATGCACAGAGCACCCTTGTAGTTCACATCTGGCGTGGGCTTACGAGGGTGGATGCTGTTCCAGATGACATCTCCCAGTATGTCATCTACAATGGCTTAGTAAATCTGAGTGAGGGGTCAAACTGATGAAGAAATAACTTGCACTGCTCCTTCTCCACCCCGGCAGAGCCCACCAGCTCCCCGGGAAGGGCGGGGGAGGGGGGGTACGCAGGGGACCTGCTGCTCACTCCTCCGCTGAAGCAGCGTTGGGTGCACGGAGCCTGAACCCAGCTGCTCCTGCAGCACAGAAAATAATAGTGCCTACCACAAAGAGGTGTTGGGAAGACAAGTCAGTTAATGTTCGTGCAGTGCTTTGAAACCGGGAGGCTTTTTGAAGTCGGGATTCGGTTCTTTGCTTTTCTTTCTTCTTTGTTCCCTTCAGTGCTCTGTAAGGAGGGTGGCTCGGTGGTATGCCGCTATTGAGGTTTGATGGCCCTTTGCTCCCCGGGAGAATTGCGTTCTCCCTCGATGGCTTCACTTCAAGGCAGCGTGTTCAATTGGTATTCTCTGTATGGCATTTGCTCTTGTACGTAGTGCATTTTTATTCAAATAATGGTATTGATCGTTGAAAATGTAATGGAGGAAATAAATGAAAACAAATAAACACAGAAGATTTGTACTAAACTTTTTCAAGGTCTGGTTCTGAAAGTCAAGGAACTGTCCGTGTCCCCCGTAGGAGCACATAGTTTATTAGCGTGTAGTTGCAAGAGGCCGATGACAACAAAAGGAGTATAAATATGCGAATGGTTGGTTCGGGCACCTGCTTGTAAATACCGATCGCAGCACTACGTGCGCTTGCCTCAGTTCTGAAGGTATCCTGGCAGACAGACCTAGTGAATGGGGCATCGCACCAGCGCAGCGCCTGGGAGAGGAGACGGACTGCTGCATCTCCTTGCCAGGGTGCTTTGTGTGGTGTGCCTGGCTTGGTTTGGCCAGGCTTTTAGCTTGCAATAGCCTTGAAAGATCTAGGCTTGTGGTTTGGGTCGTGGTCCGTCTTCTATCATTTATTGACTTGAAAGCTTGCGTAACAGCCCTGCTTTTGCATTTGATGCCAGGAATGTCATCAATAGTTTGAAGCATCATACCCATCTCATACCAGTTGATGAGGATGACTTTGGAATTACAGCTTCAAAAAATTACTCTTTCCTCCCTTGAGCAGATATTTCACTGACATTTCTTGCTCCTTTGAGAGCTGTGGGGAGAGACTCTCTTTTTTTTTTTTTTTGTTAGAAATATTTCAAGGCCTTGTGGTTGATATGAAGGCAAAAGTCATTGTCTGAAACGGTTGGAAAAACTATGGTTTTGAACTTGTTTGTGGTTTTGGTGTCTTGTTTTGCTGCTGGTTTTTTTCTTTTTAAAACTAGACCATCCTGGGGAGTGTGTTTAAAGGCGAGTTGCTTAAGCAATACTATATTTTTACACCCAAAGGATAGAACTGCCTTGTTCATATTGAACTAAAGATTTCTAGATAAAAAGGCAAACAAACAAACAAAAGTGCAGCCTCTACTCGAAAGCACCAGCTGGGTTTAGGGATGCCCTTTCCCAGCCCACGGCAGAAAGGCTGCTGGGGTGCGGAGACGGGATGGCACAGCCAGCGAGGAGCAAATGCCCCAAAACTGCACTCCAACCTTTCCTCTACCCTGTTCCCCAGCCACGGGGAACCGTCCTCTCCCGGATCAGATGTGGCCTTCAGGTGGTCCAGGTGGGCATTTTATCTGAGCCTCGTGCGTGGCTCCTGCAAGGGTTTGCGTGGCAGCGAGTGATGGAGTGTGCCGGGGGAGCTGGCCGGTTCCAGTTGACAAGATAATGAACTGCCAAATAAAGCAGGGGAGAAAGGGAAATCCATGATAAATCCACCTCTCGCGCGCCGCGGAGGAGACGGATAAACTCCCTCTGTCCTCCTGACAGCGGGATTTTTCTTTCCCACGCCCGCCGCAAGAGACGCGGCGAGGATGCTGCTCCCACCGCCGCTCCTCGCTGCCCTCCTCCTCCGGCGCCAACAGCCTCACGGGGACGCGTGCATCATCACGCCGTGCTGCGTTGTGCCCTCCTGGGGAGCTGTGCGTGGTTCGGGACGGCAGAGCCATCCCCGGCAGTGCTGTGTCTCCCTTCAGTGTTCCTAAATGACCATCAAACTCCTGTTCTCGACGAGTGACGATTAATTTTGAGGCTGTTGGGCTCTTGTTCCCCTTCTTTGGGGTGTGTGTGGGTGTCCTTCCCTCTCCCAGTGGCTGAAGCTGCTTCCCCAGCCTGATGCCAGAAGGTGCAAACCTAATCCCAGCTCCCAAACCCCGCTGCTCCTGCTTCTTCCCTTGCTCTTTTCATGGGGATGCGATGTAGTCTCTAATTTTTTCTGAAATCAGTGAAACGCACGTGCTGGTGAGCTAACTGGGGGTCGGTGGAGCGTTTGGAGGTGGAGAGCTGGGGCATTTTGGGTGCGGGGCGCTCAGTGCGTAGGCTGTGCTGGCAGCGCATTAGCGGAGGAGCAGGGCAGGAGGCGAGGTGCATCAGCAAAGCAATTTAGCGTGTGGGCCGCAGACTGGAATAACGAGGTCGGCATTGGGGTGCGTCGCTGGAGCTGAGCAGCCCCCGGGATGGTGCCATTAGGGGCATCCTGCAAAGCGTGCGGAGCCGTGCCGCCTGCCCGGGCTGGGGTCAGGCCAGCTCTCAGCAATCCCTGGCTTTGCCCAGTGACTCAGAAGAGGTTGGCCTCTTATTTTCAGCACGCTTGCTCTCCCAACTCTTTTTTTCCGTGTCTGATTAATAAATCATGAAGTTTGCCCAAGACTCCCTCCGTCCCCACCCAAATACAAACATTCCCCGTCACCGCCACCTTGCAACTAGCAAAGCTGCTCCCTCTGACAATCAATTACCCTCCGGAGATGAAATTATTGTTTAATGGCTTTTGGAACAGGCTCCTGCTCTGACATTCATCACAATCAATAATGCATCAGCGGGGACAAAAGAAATTACCTGCCTCCTGCTAAGTGAAAGAGTCCATTTGTATTCTGCACGGCCCCTTCACGCCCACTGAGCCGGCAGCCACGGGGGGGATCACGCCGACGGCACGGAGGGCGGCTGGCTGCCGGTGAACTCCAGCAAAGTTTGCTAAAACTTCATTACTGGAGCTTTTCTTAGCAGGGCTGGGCGGTAGAGGTGAGGATAGGTGATGGAGGATGCCTAGGGATGGGGGGGTGCAGGTGAGGGTATGGTTTGGGACAGGCTTTCCCTAGGATCAGATTAAGATTTAGGTTGTGCCTTGCTGAAAATACAGCTGGGATGGAAAGCCTCGCTGCTGCACTAAGGAGGGCATCCGCGCCATGGAGTTAATGCCTTGGGGTGGGTGCTGGGATGGCAGGGCTGCGGAGGTTGCTGGAAGGGGAGCTAGGACCATGGCGGGGGGGCAGGTATCCCTGAGCAGGAGTATTAAGCCTGGCCCAGGTCGCCTTGCAGGGATGGCTGCTCATCACGGCGGTAGTTTGGTCCTTCTCTCCAATAAGGCAGGAAGCTGCTTTGGTCTTTGCTCAAAGAGAAGAGGGCAAAGCGTCCTCCAAGGGTTAGCTCTGATCTAACTCATCTCCTGAGATGTAGTATGATATCAGCGTGTCCCTGCAAAGGGATCGGCGTGATCGATGCATCTGCAATGTGAGCAGCGTGTCTCTTAATGTGTCTGCAACACGGCGTGTCTGCAGCCAGGCCTCCGGGTTATTCAAGGTGTTCGGTCGGTGCGGGGGGGACAACCGCTGGGTCCAGCGTGTGTTGCTGCAGCATCAGGGAGCAGTCCTGCATCCCGGCAGGCCCAGAGTAAACCAGTTGTTACAGCAGGCTGGGTGTCTGCAGGGAAAGGGTTTTCTGCTTTTAAATCTTCAGATAAAAAGCCCAAATACTCAATAGGCAGAGGATGGTCCTGGTGCTGCTTCCCTTAATGTGACTTCTAAGGTACCAAGTCTCCAGCATCATCAGTCTCCCAGCGTATGCCGTGGTCCCTGGCCCGTGCCTTGAAGGATCTCCCGGTGATTAGGTAGCATTATTTTATTTTAAGCGACCGTCCCAATTAGCGATGAAGTGGGGAGCCTCATCAGCTCGGTGCCTTGAACACCACTTGCATCAGAGCCACTTGATTGCTGTTGTTTGTTTTCCCACCTCAGCTGCCGCTTTATCCTAAGCGTAACCGTGGGAGCCGGGACCAAGGCGGTGATGGATTTGGGGGGACACACACCCCAAGTGTGCAGGGCAGGCTGCCGAGGGTCCCCGTTCCCACGGTGCTCTGAACAAGGCAAATCCCTACTGCTGGACTCTTGGGGGGGGGGGAAGATTCCCTAATTCTTTCTTTTATTGCTTGAAAAATAACATCTTTGCTAGGGAGTCTGTTTCCACAAAGAGTTTGAGAATTTGGCAGCCTCAAGGGCTTCCCAGGACGTAAGCTGGCTCCCAGTGGGAGAAGGTGTATGACCAAAAATCCTTCTCAATTTCCCCGTTGGCTCGTTGTGGGGCTCTTTGCACAGGCACCTTTTCTTGCATCAAGGGGTATAAGCCCCGAGGACAATCCTGCGCAGCATCAGTAACACCGTGCTTCTGCAAGGGGAGGACTGCACAGCAAATTGGGCTAAAGAGCAGCTTTTCTGTGATTTTTATGGTTTTTGGGGGGGACCCTGAACTGGCTCCTTGCTGGAGGTGGATTGAGCAAAGCGGTTCGCCTCCCCGTTCAGCTCCAAACGCATCATTTCAGGGCGTATCTCGTGGGTTCGGGGCTTGCTGGCGCTCGGTCCTTGCTCTCTGATTCCCGGGCGGCAGCGGGAAAATGTCGAGCAAGGAGCGAGCAAACCCCGAGGCCGGGAGAGAGGAGAGAAGACAACGAGAGAGGCAAACGGCATTCACACCGGCACCGTGTTTAGCTGTAATCTAACATGACTTTCCCCTCTGTTGGCAAAGGGGCGCACATGATGTTAACATTCATTATCATGTCATATTCGATTGACTGCCAGAACGCATTATGCTTTCTCCCGTAACGCGCTGAATACTGACAAACCCCATTCGCTCGCTCCGCAAAGGTCTGCGCCTCTGAATCGTCGCGGCGTGCTGGGGAGGTGGAAGGCCATCGATACAAACGTAATGAGTGTCGTTCCCGGGCGCGGGGCGCCCCCCCTCCCTCCGCCGCCGCTCGCAGGGGGGACTTTGCGCTCGGTTGAGATGCAGATGCGCGGGATGCTGCCTTTGCAAAAATAAATTAATAGTAATAATAAAAAAAAGAATGAAAATATAAGCAGGAGAGAGAACGCTCTGGGTGCGTGCGTGCATGAGTGTTACCGGAGCATGACTTGGGTGATGCAGCAGTTTGATTCCCGAGGCTCCGTAACCGGGGATGCGGGCTGTGAAATGCCGCCTGCGATGCGGGCGGAGACCCTGTGTTTCGGAGCAAGCTCCACTCAGGGTTTTGCCCCCTGTGTTATCGCCTCTGTGCCCCGAGAGGAAAACAGGCGCTTGCAAAGGGAGGAAAAATCCCGTGTGCTCCCTGTGCGACAGGCATTAGGCAGTGAAACTCCTTTTCTTCTCCAAGTCAGGTTTAAACCCAGCGAGGGGAAGCAAATCCCTGGAGTTCACTGCACAAATGTTATCACCAGGTGTGTTTTATGTGGGTGCACATATACATTCTTACACTGTGCGCGAGTACGTAGTGACTCCTCCTGCACCTTGCCTGCCTAATCCTTCTCCCACCAGTTGTTCCTTCAACGTGTGGCACCTGCGGACTTGGGTTTGGTCTCCAGATGATCCATGCAGCAGATATTCAGAAAGCCAAACCCTCCAAAATCCCCTCTGGTGTTCCCCCCCTTCCCACCGCGTGCAGCCCTGTAAAAATAATCCTTCTTTGCCCTGCCTTCTCCCAGGCTGAGGTTTCTGCAACTCTACAAACTTTGCCCAAACTCCCTATTGATTGACTCGGTGATTAAGCTGTTGAATCAGCGCTGCCATATTTGTAGTGTCTAACTGTCATTTTTCTCCCCAGATCTTAAAAGGATTTTTAACTGTCAGCTATATCCTGCATATTTGCTCCTAATAATCAATATTGATTTTCTCATAATACCGTCCATCTAGATGCCATGCCTTATTTCTTGTAAGATTAGAATCTGGATGAGCTTATAAAATAAAGCACCTATTTTCCTCTTGCATCTGCATGCGTGCATATGCAGAAATACCCCATTAAGATAATTATCTTGCTTCTGCTGGAAAAAAAAAAAATCGAGTCGCGCTCTGCAGCTGCAAAAAAATATCCAGTTTTGGCCACTTTTTGCTTTTGCTTTAAGGTGACCTGGCAGTAATATGGGGGGAGAGAGAGATACTCCGGCCCTGGGATGCTGCTGCCCGTAGGCAGGGATGCAAGTCCTGGCTGCTGTCGTCACAGTTTTCTTGTCTGGGGGAAGATTTTGGCTGTTAGACTGCAAGACCAGGGTTTGTAAAGGCTTTTAAAACAAGGTTTTTCCTCTGGGAAGGGATTGGTTTGCATCATGATCATCTCTGATGCTAAAGCCTGCTCAGAGGTAGTTTTTCCTAAGTGGTTTTTTTTTTTTCAACGGGCACTGGTACGGTGGTGTTAGAAACCATGAAACTGGGTTTACTGGTTGCGTTTAATCCTCCAGTGCCGAGAATCAAACTGTTCTGCTAAGCAATGAATACAAGACATATTTAGGGCGGTGGTTATGTGGCTAGTATGTTCTGCGTGCCATTACCTGCCAAAGCAATAAGTGGTATGCTTATGTTGGGGCTTTTTTTTTTTTTTTAAGGATTCTTAAAGCTCATCAGTCTTTTTGGTCAGAGCGTGGTAGGATTTGACTAGAGACAAGCTCCCGTTTCCTAAGCAGGAAAAGGTTTTCTATAAGGAGACGCAGCAGAGATAACATTAAAACAAAAAGTGATTGAATGTGACTAAAAATGTGCCTAAGAAAATATAGGGTTTTACCCAAACTGTTGGACGAAAAAGTCGATTTTCCCATTTTTGACAGAGGACTGCCAGATAAGATGCTTCAAATCAGCTTATTGAATTATAAAACGCCGACATTTCGAAGCAGAACGCTTTGCTTTGAAGTGAAATGCTGAGATTTTTCATTCTGACATTTCCCAATTGATATTTTTGGTAACTTTCTGCACACCTGGTAAAAGGGAGATTGGGGGGGGAGAATGCAAAGCATTAGAATAACTGAATTGCTGAATGGGTAAAAAAGTGCCATTCTCTAGATAATTCTCATTAAAACCAAGCTGTTCGGTTTCTGCTTCACCTCTCCATCACTATTCATAATCATGGCCCAAAGTACCCAGCAGCCTGATTTTTTTTTTTTTTTTTATTTTTTGTTACCAAGTGTGGCAAAGATCCCATTGAGGCTTTCTTGAATATGAAGATTTTTCTCTTTTCCCCTCAAAACTTCCTGATTCTTGAAATTTAACTCCCAAGGGAAAGGGGAAAAATCTCTTCTGCTTTGCAATGGTTTCGTATTCCCTTTTTTTGGTTGGTAGAAAAATGTTGTCTCGCTTTGGGTTTGCTGCGAGGGGGATTTCTGGGAGAAAACTCGATAAATATTCTCTATTTCACACAATTCAATTTGGAGTTAAGCAGGATAATAAAGTTGCTGCTCTTGCCAGAAATAGCTGTTGCAGATGAGACGGAGTTGAATTACTTTGGTTCGGTTTGGGTTTTTCCAGTTCCGTGATGTTTAGGATGGAGGGAAGAGCGCCCAAAATATGGGGGTCACCGTTGGGAGTGGCAGAGGGAGGACAAGGGCTGGAAAGTATTTGGGGAAGAAAAATAGATTGGTGAGATCTCCGATTCCTCCAAGTGATGCGTTTGTGCGTTGGTTTCAATGTCTTCTGGCAGAGGATGTGCAGCCGTTTCCCACGGCGCTTGTTCGGACTCGGTCTCTCCCCGATGCTCACTCCTCGTCACCCCCTCTGTGGGCTCTCGGCCAGGGGACGGGATGTCTCTGTCCCCGTTCAGCAACGGGGATGCTGTCCGCAGCAACCTAAAGAGGGGAATGTGCACGGAGAGAAGGCTGGAGGGTTGTAATAGGCACCAAAAAGTGCCGTAAAAAAAGAGAAGGATTAAAAAAAAAACCTAAGGAAAGAAGGAGAATTAAACATCGAAAGAGCCGAAGAGGCAATGAAAGACAAAGTGAAGTTCTGCTTCTCAAGCGTCTTTTGTGGCGCGCTCTGCACATCCCGCTTGGATTTCCTCTCGGTTTGGGGGCTGGAGGGAGGGGGCCAGAAAGCTGCAGCTGAGCAAAGCTGAGCCAAGGATGCTTCGTATGGTAATAACCCCTCCTGAGAGTCCCCGAGCGCCGTGCACATGAAAGCCCTGCCTCTGGCACTGCTGATTATACAGCCTCTAATTGTCTCCCATGTCTGCTCACAACATAAATACTGGAGAAGAGAGAAACCTAGATACTGTTTGCTGAGCTGGCCAAGCCAGCCGAGTTCCTAAAATAAACCCCTGTTGCATTTGGGAAGGAAGAGTCAGGTACAAGCGAGCCGCGGCTCCTGCCTGGTCCGGGGGTGATGATGCCGAAGATCTCGCCAGCCTGGTGCCTGCAGGGAGAAGGACGCGTGTGTTTGGGTTAGTTTTGGGTAAAGCTTCAGCTTAGCCGCGTGTGCTCAATAAAGCTTTTAGTTCAATACCTCTTAATGCTAAGCCTCAGTGTATTAACTCCAGACTTGCCTGCGATCGGGCCATAAACATACGCGAGCTCTTACCGCAAAGAAAACGTTGGATGCTTCCCTCAATATAAGATAAAAGCAGGAAATATCTTCTCTCCTCCTGCATATTGTCATATAATTGAAGCTGCGTTGTGTCCGGGACCTTTTTTTGGTCTCAAGAGGACCAGCATCATCCCAGCACGGCCCCGGGGAGGATGAGGAGGGGGGGGATATCCCCGTTGCCTCCTCGCTGTCGGGGTCTGTTTGCAAACGCCTAACCAGACACTTGGCTCCACATGACAAATATTTCAGGCAAGTGTTGCTCCGGCGTCGTGTGCGTTTGCAAAGGAGCAATTTATCAGAGCGATTTTTATCCTCATTAAGGCAAATTAAGCCCGCAAAGCTGGCAACAGAAGGGGAGAGGAAAAAAAACTAAAAAAACTAAAAAAAAAAATTGGTGTTCATGAAATATTTATTAAAAACAGCCATTGTAATACATATTTGAAACCTGGTTATTAATGTTAAATCATATCAATGTCAAGTGTACGTTTCACATCGTCTGTTCTGCTAATTGGGTGCAGGTGTCGGCGGCCCCGTCGCGCCACGGGGTCAACCGGCGCTGGGTGCCCGGTGCCGCGCCGGGGCCGATGGCGCTGCTTCGCTTTCGGAGGGTGAGGGCGAAGCCTAAAAGGCACTAGATGATAGAAATAAGTGGAAGGAGAGCAAGCCCCGGGGCTTGCTGCGAGCGGCGTGGCTCTTCCGCATCCGTGTCCCTCCGTGCGTGCCCCGATCGTAACCCAAACGCCTCCGCGCGAGAGCTGATGATTATTTTCCAATACGGTCTAAGCACCGTGGTTCGCCAATGGGGCAAGATAATTATCCCGAGGAGGCTTAAAATAAGGGCTTGCGTTATAAAGCACCCGTCCTCCACGCGATGCGAAACAAGAAAATAAATCTCCAAACTGGGATAATAACGCAGGCAGTAAAATCAATATTGATTATTAGAAGAGGGGGCAGGAGGCAGTAAAACTCGCTGCGAGGCAAAAGGGAGATGATTGTGGATAGCCGCCGCTGAAGCGGTGAGCTGCGGGGGGGGGGGGAACGAGGGCTTTTCCCGGGGGACGTGCGTGCGGTTTGGCTCTTTATCGGGACCTCTGTCTTGACGCATGGCTCTGTAAAGGATGGGGAGGTGGGGGAAGGGGCTGTGTTGGCCCCAGGAGGCCCCCGGTGGGTTTGGGGTATCTCCCCCTGCACGGTGGGGCTGTGCCAGCATCGACCCTCGGATGGGGCTGGCAGGAACCAGGTGAGATTTTTTTTTTTCAGAGGGAAACCCCAAATGTCTGGCTATTTTGCATGGTTTTGCCCAGGCTGTTGATGTCTGGGGGAAAAATAATTTTAAAAAATGCATAAAAGTGACAATTATTAACAGAAAGCAGTCTTTGGTTCAGCTGACCTTTTGTTCGAAACATTCTTTATATTTATTAGAAAACTGAGAAGCAATAAAAGCTCGAAAGGGAAGCTGAACGCTTGGTTAAATCCCAAACCCAATTCCTTTCTCTTCCCTCCCTTTCTCGCCGTAGCTGCTGGAGATCGAGGTGCCGCGTAGCTGGTGTTCATCCAAACGCGAACACGCTGCCTCGAATGGGTAGGACAGAGACGTGGGCATCCTTTGCTTCTCTTTCTTACCTCCTACTGCCTTCCTATATGGCCTTTGGCAAGTAATGCCTCTCCGTGCCTCAGTTTCCCTGCCTTGGAGGTGGTTATTTATTGCGTAATTATTCAGAGACCACTGGTGAATATTTAATGCATAATTATTCAGAGACTAGTGGGAGAATAAAGCGTGCTAAGCAGCCGGACGGGCACGTGGGAGCTGCTGGCACGAAGCTCCTGGCTCCACATCAGCCTGGTCCTGCTCGTCCCTCGCCGGCACCGGCTCAGGGAAGGAGGATCCCGCTGCCGGATCGCCTCAGCCCAGCATCCTCCCGGTGCAGGTGGACCCCCTGTTCCATCCAGGCCCCTTTGCAAAACACACTTTAGAGATGCCAGCCTTCCAATTTGACCAATGGTGGGTTTGTTTTTTTTTCAATATTTGAAGCGAGCAAATAAATAAATGGTAATTTAGTCGTGGACCCAACCCAGCCTCCCATAAAAGCTGATGTAGGCCAGATTTACAGCACCGTGCTGAGATGCTTTTATGTGAAACAGAGCTTCAGAGGGGAAGCCATCTATCAGGCGAGGAACTGGAGTGAATGAGATTTAAAAGGCAGCTTCCTTTTGTTCCCTAATAGGTTGGACACTTCGGCGCGAAAGTGGGGGAGGCGGGGAGGGGGAAATCAGAAGGTGTTAGGAATGACATTTATAATGGCAACACCACGCACCTATTTTGGTAATAGGCTTTAAACATTTAAGAAGGTGAATCCTCTTATTTCCTGTGTTTATTTTCTCCGTTGCTCTAAATTTATCAGTCGGGGTCGACTCCGCTGCAAGCTGTGGGGAACCTGACGCGAAACCAGAGACCCTGGGTCCTCATTAGCGCGGGGAACCTGTAATTTCCCCAGGTTGCAAATCTCCTGTGTTAATTTGAGTTTGCTTTTTAAACTTAGCGATCGCTGCCTAGCAGCCACGGGCAGCTCTTCACCTCTCCGGCATCCCTGCTCTCCTCTCGGTACTTGGCTGGGGGGGGCGAGATCCCTTGGCTGGGATAAACGCAGCCTGGTTTACCCCCCAAAAACCCAACCAAACCCTAATTTCCCCCTGGGAAAACCAAGCCATTGCCCTGCCTTATTTTTGGACTGAGGTTGGGGCAATATTTGTGTCCTCCCCCTTTCCTGAAGCCGCCCGTTGCTCCTCTCCACGCGTGCAAAGGTGATTTGCAATGTCATTTGCACTTGCTACGGGCTTTTTCTTCCGGAGGACTACAGACCAGTAATTCCAGTCTGCCAGAGAGGGGGGGGTGGAAATAAAATCATTAGCTTTAATCTTTGCGAAGGGAAGAGCAGGCGAGGGAACAAAGAAAAGAGGAAAGTAGAAAAAGAAAAGGGTGGACCAGAGGGTGTGGAAGGGAAGTCGGCGCACAGGGAGATCAGATGGAGGAGACAGCTTTCAAGGGCGCGGACGTGAGGAAGAGGACAAAGGGATGAAGGCAGGGCCTGACGGCGCGTGGGGGGGCAGAGCGCCGAGTGGGAGCCCTCCCCCCCGTCCAGGACCTCTCGTTTTGGGGGACCTCAGTGCCACCCACGTGGGTGCCGCATCCAACCCTGCCTCCTCCTCCCCTGTCCGGATGCAAAAGTCCTTTCCTCGCTGCGGCACGTCGATGAGGACAGCATCCCCCCCCCCAACCCTGGGCAGCCCTTGCTCCGTGCTCCCGCTGGCTCCTTCCCAGCGCCAACGGGATGCAAAGCCAGCGGTCACGGGCACGGCTGCCTCGGAGCTGCCGGGGACTCAGACAGACCCGTTATAAAGCTGTCCGTAGGCTGTAATTCTTTAAAAAGCCTGGGCTCAAGCTGGGGCGATTTATCTCTCATCCCCTGGTAGAGCCAGAGGCTAGGGAGGAAGAAAGGAGCGGGTGTTGCGGGGAAATCGGGATCCTGCAGAAATTGGAAGCTGCGGCCGTTGCTCGTGAGGTTTTGCACGTCTCTGGCAGCGATACGCTGCGATCGGAGCATCTCGCTTTGCTGTCAGCCCTCGGGATGGTCCTAGCAGAGCTAGGTTCCCTCCGGTCCCTCCCTCCGCAGAGTCGGTGTTCGAGCAAAAGCAAAGTCTGTTTAACGCACGAGCGTCGTCTCTCCCCGGGGAAGGGCTGGGAAAACCCAGCGTTTCTATCGGCTGTTGTGTAACGGCTGAGGCAAAGCTGGAAGATGCTCGGATGCTTCAGCGATAAGCACGTTACAAGGGACTCTGTTAAGGGGAAGGTGTACGAGATCTGCTGGGAAAATAAGTTGTCCCTACAATGCAATATCCAGGCAATTCAGATTGACATCAATCAGCCCCCGGAAGGAGAAAACAGTTTCTAAAAAGACAAACTGCATTGGCTTTTTATTTTAGGTTGGAAATGACTCGGCAGTGCAGGTGGCTGGTCTTTCTATGCTGGCTAAGAAAAAGAGAAAAGGTGGAGGAAACGCAGTGTTTTGGGGTGATCAGAGGCCGGTCCCTGCTGCCCTTCGGTTTCTCCTTTCTCCCCACGTAAACATGGGCCAGAAAATATTATATTTGCAGGAGGACTAGAAGAGTTGTCTGGGTTGGGACGTCTCTGCCCGGGGATCGGGGTCTCTGGGGAAGCAATTCCCAATTCAGCTCAGAGGTGCAGGCTGGAGCAATGTCTGGAGCGAGCGCTGGCTGAACGCTTAGAGGATATGATTTCAACTATTATTGTAACTATCCTGTATTGCATCGCCTGATAAAGACATCAATTTAAACCCCTTACAAGTGGCAATTACCTAATAAAATGCAGTAAGGATCTTCCAAGTTGGCAGTAAAATTAGCATTACCGGGTTTTAATTAATGGCCCAAGCCTGAGCGGCTCTTCTATGTCCTATGCAAGAGGAATGGCTGCGTGATCGTGCGTGCAGGCAGGACGAGACTAGGAAAAAGAAGTCAATTAGCCCCAAAAAGGCTCCGTGTCCGGGAGAGAGATGGGTGCTGGAGGTATTGAGCAGCAGAGGGGACGTGTGGGGTCCGGCTTGCGGTTACTGGGGCGAGCGATGGGACTGCTGTGCTGTCTTTGTGGGTCATCTGCTCCTGACGCTGCTTCCCCGCAGCCCAAGCAGCAACGCCGGTGGCATCGCGGTCCCATCGCGCAAGAAATTCACGCCGGAGCCCAAGAATTCCTTACGACTGAGCCAGCGGCTCGGGGGCTCTTTGCAAAACACGTGTTTAAAGAGCCGCACGGCTTTGCCATCACCCCTTCTCCCCCCGCAAGGGTGACGTTGTGCTCTTCCAGTTATTTTTCCCAGATTTGTTCGATATCATGCAGCCCCCGTCCGGGCTGGATGCCAGCAGGGTCCCTTCCCTGCCGAAGCAGAAGCTGCCTCTGGGGAGCTGGGCGAGATCTCCCTGGCCGTTACAGCAGCAAGCACCAGACAATATCGGATCCGGTGTAAAACGGGCTGCTACAAAGCCAACCTGTCAAAAACAGCCGAACAAATTTGAAATGGCAGGGTGACTTTATACCTCGCCAGCGCTTTGTATCGTGTAACCGCAGGATTTTTGATGCGGTACAAGAAGCCCTAGAGCCGGGCTGACTTGCGCTGTCAAACCCCGGTCCTCCCTGTCCTTTTTCCTCGTTCCCCATCCCGTTTTCCCTCTGCAAATTGGTAGCTCGTGGCTAGCTGGCAAGCAGCTGCCTGGTGGAAGCAAATGGCAGGGGACGCTGCGCTGATGGAGGGAAGGACCCCCAGCGCGTCGCTCGGGAGGGTGGCTCCATCAGATGGAGAAATCGCAACGCTCCGGCAAGATTGCTTTTCTGGGTGGGCGGGTGGGGGGGAGAGAGCGAGAGCTCAATCTGCCTGCAAATGTGCATGTTGGAGAAGGAAAAGAAAAAAACAAGAAAAAGAAAAATCAAACTGCCGTGTTTAGCAAAGCCAATTTCCTCTCGGACCGGGAGGCGGCGGGGCGAGGGAAGAGGTAGCCCAGATTGGTGCTTCCCAAGCTAATTGTATTGACAAAATAATGAAAGTATTTGTATGCGCTTGTTCTTGTTGGATATAAACTATAGCAAATAGAAATCCACAGGATGGGGGTGGGGTGGGGTTTTTTTGGTATTGCTATTCTCAGGCAATTTGGAGCTGGGAAATGATGGGATTTGACTGCGCTGGCAGGTTGGGAGGAGATTTCATCTCCCACCGTACTCCTGCCCTCGCTGCTGAGCAGGGGGATGGAGGGATGGGGTTTAGTCCTGCCTGCACACCGACACACCTCGTGGCCCTGCAAAAGTCCACCGCCATCTGTTACCTCCCTCGACGCCCCTTCATTTAAAGGGTGGCTTTTGATTAAGGAGCACGAGCCGGGCTGACGCGTTGGCTTCGAAGCGGAGTCCTAGTGGGGCGGCGAGCGGCTCCCCGAGCCCTCGGGATGCGTGCGAGTGCGGGGCTGAATGAAATGCCGTCCTGAAACACACGGCTCCGTACCCACAGCAGCTGCGTGCCTTGCCCCTGTCAGAAAACCTGCTGCTCTGCTGAGTGCCTACCAGGGCTGGGGTTTGGGGCTTTTTTCTTTTTTTTCTTCTTCTTTTTTTTTTTTTTTGGCAAGTCGGCTCCTTTTGCCCGTTTCCAGCGCAGCATGGGAATCCCTTCCTTTCGGCTTCCCCCATTTACGAGGTGGCTCATCACACACTTGTGTGTGGGTGTGATGATGGGGAACGGTGCCGCGCGAAGAGTAATTTTATGATGTGCTCGCTTATCCCAGATCTGGGATCGAGCTGCCAATATCAGGCAGTTTGGAGCTGGGGACGGATCCTGCAACTGTCTGAGGTCGGTTCGGGGCCGTGCGTCGCTTGCAGTGTGTTACCGGAGCTGCAGGTGTAGCTCTGCGGGGCAGACCCTGGCGTCTTCTGCTCCTTCAGGGTTGTGGAGCCCAGACCTGAGACTTCTGGGTGCTGCTGCAGAATGAGACAAGGGATCTCCTCCTCCAGGAAAGCCTTGCAGCTGCTTGACCAAAGGGGTCACTGCGAATGCGTCTGCTTTGCAGATAGAGGGATGGAGAAAAGGGGCTAAATGACCCGTGCTGCTTCTCTCCAGGCACCTTCATGGTCTTTTTTTTTTTTTTGCAAGTCTGCAGCTTCCTCATCCTCTGCCAGCGCTATGCAGGAGGGAGCCCTGCTGCTCAACAGCCCTTTGGCATTTCCAGCCGCCCTCGCTGCCCGGCTTATCCAGGGCAGCGCTGGCAGAGGAGGGACTGATAACTTTGGAGACAGTAAAGAGAAGCCAGGAGCCCTTCATAAAGTGTCACTGATGTGGAAATACAGGATCAAATGAGTAGCAATTCGTGTGTCACCGCATGACAGAACAAAACCCTCTACCGAGGAATTAAAGCCATAAATATCCTACAGGGCCCTTTCCTGCTAACATGTTCCTGACATCTGGAGTGGCAGCCCACTGGAACCTATCTGCTGTCAAAGAGCTGTTGCAATTAAGTCGTGAATGCAGAGGGGAGAAGGGGGAAAACAATTTTTTAAATGACTTGGCAGGTGATGGAAAACCAAAATACCCTTTTCCATTAACGCGAGCAAATTTACCTTAAAAGGAACTGGGTTAGAGACTAAGTAAGTTAATTGCCAGAGTCATTCAGTCAGTTTTCGGTCTCCTTGGGGCTGGCGCGGGAGCGATGGAGGGTCTATGGTTGGGTTCCCACCTAGGTCTACGCTGCTGCAATATTTAACGCTTTTTTGGGCTTCTGTGCTCCGCCACGGCTTGATGGGCACGCGATGGCGCGGAAATGCAGCCGTGGCCGGCAACGGGGAGGCAGGCGAAGGTTTTAGCGAGGCGGCGCTGGGGTTTGCTGGGCCGGATGGGAGCTCTGGGGGGTTTTATTGGGGGGAAGGGTACTGCCTGGTGCTCCCGTGGTGTGGCGAAGGATGGGGGGACTGAGGAGATCTGCTGGGGCTGGATGTTGTTAGCTGGGACTGGAGGGAAAAGGGTATCAGGGTGGTGGCTTGTGGTGCAATTAGCTTGAGCCGTGCCCTTAGGAAGCGGGAGGAGCATGTCCCTACGCCTCGGGCTCTCCGGGAGCCTGGAGGGTGCAAAGACCCAGGAACCCCTCGCTGGGTGAGCATTGCCCCGCTCCTTGCTCCAGGGCGGGCCTGGGTCTTGGCGATGGGAAGGGTCACAGTGTTGTAGTAGCTGCTCCAAAATTGCCATTCTCCTCCAAGTCAGCAGGGTTGGGGGTTTTTTTTCTGTGCCACCCTAAGGAGGTGCTATGCAGTCCCCTGCAGACGATCCCCACCTTGCTGCCCCTCCTGCATTGCGGGATTTCACATGCCTCAACCTGCCATTAGCCACAGCATCCGTACAAACCTTTACCACCCTGCAGAGCATCACGAACGTGGTCCCGTGCAAACGGGGCGTGCAAGGCTGCCCGGTCTGTTTGTCCATCCCGGCCATCGGCGAACGCTGCAGCAACGGTGCCTGCAAAGCCTCATTTGAATTCCGCGTGGCTGCCCAGTGCCATCCTGCTCGCTCGCCTTTCGGTGCTCTTCACAGAGGTGGGACTGCGCTCGATGCAATTTGCATTTCTGGAGTTTACAGGAGGTGTCACGAAGCAGATATACTGGCAAGCTGTGTCTCGCAGAGAATTTATTTTGTCGGGGTTTCGCTCCCTCCTTTCCAATCTGGCCGGCTTGATTTCCATTAAAGCATCTAGCTACTCCGCTAGATTATAAGACACCAAACCCAACAGCAGGCTTTGTGTCAGGCTCGGTTTTTTGCTTCTCCTTGCCCCACCGTTTGGCTCGTCTCCAAAGGGCCAGCCGTTGTGAGACCGCCGCGTACGCGTCTTCGCTGGAAATTTTTCTCACTGGCCATCTAAAAAAAAGCAGGCAGCAGAATTGATCCCATATGCCTCGGATGACCAGGCTGAGCTCTGAAATAATGAATCGCAGTTAATCAGAGGCTGAGAAGTTCCAAAGTGCTTCGGTGACTTTTTCTCTTCGTTTTATGGACCCAGTTTTCAGAAGGAAAGTGCCCAGCCCTGCCTGAAGATTGGTGCTTTTAAGGCACTGAAGAGGTTTTTTTTTTTGAAAATTGCCAATCACTTTTGGCTGCAGTTTGCTAAACATGAAATTATTCCAACAGCAGCTTAGCCTTGATGAAACTGTTTTCTGTAATTTCCCCCTCCCCATAATTTGTCTGGAGGGGAAAAAGACCTAAGCTGAACAACTTGCAGCAAGCGGCCAGAGCTGCTCTCGTGTTCGCTCCCTTTTGCTTTCAAAGCGACGATATTTTCTTCCCAGCCCCGTCTGATTCAGCACGTGCTTTCAGGGGTTCTTTGGGAGCGTTGGGGTTTCTTCTATCCGAAATAAGCACAAAGGCTGAGGCATTGCTTGTAGAGAGGAGTGGTTCTTGCTGTCCTCCTGGGGCTGGGTCCATCTCTCAAAGGTTGGGGAGAAGCCCATCCTTTCTCCTTGAAGGAGCTCCTAAGAGTCCTTGCTTCTCCATTACAACCATCCAAGCTGTTCCTCGCCATGTGTACCTGACCACAGGGTCCAGCTCTAAGCTCAAAACACCCCCCCAAATCAGGCAGGGCTTTGCCTCCTCTTCAAACCTCACCTTGCAGAGTCTGTGCTGGAGCATCAGCCAGGTTGCCCGGCCATCCTCTTGTATTATTCGGGGTAAATAATGTTTAGTTTCTCACTCAGACCAAATGGTCTCTGAGTCTGTGAGGTAATTTTGGGCCAGCTTGCAGCACCTGGGAGTTTAACTCTCCAATTTGGGCAAATTGATGGCAGCAACTGGTTTATTCACCCCCAAATGTGGTTTTGTGCTGACCCAAATGGTCTACTCAGCACGTGTTTTCAGCCAGGAAAAAAGAAATTTTAAAAAAGAGGGAAAGTGTTTTCAAACGGTGTGCATTTTCTATAAAGCCAGCTATACAGATTTTTTTTTTTTTTTTTGAGGTGGTGAAGGAAAAAAGCCGTCTGAAAGCAGGGTATTTCAGCTGGTTCAACTGTTCTGGTTGTGTTTTCAGCCCTAGAAACACACATACATGTTTTTAATTGACCCCATTGTATTGGTTGCTTGTTCTTTTGAGTTTTATCAGGAGGCCAAACATCCTGGATGTCTTCGCTGTATGGGAAAATGGAGGGGAAAGCACTGAAATAGGAGCAATCTTATTTTGCACGTGTTATTGGAGAATCTTTTAGACTGATTTTAGAGTTAGACCTGCGTGATGCAGGGTCCCTAGGCATCACTTTGAAGCTTTCTTTTGCCGTGAAGGACCACTGGCTCTTAAGGAATAGCTTAACCCTTTCCTTCAGCTGCAAAGATTGAGTCTGTCCCCGCTCCAGTTGTTTTCCAGCTGTTTTCTAGACGAGAACCCACCCTGACTCTCTCAAGGTCACCACGGCGGTGACATTGAACGCTTTGCTTCCCAGGAGCCGGCATTGCGTGGCTGTTTTGCCACGTAAAGCCGAAGGGCATCTCTGGTTTCGCCCCCCACCAAGCCCTCCTGTATCACGCACCCGTTCGGCTGCTCGGCAGCTCCCTAACGAGAAAGGACCTGGAAACGCGGAGCATGGGGACTGCGGTGTCTTGGCAGAGCTGTCTGGGCACGTTTATTGCGCAGAGCCTGATTATTTATAGACAGCTCTCCAAGTCTTTCGCTACGTCTTACTAAGCAGGCCTGATATTTTCCTCTGAGAAGGGCTGCTCAGGTGCGAGCCGGAGCTGGCCGGGCACCCACCTGCAAAAATCCCACCCTTGGGCCCGTGCTTTTGGTGCTGGGATGCCACCGCTCTGCGAGAGCCAGCCGGCATGTCTGGTCACCCCCTGAAACAGCTCATGGCCACAGCCGCTGGAACTGGTGACCCTTCCCACGCCAAAGCATCAAAAAATGCTGTGACCCCAGCTCCTGGGCATCGCTCTCCATCCTGGGGCCGCACTTTGGCTTCAAACGTTGCTTCATGAATTTCTCTACGGGAGTCTGAGCCTTGGGGACTGCCCCTTAGCATGGGGGGAGCTGCCCGAGCAGCGTTTGCATCTGCTCCCGAAAGTTTATGGGTGTCCTACAGCAAACGGGCTCCCCGGAGAGAAGCGGCTGCAGGAGATGAGGCACTCTGAAACGGGTGAAACACTGAGACGACGGCTCTGACTAAAAAGGGAGAACGTCGGCGATTGGTTTTGTCTTATTTAATGGTGACATCCTGAGGTCAAACTGTTCCTCTCCAAGGAAAGCGCAGCAACATTAGTCAAACACAGAAATCTCTAGCTTTGTAGTTTTGCTGCATGATTTATAAACCACGGGGGTAAAAAGAAGTTTTTCTCTGAAAATACTAGGGAATATTTCGATCCTTTAGTTTCCTTGTTGCATTCCCTTCCTCATTTTAACTTCAGTTTTATGACATCAAAGCACTGGAGTTCAGCTCTCCTGGTACCCGTTTGCAGGATTCGGTATCCTGCCACGTCTGGCTGCTAGCTCTTGCCAATCGTAGAGCAGTAATACATCATATAGACACCATCCCACATCCCTCTAGATTTCTTTAAATGAGCACCTCCTGTTCAAAATAGACGGTAGAATACTAGTAACGTATATAATGTGTTGCATCATCTGGCACAGGAGCAAGAAATCCATCTTCAAACCGCTCGGCAACGAGTGGCATGAGCTTTGTCGGTGCTCAGAGCACGGGGCAGCTGAAATCCAGGTCTCTGCCAGGATTATTTTTCCAGCCCTGACCCCTCTGTGGTGTTAGGGAAATGTCAGGTCTCCTTCCCCTTCCCTGTGACCATAAGAAGGGTGTTTAAGGGACTAGGGGGTCATTGCTGATCTCGACCGGTCCTTGCATTTCAGCTCGGAGACCAAATGGCACCGTGTGAATTGCTGATCAGGTCAAAAAGTAAAACTCCCTTTTAGTAAAGATTTCAAAATGATGAGAGCTTTGTTTAATTTTGCATTTGCAACTCTAATGTATTCTTCCCCTGCACTCCCACCCACTCCTCACACTCAACCCCAGACTTTCTACTCACATGGCTATCAGTGTCACTTCTGAAACATGTCTTTCCTTGAAAATCCAGCTTTTCATCAATTAAACATTTTTGACAGCTTTTCTGAAACAAATCCTCTTTTAGGAAAAAAAAAAAAAGAAAATTACTCTGTGCTTTCCTGCAAAATTTTGGTGGTTTTTACCTTAAAAGACTCCAGCAGCCCTACTGCAAAGGGGGCTGAGCGATCCAAGCTTGACCAGGAAGATTTTGGGGCAGGCAGCCTCGGGTTGAGCCGCTCCCACGGGTGCTGCGGGGCTGCAGCTTGCCGCCGTTGCTGTTAATCGAATGCCACTTAGCGCTCGTGCAAGTCCCTGGCAGGATGGACTGGAGAGGGTTGGGACGGAGGCGCACGTGCTGGCTGTTTCTTTCGTGCGGTGCATCGCTGATACGTCCTCAGGTCCCCAGCTGGCTCCTTTGCAGGATGTTTTATTTCTTCCCCCTCTTGCATCTCTTCCTTTCCTCCCCTAAAATCCCCCAAAGTAACAAGCCACCCATCCTTCCCACGTAGCCAAACCCCTCTTCTCTGTCAGTGCTTTTCCATCGCTGGTCAGGCTCTCCCGGTCCAGCCCAGCTTGCTGCCGGCCGTTTTTTGCAGCGACTTCCGAGATAAAACGTGACTGCATCGTTTGTAACGAGGGGCGCGTTTCTGGATCCGTGCTCCCAAGGCATGAACCTTGCGCAGCGTGGGCTGCAGGCGTGAGGCTTGCACGAGGTGTTCCCTGCCTTGGCTCTAATCGGCTGGTGAGAGCTGGTTTTTTCTTGCAAGAGCAGATAAATCTCTTGCTTAGTCACCCTTATCCTCTTCTGCTGCCTGACTTGAGTCCTTCAACGTGGCAAAAGAGTTTATGATCTGAAATCACCCTCTAGAGTACATTCCCTCCAGTGGTTCTCCTTCCTGTTTTTATTTGCAGCACCCTCTATTTAGGGAGCAGGGGCAGAGCATCACGACCCAAACACGCCGACCGCCTCATAAACCGTAAATACAACGATCGCATCCTTCTGGTAAGAAGCCGAAAAGCTAGCAATAGATTTGCAAATCTAACCTCTGCGGCCAGCTTTGCCCAGACCTTGCCCTTTTGCCTCAGAATAGGTCCCATATGTTATATGGTCTAAAAATGCTTTTTAAGACAGTCTACTCCCTTTCCCTTTCCTGAAAATACTTGTCTTTTTCAAACATCCTTCTTCTCCCATCTGAATCAGATTTAATTTTCTTGCCTAGTGGCACTTTGAAGCCCCTAATGAATAGAAGGTCCCATCCCTTAGTGCCAGTCACACAAAATTGGTTTTGTGGGCATACAAATGCTTCAAGGATAAGACTGAACTGGCAGGACGTGATGGCTTCGCAATGACTTGCAGACTCCTTTAATTAAGGTGAACATGTTTAGCTGGAAAAAAAGCACAGTCCATGAAAGTATGCTAAGCATGTTGATTTAATTGGCAATTACTGAATTTAAAGTAAGCACTCAAGTGTAGCCAAACCCCTTGTAAGACAAAGTCTTAGCCCAAAGTTCTCTGAGGCAAGCACCAGGAAAATGAGGCAGAGAAAAATTAAATGCCTTGCCCAAGGTTGCGTGGAAAGATGTGCCAGAGCCGGGAACTGAGCTGGTTTTTGCTGGAGCAGGCAATCCCGTGGCTGCCCGTCCTCCGCAGCATCGCTCGCGTCCGGGGAGCTTTCTCCTCTCTCCCCGTCGAACCGTGCTGCTCCAGCAGCATCGTAAAGCTCGGGGAGGCTTTTTGAACATAATCTCCTCTTGTATGTTGGCTTTAGTGGCTTGGTTTTATTCCCTTCCCCCTTTCCAGTGGCGTTGGGAACGTCATCGAGCAGCTGGCACGAGGCTTGCGGTCGGTCTGAATCTCTCTTTTGTGCTACCGGCCCAAAATGGTCTCCTGCCATCTTTCCCGTCTGAATGCGTCGGTATTTCGGATCTGGGGCTGCGTCTGCAATGGCCACAAAGCAGCATCCCACATCCTGGCCCCCTTAACCTTAGAGGAGCTTCATTTTCTCATGAGCAGCGGGTGCAGAATTCTAATTACACTCATTAGGGGTGTTTACGCTCCCCTCTATGTTTTTTTTTTTTTTGTTTAGCATCCTCTTGCATTAAAAATCCCTTGCGACGCGGAGGAGAACTGACAGTCGCTTCCATTCCCTATAATGTAATAATCTGCCTCCTCCCCGCGGCGCAGGGAGCCCGGGCGCAGATGCGATGCCGTGGCACCGAGCGCGTTTGGAGGGACAACGTGTAAGGAGAGAGGCTGCGTGCAGCCAAGCCGGGACAGAAAGCACCGGCCAAGGACTGGCAGAGCTCTGGCCAGAAAGCGGCATTTGTGCTTTTTATTGAAATAAGGATGGGGTTTTGCTATAAAAAGGACTAATTTGTGAGTTTTCTTGAGGTTTTCCCACCAGCTCCTCCAAGCTTCCCTTGGGGGAGGAAATGTTTCAGTGGGAGGTTTTCAGGGTGATCCCAGAGGTGTTACGCTGAACCCTTTATTTGCTGCAAAGAACCCTTTAAATTAGGCTTTTCTAGCAGGGAAACGTGCACTTTTGCAGCCAAGGATCCGAAACAGCCGGTGCATCCCTGAGCTTTGCAAAGAAGGGGAAACTGCCTCCTGCAACAGGTGCCCCTTACTCCTAACCGCAGCGATGCTTTCTAGGACTGCCTTAACGCTTGCTAAATTAAACCCAAAGCCTCACCAACGCGCCAAGGCGCGGATCGGCCGCTCCTCCGCACGCCGTCGCCGCCTGCACCCGTTACGGTTCTGTGCTTCTGACCTTCCCCGCCGAACTTCCTTCGAGGAACAGCGGAGAAATCAATTAAATCCAGCGCCGTTTAAATTTGTTTTCTTGCGCTTCCAAACAGCAATAAGTTGTGGCGCAGCCGGGGAAAAGCTTTCTGTGTTTTGAAGCTTTGCGTCCCGTATCTGGATGGAGCGGGAGCTGCAGATAGTAGCAAGCAGTGAATATAGATACGCGTTGCAGAGGAGGACCAGGCTTATGCAGGGCTAGGGATGATAGAAAAGGCTTGTACAACGTCGCTACTTCTGCACTTAGCTACTCGGGACCCAAAGAAGCGAGGGATTTCTGTGCGGAGCGCTGATGTTTAGGGGCGATGGTGTGCCGCACGTGTGAAAATTGGGTGGAAGGCAGGCAGGCGTGCGAGGAGGGACTAGGGGCTTGGGGCAGAGATGGATGGAGGGGCAGGCAGGCGTGCGAGGAGGGACTAGGGGCTTGGGGCAGAGATGGATGGAGGGGCTTCCAGCCCAGCGAGGAGGTGTGCCAGGGAAAGGGGCCAGAAATCCAGGGAACGGGGCCAGGGCAGGGTTATTATAATTCCTTGGAGGACGGATCTGCCAGCTACTAAAGCAAAAGAAAGCAGTACCCTGAAATGGAGACTAGCTATTTTGCAGCAATTAGCTGTCACTGCCGGCTGCTGCTTTTGGAGGGGAGCCGAGGGCAAGCCGAGGGGCAGGGGAGGCGAGTGGTTCATTTGGGGAGGGCTGCTCGCACCCCTCGCTGAAACGTCGGGGACGTCCGTCAGACCCTGGTGTCGTGAGGCTGGATGCATGCGTCGTTTGGAGAGGAGGTGGTTGTTGCTGTCCTCCAAAGTGAGGAGCTGCTGAAGGATGCCGGATGACGTGATTTTAGGACCCTGTGGGTCTACGCAGAGGTACAATAGCCAGTTATAGGGGTCCTCAAATTAATAAATCAGACCCTGCTTGGCAAGACCATGGGCATCATGGAAGGGACGCTGCTCCCTGCCAGCCTGGAGGGCTGCTTGCACCGGTTCAGCCTTCCCCAAAGCCCCTAAAAACAGGACCTCCAGCAAGCGAGGAGTTAAACGGACCCCGTGCATTGCTATGAGCACCCGTACCAACTGCGTGGTGCGTTTATGTATGTGCCACTTAGGTTTTTACATGACGGCGTACGTGGCACGTGGAGGAAGGCGTACCAGCTTTGCAAATACCTGCCGGGATGCCGGCACGGCGCTGCGGGAGAGGGGACCACGGGACAAGTCGGTTGATGGGGGCAGGAGGATGATGGCAGGAGTCTCTTCTTTTTACAGAAAGTGAAAAATCAATCCTTGACCTTTAAAGGAGTTTATGAATTCCTGGCTTAGGGATCGATGCGCATTGATTTTTTGTGTGTCTGCGTGGGCTCGCCATGTACACTATCAAGTGATGAAAGCTGAGTTTTGCTGAGTCTGGAGCGGGCAGAAGCAGGTGCTGTCTCTGCCAAGCTGCCAGGAGTGAAAACATTATTTTTTTTCCCTCCTTCTTCCTTGCCTTTTTCCTCTGTGGCAGCCGTGAGTCTGGGGGTCGAGGTCACCTGGAGATATTTGGTATTTCGGTGAGACAGCACCTCCCCACCTCCTGCCCCAAGGCTCTCCATTACCCTGCGGAGCAGCCAAGAAAATGCTCCAGCCATGTCCTGTGCCTCGCAAACCTGCCCAGGGATGTTGCAGGCTGTCTTGCCTCGTTATTTAAAGGGTCTGCAAGAGGGGGAAGCTCCTGGCTTGGCTTGGGTGTCTTGCGGTTGGTGGCAGAGAGGACAGAAAGCTGCTCTGGTGGGTGAATCACCACACAGAGATTCGGTGGCGGTCGGCGTTGTTGCTCTTGCGTTAACCCTTGGATGAAGTGCCCAAGGCAGGCTAGCAGAGGAGTGCTGGTGGGAACCCAAATGCTGGTGACAACCGCCCAGGTAGCAGCAAGCAAAGCTTTCCCGTGTCTAACCCAATAAAACAGCAGTTTTCTCCAAGACTGCAGACTCAGCCAGCACTGAAGTCAGCTTAATGAATTAAAACTGAGCGTGGCATGACCTCGGAGGTGTGACGTTCCTCCTTGTGAATGAGGATTTAAGGGAAGAGATGTGCTGGCAACCCGTTTCCCGACCTGCTCCCACGAGACGCGTGAGCAGAAGCAAGGCCCTCCTGTGCGTGCTTCTATATATATTTGGTGTGTATTCATGTCCGCCCACTGATCTCCCGAGATGAAGCCGTGCGAGCTGACAGCTGCAGAGGAGCCGAGAGGTGCTGGGGGTGGGATGGGAACAGAAGGCTCCGAAGCCTGCTCAGCTGCTACGGGCTGGGGAGGGGAGCAAGACAACAGAAAGGCTGACGTGTCTCAACTCACAAGTGTTGATGAAGGCATGGCACGAAATATCTACACCCGACAGCAAAGGCCCGAGTCGAATCTCTGGTGTATTGTAAGGATAGTAGCTGTTTTCTGCAGCAAACCCCGGGTTTTAATGGGCCAAAAGCACCCGCTGATGTTTAAGGGGGCTGTATTGGTGTTTGGCGCAGATGGGTTTGAAGAGCTATTTCTCTGTCCCGTGAAATGTGGGAAGATAAAGTGATGAGGCTTGTTCTCGTAATGGGGAAACTGAGGCACAGAGACAGAAGTAACCGAGGGAGTCTCCAGCAGAACCAGGAAGCAAACTGAAGCCCATCTCAAGGCATTTTTCAGAAGATCCATCTTTTTCCCCTTGCATCACCTCCCTTGGGGTATTTTCCAAATCTTTGGTCTACAGCAAAATTCAGTAGGAAGTGTACTCGCCTCTGCCGCCGTAAAATCCACCTTTAATAACTGGTAGCATAACGGGGTGCCAGAAACATCTTGAAATGTTGCAGCCTTGCTTGGTTTTAGCCATCTTTGATACCTACGGTGGATCCATAGTGAAATTCAGAGGCTTCCCAGCCTTGTCTCTGACGGTTTTCTTCTACTGTGTCATGTGTGACAAGAGGAAGATGCTTTCCTGTCTTCTGGTGCTTTTCTCACTGCATCCGCAGATCCTGGCTAATGCTCCAGGACTTGGCATTGACTGTGTCATGCCAGATCTTCTCTTGCAAATAAAAAAACCCCCCAAAAACCCCCAACCCACTGATTCCCCTGAATCCTAGAGCTGCTGGACCTGACGTGATGGGAAAGGGCTGGAAGGAGCAAGGGGATCTGGAGAAGGGAGGTGGCTCCTGCTGGCACTGGGGGCTTTATTCCCCACCCCAGGACCCTGCTGGTCTCTCCCTGGTCGGTGCTGCCTGGGCAGGGTTTGGGGGGTCCGCAGGGTGGGAGCTGCGAGGGAAAACAACCCGCCCGGTCGGTGCTGATTCTGACGCCGCTTTATTTAATCCGACAATTTCTCCAGCCTCTCCTACTGTCTCTTCTAATGTATTCGTATTTGTTTGATCTTCTACAAACTTCCCCTCTCTGATCTTCTGATGAAATAATAAATCTGGGGCCCTTGAAGACACTTCGCGGCAGGAGAGTCTAAACGAAAACCCTTTTAAGCGTTTAGAGGGGTTTTTTAATGTGACAATCCCCTCCTGCATGGGTACCGTATATATTGGATTGCTTATGGCTGCTCCCTGTGAAATACAGGGCCATAAACCTTTGTTATTTTCAAGGCTGGATCGGCTTCCCTGCCTGTGGAAACACAAGGATGTGGAATATCCTCCTGCCACGTGGCTTAACAGCTGATGAGCAGATGCAGAGGATACTCGTACTTTCCTTTGGAAAGATGCGTGCCTGTATCCAGGGTGTGAGAGGTACAAGGCAGATGCGCTGCACGCAAGCGCAATGGGGAGGAAAGAGGAGTTTGAGGGAAGGTATTGCTTTTCCTTGCTCCCTAAGCTGCTTTAAAAGGAAAAACAAAACCCCCAACAAAACGTGTAGGAATAGTTGGTTCTGATACCTGGTGAATGAAAGGAGTAGGGGGAATTACGGACAGCTCTTCTCGTTAAGAATAGCGGTAACAGCCTTTGTACAAAGCTGCGGTCTGATCTGTTTGCAGTCCGTGTGACTCCGGTTGTAAGGCAGGAATTAATTCAAACCAACAGCCTGGGAACTGCAGGCAAGTTGGATCCAGGTCCTGAGCTTTACTGGGAGCTCCGTAATGGCATAAAAGCTCTGGGAGGACCCACAGATGACACCAAAGTCTCCTTTTATTTGAGTTGAGAGATTATAAACTGATCAGGCTGCTGCAGGTGCACCGAGCGCTCGGTGTCCTGCCGCGGTGTGACGGGGAGAGCACCTCTGCCCTGGATTGGAACGGAGTTTAAAATGATGCTGTTGGAGAGACGGCTCTGTGCTGCTCCGCCGAGGCTGCCGGCGCCGTGATCGTTGGAGCTGCCGAGCGGTGACCCAAGCTCGAGCGTTTTCCAGCATGCGGGCATGGATGCTCTGCAAAGCCCGCGGTGATTTGTGGGGTCTTTGCAACTTCCCTGCAAACCCCAAGCTTTTTCCTTCTAGCTGTTCCTAGAGGCACAGCCTGGGAACGGCTGTCTTTTGGTTTAACGTTAGTGTTTTGGGAGCGTCATGCCGTGCTGTCCTTGCAGCTCTCTCCTTATACCAGCTCCGAGAAGCGAAGCAGCCATCCCTCTTGCTATCGCAAAGGCTAATGCAGCATTGTGTCTCGCACGGCCAGGCGCTGCTGCAAAACCCACTGAGATCAGAGGGCTCTGGAAAACGCAGTGCCATCGTGTGGCTTTTGCCTCTGCTACCTGCTTGCAAAACAGGGACAGAGGCTTGACGTCCCCATGCAGCTCCGGCGCTGGGATGTATTCCCCATCTCTTATTTCTTTACAGCGTGTAATAATATTTTCTCTGTTTAGTGGTTTTTGGCTGCCGCTGCTCTTCATTGCATTGGATCCCTCAATCTGCAGCATCTGATTGCATCGGTGTCCGGGAGTCCCCTAATCGTGTTGGCTGGCGTTTAGGTTTCGCTGAGGGTGGAAGGCAGGTTTGAGGAAGCCCAGCAGCATGGCCCAGTATGTCTTCAATGAAATAAAAATGGTGTGATGCCCTGCGGAGCGATGGCGTACTGCAAAGGCATCCACAAAGCCCTCGGAGCTGTAGGGGAGATGTCCTGCTGCCCTCTCTGCTGTACAGGGGGAGGATTAGCTCCGTCAGTCATACAGGTAGAAGTCCCACCAAATGGCTGTGGGAAATCTGTCCCAAAATTGAGACCCTGAGCCACACAGGACTCCTGATAACCTCTGCAAGCTTCTCTCCCTGGAGGGTGGCTCAGCCCAAAGGTGTTTACAAATTGCAAACCTTTTCTTTCTAGCCAAGGGGAGGTACCTTTCCTTCCTCCTGCCTTGGGGTGGAAACAATAATTCCCTTTCTCCTGTGCTAATGGATGTCACTAAGTGCTTTGCGAAAGCATGCATGGCTGCAGAAGCGCCAAGCGCTGTCAGTTATTCGCATCGCAGCAGCATCGCGAAACTTCGGTCAAGAGCAAGACCAATACTTTGTGCTGGATTTTGCACGCGGGCTGGCCGCAGCTCTGCATAGAGAAGAAGGGGGAGGCAACGGAGATGGAGAAAATGCCTTACCCAAGGTCACTGAAGGAGAGAACCGTCCAGGTATTTTAATTCCAGGACCAATAGCCTTTCTTTGTGCTTCTTTTTATTGTCGCAGTTCTCCTTTTTTCCCCTTTTCCAATGTTGGCACCTGCTGTTTCGATCCCATCCGTCGCGAGCATTCAGGCAGTCAGACACCCGGATTGGCTAAACATCCTTAAGTGATTTTAAAACGAGGGGAAAAACACGAGCTAGAAAGAAAATAATGAAGTTTGTGGCTCTGAATCTTAAGCAGTCGCTTTGGTCGGGGCTGCATGGTGCACATGGATGAACTCACCCCTTCGCAAATCTTTGCCAGCCAATTGGCGGTTCCCTCAAGCCAAGCTGCTTTATAATTAAGTGATAATTGTTTTTGCTGGGGAGCACACAAGAAAGATAAACAGCTTGAGGAATCAATAAGCATCAAGGTCATAGGCTGAGTTATTTACTGAATCATCTGCAATTTATCTCCCAACTTTTCTGTACAAAAGAAAACAGTGACTATTTCACAGAGGGTTTAGAAGCACCAGGGAGAGCATCATTACTTTAAAACAAAACCAAACATTGCAAGTTTGGTGGCTTGCTCTGAAAAACCTTCAGAATTAACCAAGGAAGGTTTAGGGACAAACGGCCAAGGTGCAATGGAGTTATCCACGCACACGTCCACACGTGCACTTGCTCTCTTACATTGGTTTAACCAAATCGATGTAAAGCCCTGTCCGGACACTTACTTCTCATTAGCTTAAATTTCTCCTTAATTGATGTAGACCAAACCACGGTGAACTTGGTTTAAACTGAGCTGTGAGCAGCCCCTCACATCCGTGGATTTGAATTGCTTTGAAGCCGAACCCTTGCTCGGCAGAGGCCAGCGTGCACTGTTGGGCGGTCGATGAGGATGGCAGGGGGGTGGCGGGAGCAGGAGGTCCTGCGGAGATCGACCGCAATGGGTCCTTTTTTTTTTTTTTCCCCTCCTAGCAGCAGCTGAAAGTGGCCTCTCTACCTTGGCTTGAATTGCAAATGGGTGGTTTATACCCTAAAGCTGCTCCTTCAGGGTAGTTAACGCGTTGATGCCTGTGGGTGACGGGTTTCTTGTCTCTTCCCTGGTGGTATCTCATGCAGGCTTTGCTGAAGACCCCTCCGTGTGTTCTCCGATCCCTCAAATAACAATTACAGAGTGCTATCCACTGGGGAACCTCAAATCTGTTTTACTCATGAGCCAGTAGAGAGGACCCAATGGGGGATTTAACTTGCTCAAGGTTATCTGCTGAACCACCGGGCAGCACCATCCCCTTGCACTGTGGTCTAAAGGGGATGTTCAATTTATGCAGCCTCAAATGAAGTGCAGGAAAGACTCTTCCCTGGCTAAACGACGTGCATTTATCCTCATTATCTTACATGAAATGCAAAT
The DNA here is from genome assembly GCF_028858705.1 of Grus americana. Taxonomy (NCBI): domain Eukaryota; kingdom Metazoa; phylum Chordata; class Aves; order Gruiformes; family Gruidae; genus Grus; species Grus americana. Next base: position 5,508,432 of record NC_072875.1, read on the forward strand.
AGTAGCGAGCTGCAGGACTGATAAATGAATAAATAGCCCAGATATAGGACCCACGTTTCCAGCTCTCCGGTGCCTTTAGTGCTCTGGGTGGGAGAACGTCTCTATTGAAAATATTTCCCCTTTGAGGGTTTGGAGGAAGGTGTCCCATGCTGCTTCGCCCACAGATTAATGAGATCAAAATCAATCTGGCAGCTCGCTCGCCGGCGCGGGAGGGCTTTTGCCAGCACCGTGGCTGCGAGCGGCTCTCTTGCTGCTGCGGTAATCTCTTCGTGCCGGGTTCCACCTCCCTGCGTCTTGCTGTATTGATTAAGTAATCTCACTGCTAGGCTTGTTCTAGATACAGTAGCTTTGTGGACAGCAAAGGGCCGGGTGCATGCAGGCGCTACTGGCTGTCGTTGTGGCCGGGGGTTTCTGGAAGAGCTCGAGCCCGACCTGCTTCTCTCTGATCCCTGACCTTCCGTCTGCTGCAGGACTGTGCTCGGCAGCTTCGCCTTTGCGCGGGCTCTCTGCAATGCCCTCAAAGGCACTGCTGGACCCTCTAAACCCTTCGGCTTTTAGCATCCCTGATCTCTTGCTGGCTTTCCTAGCTCCTTCCCTCATTTCTCCATGAGAGCATCCCTCCCCTTTTTCGGTCTCCCGCTTTGTAGTACCCTGATGCTCTCCATCGCTTTGCTCCCCCTCCGACCTGCAGCGTCTATTAGTCTCCCTTACACGGCTGCCAAAACACCCTCCTATTTCTTCCTCCTATTTTTCTGTGAGCAAAAGTGCCGGAGCAGGTACTTGGAGCCTGCTGTGCTCGTTTCCCCGTGGCATTGGAGCTGAATTTAAACGAAGGCTGGAGAGGGTCGGCTCAGCGAGCTGACGGGTCCCCGGTGCTTACAGGTGGAAGTGGCAGGAGCTGGAGCGTTAGCAGGGATTATACAGCCCGTAGCTGTGTCACTACCGACTGTCCGCTCCGCTGCAGCCAGCCTGGACAGCAGAGCGGATTTCTGGCAATATTTTTTTACGTCTCTACTTAGCTGCCTTGTGTAGTAGTGTTTCGGACAAGGTCTGCCATCCCCTTGGACTTGGGGGAATGATGTTTCATTTTTCCCGTAGTCTGCCTGGTCGGTGTTTCGAGATGTTTCCCATGCTATGGAGTTCACGGGTTCAAGTAGCCGTCAGAATGGTATTACGTGGTTATCTCTGACGGGGAAAAAGTAGGGCTGCTTGACCCAGAGGTCCTTTTCAGTGCCCTGTACAACTCTCTTTTGTTCAGCTCTTTACTCTGATGTAAACCCGGCGAGCCATGCCGCAACCCCCTTTCCTGCGCATCTGCGCTTCGTGCCACCAGATGCTTTCTAAGCACTGCGCCTGTTATCTCGGGTTCCTTTATCTAATGAATTTATCATATCAAGGAAGCAATTCACACACCTCCTTCGCTCTCGGCAAAGGCTGGAGTGCATTACCCATCATGCTAGCGTCCAAAATTACAACTTGGCATAGATCAATCCTGGCTTTTGAAACCCATTTAAATGGATGTAGTGATCTCCAGCAAGTGAGACTCGAGAGAAGAGATGCTGTGTTAATCGGTAATGAAACAAGAACTAACCCTGAAGGGAAAGACAAGCGAGGGTGAATGGGGCCCTTGTTGGAATGAGCATTTCCCGTGATGTTCTCATTCTCTTTCCATTTTTACCATATACCCTCTATTTTTCTCTATCCTTTCTTTCTGTGCGTCGCCTCTTTTCCTTTGGAGATGCTCTGTATAATGATCCCATCACTTGAGTTTTCCCGAACAGAAACAAGCTCGCTCTTTTATTTCATTTGCTCACGACCCTAAGAAATTTTAAATGGAGATGGTGTTAGTGAAAAGCAAGCTGTAAGCGTGACGATGACAACCTTATATTATATTTATAAAGTCTGCCTTTCGATGAGTTCGAATATACTTTCTGTACTTCAGGAAAGAAACTTTTGAAATTACTCTCCCACATTGTGATTAATTTAATTTCTTAAAGTTGAAGTGTTTGCAAAGTCAAAAAGTGCTTCCATTTGCTGTATCTCTGTGTCATAAACTTCTCTGCTTTACAACACAAATTAAATTGTTTTGAAGCTCGAGACTGAAATTTTCAAAACTGCCTAAAGCACTTTGATTAGAGCTGGTTGAAAAAATTTTCTAATGAATCAGTTTTCAAAATGGAAACACAGATTCACTGAAATCAAATCATTTTGTGGGGCCATCACTGTTTTCTCATTTAAAATTTCATCAAAATGTTTTATTTCAATGAAGCCAAATCCCCTTGGTTCAGTTGATCGTTTTGCGTGTAGGCTATGTTGCAATTTGTAGTAGAAAAGGGTATTATAAGAAGAAAACAAAGCCTTTGATGAGATTGTATATTGCTGAGGTCAACTTTTTTTTTTAATTGTTTTGGGGAGGTGGGAAACTTGCTTTTCCTGGTTAATGAAGAAAACAATGCAGGCTGGAATTTCCCACGGACAAAAACATGGTGTTTGCTCCAGGTGTGGTCTGGGTGCCTATTTCTGTTGATGTTTCTCCTAGCACTGACTCCATCCACCCAACACTTTCCCATCTCTCCCGTATCAGAGGAGCTCAGCTGTCGCCGCAACTCATAAATCAAAATTTTGTCTGCAGTGTAGCTGGGACGAGATTGCTTTGAAGATGAATTCTTTTGAAAGATTAGGGCTGAGGGCAAGATTAGGACCTTTCTCGCCCCTTGAAATGGCAGTGGTGATGTGAAAGGTCTCGAGGTCTGAAGGAAATAGTTGTGGTCGTGTTGTTGTTGTGTTTGGGGAGGGCTCGCCTGGAGTGGTGGGGCAGTGTGTCTGCAACGAGCAGAGGTGGTTTTGCATGGTGGGTCACTGTTAGCTGTGCATGGATCTCCAGAATCCTGGTCTTCATCCCCTCTTGGGGAACATGTTTCCATTGGGAAATGGATCCTGGAGGCTGGGATACCCCAATTCCCATCCCAGTACTGAGCCACGGGGACCTGTTCTTCTCAACACGATTGCATCCATCCCTACAGTGGTTTTCCACGTCTCTGCCATGGCTTTGGTGGGAACCCATAAACGTGGTGCCATGAGTTGTGCGTCTCACAGTCTCTTCATGTGCAATGACAATCTCTAATTCTCTTTAAATGTAAACTATTATCTTTCAGGGTATGGTCTGTGTGATAGGATTCCATCTGAGGTCAAACTCCCCTGATGTTGTCAAATAAAACTAAGGGATCATCCATGTCTTGACAAGTTTCTTGTCTAGTAGGCGACCAAAGCATGGGAGGAGTGGTGGAAGATACTGCAACCCTATATCCTGTGCCACAAAAGAGCACTGAGCTGACTTAGAGAAGACACCATCCTAGTAAGACTTGCCTAGTTTTTTCAGAGCTCAGCCCAGCTGCCATCCTCCCACTTTTTGCAAACCCAGTTCTGCTACATCCCTCGTGCCCATGCCACTGGTGTTTTCTAGTTTTCTCCATTTTTTTTTGCATGATACAGGGCTGGCAGGGTTGGGGTGAGAGCCCTGTCACTGAGGTCCTTTCCCGCTGCCGCTTCCAGTAGACCTTGACACCCCTGGGCCACAAAGTCCCACGAGCACGCCGGGCTGGCTGGCCAGGAGGTTTTCCAATTCCCTGGTTCTGGCAGGTACAGCGCGAGGGGTGGGATTTAGGGCTTGGCCCAACCATTTCTCCTGCCTGTTTGCCAATTAATCCCCTGCCGAGTAAATACATTCCCTACGCTTTATCATTCCGCAAAGAGTCTTAAAGACAAACGGAAAAGCAAGAAGAAAACAAAACAAGCCACCCGCCAATAAATTAAATGCACAAGGAAAACACAGAAAAGACCAAGCAAACCCCAAGCAGCCCCTTCCTCTGAGTTAATTAATTGGAGCCCTGTTTGAGGACAAGCACCCTCTTAAATCCCCCATTGCTGAATGCAATTTTCTCAGTACAATCACTCAGTGTCCCTGACGGACAGGAGCCCAATCACTTCTCGACAGAAGGCGAACGGTACTGCAGCGCCGGAGTGAAAATAATAGATTTTTAACACCGCTGCAAGACTTGTAAATACGCAAGGAGAAACAATCCCCCACCACCAGCAGCACTCTGTCCCTCTGAGGAGGCCACCGCTGACAGGAGATGTTGCTGGGCTTCAGCTGGTGTTTCCTACAACAGGAGGCAACGTGGTGGTTGACTTCTCCCACTGGCATTTGCAACGGGTGCGGGAACCTGCTGATGGTTGGGCTGTGGGATACGGTGGAGGAGAAATCCATGCTGCCACCCCCTGCCCATCCCTGGGGTGGGAGGACATCATCTTGGGGTGTGCAACCACTGTGCAAAAAGGCTGGGAAGGAGAAAGGCCGGATGGGAATTGCATACATGCAAGCAAATGGTTGCAGTAAAACTCGAGGATGCATTTTGCGTAGCTACGAGCGGCTTTTAGCTGTGAAATTGCCGGCTGCGTCCTTGACTATGAACCAGCCCTGAAGATTTTGGCGGCTGCCGATGCAGTGCCGGCCAGCCGGAGTGGGTCACGGAGGTCAGCGCTATTAAAGGCCTAATTCTCGGGCACAAGGCTAACGACTTAACTATGTTTATAATATCAGCGAGAACCCATGTCAAATCCATTGTTGCATGATGTGACCGAATCCATTACTGCACACATGGAAATCAATTACTGCACATTAGGGAACATTTAACACTTGAGCCTTTTCCACCGTGTTGTTTGCACGGCGTGGCTGGAGGAATCGTTATCTGCCACTCTGGAAATGGATTTTCTTTTTTTTTTTCTTTTTTTTTTTTCTTTTAACCTCTGTAACAAATGCTCACAGGTATGAAGCAAAACACGCAAGCAAAAGCGCTTGGTTAAGGGCAAGGGGAAGAAGCGGAGCCGGTGCAGGACGGGGGTGATGGGTGGCGGGTGGTGCACAAGCCGCTGTTACTATCCATGGCGCTTTCCCCAAATGCGTAGGAAGAAATGTTTTCCTCTGCTGCGTTCACACATACTCCTCGATCTGACGTTTCTGTCTCTCGGAGCCACCTCTCCCACGCAGGCAGCAGACGTCCCCACGCTTCAGTATTTCTTTTATCTTTTCTGTGTATTTAACAAAACAAAACAAAACCAAACAACCATGCATGTTTGTGCTGGTGTTGCGGAGGATCAAGCAAGACCACGGTGTGTTGGGACGTGCTTTGGTGGCAGTGGGGGACGGGGGACGGGACGACAGCCCGTGCTTGCTGGCGCTCAGGGAGCTTCGGTGTCACCTTTCTCCTCAAACCGCTCACCCCCGGAGGTTTGCGAGGGCTGAGAAGGGATTTGAGGACACGGATAGACAAAAGCAATGCGTAATCACGGGAAAGGAGAATCCCCCTCCTGCGTAACGGGATTGACCGGAGCTCTTTCCCACCCTGGAGCATCCCTTCCCATCTCGGGGTGGGGGGGAGGCTGATGCATCTCTCCTTTTGCAGGAGCTCTGTGTTTACCCCTCTCCTTGCACCCTCTCCCCTGTACTCAGCCCCACGTAAGGCTTTTCCTTTCTCCACCTGCTTGCACCTCCTGCCTTTCCCCCGGCGCTAATGCGCTCACTTCGCAGGCGCTCGCCACCTTCCTCCTCCCGTGCACACCCTCGCGCGCACACGCACAGATGAAGGAAATGGATGAAGGTTAATTTTTTTTGGTCCCTCTCATAATGACTCATCCATAATGATTTCTATTGGTTATATTTCCTTGTGTGACAGAAACAATTTACCGCATTCCTGCAAAGCCTATTTTCTCTGCATGATCTGCTTGTGTGGAGGTTTGGGGAAGTAATTTACAGATATTTTGCCTCAAAATAGCTTACAAAGACAAAAGAGTCCTGTTGACACCAAGGTGCACTCCTCGTGAGCTAGGGAAACGGGATAAAACAGCTTAAAAATAAAAACGCTTTATTATAATCACTCAAAGTCAAATTCTACATCACACACCGCAGTTGAAAGCTTTTTTTGCCGGTGGGGACTCGGGGAGGCGCGGGGCTTCTTTGAGAACCGCTTTAGATTTGGGCTTGGGTTGTGGGAGGATCCTCGGTGACAAAAGTCAGCAGGAGCTTCAGCGGGCTTTTGGGATGCTCCTTACGGATCTGGTCCTGTATGATCTGATATAGGGGGAAGTCAGCCACGGGGCTGCCGTGGGTCATGAGAGAGCACGATTTGGGTGAGTCTTGCTGTAGGGTTAGAAGCCCGGGAGGAAGCAGGGGTTGATAAACCATGCATTTTGGTAGAACATGGGGGGTTTTTCCGTGTTAGTGCCCACCAGCCCTGCCGTGACCTGCCCGCCTGGCCAGGCTGCTGCCTGCGCTTGCAGCTCTCTCCCCGCTCGGTGAGCAATAAGCTCCGAGATAACGACAATTCAAGGTAATTTGCTCAGGCAAATGCTTCTGCTAACGTGCTCGATGCTCTGTGATGGTTAGCTTGGTTATTTCTTGGGTGTCCAGGACCTAATCCCCCCCTCCCTGCTTGTTTCCGTTGCCCCACGAGCTCAGCATCCCCCGTGCCTAGCAGGGCGCGGGAATCACCTGCGGCTGACTCAAATGGAAGCAGCGGGGGGACATTTCACGCTTGCTTCTCCATCTGCTCGTGCGCTTGGCCTTGAATTTCGGTAGCGGGCACGGTGGCAGAAAGGGGAGTGTTGCCATCCGCGATGAAAGCAGGCGCAGTTTTGCCTTCTCCTGCAGTCACTGATGTCGATAACACCCCCCCGCCCGGGCTGCGAGCAAAGGCCACCGTCGCTGTCACGCCAGAAGCTGCGGGGGGATGGAGGCAGGTCGATGTGCCGGGCGCTGGGTGCCTCGGCCAGGGGCACGGGGGATAAATTAGAGAGGGCGAGAGGAGGGATGAAAGTTTCCGTGGCGAAGAGCTGGGATGCGCTGACGGTCACGGCTGGAGTCAAAAGGATGCGGTGCACGCGACGTGTTTGAAACCCGGGAGCTGGAGAAAGGGCGTTTGGTGTGAGACTGTGCTGGTTTATCTCGAGACGGGGGGAAAGCAGAAAAAGATACCGACTGGCCTAAACTTGGCGCCGTGCACCCAGCCTGGATCCAATCTGGGGGCTGCAACTGGCCTGTCAGTGGTACCTGCCTCCCGATTGATTGGGATTTACTGGGAACTATTAATTGCCTTTTTGCTTTCCCTTATTTCTATGCTTTGTTGGTTTTTCTGGGAAAGAAAATGCTAGCTTTGTGACTTATTTGGTGCTGTGAAATCTAAACCAACCAGAAATTTCCTAATGTATGCTGCTTTAACACATGATGCTCTTAGGAGAATTGCGAGCAATTTGCAGGTGTCAAGGTCAGGACAAGCATTGGCCGTGTCTCTACGTGCTATTTAAAATGATCCGCTACTCTTCAGCCTGACCTAGGGGTGCATTTCAGGGGCAGAAGGTTAAAGGGGCCGTGTGTCGGCAAGGTGGCAGGGGCTGACACAGCCCCTCTCGATCCCACCGCATCCCCCATCAAATACCACGTCTGCAGGTGGATGGAAACCAAAGTTTGGCTCTTTCTTGGACTCCTCCTTTATTTTTGCATAAGGTGTTGGTGTTGTGCTCCAAACAAAGGGATGAAGGCAAAGGGCAGAGCTGTGATGCTCAAGGGAAGCGCTCGTGCAGCTGTCGCTGCGCTCCCTGTACCCCGGAGAGCCCAAGTCAGGGACGTGAGCACGGTACCTGCCTCCTCCCAGCATCCGAATGCCCCTTGCTGTCCCCTTGCAGGGCAGCAGCACGATGCTGGGGTGTCCGGGGTGGGGTGGGTCAGGGCGGTCACAGATCCGGGCGTGGGGAAAGGCGGGCGCTTGTTGACAGGCGCGGGTCAGCCGGTAACGCCGGCAGCAGCGAACACTGGCTCTTTATCCGCCTCCTGCCCTGCAAACACAAGCCCTGTTGTTGCTGCGCATCGCGCTCGCAGCAGCGCCCGAGGAGCGGGGTTGGAGTGCCGCTGCAGGTTTGGGGCCAAAGGCTATCGTTAGCCCAGCCATCAACGGGCTCTTTGTGCGGGGAGCCACGGCGGGTGGCTGCGACGCGAAGCCCGCTGCCCCTCCGCGCGCTGCGGGTGACCAAATACGATGTGGCTTTGTCACATCGGTCCCTGCTGCACCGTAGGGTCTGGAGGGACTCGGTTGCACCGAGCGTGTTGCGTTGGGTGCTGAACAAAGCCAGGAAGAACAAGCAGCAGCATCCTCGTTCTCCATCTCTTCCCCAACGCCATGTTTCTCCTCCTTTTCCTCTCTTGCCCTGCGTGGTCCCGGGCAGCGGCCTCTGGGAAGGCTCAGCGGTGGCTTTTGCAGCTCAGGAGCATCCGTGGATGTTGTTCTGCCTGCCCTGAGGGCTGCAGAGCTGGGTTTGACCATCTCCAGGAGCCTCCTGGAGGTGAGAAAAGCTGGTGCTTCTCCTCCTGAGAGCAACAGAGGAGACTGCATCACGGTTTTAACCCCTCCTTGGTGAAAGGCGCGTTGATGGACAAAGTCCGAGAAGGGGAATCAGCTGCTGCGGACACTGTGCTTTGCTGCGGCTGTGCTGGCGAGCCTGATTACAGCCCTGCTCTGCTCAATTCCCCGTCCTCATCTGCTCCGGCTGCCGCATCTCCTGTTCCCCGACGATGCTGCGAGGGTGCCGGTGAGAGCGTGCCGGTCTGTACCAGCACGTGCGAGCGAGCTCCGTTCCTTTGAAGTCAGGGAACTGTTGGCATTAGGCAAAATTAAGCGTACGCAAGCAGCGGCAGCGGTTGCCACCAGATCCAGGTTGAGCTCCGAAAGCAAAGATCGCTTTGGACTCGAGGATAATGTCTCATGCCGAGGGTTGGTTGCTATGCTACTTTCTCATTTTTTGAGGGAAAACTTATTTGAGGTGCCGCACGTCGGCCCAGCCCAATTAAATCCATGGTAGACAATTAAGGAGAGTAATTGGCTGATTTGATTTGGGAGGCATAAGGCCACAAGTCGCCTTTCTGCTGGTGTGTTCTGCGTCCGATGGACCTGAGAGCGGGGCTTCTGGAGGAAAGCTACTGATTTGGGGTCCATTCCCAAATTCAAAAGAACTGTCTGATCCCTGACACTGGAAGTCTGATGCAACCCCCCTCCCCCCAAGAAGTTATAAATTCTGAAAAGTCATTATCAGAGCTATTTGGGCCCAACTTTCCTTGTGAAATATCAGGGGGTGATTGCCCATAATTTTGCAGATTTTGAATTTTTAGGCCATCCATCCAGCATCGACGCGAAATTCTCACCTGAAATTTTAGCTATCGCAAATTCCCCTTTTGAAAATATAAAGCAAGTTCCCTGGATGCTGAAGACGTTTGTCGCAAATGTGGTTTGAGCGTGTTTTTATTCAGGGCCCTTTGGAAAAAAAAAAAAAAATCATGCACAAATCTGGAGGATCTCTTCTTCCTTGAGCCATCCTGACCCACTGTGAATATTCAGTTCGGTCCCAAATGAGCCCAGGCTTGGAGCAGGTATGAACTTCACCTCTGCGCAGAGATCTGCTCTCGTGCTTATTCCCTTGAAGCGTTCAGGGAAGGTTTTAAGGGATGTACGCACCTTTTGCAAATTTGTTAGCAAAAGACTGAATTTCTCCCTGATTTAGGCAGCTTTAACAGCATTCAAGGGGCTGCATTTAATCTCTTTTTTTTTTTTCCCCCCACGCCCGTTGCAACAGGACAAAGCCCCGAACCGCTGGTGTGCGAAGCAAATAGCGGGGTTCTTGCATAACCGAGCCCCAAAAGAGCAGCCTCGGCCGGCGAGGCTTCTTTCTGTGCTAATTTGAAATGAGGTGAGCGATGGCAAATTGAGTTTCAAGGGCAGCAGAGACAACTTGTCAATTTAGCCTCGGCTCCTCTCTGTCGGCGCGATCCTTAGGAGCGGGATCTGAAGCTTGTTTACGGCAGTGGATATAATAGCTGCAATCCCCCAGGTAGATTAAGCAATTTCTTCATTTAGGACTCTCAAAACTCTATGACATTTTGAGGGATTTTTCTTGACCTTGCGAAGGGTGAGCGCCGCCTTCCCCCCGCCACCCTCGTGGCTTTTTTTCTAACGACTCCAGGGGGAAAAATAGAGCTTGTCAGGATGGAAATTGCCGCGGGATTGGGTTTGTCGGGGAGGTGTGGGTCTGAGCCGTGCCGGAGCGCGGGCAAGTCTTCCCACCACCACCTTCTCTGCTGGGTTCTAGTGGTCGTAGCCCCAGCCGGGGATGTGGCTCTTTGCCGAGTGATGGGTGAGCAAGTCCCGTCCTTTTTGTGTGCCTCAGTTTCCCCTGTCTTAAACCGCCCTTAGTTTAAAAAACCAAAATAAAACCACTTAGAGGTTTACTGGCAAAGCGTGTTGGGCAAAAGGAAGGAAAGATTATTTACTCCCACGGTAGCATCCGAAATCAAACAGGTGCTTTGTGAATACAAGAGTAGCCCCCGCCTTAGCAGTGAAGCACTTAAAATAAAACATGAGATGATGAAGCACCAGGGGAGGCGTTGAGGCAGCGGCAGTGTCGGGGAGAAAAGGTGTGAGCCAGCTGTGAAAACTGTTCCCCCCAGATGCAGTTTTGGATAACACTCAACCTGTGACTTCAATCTAAAGCCTGACTTCGTACTCGTTGAGCGAAAGGGTTTCCCTGACCCTCCCCGGTGCTAAATCCTGGTCCACGGGGTGGACAAGCAGCTAAAGGGGGAAGCACCTGCTCACGTCCTAATTTCTCGCAAGGTCTACGTGCTGTCGAGGGCTGAAGCGTGGTTGCAAAGTGAGCTGTAGATGGTGATGTCTTAGCTCCTCCTGGGCGAAAAGGCAGCTGAGACGCTGCTGTGGGGGCTTGCAGGGGGGCCAGTGGAGCAGAGGCATGCAGAAGCCTCAGCAGCGCTTGAGCATCGATGCATTTACCTCCTGCAGGCTTCAACAGGGAATAGGCACCGTGTGAGAATCTCACCAGGCAACCGATCTGCATCTTTAGGTACCTAAATGCCTTTGCAAATCTGTCTCTCAGTAGCTGCCAGATCGGATCAGAGCGGTGGTGTAGCCAGCCCAGGACCCTGTCTGCAGTTTTAGGCACCCCTGGATGCCCAGGGAAAGGTGGAAGGAGAGTCTGGAGCAGGCAGAGGAGGTCAGGGACAAGGGGTGAATTGCCCAGGGCAGTGGCATCGCTGGGGAAAATGGGCAATGAGGAGTCTCTGTTGGACACTGAAACTCCTCAAGCAGAAAAAAAAGCAACTGGAACTTTTTAAATTTTAAGAAGAAAAAAAAAAAACCCCAAGAGCAACCTGAAAGCTTTCAAGGCAGGGGAGCGGTTGGTGACATCCCTGCTTACCTCCCTGCTCCGCTTGCAGCTGATACGCTGTCTGATTAAGTCTCACTAGCATGAATGTTCACAGCTGCATGTAGGACATGGAAAGTGCCTAATGACTGCTCGAGCTGGCGTAATTCCTAAGTAGGGATGGCATGTGGTTGCTCTGTAAAGGATTTCGGGACTGACAGTCTGTGAAAAGTGATAGAGGAGAGAAATGCCAGAGCGGGGAATTAAACACATGCACAGATTAAATGAACTCAGGACTGACAAAGCAGGACTGCTCTAGTATTGCCTGAGCCTGGCTTGGGTTCGCACGGCCAGGGAGCAGCGAGCGTTTTGGGGTGCATGCATGGGAAGTGGGTGAGAACGGTGCGGGGATGGGATGTACAGAGCAAGCACGGGGTCCGCCCGCTCCTCATCTTTTGGTGATGCTTTCTGGGGTTTCTTGGATGCTCTGGATGTTTCCACGTGGAGCAGGGACCCCACCGGCTGCTTGCTGCAGGCGCCAAGCCTCCTAACAGCTTTCTGTGCCTTCTGAGCCGATATTTAGGGTGGAAAGCTGCAGGATCCATCCCCCTGGCCTTTGGGCTCGGGGCTGTCTCGCCGCACAAACGCTTGCTTGGGGGGATTTGTGCCTTATAAATCCCCTTTCCTGCCCGTCTTCACCTCTCCTGCTGTCCCACCAGCCCTCCCTCCTCTCCACATATGCATCCTCTCCCCAGGTTTTCATTACGATAATTAGGGAATTAAAATAATTTTCAATATTTTCAAACCAAACGATGAACTCACGGGCTGCTTTCGCTACTGCCATATTGCTAAGTGTCTTAATAGGCCTATTTCCTATTTAAATATACTTCATATGTCATTGCTCAGATGGTCAATGCGTAGCAGCCACTATAACCGTTCCTGGTTATGCAGCGAGAGTAAGCGTCCAGTTTTTGGAAACCTAATAAAAGAAATTATCGGCGTTTTGGAACAGAAATAAATACCTGGCGAGGGCGGCGCAGCTTAGGAGGACAGTATGCGGATGCGATGATATTTTAACATCAGGACGCCGGTTGAAATGCGAATGAAAGTGGGGTCCTCCGGGCTGTGCGTGCCCTTTGGGGGGGACTGGCTGGGTGACTGGGTTTTTATTCCTTGCACCCCGGTTGGCAACGTAGGTGCGTGGGGGGAAGCAGCAGCAAACAGTTTAGCGGGGAGAAGCTTGCGGGCTCCAAAGATAGGATCTTAAATTCATATTTCAGAGCAGAGTACTGCTCCAGGCTCTTGGGCTTGATCCCTGATGTTGGAAAAACCTCTTGCTGGCTTCAACGAGCTGTTAAAGCTTGCTGAAAAGCAGGAGCTTGGTTTGCTCCGTGACTCCTGGGTGCTCCAAAAGGCGAGCAGGAGCCCAGCTTGGCTCTTAACCTGCAGGTGGGTTTGCTCTCAGCTGGAGCAGGCATTCTTCCATCCCTCCCTGCGGGGCTGTCAGGGCTATGATGAAGCAAACGGAATCAATAGTCCAGGGGAAAAAAAAAAAAAACCCAGACCCCAAAAGAAGTCTAACAGTATTATAATAAAGCGTAAAGTGTTGGAATAAATATTATTAGAGCATCTTCAGCAGCAATAAAAAGATTAATTTGCTGTTGCAGGAAAGAAAAAAACCAAACAGCGATGTGTTTATGCTAAAAATTGCTGCCAAGAATTGCTTTTCATCTAGTGCATTCTGTTTTATTTGGTTTTGCCTTTTCACCCTCCCCTTCTTCCCTCATCTCTCCGAGATATCTGTATTGCTGTAGGTGATTGTGAAGGTCTGATCTATTGGTAGGATATCCCTCAAACGTCTCGCACGCATCTCCCCAGGGCTCTGCGACTTGGGATTTTACTTTTTTTTTCTATTTTTTTTTTTTTCCCCACCCTGAAGAAACTGATTTGCCACCAGCTGCTCTAAGAGGGTTATGCATACTAGACTGGCAACATCTGATGTATGGCCACATTTGGAGCCACCGACTACACCAGCCTTAATAACATTCTTCTTTACAAAGTGCCTACTGTTAAATATTTATGAGACGATGCAAGAACAACCACTGCCATCGTCCACTAGCATGTGAGCATCCCTCCTCCCTGCGGTTTAACGGGCCTGTGCTTTGGAAGGCAGGTGGGCAGCCTCCCCTTTATAATTCCTATATAGCTCCAAGCCTCGACCCGCCCTTACTAATCGCCTTTGCAGTGGCTGAATATTGGGCGTTACAGATTTACTCGGGGCGAGGGACTGTGCGTGGAGTCACAGGGCTGTGGTTTTTAGGTTGTCTTACCTGCTCCAGCCTGGCTTGGGTCTAGGGGATGTGATTTTTGTTGATGGTGCGGAGGATGGAGGCTCGTGGCGGGCGCTTGGCTGCGGAGCGGGAAGAGTTGGAGTGAGATGAGGTCCCTGTTACGAGATGCTTTTTTTTTTTTTTTTATATATATATTCTCAATTTAGGGTCAAACTCTTCCTCTTACCTTAGCCCCCACCACCCCCCGGGAGGTCTCTGAGGCTTTTTACATCTCCAGCGTGGCTCTCATCCCACCCATAAGTCTTTTAAAGTCTGCGAGTGCCAGTTAGGTGCTGCCAGAAGAGCGGCTGAAGGGGACAGAGGTGGCTTTTTTTCCACCCATGGGAAGGATGAAAGCGCCGCTGCCTAACAATGCCTCGCCTTTGGTTTGGGAGGGTTTATTGTGACGGCCGCAGACCCTGGCTCTGTTCTCTGCGGTGGGACTGTATCACTGCTGGCAATTCTAGCGTTACTTACAGGCGGCATCGTTAAAGCATGTATTATATCCCGAGGGGAGATGGTCTAAACTCAACGTTTCCAATTGTTTTAAAGTTATCTGATTTTATCCGAGCAATAACGATCTACAAATTGCGCTAGTCATCTCCGAAAGCGGGCTTTCCTGTAATGTCCTCTTTGCGTCGGCTGCCGGGGAATTGCTTTAATAAGCATAACTGGCTCTTATTAGCATTTCCACCCGTAGGTTTGGAGCATTTTTACGGAGGAGGTGGCTTCACCCATCGCCTCGCAAAGAGGCAAAGGGGAGGCGCAGCCGGTGGAGCCCGCGGTCCGGGATGCTGCCGGAGCACCAGGCTGCCTCGAGGCGCATTGGCACTTCTGCCGGAGGTGCCAGCCAAGCTCCCGAAAACCCACACAAGCGTGTGAAAATGCACGGAGAGGCTTTAACTCCTTCAAACGTTGCCTGTTTCAGTTTTAACCTCGGGAAGGGGGTTTTGGTTCGGCGCCAGGCTGAGTTTCCAGTTGGCGCTCCCTTATTTTTATTTTATTATCTGAATGCGGAGGGGATGGCGAACATGTTTGTAGCCTCCAATTCAGCATAAAGCGATAACCGAAAGGCTCTTTACTCCGGTAACTTCCACTCGATGATAGGGAAGGAGCTCTAAACCCGGTCACGGTGGCAGAGCAGTGTTTCCGTACAGCCCTACCGCCAGCCAAGGCGCCTTTAATAAAGAAATGAGATTACAGCAAGGAGGCTTTTAGGGGAGACAAATTGGGGTGATTGTCTAGCTTGCTGCTTGTTACCTGTTTATTCAGGCAACGGGCTGGGTCGTAACGATTTACGGGGAGTGCTGGTTTCGCTGCTACCCTGTTTTCTCTCTCCCTCGTGGCAAGGCGAAGTGGTCCCTTAGGATTGCCCCGTGCTCCGGGGAGGTGCACAAATGCAGTCAGGGCTGCGCAGTCCCAGCTCCCGGACTATTTAATGTGAAATCATGGCTTCAATATTCTGAGAGGAGGTTTTTAACCCTTATAAGAGAGAATAAGGCGACTGCTGTCAAAGGCCAAAGAAGAAAGGACCGTGCGTTTATGTACTCTCATGATTTTTATGATTACCTGAGGACGTTTGGGGCACGGAAGACTTAGTGCGTATATATTTATTGATTTCCTCGGTGTGTATATACGGCTGGTGCATGCACGGCACGCGTGTCTGTGATGTTTAGGCAACCCCGCCGCGGGGTTGATTGCTCTAGAAGCCTCCTTTGCCTCTAACGTTTCTATTACCGTGCCAGGGGCACAGTGAGTGACAACCAGGGGACGTCTGGGTGGGTGAAGAGGGGGAAAGGGATGAAGGACCAAGCCCTGGGATTGAACGATTTGGCAGGACGCTGGTGCTGGAAATGTCATCTGGCTGGACAGGCGCTGCCGTAGGCTTGAAACCGTCCCAGCCATTAGATTGCTTGTTGGTGCCGGGTGAGCCCCCAGGATGTGTGAGTGGAGCTGTAAATGGGACACATAATATTGCTAATAATTTCACAGATAGCTCTGTTCGTTTCTGAAGTGAGAGGAGACACTTGTGCTATTCCGCCTGGCTCTCTTTATGGTATAATCTCCCATTGAGATTCAAGGCACAGCTCTGCTAATTAAAATGATGAATGCCGGAGGAAGGCTTTGGGTTTGGGTTTGGATTTATACTTCCCCCCCGCCCTCCTTCTTCTGGTAGGTCTAGCTGGTATCTGCACACACAGAGACTGCTTCAGGCCAGAGGATATTTGCTCGCTGGATGAGCACCCAGGATAGATAGAAACGCTCCCGTACCCACGCACAAATACTGGCTGAGAGATACCAGAGCCCCACTGAAAGCTCGTGCAAGGATTTTGTGTCGGTGCACGCAGCCGTCGCGGTGTCTTTCGGAGCCAGCCTTGTGCGACGCGAGAGCTGGTGTCCTGCACCGACCGTCTCGCCTGCCTGCAAGGAAGGTGCTGAGTTTCGACCGGGCCAGGTGGCCTCGTGGGTTGAGCATCCTTCCCGTGGCGAGGTGCGGCTTTCCTGGGGACGCCAGCCTCGGGACGTGGGGGGATTTAGGGCCACTGCTGAGCTGGGGTGGCTGTGGGGCTGCTGGCAGGATGCGCTGGAGCTCCTGCGGAGATGGGGACACCTCTCCGCTGCTGTCCTGCGCTCTCCTGAGTGTTTTACAGAGCTGCCGTGCTGCTCCCTACTGGCAGCCACGTTTTGATGATGCGACTTTTTCTTTTTTATTTTTTCCTTTTGTTTTTTTTGGGGGGGCAAATGAAGCTAGAGCTATAACTTGCCTCTTCCCAGCCCCTGGGGCAGAAAGCAAGGAGCACGGGAAGCAGTTGCCCGTGCATCGCTTACCTTCCCAAAGCGCCGCCGGGGGCTTTGCTTTCAGTTGCCCACCAACACTTTTCGACTTTAAATGTCTTGTGTTTTAATTAATACAAAGACAGGCTAAATTAAGAGATCTGATGGGCTCTCTTATCCTGTAATTAAAGCCTTTTTTTTGGAGTAGAGGCATGGAGGCACTCGAGAACAGTGTTTCCATGCGGCAGGAAGATCCGGGAGCAGATGTGTGCTCTGGCGGGATGCGAGCAAAGGGAATGAATGAGCAGAAACGCATCAGGATGGTTCGCATTGGGGATTGAAATGTCTGTGTCACGGGCTGTCACCAAGGCAGAGCTTTAAATAGGAGCTTTCTATAAGGTGCTTGCATAACCGGCGTGCTAACGTTAGCTCCCGTGCGGGGCCGGGAGGCTATATGGGGAAAAGGGGCTAATCTAGAGAAAGCAGGATTATTTTTCTTGTTGGTTATTTTTTTTCTTTCCCCCGTTATGTCCTCGTTGCCCTCGGTGTTTGCGGGCGGGGGGATGGAAACAATGGTCAGGTTGGACGCGGCCCTGAGGGTTGCACGTGCGAAAGGACGTCCCCGTGGTGCCGTACGGGCTTGTGCCGGCCGGGCTTTGCCGAGACAGCCCCGTTGTGTGTGCCGGCCGGGAGCTGCCCGGGGAATTCACTATTGTTTCTCCTCCCGACAAGGTGGCTCTTGTCCGAGCGCTGGAGCATCCCATATCCCACGTCAGAGGCATCCCAGGGCCGGGTCGCTCTCCCTGGAGCCCCGAGGGATGGCTCCCTGGCCGGCTTTGCCTGTCCGGAGAGAAGTTTGCATTCAGCTCCTCGCTTCCCCAGGACAGAGAGAGCTGGAAGTCTTTTCCGATTTGAGAGTAAAGTGCAAAAAATTTAAAAAAAAAAAAAAAAAAGAAAAACGCATACCTTGGCCAGAGGGAAAAGCTCCCAAGTGACTTGATCAGTGCCTGCTCACCGGCACGTCCTCTGAGCGTGCAAGGAACAAACAGCCTCGGGAAAGGGGTGACACGCATTGCCCCAGCCCATGGAGCAGAGGGGATGAGCGCATTGCTGTGCTGAAGCTGGCTTTTCGGCTCTGCAGCTCCTCCATTTAATATTCTGAATCGCACCCGAGCAGGTAGCAACCCCGTGCGTGCTTTTCGGCTCAGCTCCTCTTTGAATTCTGCAGAACCCTGGACACGGTGAAACTCGGGTCGTCCGTGTGCTGTCACCTGAGTGTCCCCTTGGGACGCAGCTCAGGGTGGCGAGACTTCATCCCCACGCGCTCAGGAACGTGCAAGCAGCTCGTTCCCAGCTTCGGTCTAATTTCCATCAGTCTCTGGCTGGCGACGTCGCAGCCAGCTCCTCCGCCTCCGATCCAAACAGCTGTGCTCGCGGGGGCACGGGAAGGCATGAAAATCTTCAGGCAGATGCTCTAACTCGAACTGCTCTTTAATTCGGATGATTTAAATGGAAATCATGAGAGCTTACTGCGGGACGAGTCCAGCCGCTCCGCAGCAGTTGAACGTTGTGCATTTTACGATTTGAGCTTTTGCAGGACTGGATTAGTTTGTTTTCATTTCTCCTCTTGCCTGCTGATCATCCAACTGTCTCAGTGTTTGGGTGAGATGCAAAGATGCTTAGAAATACCAATAATAATTAAAAATAACAGGCAGTGGAACCAAAACTGCAGCCTGCAGTTTGGCTTGCGGCCACTGGAAACAGCTCAGTCCTGAGGCGCAGAGATAGGACCCGCATGAAAACCCCATGTCCTGGAGGCTCTGGGCGGTGGCGGTGGGGTTTCGGTGGGCAGCAGCCCCCAGCCCCTTCTCTAAGTCTCCCCAGAGCGTGCGTTTTACGACGTGTGAGATGTATTTTCCATCTACATCGAGTCACTCGACTCCAGCATCCCACCCTCCGAATCCATCTGGCTTTCTGCCCGCAAGATTATGTTATATAAACCACCCTTAAATGCAGTGTCTGGGAAAGTGCCTTTATGTTTTAATTTCCAAATAGGCAGGCAAAATTGAGTGCTCTGATTGGCATCTGCAATCAGAGCCCCATTCAGCGGGAGCTGTGAAGGGAGCTGATTGCAACGAGCACCGCTCTGACCTTCTGGGGCCTCCGCTGCTGCCTCTGCTTCATTAACAGGATAAATATTTTTCCAGAAACAACATTTCTGAGCTGCCAGAAGTCATGACAGGGATGGGGACTGTTCTGTGGCACGCTCCGCGTCGAGGCAGCTCTCTCACGTGCTCTTACGGCTTAAGGTTTGGGTGATAAATAGGTATTTTAAGGTTTGGGTGATAAATAGGTATTTTTAGCAGGCTGGTGATGCTGCCCGGGACGTGGCTGGGGACACCTGGGCTCCGTTCCCGCACTGCCACCGAGTGGCACAGAGCGATCCTCCCTCCTTCCACGCTTGCCTTTCCTCAGCAGCCTTCCTCCCTCCTTTTCCACGATGCGGAGCAAGGACCCTATTTTGGGATGTTTTGTCTAACAGAGCCTGGATATGGTTCTGGTGGTTTGGGATAACGTCCTGGCACTTATAGCGGCGATGATGGTAACGGGACAGTAAAGAGCAACCAGGGATCATAGACTGGTTTGGGTGGGAAGGGACCTCAAAGCCCATCTAGTTCCAACCCCCTGCCATGGGCAGGGACACCCTCCACTACACCACGTTGCCCAAAGCCACATCTGTGTCCAGGATCTGTGTCCCAGGAGCAATCCTGGAGCACATGAGGACTTGGGCATGGCTGCTAACCCTCAATCCCGTGCTGTTGACTGTCCTGCGCTGCCCACGAGTTGGTACAACATCAAACGCCGCGGAGTGCCAGAGCCTGGTACTCGGATAACAGCATCTGCGGCATCAGCTGAGCCCCTCCAGTGAGTTACAGCCCGGTCTGTGCTCCAGGGGCCTCTTAGCATCCTGCAGCCGGTAATAGATGTTTTTAATTCTCAGGGAATTATTGAACAAACATCAGGGAAATATGTTTTACAGTCCAGAGCCGGCTCTGAGCATCGTTAACATTGTTATTGGAGACGAGGCGGATGATTTAAGCAGGGACCTTTGACAAAGACGCACACCTGTCCATGAATAAAAGGCTGCAATTTAATACCCGCGCTGTTAATTAAGAAGAGGATGAAGGTCAAACGTAGTGCCCGTTTCAAAGGTCTCCCAAGCCCGGCAGGCGAGGTGACAACGCTTAATGCCTCCTTCGCCGCTCCTCGGCATGCCGAGCGGGCATCGGCTGCGAGAGGGGGTCTCGTAAGGGCACGCAAGTGTCGGGCACCTCGTGTCAGCTGTGGTCCGATGCCACATAATCTCAGCACAGAGCCAGGCAGCACGGCGATGGAAATGAGCAGATGCTGCCAGCTTAAAGAGCGGGAGCGCATCCGTCTCCTATCAGAGCGGAGCAAACTGTCCTTCTGGCCAGGCACTGACAGCCGTCAGCATCCGCGGCTCCGGCTGGAGCGGGGGAAGGCTGGCGCATCCCTTCATCGCGCGCCAGCGCCTTGGCGGTGACAGCTTCCCCCCAACCTGCCAGCCTGCCCCAATGTCGAGGTTTTGGGGTTTCATCAGTTTGTTTTGCATTGAGTGAAAGACATCCCGTCACCCTGCATCGCCAGAAACGGCTCGAAGCGTCTCACCCGTGCTGGTTCAACTGGATTTAGCTTTGCCCAAGCGAGGGGCAGATGCAACCAGTTCCGTCTCCAAACCTGAGCAGTTGGCATCCATGTGGGCAATGCGGCACTGTGTGCAAGTGCTCAGGCTCAGCGCGTGCTCTGGCCACCGAGATGGTACGAATTGGTGTAAGGGTGACATTGCACGGTTGCTTGTCACTGCTCCTCGCTCCGGAGCTGGTCAGGGCTTTGCTAGGTGTGACTGCAACGGGGTGATCACATCTCCCGAGTGATAGATCCCCTGTGGCCATGACCACTGTTGCAGATGCAGCGGCCCCAGGAATTTTGTGCTCGAATCAGCTTGGTGTATTCGGTATAAACCGTTGCAACCCGCGTGTACGCGGGGAACGTCGTGCCAGGGCACTCCGCAGCAAGTGCCCCAATGTTGCCAGAGTGAGCTGAATTCAGAGGGAAAGGTGATGTAAGGAATTGCATCTTCACACTGTTGTGGGCTGGGAAGGTAAAGGCAGGGCTGTGGCTGGGCAAAGGTCCCGTTTCCGCTCCCTTTATGTCCTCCTTGTCCTGCTGAGGTTCCTCCTGCTGTGTTAGGGCTTGCAAAGGCTCAGCTGGGCTGCGTGAACCCACCTCCCATGGTCACAGCGGGGACGCACTGAGGTACGGTACGTCCTGCCCTGCTTGGTCCCGCTCGTCTCTGACATCCTTGCTAGTGACTGAAAAGGTTGATGAAAAAGCCGGTGCTAGAAACGTGATAATCCTAGGAGGGCCTCAGAAGCAGAAATCTTGTATTTTGGCTGTCAGTGAGCTCTAGAAATGCGGGTAAACACTGATTTGCTTCATTTAGATGCAGAGATGAGCCTATGGGAGATTTTGGAGAAGCAGAGCTTGTTTGCATGCATGTTTAAGCACACAGGCGTAGTCGTACACATGTTGGCGTACAGTTTGGTTCACTTCACTTGCATCCCGCGTAGGCAGCCATGCAAGGAAATTACTTCTGCATCGGTTGCGTTCCTCTGTTACAATAAAGACTCGGCAGCTGGTGAATTCCTACCGCTCCTTGTTTGGTCCAAGGGGAGGCAGACAACATCTCTTCTCCAGTGTAACTTATCTCTTCTCCACCCACACATCTCAAATTGTTTTCCGTGTCCTACTCTACAGCTTTCCTACTGCCCCTGGCTCCTAGGAGAGAAGGGGGGGGCGATGCAAATGCTATACCCACGGTGGTGAGATGCTGGGTTTTGATTAGGAGAAGGGCTCTGTCCTGCTGCCTGCAACACTGATGTTTCCTTCGTGTGCTGTCGGCTCAAGTGCCCGTCTTGCAGGCAGCAGCGTAGGTGGGAAAATTGCTGGCAAGCTCTTTGCAGCCAGATTTCTGGGGAAGCAGCTCCCGTGGGGCTCTGCATGAGTCCGTCTGTGATGCTTTTGAGTTTTTTCAACCAAATTGCGCCCAAAGGTAGTGGGTTTGGTGTAGGCAGCTTGGCGGGGAGGGGAGAAACCAGCCGGTGGGAGGAGAGGCAGCGGCGTGAGCTCATCCTTTGCTAGAGCCTCGGAGGATCCCCAGATGAGTGTATTGTTATGAATTCCCCGATGGTGGGGAAAAACTTTGATCAGAGCTTGCACCTCATTAGACATCAGAGAATTGAGCCGTGAGACACCGATCCATAGGCAGCCAGGCTTCATTAGTTTTGCTGCTCATGGGACTGCCTGTTTAAGGAACACGTAGATGCTACAAAATTGACTTTTGTTTTTAATTATTTTTGTGAGGACTCGGTGTGTGTGTGTCCCCATGTTTTTTTTGCTCAGAGGACTCTAGCAAGATCTTTGCAGCAGGCTACGGGTGGCCAAAATCGGTACGTTTTGCTTCGTCAAAGCAAGCCAAAAGTTTTCTTTTAGTTGAATATTAATGTGCGTATCCGTCTGCCATGCCCAGGGGATCATATTTTGGGTCATGGGCCAGGTTTCCAGCTCAGGCTCTCAATCCCCCACCGCACATCCGTGTTTCTCCTGATGCTACATTGCAGGAACTGAATCCCGACCTGATGTTTCAATTCAGCCCAAAAAGTCCAAGTTAAACACCTCCATCCAAGAACACCAGGCAGCAGAAATGTCAAAAAGAAACATTTCGATGTTTCCCAACCGAACCTTTTCAGAACTCGCTGAAAACAAATAGATGGAAAAGGCAGAGGGACTTGTCAGCACTGGTTCGGGGGCAAACAAGCAGATTTCAGAGCAGCAGAAATCTCCACGGGATGGAAATCTGAGCTGGTTTTAGAACCGGCTGCAGTCTGGGGCTCGGTTTTGGAGAGCTTTGTGTGATGGTGTTACGTGAGCTGAGCTGTCGGGTTTCCGTGCTCGGCTCTGCCTCTGCCCTGCATCTGCATCCCTTCCCGCAGAGCGAGGCGGAGGTCAGCCCCGAGCGTGGAAAGGCACGGCAGCGCGTCCGTGAGCGTAATTCCTGTAAAACCCCTCGGTTGAAAGATGTGGAGGAAGATAAATGGGGCTGTGAAAAGCCCGATTTGCACCATTCTGCTTCTCAGCTGTGCTCTGAGAAGTGGCAAAACACAGAAGCCCGACGTGCTACAGACGGACCCCACAGCTGAAGGGAAGGAATTACTTGCTCACGGACTGCGTTCCAGTTGAGATCACAGCTCAGCGAGAAAATAGAAGCAGACAAGGTAGTCCTGCTATTGCCTCCAACCTCCTTGATACAGAAATGGAGAAGAAAAGCCAAATGCAGAGCAGATGAGAGAGACATTTGCCTCCTTGTGTGCAGGCTGACAAGAACCGGGGATGGAGGAATTCATCGCAGGTTCTCTGTCGAGTGGAGGGGGGAAATAGGAAGCCATCCAAGCTGATTAGTGAGAGGTCTCTCAAAGAGACAGGCTGGCTGGATTTAATTCCCTAGTCAGCATTCCCAGTACATTGATCTCCTCCTAAGTAGGAGGGAGGGGGAGCGGAGAGAAGGATTGTGGGGAGGGGGAAGAGGAGAGAAAAATAAGTTAGGAGGTGGTGAGAGAAGGCAGGCAGAGGGAGAGAAATGAGGAGTGGAGGAAGAGAGGAGGAAAACAGAGAGGGAAGCGGCAGGGATGCAGAGGTGGATGGAGATGGGATGGAGAACCAGCCTTGGTCATGGTCCAGCTGTGCCATCAGCCAGCGCCAGAGCTGCCACATGTGATGGAGGCATTACCGGTGAATAATGAGGGGAGCCAGCTTGGTTGTCCCCCCCTAGCTCCTCCTTGCCGATGCTAGGGACGGAGCGGCCCTCCGTCACGCTGCTGGCAGTGACTAGGGAAGGGCAGGGGATGCAGGAGCAGTTGGACATACCCCCGAAGTGTCTGGGGGGGGAAGGAGGATGGTTGGATGCTTACAGATGGGCTCTAGAGCACGGAGCAAGTGCAAGTAGTTTTATCATCCGCTACCTCCTGTAACACCAGGGCTGGAGATGGGAGAGATTAAGTCTTTGCAAGACAGGGTCCCCCACTTGCAACAAGCGCGAAGCTTTAATTTCTAGCCCCAGCTGGTTGTGAGATATTGGGCATTAAAAGCACATTATTCTGATTACTGTCTTACTTCTTTTTCCACTTTTATTCCTCACTTGGATTCCAGCTTGATTTTAGTGTGCAGTCCCTCAAGATCCACCAGTGCCAGAAGTCAGTGCTGTATACCATTCGAAAGCTCAGCCTCCCAGCTTTCAGATGGTATAATTAAAGCATTAATCTCTTACTCCAGCAGTCTGTAAGACAGCAGCTGCTAAAATAACATGGAAGGACTGCAAC
Source organism: Grus americana (assembly GCF_028858705.1). Classification (NCBI taxonomy): domain Eukaryota; kingdom Metazoa; phylum Chordata; class Aves; order Gruiformes; family Gruidae; genus Grus; species Grus americana. The sequence continues at coordinate 5,532,250 of NC_072875.1, forward strand.
AAAAAGGCGCTTTGCTTCCAAGATAACTGCGACAACTTTTGGGGTCAGCAAACATCCCCTTGCGCTGGGGAGGGTCCAGGGGCAAGAACAGTACTGGCCTTTGAAACTAGAGGCTGCTGTTGAGTCTCAAATCTGCTTTTCCCTAAACAGTTGCAACCTGCTATAAGGCAAAATATATTTGAATCTCTTCATGCTTTGTTGAGCTTGGGTTGGGCTGGTGGCTTCTCGCGTTCAAACCTGCTTCGCTGTAGTTGAAAGACCTTTGGGAAATGCAGCCTTGAGCTTGGCGTTGCTGGGAGAGACGGTGCCGTGCGAGTCAAGGATGCGTAGTGATGCTGTTGGATGCAGCCTCAAAAATTGTTGGGCTTTTTCTTGGTGTGGGGACAGTGATTATTTTTAATTTTTTTTAATCACCTCTGTGGGAGACCTGTTGTTTGGGGTTTTTTAAGATGCTGTTGCAAGTAGCTGGACTTAATTTCTGTGAAGAATGTTAATCTGGGGCAATATTGAGCCTTAGGAGAGAGAGAGGGCTCTGATATCCCATGTGGGAGCAGGACTAAAGAGTAGGTACCTGAGTGCGACGTTAGTGAGATTACTGCTCACCTGTAAGGCTGGGGATGTTTGTCACCCCTCCGTCAAGGGGCAACAGTGAGAGTTTAGCCTTGATTAAACATGAGTATTGGCTTCAGAAGTTCCCCAGCCCCAGGGGAGCCTGAACCCCTTCTCTCCCCCTGTTCCTTTGGCATCCAGCTGCACCGGGCAAAACATCTGCAAGGTACAAGGGGAGGTTTGGGATCTTGACTCACCTTCGTGAAGGTCTAGTTTTGGGCTTGTATAAGTATGGAAAACTGAGTAACCCGTGGAGAAACGAAACCCTGGAGCTTGTGGAGATGCCCTGCTTGCTTGCAGGCTGGGACAGCCCCATGCCCCAGGTAGCAGGACCCATGAGTCTCGTAGTGGTCCTTGGAGAAGAGCAAAGCCTCCGTTCATCTTGAAACGCAAGCGATGAGCTCCGGTAGTGGGAGAACAGACTCCTCCCGACGTGCTGTGGCCTCTGAACCCAAGCAGAGTTTCTCTTCATCAAGGCGTGAGCTGCCAATGATTTTCATAGCTTGATTAACACTCTTTAGACCGATTTCCATTGGCTGCTGCAGAGGAGCAGAAGAAGATGGATGTTTTCCATTACTTGATGTAATGACTGTGAGGCAGCCTAATGAAACCTTTACAACCAAAGTTTACAGAGAGCCTGCAAACAGTGATCAATAGCCGGAGCTCTGGTGCATAGATTAGTGGGGGCCATGCTGCAGGAGACCAGCGGGGAGAGGGGATGGAGTCGGGAGCACTGCAGCAGGGAAAGGATGGAGGAGGAGCGATGTCTTGGATGTGAGGTGGGATATGCAGGGAACAGAGGTGAGAGAGAGTCGGTGGGTTTTATTGCTCCCAAAACTCGTGTCTTGCTCTGTTCAGCTCTCCGGTGCAATGTGGCTGTTTCTTCCTTTCTCTCTGGGGGGAAATCATTGCATCTCCAGGCTCTAAATTGCCTGCAGAGCTCTCTTGCTACCTTCCTTCAGCTGCAGTGGCCTCAAGGAAAAGGGAAGGAGCACAAAATCCTTGGGAATTGGTAATAATGTCTCCCAGAAGAATCAAGGTTGGTCTACACTGTAAAAAAAAAAAAAGCAAAATAAACCTCTTAGCCACATCCAGGAGCTACTTTAAGCTCCATGCTGCCCATTCAACCCAGGACAACTGTGGCCAAAAGCAAGCCCTGACCCAGGCTGCTCTGTGGCTTGGATGAGCCCCTGCATCAGTCTCCTCTGTGTGCTGGTACTGCCAAGTGAAAAATCAGTGCAGCACAGCCAGTTTTAATTGACTGGCCTGTTGGTAGATGGACAATAACCCTGGGAAAGTGATCTAAGCATCCACTTAGGGCCATCTCTGCATACATGGCTGCAACGTGATGCTGGAAACTTGCTTTATGGACCTGGACTTCATTACATTGAGAGCAGGAAAGTGCGTTCCCAGCTGAGGAGAGGTTAGTCTGTAATTTTCAGCTGAGCGAACAGGTCGGGCAGGGTGTCAGCAAGACAGCATCTGTGTTAAGCAGGAGATGTCCTAGCTTTTGCTTGTTCCAGAAGACAACTCCTTCAGGCTCCTGTCTCCTCCCTTGCAGCTGGTGGCTTCCACCTGCGGGAGCCGTGGTGTTGGGAGGGCAGGGACGTGGTGCTGTTAGCATCGCCAAGCGCCGGCAGTAATGGGATCCACCTGCTAGCACACAATACTGGAGGAATTTTAAAAAAAAAGCTCCATTGTGCCTCTGGAATAGCTGCAATTAACAAAAACTGAGCAGCCAAGGGCTGGATTCATCTCATGGAGGCCGTGGGAGGCAGCTTGAAATGTACCCACAAGCACTGATTGGGGTCTCGAGCCTAATTAGCCCCCAGGAGGTGCCCAGTTAGGATGCAAGAATGACACGGTGCAGGCTCCAGGCAGGTCTTTCCCACACAGGAGCGTGGCGCGCTGCTGCTAGGAAGGGCTGAACGCCGTCCTCGAGATGCTGTCAACCTGCAGCTAGAGCAAAAAGGGCACATGGGCAGCATCGGAGCCTCTGCTGCGCTGAGCAAAGCCATTGCCCTGCTGCTGAAATGCTGCGAGAAGCCATCTCCAGCCCTGAAAATGGGCTTGGGCTGTCCAGGCTAGATCACTGAGCTCTGTCGAGCGTGATTAGCTGCAGTTTTGCTGGCACCCCAGGACATCACCGCTCTGAGCCTCCCTCCCCAAAATGGAGCAGATGCCTCCGGACCATGGGCGCTTCCATCCCTCTTGGTTAACGCCAGCCAAGGCTGTGAATCCAGATGTGGCACAGCTGTATCCAGGCAGGTCTTTCTCCTCCTGGGAAACAGTGCTGATGTCAGGCAGCGCCTCTGGGGTTGTACCGAGAAACGCTGCGGGTTATGTATATATTTCACAGGGACAGAACAGTAGATTATTATGGCTCCGGACCTGTGTTTTATTCATGACTCAGCCGTTTCCCCATCTACAAAATGAGGATAATGACACATTCTTCCTTTAGAAAGAGCTTGTCACCTCCAAGTGGCAACAATGCACGTTAATTGAACATTTTCACTTTTCTGAGTTCCAAGAGAAAGTTTTCAGAGAGGATAATTCTTATTTTCTCTATTTAATACCGTGAGGTGCGTAGCAGCGTAAAGATGGTCACATCCAAGGCAGGAAGAGGAGGAACGACTTTGTGTCCACTCTCTGTTGTGGCACTGGGGCTCAACCTGCTGAGCAAGCACTTGTAAATCAAGCCAGCAAAAATTAAAGGCCCCAGTAATGGGTTGGATTAATCTGCTCTGACTTCCATGTCTAAAAGTTAGATGTCAGCGTCGGGGTTGGTTGCCTCGGGCTCCCTCCTAGTCGGTGGAGAGAAATAGGCATCTCCAGAGGCCATTTATTTCTTCACAGACAGGCTGGTGGGATGAATTGCACTCTGGAGGTGCTGGTCTCTCTCCATTGACAAAGGGAGCTGTGGGTATGTCTTATATATTTATATTAAAAATATTTGGGGGGGGGGGGGGAGAATGAAGGTGAATCCTGCCTGTTGGGATTGAAAGGAGACAGGTCTGCAGCTGTGCGGGGACTTTGGGTGCAGGGATGCTCTCAGCAGCTGGTGCAAGGGGACAACCAGCCCTTTAGGAGCTGCCCCCTCCCATGCCTTCTGCATCCCGAGGAGCGTTTCCCCACCAAAGCTGGAGTTTCTCTTGGCATTGTAGTCACGTATACTTCATGGTTTGGCATGAAAACCAGACAGATGCCCTGCGAGCGTTTGCTGCATAGCTGCGTCTCACACATATAGGCAGGACCCTTAAACTACTGGTCTTCGTGGTTACCAGCGAGCAAATAACACAGGTTCAACCAGAAAAGATTTGCATGTAGACACTAGAGTGATGGGCAACATTATAAAATCATAAAACGGAGGAAATGGAAATACTGGGCTCTTAACTACCAAACCCTTAAGCTCCGTGCGTTTTGTCTTCCTAAAAACTATTCCAGAGATGTCAGAAACAAACTACATGCTTCCACAGTCTCTCGTGTCCTCCTCCTGTATTTCAAATGAATAATAGATAAAGGAATCACTTTATTTAAAGAGAATGAGTTGAATGGAGTTTGCTTTAAAAAAAACCAACAAAAAACCCACACAAAAAAGCACCGTGGCACTCGTCCCTGATTGCTATTATAAAAGAAAACTTCCTTTTTTCATTTATTATTGAAGTAAATTAGGTTGATTGTCAGAAACTTGCGTGTCGGGTAAAAACGTTGCCATTGTGAGCTGCAGTGAGATGAATGCATTTAATTTACCCCTTCGGTACATTCAGCAGGCGGCTAGTGAGCGGCTCCGGCTCTCGGCTCCCCTGCCTCCTCCCGGCAAGGCGATCGCCAAGTTTCCTAGGGAATTTTCTGTGGCGGGATTTTATCTCTTCGCAGGGGCATCTTCCCCTCACCTCTACCCTGGGTCGGGAAAAAGAGGACAAGGAGACATATTGGTTTCTTCCTTCCTCCCTCTGACAGCGTGCTGTAGCAGCCAAGCCCTCGCTTGGTTTTTTTTGGAGCCAGAAAACTGCCTGAAAGCTGCTCAAATCAGGCAGGAGTCAGGTGTCGCTTCCAGATTGCCTCGGTCTGCGGTTTCCTCCATCGGAGCCGCTGCCCGTGGGGGAGCAAGGCTGCATCCCCGGGCAAAGGATGAATCGGCAGCCGAAGGGGGATGCGGGCTGGCTGGGGTTTGGAGGCTTGCTGGGGCTTTGCTGGGTACCGCGAGCGCGTAACAGAGTCGTATATCCGAGAGACAAAAGTATTTTGGTGCTGCTCTGGCTTTGTTGGAAGTCAAGCTGCGGATAAACAACGTTCGGCTTGGGACGAGGCACGACAGATCTGTTGGTATCCCTCCAAAAGCACAGTTTCTGATCTTGCTTGGATCAGAGGGATGCTGCTGACTTCAGGTCCGCATCCAGCTCTTCCATGGGTAAATGCAGCCCCCTCCTAGCTTGTGATGGAGAAGACATCACTCCTGTCTTCCTCCGGTGCTTCCAGGTGCCAGGAACAAGTCAAGAGAGCATTTGCCTCTTGGAAATCAGAGCGGTGGGATGCTATTAAACGTGCTGCAGGAGTGCGGAGTGTGTGAGTGGAGCTTCTGATGAGGGCAGTGCAAGCAGGGAAAGGTGTTCATCAGCCAGGGTTAGTGGGACTGATGGAGGGGGAAGATGCCACCGTTGAGATTTCAGCCCCACTGCACGGTGAAAGAGCCATTGAATTTGAGGTTATTGCTTGTTCACAGCTCGCACTGTGCAGGCCAGCCAGGCAAAGGCTCAATCTCTGCGTTTCTACTCGCTGCACGCCTTGAGTGCATGGAAATCCACGTCTGGGTCAACGGTGGTAGAGGTTGAGATGGTTGGAAAATTCCTGGGGGAAGCCCAGTTCAAGAGAAGACATGGGTTGAACCGTGCGCTTTGCTGCTAAGTACTGGGAGTGCAGGGAAATCCTTTGCTGGAAGAGCAAATGGACCCCGAACAAACGAAGGGAAATATCTTGAAGCAGAAAGTGGCGGAGGGGGTTGCAACCAGGTCTACGCTAGAAGCGGTTGCTGATATAAATCAGCAGTGAAGGGAAATTTTCAGAGGAGGGTGGTGCTGGGCTATGCTCTCTGTATGCGCTAGAGTAATGTGCAGGTGAGAATCACACGCCGTTCCTGCACGTTTGTGCTTAATTTGAGCATTTTAAACTCACCTCACCCAACGCCGTGACCGTGCGATGAGTCCTGGGCGCTGTCCTCCACCCCATAGTCGTGTCTGCAGGCTGTGCAGGAGCCCTGGGTGTTTTTTGGACGGTGTGTGGCACGGTAACCGTGAGGTGAGCTACATAAAGCTCCGGTGACTTCTGGTAATCACTGAGCATGAGAGCTTATGGCAAGAGCAAATGAAGGACATCATCTTGGAGAGGAAAGGCAGAGAGAAGGAGCCACAGCAGACCTTGGCACTCAAAATGTTTGCTGCTCTAATATTGCCGGCTGGAAGCATGATTTCTCCCTCTGCCAGTAGGTCTATGTACACAAAACTTCCACCGCGGTTGCAATTACACCTCTCTAAAGTGTTTTTCTGTCATTGCTTGTTCTGCCCAAGGAGCAGGACAACCTGTCCCAGTAACTCGTCCACACCATATAGCACAGAGCCACTTGTATGCAAACTGTATTTGGGTGCCCGGAAAAGCCAGGGCAGCAGCTTGGGTTGATTTGTTTCCTGTCTGGATTTGCAAAATTGGAGCCGGAAGCAACTTTTGAAGAAAAATGTCTCCAGCCACCTTTTTGTGCTTCATTCTCATCAAAAGTCAACTGCAAACGGGCAGGAGGAGAAGGCAAAGAGGGAGAAGGCTTGATGGAAACTTTCCCCCGTTTCATCGTGTTTGGTTTAGCTTGAATTTCAGGCAAGGCACGGACAGGAGATTGTGATAGCAGAAACATAGCGAGCAGCTTTGATGATAAACTTTGGGCTTTGATTTCAGGGTTGGCCGTGCAGGATGGTGCTTCCCAAGATCAGCTGAGGATCAGCTGCAGCGGCACAATGAATTTAGGGCCAGAAGGGACTTTTAGATCACATAAACAGGCCCCGGAAAGTCATTAGATACCTCTTTCCTGAGCCCAGGATTTTGTGTTTGTCGAAAATAAATCTTCCAAAAAGGCGTTCAGGGTTGATTTAAGGATCTCAGGAGATGCTGAATCCAGGACTGCCATTGGTAGTGGGTTTTAAAGGTTAATCACCCTTGCTGCTAAACGTTTGTGCTGTATTTAATTTGTCTGTCTGTAACTTTTCGTTGTTGGGTTATTGCTGCGTCTTTCCCTGCCTGGAGAAGTCGCCTGGCATTTTCTCCTTTGATCAAACTGGAACTCCCTCTTCTCTTCCCCCCCGGACTAAAGAGTTTCTCAGTGTCCTTCACCTGAGCTGTTCTTTATCACCCCATCTATCCTCATAGCTCTTTTTCTGTCCTCTTTTCTCCAACCTCCCTTTGTTATTTTTTTTTAAATCCAAATATTAGGAAAAAAAAATAAAAAAAATTAAAAGGGCTCTGCAAAACTGAGGGGAGATTTAAAGAGCCAGCAGGATTCAGGGGATGGGAGAGGGTAAGGTCTGTGTCATGCTCCTCCACAGCAGAAACGGTCCTGCTATGCACAGGGGGAGGGAGGGGGGAAAAAAAAAAAGCTTTGGTTTTAAAAAATGTAATAGATTTTAAATTGCATTTCTTTTAATGAATGAGTCACCCAGTTACCACAGCCTGAACACCTGTGCCCGAGATTTGAAGTCTCCAGAGAGACTTTCACTTTTAACAATATTTATTACGATAAGTGTTATGGCATTAGATGGAATCAGGAAAGGGGGGAGGCTGCAGTCGTGGACATTTCGGGGCAGCGGCGGGTTCTCTTCCCCCCCAATGCTCCAACGCCGGGGCAGTGCCAGCAGCATGAATTCCCCAGCGTGCATCTCCTGGTGCTGTCCCCAAAGCACTTTGTCCCTTCCCATCCTGCTAACCCCTCACTCTTAAAGGAGAGCAGGAGCACGCTTTGCCCAAAGCTCTGCATGTTATGTGCAGGATGATTCCCCAGGTGGCCCAGGACCATCCAGGTGAGAAGAATTTACTACCTGGAGACACCAAGGGCTCTTTTTTTTTTTTTTTTTTTTGGCTTAACAAGTGGGAGTAATTCAAGGAGCGACTGCCATGCAGCTACGTCTGGTTTAATGCCTGCAAAGTTCTGCAGTCACCGGGGAAGGGAGCTGAAGAAACCCGTATCTGCAGCAGAAATTTGGAGAAAGGGGTTTTGTCTGCTGCTCCCTCATGGCTGAAAAAGCCTGTGGAGTTTATCAATAACCAGAAAGCACCTGAGCCTGACGCAGCTCGTTGTGCTGTGAGCCGTGATACCTGTGATGCTGCTCAGAGGAATTGGGTTTTGCCCTGCCTGGGACTGATTAATTACCTCCCAGGTGGTAGGTGTTGGTGGGCCACCTCCTCCTTGGATAAAAGGCAGGTGGGAGGGGGGTTTGGGCAGGCATGCAGCTCTTTGAGAGGAGTGGGTGCTGTCTGGGAGGAAAAATAATTTTATTTTTGATGTCATGGGCTGTGCTCAGGAGCTTTGCCAGTGGGTGAGTTGGCCTCTCCCATTTGCTGTCTGGAGACTGGTTTCTTGCAAAATGGAGAGGGATTTTTGGCATTAACCCCCCTCCCTGTGGCAGGTTGCTTTTGAAAGTTCAGCCAGACCTGGTGGTGTTGGTAGCATGCACTGTGGCACTTGGCAGTGGTTATCATCCATCTGCTCTACCCCTTTAGGTCAAGGTATAGCTCAAGAGATGCTTTTGACCCGGCTTGTGCCTGTGCATGAGCTGCCAGCCTGGGACATAACAGGATTTTGTGCTTGAGCTGTGGGGTTTGTGGCTGGGGGGAGCCTGGAGCGAAGCAAGAAAGGACGGGGAAGGTGGATGTGCAAGATGCAATAAGAGGCAAATGCTCTTCGCTCCCCATCCCCTGCTAATTCTGAAGCATGCCCAAGGCTGTGCTTTCTCCTGGGGTGCCCCTGCGGAGCACAGAGGCTTGGCTGTGTGTTTTGTGGGAGGCATGCCAGGAAAGCCAGCGCTCAGGGGAGGACGCTGCCCTCCTGATGTGTACGTGCTACCTGTGTTCTCTGTCTATGCGCCGTGCAGGCGAGCAGTCCCTGCAGCAAATTCACGTGGCATCCCTTAAGATAGCAGGGAAGGGGCTCGGATGTGCCGTGCCACCCTCTCCTCTGGATTCCCTCCTGCCTTGGGCAGCAAAAGAAGGCGAAGGCTAGTCCCAGCTAGAAATATTGGCTGTTTCTTGCTTCGATGTAAAATTTCTGGGGGCGTTGAGGGGAGATGATGTGGGGTTTTTGCAGCAGCCCATGCAAGGAAGCTGGGTGCCTGTTGGGGTTAGAAAACCCTCACCTCGGAGGGTGCTCAATTTTGACACCTCTTGCAAACCAGCGGACGATTTGAGAAGGGAATTAGATAGCATCTTGCCTGGTAATTTCACATCCCTCCCACTCCAGCGTGGACCGGGTCAGGGCTGAGCTCCCCGTTGCGTGGGGACGGGCGAGCTGTTGCGGAGCGTAACCCAGGCAGTGGGCTGCGGCCGTGCCGGCTGTACGGAGACAGAGGTATAATTATCCCAGCTCCAGTCGCTCGTTGTGCTCTGCCAACGCTTCTGCAGGCCAGAGGGCTGAACTGATGTATTTATGCACCTTCCCCTGTCTGTGTTTAAACAGCACCTTGGAAAATGCAGTAAAAGAAGCCACAACTCTTCTCAGTGTCCTCTAGGGGTTTTAATTTATTTTTATTGTGTTGGATGCTTGCTTCATTGTGGGTTTTCTTTTTTTTTTAGTTTTGGGTGGCTGTGTTTGGTTTTTTTTCAATGCTGGAAGTTGGCTTTACTGCAGAGCAGAGGTGGTGCAAAGAAATAGAAGCCACTGAATTGCAGAATTTTAATAGGTATGATAAGTCAAATTAGCACGGAGGGATGTGGTAGAGCTGTCAATAAGCCGTGGGGTTACTTTAGCTCCATGTTTAATAGAGAGTCTGTATTTTTTCCCCATAGTTTATTGGGTTTGTGCCCCTGTTTTCACTGGGGCACAGCCTGAATTCCCTGCTCTGTTCATTTGCGCGGTCAGGCACTTCTGCATCCCTGTGTACAGATCCTGCTGTGGGCTGAGGATGCTCGGTGCTTGAGGACAGTGTTACCCCCAAAAAATAGCTGTGGAGTTTCTTACATTTTCCAGCTCAGGATTGGACTGTGCAACGGGGAAGGCTTCTATGGGTCTCCTTAAGCCATTTTCTTACGCTCATAAAACAGTTTCTAATGGGTTTTTTATTTGCTCCCCCAGTAACTGAACTAGCAACAAACAGTTGAATTTTCTGCACCTTGCGTGAATGAGCATCCTCTTCTCATTGCAGGCTGACTTGCGGCCGCATCGACTCTACTGACCGTGCCAGACTGCTGCATCACCTTGAGGAGAAGACATCTCTGAGGTACCATAGACTGTGGGTTGGTTGTTTGTTTTTTTTTTTCTCTGATTACGAGATGATGTGTGTCTGAAGGACATAAATCTCTTTTCAAAGCATCGAAGGTGGTTTATTCTGTCTGTGAGGCGTGAAGTTGCCCATACAGTGAGTTTCTGGGAGCGTGGTTTTATCTGTCTGGCGTTAGGTAACCCTGCTTAATCCAGAACTGGAAGCTTTTGAAAATGATTTTGCAAACCTGGAGTTGTTTCAAGCTTATGAGGCTTTTGACCCGTCTCATTTATGCTCGCCTCTTGCATTGCGAAGGGAGAAGCTTAGAAAGGTGAATTACGTGAAATACGGTGTGAAATCTTTTGAGATGTCTAAATCTTGTGCATATACACATTGGTGCTTCCATCTCCTTAAAACTTCATCTCTCCTTCCTCAGTCGATCCACGTCTGGTTCCATTATGGTACGGCACCTGGGGGCAGAGTGGGGAGGAGGAGGTGAAGGACGTGGACTTGCGCTCCCCATCTCCCTTCCCCAGTGGCACCCTGCCCCTCTTTCTGCTTTCCTTTCCAGATCCACCAGGATCTGACTCCTTATTTAAATCCCAACTCAGATGGTGGGGATGGTGGGAACAACCTCCAGCAGGCTAGGGGCTGTGCATTTCTGAGGCTTACGTGACTTTTTTGGATATTTTCTTTCCTGTCTTATTTTGCAGAGCTGAGAACGATGTTGGAAAATGTCTATTAGGCTGAGAAATGAATATTTCTTCCTAAATATTAGTTTCCAGATTCTATCTGTTTTTGATACATGGGTTGCGTGCTTTTGCCGCTGCTTTTCCTAGCAGGTGCTTTGCAGTTGCAAAGCTCAGACCTGTTGATCGTGGATCTCTCCTGTGCTGCATGGCCATTTTACGTGGCCTTTGGTCCTGTGGAAGAAAGAAGAAAATTAAGCGTATGCCAGGCTGTGGTGGAGGCATGGGGGTGCGGGTGGGCTGTGCGTCGTCTTTCCAAGGATATTAGTGGAGGAAAAAACCCCAAACAACCCAGAACATCAAAGCTTTTGAAAGCTGCAGCTTGATAAAGGGTGACCCTCTCGTCGCTGGTTTTCCAAGTCCCATCCCAGCAGGCTGCTCCGGTCCAGCGCCGGCATCCCGCAGCGCTGCTGCAGTGCCGAGATCTGAGGGCAGAGACCGTCTTTCTTCCTCCTGTGTGAGAGCCCCTTCCCGAGGCCGCTGCAGTTGGAAGGGGAGGGAAGGAGGAAGGAAACAGCGAGGAAAGGCAGGAAGGGGGAAAGAAATGGAGGGAATGAGCAAGGCGGCTTGAACAACCTTAACGATCGCAGGCTTTTCCAGTCATTCAGTGATGCTGTGTGTTTGCCACCTAATTTCATCCCAAACACCCTAAACTGAAAATAAAGCGCTGTTTAATAAACAGCAGTCGGCATTTCATTTCCATGAATGTTCTGGTAGCAACTGCTAATTATTCCAATGATTTCCCCCCACTGTAATTATTCAGAACCGACTATTCACAGATTCCTCCGTTGACTTAGATATCTGTACACGCGCACGCTGAAATATGTATATATTTTGGTGTCCTATTGAAAATTCAATAGGATCCAATTTCAATTGCTATTGCCTCCCCCCCCCCCCGCCCCTGGTGCCTCCCCTCTCCAATTTGCCGATGCTACAGCTGCACGATGGAGAAGAAAGGATGCAGAGTCTAGTGCGGACGTAAACAGCAACGTCCAACTGAAATGGGGAGAGGAAAAATTACTTCCTTGTACTACCACGCTCTTGACAAGAGCTGGCTCTTTCTTTTTTCTTTTTTTTTCCTTCCCTTTTTTTTTACCACGTTCAATTTTCTGACTCTGCTGGGCAGGTTACAGAACTAATCTTGAACGTGCTTTGAGCCTACTGTATAACACCACAAGCCTTTAAAGATTGGGGTGTGGGGAGAAGGAAAAGGAGCATGCAGGGAATGCAATTAGTTTGGGGCAGCAGGACGAGCAGGAGAAGCTAAAATTGCAAATGCAATTTTATTTGGGAAATGCAAGGTTATTTGGGAAAAATGAATCTCGTTCCTCCCATGGCTGGCTTACCTGGGTTTCTTTTTTGGCAGCTGGAGAGTGGGAGACATGAATTAGATGGGGGAAGAAAAAAAAAATATCCCTAGACAAGTCTGCAGGGTCTCAAATGGCACTTTCATCACAAAAAGTGTTTTGTAGTGTGCACATTTATTTTTCCCTCTGCCTTTGTGTGGAGTACAAAGGCTCTCATGTTTGAGGCCTGCCAAGGACCGACCAGTAATTAGAGGCTGGGCTGGATTCAGAGGTGTCGCACCGGCTCTCGAAAGCAAAATAGGTGCTGGGTGTGTTTGAGCACTGCAGCAAAGGCACCGCCTCCGCTGCGCTGAGGGTGGCCCTTCCAGAATTGAGAATATTGGTCAATAAGCAGCATCTGGTGGCTTTCCCTGTGCTCCCAGGTCCTGGTGAGTTTGCTCAAGGTGAGATCACCTGCGACGTCAAGGTGGCTGCAGGGCTCCTTTACTGCCCGTAAGCCACAGTGGTTTGCTGGGTCGCTGCTGAGCCCTGGCCGTCTTGCTAGGCTAAGGCTAAGTCTAGTGACCCCCAGCTTCAGAGGGGCTGGAGAAGAGCTGCGCAAGTGTTTTCACCCCCAAAGTGAATATCCCATGGTTGGAAATGTAAAAATCTGAGAGCTCCCAGGGCAGGTATTTTAAAACCAGTATGTCTTGCAACATCTTCTAGGACAGACCCAGGCAGCTGCTGAGTCTTTGTCTTCACTCTCCAAGTCCCGGAGAGGGTGGTAGAGAGCTTGATGTGGGGAAAAAGAAAAATAAAGAGAGAAGTAGGGATGTGCCAGGGCTGTGTCACCCTCAAGCCCAGAAGCATGCACAAGGTAGTAAACATCCTCTATCTCCTCGAGCCATCTGTTTGCAGAGTCTTTGCCCATGCAACAGTGCCTCTTCCCCGGGTGGACTTGTTGCCTCCTTGTAATCCGTAGGTAAATAGACATCTAATCAACTGGAAAGCAGGGAGCGGAGGTGGTGAGCCGCGATAAGAGTCCGGTTGGGACGGGGACTAACGGCAGCACGTGCTCCGGTGGGTGGGATGCTGGAAAAGGCCCCCGCAAAATCTTTGGAATAAGGAGGAATCTGGTTTATTTGGGGGAAAGGAATAAACTAAGGGGATAGCGGGACCAAGCAGAGCGTGGCCGTTGAGCACATCTCCAGTGGCTCTTGGCACGTTGTCAGGTCAAACGCTGTTGTTTCACTGCTGTGGCGCAATATGCTTGAAATTGGGAAAATTTTATTCTCCAGGTAATGCAGATGGCTGGTCCTTGTGCTCTAGGCGAGGGCAGGGTTTGCGAGCACGGCGCTGTGTGCGTCCTCTCCCTGCAGGGATGCTGGTCATGGCTGCTTCTGAGCTTGCAGCTTTGAGGAGGAGTTCAAGGAATTTGGGGCTCACCGAGTGCCTCAAATTGGGCAAGCATTTTGCCTGGCTGAGCCAGCCCCTTCTCCATCCACCCTTTTTTTGTGCTGCTTCTGCTGTGATGATCCTGTTGTCCCTCGGCATGTCATTTGCCATCAGTTCAACTTTAATGGGAAACAAGGTGTGCTCGGCACTGGAGCTGCTGGGGTTTTTATCTCCAAAGGGTCCCTTGCCATGCGTTCTGCTGGGGCTGCTGCTTGGCAGACGCCGGTGTGCGTTAGGCGTTGCAGGCTTGAGCTAAAAGCTGGCCCAGCAAGAGGCACCTGGTTTTGGGAAGGTGCTACGGGACGTTCGGAGCTGGGCTGGTGACCCAGTGCCCTTTAGTACATGGCGTTACCGTGTTTAATGTACTCAGCGCTAATCTTTCTCTAAACAGAAGCGATCTTGCTGAGTTCAGCACTGAAGGAGCAATAACCAATGAAGGAGATGAGATTAAGAAAACTCACAAGAATCAAATGTGCTAGAAAGGGCTGGGGAAGTGCCAGGGGCACTGCAGTAAATGACCTCCTTGGGAATTGAGGACAAATAAAATCCCTGCCCTGTCTCTCTTCTCCCAGGCACCTTACACCGATGCCTTAGCCCACCCCTCCCTGGTGTGACCATAGATGTTGCTTTCGGGGTTATTTTTACACTGGAGTTTAACAAATCCTCTGTGCTGTGGGGCCAAGATGAGGATCCGTGTCGCTGCGTTCAGAAAAACTAACCTCTCGAGCTCAAGGAGAGCCGCTTCAGTTGGCAGTAGCATTAGGTGCTTTATTCTGTCTGGAACAGCCTTGAGAGGGCAAACAAAATCTCTGCGCTGTGGCTCTTGTTTCCAAAGGCTCTCCGCAGGCAGGGCTGCCGATGATTATGGCTTTTTTTTTTTTTCCCTGCAATCAAGAAACAGAGCCCAAAATTTGCCCAAATGCCATCGGGCTGGGATGAAAATAGGGTGCGGTAACCCAAGGGAATCAGCGGTCCCAGTCCAAGCTCTGCCGGGCTCGGTGGGGATGTAGGAAAGTCTTCTGCTCACCTTGCCATGGAGCCGTTTGCAAATGCTTGGCGGGGGCTGGGGGCATTCATCCGAAATGGGGTGGAGGTGATGGGAGCTGTAGGGTTTGGGGTTTTTTTGTGGTTGGGGGTTTTTTTTTTGCCACCTGAAGGTGTTGGAGGTGGCAAATGTCTCTGCGATGGGCTGGATGGAGGTTTTCCCCCAGCGGGTTTGCTCGCCACTGGCGTGGTCCCCACGGCAGCGTGAGCATGTCCTTCATGGAGCCTGGGCATCCCAAAACATCTCGGTAGCGGCCGCTGCCTCGGATCCCTAGCCCCGTGCAGACTCAGAGGCTGTGAGGATGACTTGGCAGTGATATATTTACTACAATTACCATCTCTTTTCCCAGAGGAGGAAAAAATAGATGAATAATATGTTTTGAAGGTGTCATGGAGTGAAAGCAAGAGAGGAGCTTGAGCCTGAACTTATGAATAACTTATAGGCTTCCTCCCTTCATGCAGTCACTCCATTTGGGCTTATCTTTCTCACCCGTAGGAGGTGTAATTAAAGGAGCAAAGCCGGGCATCCGCACGCGCGGCGGCTGCCTGTGGGCGCTCGTCTGTCTGGCTCCGTGTGTCCTGTGCGCGCAAGGGCACGGGAGCGCCGAAATGCCTTTGCGTGCAGACGTGGGCTGGGGTACGGCTTGAGTTAAGCTTTACAAATCCTCCCCCCCCACCCCACCTTGCTATCCCTCATTAAGAAAAAGGGTATTTTGCACAAAACTCACCTTTTATATTTCGGTATAACTGGTACAAGCGTTCCCTTAAGTGTCCCCTTGCCCAGAAGTCACCTAGGATGGGGAAACACTGCAAGAGGAAGCAGAACAGTCCTGCAACCCTTACTTAAGGTTTGGGAGATTTTTGTTCAGTTCTCGACACGGCTGAAAATTCCCTTCCTGACCTCATGCGGGGACTTAGCCTTTCCAAGTCTCATTTTTCTAGCCATAAAATGAGAAGTAATTTGCTCTTGTCTCAACACCTTTCTCTGCTTTCTCTGTTTTGACTTAAAGAGCTCAAGGGAGGGACTGTTTTTTTCCTGGGTGTACATACAGAGTCTAACATAATGGAACCAGGATCTTATCAAAGGCTTGTGAATGCTATTGTAATGCATATAGTAATTATAGGTATGTATATGTAGGGATGATGAAAAAAAATCCAATGAAACATGGCATTTCCCTCTGGAAAAATGTTAGCGGAATAAAACCACGCCTGGGAGTATGTCAGTTCCAGCAAAAAAATGTCTATTAAAAATTATGCAGTGCTGTTCAGCAAGGTCACAATGCTCCTTTTAGAGCCAGTTAGAGGTTTTCGTTTCAAAGCAGCATGTCACTTTTTCTTGCCCACCCCCCAAGCTAAGCACCAGCTAAGGTGTTGCGTCTTGTCTCCTATTCAGATCGGGGGGGGTGGTGTGGGGGGAATAAATCTCATCTAAGATTTTGCGGAAATTTCTGCCAAAAGGGCCCTTCTGCAGCTCGATATGCTTGGAGGTCTGGTATCCCTATTTAACACCGTATATAAGTGTGATTTCCAATGAGTAACTTCTTCCCCCCGTCCCCCTATCTCGGGAGTGCAGCCCTGCTATCTGTATGTTCCTATCAGCCCGGCACATAGATATGTATGAGTGTAATGGATATTAGGCATTTATTGCAAGGCATTCTGTTGAACATCACCTGCTGTTCAACATGAAAAGTTGATGTTCCACAAAGCCACAAGCCGAAGGCTCCTTAAGAGCTGTTCTGGTGCATCGGGTAAATATACGTGCTCGGAACAAGCGCTGTGTGAATTAATAATGCATAGAGCAAATCCGTAGGAAGAGCAGCTACTGCATAGGGTCTTCTTAAACCGCTCGCTCTCTGCTTAGGCAAACAGACAGGGAAGTCGTGTTCTTTAAAGCATAATGGGTAGGTAATAAACCAAACTAACCTAATCAACTGCTTCCAGCTGCTCTAAGTATGGTAGCTGGCTTGGCAGCCAGGGTCAAATTCAGAAAAGTGGTAAAAATTGCATTTCGTGTTATCGTTGGTAACTTGTGTTGACGGAGTAGTGGGGAAGAAGCAGAGAGGATGAGATGATGTGATGGTGGTAGGGATCCTTACCTCTTAACCAAGGCTCTCCCCATCCAAAATGTATCAGCTGGAGGTTGCTGGGGCAGTGACAGGTTGGTGCATTGCTCTGTTGAGCTGGAGGAACGGCTCAAGCCCCAACATCATGAGGTGGGTAGGACTGGATGTTAAATACCACGGAGCCTGTATTTGCTTCCCAAGAAATATCCTGCTGAACCGCGTGTATGCAGCCCAGGACTGGGTCATTAGCGGTACTGTTGCTCTTAGCTCTTCCCATCCTAACGAGCTGGGAGGTTGTGTGGGCACTAGCAGGCTGGTGGTACCATAAAACGGTGATGGAGAGCTCTGGATCAATCGGACCTCCTCGAGGTCTGTGGTTTGAACCAAGACTTTGCAGAGGAAAAGGAAGGAGAGCTGTAAAGCTCTCTGGATCAGGCCGCAGCTGCTGTTTTGGCGAGACCTCCATGAAAATTGATGGGTGATAACAGTGGAAAACCCAAGGATGGGTGAAATGCATCTCCCTGGTTAGGGACAGTGTGACCCTTTGGCTGGCTGGTGACAGGGATGTGCTGACACCAAACGGGGCTGTTGGGGACATCTGACCGGAGCTGCAGATCCCTCCCCAACTGCCACCATTTTGACGTGCAGATTGTTATTGTCAGACCTGTCAATGGGACTTCAAGAGAGGGACCGTTGCCTGTGGTTTGTCACCTTTCTTCAGCAGAACGGTTGGCCCAGATCTGACTCAGAGTCTCTCTGGGTGGCAGTGATAGAGAGGAGAGAGAGAAACGCAGCTGGATTTTTCCAAGACTTTGCAGCCAAATCTTCTTCTGAATTGCAAAGTGAACAGCTCAGATTTTTCTGAAGCCTCTGAGGAGGAATAAATACAAAATTCCAAGATATCTCTTCTTTTTTTTTTTGCTTTGTCATTTTTCTGCCTATAATGTTGAGTCACCTCGAGCAACAAAATGAGACATCCTCATCACCAATGAAAATAATGAATATTTAACAAGGTGCTATTTATTTGGCTTGTGTCAAATAGGAGTCTCGGGGTTCAGTGTCTCTGATGTTCTCCATATTGGACAAAGGCTGAAAAAAAAATAAGGTCTTCAGGACCTTGTGTACATAGGCGTGTTGGTGTTGTGGTCTTGTGGTGCAGAGAGCAGTGGTGGTTTTGGGTGTCTAGAGTTGGAGAAAGGTCTATCTTGTTTCTGTTGCTGTGAAATGGGGACCAGAAATTGGCATGTGGAAAGGAGTTTAAGGAATGGAAGCAGCTTTGGACCTCAGCAAGGTGCAAGCGGCCCAGATACTGCTCAGAGCAGTAGACGGTCTTGGTGTCAGGAATCTGATGCGTGCTGTTACAGCACAGAAAAAAGAAAAAAGAAAAAAAAAGCCTTGATCTGGAATAAAAGTAGATTCATGCCAGGAATGGGAGAGTTATTCCCTATCAATTTTGCTTTCAGAGCCATTTCCATATGGGATTAACCCTATAGGAGGAAGAGGCTTGTTGGGACAGTGCTGGGGCTCTCCCCTGTGGACACCAGCCCCCCCCCCCAAAGCAGAGGCAGGTGCTGCGGGTGCACCTCTTCATTTCGGGTGGTACGGGGGGGTGTGGGGGGGAGAGTCCTCCCTCCCATCATCGCGCAGGTGGTGAAACTGAGTCACGGCACCGCTGCGGTCACCCGTGGGGGGGGGTCACCCCATTTCCCCCGGCGGGGGACGGGCAGTGCCGGGCTGGGGGCTGGGGGGGAGCCCCCCGGTGCGGATGCCGGGGGAGGGGGGGCCGCAGCCAATGAGTGCGGCGCGGGGGAGGGCTGCGTGCGCGGCCGGCGGCGTGGTGCAGCCGGGCGGCGTGTGCGGGCCGGAGCGGCGGGCACGGCAGCGCCTGTCCCTCGCACCTTGCCACCCCTTCCGACCCCCCTTCCCCCCCCCCTTTTTTATTTTTGGGTTTTTTTTCCCTCCCCCCACCCTGCGGTGCATTTTTTTTCCTTTCCTTCCCTTCCCCCCCCCCCTCCCTTTCCCTTCTCCCTTCCTGTGCTTTGCTCCGGGAAACGCTGGATTTTAAACCTCTCCCCGCCAGGCAGTGAGTGGGGAAGGAGGGGAGAGAAACGCAGCCCGCGGTGAAACATGGCCCAGGCGAAAATGCACCACCCCGTCTCTTGGGTGATCTTCGCCGGGATGGCCGCTCTCCTCCTCTCCCAAGGTAGGGCCGGGCGGGGATGCTGCGGGGGATGCAGCCGAGGCGTGCGGAGGGTGCGCGGCCCCACGGCAGCACCCTCCGGGGGTGACTTGGGGGGGGGGGGGTGTGGGAGGGAAAGGGGGGGAGTGAGGAGCCCCCCAGAGCGGGGGCAGAGCTGGGAGAGGGTCCCCAGCCCGCTGCTAAGTTGCGGGGGGTGCGGATGCGGGTACGGCACGGCGGCATCTCCCAATTCGTGCTCCTTCCCGCGGTGCGCCGGGCTGGGGGGGGAACTTCTCCCATGGCGCAGCAACCCGGGTGTGATTTTTTTTTTATTTTATTTTTATTTTTTTTCTGCGGGGGGAGCCGGTGCCGAACGACTCTGCCATCTCAACTTAAGTTCCCGCGGAAGCAATGCATCCAACAGGCTGGGGGAGGGGGGAGGTCGGGGCCCCTCTGTGTTACCCCCCCCCCCCTTTGCATTGCCGGACCTGCCTGCAAGGTCGTCCCAAAAACTCGGTGCAGCCCCGGCTCCTGCCTGCTACCCGCCCCCCCCCCCCCAACCCGAGCTGGGGAGTTGGGAAGTCCTTGTCCAGCCTGTCCCGGGCGGGCACGGCTTCCTCCTCCTCCCGGGGGATGGCGCTTCGGAGCGGGGGGCTTTTGCAAGGAGGGAAAAAAAAAAAAAGGCAAAAAGCAAGGGTAGAAGGGGGGAAAGGAGGAGGCAGAAGCCAGCCCCATCTGGCCGGGAGCGCTGAGCCTGTCAGTTTGCGTTAGTCTCCTCGCAGCCATCTGGAGGGGCTGTGGGAGCAGGGTTGCCTCCGTGGGAGGAGAGGACGGGGCCGCATCCTGCACCGGGTCGTCTGCGGAGCTCGGGCTGGGAAGGGGAGATGCGCCCCGGGGGCTGCGTTGCACCGTGCCCGCCCGGGATGCTGCCAGCCCCGTCGCGGATGGTACCCGCGGCTCCGGCCGGGGAGGCGGGGCTTTGCGGGGGATGGATGCACCCCGGGGGGGATGGATGCACCCCGGGGCGGGGGGGGGGGGGGCGGTGGATGCATCCTCCTTCTGCACGCGGAAAGGGAGAGCAGCCAGCAGCGGGAGGCAGCTACCTCTGCGCTGCCCCGGTGCCCACCGAGGGCTGGGGACAGGGTTTGGGCACCCGCATGCCCAACTCAGCCCTGCTTGTCCCCCCGCATCAGCCGAGATGCTCTGCAGCAGGACCCCGGTGGGGTGTGAAACCCCTGCCTGCGTGGGGCAGGGGGCTGTCCGAGCCGGGATGGGGGCTGCTGTGTGCTGGCAGAGCCGAGGGGGGAGATGGCCAGCCGCCATCGCCGCTCAAACTTCTCTCTCCTGGGCAGGCTGGGCCCGCTCTTGCGGAGAGCCACCCCTGCCATATCGACCGGCACGGGCTGCTTAGCATGCACATCACACGCCAAGGCATTTCTCCTCTTCGCCTTCCTCCCTGTCTCCCTCCTCAAGCGCTCTCCTTCTCCCAGCATTGCTGCTTCCCGCTCTCGCTGCTTGGGATGCTGGCATCCCTGCACCCCCGGCTTCCAGAGGGGTTTCCTGGGGATGGGAGCCCCAGCCCCCTCGGCCGTTGCCTCTGCGGGGACCCCAGGTGGGGTGGTGGAGAGCTGGGGCTCCCCAGGATGGGGGCAAAGCTGCCCTTCCTCTCCTCATTGCTCCTGCCCTGAATTTGTGCTCTTTTTTTAAAAAAAATGATTGGTTTTTGCTCCTGATTTGGTTTCCTTGCAGTCCTATTCCCTGGCTCCGGTCATCTCTCATGCTTCCTCTCCCTGTTCTCATCAATGCTTACAGATCAGAAAGTAGTTGGGGTTTTCGCTTGCTTTCTTTATTTTTTTTTTTTAATTCTCCTTCTTGGTGTGGAGGAATGTGCTGCCTCCCCAAGCAAAAAAAAGTTCCCCGAGTCCCCTGCCTTGTAGGAGTCTGATTTGGGTGCCAGAAGTCCCTGAGTCACTGCCAGGGTGGGGGGAAGCAGGGATCCATGCTGCACTGTGGTCCAGGGGGAACCCAGGGCTGAGCCGTGGGGTGCTGGGCAAAGCATCGCACAGGGTAGCCTTTGGCAACAAAAAAGTTTGGGCCTTTTTTGGGCTGGGAGATGTTGGGTATGCTAGGTTGTTGGAGGGAAGGAGTCCCCCATGGAGTTTTTCTTGCATAATTGTATTCCAGAGAGTCATTTAAAAAAAAAAAACCAAACCAAAAACCCAGCAAAAAGAATTTTTCTTTCTAGCAAAAACTTTCTGAAGGGGTTTTGAGAAATTGGTGGTCATTAAGCGCCAAAGGTAATATATAGATATATATACATGCAGGCATGGCCAAATATCAGCAGTATGGTGCTGCTGCTTCGTGAACTCCTCCGATATTCGTGGTATTTTTTTGGAATTTCTAACTTTTCTCTCATGCTTGGTATGCAAAAGGGGAGCTGGCTTGTGTTTGAAAATGCGAAAATTATCGTCATGCAGGAAAACTGTGTTTTGCACAAATCTACTACAAATAGCTCAAGAGATCTGTGCTGCCCTCTGCAGCAGTTTATCAATACTCCAGGTCATTTACCTATTTACAGCCAAACAAACAATAAGAAAAGTGGTTTGTGAGTATGCTTGAGAGTAAAGTGGAGCGTGAAGTGGGATAATTCGTAAGTGCTTGACCATCTGCATTTGTACAAACCTCCATAGCTCCTCCAAGTTTTGCGGATTCGCTGTTGGTTGTGGTTTTTTTTGTTTTTTTTTTTTTTGGAAACCTGCCCCCAAAACGGGAGATGTTGAGTTAGGGAGGTGCTTTCTGAGCCCTGAAATGTCTGGTATGGTTTTGTGCACGTCGATGCTGCCGTTCCCAAGGGAGCTGTTGGCTACTGGGTGTTGGTGCTAGAGAGCAAGACCGGGGCGCTTGCTCGGATGCTGCATCTCCATGAGGATGAGATGCAGGTGTCCGTTGCATCACACACGAGGGGCAGAGCCGGCCAAAGACCCAGCCATGGCTTGAGGAAGGGAGCTGGGAAGACTGAGGCTACAGAGGGCTGGGATAGCCCCGGGCGTTGGGAAACGAGTGGCTATTTGGCAACACTGCTCTCATTGTGTTTGCTGTATTTTTTTTTCTGCGTGATTTTTAAATAGCGCTAATGAATACTTAGAGCATATTTAAGGACCCAGCAGCTGTGTTTTCTTTTCCTTCTTTCCATGGTTCAAAGTAGAGCGATGGTCTCGCCCGGTGTCCCTGACTCAGACCCACCTCGATTTCTTGAGGAAGAGGAGGGCTTGTGCAAAAAAACCCACCCCAGCACGTGGGAGTGGAAGAGAGAAGAAAACTCTTCACTCAACCGTGCGTAAAAGGATTAACCAGGCTAAAAGGTCATAGAAGATTTAGCTGGGCCTTTAGCATCAGTAAGCCAAGAATTATGGGAATTTGATTTACAAATTAGCATAAAGACCTTATTCTAATAAGCATAGAAGCTGAAATAGGTATGTAAAATAATAGCATATGTCAACATCATACACGGAGCGTTCCTCAGCCGGAAGAATTATTTGCTCCGCCGATGTGGCTGGGTTACAGATAACTCCCAAACCAAAACACGGGCTACGCTCGTGTGCAATGAAAAGGCTGGATCTGGCCCGGAGACGCATCTTGGGAAGGGCAGGATTTGGGATCGCCGCCTGGGTCGGGGCCATGCAATCCAGGAGGACTCCGGGATCTTGGCAGAGGCGGGAGGGGGAAACCTTCTGGCAGTTCGTGCAAGAAGGTAATTGCACTAATGAATGCGTATAAGAAAAATTACGTGTATCGACATCTTTCTGTGAATACCTGGATTTATTGTTCCCCGGGGAAAATATTAGATGTGGCTTCGTGGTGGTTAATAGTTACCGTGCAGGTCAATAAAATGTGATATTCACCCCAACAGCAGAAAATAGCTATTTAATAGGTAATAACAGTAATAATCAATACCTACATGATTAGATAACCCAGTTATATGTAGTACATAAAAGGAGGGGAATGCGCTCTGGTTACTCAATGGCCTGATTTGGAGTGTTGCTGAACATCTGGCGTTCTTGTTGATTTTAACCGTAGCTGTAAGCAGGTACCCAGCACCTCTGGAAATCAGGCCACCGCATGGGATTAACTGGCACATTTTTAAGACTCAGCAGAGCAAACAGGAACCCAGGCAGACCTTTGGGACTGGAAAGATGCTTTTGAAAGCAGGCTGCACGGCGCAAAAATGTGGGACGGCACCTAAAACGCTGGGTTGGCGCTTGGGATCTCGGGTGGGTGGGTGGCTCTGCCGTGGGTGCTCTGTGCAGCATCGCACGTGGGGTTTTTTCATGCACGGGGTATTACTGCTTCCTCGGGAGCATCCCTCCACTGATCTGGTTGTGCAGTGGTTGGCTGGCAGGATATAGCGAGGGGTAAAGTTGTTGTGGTTGCTCTACGCTGCGTATATGGAGCGATGTCCATCAAAAGAGTTGCTATTTGTAACGAGAGCGCCTATATTGCGGTGCGATGGGCAACGCGCGCCAGAGTTGGTTCATGCTGTATCTACAACAGCTTTAGGAGCCCCAGTTGTGGGACAGAGATGTGTGAGGTACCGACACGCTGCTGCACGTTTCAGGAGGTGCAGTTGCTTACTGCTCTTAAAACACAGGCGTGAAGAAGGTGGCTGTGGTTATCAGCGGTGGGATAAGTGAGGAGGCAATGAAGAAGACTTTGCATGGCCAAGGAGGTACAGGACTGGTTGGCCGACCCTGTGTTTGGGATGGAACTCACTGACCAGCCAAGAGGAGGTGAACATGAGTTTGACAAGCAGAGAAGATCAGGTGGTAGCTGTGAGCTTGGGGGAAAAAATAAAACCTTCCTCTGGTATCATTAGGTTTGTGAAGCATCATAGGGACCATCCCAGCCAGCTCAAAACAGACTTGTCTAGTCCTTTTTCTAAGATTTGGTTGTGCTGGGTGCTCTGGAGGCTGTGACCAGTTTTGGGATGTCCCAGTGCTTAGCAAAAACTACTTTTCCTTATCCGCGTGGATCCACTATAGGAACCCTGGCTTACGGTTTTTGTGTCTTTGTCTTGTGCCAACCCTGTCTTGTGCACGAGACAAGTGCATTTGATATTGGAAGTGTCTGCTTCATGTATTTTTCTTGCTGCTTTTGCTTAAAAATATCCATATTTGTGATTTCCCCCCACCATTTTATTTTTTCCCTATGGGGAAAAAAATGATCAGTTGACAGATCTAGGTCAAGTTAGCAAGCAGGGCTTGCTGTTTTCTGTGATAAACCAGGGTGGAGGTGGAGGGGGAGAGCTCACCAGCCTGCTTCCCAGGCAACTCACAGTCAGACGGCGGAGGTGGGCTCCAAGCCTTCCTCCGCAGCCTGGGAAGCACCAGAAAATATCTTTCTGGCCATGGGGATGGGGAAAAAAGCCACTTTTTGCATCTGTCTTTCCTTCCCAAACTTCAGTGGTGGTAGGGGAGGGCAAAATTTTCTTTGCTTGTTCCCCGGTTGAAGGGATGCCTTACTAGAGCAGGGCTTTAAAGAGGGTAAATATGATTTTTTTTTTTCTCAGTGTTACTGAATTTGCCTTTGATGCGCAGTGGCAAATCTCCCGCTAGACTCAATGGGACCCAAACGTGATCCATCTCAGATGTTCATGGCATAAGGCTTGCAGCTGCCTTGGACTTGCGACTTGGAGTTGAGCTGTTGGTTTCAAATAGGGGCCAAAATGAGCAAGGTGCCAGGATTTGGGATTCTGTAGTGGAAGTCCAAGCCATACTGCTGTCTCCCATCTTCAGCTGGCATCCTCCACCTCCGCGCATGGGTCTTTCCAGGCCTTTGGTAGCTTTTATAGGCAAAAAAATAAAAAATTTTGCAAAGGATGAGCTCTTCGTCACTGCATCCCCTGGGGCACCCTCATCCCAGGGGCCTGGGGCCCTTTTGCGGGTGCTGGTGCATCGTCCAGGCATCGCACACCCCGTGCACGTTTGGAGCTGTGGCTGCTAGCCCCAGGGAGCTAGCCACCTCCCTCCTCCTTCCAGAAGCACGCACCTTGCTCTTGGTTAATAATAAATCAGAGGTGCTGCCTTTGCCGGGCTCTGTTATCTCCCGCCAAGAAGGATATCATGGATTTTTGATGGGCTTACAGTTAATATGTCCAATGCTGAAAGCTGTTGTAAATTAATTGACCCTTTGACCCCCTTGTCCCGTTGACTGTTCCTACTAAAGACAATGTTTGGTTCTTGGCATCCTTCCCCCCCCACCCCCCATTTTTCCTTCCTCCAGCTCCTCCGCCTCCCGCATGCTTTGCTTACTAATCAGGGGGAGCCGAAAAAGGCCCTCTGAGCAGGGCTTCACGCAGCCGAGGAGCTGCGCCTCCAAAATGCTTTGTAGCAGCCGTGCGGGGAAGCCAGGATCCCGGGGACTCAATGTGCATAAATTACTGATGGTTGGAGTATTCCCTTTAAAGCAGTGGGGAGGCGGTGATGGAAGCTTGGCACGGCATCCTCCTCCTTCCCACGGGGATGGGGACAGAGCAATGTGCCTGCTGCCAAGGCTAAAATGTCATGGGTGCAGCACCGAGGACCTTCTGGAGCTGAGTGGGGACCCATCAGTGGGGTGCAAGGGTGCTCAGCACCTTGCTGAGGGCGCTTGTGTCCATCGAGCGAGCTGCGGGTCGTGCCAAGCGCTTGCTTTTGGAGCCGCGGTGGGTCTGGCTCGCAGGCAGGATGGGAGCGGGAAGGAGCAGAAGAAGATGCTGTGAGCACGGAGGTCCTGGGCTGGGACGTGGGTCCTGGGTTCACATTGGGCTCATTGCATGGTCCTTCCTCTTCCTCGCTTGGTCACACGCTCCATAAGGATACCAGCCGTCTTTCCTGTCTTGCGTCTGGTTTGGCTAACCTGGATTTGCTTTGAAAATGTATTTTTTTTCCCCGCTACGTAATTGTACATCACGGAGCACGGGGAAACCCTGGTGTAGCTTGGAAAGGAGCTTGTGATACTCGGCTCGCGTGGCCCGTTCGCATCCTCTCGTGACTCGCGATGGGAGACGGCAGCTGCGAAGAAGTAGGAAATGCCACAGGAAATTGTATAATATTAGAGATGAAGCAGAGTGGTTTGTTTATTTATTTATTCCAAAACGGAATAAACCAGAACAATCGCAAATTCCCAGTGAAAATAAATTCTGGGAAAAATAGGGATTGATTTTTTTTGAAATATTTTTGTTCCGATTTGGAGCTTTATGTACAAAGTTGTGAAGTGATTTCAAATAATAAAAAAAAGAAAAGAAACCCAAAGGCTGCATTCCAGCAGTATCAAAAGAGCCTGGAGACTCGAGCCTTGTTACATTTTGTTATTGTTATTTCTTCAAAACAGATCCTCTGCTAATGTTTTGATTTTGCCAGAAACGGCATTCTTGATGTAAAGAACTGGTTTGAAAGCCAAATCTGACCCGCCTCACTGGAAGCGTGACAAGCACTTGAAGCGAAGCAAGGGTCATTAATACTCTAATATTATCTCGCCGTTTAAGTGGGTTCCCCCCTCCGTTGGGGGAGTTATCTGGTGAATACACTAAGTTCCTGGGCTGGTTTGGTTGTTTTCTAGCTTTCTTCCCTTTCTGCGGGACAGATGGTATTTATACATCAGAGGATGCCTGCGTTAGACTTTTTTTAATTTTTTTTTATTTTTTTTTTTGTTTGCAAAGTCAATCCCCAAAGCCAGCACCGGGGTTTTTGATAGCGGGCCGAGGAGGAGGAGAGCGGCGGGGCTGGTTGGCAAGAGGTGAATTTGGATTTAGCGTGAGTGACATCTCTCTTCATGAAGCCCTTTCTGGAACAAGGCTGGCGGGGAGAGGGATGCGTTAGAGGCTGGGGGAGCGACGAAGCCAAAGCCGCCTTGTCATTGAAGACAACATTTACAAATTTGTATTATTTATTGTTTACTTTTTGTGCCGCTTTTCTGCACGTCGACGCTTTCTGTTGTTCGTTTTGGGCTTCAAAACCTGACATCACATTAGCAGCCGGCTCCAAAGCCCCCAAATAATGCATAAACTATGATTATTCCTTCTGATCCACTTGTGTTTATGTAAATGGCTGGAAAAGCAGTTTTCAGCTTATTTCAGAAGCTTAAGGGATTCATACCAAGCCTATTATTGAAAAATCAGAAAGTGAAAAGCAACTTCTGAGATGAGGAATTAACAACTCAATGGCAGCGTGCGTACTGCTGGCCGTACGGGATCCCAGACGGGATTTCCCCCAGGGATCCCAAAATCAAACACGTGGCGACAGGTTTTGTCAGGGAGGGGGGAATCGAGGAGGGGCGAGGGTCTGGGTTGGGAAGCTGGAGAGGGAGCTGGGGTGTCAAGCGTGGGCGGTGCTGGTGGTCAGGTTTTTGGGCTGATGGAGCATCACTGGTTGCAAAAGCCACCGGTCGCTTGGCTGGTAACGCCGGCTCCGCATCCCTTGCGTGGGTGTGCGCCGGGAAAGGCTCGGGAGCACCCATAGATCCCCGGAATGGCTGTCCCTGCTCTGTGCAAACCTTTTCCCTCTGCCCCAGGGGAGATGGGAACAGATGCAAATCCTCTTTGGGGCGCTGGCCCTGCAGCATCTCATCCCTCCTCTCCTGCTGCTGGTTATTTTTTTATTTTTTTTTTTTCCCCCCGGTTCGGTCCCTTTCCCCCTTCCTTATGTTAATTTCCCACCTGAGCACCAAGTACTTTATAAATAGCAAATCTGAAATGAATTTCCTAGCAGCAATCATTATCTCCCTCGACAGCCATTAAACATTCACACAAGCAGAGCAAAATGACAAAGGGGATTGATTTTTACAGTATGTTGGGGGGGAGGTGGGAGGAAGGAAATATGTTGACGAGGCTTTTTTTTTTTTTCCCCCCTCTCCACTCTCCCCTCCCTTCCACATCCTCTGTGTCGAGGAATTTAAAATCGCCCAGCGAGTCCTTTTTGAGATCAGGATGGAAGGGGGTGGGAGAGAGCAAAGTTGGGGGGGGGGGAAATTTTTATTTATTTTTTTTTTTTTTAAAAAGCAGCCCTATTCCCTCCTTCTTCAGGCCCTGCAAGCTTCGCTCCGATCTGTCAGCTGCGTGCGAGTGGTAAACATGAAGTTAGTTACGCGGCCCCGGCTGTTGAGATGAATATGTCAGAGTTAATGTCTCTGAAGATGGAGGGGTGGGCTGGAGGGGGTGGGGGGGGCCCCAATCTCTGCAGCCTTCTCAGCAGAATAAATGTTGATGCAATAGTTGGGAGCCGGCGAGCTGCTGCCGTATGAGGCACTGTAGCTGAAAATTTAACTTTGATTTCAATTTTCATATTTGTCAGCAATAATTAGATTCAAGAAATGTTTTTGCCGCTGTTCTAAAATACTAATAAGTAGGAGCCTTTGTAGTATGGCTAATGGAGTCTTTTTTTTCCTAGTGGGCTAGAAAAATTCCATTAAAGGGAAAAGTCATACTATATTACCATGCTTCAACATGCAATGACTTGGCTGCCACGGGAATATCTGCGCTGGGAGACAGCGGTCCTCGCTTCGAGCTGCGGGGATGGTGCTCGTGTCCCACGGTCGCGATCTGATGGGGCTTCCGGGGGTGGGCTGGCAGGGGGGCAGTGATGCTCTTTGGGGCAGCTGGAGGCTTTTGAAGCGTTCAGGAGATGATATTGCAGTGGTAGCCTGGCTCTGGTCCAGCCTGCTCACCTCGGCGGTTGTTTTTGCTATTGCAAACTCCCCTGGGGTTTCAAGCCTTCGATCAATTGGGGGAGGTCTCCCCTTGGCAGCTCTGGCAAAGGCAGAAAGCCCCTTCTCCCCCCTCCCCACCCTGCTGCGTGGATTTCCGTGGCGGCACGTTTTATCCCAGAGCAACGCCGGAAAGGAAAGCGATATTAAATTTGCTGGCGATACGCACAGCAAATGGGGGAAGCTCTAAGTTGTGTCATTCTGAAGTTACTTCAGCCTATTAAGAAAACAAAAGCACTTGTGGAGTGAGAAATGGAAATGGCCAACGCGGCCCGATTAATCCTGGATGTACAATTCCATTAATAAGCCAGCTTTTAATAGGTGGCTCTTTCCAAGAGCTGCTGGGACTAAGAATTGATGTATTCGCTGTAATTGTACTGCAAGTAATAGGATATGAAGAAAATTGTATGGGGAACCTGTTCCTTTGCCACCGTTTTCCAATCAGTTGAAATAATGCTTCCCCTGGAAGAACCCAGCAAGGTAATGATACTTAAATCTAAATGGAAACAGGAATATTTTTAATTTCGGTGGAGGTGATTTTGGCCCATGTTTTGAATCCCCATAGAGGGGGAAGAAGCCAAAACAGCGGTTTGCAAAAGTGCCGGAGGAAATAGGGATCCCAGTCCCGATGGAAATGCCCTGTGGCTGGATACTGGGGCTGCTCTCCCAGGCTGGGCGATGGGATGCGGCCGCCGATGCAGAGATCTATAACGGGTCTGGGAGCCTCCGGGCACCCTCTTGAGAGCTAAGGGGGGGATCTCTGGGTGCCCGGGCATGGGGCTGCCCCGCTGGCATCTCACCCGGAGGCTCTTGTTCTCTTCGATGGCAGCGAGAGGGGCCGTCACCCTCCGCAGTTGATGCGGTTCACTGGGAGAGCTCATTACTGAGCCTGAGGTCTTCACTCCGTTCATCCCCTGTATTTATTCAGACCCACGACCCCAGGGCTCTGACAGTTTGCTCATACTCTCTTAGCAATGAACTGTTTTCATACCCCTGCAAAACCTCTCCTCCTGCTCTGTGGAGCAAATGTACCTTTGTGGCTGCTGCTCCGGGTCCCCGTGGTATATTCGGAGAGAGATTTGGGATTTATCGGTGAACATCTCTCCAAGGGCTTTTCCAAGAGCAGCGCGGCGCTGCCGTCGGTACGGCGCTGCAAATCCCAGGCAAGGCTGGGTGGATCAGCACATCCGAGGTAACGCGCAGCAGTGCCCTGGGATGCAGATCTCCGTAATATTAATGCGATTGTGGAATAATGCACATTAAAGCAAAGGCAATATTAGCCGTAAGAGCTGACTGACTCAAAATCCAGGCGGTCGCTGATTATTTGTTAATGGGCTGGGGAATTTGGAGAAGTTTGCAGCCACTTTTTGTCTGTTCATCGCTGCTGGCCGCTGGTTAGGGGCTGTTTGTTTTTCACTCCTCCTCCCTATTTGTATGCATGCTCTGACCCTTCTTTAGTAGCAGGCGAGAGAGTAAATATAAAGGGGAGGGGAAAAAAAAAAAAGGGAGAGAGAAAAAAAAAAAAAAGCCAAGGCACAGTTCAGCTCAAATCCCTGAGGAAACAGATGTGATTGCCTTACAGAAATGGCTCCAATAAGGCCAGAAAGGAATATTGCTTTTATAGCTTTTGGGATATAAAACATTTAGAAAATGTGATTGACTGGCAGGGCCTAATTTATCATTTACCCATTTCTCTCTCTCTCTCTCTCTCTTTCTCCGTCCTCGTATCCACCCAAACACAGAAGCATGCTCAGATGGACTCATTTCCACTTTTTTGCTTTCTGTCTCCTGCCGGTAACACAAGTGCAAACCCGTTATTTCCTTGCACGCCGAGCCGTGTGCGTGCACACACAGGCACGTGTTCCCCTGTGCTCCTGACTCCTTGTCCCTCTGCCTGTGTCACGGATTTATCATCATTCTGCTAAGCACTCGAACTCCTGTGGCTATTTATAATTAATGCTCAGAAACCTGCCAATCCATTTAATGACACTAGGAGGTCATGGCCTCCCTTATAGCTTCCCATTAATCATCATTAGAACAGTTCTGGGTTTTTTACATTCTTTTTAAATGTTAATTCACCTTTATAATGCTCCTTTCAGCTCTGACTGTAAAGGGAGACTCTGTAGTGACTCCAGACTGTCTTGCAAGCGTGTGCAGGTGAAAGGCGCAGTGGGACAATTGCACTTGATAAAGTCTCTTGGATGTCTCCCGCTGGAATGAATTACGCTCACAAACTCTGCCAGATGGGATTTCTCCACTGCCCTCTGCTGCCTGCTCCTCGCAGCGATGCTGGCACGGCTCCCTCCCTCCCAGCTCCATCTCTCAGGTACCACCGAGCCCCTCGCAATCGCTCCCTACACGTGCACCGCTGGGAAGCGTGCAGCGAGCGGTTCCCGGAGGGGAATAAGCTCATCGATGCTGGTGCAGAGCTCGAGAGGGCCGTGCGTGCTGTGCCAGGTTGTGCTCGGGCACATCTTTGCTGGGCAAGCTTGCTTTGGCTCATGCATGGCTTGTTTTATGGGGTTGTGGTTGTCACATCCCCTCGGCATCTTGGTTTGGGTGGAGCATCAAACATCCCTTGTGAAAGTTAACAAAAATCCCAGTTCCCGGAGAGCAGGGCTGCTCGCAGCGGTGTCCATCTCCTTTTCTCTGCTGCTCCCACCCTGGAAGCAGGAAACCCTGAACCCTTTCGCTGTGCCCCAAAGCACCCTCTGTCATCGTCTCAGCCCCAGACTCTCGGTGCAGCAGAGGGGCCTTAGCAGAGATGTCAGGCGGCAGCTTGGAGGAAGGAGAGCTCCGGCTGCAATCTGGTAGCTTTTGGCAAGCACCAGCTCTGCTTAAATAGCCCTCTCTTGGCTTGCTGTCGGAAGCAGTCGTCCCCTCTCTGAAGTCAATCTGTGCTCGCCATTAACGGGAGCGGGTCTGCAGCGGTGCCCGTCCGATCTGGATCCTTTCGGGAGGAGTCCCTGGTGTGGCGGTGCACGGCTTTGCCGAAGTTTGCCGTGATGCGTGGAGCCGTGGGAGCTGCTTCTCTGATGGAGCTGCTGGAGGTTTTTCATAGCTCTGGGTAATAAAACTGCAAAGCATCCTGTGACTCTTGTTTGGCGATCATGCTTTGCTCAGCAAGACGGGGTGAGGCTCCCCTTCACTGGGAGGCACCCACAGCCCTGCGTACGCTTCGGGTGGGCTCGGGTTCGTGCTGGCCTCTCTTTTTGGGTGAAACAGGTTCACTCCTGCTCCTTTGGGGAGTTCTGGTCTTGATGAGAGTCAAGCCCAGCCCCGTTTCTCTGAGTAAATACGCCAGCAGCATTTGGCTTAATGAACTGTGGCTTTTAATAAATGGCTCTTATCTTGCTGAAGTGCTGCTAAATTGTCAGGATTTAAAATTAGCCTAATAGATTTGCGGGCGATGTTTTATTCACTGGTTAGTTGGAAAGAGACGGAGAGAGGGGGAGAGATGGCTCCACCCAGTTCTCCCTGCATTATACAAGAGTTATTTATTTGTTTGGGCCGAAGGGGAAATGTTCTGGATTAATGTGCGATGCCTCAGCACCTGACTTAATGAGAATTTAGAGACCTATCCCAAACTGATAGTCTCCAATTAATCACTCGGTGGCCCCTCTGCTTTGCTGTCCCTGGAATATATTTTTCAAAGTGGTGGTTGGGTTGCGGTACCCACTGCTGCTTGCCAGGAGAGGGGGACAGGGATGGACTTAGGGAGGTTTTTGGGTGCTGTGGTGGCTTACAGGACCACTTCTTGCAGCTTTGCGCCGTGTCGATGCGGAAGCAGAGCCTGTATATCTCTCCATATACCATATGTGTACCTGTGCAACTTGTATTCTTGAGCAAAAAGTTGAGCTGGTCCTTGCTCAGCTTGTGATACGTCCCATGAACTTGCGTGAGCTGCTTTGTGCCTCTTGACAGCGCAGAGCCGGTTATGATCCTGTTGACAGTTTGGAGACATATGGAGAATCAAGGCAGAACAGTGTTTTATAATAGAGTAATACGGGATGTGGTTGGGATGAAAGATGCCAGGGAAATGTCAATCACTATCATTATCCTAACAAACTGCTGTACCTGCAGAGATAATAATAATATTTAGCAATTATATAGCACCTAACAAGCTCAAACGGTGCAGACGGTAGCTAATTAAATCTCCCAAGACTTCCTTTGGGTGGGTGTTTTCCTAAGAGTGCGGACCGGCTTCTGCCCAGCGTTTTGTGTGAAGATAAATGTGCTTCTCCCCCACTTCCCAGGTAGGGAAAGGTGGCGGTCCTGCGGAAAATCCTCAGTAAGGACGAGCCTGAGCTCGGGAGCGGGCTCGAAGTGAAGGCAGCGGGCAATTCTGGCACTGCGTTGTGCCACTCGATTCCGTGACCCAGATGGCCAAAGGTGCTGGGATGCTGAACGCCTCAGTGTGCTGGTTGCTTGTCCTTTCTGAAATCGGGGAGAGGTCGGGTGCTGGGCGCCTGAACGAGCACCCTGCCAGCATTCCTCGGTGAAGCAGAGGTGGTGGTACAGGTGGTTTGCAGGGCTGGACGGTCAGCAACGCATTTTCTCCTTTGTCCTTCTGGGCTGCTGCTGTTTCCCCCTTGGTTCATCATTCCCCTGCCCAACCTGCGTCCCTGTTGTGACTGAGCTGCGCTCTGAAAAAGCTTTCTGGAAGGTGATGCTTCTCAACCAACATCCCAGGTTTGGCTGGGGCATCCAAGATCACAGCGATAGAAAGCAAGACTTTCAGTTTTTTCCCATTTGTATTCTTTTCACCTTGTCCTTTTTGGAAAGCAGCAGGTGGAACGATACGCGGCTGCTTGGATCCAGCCGGGATCCTCGACCCCTGCCCGGCAGCGTGCTACTCCAGCCCTGTGCGGCCGCGGTCTCCCTGTGACTTTGTGAAGGTCAGCGTTCGCATCTGAAGTGGGGCTGGTAGTAGCAATGCATGATGCACAGTGTCAGCCATAGAGGAAATATTGTATATAAAAGATAAGTTTTTTCCTTTCTTGTGGCAGAGGAACAAGGCGCCGGGTTCATTTAGCATTCATAAAGTCTTGCTTTGGAAACGCCTTTAAGTACTGCTGAGGGAGACTTGAAGGAGCGTGTTTGAGAGTCAAATGCACATCTCCTTGGGCTCTCCTTTCATCTGCTTTAAAAAACACAATCTTTTTTTTTTAATCTTTTTTTCCCCCTCTGTAAAAATACTAATCTTCTCCAACAGCAGCAGACACCCAGGGTGCAGGCGCTCAGCAATTAGTTCAGTGAACAGAATAAGCGAGGAGCAGAGGGAAAGGGAGGCTCAGCCAAGTACCGGGAGGACGGCGAAATGCAGCCTGCTAATTAGGAGGCAGCACAGCATGGCGCGGTGGGACGGCGCCTGGTTAATTCGGGTGCAAAGCCACTAAGTCGCGATGCGTGTCACCTGCCCGGGTGGCAACGCGCTCGCCGGGATGCCCAAGTGTCCTCAGGGATGCTGGGCTGACCTTCGGCAGAGAGGAGTACTTAGCAGGGAATTTGGGTCTTGGTTTGGATCCAAAATCAAGTGGTGGAAGAGCCCAGGGAGGATGAGGTGAGGATGAAGCATGCAGTTTGGCTAGATTTGCAGCCTCGCGAGCATAATCCCAACTCTAAGCTGGCCACTGAGTCTCTGTTGGGAGAAACACATGGAGCTTTTGACTTGAGTCCTCTCTGGACTCTCGGCCAACATGGGGAGAGGAGTGGCCAACCTCCAGAGGCTGGGCTTTCCCGGCTGAGAGTCATCACGTTGGACTTCATGTCGGTGTGGAAATTCAACGGGTGATTCCTATTATCGTCGGAGGAGCTGAGACAGAAGGAGAAAGCGTGGAGAGAGAAGAAAGCAACAAGTGGTGTTGTCATCCAACCTCCTTCGGATCGTGAAGAGCCAGCTTCACGAGAAGTGTCAGATGGGCAGAAGTTCAGCTCAGCTCCTCCTTTTGGCTGAAACTTTTCTCGTCCTTGAAATCTCTCTCCACCGCTCTTCACTTGAGGGAAGGGAATTTATTGCAATGAAATATGTTGTCTTGTGGCTTTTTATGAAAACAGCACATGTCACTGCCCCTATTTCCTGGA
This sequence comes from Grus americana, assembly GCF_028858705.1. Lineage (NCBI taxonomy): Eukaryota > Metazoa > Chordata > Aves > Gruiformes > Gruidae > Grus > Grus americana. The sequence goes on from NC_072875.1 coordinate 5,566,909, forward strand.
GCCAAAGGATGTGGCTGGATTTCAAAAAGAAAAGGACTGGATGATTTCATTATTACTAACAACTGTTCCCACCAAGATAAGGACAGTCTAATCACATTCCCTGGGCAGAAGTACCAGGGGAACCAAAAGGGAACGTTTCCATTTGATTTTTCCGTGTTGTCTTCTGTGTTTTTGTCGTTTTTGGTACCGTGCGGTGCCAGAAGCAGGCTGCGAGGCTAAATGGGCTTGGGGGAGAGCGTTATGGTTATCAGGGCCCTGGTGTCCCAGGTTGGAGATGCTTTGCCAGCAGCAGCCTTCGTCCAGCCTGACGCACAGATTTATTTCCGTGGGCTGCCTGCGGTCAGCGTTGGGGCTCCGCTGTCCCAAACGCCTTGGGAGAAGTCTGAACTGATGATGGAGGCTCAGCACTGAGTACTTTTTCAGCCTTTTTTTTTTTTTTTTTTAATTTGCAAGTCCTCCAGAAGAAAAGTGCCACCCCCCTCACAAAAAAAAAAATAGATTAGCACTTACTGCCAATAGGTTTGATTTTCTTAATTGCAGATGCCCCTGAGAACTGATCTGTAGCTGAAGATTACCTCCAGAGTGAGCACGAGTCCAACTCGGTGGATGCCCGTGCCCGTTCCGTGTTGTGTTGCCGAGAGGTGACGTTCACCGTAGTGCAACCCAGGTTGAACCAATTCGGCTCGTAACTGCCTGCCCAAGAGAAGGTGAGGACTGGGGCAGAGTAGAGCAAAGAGGTGGATGGGGGCAAGTTTCGGCTGTGCCCTCTAACACGCACTTCTTCTGCCGGCACGGAGTCGAGCTGCCACGCGTCCCCGCTGAAAAGCTTCGTGTCGCAGGGAAGGAACTCTCTAGACTTTGATTTGCCTTGTAGCAAGAGATAACATTATCGTCTCGTCCTTTAATGATTTGAGGACAGAATATTTTTTCGCATCAATTTATCTCGGTAGCCCTGATTCTGCTCTCGTGCCGCTGGCGGGCGGACGGTGTAAAAATCAGTGCAAGGGAATAGGATGAAGTAACTCAGTCTTCCTCCTCACCCTCTCCCTGTTTGCATGCCCTTAGCACTTAGGAGCGCCGTAAAAGCACTAATTGATCGGTCCCGTTAGCACAGTCGGCGAGGAGTTGTCATTTGGCGAGCAAAGTGGGGTGCTCTCTTCTGGAGCAGAGGGTCACCGATTCAGGTCCCAGCAGCGACCACCCAAAGAGAAAAGATGACTTATAATTACATTCATAATTGAAAGTGATTAATGGTAGCAAAAGAACTTCGAGCGATTTCTTGTAATTAAATACTAATTTTAATTCCTTTGCAGTGCCGAGCACCATATTTGCTTTACTGGTGATATTTATGGCTGCGCCTTAGCACAGTTTAATATCTTAAAAATACATGCTCAGTGATTAACATTTTTTTTTGTAACTCGGTAAACAAGTAAATATCAATTAATTTGTTTACTTTGTGCCTGCAATTAGTGATTATTATTTCATATTTTTGAGGATCTCTATTCTGGGGGATTTGTGGCTTTGAGTGGAAGCAGAGGAACCCTTGATTGCTCCCAAGTCAAGGGGAATCCTGGTCTCTGCTCCAGGATGCTTTAGCTGAAGAAAAAAAAAAAAAAAAAAGAGCTAGGAGGAGGAGGCAGTGATCACACCTGCAATGGTTTAGTACGGAGGACATCATGGCCAAGTTTTGAGCCTGCTGGCAGCAAAGCCTCTTGTGAGGGCTTGGTGCAGGAGGAAGGGAGTTGTCTGCACGCGGCAGATGCTCGCTGGCTGTTGCTTGGTCTTGAAGAACAGAAGTGTCACGGAATCTGCTGTTTCTGCCAGGTTTTGCTGTCTGTAAGTGACACCTTTCAAACTCAGCTGCTGCTTGCGATGCTGCGTGTCAAGGGATGCTCGGGGCTGCCCTCCCTCTCCCCTTGTTCCAGCTGCCAAGCTTGCCTCCTCCCCGCTGCTCTTCAGAGAAGGCATTTCTCCTGCCCACGCATGCCGTAGCCTTGGCTGGACCTTTTGGACGATCTATTTGCAGAATTTAATATTTCATCCTTAATACTATCATCGTATTGATTTGGTTATGAATTTTGACATGGCAAACAGGGCACGTCACCGCTGGCCAGCATGGTTTGGGGTTTGGCCGTGGGCAGGGAGCCGATGGATGCTGTTTTGGGTGGCTGTACCTGGGTAGAAGCATGGGGTGCCACCAAACCGGGAAGGATTCCCATCCAGTGCCCCGGGAGAGCCACCATGATCTGCTCTAACTGCGAATATCATTGAGCCTGGGTTTGTTGATCACCCGTACCAGCTGTATGGCTCTCTTTCAAGCACTATAGGATGAGCGTTGTACAGCTAGATGGGCTCCCGTCCTTCCTGCGACTTGACAGAGTTGTTTTCGGATGAGCCAGGCTGGGAACGCGTTTCCCAAAAACTTGGTCGTGCTCACATAGCAACACACTGGGCCAGAAAGCACTTGATGGAAATCACGTCTCTTCCTCACCAGTTCCTTGATTCCTTGCTAATGCTTTTCATTCCCTCTTGCTGCTTGAGAGAGCTGATCGTCTGATTAAATTAAGACAGACACAAAAGCAGCTGGCCTGCCAAAGCCTAGGATTTTATTAAAAATAATATTGTTTACAGAGTTCTCTCCTTTTATGGTGCATATAAAACAGCGTGTTCCACCCGAGCAGCCGGCAGGCTCGCTGCAATTTACCCGGGAAGAGGGAAGAGATGGAAAGACATTAAACCTTGTCTTGATGGGGAGTAGGGAGGGCTTGGAGGAGAGGGAGGTTGGGGATAAGAGACGGAGCGTAGCTGTGAGAGCAAATGAGAGGGAACAAAATGCGAGGGGGGGGAAAAAAAGTGGAGAAGAGGAAGGATGGTTCCCTGTTCCCCACCTCCCCTTCTCCCCTCGCATACCTGTGCTGAAATGAAGCGTTCAAAAAGGAGAGGGATGGTGAAAGAGAGGAGATAAACTAGGCCAGAGAGCTTCAGCTGGGGACCCAGCCTCCACCCGAGCGGGGAGGAGAGATGCTTGCCCTCCTTGCAATATTCAGGAGCCCTTCCCAGGCTACCCGTGCCGGTGGAAAGGCTCTTCCGCTCTGGTCTTAGCTCTTGCAGATGCTTTTGCAAGCCCTCCGGGCAAGTCAGTGCTGGGAGCACTGGCTCCCATCCACCCAAGTTCCCCAGCCTACCAAGACCTCACCAAAGAGCTCTCGTTGTTTGTAAATGATTTATTTGTAGTTTATTTGCACTTCAAGGGGCAAAGGGAGGGTACGGCACACAGCAATGGGTCACCAAGCAGAGACAAAGAGGTTTTTCCAAGGTCACAGAAGCAGCTTGAGATAGCATCCAGACGTGAACCAGGGCCCCCGCCTCCAACACACCCTTGTGCTGGCTCAAACGGGTTCGCGGTTGCTTGGGGAAGCACGGAGGAGCCTTGCTAATGCCCTGCCGCAGGAGCGCCCCGGCTCCGCTTTGCTTTCTCTCTCCTTTCCGCGTCGTCTTCTGTTTGTTTGTTTGATTTGGTTCCAAATAATTAATTGTAAAAACCCATGGCTAATGGTTTGAATGAAGGATGGATGGGTACTTTAATTAACTTGTGAAAGGATTATACACTTATGTTTTCAGTTTCCCTGACCCCAACCGAAGTAACAAGGCTTGAACATCATCCCGGCGTTTCGAGGGAGCCGAGAAGCGTGCTGGGGAGGCGGGGATCAGCTGAAGACAGCGGAAGGTTTGGAGCCGTAGCTCCAGCCTTTGCAGCTCAACACGTTAGCTATTTGCTTCTCAAGAATCGCTGAGTAAGACGCTGAGAAAAATCTTTGAAGGAAAAAAAAAAAAAAGCTCTGAGTTCCCGCTGTCCCTCCCAGCCCATCCCCAAAGCTAAATCCTCCCGATGGCTTCTCTCATTTTTAGGACGGTGCTAAGAGATGAAAGGTGTCTTCTGCGCGGATGTTTTAACGAGCAAATACAATTGAGACTCGATTCTGGCAAGTTGGGTGAGGGAGCAGGACTTTTGTGGCTCCTCTGCTGCGTGGTGCAGAAAGTTGGGACCAGGCTGGGTCAAATAATTTTCTGAATGAGTCAAAAGTGCTTTCAATATCTACAAGAGGGAGGGGGCCATAGCTTGCGCCGTGCCACTGAGTCACTGGGCAATTTCCCATCCCTCCCAGTACAAAACACTCCAGGCAGGAGCTTCAATATTGCTGCTTAAAACAAGGCGGATCGGGCTGTTTCTGTCATGGAAAATGCATGAGAAAAAATGAATTTCCATGCTGTATTTTGGATCAAAAGCCGGTTTTGCTCTAAACAAGGCCTTTTTGGCCTTCTTTCAGTAGTGATATCTGCTCCTGGAATCCTCCTCACTTATCAGTCCCCCCGCAAGCCGCTCTGTTTGATTGCTAATCTGCCTTATTATGTTTTTAAATGCACTTTAATATTTTAGTTTTAGAGACCTTGTTTTTTTTTTTTTTAAGGCCACATTCCAGCTTCTGAAGTGCGTACCTCTCTTTTACTTCAATGGCAGCCTTTCACATTTATCCCGAGGCGTAACATGGTCCTTCCACTGTTTGAAATTAGATGCGCTGATTAGAGTATCTCTCAGCCGCCACCGCCGTCGTGGTTCTGCACCTCAAAGGACGGTTCAGAGAAGAGGCTGGAAGTTGGAGCTGGGAGTATTTATGCGCTCAGCATGTGATTTCTTGGGACTTCACGCTTCTTGTAGCTCTCTTCAAGTGACCTGGAAATAGATGTCTGCTTGTAGGTCAGGAAATGCCTTATTGATGATGTAGATGTGTTTGGTAGGAGGTCTGTGATGTGCACGGGTCATGCCCGTGAGGATGTGTATGATAAGCTGGAGAGGAGGGGTGAACACACAAGGTCAATTGAAGTTCTTGCTTTTGCCCTGTTTGTTTTTAGTAAGAATGGTGAAATACTGAGGAAGCTGCTGGAAAATTGTTGCACCTGATATTCTATGTTGGGAGTGCTTCCAGCCCAGGTATTTAGTATTTTCAGTTCTTGCTGAAGCTAGCAGCAACCTAAAATCTGCCGTGCGAGCTCGGAGGTGCTCGGCCCCCATTGCAATAGGGTGCAAAGCTCGCAGAGTGCTGTCTGACAGCCAGAAATGTGTGCCTGGAGTGCTGTCTGAAGCCTAGTTAGGCTGCTGCTCTGATTGTAATCGTTCCTTGGAGAAACCTCCCTTTGTTTAACAAGAGTTAAGCATTTTGTTAAGGGAATTCATTCCGTTGTTTTGAGGTGGTGATTTCTTTTTTTTTTTTATTCTTTCCACCTCAGTTTGGTCTTGGGGAAGTCATGCGTGCCATAGGGAGGAGGCGTGATGGAGGGGGCAGATGTTGCAGATGCGGGTTTGAGCTGATGATGATGGTGCCTGGAGGTGCAGGATCCACACAGGGCTTGGCAGAGGAGCGATCACAAGTTCTGGCGGTGTTTTGCTGTTAGAAATACTTTTCTTCCTCTAAATGCTTATGTACCGGGGGTGAAGCTTTAATATGTCAGCACTTCAGATAGGGAAACTGAATCCCCAGGGGAAGGAGGATGTGTTTCACGGAGCTGGCTGGCTTCAGGAGCCACCAGTTCAGCTTGGGTGATGGGGGCTGGTCTGGGACCTCAGGCTGTGCTCAGAGCTCTGACCTGGGCGCTCGCTCGCCTCGGGGCAAATAGTGGGATCCAAGTCAGCTTGGAGACAGGTACTTACCCACCATGATAACCTTTCAGCCTTCAAATCTTTGCAAAACAGGTAAAAGTCCATCTGCGCTCCGAGGTACAGCCTTGAAATGAGGGTGATTAAAACCCCGTGGTGCTGGGGGATATGGGAATATGTTGGATATCTCTCTTGAATTCAAGCTAGCAGCCACCATGCTCCTAAACGGCCAGCCCCTGCTGTCTCTCCAGGTAGGAGTAATATTTGTCTGAATTGGTTTAGCTCCTTCAGTTTCTAAAGATGGCCAGAAAAAACCTGGTCTGATTGAGTTGCCTCGGGTAATTTTCTGTGCTTCTGTCAGTCAGTGTCTGAGACTCAGCTGTCATTTTTAGCTGAGCTTTTTCAATCCTCCCCTTGTCAGAACCCTGGCGTGGTGTGAGAGAGGGGGCGAACGAGTAACAGCATGGTCACCCACCATGGGCTGAGACGGATGGGATGCCTCTGTAGTCAAAGCCAACGTTATTTCATGAACGGTGGTAGCACCACGTCCAAATATCACGTCCAGGGGGGCTGGGGGTGGGTAGAAAGGAGAGATTATGATAACTCTATCCAGCGAAGTGAGTTGTCCCTGGAAATAGAAAATGAATAAGTAATCTGGATAAATAATGGAGCTGTCTGAACTGTAACAATAAAGAATAAAAGTGCTGAGTGGGCTCACTGTGATTTGTGGGGTCACGCTGTCTGGACGGTGGAACCCTTGCTCCCACTGGTGAGCAGGTGCTTGCAGACGGATCTCATTGACGTTGCAGAGATTACTTGTAGGGTGGTTGCTTGCCAGCGGAGGAGGTGGTTTGTGCTCTCGTCCGTTGTTATGCTGCCTGAAAGCTCACTGTGCCTTAGCCTGCTGCTGAATAACCTGTGCGGGATTCCAAAACCGTAGGGCTGGGTGGGATCCCAGCTGATGCTGGGCACATGTGGGACATCCTTCGTGGGCAACTGAGCCACTCTTTGGTGATGGAGGTGGTGTAGCTTCCCTGGAGACCTTCTGCAAGGGTTTCACGAGCCTGAAAGTTATTCTGAGTACCCAACCAAAATGTTCTCTGCAGCAAATTAGGCTGTTTTCTTCTTCTGCCTCTTCGAAGGGATGTGGCAAATAATTATTCGCCACTTCCTTCGTATGATATTTATGTATGGGAAGAGCGCTGTCACGTCTTACTCAATCTTTTAGCAACAAAGCAAACTCCAGTGTCTTTCATCTTTCTCTAGAGTTGTCTGCATGTCTCACCAGTTTCATTGCTATTCCATGGACTCACCCCCACTCGCCTGTGGCTCAGACGCGCAATCGGTTGCATCCCATCGGTTAGAGATGCGTGTCTTTGCACTGTAGCAAACGCAGTTGAGATTGATGTGAAAAGAAAGGGAACCTCCACCTGCGGGTTCGGCGGAGCCAGATGTGCCGCGGAGGAAGATGGCGTGGTTAGCGCAGGTCGGCGCGTGGGTGCTGACGTGTTAAGCTACGGCGACTTAACCTTTAGCTTTCTGAAAGCGTGATGTCCGGATGGGGATGAAATACTGCAGCTGAGGCCTTGAATTAAACCAAGTGGAGCAAAATAATTCTCCTTTGTCCTTCTTGCAATGCTCGTGTTAACGTAAGGTTTGCCATCTTTTGTGGCCTGGTCGATTCCTTTGTAGTTTGTGGTCTGCTGTAACACCCCAGTCCTCTTCTGCACGTGGTTCCTTAGTTGTTTTTCCTCCTTTTTATACATGCCTTTGATTTTTATTTTTTTTTTTCCTCAATAAATGCATCGCATCATGTTTGTCCATATATTGCTTGGTCTGGAGGCGATTTGAGATGCTGGTCCTACCCTCAGAGCCCTTCCAGCCCCTCTGCTCCTAGCTTGGCATCATCCGCAAATTTTAATAAGTGTGCTCCTGAATCGGTAATGCAAGCTGTTAAATGCAAATAACGGAGAGCGCGGGGCTGGGGACAGGCCCCTGAGGAATCCCACTGTAGGTTGCCCTCCTAGCTTGGTCGTAAATAATAGATAAGCGCTCTTTGAGAGTGCTTTGTCAACAGGCTGTTATGCCTCCTCCCCTCTGCCCCTAGCCTTAGCGATTACATCCAGACCGTGTTTCCTCAACTTTCCTCAGAGGGTGCCGTGTGGGACCGGCGTCAGAAGCCTTATTAAAGTCAAGGTATATCATGTCTACAGCTTTCCTCTTATCCACCAAGTCTAGTTATCCTGTCAAGGCAGAAATTAGGTTGGTTTGACATGATCTGTTCTTGACAAACTCATGTTGGTGGTGGTTGTGGGGTTTTTTGTGTGGTGTTTTTTTTTTTTCCCCTCACTTTATTAAATTCCCGGGACTTACAAGCTGTGATAGTTTCATCGTTTGTTTTAGTATCTTCCCGGTGATTGAAGTTGAGCTGATTGCCTACAGCTCCCGGCTTTTTTCTTAAAGATATGAAGATTTCTCGCCCTTCTTGCTGGCCTCCACGAGCTCCTGAAGAGCAGCGCTGGTGGCTCAGGGACGATTCTGCCTGATTTTTCAGCACTCTTGGGAGAGCTTCCTCAGTTTCTGTCAGCTTATTTTTAACCCTCTTCCTTCCCTCCCTGCTCTGGCGTGAATGCCCAGCTCCCTGTTAACACGTATTTTGGAGCTGTCTGCTCACCATATATATATATACACACCTTCCTTTATACAGATACAATCGAACACTGCAGCGAAGCTCTCTGCCACATGCTTTCCTCTCCTGCTTGGTAATGGACCCAACCTTCCTTTTCCTCTTCCTTTGAACTCATCCAGGAGCCTTTCTGTTCTCCTTTCGTGTCCCTCGCTAATTGAAACTTGTTTTGCATGTTAGCGCTGCTGACTTTATCCCTGCGATTCTGTTATACCCATCCCTAGTTATGAGCCCTTGTTTCCTTATTTTCTTTTATTTTTTTCTATGATTCCTCCTTTATTTCTAGGTCATTGAATGGCTCCTGATTCAACCATAGCAGCTTCTTACTATGCTTCCTATCTTTCCTTTGCATGGGGATAGCCTGCTATTGTGCATGTAATATAGTCTCTTTCAGTAACTGCCAGCTCTCCCCTTCTTTGTACCTTAGATTATTTTCCCAGGAGACCCCATCTACCAGCTTCCTGAATTGGTTGAAGCCTGGCTTTTGAAGTCCGTTATCCTTATTCCTCGGCTTTCTTTCCAGCGGGTTGTGAACTCTCTCATTTCATCACCGCTCTCACCCAAAGTATCTTCCCCCCTTAAAGCCTGCAGTCCCTCTTTACTAGGCACACCCCAGTCTCGGGCTTTTCCCCAAAACGCTGAGCTCCCTTGAACACATCACAGGGGCTCGATGGGCTGTGTCCTGCCGTGGTGTGTTTGTGCTTTAAGTGCTTTTTTTTGTGCTTTTTCTGCCTGGCCCTTGGTTCTCGGTTTGGTAAGGGCTTGTCAGGGATGGAGCACCCTTGGCTCTCATCCTCTCCGTGCTCTCCCTCTCATGCTTGCACATTTTGGGTTGGGGGGGGCTCTCCTGGTTGTGTCCTGCTCCAGCTGAGGACGTTAAGCACTTTGCTGTCATCCCGGTCACCTCAGCTCCTTGTCCAAACCACGTAGCACATGTCTGCATGTGTCCAGCTCCTTGTAGCAAGGACCGGCTTGCTCCTCTGCTGCGGCTCGTGCTGACACAGCCTCCTGCGTCTACGCCCCGCGCACGGCGGCTGTAAGGCTTTGCTGGCCGTGCCAGACCCCGAGGGGCTGTGATGGGGCCCCGAGCGTGCTTCTTGTCACCAAACCGGTGACTGTCACAGCAGCCGACAAGGCAAAAATAGCTTAGACTTGACTCTGAACTTTAAGGCAGCAGACTTGGGCGAAGCGAATCTTGCCCTCTGTAACAAAGATATGTGGGGCCGAGTTGGCGAAGACCTTTAAATGTCAATAAAGCAATTCTGCACAGCCCACAAATCTTGGTGGGGAGCTGACAGGGACCGCAGTGCTGGGCAAACTGTCTGACTCCGGAGCAACGGGTCTGTCTCAGAGGAGCCTCTTGCAGAGGTGAGACCCATGAAGTAGAGGCGGTTGCAAGCCAAGGGGTCGCATTCAGGTTGCTAGAGCAGATCCTTCTGCTCTAGTGGTTTCTGTGGAGATAGGCCTTTCCCATGGGCTTTTGCGGTAGCGTTTTTTAAAGGTTGTGGTAGCTCAAGCGTGGTTCGTGCAGGGCTTGGATGCAGACGTGGTTATGGTGCAGAGTGGCTGGACAGTGTCGAGAGGCGCCCAGCGATCTCTGAGACTGCAACAACAGACCCAGTCTGAAATACGTCAGGACAGCAGTCCTGCTGCCTTCAAGTCTGGAGTGAGAATAAGGGCAGGATTTGTCCCTCCAGCAGTGCCCTAGAAACCACAACCGCGTATGCTTTGCTTGAGCAAAATGCTGGCACCCGCCGTGGCGCAGTTGAGCCCTGCAGAAAGCCCTGGCTGGCTCGTGCCTTGGGTTGGTGTTAAACACGGGGATTTCAGGGCTGAGCCTCCTCCCCTAGCTGCTCTCTGCCCGGATGGAGCGCGGGAGGCTGATGCCCGGTTAGCCACGCACAAAGGATGCAATTTGGCACCTCCTCGGAGGTCGCAGAGCCGGCAGCCGCTCGCAGCAGGGCTGCGTGTGCCGCAGCGGTGTCCCAGCGTGCCAACGCGGTGGCAGGGACGCACATTGACAGGCACCTTCCCAAGACAGGCTGTTGCGTGTCCTCAGCTCGCGCGCGGGGACGCGTCACCGGTGCCTGGCCGCTGACAGCTGGATGTGCTGCAGAGGAGGCACAAATGTACAGGCTTGGAGCTACGCTGCGGTGGAAAATACGTCCACTGTGCCCACAAAAACTCAGGCAGACGTGCCGTGGGGTGGGCTGGCAGTGCCTGGGTCCTGCAAAGCCAGCTGGGACCTCTCCCCTCTGTGCGTAGGGTCAGAGAGATGCAGTCACTCTCGGTAGCCCATGAGGATATTAAATTTAATGTGTTGATGTCCAGAAATTATCATATTTGGGAAACACTCATTAATCTCTGTCTGCCTCCCTGGGTTTTATTGTCTTCTCTTCTTGCGAGCCCTCCTCTGCCGTGACTCTTGCTCTCGATTCACGTCATCTTCTTTCCACCCAAGTTTTGTCTCCCACCCCTTCTTCCCTCCCGCTCAGCTCCCGCTGCACCTCTGCACCCAGGGAAGCTCTTTGCAAAATCTCCGTCCCAGAGCCCATCAGCTGCGAACTGAGAGGCAGTGGTAGAGCTTTTTAAATATATCTAGATTGTATTGGTGGTTATTTTTGTTGCTTTGTAAGGCTGCAAGAGCAGAAGGGGGGATGGTTGACAGCTTGTTGGTTCCGGCCATGGGCAGGTGACAGGCAGAGGGCTGGCGAGCATCTCTGTCTCTGCCCCTCAACCTGACCTCGAGCGTCGCCCACCGTTTCTGGCTTAGGGGTGCTCTTCCACACCACTGGCTGTGCCTCACTGATGGCACCTCGTCCCCAACCTCCACCACGGGGATGGGTTCCCCCCTTCGTCCTGCTGCTCTGTTGCTAAACCTGCAACCCTCTGCCCTAGCTCCAACCCCGTGTGCGTGCAGATCCACAGCATCTCCTGTCCTCCAAGCTATCCAAGCACTAAATGAGCCTGGATTTCTTCGTATCCCATCAGATGGACAGTGAATTTTCCCTGCTCCAAGGGACAGCGTGGTGAAGGACAGAGGACTTTCTCCTGCACAGCGAGGCAGAAGCAATAGCTGGGGCTCCTGCCGGCTCGCAGCCATGCCAGGCACATCCCTTCCCTGGAAGTTTCCCGACTGCTAAGCACACTGATTTGTAGAAGTCGAGCAAAATAGGCTTCTTAACTTAATGAGTAAACTAATTTGTCAGGCGGGCGCTGTTCTGTTTCCCTCCGCAGTGCAGGTCCTCTCTGCCAGCATTGCACATCTTGACACGCCGGTTACTGTACGGTTGGGAATAACTCGGCCCCATCAGCAGGGCTGTGATTTGGCACAAAGGCTCTTTCCACACAAAGATTTTTGTTTAATAAAGCATAAGACTGAACAGTTTGCTCTCACTCGTAGGTTCTGAAATATGCATTTAATTTAGGCTTAATGAGGAAATTATTGTATATAAAATGAAATGCCTTGGAATGGCTCTCCAGGATGGAGCTTCTGTGGGATGAGAGCTGTTGGGACAAGTTAAGCTGGAATATCCTCGGGAGGGGGGATGCCGATGGCTGAACCTGGAGTGATAAAGGCTGGGCCTGGAGTGATAAAGGCTGGACCTGCAAGGCAGGAGGGAAAGATGCCTGTGGTGGGTGAAACCCCGGGATGGGAATGGCTGCAGCAAAGGAGAGCAGAGAGCTGTGTAGAGGAATGACTTGAATCTTCCAAACACTTTTACTTCTAGGCAAGTTTCCTGGTGTAAGCGAGCCTCGCCAACGTTAGTAGAGCTATTGCACGAGCGCGGGTCTCCCTGGTCTGTGGGTCGCAGAGGAGGAGGTCTGGGCTGAGCCGCATCGCAGCAGCTCTGACGGTGCTTGTCGGCCGTGCAGAGCTGGGATAAGGGAGTCCGCGCGGGGCTGTGCGGTGCGGGAGGTAAATGTCTGCTTTCAGGTGTGCGTGGGAGGAGTAACAGGCAAAGAATTTGGAGGTTTTTAGCTGAAGGTGGGCGCTAATAGCCAGGCGCGTTGTTCCCCGGTACCTCGACTTGGAGCATGTGATGCCGATGGAAAGGCACGAAAAGATTTCAGCGGCTGTTTGTGATTCTAAACAGGACTTGGATTATTTCAGGTATTTAGGTATTTATTTTGATAATACACCAAGTATAGCAAAAAGCACAGGGTTGCAATGGTCTGTAAGGAAATACTCTGGCTAGCTGAGGCATAGCTTTCGATGAAAGGACCCGAAGATGCAGGCTCCATCCATCCCCTCCAGTTACACGGTTGGAGCAGTGGGGACGAGTTCAAAGCCACTGCACAAATAAACTCTAATAGCTTTCCTCTTGCATTTATGTTATTAGGGGGTTCGTTTGACTGGCATTATGATGATAAATGAAAAATGCTTTGCACCATTACGTTGGGCGCTAATGCGTAGTGGGAAGAATTTCTACTCGTTTTAAAAAAAAGAAAAGGCAGCGGCAGAGGGGAATGTGATGGGTTTGTGCAGCGGCACCGAGCTATTTGCATGCAGCGCGAACCTTGCGTGTGTCCGTCCCCCCTCCTCGCCCCTCTGCTCTTGTTGGGTTGGGGTAAGGGGAGCAGTGAGGGGGGCTGCCGCGTGAAAGCAATCCTCTGAAGGGTTGCTGCCACTTTGTAATGAATAAATACGCATATCCACAGCCCAGGGCTCGGTGTTGCTCCCATCTGGTAGGTCGCGCTCCCTTTTGTACCTCATCCCTGCGAGGTTTGGGATGTCGCCTCCATCCCCAGGTAGGAACCAGGAGCAAAATAGCTTTAGGGTGAGGAGCGCGCTGGGTCCCCGAAAGCTCGTGCTGGAGTCTGCAGCCACCTTTGGAAGCCAGAGGAGGAGTTTGACAGTCCAAAGGCTTTCTTTGATTTTAAAGCCGTGGAGCAAATTGAGTTCAGAGGGTCACTGTTACTCCCAGCTGCCGCGACAGAAATCCCTAATGCACCGTATGCCAGCTTTCTCCAAAGCTTCGGCTGCTTTTTTATGAGGCGCTGTCACTCTATTATCTGTCTCTGAGTTGGTCTTTAGCTCTTTAACCTCATGAGAAGGGAGGGAAAAGGAACCTTGAAAAGGAGGGGGGGTGGAAAAAGAGGAGAGAGAAAACAGGATGCTCTTGAGAGCAGCTTTTCATCCTTGGCCATGGAGCCGTAATTGGGTGCTTGGCAAGAGCCTCACTTGAAAGGGGCAAGTTTTAAAGGGTCCAGCACCGGTGGGGGGGTTGGAGACAATCCGAGGCACTGTGGCATCAAACGGGGACCGGCCGCCCTCGGTGGCGGTGTGCTGCTGCCCGCTGTGGTCCCCTCCCCGGTGTGGCTGCGGAGGCAGGTGGGGAAGGGACGAGGTGAGGGGTGCCGATGGCAGGTTGGGCTCTGGGGGGGATGAGCCCCAGCCTGCAGCGGAGGAGGAGAGCTCAGTGTTGGGCTGGGGGCTGTGGCACAGGGTGGGTGCTGGCCAGGATGCATCACCCTTGGGTGCTGCCGCTGTCATTAGGGGGTTTGTGGGTGCCTGGTCCAAGCTGGCAGGAGCTGCAGTTGGGGAGGAAAGGATGGAGCAAGGAGATGGCGCTCCTGGAGCAAAGAGGTGAGTTCCTCGATGCTCCTGCCCGACAGCGTGGGGCTGTGGCAAGGGGGGGGCAGGATCCCAGCATCGCCCCGCTGCTCAGAGCTGCCACTGCTGCTTTGCAGGGGGAAACTGAGGCAGAGAGGTTAGGCGCCAAACCCAAGCCCTACTTTGCAACCGTGAATTAAACGGGAGGAAGAGGGGAAGCAGCGGAGGGGCTACGAATTCACCCACCACCCTGTTCCTTCCAGCAGCGTTTTGCTGCTCCCGGCCAGCTGCTTGGCAGGCCCTGTGGCACGAGACAGGGCTTTTGCTCAGCACTCTCTCCTGCATGCTAAACACGCCGTCTCCCTGCAGGATCCTGCAGCCTTCTGCACTGCTCTGCTGCAGAGGGGGTGGGGAGACGGCTTTCGTCTTCTAGCACAGCAGCAGGCGGACGGCGGGGAGGTGGAAAGCAGCAGGACGGAGCCCTCGTCCCTCGGACACGTTCCTGCGGGTCCGTTCTCCCCCAAAATGATCCCAATGAGCGCCCGACCCGAGCCGCTGTGCATCTGTGTGCTGTTGCAGCACGTTAGCAGCAGCTGCTTTCCCTCTTGCACGCTCACCGTGCAGGGATGTGCAACCCCGAGCAATCGTGTTGCTCCCCGCTCGGTGGGCTTCTGTCTGCCTTTATGGCTGCTGCCCAGCGGGTCTGTGGGTGGTGATGTCCTGGATTGGGGTTTGCAGACACCAGTTCCTTGCTTGACCTACAGCAGCAATTAAAGATAAAAAGATAAGGTGGTGCTGGTGTTATATCCTGACCAGGGTGCTGAGGCCACCGATGGCATCTAACCATGGGTACGAGGGCGTCTCCTCTGCACGTCCGAGTTGCAGTCACTCCTGTATCAGTGACTTTGTAGGAGAAGTGTTGAAGGAAACAAAGCAGCCCCTGCATTTCTTGGGGGGGCACGTTTTCATTCATTCGGTTAAGTGAGGTCTGCGGTTGAGCTTGTTGGGAATCCACTGGGTTTGGGGTCATTTCTGGGAGCACATTCCCCTTTTCTTTCTTCACGCTGGTGTGGATATTTTTCAAAATATGAAAGCAGGCTCTTGGACTGGGTCTCGTTCCTCCAACCCCTCCTCCAAACCGACTCGGAGATGGTTTTCAGCCAGCGCTGGGAGCTGCTCGCTGGGAGCCAGGGCTGTGTGTGCTCCTGGGCTGAGTTTTGGGGCTGCGGCGGTCTCTGCTCTGCATAGAGGTTCGTTTTAGCTGAAAGGCGAGGGAAATGAGCTGCTGGAAAGGATGCATGGCTGGGGGAGGAAAAGCATGAAGGCTTTTGTCTTGCAAGAAGCCTTCAGGAGAGTGAGCTGTGGGGAGAGCTGCGAAGGAGGGAGGTGATGGGGAGGAGGTAAAGGCTTTTGGCTGATTTACAGGGTGGAAGGGAACGGGCAGCTGCGTGAGGAATAACCAGAGCAGGGTGCTTGGGAGAGGTCTGGAGGTCTGCAGGGACCCTTGAGCAGTGGGACGCACTGGTGCCCGCTCAGGGTCGGAGCTCCACATCCCCGAATAAACTCCCACGCCACAACTGTTGCCTCCGCGTAGGTTACCGGCAAAGGTGAGACATTGCACAGGGGTCTGCAGGGCAAGAGCACACGAGGTGGCTTGTGGCCTTCAGAAGCATGTCCCTGGTATTTCCAAAATGCTCCGCATTTTTAAGCCAGATCCAGAAAATGTGTAATTGAGCTTTTTCCTCTTTTCTAATAATTCTTTCTTTTCAGAGCTAAAATAAAGCACTGAAAGAGAGGGAGAGCACACCAAAAATGGAAAATTTTTTAAAAAGTTTTTATTCATGCCTAACAAAGAAACCACCATGAAAATATGTCTCTTTTTTTTTGGGGGGGGGAAGACATTTTGAATGGGGTGAGGATAGAAAAGGAAAGAGAGATCACATTTAAAAACTTCCACCAGCTCCAGTAATGAGATTAAGGGAGCTGCCAGATGAAACCATCTGCCTAATCTTTTACCCAGCGCCTCTCCGTTCCCAGCTTCCATCCAAGGACAGGACCGAAGCCACCTTCTGCCATGGACTGGCCTGGCAGAAGATGCTCCGGTGCCTGCCTCCCCGCAGCCGGGGAAGGACCGCTCTCTCCAGACACCGAACTCCTCGCTGCCAGCCGCCGTGCTGAGCGCCTGAGGAGGAGGGGGAAAGGAAAAGGAAACAAAAACGAAAAAAAAAAAAAGGAAAAGGAAACAAAAAAAATAAAAAGAGGAAAAAAAAGGCACTCATAAAAAAGACAGTTTGACATTTTCTTGACTGTTTTGAAATTTTCCTAGCACAACAAGCTGTTTATCCGCCACTCCAGCTCTTATTGAATTAAAGTGTGGAGGGGGTGTTAGGAAGAAATCAATTCGTGCTCCATATGCTGCTCTGCCGAGGAACGTGGCTCTCTGCACGCTATGGAATATGTAGGGAAGGGTGGGGGAAGGAGAGATAAATCCATCAGCTAACAAGATAAGTGCCTTGTTCCTCCATCTGTTACTGCTGTGTCCTTATCTGGGATTGCAGCGTGGCAGCAGCGATACATCTTGTGTCAGGTATTATATTCCAAATTCATATGAATGAATTTTCATGCTCGCAACAATCCATGATCCAGCTGCAAACCGCCGGCGTGGGTGCGGGGTTTGCTGCGGAGCGACCGTCTCTTGCAGGCTCATCCTTGCCCGGCTCCTCTTTCCCCGTTTTAATTTGTGACTTGAGAGGGATCAAGTAGGAGCAACACCGGGCTCGGCGAGGGGATGGTGCAGCCGGGAGGAGGACCTGGAGGCTGGCCAGCCTCGGGATGCCGACAGCGCGGACATGTGCTTTACAGGCAGGAAAATCAGCCTGGGAATAAAGTGCGTGGTTAGAGGTGGCAGGAGGAACGAGAACTTCTCGGGTCTTTGCTTTGCTGCTGAGACTCTTTAGGCAGAGCGTTGGGATTAGCTCCAGCAGCTCTGGGGTGTGGAGGCTGTGGTCCAGCCCGCGTTGGGGTGGTTAGCAGGGAGAGAGGCAGTGCCAAAACGCAGTCCCTATTGTCCTTAGGAAGGGTTTTTTCAGAGACATCAGCCTCTCCTCCTGATGGAAGAGCCAGATTTCTGCGCTGGACCAGATAGCCAAGTTTTGGGGAGCAGAAACTGGATGAGATGAATCCCTACCCCGCTGAGCAACCTCGGGGAGCTAATTTAGCTACACATGCCTGAACTCCTGATGGCCTGCTCTGCCCAGCTGCAAACCAACTCCAAATGCATCTGGCTGCAAACCCACCGAATTTCTAGATGGTGTCTGTGTTTAAAATCAATTTAGCTCTGGACCAGCCTCAAGACCTGTACTGGATTCAGTGGCTCAATATGCGATGAGCCAGGCTTTTCAGAGCTGGGAGCTGCTCTCAAAGTCTAGTCTTAAGGCTAAATCCAAAGCCGTCCTTGCCGGATCGCTGGCACGCTCGTAATTGACTGTACAAACAAAAGCTACTGAGGAATTCTATGGGCGGTCTTCAAAACTCTGGTCTCTGTATAACCAGATCGCTGCCTGAAACCTTGGTCGTTACAACCGTCTAGTCAGCTCGGTGTCTGCAAAGCTTTCTGCAGCTTGAAGGGATAAATCAAAGTCTGGCCGGGATGCAAGGAAGCTTGTAAAATCCACAGCATCATCACAGAGCGATGCAGCTGGGGTGAACAGCAGTATCAGCGTTTGCTGCTTTGTCTCTTTGAATGCACTCGTGTTTGCTGTCATGCCAGCTTTTCCTGGAGAGGACACTGCAGAGATACCAAAAGTTTAGACGGAGAACAGGAATGCATCTAAGTCATCTCCAACTGGCCATACTCGACTGAGTCTCTCTTGACCTGCATCCCCTTGGGTTGCCCTGGAGGACCTGCTGCTGCCGAGCAGATGAATTAAGTCTGCCTAGGCTCGCGGGCGGCTTCGCAGAGGGTTTTCCCTCTGCCTCTCCTCGGCTCTGGAAGTGTGATTTTCCCGGCTGGACGTTTTGGACAACTGGGCTAGGGAGAGGGGAGGCTGGAGGTGGGGGAAGCCGGAGTGAGATTGGGGAAGGTCGGAGCCAAATCCCAACCTTTGCTGGGATCAGGAGTGTTTGGAGCTGGCTGATTTATTTTTGGGCCTGTTTTTAGCCTAGGTTTGTATTTGCTAGCAGAAGGCACAGACTGTGGCTCCGTTCCCAAGCCAAGAATTTAGAAACCTGTTTTTAGAAGTAAAGTCTAATTTGGAGTTAAAGCATAGGAATTGCTAATAGGTTCGTGGAACTAAACCCGGGTGGCCCAGGTCCTTATTTTCCGCTTCTCATGTTCGTGACTCTCCTTTGAGTAACACCTACTCGGGGTGATGCTTAAGGAAGGTAAGAGGAGTCAGTCCATCACCAAGACCTTTGGAAAGAGAGAAAGTGAGATGCTGCCATTAAGTACCTGGCACCTAAACATCCCTCTTGCCTGGGGCTGGGGTTTAGGAGGAATTCAGCCCCTCTGAACAAATGGCAGATGTTCAAACGTGCTTAGCTTAAAGGCCGCTTGTTGGGGTGAGGCAGCAGAAGGTGAAGTTGTCTTTCTGCTGCTTAGGATCAGTCCCAAGGTGCAGACGGACCCGGGAGCTGAAGCAGCAATAAAAGCAGGAGTTGTATCTTTTTTTTTTTCCGGTGGTCCGTCCCTCATATTTTTTGCCCGCACTCCTCGGCTGCAGAATAAAGGGAATAAAAGCGAGGGCACTTATCTTTGCTGGTGTCAGCATCAGGGTAAAGAGCACGTTTCACTTGCGGAGTGGTAAAAAGTTTCAGGAAAGGGTGGGGAACAGGACCCTGAGCTCATCTCTGGGTTTCATCAGAGCATGGGAGGCATGGTTTGATCTTGAAATATCCTTTCTGAACCCCTGCTTGAGCTGAGACGGGAGATGCCTGCGTGAGAAGCGGGAGCGCATCGTCTCTGCCCTGCCTGCGGGAATCGGTGCTGGGACAAAACCCAGCCTCAAAAGCGAGGGCTGTGAAAGCCAGGTGTGCCGAAGCCGGAGAGGATGGTTTTTTCTCATTGCCCACCTTCTTGTTCTCGAATAAAGATGCTATTTTTATTTTTCCTTCTGTTTAGCCCCGATGGGCTTAACCCATCTCTGCAGAGGCACAGAAATCCCAGCTCTAATTTCAATTAAGAGCGCTCCTTTTGATTGCAGCCCAGGCTGGGGGTTTGGGTTCTATTCCTAATCCCTATATTAGCACTGATTCATCTCTTCCATGAGTATTATCATCAGCGGCCCTTAGGGAAGGGAGGGGAGGGATCTTTCGGGAGGATAAATACCATTTGTTTGTGTTTGTATTAGCTTCCACGCCGCATCCTGATTACATCCCGCATTTTGACACAACAATTATTATTAATTTCCCGGCGTCTGCATTTGGATTCTCGCCGACACAAAGGGAAGATGACGGATAATGTCAGGCTCGGTAATTGGGTGGGGGAGGGATGGAAAGGGGGGGGCAGATGGGATATTATTAGATTGCAATTCTCAGCGTGGAGCGGGGAAGGTATTTCTCAGCAGATGTCGGCACCGGCTATTTATCCGCACGTTAGCGCCGGCGGAGCGATTGTCTGGGACACGCTCAGCTCCCTCACCCCTGCCCCTCTCTGCCCCTTTCCACGTAGAAATCCCATCAGCTCTTTATTGTGGGAAATGGCTTTTCCGGAGAGCCCTGCCGGTTGCCTTCTGCTCAGGCGCTGCCGTCTTTGCAATTAACTTTGCAAAGGTGAGCCCCGGCCGGTGAAGAAGCGAACCGCGGTGCTGCGGGAGGGTTTTTCTCTGCAAGCGAGGGTTTTGGAGAAGCCCCGGTGGGTCTGAGTCCCTTCGACGCTGGGCTGTAAGGAGTTGGTACCTGGCGCAGAAGCAGGGAGCGACTTGCCCGACGCCGCTGCGGGCAGAGCCAGGTCCTGCCTCCTCATTTCAAAGATGCGGTCCTTGACCCGAAGCGTCGGGTGCTTGGCTGGGGCAAAGGCGGCAGCTAATGCGTGGAAAGGTTGATGGAGAGACGTTGCCGGTGGAGAAATCGGAGCAGGACATGTGCCCCGGCGCTCCTCCGTCCTTGCTGCCAGGGATTTTTGATAACTGCCTGCTTTTTTTTCCTTTAACCGATCGTTGCAGGAGAACTGCAGCAGGGTCTCTGCATCGAGCGCAGCCCCAAAGATGCACAGTCTGGAAAAATACCCAGGAAAACAGAGGCCCCCTTCTCCTCCCAGATCTCACATCCATCACCTGAGTGCTGGCTTAGGCTGGGTCGTGCCCGGTGGCACCTGAAGCTGTGTGCTGGAAGGGAAGTTCTCCTGCCTTTCCTGCATCTTGACGTTGTCTCATCCTCCCCCGTAGTGTTTGCGCTTGTGAAGCGCTGGGTGGTTCTTCCCCCGCTCTCCCTGGGCGGAAGAAGGCTTGAGTTCAAGCTGGGAAAATAATAAATAAACCAAAGGAACTAACTGTGATTCAGTGAGCATCGATTTCTGAGGTTGTTCGTGAAACGCGGAGAGAGATGCTCGCGATGGAGGAGAGGCTAGAGGAAAGGAGGAACGACGGATGGGTCTTTGAACCTGTGGGGAACCTTCCTGCTCTTCATGATCAATCTGGGCAGGGCGGGTGGTTTGTTGGAATACCTTGTTCTCGTGAGCACAGATACCGAAGGTGGTGATGGAGCTGCTCTGGTGGCTTGTGCACGGGGTTGGCAGGGGAGGAGGGGGGGCCCACAGCCTTGTGGGGCTTTAGCAATGAGACCCCCTGGCTCCAGCCAGAGCATGGCAGGGATTTGGGAGATGAGAGGAAACCCTGACCCTTGCTGGGGTCGGAAAGTGCCTTTACAGCCGTGCTTAGAGCAGCTGCACAAGGTCAAGCTGCATCTCTGCCCGAGAGGGGACCGAGCACGTTGACCTCATAACTCATAAAATCATCCATAAGAGCTGTGGTGGTGGATTTTGGTCTTTAATGTTTGAGCTTTGGCTGTGCCTGGCTGCCACGCTCAGCGCTGGCTCCCGTTGCACAAAGAAGCTGTCCCCCTGTGCTCGCTCCTCGGCTAGACGCTGGTGTCAGCATCTCGCCACCGCAGCGATGGGGCAGGGGTAATGCTCTTTTTCTTGGATTTGCGGTTCTTTTGCTAGCCATGCCCTCCTCTAGCATAGCCAAATCCCTCTGCTTGTGCTGTCTCCCTGTGTGTAGGGTCCTGCCCTGTCCCGTCAGCCTGTCCCAGAGCTGATCCCCGGCTCTTCTTTGTCTCTCCAACAAGGCTGGCCAGCAGCCGCGCGGGTTTTCCCTATAGGGCAGGATGACAGGATCATGGCATACCTCCAAGTCGGTCAGGATTTCTCATGTTGATGAGCTGGGCCTTCCCGACCATCCTGCAAAACGTTTAACCCCTCAGGCACCACCGCCAGGGCGGACGGCTTTCACACAGAGCGACGTCTGGTCCATCGCGGCGATGGCAAGGCGGTTTGAGAGCTTGGAGGTTGCGGCTGACCAGTGGAAGGGTTACACGCGTGTGTCTGTACATTGAGGTGTCACGTTGTGAGCAGTGGCTCGCACGTAGGGCTCCTGGCTTTGATGGGAGCAGAGCTGGGATTGCAAGGCGGGGAGACCCTTGTCCTGGCTCCAAGTTGGAGCCCTGCCCGCAGATAGAAGCGGAGGGCGCTTTTGAAAGCTTTTTACTGAAATAGCGCTGCTTTCCCCGCTGCGCGGCGGCTGGTCTGGCTGATGCACAAAGCTGGGCTTGCCGGAGCGGCCGGCTTTGTCTCCGCGGGCGATGCAGAAGGTGCTTTGCGATGAGCCGAGCAGCTGGGCTTGGCTCCTGGAGGCAGGGCAAAGCCGTGCCGGGGAAGGGAGCCTAGTCTGCAGCGACTGGAAAAGGAATTAAGAGATTTGGTTCAGGTTTTGCCCCTTCTGGCAGCTCGAAGAGCGAGAGGGGCTGTGGAAGCATCTCCTGGGTGAAGTCGTGAAGCGTTTGCCTATGGGTTAGAACGGGCATGGCCTGACGTTGCCAGAGAGAGTGGTCGGTGCGATGCTTTGCTCTGAAATTGGGCCAAATCGCAATCTCTGGAACCAGCTGTTGAAATGAAAGAACACGTATACATCGTGATATTTAGGCTTTTCGGAAGCGAGATAAGCTGGAAGGGCGGGAAAGGCTGAGTTAGGCAGGGGTGATGTGGCGTGGTCCTGTGCTGGCTTGACTGCGCGCTAGGACCTGAGGGATGAGGAGCATCTCGGTCCCTGCTGCAGACCAGCCCTGTGATCCTGGCCAAGCCCTTTCTCCTTGTTTTTCAAACTTTGATCTTTTCTCTTCAGCCTTTAAGCACTTTCCAGCTGTGGATTTGTATGTTCAATATCCAGCACAACTCCTGTGGTGTTGCTAGGGGTTAGCATAATGGCAATAGTAATGCAGGGAATTATCAGAGACGTTATCAGCACGGTCAAACCCAAACTTTGCAGCTTTTGCCGTTCACCCCTAAAGCAGGACCGGCTTTCTGTGTGGTGTGACCTGTAGGTGCTGGAGCCAGGCCACCGGGTCATCTCATCTAATAGCAAATCCTTTGTCCTTAGAACAATAAGTCTGGCGTTTCATTCCCCCTCTTGCATCTTTTTTATGTCCATTTGCACATTGAAATCTCTTCAGCTGACTCCTGCCAGTCTTTACAAAAAGCTTTTGCTGCTTCAGATGTTTCAAAGATTGAAGGCTTGCCCATCAACCAGAGAGCTTTCCTTGTAAGCAGCTCTGGCTCTGCAGAAGGCAGTGGGAGGGAGGTGGATGCGTTTGGAAGGAATGGGGAAGGGGAGGCAAAAAGAGAAGGGGTTTTGTACCCTGTTCTCCTGAGGGAAGCATTTTTTTTTATCTGTAAATCTGTGTAATTGATGCCCAGATACTCTGGTGATGAGTGCCTTAGAAATGCATCTGCAGTAATAATCTAATATCCGTTTGTTAGAGCTCCAAGGAAATCTAATAACACTGATGCTTTGCCTAATAGAGCTCCTTTCATCCCAGGATAAAATGCAAGGAGTTTGAGATGGAAAAGACCAATTTTAGGTCATGCAGTTCATCTCCCTTCCAATGCTCAGTCTCGAGGTATTTTACAGACATTAAATAATTAAAGAGCAGTTATGGTCAGGGAGGCAACTAGGTGAAGAAAGCAGCAGCTGGTGAGCGCACAGCCCAGCTCCCCGGCTGTGCTGCCAGCGCCGCTCGCTGCGAGGAGGGGATTCGGGAGCTCACCGGGATTGCATGCTCCGATCCCGCTCCCGCAGCGAGGTGCGAGCCAGGAGCGCTGGGTTTTGCTGGGGCCTCGTTTGTGTGCGGCTCTGGATTCTGAGCAATGCTGGGAGCGGAGGCGGTGCCCGACTTACCGGATCTTGCGTAGCGCAGCTCGGTCCCGTTGCTGGTTAATGGCGATGACGATTATGGGACATCATCCCTGATAGATGGGGATTTATCAATGACATCAAGATTCGAGGTCAGCTATGTCATCCGGGGCGGTGGGGAAGTTTGGCGGGTACAGGAGCGACCTCACCTCTTTACTGACCAGCCACATGGGCAATGGAGGATGGTGACGGCCGAGGGAGCTGCTCTGAGCTGGAAGCCAAGGTGTCCCTTCTGCAGGAGCAGCTCCAAAGAGGAGCTGCGACCCGAGTTTCCAGTTCACCGGCAGCTCCTGGCAGTGATTGTAGCAGAAGAATCTCCTTCGGTTTCTGGTGGTTGCAATCACTTCGTGTCGGCTGGTTATTTTTTTAAAGAAAGCGTGTAAAGGCCTGGGTTTACGTTTGCAAGTGCTGCTCTTCGGCTTTGCTCCGCACAGGAGTGGGACCAGCCCCGAAGTTGCCGGACCCAAAGCAGGGATGACCCCAGCTCTTCCCTGGCTCGGTTGCTCACCGCCGGGAAGCAATGCCATGGAGGGTCTTACTCCCTCTTTGTACAGCGCTTCCCCTAATTGCCTGTGGACCAGGCAGGATCCGGCCCCGGGGGCTCCTCTTGCTCCTGGGGCTCGGGCTGGGGAGAGCGGCTCCCGGTCCAGCCGGCAGTGGGGGCTGCCATGGGGCTGCAGCTGCTGTCAGTTTTAGCACATTTATCTCCATCTTTCCCAGAACCGAGGGGTGGCAGGAGGGTGGGAATTGGGGATTTGCAGAATTAATGATATCTGCAGTGAGGTATCTGGCCCCTGCGGGTCCATGCGGAGCAGAGCCGGCGGCGAGGGGAAATCACCTGTGACCGGTTCCTCGGGTCTGCCCTCCTGTAAATAATCGTAGATGAAAATGTCAAGCGCAGAGCTCCTAATGCTAGGCTGAAGGAGAGGATAAGCGGAGGGAAATGTGTGCGTCGGCGTGGGAGAGTGAGAGATGGCGAGAGCGATGGAGGGAGACGGTTGGTGCGTGATGGAGACGCAAACCCTGGGCAGGGAGGGCTGGAGCCGACCTCCTCACAGGCGACGGGCTGGGGGAGATCCCGGGAAGATGCACGTGATCCGGCGTGGGACTCTGCGGGGATGGGAAGGTGTGCGCTGCGAGGTGGCCGGGTTGTGCGGTACCTCCGCCTTAGGATGCTCTTCCTGGAGCTGTGGTCCCAGCTCCTGCTCCCAACACTTAGCCTTGGGAGGGGATTTTCCTAGTTAAACGTGCAGACGTGCCCTTTCACCGCAGCAGAAACACCCAGCGTGGAGGGATGGCTGCTCCTCTTCCTCCGACCAAGGCTCTGCCACCTCCTCCGAAAAGACAGTCTCCTCCTGGTCCTTTGCTTCTCTGCTGAGAGTGCTAATTAGAGGGCCAATTAGTGTTCAAGGTCAATTTGATTTGCACACTCACTCCGGTAGGAATCGGAGGGAGCCCGTCTCCTCATTTTGCACAGCAGATGTCTGCGGCGATGAGGGTCACCGCCAAGCAGGGGAGAGGGAGGTGAGACGGCTGCTCCCCCTCCATCGCCACCCCGACAGCCTGGCGATGCGCCGCGCACATCTGGGCTGCTGCTGCTGTGCGCATCTGTGTGGCGCTCGCGTGGCTGACGGGAAGCGGCAGGTATCGGCACGCTGCGAGGGGCAAGGGGATGCCACCGGGCAGCCAGGGTTTGCTAACGGAGAGGGGAAGCTTAGAGGCACTCAGTGGGGAAAAAGAAAGATTTGGGAAGCTGAGAGGTGACAGTGAAATGAAAGAGCGGAGAAATGAAGGGTTTGGAATTGTTTCATTTACATCCGAGCACCAGAGCTATGCACGCAGTCCTCAGCCAGGGTCATCGTCCTTGTCCTCAGTTCCCCGTGCCGAATCCCGCTCCAGCCCCGCCGGCGATCTGGGCAGGCGCGCTTTGCCTTGTCCGGGAGCTGCGGCGGCCGTCAGGGGATGCGCTGATCCCTCCAGGAATTCGTGCGTGCGGGGATAAGCCTGGCAGCTCCCGTGCAGCACGGCTGGGTGTTGCACCATCCCAGCTGGCCTACAAATTTGGCTTTTTTGGGCATTGGACAGGCAGCAGTGCTCGCTTTCCGGGGCTGCCCCCAGCGCAAGGACGCGGCAAAGGCACAGGAAAACACTTTTATGTGGTTCTCCCCCAGACTCGAGTTTTCTGTCCGGGTTTGACAGCGGACAAGGTGCGGTACCAATGTCAGTGCATGGAAAATATTTTGTGCCCGAGGTGGGGGTCACCTCTCTGCACAGCCAGCATCCCGACAGCCCCCCACCCTCACCCGTGCCGTCAGGATTTCTGGGCACAAAACGAGGAGCAGACGGAGCAGGAACCTGCACAGCAGCCGGTGCCTGCACCCAGCCACGGGGCACCAGCACCCTGCCCGCCCGGCTGCCCCATCCCCATATCCTCCCCCCACAGGTACAGAAATACCCAAACGGCGTGCGGGCAGGTCCAGGCACGTGCCCCGAGAGATGCAGGCACGTCCGCCGTCGGCTCCTCCAGCCGCCTGCCTTCCCTGCAGCCAAAGCTGGCTGTGTGAAATCTGTGCCGGGGGCATCCGCTTGATACCAGCTCCAGTCCAAAGCCGATGAGAAATGCACAGACTGGCAGTGCCGGACTGCATACTAATGGTGCGAGAGCTCGCAGGGAGCAGGGAAGAGAAAGGGAAGGAGCCAGACTGCAGCTCCTGGCTACCCGCGATTGATTTATTACCAGGTTTGCTGATGAATGTGTGAGAAACGCTATTGGTGATAAAGCAGAAAGCCCGTAATTAAAGTAACAGCTTTCAGTTTTTAAGCACCACTTGTGTGTTTTCTTCTCTCTGGCAAATTTTGCGTCTCGGTGCCTCTCGGCAGCATCGCCCCCCCGTGCCATCCCGTGCCGAAGCTGCCTTTGGCTCCGGTGCGGAGGTGCTGCGCCCAGCCTGGCAAGGAGCAGGTTACAGCGTGGTGTGGTCAGCGGCTGATTTTAGAAGAAATATGGGATTTTGGAGAGCAGGGCTTTGCCATGGTGGCATACGCATCTGCGCTGTGCACCGGGGAAGTTCCCCTCCCTGCCCTTGCACTTGGCAGAGCACTGCAAAGGGGCTAGGCAGGATTCTGGGGGGTTAAGATGCTCTTCCTAGCATGAGGATTGGGATTTTACTTTAAATCCTTGCTGCACGCTGACAGAAGGCGCTCGGCACCTTCGTTATAAGCGGCTGCCTGTGTTTTACGCGCTGCCATGGTTTGCTTCTGCCCAGCCCCAGGGGCTTGCTCCTTTCTCCTGCCTGCGCATGGATGTGGCATGGCACGTGCGGGTCCAGCGCAGCCCGACGGGCTCTGCGGCGTGAGCACCCCTCATCCGCTCCGGCGGCAAGTCGCTGCGGGTGGCTCAGAGCTCCTTCCCCAGCACTGACCCACTCTGTCCCCTCTCCAGGGCTGCCAGGGCATGGGAAAAGGAGACCTGCTGCTTAATTAGGGTATGGATCCGGTGCTCCACAGCGAAAGATCCGGTGCCTTCGGGTAGTAAATTGAGCAGAGAGGCACCCCAGCCCCTGCGAGCGAGCGGCTGTGATGGATGGGCCGGCAGATAGAAGGATACGTGCGGTGAGGGATAGGGAGGTGGAAGGCGAGAGGAGGTGAGCGCTCTGCTGATGACAGATGGACAGACGGGGAGGGGTGTGTGTAGATATATATGTGTATATATATGAAGGTAGGTAGGGAAAGGGTCTCTCTGATGAGAGATAGATTGGGAGAGATGGATGGATGGGATATTTATAGTGATGGCTAGGTAGATAGAGCTGGATGTGTGTTGATGAATAGGTGGATGATGGATAGAGGGCAAGGATTGTGAGAGCTGGTGAGCTAAAGGGTATATACGGTGCTAGACAGATTAGATAGAAGGATATGTGTGATGATAGAGAGATAGTATAAGCAGCAGCCTCTGAGTCCCCAGCAATGCTGCTGCTTTTAGCTACTCTGAGCTCCAGTGTAATCTCATTTTGCCCTGGTAAATTCCTTATCAAGGCAGCTTTTTTAAATGAAATCCCCTTAAAAGAAATGAAAAAAAATGAACAGATCACAACCAGCAGCACTCCCCGGCTCCTCCACCGACAGCCACTGACCCGGGCTGGCCGTTTCCATGATTACAAATTAACTGATGCTCTGCAGCAGCTCCAAGTTTTCCCCAGCAGCTGCCCAGGTGCCGGCAGGGAGATGCCATCCCTTGGCTCCCACCTCCCTCCCCGCTTCGGGGAAGCCTTTCTGTCCTTGGGCAACCTCACCGCGTCCCCACGGCGTTGTAGGCACGTAAGGCATCGGTGCGCGTGGCTCCTCCGGTGCCGGCTCGCGGGGGACGTGGGCGTCTCTCTGGGCTCAGTTCTGGCGCTCGCGTGTTTTGGCAAGCCCCGGTGCGATTCCCGGCGTTCGCCAAGAGGAGGGCTGGGAGACGAGCGTTGGCTCCTTTCCCTCTCCCTGCCGCCTCCTGCAAACAGCTGAGGAGCCCCGGGGACAGATTGTGCACGGAGGAGACCGAACTTCCAGCCTGCGGGATTCGGGGCTGCGCGCCGGTGGTTTTTCCTTATCCCTGAGCAGGCAGACAGACACGGCAGACGTGTGAAAGTCTGTCGTTCCTCTGTGCCGATAGCAATTAAGATGTGCTAATGGGTTCATACGAGCCCCTAAAAAATGTGGATGTTTCCCTGAGCCTTCTGGAAGCTTTCGCTCATCTGCAAACATTTCTGCTGGTGGGAAGCGAAAGCTTTCCGCAGCAAGTCCTAGCACAAACAGCCTGGCTTCGCTGTCTGAGGTTGCTGATGAGGAGGAAGGTCATTAGGCTCTCCCTTGGCTCTTAGCTTCACCCACGAGCTGGTTGAAGGGCTGGTTTCTCCTGGTGATGCTCAGCACAGCAGTTTGGGGAGTCCTGGCAGATAGTGCAGGACCTGATGCTCTGCAGGGAAAGGCTGTAGTTGACATTTTCTGGCTGGTGGTCACCGATGCTGGATGCAAGCTCCACTTTTTTCACTGGGACTGAAGATATTTTCCACTGTTTTTTGCTGTTTCCCACTATTTCACATGAGCAGTGGGGTTGGCTTCCTGGAGCGGGAGCTGGCAAAGCGCCTCCACTGCAAGTGAATCGTATCCCACCTTTCTGGCAAATACCTTCCTCAACAAAAAAAAAAAGAAAAAAAAAATAGTAGTACACTGCTGTTTGTTTAATTTTATGTGTTGGAGGGGTGGGGGGAAACACTGAGCAGAACTAAAGTGCTCACGCTGGGATTTCCTCTACTCTTCCTCCACGCAAACAGCCTTGCAAACTAAACCCGCTCGGCCAAGTGCGTGTGAATCGGAGCATGAAGGCTTCGCGTAGCGTCGGCCGCAACCCTCGGCCAGAGCCTTGCGTTTTATTTCGGTGGAGGGGCTCAGCTCTCTGGCACCCAGAGCCGCACGCCGGGGAGAGGAAGGAGCGATGAGGAGTCAGCGTTGCTGCTGGGGTGCAGGGTGTAGCATCTCGGTGAGGTCGGCTCCAGCGGAGGGTGCACGGTGCTCCCGGGACCCCCATCCTGCACGGGCTGTGCCCAGGGGTGCTAGCCCGAATCCAGCCCCTCTCCTAGCGAGGCGGGTGAGGCCTCTGGCTTAATCCGTGCACGGTGATGATGCTCAAATAGGTGGGATTTGGTGGGGATGGAGATCCGGCCAGCCCAGAGCCTTTCTTCGATGCTCCATCGGTTGGAAACATCGGGGGACGCTTGAGGAACTCAATGGGAGGCAAATATCAGGTGGTGAGAGAGGCAGGATTGCTTGGGAGGGGGGAGACTTTCCGTGCCGGCAGGCAGGTGGCATGACGTCCTTTGTACTGAGTTTGCAACCCCTTGATGGCAAACACTTGGCTAACCTTATTATTAGTAGTATTTTTATATGCCTCTAGTTTGCTTCAGTGATCTGAAACAAAGCTCTGGTTTTCAGCTCCGCTTAATGGGAACTATTTGAATTCCTTTGAATTTTTCCCTTCTGCTTCGCAAAACGTTCGTGCTCCTTACGGAGGCGCGGGCTTTGCTGCAGGCAGCGAGCGCTGCCTGCCTGCCTGCTGCCTGCCTCCCTGCCCGCCGTGGCGCGTCCCCTTCCAGCCAGCTCCTTGCTGCCTTTTGATTGATTGATCGGCGTGGCAGTCTAATAAGCGATAACAGCACATATGACAAACTAAACAACCGTCTAATGAATTGATTGACATCCGAAGGATTTGACTTGATGCACAACCCCAGTCACAGATAAGGTTAATGAGGGAGAAATTAAAATGTAGCTCAATGGGTAATGAATACAGCATGTGCCTTGTTGTAACACATGCCAGATCCATCACTCTGAATCAAGTGATGGTAGCAATTTCTAAATTATTTATTGTGCCCCTCATCCTCCTGTCTCAAGGGAAGAGGCACTCGGACTGGCTTTTGTATTTTTTTTTGTGTAGATATATATATAAAACTATATCTATCTATCTGTGCATTGTGAGGATCCATAGCCAAAGAAAATTGCTTTGAATTTTGCAATTTTCATGTTGTTTTTTTTTTGTAAACTCAATAGCAAAAAATACAACAATCCAGAACCTGTCATGCCATTTGAATCATAATAGCTACAAATTCACTCCCCTGAATAAATGGAGAGGCTTATTTATCAAGTATATACAAGATGTCTGTCTAGTTGTTAACACACAGAGGTATGAGTAGGCAGAGGAAATCGAGAAAGTTTACATATTCACTGCTGTCTCCAGGGACCTTTCCTTTCCTCCTACTTTTTATTCCCTCTCCCCTCCCCCAATTGCATCTCCAACTTGCTTTGACTTGCTCTGGTTTTCTTTTTTCTTTTTTTTTTTCCCCTTCCCTTCCCTTAAATGCGTCTGGCTGACAAAACTTGGGCTGTCAGAAATGATCAAGAGATGAAGTTCCCAGGGGAGGGGAGAGAGATTTGCATGGAGCTTGCATCTCCCCATGTCTCGCTGCCTACGTGGGGAGGGTATCTCCTCCGCTAGCCAGGAGGAGCGCTGGGGACTGCCAGTCTGCTTGAGACACTGATTATCCCGATTATCCCGTGCGTCTATTTCCACTTTAGGAAAGGGGAAGCGAGATTCGCTAGGAGTGGGTCTGTACTGGTTTTCAAAGGTCATCCTCGGGGCCAGGCTTGCTGTCCATGCAGGTGGAGAGACAAGCAGCCAAGGAGCATCATACCGTCTCCGTGTGTTATTATTTATCCCGGAGCCTGGGGTATCTGGAGCCAGGACTAGGCGATGCATTGCCCCAAAGGGGGGTGAGGAGTAGACAGGGACTGGGCAAATACTTGTTTGGGTTTTCTTGTGAAGCGGCTGTCGGCGAGACGGTGTTTGCTGGCCACGTCAGTGGATGCTGCCCGCCTGGGCAATTATCTCCGCTGTGCCTTGATCCGGACGAGCTGTGAAGTCCTTGGCGCCGAGCCGAGCTCTTCCCACGAGCCCGGCGATGCCCGCCCTGCTCCGGGAGGGCAAAGCCACTTCTCTTCCCGCTTTGTGTCCCGGCGGCAGCTAATGAGTTCATTTTCGACCTCAGCATCCTTTCCCTAACGGCGAGACAGGGACAAAAAGGACTCAGGTAGCATGACTTCATTGCAGATGGAGTGAGACTGGGCAGCTAGAAGGGGAAAAAAAAAAATAAATAAAATAAATTCATCTCTTTGCTTATAAAGTGCAGCTGGGTCTGAAGCCATTCAGAGGAAATGGCTGTGGATCCCCCCCCGTGCCATTCTTCAAAAATAGAGCCATTCTCCTCCAAGCACTCTTCCAGGATTCATTTGAAACCCCCCATTGTACCTCGGCGGCTCTTGGGTTTGGAGCGCAGGAGTTGGCGGCTATTAAGAGGTCTGCTCCTGCCACAGGTGTCCTTTGGAGACAGTGCCTCTCTATTACGGTGCAGCAGGTAGATGCCACCACCCGGCGTCGGGGAGGCCGGGAGAAGCAATCTTAGCAAGGCGCCAGCGTTTCAATTAACTGGCAAGACAGCCAACATTTCAGTACCTGTACATCTCTCTCCCTAGCAGCCGGGATGTATTGTATTATAAATAACAATAAGCAGGCCCAGTCAAAGGCTGTAATTGAATCTCTTCATTTTGCTGACTCGGGTGAAAAAGTCCCTTTGAGTGAATTACAACGCGTGTATATAATTTGGGCGACCCGTAAAGGTAACACGCTCGGTGTAATTAAAGCGAGCGTCCCTCCTGGGCGGTGTCGCTGCCCTCGGGGCGCCCAGGAGCTGCTTTGATGGTCTTGGCGTGAGGAGGTCCTGCTGCAGGTGTGGGGAGCATCGCTCAGCTCTCCAAAACTTTTCCTTATGGCTTTTCCTTGTAGTGGTAATGCAACCTCCTTCCCGTTGTCGCACGGCTGGTCCTTGGGTTTCTAAAATCCTTGTTTTCATCATCACAGAGACCTCCTGCCTGCTCGCAGGCTCCAGGGACGTGCCCATCACGTGCACCCCAGCTGCGAGCCCAACATTAAGAAAGTTTTATGGATTTAGCTGAATACTAGATTCCTTTTGTGGCTGAAATCGAGTTTGCCATACAGGAATGAGCGGTTCAGTCGTCCTTTCCCTAGTCCTTCACTTTGAGTAGTGGCCAAGGTTGTCTTTGGGCTAACAGAGACACCCACAAGTTGATGCCTTCCAGATTTTCAGTTCCCTTTCGTCTCTTGAGCCTGGCTGCTACGCTTTTGCTCAGCACTCACCCCCCTCCTCTCGCCCCTCCGATCCAATCCAGACGTTTCCCGAAGGCCGGCACATTTTTCAGCCCAAATTTTGCACTGACAGAATATATTACATCTGCATCGAGGTGGAATATAAAGTGAAGAGGAGCTGGGGCGAGGGGGGGAGCGCAGGGAAATGAGTTTTGCTCTGCTGCAGGAGCACAGGGTTAAATTGGCAGCTGCAGCCGGTGGCTCTTGGTCCCCGCTTGCTTTCCCTGTGCTGTTTTGGGTTTTTTGGGGAGGTTTGCATTAAGAACATGCTCTCGGGTTTGTTTTTTTCTCTCTAGAATCTTTGTATGTCACTTGCTTTTTTTTTTTTTTTTGGTTATTATCTTAAACATCCATTATTTAGAAACTGCTGGAGCCTGGAAACCAATTTCCGTGCTTATTTCAAAGAGTTTGCAGTGTTTAGGCGGTTACGTACGGGCTATTACATGAGCTGACCATGGGAAAACAGAATCTGGCAGGGCTGTGGGTGCCCTGTGGGGATCCTCGGTGGGCAGGCATGGGGGTAAATACAGGATAACTCCTGCCTGATGGGATGGGAGCTCCGATTTCCCCCCCTGAAAATGGGGTTTGTGGTGGCCAGCGATGCCTCTGGGCATCCTCAGCCCCGGGGAGCTGGGCTTCTGCCCCGGGGCAAGGGGGATGTGGTTGCAACGAGTGTCCTTCTCTGTTCTTGGCTTTGCAGGGCTCAGCCTGTAAAGCAGCGGATCCCTGAGGATGCTTTAAGCTACTCAGGGGATTAAGCAGGGTTATGAGCAATCCCAGGACGCAGGAAATGTCAAGGCAGCTTGCGGCCAACCTCCTCCTCTCCACCAGCCAAGTAAAGGAGCGGAGGGACCTTTTCATCTTGGTTTGGCCATTTGTGGGTGGGTGGTTGAGGAAGCCCTAGGTACAGGAGGGCTCCCTCTTCCCACCAAACCGTGCTGGTCGTATTTAGGGTCAGGAAGGTGGTGGGAGGGAAATCCAGGATTCAGGGATTGAGTTCATCCTTCTTGTAAGCCCATCAAAGTCAGCGGAGTCGTGACAGGAGCGGGGCTGGCCCTGTGCGTTCGTGGACCAAGAGCAATCCCCAAACGCTACTGACTTAGCGTAACCCTCTGCTGAGCTGGCTGGCCGTCACGCCGAGCCCCTCTCCGGGGGTCCGAGCCACGAGGATCCCTCAGCAAATGCCATCGCAGATGGGGGACCACTGCCATGCCCTGGTTTGGAGGCGAGGGAGCACAAGTCCCCATCACGAGGACCTGCAGGCAAAGGGAAGAGCGGTCCCAGCGGGACACGCTCCCTTTTTCCCCGTGGTGAGCCCCAAGTCTTTCACCCTGAGGTTTTAAAAGGGCTGAAAAAGATCAGTCAGTGGCATTATCTCTGCTTATTGCAAATGGGGAAACTGAGGTAGGAGAAGTGGAGGAAGCAACGCCTGCTCTCCCTGGGTGCTCCCACCCCTCTCAAAACTTTCCAGGGTGCCAGTGCACACAAGGGGTGTCAGCCACGGGGCGCCTCTCCCTCCCGGTGCCCTTTGAAAAACCAGGATGTAACTTGAACTCCTGAGCAGATCTGGTAGTGCAGCAATTCCTCCTCGGCACCCGGGCTGGCGCTCCTGCCCGCGGGATGCCAGCTGAGCATCCCTGCCCTAAATGTGATGAGCAGCTTGACTCGAGCGTGTTGGGTCGACTTGGTTTTGCAGGGCTTGTGCTGCAGCCCAAGCCCGGTGGTTTTACCAACGTCCAAGCAGCAAATCCATCCACCTCAGAGCTCCCCGAGCCCCTTTTACAGGCAGCGAGACTGAGCCCTAGTAAGGGCCCTCTCCGAGCTGCTACCATCCTCATCCTCACAAAACAAAAGTTAAGGCTAAAATCCAAGCTGCGCTATCGATGGTGGGAGGCAGGCGGCAGCGGCGTTGGAATTTTCTCCGCGTCGCTGCGAGTTAATTCATTCCAGTAAATCATCCAAAATAATTTGCGGCGAATATCAATTTTCTGTGTGAACTTCTCGCTGGCTGCACAGAAGTATCTTCTGCCGACACGGCTCCCTAATTCTGCTGATCTGAGACAACAAAGCAGCTGGGGAATAAACAGGAGGCAAGCTGGAGTCCCCAGGGCTGCCAGCGCGAGGGAGGTGCCGCGGCTGAAACACGCTCCCAGATAAAACCCAGCGAACGCAGGCGATGATTAAAGGCTAATTTGCTGTCTGTGTAGTGTTAAGTGCCCCCCTTTCCTAACGAGCAGAAGGCACAGCCAGCCGCATTCTCCTTCGCTGCCTCTCTTTTATTTACCTTTTCAATTATTTTAATGCTTTTCTGATCTTTGATAACGAATGCGTCTCCTGGGCTGGGACTGCCAAGCTGCACCTCTGTGCCGGGCTGATGGCAGAGGACGTTTTCTCTGCTAGGAAAGGCTTTTCTGGGTAGTGAATTGTCTCCAAAAATACCCAGCCTGCTCCACCGGTCTTGTGATGGATTTCAGCCTGCGAGTGCTGGTGCTGGCTCTTCTTTGGTCGACGTTTCTCCCCACCGGAGCGGAGCTGTCCCGGAGCAAAAGGCACGGCTGTACAGGAGCTGTGTCACCCCGGGACGATGGCTGCAGGGTGAGGGAGAACCACTGTCTGCCATCGAAAAGAAAAAAAGAAAAAAAAAAGGCTCAGGGAAGAGTTTTGGGTTGGTTTGGTTGTTTTTAAGGATGGTATTTCACGGTCTGTCCTTCCAAGGAGAAACATGAGTGGTGTGGGTTCTTGGGTGGGCACAGGGTGATCCTGGGTGCGGGGTGCTCTGAAGGAGTCACCCAAGGGACACGTGTCCTACTGCTGCTGTACCCTAATGCCAGCTTTTTGGAAGCTTTCTGCAGCTTCCCTGTCCCCGGGTGCTCCTGTCACCCAGAGCACAGGTGTAAGCTGAGGATGGCGTCCAGGAACGAGGAATCGAGGGGGCACCAGATACCCCGTAACGCCGCGTCGCTGACCTGCCGTGGCGATGTGTCGCGGCAGCCGGCGAGCTGGTTTCCCAGCGCTGATGCGCAGAGGTTTGCCTGAGCACGGCAGCGCTTGCAAGGCTGTGGTGGATTAGTCCCTGGCTATACTGTGGCTGTGTTCCCACTGGGGATTGGAAATCCATTTTGGAGTGTTTGGCTTTTGTTCTTATTGACATGGGAGCAGGTTTGGGGAGAGTTGGGATGAAGGGAGCCCCTTCTCCTACTCGTTATCACGGAGAGGACTTGCCAGGCGGCAGGTTACCAAGAGGAGCTGCAAAGGAGAGAAAGGAGGAGTCATTTCCCCACTAGCAGGGTCTGATGCAACTTATCTCCATGGTGCATATTGCAAATGTCTTCAGCATCACTTCTCGGCGCCTTTCTAGTCGGGATTTATCTGCTGAGGATGTGAGTGCCTTCGGCTCCCCACCTGTAGGAACCAGCAGCATTGCAGTTTCCATCCCGGGGGGAAGGAAAACTGCTCCTTGCTGATGCTCCCTGTGATTTGAGCAGCTCGAGCACCCTCTCCCACCCCGACGGGGCGAGCCAGCTTGCACAACCGATGTGCACCGATGATGGGGGCCTGCCAGAGGCACAGCCCCCCCCCCCCCTCCCCAGGGAGCTCAGCTCCCTGACACAGCCCAAAATAGATCTGGGGCACCCATTTGCAACCGCTGCTAGGATTGCACATCGGCTCCCGGTGGGGGAAGCGGCCCTGATTAAAAGAACTATTTATAAAGAGCCTGGATGTGGGAGAGGAAGAGGTGATAATTAGCTGGTGGCGGCTGCGCTGCAAGCCGGGGCTTGGGATGGGTACCCGCGCAAACGAGCAGATCCGTGTTCCCGGGGAAAACGCGGCCGGGATGGGGAGAAGGATAACTCCCTTCTCCTTTGCCTCTCTCCAAGAAGCCCCGCTGATTAATGTTCATAGTTGTATTAGCTGCTCTTCGTTCCCGGAGGTGGGAGCAATGAGGGTGTGGAGGGCTGGTTGGAAATTGTGTCTGTCTGTGTGACGAAGAGGATTCATCAGCAATGGTTTGGGTGATGTTTTCCACCAAGAAGGGTTTATTTGTTTGTTTGCTTATTTGCTTTTTAGATGGCTGTGAGATAGAATGAATTTTTCATGCAGAAAATTTCAACAGTGTTTTATTGTTTGAAAAATTGGCTTTAAGTACATGTGTGTATATGTGCGTATAGGGGAAAAAAAGTGGAGCTCTTCAGTCATCTCCACTTCTTTCTTTCTTTCTTTGATGTATTGTGCAGATTTATTTAATTGATGGCAGCACCTAGAGTGCGTTAGGCACTTCCTAAGCTCTCCCAAAGGCTGAGGTTTGGGTTTGCTTCAGCGGTGCGCAGCCTAAGGACAGACAGACGCGGCGGTAGAGGTCAGCAGAAGGGGAAAAGCCTTAGACAATTTATGTACGAGCTAAATCTCTTCCCTCGGAGACGCCGAGAGCCAATACCTGCAGCCTCTCGGGGGGCTGGATTAGCTCCCTGTCACCTCCCCAGAGTGGATTTGGTTTATATATATATATATATATATATTTATATATGTGTGTGTGTATTTATCTTTCATTTGGCTGGGATAAAAATTGCTGAGTCAAAGATTCATTTTCTTAGCAAGCCCCTTGGAAGGCAGATAAAGGGGACGGCGGCGCTAGGCAGGGCTATAAATAATGCATAGAGCACAGGAGCAGCCCGAGCAGCCCTCTGCTTACAAATAGAAGATTTCTCAGTAACATATTACCCTGTCTACCGTCCCCAGTACCGGCACTTCTTCGCTCACCTGAGGCTAAGGCCTGCTGCTCATCGAAATAAATAAATAACCTAATAAAGCCCCTAGTTATCACTAGTCCCGCCTGATCCTATCGTTGCAGCCCTCGTAACGCCCTGCTTGGCACGGTATCCTGGGTTTAACGCTTCTGAAAGTCATCGTGCTCAAGGTGATGTGAGGATGGCGGGGGGGGAAACGTGCCTGGTTATCCTTCTGCCTGTGTCTCTGCCTGTCCCCCCGAGGCTTGAAACGCTGCCTTCCCACTGTCTCCCTTCGTCTTTGGGATAAGCTGCTTGTCCATTTAAATGCAGAATATGCCCCTGCGCGCGCATGGCTGTGCCGAGCTGGAACGCCAAATCCGAGGCGGTTCAGGTGTAGCTGAAGTTGGCTCTTCACCTACAAGGGTTGCGATGCCCAGAAATGCATCTTAGGATTCCCTCTTGCTCCGTATCATTGATCAGATGGCTTCCAGCCGCTCCCTAGAAGTCTTCTCCGTTTCAAGGTCCAACCGCTGGTGGTCTGAGCCACTCCGGTGTTGCAGATGACTTGGAAAGGCTGGGTGGTGGGGAGGGTGAAAGCCCAAGGCTCCCCGGTGGCTCAGCAGCCTGGCTGAAGCATAGTTCAGTCTTAACCGCTCCGCACGAAGCATTCGCCTGCTCGGGGTGGGGGAGCATGGATTGTAAGTGGCTCTGGAAACCCTGAGGAGCAACGAGGGCTTCTGCGGCTTCAGTCCTGAGCTCTTGGCGATGCTCCGCAGAAGCAGGAGTGAACCCCAGCATAAAGGGAACGAGGGTGTTACCGAGTTGGCGAGGGCTCACGGGGGCTTTTTCATGCAGTCCCAAGCCGCGGGGGGCTTCAAAGGCCCTTTCCTTTCCCTTTGAGCTGCTCCTTCAAACAAGCCTCAGCCCTCAAAGCGACACGCCGAGCAAAACTGTCGCATTTCATCCAATTCCCATCGAGTCTCGATGCAGAGCTGTAAATCGGTCCCAGGTTGGCACAGGGGATCCAGACGAATAAATGGAGCTGCTGCCCCCCCCACCGTCTCGTGGTGTACGGACAGGAGATGCTGCTGAGAGAAACCAAAAAGCAGGAAATGTCAAACGATGAAAGAAAATCTTTCTTCTCCCTTTTCTCTGCCTTCTCACAAAACGCACTGTTACTCCTGAAGTTTCTCAACCTTTTTTTTTTTTTTTTTTTTTTTACCTTGGTCTTCGGCCTCAAATCCCTTGTCAAGAGCCACCTTTGAAACCAAAAAGCGTAGCTGTGGGAGGGCAAGAGGGAAGGACACGTTTTGCTGCCAACCTGGACAACCTTGGAGAGTTTGGAGGAGCTCTGAATCATCCCGCTTCAGGGCGCTGGGCAACCTCTCATTAGGGAGGGTCAGGAAGGGAGGTTGGCTTGGGAAGGGTAGCCCATGAGTGCCATCTTCAGGATTGTCGTTACCTTTTTTTCCTGAAGTTATAACCAGCAAGGTTGGGTGCTGCGACCGCACTTAGCTGCTGATTTTGAGCATGCCGAAAATCCGGCGTGGCCAAGTTATCTGGTTTTTACCCCGGCTTTCCTCCCCAGCTCTCGTTTTGGCCACGTGTGCTCTGGGCGACGCCTCTTCGGCAACGCTTCTTTGGGTGTCATTGCGCTGCGCCGCGCTTAATTGCCTGATACCAACGTTTTCAAGGGTATTTGGAGGAAATGTGGATGGTTCATTGACTGGTATTTGAAGGAAGCGGAGAATTTAATTAAAAAACATGAGGGAAAATTAGTAGTAAAGGAGACTGATTGCAAGGCTTGACGTAGGGAGGATTTAGGTACGGCATCCTGGCCGGCGCAGGCAGGGGGACCGGGAAGTGCTGGCTCCCTGCTCCATCCCAGTCCTCTGCCCTTGGGGAAGATAATAACAAGGGGAAGCGGAGGGGGAAAAAAATAGCTGTTTTTTATTGTTGTTTGTGATTTTTACATAAATTTTGCAGATTGCACAGCCTGGTTTTTTTTTTTTTTTTTTCCCTTGTCTGCTCTGTTTAATGCAAACGGCACCTTCCTGCTGATTGCAATCACAGGCTGATTGAGAGAGGCTCCTCTGCCTGGGCTGGGGAGGAAAGGAGAGAGCCTTAACCCTTTCTCTCGCTTCCCCTCGTCCCTTCTTGCTGGCTCACTCCTTCCTCACTTTCTCCCCTTGCTCTGTGACTCGAAACCCCACTCCCCAAAGACCTTCTGCTTATATATGCGCAAGACGGTCCACAGCTCTAATAGTGAATTTATTTTAATAAGCGAAGGCTTTGAAATAGATACAAACCCGCCCGCTTCGGGGCACGGGCCCAGCTCTAGCTAATGTGATTAGGAAAAAACTTTTCTTGCGGAGAAATCATCGCCTATCTGCCTGCTGCAGACCGGTGCCCCGGGAGGCAGGGAGCAGCGGTCACCGTGGGAGGCGGATGCCTCTGCTCGACGGATCGTTGTCTATTCTGTCCCGGTTCTTGTATCCTCCTCGTCAGCTCAGCGTCGCGGCTCCTTCCTATGGCGCGTTAAACAACACCCGGCCCGTACGGTCCCCTCGCTTTTACCCGCTCCTTGCGGGCAGGTTGATGGGCGTCGTGGGAAGCCGCCTTGCAAGTAATGCACGACGTGCTTTTTATCAGTGCGTGCGTCGGCATGGCTTTGTGCTCCTGGGGGACCGGGGCTGGATCCAGGAGCCGCGGTTCCATATAGAAAGAGCATCACGGAGAGCAGTCGTTTCGGCGGTGGCTTTGCATGAACTGCTGCTGGGAGCTCTCTGAGCTTTTTTGTAAAGTCTCGTCCTGTGAAAACTTATAAAGGCTCCCAAATCTCCGTAATCCTTAACGCAGAATTTAACACAGGACACACAGACTGTGGGCACGGCCTGGGAGTTTGATGAGTGCAATTGCTGCTTGCTGGGGTTTATGCCTGTCAGCTGCGTGATCTCGGATCTAGATCCCACACGTTGCCTTGGGGCTTGCGTCGCAGCACGCCGAGATTTGGCAGGCACCCGGTGCAATGATTTTCCTCCAGAAAAAACCCACCGCTCCCCCGGGGAACGGGGATGCGGTGATTGCTCACGTTTTGCTGCAGATTGCCTGTGCTTCGGGTGGGGGAGCTGGGTGGCTGCGAGGACACGCTGCACGAGGCCGATAACTGCGCTTCTTAAGGGTTAACAGATTCATGCCAAGCGACAGCGCCTGCTTTTTGTGCATCGTGTGAAAATGGGAGCAAACGTGGTCCTGGTCCCCTCTCTTACAGGCATCTGGGGCTGCGATGCTGCTCAGCAGGAGCTCGGTGAGGCCAGGCATCCTGAAATTCGGCTACGCCGGTTCCCCCCCATCTCTTGCTCTGTGATAACGGCGCCGTAAGAGATAGGGAGTCGAGCGCTTTGCAGGTGCAGCGTTGCCTGCGCCGAGGTCGGGAGCGAACGTGGTCCACAGGCTGATAAGTTACCTGTGAAGGCAATGACTTCGGGGATTGGATTGCATTGCCCAACTCGGTTAGGTCTAGATAACATCGTGGTTTAAGACATCGATCATTTCAAAGGAACCTGCAGAGGGATTTTAATGCTTCGCAAATTGCTTTTCCTTCTATTCAATTTACATTCACGATTGCACAGAGCATATTTAGGAGCTTTCCAAACCGCCACAAACAATGACAAATCTCTCCTGAAATGTTCTCCTGTTGCAGTAAATTTGACCCGACAAAAGAGAGGGAGAAACTTCAGCCTCCTTCTGTGGCATAAGGACCTCTTAACCCTGCGGCAAGCTGGGGCTTGGGCTCGCCAGCTCCATACCTGCTGCCCTCCGTAGCGAGCGCAGGGAAATGCTTTGCTGCGATGCTACAGCATCCTAGGGCTGCGTCGGGATGCACCGCTAAGAGATATGGGTGAGAAAAGCCCCTGATCCTGAAATCATAGCCCTGCAGAAGGCATTACTGATGGAGCTGGTGCCTCTCAAAGGGCTGCTGGGGTGGATTAAACAGCCGGGTGGGATATACAGCCCCCTCGCCGCTGGAGACGCAGTAAGGAAGGGCAGGGATCGCTCCTGCAGGAGGAGACCCCCGTGCTTTCGTTGAGGTTGTGAGATTGAGCCCTGGATCCGAGCACCACCAGAAGGACTGATCGCTGGCTGCAATTTTTTTGCTGTAAGCATTTTTTCCCAGGGATGCTGGCTATGGCACGGGGCAGGAGAGGCGCCTCTGGATTGAAATGCATTTTTCGCTGTTAGGCAAGGCTCGATAGCGCTGCCAGCCTTGTCGCTGCCTCTCTGGTCCTGTCCAGCCCACTACCCAGATGGGATTCTCGCTAATTGAAATGTAATCAATACGGCGGTGATTGGTTTGCTGGCGAGAGAGGATCCCTTTCTGCTGCCGGAGGGACAGGCTGCCCTGATATCTGGGGAAACACAAGTCTATGGCCTCACCTGGGGACCTCAGCCATGCTATTTTGGGATTCCCAAGCTGCCCCGGCATGGCTGGGTCTGATCCTCGTGGTTTAGGAGATATAATGCGCTTTAAATCGTTGGTCCTTATGTGCTCAGTGACCTCTTTGCTCCCATACCTGTGGGTTTGGTGTAGGTGCCTTTCCCGTGGCTCCTGATGGGATCAGTGGTGGCGAGAGGGCTGGAAGAGATGTGCAAAAGCCAGGAGGAGGGAAGGATGCGTTTGCCAGGCAGTCTCCAGAACTCACTTCACCCCGGCGCCGCTTTTTCCCACGCTTCCCCAGCCATCAAGCCGTGGTCAGGCAAACAAGTCTCTTGCCTGTGTTATTATTTCATTAAAGATGTTAATTTTGACCGGCTGCCTTCCTGCCCTGCCTCTGCATATTCATGAGCCTGTGGTGTCCTCCTGCTGCTGTGGACACCTGGGAGGAGCTGCCATCAGGGCACGCAGCGGGTGCGTGGTCCCACGCAGGGGAGCGTGCTGTGCTTGGTTCAGCCCGGTTCCCTTCCAGCTCTTATCTGCTGGCTACCAGGAGTTCTGAGAACCGGTGCAGAGATGCAATGGGTTTGCTCCGAAACTCTCATTGGGTTTTTCTGGGAGCATTTGTTACCCTGAAGGATGTCTGCAAGCCCTCGTGGCTTCTGCTTGCTCAGATGCACCTGAGTGACCCCACAAAGCACCCCCAAGCTTCTGCAATTAGTTTCCCAAATGGAAATCTAAAGATCGCAGAGAGGCCAGCTGAGCTCCTTGTTTGTCACGGCCAAAACATCTGAGTGAAGCATCTCGCTGCGTGAACGTCCTCCGATTTGCTATCTGGCGCCTGCCAGAGCATCGTCTGCTCTGATAGAGCCAGAGATTTCAACTGGAAAATGTCAACTAGCCTTGGATGGATTAAGCCCAGGAGTTTTGGCGTCATTCCTGGCACCTTTTTATCTCATTCCTCCATGAAGCTATGATCCCAGGAATGACCATGCTCGAGGGGAAAGAAGCAATCAAATGTGGCAAGCTCCTACGACGGAACAAAACCTATTGCCAAGGCCCCCAGTGTGGACAGGCTTCCCAAGTCCTTTCATTTTGCTGGTGCTCGTGTTTGGGGATGGCGTGCTTGGCTCTTTCTCTGATTTTTCTGTGCTTTGGGGGTCTGAGATAAAGCTTTTCAGTATTACTCATCTGTCCCAGGAGTCTGGGAAGGGCTCTGAGGAGCTGGAGGCTGTGCTGGTGATTTCTGCTTTCCAGCTCGAGGTGGATGCGGTGCTGCAGGCTCTCTGCGCGGGGCTTTCAAGCTGGTTTTTAGCATTGCTGCGTGCATCTGTGTCCCAGCTCTCCACCTCGTTTCCCTTTTTGGAGCTATGCAATAGATGAGCGCACAACGAGATGACGTAGGTTGGCGTGCTCAGTGAGACTGCCCCTCGAAGTTCATTTTTCCCAGATGATTGGGGTACCCAGACAAAGTGATAATGGTTTCATGCTCGCATCTTCTTCCAAGCGCTGTGGTTTGACTGGGAGGTAAATTTGAGGCTCCTTAGTCTGGAGGAACGTGACCCGTAGGGGCATGGGAGCGCCAGGCCCCTCTCCTGGCCAGGCAGGCTGCCGCCTCCAGCACATCTTTGATCTATTCTTAATGCTTTTAGGGGCTCAACCCCCTTGCCTTGGGTAGCCCTAAAAGGCGCAGAGGAATTCCGATTTATTTTTCTTTCTCTCTACTGCCCTATTTACTGCCTTGTCCATCTGAATCCAAGTTGGCACCATGAAAAATACCATGATTATATTCCCTTCCTCTGCCTTGCCCCTTCAGAGCCAACCCTTCAGTGGATGCACCACAGCTAATCATTAATCTTCTGTGGCTCTCGAGCGCTGCGGGTAAATCTGCCAGGGCGAAGCTGTGGAGTCCTCTCTGCGAAGGGCTCTGACCCTGCTCAGGGCTGGAGAGGGTCCCCAAGGTGTCACCCAGCTGGTGGCGGCAGGGATGCGGCGTCACTGGGCTGGCTGGCAGGGAGAGCAAGCGCTGGGCTCTCTCCATCTCTTTCCTCCTGCCTGGAGCTTGCCAGTTTGCATTGCATAGGAGGAAATGGGAAAGTCATAAATCAATCTCGAGTGTTTCTCTTCTCTTTAGGGGAAAAATAATAACCCCAAACAAAACAAGCTTGCAGTCGGGAGAAAGGAATTCCTAATGACAAACTTACTTCAGCTAGGACACCAGGGGCTTCAGCAATATGAGATTAAACCTGCTGTGCTGAGACTCTATTACTCCATATATTACTGTGTGCTGCTGGACTGATGGTTCTCACAGGCGGAAATATAACCCTTTGAAATGTCAAGGCACATAATAAAGAGACCTAGCAGGGGAGGCTGGATGGCTCCGGGGATTGATAAAGCCTTTACAGCGCTGGCTCTGCTGCGAGGAGGGGTGGGTGCCTGGTAGAGCTCACACGCTTTGCTGGCCCTTTTGTTAGATGGCTCGAAGGGAGAGGTGGCATGGGAGAAATTCTCGTGGAACAACCCCGTCTGGCCAAGTTTGCTGTGAAAATAAAGCAGGGACCTCAAAATGAAAGCTTGGATGAATAGTCGACTCCTTCTGCAGTCCTCAGCTGTAAGTGTTTGTCCCTGGGGTGGCTGTCACACTTATACCTCTTAATTAACTCTTAATACCTCCCGCGTCCTCTTTGCATAGCAAATCTCTTGCGGGCAGCCCGTTTCCCTGGGAGCCTGGCTGGGTCTCCTGGGTTTGTATAAGACCACACCATAAATCTCTCAAAGGGTCTTCCTGGTGGCTGATGGATACAGCCATTTCGGGATGAAGATGGGCAGCAAATGGTATCATCGTTAAGGACCTCTTAGCAAATCCTTAAGGGTTAGGAAAAGCATTTGCTTTTGGGCTGGTGGATCTATAATTCCTATTTTCGGGAACGGGCAGGAGCTGCTGGATGAGCCGATGCCAGTGGGTCTCTGCTTGCTGTTCCCGTGAGTCCAGCTTGCCTCTGCCGTGCAGCACAGGGCTCCCTGTTCCCCCCCAAAAAACGCTGGTCGGCGGCTGTAAACTATGAACCTTCCCAACTCTCCATGGCTGCCGTGGGCTCGTTAAGGCGAGAAGAGGGGAATAAATCTCCTGGAACTCATGAACTATTTACAGCCGTGCTGAGCAAGCAGTCCGCAATTATTTATTTATTCTCCCCAGCTGGGCCGCGCTTGTGAGCCCAGGGAGCGGGGAAGGCTGCCAGGGCTGCCCGCTTCCTGCCCCACGCTGTCTCCTCTGCCCTGGGGAGCCACGGGGCTCCCTGCGGGCAGGCAAGACCCCCGAGACCCCAAAAGGCAGCAGACGTGCCCCTAGGAGCATTTGTGTCTTGGGAAGGAAAATAAAACAACCCTTCCCTGCGCTGAGCGTCTGTTCAGCCCTTCTCTGGCTGGGCATCCTTGTGCCCAAGGCCAGAAAAAGGAGGAAAATTATATTGCAGAAGTGGAGAGCATGTTGCGTGGGAAGGAGATGTGCTGGAGGAGCCCGTGGCACGTGAACGGTATCTGCAGCTGGTTTGGGGTGTAAGGGAGGGTGCTGGTGTGAGCACACGTGAGTAATT
This sequence comes from Grus americana, assembly GCF_028858705.1. Taxonomy (NCBI): domain Eukaryota; kingdom Metazoa; phylum Chordata; class Aves; order Gruiformes; family Gruidae; genus Grus; species Grus americana. The sequence continues at coordinate 5,611,716 of NC_072875.1, forward strand.
CTGCTCAGGCGTGTGGGTAAGGGCTGGAAGACAAATTATTTCAGCTTGCATGAAAGTTGCTTCCCCTCTTTGGACTCCACTTCCCTGTCTGTAAAATGGGCACATGGGCTTTTGGCTCAGGAGAGTGCGTGGTGAGCAAAGGTGATGGAGGTTCATTGCAAACGGAATCGTTTCTTTAGCTTGAAAGTCAAAGCCTGTCCTTGGGGGGCTGGAGGTTTGATGTTCGACCCCTGCTCTGAGCCTTTTGGGTGGGGATTGCATATCAGTGTTGCTCCGTCTCCTTACTCTTAATAAATAGCCTTTTTTTCCCTGCAGCATCCCCAGACAATCGATAGGTGTTTATGAGTGATCATTACAATAATTATGCAGCTGCCTGTGTTTTGTGAAAACCGGTCTTTAAAACGTCCAGGAAGCGAGACAGGGTTCGTTAGGTCCTACCCGCAGCACCCCGCGTTGCACGTGGATGTGTATGGGAGGCAGCACCAGCACTTGCCCCGTTGTCCTTCCTGCCATGTCCCTGTGGTGCTGCACCAGCCGTGCATTTCCCCCCCCCCCCCCCAAAAAAAAAAAATTTGGGCTGCAAGGAGAGGATGCTGCAAGGAAGCAGAAATGGCCCCTTTCACTGCCCTGGCAGCGCTGGCGCCTGTTACTGACACTCGTGTTGCCTTCAAAGGTTTGGTTTCTTTTTTCATCGTGGGGCTTATGGGCCAAGGACACTTCTCACCTGCAGCTTTATATCTGTCAGTTTGATCAGCAAATGGGGGAGAGGGCCATAAAACTGCAGAGGCTGAGTCCTGGTCCCTTTAATCCCGCCAGGAGGGCCGGCGTTATTTCTCCGCCGGGAGCGCTAATAGGATTCTAATACTCTGGCAAATGGGATTTTTTACAACTGCCATTCTGCAGTTACTGAGACGGTGTGTCACCAGGACAGCCTTATAAATTCACTTGGAGATGGAGGGGGCTGGTGGCTTGGGAGGGCAAACGGTGCCCGCCGCCACCCGCGGCAGCTCTCACTGATGATGCCGGTGTTGGGGGTCTGTCACATCCATCCCCCATCGCTGCTTTCCGTGCTCCTGGGGCATCGCCACGGCTTGGCTGGGCACTATTGCTGGGCAATACGTGCGCGTGGTTGGGCTGATGGGGCTGGGGGAGGTTTGGCTGGTTCTAGCAGGCTTGTAAGGTTGGGATCTGGCACCACGGACTTACCCTTCTTCTCCCTCTGTGCCCTCCTTGCACACGTGTGTGCCAGGAATGGGCATCTCTGGGACTGCTCTCATCAAGCAGAGCAAATGAGTTGGGTGCCCGGTGGCCTCTGTGCAGCCTTGAAGGGATTAATAAGCCCTAATAAACCTGGGGAGGGTCTGGCAGGACCCGTTTGTTCCTCCCATCAAGTCTGTGGCATCGCGGGACGGGGATCTCTCGGCAGTGCCAGCGCCCTGTGTGGTCGTGCACAGAGCACCCGCCCTGGGGACAGCAGGGCAATCCTGGGGATTGCAGGGCTCGTGGTCCGGGCCCTGTGCCTCCCCTTGCCTTCGTGCCTATGGAAATGTCGATGAAGTTACAGGACTCGTTGCACAGGGAGGGTGATGCATTTATGGCTTAGCTACAGAGCGGGCAGTGCCCACGGGTGCAAACGAATCCGACTCTGAGCATCGCTTGGGCACCTACGGGATGTGCGAGCAGCTGCACTTCATCCCCTCCGCAGCGGGCAGCGCCCGACCAGAGTGCCAAAGCCATAAATATTGTATTACTGTATCCAATCTCAGCTCTGGATTGATTTTTCTCCAGCCCTGATCGCGGAAAGCTAGGAAGATGGGATTATTTTCCAGGGCAATCACAGGTTGATGGGTCCTTGCAGCTGCTTCCACACTTTTTGACATCAGTAAATAAGCAGGTCCCCACACTCTTCTCTGCGTAGCACCTATTTCCCCGGGACGTCTGCTGGGGTTTTGTCGTACTTAGCTGCAAATTGGTACAGGAGAATGGCCCGACCCTTCTTGTCTTACAGCAGTATAAGCATGTATGCTTTATCTTATCTATTATCACCTCTGCCCAATAGCTAGCAAGGTCCCGTCTACCTCTCTTGCAAATCCTATTTATCATTGCATTCCTACAGCTGCCCGAAAGTCCCAACCTGACGTCAGGCATCCTCGTGCTAGGTGCTGTACAAGCAGATTGCAAGAGACAGACCTGCCCCACGGATAATAAAGCAGCTATCGTTATTCCCATTTTACAGACAGCTGAGCCAAGGGGAAACGCACGGTCCAAGTTAATAAAAGCTTGCAGAATAACCCCCCGTGATTTATCCAAGGTTATAAAGGAAGTCTGAGGTTTGAAAAGAGATCTCGAGAGCGCTAAACAGAAATTTGCTTATCTGTAAACAGCTCGCTCCAGGTTTTTAAATCGCCGCTTTAGGAATGCAACGAAAGTAGCAGAGTTTCTTCCGCAATTAAACAAGAAAAAATTTGAAGAGCAAAGTTCTGTGTGTAAACCGGCACCAGAGAATGAGATCATGTTGTGCAATAAATAGGTGAAGGCAGGAAAATGTCACATTTTATTGAGGCAAAATTTGCGACAAGAGAGAATATCTTCTCTTAGGCTAACTGATACGTTTGGGGAAAAAAAAAATAACAGCAAACTGGCTTTTGCACAGAGTCTCAGCTGCGAGAGGAGGTGGAGAGGGAGCAGGCGGGTGTCCCTGGTAGGGGCACGGCAGGTACCTCGGCAGCAATGGGAACGACACGGGGAAGGGCTCCTGAGCTGGCTCCGCTTACAGCAGAGAGTTAATGCAAAATCGGTGCCATCTGCCGCGCTTCAGGATTTGCTTCCCGTGCTGTTCAGTCCTGCCCGCACACATCTGTGCGAGGAGGGGGTGTCGAGAGGGCTGCTGGGGACAGCAAGCCTTGCGCTTACCAGGCAGTGTTTTAGCTCAGGCTGCTCCAAATTCTCCCAAATTCTGGAAATCCCAAGCTCGGACCGGTGGCTGCAGCTCTCCGTGCTCCCGAAGTGCTGGAGCTGGGCTCGAGGCGATGCAAAGTCTCACAGGTTTTGATGGGGACGGGCGGGATGTCCTCTCCTGGACCAAGGGGCTCTTCAAAGCTTCTTCCCAAGCTGCATCTCCCCCTGCTCCCTTCTTCCCAGCGAAGCCAGTGGAGATATGTCCCTGGGACAAATTAATCCCATCCCGTCATCCTTTTTTTTTTTTTAAGTCTTCAGAGAGAGACTTTCTAGGAAATCATCCGGTATCATGGCTCTTGGCTTCCTGACTCTCATCAGCTAAACAGCAGCCTTTCCCAAGGTGATGAATTAAAGCAAAAAAAAAAAACCCCAAAAAACCTCAACACCTGAGCTACGCCGGCAGCTCGGTGTAAACAACCCGGCACCTGCTGCGTTAATAGGAGGAGAAGCGATGCTGGGGGCTTCAAACGCTGCTGAGCTGTTACTTTGGTAGCTTTGACGACCGGGTGTTCATGCAGACTCCCCGGATGGCTCGTGGCCGGGTTTTGCAGAGCAGCCCTGCTCCCCACGTACCCCTCGCCGCTTTTTGGACCGCACCGACGTGGTGGGTGCAAGGCGTTTGTGATGCTGAGGTTGAATTTTGGGGAGTTTTCTTTCTCATGGTCGAGAGTCCCTATGTTCGGCTCGTGCGTGGAGGATTTCCGCACTTCTGTCTCCTTCCCCCTGCCCAAATCTGCCAGGGCGCCGCGTTTGCACGTGCTCTGCATTTGCGACGCTACAGCAACGTGCTTTTGCAGCCCCGCTTTCCCCCGAGGAGTGCTGCTGCAAGGGGCAGGCAGGGATCAAGGTCATGGAGCCTGGCTGCTGCAAGGTCTCCCGGGGGCTTAATTTTATTTCTCTCACCCCCCTTTTCCCTCAAGCTTTGGAGGGAAGCGCCGTTTCCCCTTGCAGGGCCACCCACATCGCAGCGATGCTGCGCAATGCGTAGACCGATGCGTATTTCGTCGCCGGTCCCTGGGGGAACCGATTGCACGGGAAGCAGGTAAGGGGAAAAAAGCATGAGAGGCAGGAGCACGGAGAAGGGACGTGGGCTCTTTCCTTGCCTTGGCTCCCCGAGCTGGCTGTGGCCAAATCCTTTTGCTCGCCAAGGAGTCGGGAGATGGAGGATTTGAGCTTTGGTAAGGAAGAAATGCATCTCCCAGCTCAGCGATGGGGGCAAGCAAGTTGGAAAAAACGTGAATATTTTGCTCGGAGAGGACTGTTTCATTCCTGTCTGTACCAAAATAGGATGCTCCTTTCCCATCCAGAAGGAAAATTAGATTGTAGTGCTGATCTTTAGGTTTTATTTGTAGAAGGGTTCATATGGGAGGAGGAGAGGGAAAACATGGACCTGCCTATGCTCTCCATGATTTTTCATTAAATAATTTTTAATTAATTTTTTCTTAATAATTTTTTTCTTATTTTTTTAATGCATGCTGGATAGTTGACCTAGGAAGAGCCTGAAGCTTTGTACCCTGGTACCAAGGGTACAGTGGGTATGAAAGCCGTGCATGGCCAAGCCTTGTTAGGAGCTGAAAACCATCTCCTTGACAGGAAATGGAAAATAAGACGAATAGATCAATTTTCATTGCAGCAAAAGCTTAACAGTAGAGGGCCTCAAATTTCCTCTGGGGTCTAATGTTGTTTAACTTATTTCTTAATGGTCTGAAACACGGGGTGACTGGGGCTGTGGCCTTTGACTAGAAGAGAAATATAAAGTTGCCCTAATAATGGAGCGTTGGGAGTTATGAAAAGAAACTGGATAAATTAGATTGCGGTCTTGTGCGTGGCAATGGCCACGTCCTTCTGGAGAGGTAAATATCATTGTTAAATAAGGGGAAGGAAAAACAACAGGGCAAATTTGCTGTGTATGGAGGAGAATTTATTTCAGGGACAGAAACACTGGGATGGGTGATGCTTTATCCATGCGTCCGTGCTGGAGTTGGTGGGATTTCACGGTGAGCTGCGCATCCCCGGGGCTTGCAGAAATGTGCCGCTGGCAAAAACCGGGCAGGTTTCTGGGCTCAGCAGAGACGCGAGGAAATTAAAAGGCTGGGGAGATGGGTTCTGTGTGCAATTTTATGGTAAGGAAAAGCTCTGGCAGGAAATAGCAAATATCTGCTAACGAATGGTGCTGATGTCCTTAGTCACGCTGGGTGGAAGTGACCCGATGCAAAATAGAGCTATAGATTTCTTGTGCTGCTGGACATATGGCTGGACTGGTGTTTAAGCGCTGCTTTTGCAGCCTGCGGGCTGCAGCTATAAACGGAAGGAAACACTGATACAAAGATGTTTCTGGAGGCTCCCCACCATTTCCAAGAAAGTAAAATAAAAAAAAAGAGACGTTTGCAATGCAACATTATGAAGAAGAACCTCAAACTGAATTTAAGTACTTAATAAGAATACATTTTTTGACTTAAAGGTGACTTTTTTCTCCCCACAACCATTTCACGAAGCCAAGAGAGCCTCAGCCGGACCCGTTGACCTGTTTCTTGGTGCGCAGCCCCGCTTCCCCCCGCCCAAGGCTTGTCCAAACCCGGTGCTGCCGTGGCTCAGGTCCCATCTCCCATCCCCAGGGCTGGCACGAGGGGAAGCAACAGCATCACCAAACTTTGCAAACCGCCTGTGACCCAGATTGTGTCACTGCTTTAAATTCTCACCTTGCTCCCTGGGTTCGCTCCGTGGAAAGGAACTGTAGGGCGACGTGATTTATGTTCCCTGCAGTCAGCGTTTGGGCCGGTGTCCTCCTTGATCTGGGTGATTTGTGACATTTCAGCTGTCATTTAAACTTGGGAAGTTGTTGCACTTGGGCAGAGCAAGCTTCAGTGAACGGTGAAGAAAAAAAAAAATAATAAAATCCGGTACGTTCATGTTTTTCTTTCCCTCTCTACAGCTTGTTGAATATTCTCCTTCCTCGTCGGGGAGCGGGAATAAAGTTCACGGCGTCGGGAGCATAATCGAGCAAATGGCCTTTGCGCTTATCAAGTGCCTCTGTTCTGCTTGGGCATTTAATCACCCGCAAAAGCCATTTATTGCCTCGTATACTCCTCTTCTATGAACATTAGCCCTTAAATACCTGGCATAATTAAAGGTGAAGCTGCGGCGCTGCGCTCCGTCTCCTGCCCGTGGAAGGGTAACAGATGAGGTGGGAGTTCTGGCGGAGTTCAAGGTGAGAACCGTAAAGCCTATTTTCTGCATGTGTCAGGGACATTATTTTAGGAATGTCTAATTCTGCTGGCGAAAATTGAGGCTGGCTCAAATAATAATTCACGCTTAATGAACTTAGAGTTATAGCCCCGGCTCTGCGATTCCCTCTGTGCCTGGCGCGGTCGATTGGGCTTGTCAGATGTTTAAAGGATGGTGAAGAAATGACAAAAAGGATTTGATGGAATTAGGCGGAATTCCCCCCAAAACCGATTTCTTTTGTGTTTAGATCCCTGTCTGGGAAGAAAGAGAGAAATTTGCTGCAGCTTTGGCCGTAATCCAGTCGGCTCCTTGATCGGGACTTTTCAGGGCTTTAACCTTGCGCGTTCTTCTTGAAGCTCAGCTCTTCAAAAGGCTCGTGCCCTTTCTTTATGCGAGGGAAAATAAACATAAAGTATTGATGAAGGGTTAATACCCGGTGCTGTGTGTAGGTAGCAAATTTAAGTACCTGTCTATCACGTTCCTGACACATCCTCAGCTACCCAACAATCAGACGTTCAAAGACTTGATCATTAATGCACTTATCCTTGTAACACCCCTTTGCTAGTAAATTAATGGGCTGTGGTATGTAGAACATCAGACTCTTGCTCCTGCTGGGTTTATACACTAGCAAGCTGTATCGCAGGGCAATATTCACCCTCTGCTGAGGTTGGGGAGTAGAGGCGATCGACCCAAAGCCACGCATCACGCTGTTATTGCAAGGGGGGAGCTAAACGTGAGCCTATCCTGTACGCAAACTATCTGGCCACGGGTTAAATACCAACTAGGTGACCGTCTTGCTTCATGCACGATGGGTTGAGGCATCATCTGCTGATGGAAGAGGTGCGCATCCGTATGGGTTGTCCCATGATGGGTGAAACCTTGATGCTAAGGTAGCTGCAGATCTTGGCAAGGTGCTGGAGCAGCTGGCGTGGTATTTTGTGTGAAGTAAAGAAAACCACGATTGTGTTTTGTTGGGACGTTAGGAGCTGAATCCTTGGCTGTTTGCTCAGCGCTCGTTTCTGCTCCCGAAAGCTTTCCCGTGGAGGTAGTGACCTGCTGAGGAGCGATGGCTGCAGTGTCGGTCTGCTGGTGCAGGTAGACCCGCCGCAGATTGCACGTCAGGCTTGGCCGGCAACGCGGGCGAGCGGGACTTGGGTGCATCTGGCAGCCCAGCGTTGCGGGAGGCTCTTCCCAAGGTTGCTGCAGACCTTGGGTGAAGGAGGGGGTTCGCGTTGGGCTGGGGCGAGTGGGGATCATCAGGATCCCCCCCGAGTTACAGCCCCGTTATCCACCCCTCGCTTCCCAAGCGCAGCTCTAGCGCAGGATTGCTGAGCCCCGCATCGCTTCCTAGGAAGACAGGGATTTTTCTCGCTGCTGAAAACACTAGGCATCTGTATAAACAATTGTATTAAGCTGCTGTTGTAGTAATTGTGTTTGTACAGTGAAGCAAAAAGGCTCGGTTTACCCCTCTGCTGTCTGGAAATGATTCCTCCAGGTTATGTGCGAAGCATTTTTTCAGCGTACTGATTTCATTCAGGGGAAAAAGAAGAAAAAAAAGATACTATTACAATGACATATTCTTCCCCAATGGTAACTTTATCCCTGCTTCTGGCTCAGTGCAGAATCATAATTCATTTTGTCACAAGGATAGCAAATAAATAATAAGAATAAATTGAGCAGATTATCTCATCTTTAAGCCATGCCCAGCATTCATCAAATCCATGCCAAGAAGCAAGACTTATCTGCAGTCAAATTGATCCTACAAGAACACCTACCTTAAGCTCCATTAGTGTACCTCGGAGCCGCTCACCCATCTCCCCGGCTGCTTAAAATGACGAGTCGTTAAAGTGACACACATTCCCAAAGTGTCTTTCCTTATAAAAGGTCTGGTGAAAACGTATGTGTTGCTATTTCTCGCCATTGATTTTTACTGAAAGGACCAAAATGTACAAAGGCTAAATTTGACTCGGTAGAAGTTTGCTACTCACCCTGCAGATGCAAAAACATCCATTTCTTCTCTCACTTCAATAAAGTTTTAGTAACAGATGCTGCGGGGAGTTTCCACAGGAGTAAGGTCTCATTACTCTTAGAGGAGATGCTACTGTACGTTTACTAGCGTGCCGCAAAGCGTTATAAATAATTAACACAGAACTACACCGAGTAGACCTGCTGCAGTCCTACTAATTGGTAAACAGACATGTATTTCACTTGGAGTCTATGAGAAGTATTACCACTTTCCGTGGGACGATTCACTTGTATAAATTTAAGCTTATGAATAATGGTTTAAAGGGCTGAGGCTTGCTTTTATTTATTTCACAGCGTTCAAAAAATGGTAGGTGCGCCGTGAATAAAGGTGAGGTTTGTCGCCCCAGAAAATATTGACTCTAAAGCCTCATCTAAACTAAAACTGGAACTGAAGGAACTAACTTTGTTAGCGAGTAACAATTATTTCACGGGAAGCCTGGGTGTTCAACTGAAATAATGTCACTGAACCTACTCTAAGCCTCCTCCCAAGTTATTGCAAAATAGCACATACTGAATGCAAAATCAGGTTGTTAATTTGCAGTCGTGCTCTCAAGGTGCGTGTAACGAAGGTCTTGCCGACAGCACAAGACTTGTCTCCCCGTTCCGTTTAATATGAATTTAACCTGATATATTTAAGCTGGAAAACACACAAGGGTGAATGGCTCCGCTTCAGCTCAACTTGATTTGGAACATATTTAAGATTAAGCTGGGACAAGCCTGTCTTGAACTGGAATAGTTGGTGCTCACAGGAGCATTTGCCCCTGTTTAGGTGTGTTGGTTTAATAATTGGCCCCTGTGAAGAGGCACAAGGCTCTTGCGTAGCCACACACCCTGTATTATTCCCTCCGGGTGGATGCCAGGAGCAATTTTCTGCCGGTGGTTTGCGTTACCCTCGTGCAAAGGGCGTGCAAACTGGATGTGAAACTGTTACCAGCTCAGGGGAGAAACGTGCTGGCGTGGGTTTCGTGCAGCAGAAGGGACGAGCCGAGGTGAGAGCTACGGCGGCAGCCCTGCCAAAGTGGGAAACGTTAGAAAGGTGGACTTGCTTAAAATACTCGGGTTTGCAGCAGGTACGGCAAAAAGTGACGCTGTGACTCAAAAAGGCAAGCTGCCAGCATGGTGGCACACAACATTTCAAGACTATATATAAATATCTGACCTATTTCTTATGGATAGCACAATAAGGACTCGATCAAAACCCCCTTGAATTCTGCAGGAGTCTTTCCATTGACTTCAATGGCTTTTGGATTGGCCCCTATAAATGGCTCTTGAGGAGAAGATAGTGGTGCATTTGCCTGACTATTTTTATAATGTGTTTGATCACTCACTCGGTGATTTTTCAAACTTCAGCCGTTCGCAATGGGGAGCTAGTGCAAATTACAATGTTCGATGTCCAAAGAAATGTCTCTTGAAATTGAACTGAGACTCATAAAACAGATAAATGTGTTGGCATCCCATGGCCGCCGAAATGAAAGGAGAGCATTAACACTCATTAAAAGGGACAAGTCGGTGCCACGCTTGCAGTGACCCTGTCACGGAAACACGAGGGTTTTGTCATTTGATTTTTTTCATTTCTCTCAGCTCTTGGACTAGCGTGTGGCTTGTAGGATCAGTGGGCCAGCTTGTCTCCTGTCCTCTTTCTGAAAAAATGGGAGTTGGGGGAAGGTCCAAGAAGCTTCCCAGAGTGCGGCATCCCACTTGGAGAAGTTTCTTTCTGACCCTGAAGGGCTTGTTTCATTCTGCCGTGGAGCTATACGAGTTCTCATTGCTCATACAAGCCCTCCACCCTGTGGGTTCCATTTTAAGCTCTTCTTTTTAATGATACCCGGTGATGGGGAGGTTAATTATGACTTGCAGAAAGAGGGGGGTCTCATCCCGCACCTTTGCACGGTACTGCCTGTTGAATTTCGCAGAGGGGCTCCTCTGTTTCTCCTTTTTGAGGACTCGGAAGTACTAGGCAGCAGGTTTGTGGTGGAAGGCTTTTCCATCACCAGTTTACAGTGAAATCAAAATATCTGGTAAGGTCGCTTCCACTGGAGCTTCTGCAGAGCGTCACCGATGGGTATCATTTTCACAGGCTGGAGTATGATGTTCCAGGCTTGTCTTTTTTGTCTTATTTTATATCATAAAAAAACCCATTGGAATCAAAATGAAAGCGTTCAGTGAGGTCAAAAGACTGTTCCTGGGAATATTCTGTGATGTGAAGGAAATTCACAGTTTCAGAGTTTTGCCCCGGGTTTTGCCCCAGATTTCAAAGTCCCAGAATTTCTTATAAAAGAGAATTTACGTGTTTTGACTTTTTTTTCCCCGGGAATATTGATGTCTGGTTTTACCCTATTGTATCATGCTCATCTAGACAGTAATATTCAATCTTTGTCAAACCTAGGAATTTTTGACTGAAGACACAGAGTGTTTGAGAAATATTATGTGCATAGATAGCTTGATACAATAATAATGGAGTTGTTGTGGGTTTTTTTTTTTAAAAAGCCTTTTGTGGATGTCTTAGAAGCAGTCAGTGGATTAGGCGTAGAAAACCGGCTTGAGGGTTACTCATCACGTCTCTGCCAAATTGCTGGGTTTTGCGAGGACGCCTGCTTGGTCTGTCATCCTTGCCTTTTTCGGATGGATACGGCGTTGGCTATTGGGTCTCAGCATTTGGTCCAGCAGTTGGTTTCAAGGAAGAGACGATAAGTTTTAGTTGGAATAAGGGGATCTGAGGTTTCTCCACAATCTGCGGCTGGAGGTCACCTTCTCAATGTCACCACCCGTCCCAGGGCTTGTTATTTAATTTTTTCCTTCCCGTTCCGATCCTGCCAATGATAATCCCCCTTCAATATGCAGAAGGGGCGAGTCTGGGACAGCTGTTTCCCCCGTGTCTGCTGTGGGGAAGATGACCAAGGAATTGATTTAATTTCTCCTCCATGTCCTTACGCTCTAATTGCTCCCCAGCAGACCAGCTTCGTTAGAAAGCTTCCTGCTGCCGGATGTTCAGGGATTCGGCACGGGAGCTGGTTTGTGGAGGTTGTGGGTAGGATGGTAAAATCTCAGGTTGCTCTTTCTGGTCTGACTTTGCTCCCCACCCAACGGGGAGACCTCCTAAAGATGGGAGCAGCGCTTGTCCTGACCCCCTTTCCCTTCCAAATACGTTATTTTACCTCGGTCACGGTGTCCTTCTCTGCTATTTACTGAGCTTTAAAGCCTTGATTTTCTCAGCAAATCCAGCCTTTCTGTTGCTTAAGACAAACAGGGAAAACTTCTCTATCAGACCTATGTGAGTTTGTGTCTGTATTTGTCCTCTAAAAAAATCACACCGGTGGACCCAAAAAGCAGGTCTGGTTGAAACTACCCCCCATTTTTAGGCTGCTGTAGGTAAAGGCATTCAGATTATATTTCTAGATCTCATGAAGGGCCGGGATTATTTTAACCATGAGGAATTTTAGGGACTGTGTTTATGTGTTTTATGCAGCGGATGGTTACTCGGATGCTCTTTGGAGAGAGTATCTCCCATCCAGGATTTGATATGTGGCTGTGTTTTGTCACTCCATGCTGGAACGGGCTGTTAGAATGGACTGACCAAAGACCTGGGTTTTTAAAAGAGAGAAATAAATAAAAAATAAGTAATTAAGAATAATATACTTAACTCAATTTGGTGGATGGACAGTAACTTGTCAAAGATCTGGTCCATACAACTGAATGGGGAATTAAACTGGTTTTATACACTTTTTAAAGCAGATGAGAGAATTACGTCCTATGCTTAACTTTTAAGTCCCTCTGACCTGCTTAAGTGCAGGATCTGGTATTTCTGTGTGATGGACTTGTCCTTCGGTGCTGTGCTGGAGGGCCATAAAGTGCTGCTGAGCCCCGTCCTCGCGTGGCCTCAGGACACATCCCCGTCTGTCCCCCCCGTCCCTCCCGCGCGGGGTCTCAGGGTCTGGTCTGGTGCAGATCCTCCTCCATTAGCCGCAGCAGGACTTTCTCACGATTGAAATGCGCTATTTTTTGCCTAAAGGAGAACTGAAAATTAAGCGAACTGATCTGTTTAAACCTTTATAAATACGTGTTTAATATCTGCTTAATGTGAGATGGAATTTATGAGCCGTTAAGTGATGCTAGATCGTTTTTATAAGAATAAAGAAGTCTAGTGGGAAAACTTCCTCCTGGGACATAATCTCATATTATTATTTTTTTAAGAGAGAGAGATTTAATATGTTATAGTTGACATTTTCAGTGACATTGGAATATTTCCTACGCGGGAGCTTTCACAAGTGCTTTATAAACCTTTAATGGTTTAAGTTAATGAAATCCTTATGCCAGCAGAAAGGATTACGCCTCCTCTGCTGATGAGTAAACTGAGGCAGGGCTACAGAGATGGGACCCACGAGTCTTGGTTTAAGCCACTTCATGGCTTTCCCCCAAATGATGAGACGGTGCTGCGCTTCGCATCTCCCCTTATTTTTGTGCATTTAGCGTGGTTTTGCAGGCATCGGTGCAAGCAGAGCGAGCGCTGCATCTCCTTGGGCAGCCCCCTGCTCCATGTCCTCTGCCCCCACTTTCCTCCCATCAGTTTTTTCCATTTTGTTTTAATTTTTTTTCCTTTCCCCCCCCCCCTTTTTTTTTTCTTTTCTCCCTCCTTTTTTTTAACTCTCCTTCCCCTCCCTACCCCTTTTTTTTCTTTTTTGGTGCACGTCTATAAGAAGCCGTTGCTCTACCCACTCCCATCTCTCCCACCCTTTGCTGGCGAGACTGACGATTCGGATTCGGATGCTCTCCCGGCCTTTTCAGGCTGCGGGTGCTGCAGTAACTGATTGCCTTGAAGCCGTACAGTGGAGCACTCTTGCTGCAAGGGCAGCCCCCTCCCCGAGCAGAGACTCGCCAAGTCGCAGGGTTTTGGGGGGGGGCAGTAGGAGAGGCAGTGGGGGCACGCATCAGCCCGGGGAACGACTCAGATGTTGTGTGTGACGTAGAGATTTTAGTCTTTGGTGACTTTGGGGGTGGCAGTGCTGCTTTGGGGAATAAAGAGCTTTCTGCTTCCTGCAGCTGGGACTGAAATGAGGTTTGGGGTTTTTTTTCCTTCTGTGTGAAAAACATCAGTGAAATCCCTCTGTTGCAGTTGCAGTTTGCTTCTAACATTTGGAGTGTTTCTGAAAGATCCCCAAACATTTTTTTTTGTATGAAACTTTAATATTTTCTCGTCTTTCCTAAACCTGCGTTTTGAGGAGAATACAGATTGATGGGTGGGGGATGGATGGACAGAAAGGGGAGATGCCACAGTTTTCATCTCATCGGGTAGCTCCTTCCCATCAGGAGACCTAACTCGATGCTGAGGTATTTTTCCAGCTCCAGCCCCGTTTTCTCCTATTCCCAGGAATGCCACGGAGGTCGTTAGCTGGGTGATGCAGGGCGGTAAATCCCGGAGCAGGGATGGTGTTCTCGCTGTGCAGATGTGGGTCCGAGGCAGAGGCTCCCGGGCACTGCTGACAGAGCCTGCGCCGTGCCAGCAGCGTCCCCGTCCCCGGCTGTATTTATCATTCAGACCCTGTTCTGGGTTCATATTTGGTCCCTGGCCTGCAGCAGGGCATTGAAGCATCCCAGCTTCCTCCTGCCTGCAGCTAATTAGGTTCAGCAGAGCCTCATTAGGATCTGCTCCAGACCAGGGCTTTGACCCTATCCCTGGGGGTCTCGGATGGGAAATCAGGATGTGGCCCACGGGGCATTGAGTTTTGCAGTCGTGAGGTATTTTTGCCTTCTGCCCCCTTGTTTTTGGGGGGGCCGGAGGATTGCAGCAGCCTGGGAGGATGCTCATGCCAGCAGCTGTCCTGGGTGAAACTGAGAATTACTAATAACCCCATGGCGGAGCGGGGCTATCTCGGACCATCGGCAACCGATTGTTGGGTTTCTTATGAATAATTAAAAAAAAAAAAAAGAAGGAGAGAGGCAGAGAGAGCTGAAGAAATAATCTTTTTACATTTTAATCTGAGCAGTTTTCAAGCGGTTTGATAAGGCGGGTTGTAGAAATGTCAGCTTCCCCTTATCTCTAATTGACTTAAAGTAGAAGCAGGCTTTAATCCTTGCATGCAGAGGAGCTTCTGATGGGGAGATGAGGGCAATTGATTTCTGCCTTTTTAATTAACAGTCTGGGTGCTTTTAAAAACAATAGGGAGGAGGGAAGGGAAGGGGGAAAGCACGCGGTGACATTTAGAGCTGGTGGCGTGGGCTTGGGTGATGGGCTTGGTGGGCTGCCGGGGAAGCTCGAGGTGCTGCCCAGTTTTCAGAGAGTTAGGTCGGACCGGTCCCAGTTTAAGAAGGGAATTGTCTCCCAGTGTCTCTGAGCAGAGGGGGTGGAGGCTGGGGCTCCGGGGATTCCCACAGGGCTGTTGCCTGAAGCAGACTGTGAGGATTAGGGTTATCAGCCCAGCTGTGCCACGCTTCCCTGAGCCGGGGGGCACTGGGCGTGCTGGCGCGGCTCGGGCTGCAGGGAACGATGGAGGGTGGCAGGCTGTCCTGGGCCACCTCCGTCACCCACCGCATCGAGGCAAGCCTGGAGGTGGATGGAGAGGGGGCTCTGGTCCCCCATCTTCTGCCTCCTTTGTGCAAAGAAACTCCCTGAGCACGAAACCTGTGTCCTGGAGCTGCTGTGATGAGCAGGACCCTGTTCTCAGTCCTGACCTTGCTATAGCTCTGCTCACCTCCATCCTGTGCATGCACGCACGTGTGGGGGACACGCTTAATTATGGGGTAGGGATATAGGGAAAGTGCTTTCCGCACGGGTAGCCGAGGAAATAGGGGTTTGCCTGATGTCCTCTCACGTGCTGGATCCCCGGCATCACACAGATGAGCTCCGCAGAGTCAGCAACCTCCTGCAAACCCCAAATTTTACTTGACCCCGCCGGACAGGACATCAGCAGTGCGGAGGGGTGGGAGTTTTCTGCTGATGTAGCTCTTCCAGCCGATTTCTGGGTGGGCAAGCGGCGCAGATGTGCCAGCGATAATGGCTTTCGCAGTGGGGGGAGCTCGCTGCTGTGACTGTTATGGCTCCATTTGCTGTCCTGCTGCAATACGCTTACACTTGTCCGCTTAAGTGTCAGCCACGCAGCGGAGAGGGTTGTTTATGCAGCACTTAGTAACATCTACGGGGTAATGGGCTGTGCAGAAGACCCTGAGATAATTGGTAAAATGTCTGGAAGTGGATTAGCTGCGTGTCTGGGTGGCAGATATTTGGAAATATATACATACATTCAATCTTTAAATACATATTAGGCTAAACTCCTGTTTCTCCCAGGGATTGCGGAGGTGGGGTTAATGTTGTGTGAATGAAGCGGGTTACAATCTCGTATCTCTGGGCAGAGCTGGGAGAGGTAGTGCTGGACACCTGCCTGGGTACCAGGAGGGGCTGCGTGCCGATGGCGTGTCCGTGCGCGGTGGGATGATGGGGTGAGGATGGACCGACCTCCCCCGGGATGACCTCCCCCACACCACCACGGCTAAAGAGCTGCTGAGACAAGGTGATTTGGGGATTGTGGCTGAACAAGAGTGGGGAGATGCGGGAAGCAGCCGTGGGAGCGTCCTGGGAACAGGCAGCTCAGTGATACCTGTAGCTTGTTTGTACTTTTGCTCAGGCTCTCGGTGGAGGAGGTCAGGCTGTTACCTGTCTGCAGTACCGCTGCTCCCCTGGGCTTCATCCTGCTCTCTCGCGTTCCTCAGGCTTCATTTTTTTTATTGTTTTCTTCCAAGCAATCTGCTCTCTGCCAGCAGGATGTAGAGGAATAAGTAAACCTGCCTGCCCAGGGATGCAAGTCACTCTGTACCGCTCGGAGCAGGAGATGGCCGAGTCCAAATGTGGGATTTTGGGTCATCCCGAGCATCTCAGCTCTGCACAGACCCAGGGATGCACATGATATTCCAGGCGCTTTCACTGAATTGTGTAACGAGCTTTCTGCGAGGCTGAGCAGATGAGAGGAGTGCAGAGTTTGGAGAGGAGAAGAAGAAATGGGGAATGCTTTTGATTTGCGAAGAGCCATCATGAGCGAGAGGGGAATCGGAGCTGGAGCATCCCCCTTGACATTTTGGCATGGAAACAGGGCTTAAAAATGGAGTCTGGCCCCGTTCTTGCTGGGGTGTTTAGCCCGGGGTGCAGCATTGCAGGACCCACGTTGTAGCACAGTGCAAAGGCATTGCAGATCCCAAAGGGTTTGGCATCTAGTCCTAGAAATGTGTTTTCCCCGTGGTTTATAGGTATCATTTTTTCCACTTTTAAAGCTTCCTAATAATTCATAATTTCTTAATACCGTGTGCTGTCTGTCTCCTTCTGACAAATCAGTTTGTTACGGGTTGTATCTGCTGCTGAACCGTGATGGGGAGGAGAAGGAAGAGCAGTGTTTTCTCTCCTCTCTTCACATTCCCTTTCATATCATAACCTTAGGGTTATCGAGTCAGCCACCAAAATGCCACAAACTACCGTGACGAGTATTTAAAGAAAAAAGCCCCCAACAACAAAGTAATTCAATAGCAGAAACTCTAAAACACATCTGAAATGATAAAGTGAGGTGCAAGTCCTGCTTCCCCATGTACAGATGTAATAGAAAAGCATTATCCTTGTGTGAGCCGCTAATATGTCCTGATGGAAGGAGCCCACAATTCAATTTATATCGTGCGGTTCCAAATAAATATGAAAATGCTGCTAAACCTGCCCAGATAAATCTTTGCCAACTCATCTGCAAGGAAAGATGAATGGGGAAACAAGCGTAAGGGCGAAGGTTTAGCTATCCAAGGTACAACAGCCCGATGGGTTGGAGGCTTCACTCCAAATTTCCCAACAGATTTGGCAGACCACAAGGTTTCGTTAAAAGTTAGCGGACCTTAGACTCGGAATCGTATGGAAAAATGGGAATTAGACCTCTAAAATCATCCAGGTCCTTTGGGAAGCGTTGTCCTCGTGGGGCTGTAGCTAGGCACATGGTTCCCATGCCCAAAGCTCGGCGCGGGTGTAAATTGATACGGCTCCATCGGCTTCATCGATTTCACGTCAGGATCTGGCCGGAGAGGCTTTTTCTTCAGCCAGTCTGAGATTTTTGCAGCTTTGTGGTTTGGTATAATTAACATCTGGGAGGAATTAAAAGGGTCTTGGGGGGGAAAAAAAAAAGCGAGATTTGAAGTTTAAATAACAATTTAGTTTCAGCACAATTAAAAATAAGCTGCTTTGTGATTAGTGGGGCGGCTGCTTACGTGGAGAGGAGGAGAAGGTGGTTTGGGGTGCGTTTACCCGGTGTAAATGGGAGCTCTGGGAGGAGGAGATAAAGGTAGCGATGAGCAGGAGGCTGAGGAAGGACCAAACCTGATCCTCGAGCTCCGGGGAATAAATCCAGGTTGCATGAATACGAAAAGCATCACATAGTGCCGGAGCTCAGCGATGCAAGTGCTCGCCACTTCGGGTCTTCTCTAGAGCATCCTTGTCATTCTTTATATGCAAATGTGGACAGATCCGAGCTCTAACTCCACTTACAAAAAAAAAAAAAAAAAACAAAAACCAACCCCAAAACCCACTCTAGAAAATCAAATATTGTGCAGGTTGGGTGCCAAGACCCTCTTGAAACTGATTGGTATCAATGGTCGTCTGTGAATCCCATGCGATTTGTTTAATTGCTTTATTTTCATTCCTCTGATTGCATCTCGCAATGTAAAATTTGAAGGAAGGGGAAACTGAAGGAAACAGAAATTGTTTCACACAAATGAAATGCTCCAGCAGTGAAATGTTTGGAGAAAACTTCCAACGGCTTCGGGTCTGATGTGAAATACAGCCAAATTTTAACAAATTTGCAGCAAATTAAGGTTTTTATCCTGTCTTCGGATGGGGTGAGGCTTTGCAGTTGTATATATGCAGTGAGGAACAACCCTGAAGCAGCTTTTTGGGGGTTTTGGCCGTCTCCACCCTGGCAGGGAGGAACGGCAGAGTTCTTGGGGAAATTACAAAGTGAGAAATATATGGGCCATCAAAAGAAACACAATTTTAACCAAGGTTTAGCTGGCCTGTGGAAGTCACTGGTGGAAAATATCACTGGCAGTGGTTGAAGGGGAGAGAGTGGCTGAGGCTTCAAACCTACAGACTCGTGATGGGGTGGGTTTTGGGGAGGTGAGGATGCTTCGCCACATCCCCCAGTGCACCCACCTGCCGTCTCTCTCCTCCCCACGTCCCCGCCGGTGCTGGACCAGCAACAGCACGAAACCGTAAGGAATTCATCAAGGCGCAGCGAAGGGATAAACCTGCTCATTTCCTTACGAAACCACGCTGTACTTTGTTGGCTTGAGACACTGGAGTCCCTGTTTTCGCTGGCTTTACAGATTTCCATATTTATTACTTGGTTTGCGCCGCAGGGGGGGAGGAATGTTTTGCAATTGGAAATTTCAGCGGAGGATGCGAGGGTTTGGAGATGCCTGCGCTCCTCCTGCATCTTTAGGGCGGCAGCGGCGTTCGTCGCTGGGTAATTAAATAGAATCTGTTAAGGTGGTGTTTTGGGTGGGTTTTAGGTGATTGCCTTTATTTAGATCCTTGATTGGGCATAAAACCCTGAAGCACAAACGCAGCCTCCGCTTTGTTTCGGGGGGGGGATGCGCACATGGGAATAGAGTGGTTTGGAAATGTTTAGGTTCCATGCGTTTGAAGGGTGTGTGGATGTCAAGCAGACATCGATAGAAGAGGTGTTTTGGAGATGAGGAGAAACAAAAATGACCTGAGACTCACTTAGCTAAATTCCCAAGGGTTCTCATAAATACGGCTAAACGCTTTTAGCCCTGTGCAGAAGGTCTGCGGCATGTTCCGTGCCGCTGCTGCTTCAGTTCCTGTGTTGATGGGGACCTTTGCATGAAATAAACGTGCTGGATTTATGGCAAGCTTGAAAATTTTAGTTTTAAAGACCAGAAGGCAAGTGGAGAATGAGGCAGGAGAGCTCTCCAGGCCAGAGCCTCTCCAAACGTATATAAAAACTGGAAATCTGATTTTTTTTTTTTTCCAATGTGCATTAACCGCCACTGTCGCGGGGAGAGGGCAGCTCCGGGGAAACTTTCATGGTCTCTTTAAGCCTCTCCTCAGAAATTATCAGCAAGGACTGACACAGGTCAAAAATGACAATTATTTTTTATTTTGAAAGACATTGAGGCTTGCTATAATTTCCCTGCTATCTTTTCACTCTTCTTTTCACTGCAAGACATAAATAAACGCAGAACAGAGAGCAAACCAACCCCCTGGAACTGCTTCAGGTGGAAATTACAAAGGATTTTTTAATCCCCTTCTCTTCTAAATTTTTTCTTTCCTTTTTAAAGGGGAATTTGATCCAAATAATCTCCACAGAAGTAGTTATTTTGTACAAAACCCCAAAATACACTCAGAAGAAATATTACCAGCTTCCGCCAGTTATTGCCGACTTTTATTTCATACGAGTATCCCATTTGTCATTTAATTTCTCAGAGCTGCTTGCAGGTTAGGTTTGGAGCTGGATGTATTGCGGTGATCATTTCCACAGCAGTTTGTACCCGTTTCTACACAATGTAGTTGCTGCTCTGCCTCGCAAACAATTTGATCAGTGGTGATAGTTCCGTTCCTTGTACAGAGCTTTGCATCCGAAGCAGAGATTGAGTCTTCTGGGCATTGCAGTTGCCCAAATAATAAATAACATTAGCAAAAGTCAAGACTACTGGATAATTAATTGGTCAATGACGTACTTTGCATTTGAAATTCTTGTGCCGCTGCGATAGACTTGTTCCTCTCCTTTATTGACCCTTGATTAAATTTTTGTAACAATTACAGACCAATAATAGGCAGCTATTGATTTCTGGGGTGGTTGAGTATCAAGATTTACTGACGTGAGAGTGGAAGCTATTGACTCCGAGGAGAATAATAGCTGGTATTGAGTAGGGGGGTTGCTCAAGGAGGCACGCTTATTTGCATGCCTGATCGGGCTAGGTTTTTTAACGTCTCTCCAGCCTTGGGATTGACAGGCTATAGAAATACAGAGCCTTAGGGTGTGCAACCTGCCCGGTGACAGCTATTTCCTCCTGGTGTGGCGTCAAACGTGTTTTGAGTCGGGAAATCTAATCTAGGTCTACACTAGAACCCCTTTTGTAGGAATCGAACCTTTTCTTGGCAAAATTGCGTTTTGATGAGTTGCCAAATTGACGGAGAAGTTGGCACCTGCCCAAAATCCCTGAAACGCTTTATTTTGGCGTTTTCAATTCAACCGTTCCGTTGAATTCAGCTCTTCCGTTTCGGGAAGTGGTTTGTGCTTTTCTTCAAGATCTTTCCCTTGCGTTTGGGAGGAAAAAGTGCTCGTGAGCTTGCTTTTCATCTCAAAAACTCTCGTAAGATCCCACTCTTGTGCTTATCACCTTTTCAAATTGAGACCGTGCGTGTCATCCCGGGCACTTGAAATTAAAAGGTACTTTGAAATAGTGCCTTTAACAGCATCGTAAGGATAATAGGCAACTTGAAACCGGCTGCTTCATCTCCAAAATGATGAGAACCTGCTGCTTGAACTGCTGATCTGTATCTGCGGATGATGCTATCTCCTCCATCGCCCGTGTGGATGTGCCAATAGGTGGCAATCTCTCCACGCGCAGGGACGTGGCGTGTGGCACCTCTCCTCGCGCATATAATCCCTCTATGCCAGGCGTCATGCAACGGGAGCAGGCGCTAACGTGGGAATCATACGCGCGCTGACGTCGTGGGCCTGACATGGAGAGGAAGAGGAGAGGAAAAAAGGGGTTTCATCCTTTTTAAGACGCTGCTTTAGGACTCCTTGTGAAGTTTGGTGGCTTTGCTGGGAGGGTGGGATGGAGAAGGGCGACAAGCCAACTTCCCTGTCCCTTTAAGAGCCTTCGTTGGCGTAATGGGATCCTTGATCTCACGACTGCATAAATCACAGGCAGCCAGTTCAAGTCAATTCATATTTTTGCAGTTCGTTAGCAGCTCGGGAGGAAATTGCATTTATTATAATTGCCTCTAATTGCACCAGATTAGTGATTACAATTATTGATGGTGGCTGATTATTCATTAGGCTTCAAATCAATTCCCTTACTTCATCATTACCCAAAACAGTAACTCTGATGAAAAGAGAGAGCGGTCTGGAGGAGTCCACGTCCACGCTCCTGCCAGGGAGCCCGCCTGGCTCCAGAAGTCGTGTGAAATCACCACTCGAAGCTGATTAGTGCCTTGATGCGATGGGAGAGGTCGTTAGCCAGGACTTGGGATGCTTTCGGTGGCCAGGAGCTGAATTAAGCCAGGTCCACTCTGCACGGCCGCTGCTTGTCTGGTCTCAGGTGGCTTCCTCAGCAGGGCTGGCGCTCTCTTGCACCGTGCTTGAGGCTCGTGGAAAAGAGTTGCAATGAGTCACGCAGGACCTTGAAGTGATTTGCTGTCCTGATACCACCCTTGGAGGCAGGAGGGCAGTCAGAAAATGCGAGGCAAGGGGCGCAGCTCCCCCAAACCAGCCCCCGGATTCCCATGGCGGCAGCCCCGAGCGCGGCACTGCGTGCAGCCCCAGGTGCAGGCAACCAGCCACCTGCGCCGCGCCGCCTCCGAGAGATGCCTAATTGTCACAAAAGCTGCCTGACTCGCATAATAACCGGCGCTTCGGGTCCAACGCGTCCCCTGAGCTGCGCCGCGCCAGCCTGCTCGGATATTCAGCGAAGATGCTGCGTGATGCAGAAGTCCGGGTTTGCAAGCGCGTTGCAATCCCCGCCGTGCTGCCCCTTTCCCTCTGCCCTCTCTTCAAGCGGGCGCCCAAGCTGCAGATGGGGTGGCTGCTTATCTTGGGGGGGGTGTTGTGCTGCCTTCCCACCCGCGTAGGCATGGCTCTGAGAAGCCGAAGCCACTTGGGATAAATCCGAGGAGCTTGTTTTAGGTTGGTAGCTGTGCGGTTGCTTTGGCTGGCGTGTGCGTGGTGTTGGCTCTGGCTGGAGATGGTGCTGCTCACAGGTCTGACCCATCAGACTCTGCTCTTCCTCCTGTCCCTGGTCTGCAGCTGAAGGTTGCTTCAAAACCCCAAGCTGTCCCAGTGGCAATGGCAATTGGCTCCTCTGCAAACCTTAATTATATTTATATTGCGCTGATTGGTGGGTGCTAATAGTGGATATGATACTGCAGAGCTTGAACGCGTTCCCAGAAGCGATGGATGGGTCAGGAGCCTTCCATGTGCTGGGATCAGCTGCCAGCCATCCCTCCTGCTGCCCCCCAAAGCTGAGATCCTTGATCCTTTCCTGATTGGGGGGCCAAGGGATGAACTCAGTCCCTGAAGCAATGCTAGTTGTTGGCCTCTCTCCAGTGATGGAGCCGCTTTGCAGGAGTCAAGGGGACTGCGTGCCAAAATTACGTCCGTCGGGCAGGATTGCGGTCTGTAGCTGAGCGGGACGTGCAGGTCCCAGATGTCTTCTTAAAGACCAGTTATTATCTACGTTTTCCCCCCATTGATCCTAGTTCTGCTGCTGTGCTCAAACATTGCTAGGAAAAAAGAATCATAAAAAAAGAGGGGGGGGGGGGGAAAGGTTGGTTCTCTTCATTAATCTCCCCCGTTCCCATCATCGGGAGGCGCGGGGCCTGAAGGCTCAATTAGCCTTGGTGGCTGCCGCTCAGTGACACATGACAGCTTCCATCGTTGTCTTCCTGGAGACTTTCCCTCCCCACGTCAGTCTCCAGCTGTTTATCCCCCACAGCTGGGCACTGCCGGCCCCATTGAGGCTTTGCTGGGGGGAAGGCGAAGTGCGGGGTACCGGTGCAACATGGGCGTTGCCTCCTGCATCCGGGCGGGTGAGGATGGGGACGCGGCTGGAGGTGGTGGGCAGGAGGTGGCTCTGCTGGCACAGATGGGGTGCCCGTCCTCTTCAAATGCAGGATTTTGGACTGCTGCAAGGTCCGGAGGGATGGTTTTGTTGTGGGATTTTATATTTTTTTTTTTTGAAACCTGGGGGTTTTATCTGAAAGTGGAAGGATCAGGATGCCTGGATCCTCATCCTGCCCTTGCCACATGAGTGCTCGATGCGGGCGGGAGCCTGGCGTCGTGCTGTCACCATCTCAAGCGTGTCCATCACCCGCCAAGGCAGGGAAGGTTTTACGTAGGGCGAAGATGGACATCTCGCCTCTCGCTATAAATGTCCCAGCTGGAGAGATGTAAATCTGGGTCCTCTGGACCTCCTGCCATGCCAGCAATTGCGTTTGTCCTGGGGGAGTTAAAATTCAGATTGCAGTGCTAATGCAGCTAATATCTCCTGCTGGGGTTGCGGCAGAGCTTGCTGCGTTTTATGCATGACCCGGTAGCATTGCCAAAATGTTGGAGCGTGCCAGAAGTGATGTGAACAGGCGCCAGCGCCTCCACCATCTTTCCTGCCACCTGCTTGCGGCGGGTGGATGAGCAGCAGGAGAGGAGCTGGATGTGCACCCCAAGCTTGTTGTGCCTCTTGACTGCTTCCCCAAATGCCCTCTGACTCCCATCTTCTTGGTTACCTTCTCCCCCTCTCCTGGGCTCAGGAGGACTGAGCAGCATCTACTCATTTTAGAAGTTTCTACCTCCTTCACTGCGTCTAACGTGGCTGGCTTGTTTGTGCATCTCTCTGATTTTCCTTCAAATTTGCCTGAGCATATGCTCAGGAGTGATTTGTTTTGGTGATTGTTCAAAGAAAAGAGTTCTTCTTTCCTCCTGCTATTTCAAATAGCTATGAGCGTCTCGAGTCCCCAGTTATTTTGCAGTTTACATTCAGCAGGTATTGCCACAGCAAAATTCAGACGCCTGGATTCCTCTTTTTAAGTGTCCAGCCTGTGCAATACCCTTATGTAGTACTTTGCAATCATCTGTAGGATTTTGTAACACCGTGGAGAGATCTCGTCTTCCACCAAGGTAAGAAGTAACTCAAAAGCCTGGCCCTAAAGCAGTTTTTAAGGTTAGAAAGGTGTTAGCAAAGGGAAAAGACACACCAGTATTTTCATACTTCTGATTTTTGAGGACTAGACTCCTGCTGAAAGTTTGGGATGAACAATACTATGAGCATCTTCCGCAGGTCTGCACGGAATTAGTTGCTATTAATACAGATTTACAGAAAGTGAGTTTTGAGCTTGTCTCTTTGAAAACTTTAACTTGCAAAAGCAAAGAAAAAATCAGCTACCAGTAGGGAATAAAAATGGCATCATCAGAGTCTTTCTAGTAGAGCAACACAGCTTGAACTTGACTAATGAGCCCAAGAGTTTAAAAATAGATGTGTGTGTATATATATATATATCTCTATCGCCTTTGTAACTTTGAAGTATTGGCAGTTGAATATCTTTGGTTTTCGGATGGCCTGCAAACACACACAATTTGGCATGATGTTTGACGTCCACTATTTACTCCAGATTTTCTCCATCTTGCTGCTTAGAGCTTCATTGCTAGAAGCTCCTCTCCATCTTGTGACACCGTCCAGTGCTCAGAAGTGACATTAAGTAGGTGCCAAGTTTGTCCTGGGGGGAACCTGCGTCCTCGGTGGTGGGAGAGGGATTTCCCCTTCTCTCCCTGTAATGCTGAGTCAGCATTATTTAGGAACTTGAATAAGGAGATCAGCAGGCTTTTAGGGGAGCCAGGATTCTCATTTTGGGACGGCAAGATCTTTACCTGCAGCTAAAAGAAATTAGGAAGTGAACCAACAAGCTGAAGTTGTGATAGCCGAGAAGGGCGCTGGATAATTAGCCGGCTTACAGGCAGCGTCCTTGCAGGACGCGAACCCCGGGAGAGGAGCGCGATTCCCTGCCTCCTTCCTCTCTTGCCTACACGTGCCAAGGGAGTTTTCAGGCGATTTACAGCTGACTTAGGAGATCAGTCTCTCCTGGCAGATGGGAGGGAACTCATTTTGGGGTTTTGAAGCAAACACAGTTAAATCTTCTTTTCCCGGCTGAGCCACTTGTCTTGGGAATGACAAGGGGAGCTCTTCCCCGCTTCTGCTGCGAGACCCGTGGAGTCACCTTTGCCGCTTCCCGGGTCCCCAAACCGTGCGTGGCTTCGCTGGGATGGGGGGGCAGATGTTGTGGGGAGCCGGCGTGGAAAGGGGGCTCCTGCAGCCCCGTCGCCACGAGCATTATCGCCGCCGTTTTTAGGGCGAAAGCACAAAATGCGGTGACTTATCTGGGCGTGCACAGCTCGGGGGGGTCCAAGTGGCTTACTGCTAAACTGCTGCTTCTCCATCTCTTTCGGATGGCTTTCCATCCCGTTTCTTTGATGGCTTGGAGTGAAGTTATTGCAATTGTCATGGAAACGAGCTCTGACACAGGGCTGGCTTGTAGCACGCAGCACAGAGCCGTCTGATTTTCCCCCGTTCGCCCCGATATCCTCAATGCGAAACTGCCCCGGTGCCGCTGTCGGGCTCTTGCAAACCGCCTCTCCGACGAAGGATGCTCAGCGCGGGGTGAAAAGCAGTGGGTTGCTCGTGACCGCTGCAGGAAGGTCTGGCTTTCTGATGGCCTTTGTGTTGCCTGAATTCGTAGTAGGTGATTCCCCCACCCCAAATTCTCTCTGTGTCAGGCCCGAGAGAAATTTCTGAGTAAGTGGAAGTTCTTGGAAAAATAGCACATGTCAGAAATATGGAAGTAACCATATGAAATTGTATCTGAGGTAGAAATGCTCTGCTTTGACTAATGGTGCAGGAGGAAAATGGAAATGAAACACTTGGAGTTTACTGAAGAGATGAGAATTGACAATTTTACCTCTTTATTTTTTTATTTTTGATGCCATCACTCGGGTTTGGGGAAGCAATTCTATTTTATAGCGTGAGCATTTTCCATGCATGCGTGTTTAGTTTGGAGTTGTGTTTTACGGCGTGGGGGCAGTGAAGGGGTCTTGAGGGTGCTTTTGTTTGGTGAGGGCAAGGTTTCCGGTGAGCTGTGGGGTCACGGCTGCTTTCTGGCCGTGCTAGGAGATGGTTTTTGAAGCAGCGCTGGCTTCGTGCAGGGTAAAAAGGGAGGTTCTGCAGATATTTATTCCCAGCTCTGCCACTGACACACAGTTTGACTTCACAGGAGTCACGAAGGTGCTCCGTGCCTCAGTTTCCCCATTCAGCATGATTTCTCCTTGGCCATAACACCGCTGTGGGCACAGCCTAAGAGGGAAGGAGCAATCTGAAGGAAGGAATTGTTCGGAAATAACTTTTTTCTCGGTGCCCGAATCCCCGATACAACCGAAAGCACTTCGGAAAGGTCCCAGATGCTCGCGGGGAAGCTGGCTGCTCAGCCAAGCGGGACGGAAAGGCGCATGATACAGCGATGCGGTGCTGGGGAACGACAGCCTTGTCACGCTGACTTATGATGGATGAGGAAAAAACCTATTTCTCATCGGCGGTGGGAAGATGTGAAGTGTAAAGAAGGATGCACCAGGAGTCTCTGGGCGATTCATCTTGTGTCGGGCGTGCTCCTGGAGTCGGCGGAGTTGAGAGAGAGTGTGCGCCAGCAAAGCCAAAAGGCGCAAAAAAAGAGGAGGGGCCGGGGAGAAAATTCATTACGTGAAGGATAATCTCGCAGGGAAATATCAAAATGTCAGCAGCACCCTAGATAGGGGTAGAGGAGGAAAATTAACGGGGGGCATTTGTCAGCTGTTAAACCAAGCATGGATTGGAGCAGAGCGGCTGGATGCCGAGGGGACGGCTGCTGGAGTGGGGTGGGGTGGGAGGTGCTGGGGAGCCTGTGACCCCCCCCGGAGTGGGGGATTGCGGCATCGGGGCTGGGCTTGTGGGGCAGGCGCTGCTCCGTGCCGTGGGGTGCAGCTTAGAGCTCGGGTTTTTTGGTGGAGGGGAATAAAAATTACCACGCACCTACTCCCCAAGAGCTACTTTTCACCTCCTGGGAATCACTCTGTGTCTCATTTGATTTTATTTCATTTTTTTCATCGCAAAAGATGGTGCCTCTCTGCTCACAGAGCGAGAGCCAGAGATCTCTGGCTTGGCCGCTGGTTCTGGCCCCGTGAAAGTGGCGCGGAGCCCCGTTAGCCACAGTGGAGAGCTGGGGCTGCTGGATCCGTGCCGTTAGTTGCCCAGCTGGAAATGGCCTGGCCGCAGCCTGCATGGCACAGAGAGTACCAATTTCCAGCAAAGCAGCCGAGCTCCCATCTGGACCGTGATAGTTGTTTGAAAGAAAGTCGAGACCGAGCCCTGCCAGAAGAGAAAAACCTTGATATTCTTCCTGGCCAGGCTATGTAGGGGGGTTTTGTGTTTTACCTCATCCTAGAGTGAATTTTTGTGCTGCGTGGTCAGAGAGCAACCCCGAGCTGCCCTCAGCATCCCCACGGGAGCTGGGGAAGGGTCTGCACTCCGGGAGGCTCCCGACACCTTGTTTTCCGTTTGGTAAATCTAAAAAGCCGTTTTGCTTCGAGAAATCTTCCTGGGTCAGGTGGCAGCAGTAAATAGCCGGGGTGTTTAGAAATGATTGAGCCATTATTTCAAAGTGTCACCAAGCCTGCTGCCCCAGCACCGCGTCTGGCAGTGCTTTCTGCTTGGTATGCACACAGCGCAGAGAGAAAGTTTAATAGCTGGAGTCCCAGGGCACAGTATTGGGTGTAACAGTTGGGGCTTGACACCAAATAAAAATCCCCTATTAAAGAAATCAGGTTAATTTACTGTGTGAAACGAACCAACTTAAACTGCTCCCCAATAGACAATATATTGTACTTTTTCAGTGGGAGTGGAAAAATTATTGGAAGCCTCTGCAGCAGGCTGTTGGTCCCCTCCCCGGGGCTGTGACGGCTGCTCTCTGCTTTCCCGTGCCTCCCTGCCCTCCCACGGGGTAAACCCCTTCCTCGTGTGCTGGGCGATGCAGGATCCCCGCGGACGGGAGCGCTCGGCAGCTCAGAGTTGCTCTCTAACGGGCTCTGCGGCATCCAGCGAGCTGCCGAGTCCGTCCCGGGGGTGTTCAGAGAGGAGTCTGCATGTGTCTAAAACCAAATCCACGCTGGGGTCCGGGAAGAGGTTGCAAAGCTCTGTGTTATTGCTCTTGTATGAGGTTTTTATATTTTTTTTAGGGGCATGCAAAGCTCAGGGCCCTGGGAAGGGGACCGCTACACTGAGCTGCTTGCGAACGGAGCAGGGACCCAGCATGAAGCAAGGGAGAGGTGGGGAAAGCTCTGGGTGAGAGATAAAACGCCTGGGTACTGCAGAGGGGCCAGTTCAGCTCTCAGAAATGGACTTGCAATGCCGATCGGGCTTGCAAGAGGCTGCCTGCCTCTGGGCAGCTCTCTGGGGGAGCGCTGAGCACAGCTCCGAGAAAACTGAAGGAGCAGGGCTGCTTGCCGTGACTGCTGAGACACCCCTGGGATCTCGGCTCTGCTGCCCTTCGAGGGGGGGCTGCATCCCGGCAATATCGATATCCTCGCCGTGAAGCGACGCGGGGAACCAGAGAGGTCCGAGTGCCGCTCTCGTTCTGCGCCGCTCTGTTACGTGAGACTTTCCTTGCCGAATCCTGAAAAGAAAAGACAGTCTCCTCTGCAACCGGAGACCCTCTTCTCCTTCCCGCCCCAGGAAACCGTGGTACAACTTGAAACCGATTAATAATACACAAAGGGATGATGTGGTTGGGCAAAGTGCGGCGGTTTCCTCAGCTAGCTTGTGTTATGCTTTTATTAAGCTGCGACCTAAAGCAAAGGAGAGGGAGTGATTTTATAGCCTGCAGCGTCTTGTTTGCAGATTATTTTCCAAAGATGCTCGGTAGAATATCAATTGCCTGCGATGAGAAATCCCGGCAGGTGCTGCCTTGAACAGAGGAGGCTGCACAAGTCGGCGCAGTCCCTCCTGGCATCGATGGCGCAGGCAGGATTCGAGCTGCTGCTCAGTCCCGCGCTCCGACTCGGTGTAATATGGGCTGCCACGGGCTGGAGATGGACCCTGGGGCCGGGGAGAGGCTGTCGGGGCGGGCAGGGGATGCTGGAGGACTGCTGTTCCCGAGTCTGCAGACCCCTCCATCCAGTGGAAGCCCAGGTGTTTGGCCCTGCGCGTCCAGGCTTCAACGGCATCGCCCGTTAGCACTCGCAGGGAGAGACGCGGCGGCTGGGGTTTGGACAGGGGACGAGGAGACAGCCTGTGCGTCAGATGGCAGAGAAGGGCAAAAGGAAAGGAAAAGCGAAAGGGGAAGCGGAGAAGCGCGGCGGCTTGCCCAAAGTCACACCGCAGCGCGTGGGGAGCGAGCCAGGCGCCCGGCTGGTGTCTCAGCCCGGTGACCTGGCTGCTAGATTGTGCGACTCGAAGTAAAAGCATCTTGTCCCTCCCTCGTGGGGATTTATCGAGGACAGCTCGTGGTTATTGGCGTGTTTCCTAGCCGCTGTGGCAAAAGCAGCTGAGCTCCTGAACGTACGGCAGGAAACAAGGGGTAAAAAAGAAGTTAGGCAGGGGTTTTGCTTTAAGAAAATAATACACCCTGGTTCTTTGCGATGCTCTGAACCCTCCATGATCACTTTGAGCCAGACGATGGAGAGTGCAGACAGACTTCTGCCATCAAGCAGAAGTTCTTCGAGAGCCACAAAGCCCAATCAGCAGGAGAGGAACAATCGAGGCGCTGGCGGTCTCGGAGCTCTTCTGCTGATGAAGAAGAGCAGGGTCCGGACGAACTGGGAATAAGAAATCAGGCGCTGAGGAGGAACACCTAGTGACCTAGCTGGGGAAAGGAGGCAAAAAGTTCTCATCTATTACTTCTGTGTCTTTTCAGAGCATCTTTAATCATATCCCGCATCATCTTCATCAGAGGGAAGGTGGTAATCAAGGCAGCTGGCTGGGGGTGATGCTGTTTCTCTGTGCCGCTGAGGCTGTTCTTTTTGGGGTCGTCATGAGAGTAGCTCTGAAGTGTGGGGAATGCGTTTTGGATGTGTCTGGCTTGCTTTTTTTTTTTTTGTAGCCACTTAGGAGTTGGCTCATATTGTGCTAAGGACAGGGATTGAGATGCTCTTGCACGGGGAGCTAACGGAAGACAAATGCAATGTAGTCTCTTATTTATTTTTTTCTCCTGCCTTCTTTCTTTATAGTGGTAAAATGATAGAATTTCATGCAGTCAATTGAGGCTATTGAGTTGTTTTGCCACTAAAGTGCTGGAGCATTGACTGTATAGATTCACAGTGTCCCCTCGGAATAACATCCCTTTTAACAACGTGCCATCAAGGGAGAGCTGTGCAGGCTTTAAAAGGTTTTCCAGGGTTGTATTTCTCTCTCTCTTTCCACTACAGGCATTGAAATCAGACCTGAAGCAAATTTCCAGGGAAGCGGGAGGCCCTGAGCTGTGGCCGGGAGGGAATCGGTGGTGCCTGTGCCCTGCTTTATGGCAAGACACCAAATCCCAGATTTCCTTGGGGCTGGGGACCACCTGGGATGCTTGTTTTCCTTGCCGGGTCCACACCAGCTTGCTTAGCTTTTCCAGGAGTTTTTGGGACATAGCTAGTGCTTGGCGCTTAGGGTAAGAGTAAGGGATAAAAGGAATGCGAGCCCAAGGTTTGGAGGGAAAGCACACGGCTGAAGAAACCTTATTTTCTCTGAATTCCTGTGATTTCCCCCCTCTCTGTGTGTGCTCGCCCTCGTTTTTTAGCTCTTGTCTGCTGTCCCTCTAGGAGAAACCTTTGCTTGAACAGAGCAGCAAAGGGACGTGCCGGGTCCTTGATTCATGGCCTGAAATCTCATCGTGGTCCTTATCTGCCGTGATTCAGTGGCGGCGCTGGTCTTTGCTCTCCGTAGGCAATTAAAATGAGATTTCCTCCGACGGAGAAGCGTGGCTTGGCTGCGCGTCGCCGGGTCGAGTCCTCGTGACAGTCGCAGCTCTTGGGCGCGCGTGGTCACCCGGAGGGTTTCATGGGGGGCTGGCTTAGCCGGGCAGACCCCCGTTGGGTTCAAAGCCCTGGGGGTATAATCCGTGCCTCTGTGCGCAGCCCAAAAAGGGCTTGGGAAGTGTCATCCGGGGTGAGCACCAGCCCCCCGCGCTGCCTGTGGTACTCAGTGGGGCAGACCTCCCGGGGAGGCGCCGTGCCCGTGGCGTTGTGCCTGCTGTCGAAGCATCTCCCCGCCGTGCCGTGCCTCCCGCCAGCCCATCTGTAATGCAGATCTCTCCCTCTGTCCTTGTTGCGTGAGCCGCGCTGCTGAGCAGGCGGTGGCTGTGATATTTATGAAACCCAGCTTTCCAAATTTCAGCTTGTTTTAACCTTCAGTCCTCAGTTTTCTGGCTCTTCGGTGTGTGCTCTTTTAATAACTGTAACCCATCTGATAATGTTGTTATAAATTAATGATCTGTTTACAACCTTAACTCTGTTTTAATGAAGACTTTTTTTGTTGAGGAAAATAAAAGCTGCTGTAATTATACCTTGTAACTGCAGGGTTTTATAGCCGGTGAACTCATCCAACAAGCAATTTCGATTAGTTTATCCAGGCAAATATTCTGGTGTTGATTTCAGATATATATAAAAAACCCACACAGCTACTTCCATGAGCAGCAGAAATAATTACTCCTGGATGCCTGTGTGTCTGTGTCTCGAGAGCAAACTCATGCCAGATCTTCTGATGTCTAAGAAAAGTTGAATTCGCAGTCCTGCCTTTCTCTCGGTAAGAGCATTAATAGTATCTTTCATCTGACTAGCTTCCTATTTTCCTCAAACTTGTATCTTGGAGATAAATGTGTCCTTCTATCAGATTTTATTGAAATGGGTTATAAGGTTTAGAAATCACTAGAGATGGAGAAAGGAAACAGCCGGGCAGGCACTGCCGACATGTAAGCCTCATTTCCCCAGGAAACCAGGCTGAAAATACTTTGGGCGCCATTAAAAAGTTGGAGCTGCCGGTGACTGTCGTTTAAGCGTAAAGCTTCAGAGACGCTCGGAGGCTGTTTTCCCGGTGTTTAGTTCAGTCTGCGTTTTCCAAAGCATTCAGCTCGGACGGCTGGACAAACGCCCGCATTTCTGAGGGACTCGACAGCCAACTTCTTGAGCACATTGGAAAATGTAGCTGTTTCTTTCGGTACCTACGTGGAGCCAGATGCACCAGCTCCTTCTGAAGATGTTGGCCATCGCAGACCCTGGTACCTTTGTTTCCTTTTGCTGGGGACTCCCAGCTGTCTGGAGGTTCGCCAGCTAAGCCTTCCCTTTCCGCTAGCTGAGGTTGAAAACCGGGTTAGTCTTCCACACTGATGCTGCTCCAGAGCAGAAGAATGGCGATTGCACTTGCCCTTGTTTACCTTGTTTTCCCATCCTGTCCCAACCCCGCTCGTGCCCCGCTCTCCTATTGCTTCACCCCCCCGTGCCGCTGTCGGCCGTAGACCTTGCTCTGTCCCCAACCCTGGCTGGAGCCGCTCGTTTTCTCAGCTTTCTGCTCATCTTAGATTTGCAAGTTTAAAAATAACCAGCACCGAGCATGAAAGATGAGTTCTGCCTAATGAGGGCATCGGGGAATCGGTGCCACGCTGCACCCACGGTAACTCCGTTTCACACCTGGCAGAAACTACGCGAGGTTTCTGCCTCAGCAGCAGCCTTTGCGGTCCCGGTGATGGCACCTACCTGGCGTTTATTTCTGGACCTCCTCCTTATCTGCAAAGTATAGAAGGAGATGACTTTCCTGGAGATTTTTCTTATTTTATTAGGTTTTTGGGGGGTTTTTTGTGCCGTAGGACCCTGGCTCTGCCTCGTGGATTCTCCCTGTTGTCAGTAACAATAGTGGGAGAATGATTTTTTTTTTTTTTTGGGAGGCTGTCTAGAGAGGACGCTGGCGTGAGGACGTGCTCTCCCGGCTGGCACGCTGGCCTCGGCGCATCGAGCCGCTTCCTTGCCCTACAATCAATTCCTCCGATTCCAGCCCCCTGTTGCAACAACAAAAAGTTGAGCAAAAGCATTTCCCGCCCCTGAAAAATCCATTACTGTCCCTGTCGCTGTCCTTTTCTCGCGGTTGCTTTTTTAATTCATTCATTTATTTATTTATTTTTGGCTGGGTTTGGCGGGGCTGTTTTCCCCTACTGATTACGAGCAGTTATCAGAGAAAATATTTTGCCTGCAGCCACCTGAGGCTGCGGGACTAAGAGTTATCAGTATTTGAACAGGTATGAAGCGGGTTCCTGGCCACAACTGGGGCAACCGTCCTTCCTTGTGTCCTTGCGATGGGCAGGAGAGATCATCTCCTTAAAGACAGCGAGCCCAGATGGAGGAACCGGGGTTTGGATCGGAGTTTGGCCAGCCCTTGGTGGCTCACCTCGTGAACTTGATGTCTCCATATGTGGGACAAGGTCCTCAGATGCTGAACCACAGCGATGGTCTCGCTGCTTTGACCCGCTTTGAGCTGTGCTGTCAAAGCTGCTCTTAGATCCATCGTCGCATTTGTAAATTCCTCTTCTTCCTCTTTGTAAGGGCAGAGCTTCAGGTGGTGTTTTTCTGTTGTTTTATTTTACTTATTTATTTATTAATTCCCAAACGGTGCTGGTATCTGAACCTTGGGGACAGGAGCGGGAACATCATGGGAAATCTGTGCCTTAATTTTCTCTCTCTCTCTTTTTTTTTTTTTCCCCTCTTCCTATCTCCGCCAAGAATCTGCATAAAGCGGCTCCTCCACATATCATTTATTCATACGTATTTTAGCAGGAGAGGCTCTGCCGTGCGATGGAGATGTCATTTGCAAAATAATAAGGTCCCGGGTGCTGCAAAAAGAGCACCCCCGCTCTTCCCCCAAGAGGTCGTTCCCTCTAAATTATAAATCTTTTTAACCGTTTACCTTGTGGGTATACATGAGCACAGCACTTAGATTAATTCCAGGTCTTCTTCCTTGTTGCCTCCTTTGCTTTTTTTTTTTTTGCTTTTTTTATTTTATTTTAATGTACACATAAACCACTCGGCTCTCCTGAATGTCGGATCAGTATTCCTAATTGGTTCGCATCAAAGGATCTCTTTGCCTTCAGCTGCCGAGGTCTCCGCATCGTGAGGGGACGTTAAGTCACAGATATCATCAGATAATTAAGCCGGTATTAGGTGTCGGGAAGCGGCGCTTCCCTTTTTGATCCCCTCCTGCGCTGTACGCGGCGTCGCGAACACCCGGCAAAGCCCCGGCACGCTGCCGAGAGAGGTGGCGGAGGCGGCGGTGTTACCCAGGAGGTGAAAAAGAGCGTTAATTTTCTTTATGGGGTTTTTCCTGCAGCAGGTCATGGTGCAAACGTGGGGGGCGAGCCTGGCACCGGCATTTTTTTTTTTTTGGCTGCCGGCTGTCCTACCCGGTGGGGCACCGTGCGGACCCTTGTAGAGGGCGCCCATGGGAACCAGGGATGCGAAGCTGGCTTTACACCCCTTCTCCCAAACGCAGGACCACGGACCCAGCCCTTAGCTCTGATTTGGTTCAGCCCTGCTTCAGGGGAGCCCAGCTCTGAATTCCTCCCTATATTTACGGCGCATCAGAGAAGGATGCTTTGACGGGACGTCTCCCTTGAGCCCACCCCGTTACCCTCTTCCCGCTCCCTAAACTTCCGACTTTATTCCTTGCATCTGCCCCAAAAACCACCTGAGGCTGAACCAGCTGCGTCCCAGGAGCCGCTGACGCGGCCGCTCTTACGGAGGGGAAATTATTAATAACCCGAGGTGTAATTATATATGTCTTAAACCTTGCTGAGGCACCGCCGACATCTTTCCAGAGGAGGGAGGAGGGGTTTCAGGGAGCTACCTTGCTGTTTAATAAATAAAAGAAGAGATTCATAAAGTGTCTGGCAAGCACATTCCTCACATAGAAATGTTACGGAATAACACAGGATGAATAATAGAAAAGGTTATTGAAAAATTCATAATTTCCAAGCGCCAGTGAAGGCCAGGCTTCCATGCCATTTATTTGCCTGTAGAAAAGTGATTAAAATATATATTATTGTCCTGTCTATAGGAAAATGTATTATTAAGTGGATACTAGCATGACATTTGAAAAATCCATTTCATTCCATTTAGTGGCGGGCGGTGGGGGGGGGGAAGGGGGGGTGTGTTTCTCCTGCTTTTGTAAAGGAAGGTTTTAGAGGTGTTTTAGGCCTTCAGAAAAACAGTAAAAAAATAAAAAAAAAGGGGAGGGTTTAATTATGGCCCCATGCCTCTCAGCGGTGCCATTCGTTCTCTATTTTCACGCCTTTTGCATTAAAAATGAAATGAGATTCCTTCACCTTTATTTATTACTTTAATTGCCAAGAAGGGGAACCGAGGACAGACGGCGGGTTTGCTCTGGGCGGGGGCGTGGGGAATTTTCTCCATGGACCACATGGGTGATGGGTGGTTTCTGCCAAGTTTTTGGGTGCTTTTTAGAGATTCTCGTTATTTCACTGGACATCAGCTCGACCTCGGAGGCCTGGAAGCAGATGGGACTTTCCTGCCTACGAGTTGTGCAGGGCTGGTGGCGTTCAGGTTGTCACGCTGGGCTCGTGGCTTTCTTTTTTTGGTTTTTTGGGTGCTTTGCGATAGCTTTGGAAACAGCGAGTCCCATGCAGAGGCCGTGCTTGCAGACCTGTCCTGAGCGTTGGCTTGGGAAGCTGGAGGATTTGGAGGTTTTTTTGGGGGGATGCTGGGTGCCTCATTTGGTCTCGGTTCCTCTCCTGACCCATCTGTGCAGCCCAGCTGTGCAAAGCTGGGTGGGAAATCGCGCTGAGAAGTTTTCCTGAGAAAACGCCGGGATGCTTTATCAGGACTGAAAATAGCTCCGAGATATCCTCTTGGTCTTGTCCTCCTGGAAAGAGCCAGTCGGCGGGTGTCTCTCCCCCGACGCCAAGCCAGCCGCATCCCCGCTGTGTGTCGAGGGCGAGTGGTTTGGGGATGGGTGGCTGTGATGCCGAGGGCTCCGGGCAGACACCCGGGTCAAACCAGTGTCTTGCACTTGTGGGATCTGGTTCCCACAGAACTGCATGGAAAAAACACCTTTCCAGAGGAGAAAGATACGGGTCATCCAGCAGATCGGTTTGGGATATTTGGGTTTTTTCTCGCAGAGCAGCCCTACGAGATGGACGCTTTGGGCAGGAAAGTTGTGCCACGCATAGCCAGAAGCCCCTAATCCCCAGGGAATGCGTTTTATATACTGTGTACACTGAATTTATCTGGGGATTAAAAGGGAAGAACTAGACCCTCTGCTCCGCTAATGTCGGCGGGGATGCGTCATTTCACATCAGCCTGGATCCGTCCCCGAGAAGAAAGGTGGAAGCTTTTCTTCCACCCCCCATCCATGCTTTTAGATCTTGAGCAGAGTCTATATTTGCTGCGTTAATGACTCGGAGCCAATCTCCAGCTCCTCTTTAGTTTTATTCATAGATCCCATCTGGGACTGTCGGAAATAGAAAGGCAAAACCTGCAAAGAAGCCATGTGGCAGGAGAGGACACGAGGCAAATAGCTGCTTCTAAAAAGAAAACAAGGGCTGGGATTGACTTAAACTATTCATCAGTCTGAAAGGATTTGCTATGTATCTTCAATTAAAACAATTTAAAAGCCAGAGCCCCCTTTCTTTCTGTGGTTTTTAATGAAATGTTTAGATTTTGAGGGAGCGTCCAGAATTTAGTAGGGCCTCCAGCATCTCCAAAAAGCAGCTCACAAAGCGCTGACGCCGGTCGTTTCTGGAGGTCCCTCCATCCGTCCTTCCCTCGCGTGGAAATCCTCAGACCCTGCCTCTCAAATTAGATACCTGAAAGCACGTAAAACCGAGCGCTCCCGCCTGTGTCGCAGCAGCGGCTTGCCTGTAATGTAGCGGTGTTCATTGTGGTAGAGCTCTTTAAATCTGCATGGAAAATCAGGTTGGGAGGACAGGAATATAGAGATCTCGCTGCAAAGGAGAACTTAATGTACCCAGAAGCCGTTGATAGACTGCCTGATACCCGGCAGTCGCAGCCGGATGGGCAGCCTCTTCCTCTCCTGCCTAGAAAATATATCTCTGAGCAGGAAAAGAGGCTGTGCCCAGGAAAAATGGCAATATTTGGGGGCGGGGGGAGGGGGGGGGCTGCGGCTCGGTGCTCGCCCTGGAATTGCGAAGGTTGGGGGGGATTAGGTGGGGAAGGAGCGCGGGCGGGTGTCCAGGCGGAGGGACGACAGCGTGTGCGAGGCTCCGTGGTCAGCATGGCAAATTGCCGGACACAACTTTTGCGATCGGCTATCTCTCCTTTTTATTTATTTTTCTTTTCTTCCCCCCCTCTTACAATCTGGAGCTAAGCTAACCTTTTTCTCTAGCCCTCCCTCCCCAGCCCCAGTACCCACCTTGGATGATCTAAATTAAAATCTGTTATCGTTTCCCAGATAATCCCCTTTGATGCCCTGAATACAGCAGAATCTGTCCTGCTTCAACCTTGCATGTAAGTGCTGATAGCTTTTGAACAGCTAAATGGCTTTGTATATCTCATACAAATGTCTGTCTCATCCAGGAGCTGGCAAGCACGGCGCAGTCGGCTGGGGAAGCTTTATGAGTTACAAGTGGAATTACTTCGGAGAGATGCTAAGGAGGCCAAACCTTTCAGAACACGTTCCCTTGGCATCTTCTGTCTGGCAGGGACGGGGCTCGCATTGTCTTAACCTCTCGGAGCAGCTAATTAGCGTCACGGCGCCGATGCAATTTGTCATCGGGGCTTTCCCGCGTGCGACCCGCCGCGCCGGCCCAAATCTACCTCTCGGGGCTTACCCGGGGTACCAGCGTGCCCCAAACTGAGCTCCTGGCGAGCTTCGCATTGAGGAGAGCTCACGCACGACCTTTGTTCGTGGGCTTTGTGCAGAACCGAGGCCGAAACGAGTGTCTGCGCATCCCTGCCGGTCTCTGACCCTCGCTCCTCTTCCTGCCTTCTCCCGGGAGCTGGTTCGTGCTCAGTTGAGGAGAGGGATGTCTTTATCGTTAAAACTGCCTCTCTCAGCACCACCTCTTGGGCTGCCACCCTCGCAGGAGGAGATGGAGCCTTGCAGAGGGGAGCATTGCAGATCATCAGAGCAGGGCTGGCGTCGGGAGGCGAGCAGGCTGCCCGGCACATCCCGGCTCTGCGAGCGTGCCCGTCGCCCGCTGCAGAATGCAAAGTGCAGCACAAAAGCTAATTGCCTGTCTAAACCACAAGCCCCTCTGTCTAGGAGAGTGGTCTGAGGAGCAGCCGAGAATTGCTGTAGCCGGTGATGTCTTCGGGCCCCCTCCGAGGACCCGGAGAGATCTGTCGGCATCTGGGGAAAGCTTGGGGGGGTGGAAAATCTGCGAGAAGCTGGTAATAGTTCAGTAACGGCCCGGTGACTTGAGCTGATGTGGCAGGGTGCAGCTGTGCCTGAGAAGCATCTTTACAGCTCTTAGCCCCAGGTGATGGGATATGAAAACGCAGCCCGCTGCTTGGGGGAGCTGTGCTTAGCGGAAAGGCCGGAGGAGAGGAGATTAAGGGGGAAGGAGCCAAAGAAAAAGAAAGGCAGGACTTTATTTTCAAAAGAAAAAACCCCCCAAACTACCCCCTTTTTAGTTACAGTCACTTCTCTCCCCTCTCCGCCTTGCCATCCCTCCCGCGGTGGAGCTGTGCTGGGTAGCGAACGGCTCTGCATCTCTTGGTTAAACCGTGGGAGCGCCGGGGGCTGCCCGGGGGGGTGCCAGTCGGCTGCGGTGTGGATGGGAGCAGGTAAGGACGTGGGGGGGCTGCATTTCTGCAGATCGACGGCCTCGTGTTTCGCTCGGCGGGGAGAGGAGAGGGGCAGACCGCCGCAGCCAGCTGCATTCATTTCTCAAAGCTGCCTGCTGTGCAGGATCTCATCTGCCAAACCGGCCGCAGAGCCTGCAGAGAGCAGCTAAGTGGACTTAACCTTCCACCTCCGCTTGTGCTTCCTCAATGACAGAAAAAAAAACCCAAAAAACCAAACAAACTGATGTTGCTGAGCAGGGGCTTTATCTGAAGCTGGGCTGCGGCGTGTTTATGGCTCGGGCCAGGCAGCCCTCCAAGCATCCAGTGTCCCCCTGGAAATGGGGATTCACCCCTTTTTTGCTCCTTCTTTCTCTCCAGAGATTCAGAAATCCAGGGCTGGGTGTAAGAGGGGTGCCCCGGCCGGTGCGGAGCTCCCAAAGCTAGCAAACGCGGTGGTTGATTATTTTCAGGCTTAGGGATGAAAGCTGGTCGCTGTCGTGATGGTGGAGGGCATGAAGGAGGGCAATTCCTTCCTGGGGGTGCGAGGGTGCTGGGGGCAGAGATTTGCAGCTCGAACCCCAAACCGGAGAGCCTCCTGACGGCGCTGCGTTTCAGGGGCTGATGCCGTTGGGTTGGCCACTGGTGTGCTGAGCCGCGTCTGTCCTCTGCATCCTCAGGGCAGGCAGCTCCTTCCCACGGAGGGAGCAGATTTGCTCCCCGCCTTTCCCCCTCCCCTGCCCCTTTCCCTGGGCTGAATCCAGAGGAGAAAAAAAAGCACGCACCCCCCCACCCCCCCTTAATGAACTCAGCATTAATCGCTTGTGTCAAATCCTTGTGCTAACAAGCTAACGAAATCAAACAGGCCTCCCCGGGGAGAGCCAGGGAGTCAACACTCATCCATTAAAATGGTAATTTTGTATTTTTCACCAAGGCATTTGTCGCCTCTTGCCCTTGTGCACTCCTTAGTGCTTTGGCCTTTAAATTATAGGTTTAAAAAAAAAAACAACAATCAAACAAACCAACCAAAAAAACCCAACCCACACCACCAGCAAACCACAGAACCAACCCATCCTCAGCCTTCTTCCCTTCTTCCTCCTCATTTGAGAGATGCTGAGCTGCGCGCCGGGTAGGGCGTCTGCCCACGGGCCGTTATTTTGGCTTCAGTAATAGAAAGCAAGCGCCTGTTGCTTCAAAGATGACTGCTTTTCTCCTGGGGGATCAGAAAACTGATCCCACCCTCTCCAAAAAAAGTGACTAGTGAGCGTTTTGCTTGAATCTGAGCGATAATTTCAGGTCACCCGTTATTCGTGGGCTTGTAATAGTTTCTTGCTCGCGAGGTTTCTGCGGACCGCTGGGAAATCATAGAAATATTTGCAGATCCCAGGGGTTTTTGCAAATGTTGTTGGCGGTGTGCTGAATGCAGGAGGTAAGGGCTGGCTGCCGTTTGCTCCGCTGTTTTAAAAAGTTCGTTAGCAGGGAAGTGTGCTGAAGGAGCGAGCTTTTATTAGGCAGCCAGGGAAGGTGGACAAATGCAGCATCCCTTTATCAGGGCTCAATCAGATCCGGGTTTTCGGCATAAAAGCTGCTTTTTCCAACCACCTCAGCTGCTCTAATGAAAGATATCACCTCTCCCCACAAACCTCGCTGCTTCATCACCGCTACGGTAGGAAGGCTGTTTAAAATTACCGTGCACGCAGCAGAAACGAGGAGTTATTGAAATGCAGAATCTCCAGAGCAGCCCAGGAGAGGAAGGGCTGCCCTGACAGACGGGAGCCGAAACGTAGCCACTCGGACATCGCACGGTTTAGGGGAAGCCAGTTTGCTGCCCAAGTGCCTCAGTTTCCCCATCGGTAAAATAAGAACAAGAAAAATATCCTTCCCGGCAAGATTTGCATATGGAAAATGCCACAGGAGGGCTACAGATTGCTGTTGTGTCAGCGCTGCTGAAAGCAGACGTGGTTTTAAATCAAGATAAGCGCTTTGCTCGCTGCGAAATAGGCACAAGGTAGGGAGTGGGCTTGGAACGGAGGTCGTTTGCCTTCTCCAGCCTGGGTAGCTGCTCAGTTAAGCGGCTGGTTCCCTGCAACTGCAATCGCTCAGCGCCTGGCCTCTGCTGAGGCGGGGAGGGTTTAGTGTTGAACTGGCAGCTCTTTGAGAGGGGGGCTCTCTCATCTCTCAATTGCGAGCGCAATTAAATAGGCCCTAACGACGTGTCAGGCGGCACGGGGATGCGAGCACGACGGCGGCGTTTCCCTGTGGAGCCTGCCATGTAGAATACAATGAATAATCATGCCTGTCCTCCTCTCTCCACATGGAAATATTCCGATAAATAAATAAAATAAATGACATTTTTTCATTTCATTAAATTTTTCCTCTTTTTTTTTTTTTTTCTTTTTCCTTTCTTTCTATCTTTCATCAAAGCTCTCCCTCTGGTGAGCAATTTCCCGGCAGCGTGGCACGCAGCGGCTCAGAGGAGAAGATCTGCCGTAGTTGATGCGTTTCTCATCATCTCATCGTCCCATTTTCCGGGATGAAGGGGACCGGTAGTTCTCCTCCCCGGACTGGTTTCTGCTGGCCCATGATCCAGCTGCCCACCCCGCTGGGTACCATTTACACCCGCGAGCTTCTGCCTGGCTGATAGGGATGGGAGAAAACGGTGTGTGGTCAGGTTGGGCTTGATTTTACTCATTTGGGGTTAAAACGGGGCCAGGCAACGGGTATCGGTGCAGGGGTGGCTGTGAAAGAGCAGGAGCCAAGGAAGGGTTATGTGCGCGTGCAGTGGCAACGCCGCGGGCATTCCGCAGGGCTGTGGAATCAGGATTAATGGCTCCAGCATCCTTCAAGCAAACTGTATCTCAGAGCGCTTTCTAGAGTTAAATGACACAAGACGGTGGGTAATATATGGTGTAAATTGCAAGAAAACAGCGGCACAAAGATATGGCAGAGGGAATAAATTAAAGCCTTCCGTCACAAAGCCAATAACGGGGAAAGGGGGAGTGGAGAGGTGGAAACAAGAGAGAGGATATTTATTTTCAGATGAGGTATGAAAGCAGTGGAGAATCAATGACTAGAACATACAGCATCTCATGCGTATCACCAATATATACACAGCCTTTGCTGCCAGCCCCGGCCAGATGCCGGGGAGGGGGGCAGTTGGTGCTGAGGGTGACGGGTTTCTTCAGCCACTGTTAAAAGTGATGCAGCGTGTGCCTGGCTCATGGCACCAGGCTCCTGTGCTGAGGTTTTTCCCCTTGCAGGTGGGGTTTGTTGGTTGGTTGGGG
Source organism: Grus americana (assembly GCF_028858705.1). NCBI lineage: Eukaryota > Metazoa > Chordata > Aves > Gruiformes > Gruidae > Grus > Grus americana. The sequence continues at coordinate 5,653,765 of NC_072875.1, forward strand.
GAGTTTTTGGTTGTTTTGGGGGGTTTTTTTGGGTTTTTTGATTTTTTTTCAAAGGTGCTGAGAACTTTTGTAATAGGTCTCCCAAGCTGGGTCCATCTTCCCGCTTCTTAGTTGGTTCTTCAAGGCTAGTCTTGCCTGGTCTCATCCAGCAGATGCTGTGAACCTCACGTAGAAAACTGAATTTAGCCTCACACCTTCCCCAAACCTCCCGAAGGAGGGAAGTACCGTGCATCAGGCTGGTAATGGGATGCTAAAGGTGAATTTTTACAGCGTAACTGAGATAGGAGCATAGTTGCATGGGCTCTTTGGAGCCTAAATCACTTGGGAAAGCAAAGCGTGAGCACCCCGCTCCCTGCAAGGATGTCAGCAGTTTTAATTTATATGATTTATTCAAGGTCGTACGGTGGAGCGGGACAAGTTCCCGGCGAGGGAGCACCATCTTTTCCAGATTTGCTTTTATCGGGGAGGGGGCGAGAGGTAGAGGAAGGCGGGGGGGAGGAAGATCCCTCGTGCGCCTTGTTCGACAAGTTTGCAAACCAGAGAGGGGGTTTGCAGGCGTCCTCACGTCCCTGGCTGCGCCGGGGAATCTGGCTGCTGCTCCCCGGCTCCCCGCTCGCCCCCTCTGATAAGGTAATGAGATGCAAGTCTTTGGTGTGTTTGACAAGCTGCTGTCCTACAGCGCGAGAGCCGAGAGTGCTCAGAGGCTGGGAGAGGAGATTAATTAATGCTAAAAGACACAGTTTGATGTGGCAATGAAATTTCGATTATAATAATCTCTAATTATCTTGTAGCACAAGTGCCTCGGCTCTCCCAGGTGTCTTCCCCGGTTTGAAATTGTTATTTGTTGGCATCAAAGAGAGGGAGGGAGCCGGTGCAGGCGGGTGCATGTGTGGTCCCTTGGGATGGGGAGCCCCTCTTCTGCCGGGGTGTCCCTTAGCAGGGACGTATGTCTGCTTCCGTGGACCCTGTCAGCGCCCGCTGGCCCAAATCAGGGCAAAACGGGGGATTTGGGGTCTTCAGTGCCCTTTCCATAGGGTGTAATTTTCGGAGCGTGGGGAGCCAATAGGGAGTCTGTGCAGCTGTTTTGTGGCACTTCCACTTTGCCTTTCCAAAGCCTGTCATCCAAACACCTGGTGCCTCATGCTTTTTCTTTTCTGATGGTTTTTACTCAAAATCAACTTGTTCCCAGGGAGAAGTTCGGTCTTGACAAAAATGACACTTTGCCCAGGAAAGCCATTTCTTTCAGCAGGCTTCTAGGTGCTTTATTGCCTATCCTCAAGGCTCAGCGAGCTTTAAAGTCCTTCTCCTCCTCTCCCATCAGCCTGAGCCCTTCCATCCTAATGTCTTCACCGTGAAATTGTGACCTGTCCCTTCCCGGAGGGACCTGGTGGCCTTTTGCAGAGGTCCCCACGAGCGGGGCTGGACAGTCGTGCTCTGCGCTGAATGGCAGATGGGCACGTTAGCATCTCTGGGAGCAGGGATAATTGGCTGCTTCGCTCGGTGAGGGTTGTAAAGGGGGTCTGTGCCGCTCCGAGTCATATTTATCTACTTAAAATGGTCTCAGGAGAGGAAGCATCTTGGTTTTGAAGTCGCTGCCCCGGTTGCGCGCTCTCCATGCAGAGGCTCAATTTACCTGGTGCTTCTTGGGGCTGCGGAGGCAGGAGGCATCCTTCGGCCATCATCCTCCTCCAGCCCAGCAAAGCCTGGGTGGGTTCCCCTCCTCCCCGGGGGCCGCAGAAGGACAGGGGAAGGCAGGGCACACCACCAAGCCCGGGATGGGGAAGGGGTACAGCGTGTTGCTGGCTGTCGTGACCTGTTGCGTATCCTTGGTCAGAACTTTTTTGCACTTGTTAAGGTGGAAAAGGGTGGGGGGAAAGCAGCCAGCTCCAAGTGAAGCAGCTTTCCTGAAGCCCTCCCCATGCCTTCACCCTTATGAGTCCCCCTCCAATGCATTTCCAGCAGCTCCAAGCCCCCCAAGCTGCAAACAGCAAACCCGCTGCATCCCACCCTTGCACTTCTGCATCTATGGAGAGAGAGAGGGAGGGAGGAAAAGCAACACAAACCCCCAAAAAAAAAAAAAAAAAAAAAAAATCCCTGTGGGGGTTGTTTTGAGTCGCAGATCTGTTTGCAAATGAGCTTGGGGGCTCGCAGGGTAAAAAAGGGCATGCTTGGTAAATCCTATTTCACTTCACCAATGAGCTGAGAAACTCTTGGATAATGGGTTATGAGTTGTAGATCTGTTTGATTGCATTGTTGCAAAGTGGGAATTGTTTTGCAACATAGATTCTTAATCACTGAGGCATCTATGATTGAATGCGTCGAAAATTGGTTGAAATTGAAAGTTAACTATACTGCAGACGGCTTATTCTTGTGTATAATTGAAAATAAATTCTAATAACTCTTCTTGAAAAGGGCTGCCAGGAGGAAATTTCCAACCTTGTCCTCTCCTCAGCCCCCTCCTCCAAAACCACAAATCCTCTCCCCTCCCCTCTGATCCTTTTCTTCTCCATCCTGTAGAGCTGGGAAATAAAATCCAATCTCTGCACGTCACTCCCTGCATCCTCAGCTGTACAATACATAGCTTGCAAATAGTTCCTGTCATAACGCCCGGAGATGGGAGCAGTAGAAGAAACTGGAGGAGGTGGTTGGTTTTGTAACCTATAATTGCACTGTGGGGTAAGGTGCAAGAATAAAATGTCAGCAAAGGGAGCATCAAACCTTCTGCAGTCTCTTGCCAGGGCAGCTGCAAATTTGCAGGAGCTGAGGGCATGGCTACTCATAGCCTAAAATTATTTCCTTTGGTCTGCAACCAAGCACAGAGGTGCCTGGCCATCACCGAGGCATCTGCTCTGGGTGCAAATGAATTACTCTTCCGTTTGCTCACGGAGGTGATGGAGAGATCAGGGTCTTGTTTGCCAAATATTTCAGTTCTTCTCCGGAGCGTTTTGTTCATGGGATGGTTAATGACGGAGAGGCGGTCAGCTGCAGCTCCTACTTGCTCTCTCGTAATTCAGGATCCAAGGGATGTCCTATGGAATTGAAAATTAACAAAATTAAGCCTGATACGGGGGAATTTTATATCGGTAATAAAATTTTAGTAGGGATGCAATCGCTCTGCAAGACCTCCTGCCCCAAGTTATTATGGAGGCTGCGAGTTAAGTGGACCTCAGGAAGAACTGACTGCTCTGGAGAATAACGTCATCTGGCGTGGTACGGTGCGGGGGAGAAATCTTTGACAACGCGGTTCCTGCGATACTCAAGGGATAGCACTGGGTAATTGAGGACTTAGTGCACTATAGGGCCTTTGGGGATGGCTTTCTACACTGACTAGACCTCTCCTGCCCCACTTCTAGGTGACTCCTCCATCCTTAGGACGTAATGCAACCCCTTGGCTTGCTGTACCCCCCCTCCAAGCCACCTCCGTGGCTGGGCTCCTCATGCTCCAGGAATTTTTGGGTTAGAGATGATGATGCACACAAAAGGTCCTGCCTTACCGTTTTATGCAGACCACAGAAGTGAAAATCAAATGGTACCCTGCTCTTTGCAAGCTTTTGGCAGTCTGCTGGGGGTTATTCTTCGTGGGACGAGAGGTCGGTTTTGCTTGACAAAGAAAAGGGACTTTTTTTTTTTTTTTTTTCTTCTTGCAGCGCTCTGCACTGTGCTCGAGCTATTTTTATTCCTTTTTCCACCCTTGTGATGGGATGAGGCAGTCAATAGGGTGCTTTCATGGCCTCGTTTCAGAGAGGGCTTGGCAGAAATTGAAGAGATGGGTTATTATTAAGTCCTCGTTGTGCTAAAGATGCTTTGAAGTCACACCTGGATCTGCTCACGATCTAAGCCTGGACCACCAAAGAAGAGAGAACAGGGCAGTACGCAGGGATGGGGAACAAAAAAAGAAAAGCTTTTTTTTTTGTGTGTGTGTGTATTGACTCTTCTTTGGTTGCTTGGGAAAAGCAGGTTGGAGACTCTTCTGTGCTGCCCAGAAAACTTTGGGCAATGCTACCTCCTTTTGGAAGAGTTCCGTGACTTTTATAGAGGAAATATCTGTTTAAACCTGAATTAACTATGGAGTCCTTCATCATTACTTAAAGTTATCATCCAAATTTGGCATTTGACATCTTTTGGGAAAGCGCCAGCAATGAAATAAAGCAAGCAGTGGATTGAAACTCAACCTGAGCTTAGCAACCTCTTTGCTTGTATTAGAAAAGTTGCACAAAATCAAGTAAATTGATTTTAAATCAATTTATTTAAAATGGTGCAAACTCCTAATACAGACAGAACTAGTTTAACCTTTGCTTAAATTGATTTTGCTTGCAACAGTAAATTACCAAGTGAGACTGAACTGATTTAATGGAGGGTTAAGCCTGTTTAAGTGTGTCCATTTTCGGGGTTTTCATTGGTTTGGAGAGTGAGGATGGCCCAGTCGTCAGGAGCTCGTGGGGGACCTGGGAGACCTGATTTTTCTTTCTTGCTCTGCCACAGGCATTGGCAATTCCCCCTCTCTGGGCCTCAGTTTCCTACGTGTGGTGGGGGATTATAAAATTTTCTTGTTCCGTAGGAGCGTTGTTGCCTTGGGGCCTTGGTGGTGAGACGTGGACGCTTTAGAGGTTGTCTGACCTGAAAAAAATAGTTACTTCCTCACTAACTCAAGCTAAAGTAGTAGTAAAGTAGCTGCTAACAGTTTTAATTTGAGTTGGTCAAGCTAAGCCAGGGCCATATTTTGGGTTGCAGGATGGAAAAATACACATTTTTTTATACGTGAGGTCTAAAACCCAGCCTTACACTCTGCCAGCATCCCTCCTCCATCCATCAGACGCTGCATTTGAGGACGTGTTGGAGCATCTCCTCCAGGATGGGAAGTGCTGCACGCTCCGCAGTCGTTGCGTGCCTTTTGTTTTGACATTTGTCTTTCGGGGCTTGTTCAAAGAGATGGAGGGAGGCTGCTGGGGATGCACCAGCTTAGTCTGGCTCCTCCAAGGCTCGTCGGCGCTGAGCCCGGACAGAGAGTTTAAAGTTAAGGTGGTTTTCCCATACGCTGGAGCAGCTCAGACCTGGGTCTTTGGGAACAGAGGAGCCTCCGTCCACCTGAACAAATGTTTTTCAGTGGATAGTAAATTTGCCATGTTTCTTGTCTGGGAGCGATGTGATTTGAATTAATCAAACAGCTGAACTGCAGGAGGGAAAAAAAAAAAAAAAGGGTCTAGATTGACGGAAGAAATGGAGTGGTGATAGCTGTGTTATAATCCAGTAGCTGAGGGCTTAGAGCAGCCGCCTGGGAATCAATCCTGGGTTTTGCATGGGGAATTTGGACCCGCAGCTCGCCGGGAAGCGCTGATGGACGTTGGCGGATGGGAGATGCCGGGCTGCCCTCCTGCTTGGAGCTTTCTGCTTTGTATACCAATAGGTATTTATTAATTAGGAATCCGAGTGGCTCCTTCGTTCAGAGGTTAGGCTACTCGCTAGGGAAGCTCTGGTCCCTATTCTCATTAAGGTTTAATTATACAAAGTAAAATATCATCAACAGGAGGGAGCAAGCCCCCCTGAATGCTATATGAGGGGGTGGCTGGCCGTATGCCGGCGAGCGGGGCATGGACACGGCTTCGGGTCCCTATGGATGGGGGAAGCTGGACGGCTTCCATCTGGGATGGAAGGTCTGGGGCAAAGGGGACCTTTTCCCTTTTCCCCCTTGGAGAGCTGCGGTGCGGGGGTCGGTCGGCGCCCGAGCAAAACCAGGTATCGCCGTGGAATGAACGGCAGAGCATCCGAGGCTGCTGTTAACTTAAATACCCATCTGCGTGCGTCTCGGGAGCCTATAAATTTCCAGGGATAATTAGTAGCTGCCATACAGAAAGCAGCGGGGCACTAACCGTTTTCACTCGAATTTCGGAGCATCTTCAGCCCAGGCGGAGGAGCGATGGGGAGGAAGGGCAGTGTTGTCCCTCCTCCTCAGACCCGACACAGCCCCTTGCATGGGGATCTTGTCCCTGGGAGGAGAGATTTAGAGGATGGGAGGACCTGGGGAATGGCGTGTACCTGGATGGCTTCATTTTTGAATTGGAGAAATGGTGCTCGGCGAGCAAAAGCATCGCGTCTCCCTGACCGTAGTCACCCCAAGCTCTTGCTCCCTACAGCCCTTCTCTCTGCCTGCTCTCCAGGTCTTTTACCACGGCAGGCATCTTGATCCTGGTTTTCACAATGTGCGAACTGAGGCAAGGAGCTAGACAGTGGTTTTACTGCCAAGATAAAGACAAGTTTCTGAATTTTCCCTGAATTAATCTGCTTCGATCACCAGACTGCAGGTTTCATTCCCGGGGTGGCTGCGGACAGAGCGGAGTCAGACGGGCATCGCGGGCTCGGCCTCGCCGGGAGGAAGGGAGGCTTTAATGAGTTCACGTTTTGGAAGTGCTCTCGACTCTTCAGGTGAAAGTTGCTCTCCAGGAGAAGTGCAAAGAGCGCTGATTTGCATTCTTATTGCCGGCAATATCCATAGGGAGAGAATGTCAGAACAGCTGTTATGTCAAATTACCTTCCTCCAGTAACAGGGGATTTTATCTGTCATCTCGTGGAGGGCAGAGGCACTTGCACCCCTTGGGGGAAGCCTGGTTTTGCATATTTTTTGCATCTAGTGCCTTGTGAAATGACTTAGCCTAGCCCGGCGCGGTGCAGGAGAGGCGAGCAGCTGAGCGAGATGGGCGGCAGGTTGAGGGATGGAGCAGAGCAAAGGGGACGGGGGCGAGGGCTGGGGCCAGCCCTGCTGCTCTCGTCCCCCATCGCTTGCCCAGGACGATGCCCGGGTCCTTCCCCATCCCGGGCTGTCGTAGCAGCTCGGTCTGTCCTGCATCGTGAAGCCTTTATTACAGGCTTTCAATATAATAACTTCTTAATTAACTCAAGCGATGGCTTTATTTCTTGGAGCCCATTTCCAAGGGCTTAATTTTATTCCTACACAAAATTAATATTTTACGTTTTTCTGCTCGGAAGAAGCACTCGTGTCAACGCAAGGAGGGGAGAGGAGGAAGCTGAGCCAGCGCTGCTCCTCGCACCGAAACATTTCTGCTGCCGTCTGTGTTTTTCCAACCAGTCATCAACTTTAGTGATCGTTTGCAGGGAGGAAAAAATAAAAATAAAACCAAGCCTGGATCAGGATCATTAAAAGGCTCCATCTGGACTGAATTAAGGACGGGCGATGGCAGCAGGACTTGGCCTTGCCTGGCCTCTGCCGTGCCCGTTACAGCCAGGGGACAGCCAGCCAGCCAGACTGTTTTTACATTTAGGCAAGATTTGGGGGCTCACAAGAGCCTCCAAATGTCCTTTGCGCCTCTTGGCTGTTTGGGCAGTAAAGCCCTGCAGCTGGGGGGATGCTGAGCTCGGGTTCGGTGCAGCTGGACTCGGCGTGTCTGCGTGTGCAGGGCTGGCACAGGGATTGCCCTTTGGATTCACGCTCCTTCCACGCAAGGGCTGCTGAATGGGAAAATCCACGAAGTCGTGCCAATGCCTTTTCTTGAGGTGCTTTGAAACATATTGGGGCCCTTAGGAGAGCCAGGTACTTGTGCTGTTGTCCACGTGAAGGGCTCCAGCTTGTCCGTGCCTGTTGCTCAGACAGCAGGTCTAAGCCAAGTCGCATCTGACGGGCATCTCTCCCTTCTCCTCCCGCTAATCCCGTGCGCGTGGTCCAACCTTAAGCTGCTCAGTGGCATTAGGTCTCTAAAGAAGCTTCGGATGGGACAGGGCACCCCATGGAGAGGGTGACGAATAGAGCTGGGTGTCCCCAGCCAGGTGAGCTACAGAGCCCCGAAATAGCCGCAGGCTGGGTCAGATGGGCTGGATGTCCACAGCCTCTGTTTTAAGCACTTTGGGATTTAAATCATCTCCTCCAAGCCTGGGAACCGGGACTCAATCCTGAAAAGGGACCCTCGGGGCAGGACACCCAGGCTCTGCTCCCCATCCCTGACGGACGTCACCTGTATCCCTGCTGGCGGTACCCCAGGGGTGCGGCTGTGCCCTGTGCCCCCGGCTCAGGCAGCATTAAATATTACGTGTTATTAATTGTAATGGCTGGATCACATCGCAAACTTTGATGCATAATTCCTTTGCTGTGCTATTGTTCCCGTGCTCCAAACATAAAGAGTCTAGAGCGAGTTAAGCGCTGGAAGTGCAGAGGGACGCTGGGAGATATTAAATCTCTGTAGTCTTTCAGAGGCTCCATAATTCATAATCCTGAAACGCACAGGCTGATAATTGCCCTAATCACTGGAGAAACATGGCCAAAATGTACTGAAATAAGCCATAAAACTCATTACAAGATAACAAGATTCTATCTATTCTCGGAGGTCGCGTTAAAGCTCGGCAGGTCAGGGAGTTAATCACCTCCTCCAGCAGAAGCAACGCCGATAAGCGGCGGCGCGGGGCTCGTGCCTCTGCCCGGGTCTCGCCTGCATCTCGCCCCGTGGTACCCACCCCGGTTAGGAGAGGGATGCGAAAGGGATGGGGTGCAAGGGGGTTGGGGAAGCTGGCGTCTGGTTGCTGGTATTTGGCTCAGCAGGGAAGAAATGCTTTCCCTGAGGAGGGTGAGTTTTCCCTTCTCACCCAGAGAAGCAGCAGCCTTTGCAGAGCGGCGGTGCTTCCCTCGCCCTCTGCCGCAGCCCAGGGCTCCTGTAGGACCCACCTTGGATTTTCTGCTACTTCACACAAGCAACCGAGCCTTGGCAAAACACAGTTTCAGGGAGGGATCCCTCTGCAAAATATTTTGCAGGGTGTGATGCTGTGTGCCCTGTTTTTCAGGGGAGCGTTAGTTAGGATGCTTTCCTCTCCTCCATCGCTCCTGGTGCGTATGAGCTTTGCTCCAACCCAGCTCCGTGCTGCGTTACATCTTTGGGGGGACTTCAAGTGTCTCAAATCATTGCTTGGGAGCACCCGCTTTGGCTCCTGTTGGGGAAATGTCCCTGTTAGGGGTGTTTCTGAGCCGGGGGACGGACTCGGCGCTCACGGCCCTCGGAGGGGCCGGGGAAGCGGCTGCAGGTGCTCCCCGTGCCATGGGACAGCTGAGTGCTGGCACCGCCGGCAGCCGCCTCCCCGCTGGATTTGTAGTGATGGATACCGGGCACGCGGCTAATCCATAATCCTTCGTAAATGCTGTTGATGAGTCAGTGCTCATTTAACATGAAATAGCCCTCCTGTGAAATCCATCTCCTTGGATTTAGCAGAGCTGCTTGTTGACTAAATATTAATTGGTTATTAAAAGTATCGGTGAGGGGGAAGAAATTATAAGTTTCCCCAGGGCTGTGGCTCGTTCTGCCTCCCATGCACGTGCCCTTTCATGCCCCTGTACGCAGGGACCCCTACTCCTTCGGTGCCTGAGCCCTCCTTGCTCAGATTTGCTGCCCTGCTTTTACCTACCGCCCTCAGCCTTGACAAAACTGCGGGGAAGGGACCCCAGGTCCCCTGGTACCGATACTAGCAACACATCTGCACAGCCCTCCTCCTCTGACCTAATACGCCGTCCTTTTTGCTGCTTCTTTCATGAACTTTTAAAAAAATGATTAGTTTTTCCCTCTCCCCTGCCTTGGGGGAGGTAAAGGCAACAAGGGCAAGGGTTGGTGATGTGATACTGGGGAGCAAGAGGGGCTGGGAGGGGTGGTGGGATAGTAAAGTGTCTTCTGGCGTCTTCCAAGTCACATTAAACCGTGCTGTAGCTGTGGACGGGGCTGCTGGAGGGAGCCATGGGTTTGACGGGAAGCTGCAAGCATGGAGACCATGAGAGCTGCTCCTTCGCCTCCGTCGCGCTGTCACTGCAGGGCCGTGGGAGATTGCCAAGCCTAGGAGGGGCTGAGGACCAAAGCATCTCCTCCCCTGATGTAGCGCGAGGGGGTTGAAGTGAAGGAGACCCTAGACCTTGGGATTTATTTACAGATGGTGAGAAAGAGGGTTGCTCCTTGAAGATTAGCAATAATACTCCGTAAGGGATGCAGCATCCCTCTGGGTTGCTGCTTGGGGAGAATCTGTTTGCTTTGCTGTGCCTGGAATTGAGCATTTTAAGCAGAGAATTGGGAGAAATCCATACACCCACCGTGAACTTCAGTTGTCCATAGGGAGGGTGGTCAGTGGCAGTCTGACTCTGCTCTTGGTGCCAGTCTGAGCGGACCCGCCGCAGCATCCCGGGGTGATTTGCAGTGATTTTTCTTGTGGACAAGCTGTAGGGCAGGATTTTAAACAGGAAAATCATGTCAGTTGGAAAAACGCGTCATTTTTTTCAGTAAGAAATGAATAAAAGGAATGCTTTTTGTGTGCGTGCATGGACCTGTGTCCTGCCGGGTGACAGGAGCAACAGTTTAAAGCTGTCATACATTTTCTGTCCCCTAATCCTCCCTCCTGTTTCATGAGGGATGGCAGAGCCCCGTGGGTCCTGCAGATGAAGATCCCCACAGGTGCAGAACGTGTTGCTTTGCCCAGTGTGAAAAATCAATAAATATGCTTGCTACAGAAAAAAAATCCACAATACACAGGAAAACTTGCTGCAAAGCGGGGAAAAGGGAGAGCAAGAGCTCCTCTCAAAGGAATAGTTGTGTGAGAGGGGAGACCTTAGAAAACCGATAAGAAAGCGAAGCACTTTGCTGGGGAAGCAGAATAGCATGAGACTGGGGATGCTGCGGGCACCCGGCAGGAGGACAGACGCCTGGCGAAAAGGTTTTGCCTCCCCCCTGGGTTTTCCAGAGGGGTTTTTCTCCCATTCCCACCCGAGCTTTGACAACCGTGAGTGGAGCCGGTTAATGAAAAGGGGCCGCGGTCCCTCTCCGCATTGCTGGAGCATCCCTGCGGGCAGGGGTGCGGGGATGCTGGGCACCTTCCCCGGCTTCGGCGGGACTCTGTCCCCATCTAGCGATGGCTGCGCTGTGCCTGGCACTGCTGCAGCCTCAGCTAAGGCAGGAGGGCTTCGTGCTTTTTCGCTTGATTGCTCCTACGCGATGATGGGAAGAAGCTGAACTTGACCCCTGCCTGCTCCGGGCTGCCTTCACCTCCCTGCCCGGCAGCACCGAACCCTCGCCGGGCAGCGGGATGGAGGAGAGTTAAACCCACCGCAGGGACTTCTGCTGTTAAAGCTAAAAGTGAGAGAAACTCCGTGAGTTGAAAGGGATGAGAAGCAGCCAGGCTGTCACTGTTCCTGGTTTTTATGATGGTGTTAGAAAGAGCGACCGGTAATTCTTTAGAGCGGGCTTGGTTTGCCCTGCTCCAGGCTGGGGCTGCAGATCGAGTGGGGCATCCTCCGAGCAGGTATCGACCTCAGGTCTTTGCAGGACAGAAGGGGAGGGAGGTTTATGTCTCGCCTACCTGCAAAAGAGAGGGGTGGGGCCAGCAGGCAGGGTTGGGGCGTCAGGCTTTTGTGGGTCCGGCAAGAGGAGGAGGAGGAAGGTGAAGACGGAGCACCAGCAGCTGACCGTGGCGTTGCAACCCCGCATGGGGACCGTCTTAGTCCCTCTGCCCATCACAAGTGCAACGAATTGCGCCAGTCACAAGCAGAAGGATTTTTTTTATTATTTTGTGCGTGTGCTACCCTGGGTAGCGACCATTAACTCTGCCCGGGAGCAGGCAGGGACCAGGGACGGCGTATTTGCAAACAGCAGAGAGGAGCCCGGGGTGGGCTCTTGCAGCGGGACGTGCTTTTCTCCTGCCAGAGCATCCCGCGTGCCCCATCTGGCGTGCTGCTGCTTCGGCACGCGCCCTGCCTGCGTGCAGCAACCGCTGTCGGCGCCACCAGCCCGTGCCGCTGCCTGCCGAACCGTGGGGCAGGCAGGAAGGCAGCAGGCTCGGAGAGGCATATGGATGGGTGCAGGTGGTCCTACAGCTGTTCCTCCCATCAGCTCCCCGCAGGAATTGTTAGCACGATGCTCTGCCTGAATGAATAACCCCCACGTCTTCAGCAGGTCTTAAATATACCCACAGTCTTTCCCGGTCAGGCAGCACGTGTGGCTGCAGATGCTTTGCAAAGGGACGAGCCCAAATTTCTCCCCCTTCCTAGCTGGAACAAGTGAAGACTGTACATCGCATTTCCACCCGTTTGAGGTTTCCAATACGTAGCTCGTATAGCAGCAACGAGCGTGTTGTAAAGGTGGGCAGGTGGATGGATGGAGATGATAAAACTTCTCTTTAATAATAAAAAAATCTCTTTCGGTACTAAGCTTTCCTTAGCGTTAGGGCCTGTTAGGCTGCAGACAGTGTTGTAAAAGATGGGGTAGGAGACTTTGGCTTAAATCACTTAGGAATGAGCTGGAGGAAGCCCTGCATGGGTCGGTCCTGAGCCGTAGGAGGAGCGGGAAGGCTTCCCGGGCTCCCCTTGTGCTTGCATCTCCCGTCCCTTAAATGGGGACAATCTGGGAAAATTAATTGGGAAGTGCTGAGGCATGCAAAGACAGAGGTCACTGAAGCACTTAGCTTAGGTGTATTGAGATGAACTCCTCCGTGTCACCTCCCTGCCACCATTTCTGCCCCTTTATTTGTTACTTTGGTTTTCTCCAGCTCTTTGCCACCTTAGAGGGGAAGCAGCTGTGTGCGCGGCTGTGTGCAGGCAGAGGTGCGCGTTGGTGCAGCAAAAAAAAAAAAAAGACGTAATGGAGACAAATCTGGACTCAAGGAAACACTTTGAAAGTAGAGAGTCCTTTAAAAGAGGGGGGGAAAAAAGGCAAAGGGAAGTGGGAGGAAAATATCTTTCAATTTTTGCCATTTCAAAGCTTTAAGCTGACCTGATTTCAAAGAATGCATGTATAATACTTTCCCTCTTTCTTCTCTCTCTTTTTTCCTAATAAGTAAGTGACATTTTATTCTACTCATCCTTAAGGCAAAGTTGGATTTTTTTTTTTTTTTAATATTTTTTTTTTAAAGCGGGGAGGGGGGAATGAGACGTGAAGGGAAAGAGCCACACAGGCACAGCGGCCGGTGGCACCGGGACAGAGGGATCAGAAACTGCGCAGGTAGGTGGCTCCAAGCGGGGACCGCCACCGACCCGGGGAAGGGGTGCAGCCCTCGGGGGACACGTATCCACCGTGGCCATCGCAAAATCCTCTGTTGTGTCCATTTTTGAGAAAAACGTTGGGAAGAGTCTCAGGAGGGGCTTTCCTGGCAGCCCGTGGGAAGCAGAGGGAGATGCTGGTGGGCAGGAGGAGGAGGTGCCTGGGGGCAGGAGCGTGGGGCGCGCTCCCCATTTCTGGGTGGTGCCGTGGGTTTTGGTGGGCTGGATGCGCCGATGGTCAAGTGTATGGATGTGGTGGCTTGCTGGTATTTTTGCAGCCTGCTGCTTGCTCATCCCTTTTATTAAGGATGCTGGTGCTTTGGCATAGGGGAAAACGTGATGATGCAGAAGTGGATCCGGTTAGCACGTGAAGTGCTACCTTAGCTCCTGGAGTACGGACTGCACTCAAACCAGACATCTCTCTGCTCTCCTGCGCGTCCCTCTCATCCCCAAAAGTTCCCAGGGCAGGGCTGGTGGGCCAAACCTTGGTCTTGCATTTCCGGGCTACGGCGCAACGTGGGAACCACGTTGCGTGAATATCTGGGATGGTTTACTGGGAGCTGGTTTTGCTGGCGGCTTGTGGTAGGAATGAGGTAATTTCTCGGGGGCCTTTCCAGACTGATCTTCTGTGAGCGTGCTGACTTCTTCCAAAAATTGGGCCTGGCAAGACAAACCAAAATTACAGCAGCAAACACCCTGGGCACTGTCCAGGAACGGGCAGGAAAGAATGATTGTTTCTGCCCTGTTTTGCTCTGCGGCAAGATACCTTTATAACCACGTGTGTGTGAGCAGGACAGGGTATTGTCGAGCAGGTACGCGGCTGCAGGGCTTATCTGAAAGTCTAGCAAGAGAAAAAAGTAGCTGTAAACAACAGCAAAATACCCTACCTAAGCAAACAGCAGTGCATCCTTTCTCTCCTGGCATCCCCGTGGAGCCCAGACGAGTGTGGAGCAGCATGTTGTAACCCTTGTTGTCAGCTGTTATTTTTTTTTTTTTTTTTTATTTTACATCTCCCTTTCTGCTCCTTATCAACCCTGTTGACCACCATGTCATGATCCCTCCCTGCTTGCGCTCGGGCTGATGCTCCAAGCAACCAGCTGCGCCGGCTGGGTTATTCCAGAGCCCGGCTCCAGCTGGGGTACACGCGGGGAAATCTGCATTTTTTAACTCGAAATTGGAGGCAGGACTGGGAAAGCAGCTGGTAGAGGATAAATACGGGCCGTGGAGACCTCAGGTCTATATGAAGTTGTTTTGTCGTCCATGCAATCCCATCACAGGTCTGCATGGATGCGCAGATTCCTGGGACCCTCCCGAGATAGCCGGTCTTCATTAGCAGCTTGCTGTGGGGGGAATATTTTTTAAGCTATATCCTTGTTTCTCAGCTGCTCTTTTTTTTTTTCTCCTTTTTTTTTTTTTTTACCAAAAGGAAGTGTCAAACCATTCTCCAAGCACGTAGCATTTCGCTGCTCTAGGGGTGTTAGGAGGAGCAGGGACGGAGGCGTGAGGAGACCTTGGAGGAGACAAGGCATGCGAAGCACGTTCCTGCAAACAGATAATTTGTTTGTATTAAAAGTACAAATTGAACCTTTGCGGGGGGGGGGAGGGGGGCTGGGAGGAAAAAGAAAGGTTTGAAAAAAGTCAGTGTTTTGATTTCCATTTTGAACTTTGGTGTTCTTTTCTCCCCCGCCCAGAGTTGCAGAACAAAAGGAAAAATAGAAAGTAAATGACTTAAACACCACTTTGCTCCGAGAAGCTAATTTTCCCTTTGCTTTGATGTTTTGTTTCAGGAAAGGGGAGGGAGCTGGCGTGTAAACTCGAGGTTCGCTTTATCAGGCGGCACTTGAGATCTCATCCCCGCGCTCCTGGCGAGTCCCGAGCATCGCCGACTGCAGCGGTACCCGGGCTGCGGCGCTGGCCTGGGGGACTCGAGATAGATGGGAAAATCGGAGCGAAACACTCCCCGAGGGGAGCTGAGCTGAGAGGCAAAACACAAAGTGTGTTTGAGGCAAATATTTGGACAATCTCAAGGCTTTGTTTAAACCAAGTGTCAACTGTTAATAGCCGATCCCGCAGGGAAAAGCGGATCCTCCTGCCGTGCGCAGATTAGAGCGGGAGAGCATCACTGACGGGAGGACCGCAAAGTCAAAGCCATCCCAAGCGCTTGAGTTTCTGCTCGAATCCCACTCGGAAAAGCAACAAATTGAGCAATTTCTTCCCCAAAAGGGTGAGCTCGTGCATCCCCTCGCCGTGTATAACACGTGCCCTGCAGCGCTCGGGCGCGGGCTGCGAGGGATGGGTTTGGAGCGGTGCTGGGTGGAGGTTTTCTTGTATGATTTAACAAGCGAGCTTAATGAGATCGTGGGAGTGTATGGGCAGGGAGACTAATGCAGTGCCGAGGCCATTCCCTCGCCTCTCCAGCCCCCTTATCAGACTTCACAGGAATTAGGAAGCAGCACTATATAGATTTTAATAATTTTTCCTTTGATCTTGCTTGTCCTCATGCCTCTCCTCTTCACACCCCTGGTTTTGATCTCCCTTGTAAAGTGTTTACATCCCACAATTATTGTAATTACCTGTAGGAAACCCAGGAACGTGCTGCCAAACCTGTGTAAATCAAAGGGCTTTTAACCCTTTCCGTGCAGAGCAGCCCAGGCAGCAGATGCCTCTGAGCGTGCTCCCCGTCGCGTTGCTCTGCTGGTCCTGGCTTTGCCGTATTAAATGTGTTAAATACTGCAGGTGTTAAACTTGTTGCTCAGGTTTTAGCACACATGAGGACAAAAATAGCTTTTTCTCCCTCTTTTTCCCCTAATTCCCCCTGCCTCTCCCTGCACCTCCACTTTATGCCCCCGAAGCAAAGGCTGAAAGCGGTTCTTCCTCGGCCGGGTGCTCGGGGCTGTATAAATGTAAGAAAAAACCCCTGTGCTGTGCTGCAGAGACTGCAGCTGGTGAGAAAAGGGCCTCGATCAAGGAGAAAATAAATGGACCCGGTGCTTTTCGTACCTGCCCATCCCATGCACCAGTGCCGCTGGGAGCCTGCAGGTTTTTTGCTAGTTGATGGCTGCAGCTCGGCCGTGGTGGGACTGGGGTCTGGCCGCTATCCCATCGGTTCCCCTCAGTCCCGACTGGCAACTGTTATCCTTTCTCATTTGGGATGGATTTCCCCTCTCCTTGGCCATCTATTCATTTATTTCTTTGTTTGCTGCTCGGAGCCAGCTCGTTGTGGCTTTTTGGGGATGCCCAGCTGGAAACACCACTGGGAGCAAGGCAGCGAGCGATAGCGGAAACACAGAAATGGGTAATGGTGAAGGATGGAGCTGTAACTCCGTCGCACCGAGGTGGGAAGTGCGTTATAGGTATTGGTGGAAAGGGGTTCAGCGGGACCTGGTGGAGGTTTGCTTTGCTCCAAGTCCAACAAGTGATGGGTCGCTGGTTCCCCGCTTCCCTCGAGCGGGAGCGATGCAAGAAATTCAACTGCAGCCCGCCGCGGGGAGCCTCGTGCTCACAAGCAACGTTGCCCAGGCTGTGAAAAAGCTTTAAGGCCACAGCAGCAGCAGCAGAGCCGTCCCCGGGTGCGTGTGGTGCTGCAGGGAAGTGATGGGCTCAGCGATGCACGGTGCTTTCTGTCCCTGAGCGAGATGGGAAGCACTGAGCACCGCAACAGGTCGTATTTCCTCCCGCTCCTTTTAATCCCTGATTTCGGACAAACACCGACCCAGAGAGAGAGAGAAGAGGAATTAAATTAACGAACACAATTTCTCCCTGTCATTGAACTCTGACTAATGAGTCTATTTCTGGGTAATAAGAAGGAGCAGGAAGTGACAAGGCACTGTAATGAATTAGTGGCCCAGAACCTCGTTAGTCAGAATAATCTTTCCATGAAAGATAAACGATGCAAACATTAATTATGAAGCCGCTGCGGAAATGCATTTTGTTATTTGGCATCCCAAGACATTTGGCATCCAAGTTATTACTGGAGTGAGGTGCTTGGTGGGGGAGGGAGGGGAAGAAAAAGATATTATAAAAAGAAGAGGTGATAATACGTTGGTCTCCGAGCAGGATTGCCTTTGCGAGGTGACGCATAAGCCAAGCAGCAGGGTGATTTCCAGGGGACATGACAGATTTCCCGGGGTGTCCCTCCCTGCTCGTATTAAGCATCAGTCTTGCAGTGATACCCGCGTGTACCTGCCAGCCCAGAGCCCCACGCCAGGCTCTGTGCAAAACCGTGGGCGTGAAGAAATGCCAATTCAAAGAAATGCATCCTTTTTTAGGATGCATTTAGAGAGGTTAAAAAAAAAAAAAAGCAATAAAAAAATAGTTGGGAGTAGGATCTGGATTATTCATTTATGTCACTCTGCAGATGGGGGTTGCAGAGTTTTGGCTGCAAGGGGTTTGGTGAGCTCGCTCTGTCCGTAGCTTGGTCGTTACTGCTTTCTGAAAAAAAAAAAAAGGCTTAAAACTGGGGCAGGTACATCCCTGTGAGCCACGATCACGCCTTGCGTTGCCCGGTAGGTAATGGCACAGCAGCAGCTGAGACTAGGCTGGATTTTAAGAGGGTGGGGAGAGAAGCAGGAACATCTTAAAAAAAAATAAAATTATATAAATAAATGTATGTCTATATATCTCATGAGGGAATAGAGAAAATCATTCCACCCCCACTCTCCTTTCCAGCTACCGGCTGCTCCCACCTCCACTGTATTAGCGTGGCTTGTCCCAATTTTCTTCTTTGTTGTTTTTATTCCTGATGTATTCTGGCTCTTTTTACAAATTTCAAAGAGGCAGCGCCCGGTGTTTGGTCACAGCAGCGGCTCTGCCTTCCAGGTGCAATTACTTTGCAACACAACTTTATTTTGTGCAGCGGCTTTCATGCCAAGCAGCTGGGGAAAATGCTTTGTGGGGTCTAGCGGGGTTGGGGAGAAGGCGAGGGAGGGATGGAAGACGTCTGTGCTATCAGGATCTGCGTCGGGTTTTAATTTGGCAGCTGTGGCAATGATACCTTGTCACCTTCCGGTGCAGGTTTCAGGGTGGGTGGGATGGATCTGGTGGCCATGAGGTTCTTTGGGACTCTGCTTTCTCCCTCTGATGCCGTAAGGTCCCCCTGTGTCACCAGATTTACTATCGATGCTCTGGGCAGGTTTTATCGAAGTGGCAGAACAAGTCAGATACTCGCACAGATGCTTTTGCAAGTCCTGCTGAGCGTTTCCAGGATTATGTAAGTGTTATTTTGCAAACCCTTCTCTTCTTCGCCTCCCTGGATCGGAGATCACCGTCTGTTAATGGGAAGTAATAGTGGTACATTGCCTTTGCGGAGGGTTGCGAGGATACAGGCATCTGTAATTACAAGGTGCTCGGAAAGTGCCGTAATGGGGCCAGCTATGTATTGTGGCAATGCAAATACTTCATAATAATATCTGTGCTGCTTCTAAGAGTCTGTCTCCGAACGCATTCGTACCGCTCCAGCTGCACTGCTCTGAGATGGGTCTAGTTACCGCAATACAAATCTAATAGCCTGTGCGTAGCTGTGCCGCCGAGAGGGTGTTTCTGGGTCTGGGTGAGAGTCAGTCATGCCAGTTTAGATGGTTTTATGCTGGTCCCCATCCCTGGGAGCCGGACACATGGTGGGGAAGGAGAAGTGAAAGCCTTCTCTGGTTAAGGAGCTCGCCAGCAGTCCCGGTTAGCTGGTCCTGCCCCAGCACATCGCCTGCAGCAAATCTAAAAGCATAAGCAAACGCGCTCCGCTTCGGGTTGCGATAGGTGAAGAGCAGTCGGTTATTGCAACTCTGCCTTGTCCACAGACCCCGCGTCCAAGCCCTGAAATCTTTTCCGAATCCCACCCTGGGATCCATTTTCTTCAAGGTATTGCAGTGCTAGGCTTCTGCTGATGGCGGTGGGAGATAGTTGCCTACATACTTTGAAAAGGCTTCTTTGGGGGGGGTCTTTCCCTTGCCCATAAGGACATAAAAACAAAGAGATGGGGATGCTGACACCTCCCCGATGCTGAGCTGGGACCTGCTGGGTACCCGTATGGGGAAGGATGTTTGTTCCCCTGGTCGCTGGGAGAGATGCTGTCCGTGCCTGCTAAGCTTGCCTCCTGTTTCTGCCCTGCCCTGGCACTTCCTTGCCCCCAAGAGGCCAAGAGAAGGAGGAAAAGGGATGGATGAGTGATCCCGTCTCAGTCTGCAGAGCTGTAGGGAACCCTCAATCACAGCCCAAAATTACCTTATGCTCCCAGCTATCATCACCATCATCATGGCTATTGTCTCAAGAAGGGGCGAGAGAAAAGAAATAACCCCGACCTTGTCTTTTTAAAATGTTATTATTGTTTTCCATCAATTGGTAGCTAGTTGTGCCAGTACTTGAGTTGAAGAGAGAAGCAAGCTGGAAATACCACTTCTACGCAGAGCTAAAGGACTCTGGTGCCTGGATAATTAAGGAGCCCAGCAAACCCCGTACGCACCGGGTTATTGTGTTTCTGCCTCAGGTGCTCTTCTGCATTTTCAAAGTGCACAGGAATGGATCAAACAGGATTTACTCCTTTCTGCAAGGGCTGCCTGACAAGCCGGGATTACGCTCTCTGAAAGCATCTGATGAGGAATGAAAGGAGACATTGCAAAAAACGGTCTTTAGAAAATACAGTGAAGTGGGTGGGAGGGGAAGGGAAGTGGCAAACGGGGATGTCGTCCTGGCTTCGTGGCCGGGTGGCACGGGGACGGTGACCCATGCTCCCACCCGTTAGGGCTGGCGGGGACGTTGCATGAAGGAGCATTGAGGTTTCGGTTGTGCTTGATTTGGAGAGGGGGCTTGAACTTGAATTTCCCAAAAGGGGTCCTAACCTGCTGGGTGGGCTGGTGTCTTCTCCTGCAATATTCCTGACTTTCTGCCTCTTTGAGGCCTTCTCCAAAGCCTGTTGAGTCCAATGAAGTAACCTTTTCTTTTGGTGGGTCGAGGACGCAGCCCATAGAAAAAGGGGAGCTCTTACCCTCCCCAAACGTGCTGAACGCCCAGGGGGAGCCCCAACTGGAAAGGGCATTTCCGCAAGGAGTACTGTTACAGCCAGTCCTGTCCCCTTCACCCTGGGGAAGCTTGCATCCCATTTCCCCTCCTGCTGCCTACCGACGGGTGAGGATTTAATCTCTGGGTAGGGCTGGAGGTGAGCTCCTTGCTGTGGTGGGACTCAGCGTGGGGGCGAGACCTGGAAGGGACCTGCCCCCCCCCGCGGCTGGGCTTGCCATGCCAGCGCAGGCTCTCGAAGCGCTCGTGTGCTGCCGATTGTCTTCTGCAAGCGATTTTTGTTTCGGAGGCTTGACGTGCCCATGGGGGGGTTGTGGTTTTCCCCCTTCCCATCTCTCCTTCAACCCCCACTCCGGTTTCTGGCCCCCCCCGCTCCCGGCGCGACGATGTCAGACGGCTGCTGTGCTGCAAGGCAGAGCCGAGCGGGCGTACGTGTGCGGGGAGCACAGCCTCCGGGAGATAATTGACTTCGGAAGCGCTTCGTATGAGATCTGGAAAGAAAACAAGTGAAAATATGTTATTTTACAACCTTGATACTCCTGACCTCATTGGAAATAAATATACACATAACAGCCTGGAGAAATCAGATGCTGCGTTTAATGGAGAGGCAGGGATGGGAGCGCGGGGCTGTGGTGGCCTCGCACGGCTCCGCCGGGTACTACAAGGCTCCGCTAGCGAGCAAGAGATGCCTGGGAGGATGTGCAGGGTGCTGGCTTATCCAAAGGCAGAAGGGGAGCAGCCCCGTTTTCCTCATCTTCCTCTCCAGCCGCTGCTGGGGGCTCTGGTGTGATGCCAGGCAAGGCGACGCTGTTGGTGCTGGTGCAGAGGTGGATGTGGTCCGATGTGCTCGGGGGGGCGTTTCGGAGGGAGCTCGGCCCCAGGTGGGCTGCAGGACCTGAAGCAAAGCCCCTCCGTATGCCATAGTCCGGCTGCAGTTGTGCCCCCAGAAGATGAAGCTTTGGCATTGATGCCCTGGTGCACCCAAATCCCCTGGCCCAGCGGGGTGTCGAGGGTGCTGCGGGGGGTGACCACGACCACAGCTTCCCAGGGGGGACAGGGCACCTTGGCTGCCCCTGCCTTCCCCGGGTCCCTCTCCGCCATCTGTGCCAGGGTCGTTAAAGGTGTGAATTAGTGCTTGTGTGCCGCGCTACTTAAAGGTAATGAAGTTTACTTGGCTGGGTAAATTACCAGCTCTCTTTAAATGGCCCTTTTTTCCCTTCATTGCTATGCAGATGTATGCTAATGAGATGGTCTCCAAACACAACTTTGATGACCTTCTGATTTTTATTTATTTATTTATTTACTTGACGAAGCAGTTTCGGCTGGAAATGTAATTTAATTAGCATCCCCATTTCAGAGCCAGCCTGGCACGCAGGGGAGACAAGCCGGGGCCGCTGTGGGGCTCGGGCAAAGGAGATGGGGGGGGGACTCCATGAGCTGGGGGTCTGGACCACCCAGGGGTGGTTCATTTGGGGAGCAACCACGCACCGGTGGGGTTGATCGCGTTGAATGGGATGAACCTTGCACTTCTGGGGTCACGCAAAAGGAGGGTGCTGAAAATAAGCTTACTAAGGGAAATCTTTGCATCTAGGCTGAATGAGGACGCTGCAGGAGCATCTTTGCAGGCAGAGGCAACCTGCCTGCCATCCCCTGCCCGGGCAGCCACTGCCAATTCATTATCTCAGTGTGCGCAGCAGCTCGGGGGACAGGGGCCAGCCCCAGCCCCAGGGATGGGGACGGCAAATGAAACGGTATTGCCTCCTCTTGCAAAGCGTCTGCCTAGCTGTAATGAATCACGGCCCAGGAGGAGCGCCTCCGACACCTCCGGTGATATATCTGGAATTTCTGTCCTGCAAGGGAACGTGTGGCACAGCAGTAATCAGGGGCTGTCTTGGGAAATCAGGTGCTTGGACATGCAGGCAGCGAGCCAGCGCCTGTCGATAGGTTTGAGAAGGTTCAGCTTCCCAAATGCCCCTCTCCTGCTGGACATCCCTTCCTTTCCCCCCGCCACCCTTCGCCCCCGTGCTGCTTTACCCCTGCCCATTCCCCAAATCACTGCAGCCCATTCCCAGCCGCAGAGCATCCCTCCTCCTTCCCTCCGTCCCCTCGCCGGCGTTGTGTCGGCAGCAGGCAGCGTGCTGCCGGTGCCCTGGGGCGCCCAGGCACGCCAGCTCCAGCTGCTGCTGTTTAGGTATAAGTGTTTACATTTGTTTATCGCAAAGACGCCCCTGAGATTTCCCAGCTCATCCGCAAGCGGGGCCGGAGTGCTTAGCGAGGAAACCCGTCAAAGGCATTTGTCTGCAAAACGCCCCCAGAACCTGCAGCCGGCTGCGTCCTCGTGCAGGGAATGGGGATGGGTGGCTGTGAGAGATGCTGGGACCTCCCGGCTGGGGCCAGGTGGGACCTGTCCCCTTGTCCCCAATTTTTTGGGTGCCTTTGGAGCGGGGCCAGCCACTGCCAGCCATCCTCTCCTCCCCCAGCCCTGTGGTTCGCTTGAGGTGCTCATCTTGCAACTATCACTCCCTGAACCTGGCATAGGGAGAATAATAATAATAATGATAATATTAATAACACCAAGGCAGTGGGATTGCAGCCTCTCCTGCCCATTCGTTCCGCCTGGTTAGAGGCTAATGCGAAACCCAGGGGAGGGGACTGCAGCTCCAAGAAGCCTCCCACCACCATCCTCTGCCCTCGCAGATGCGAAGCGAGCCCGGGCAGGGAGCCGAGCAGCTCTACGCACGCAGACGTATATCACAGACAGCTGAGATGTCATTTGTGGCCAGGGAAGAGCCTGGGAGCCGGCGGGAGGTGGGAAGCGTTGCTGCTGTCGCTCGCGTGGGTGCAAAGCGTGATGTCTGTGAGCGTAGGGCCGCAGGGCTGGGTCTGGGCAGGTCCATCGATGTCTGTGGGGACCTGCTGAAGTTCTCCAGCTCCAGCAGATGCTGTTTGAGCCCTCCGTCCTCCGCCTAGTAAATGCAAGCATCCCTGTGCCAGGCAGGCAGAGAGCACAGGAGAGGAGGCTGCGTGCCTCTCCCCCGCCTCTCGTCTCCCCGTTTGGTCCTCGACCAGGAGCTGAGAAGCTCAAAACCATTTTGGTGAGCGCCTGCTCCCCCTCCAGCCCCGGGGTGGGCCAGAGCCGGGATGCTGGCAGCAAGGAGGTAGTTCCAACTTTTATTGGCGTATTCATGTCCTCCGATTGACTGATAAACTAGCTCCTCATTATGTTTTTGTGTTCTACTCGTCTTTTTAATTAGCCTAAGGGCCTCATTAGCAGCAGCAGCAATGACTCTGTGATCAGCCTTGCCTGGCATCCAACCTGCATAATGTTGCACAGGCTCCACGCAGAGGGGTTACCTGCGAACAGGGCAGAGCCACTGCCGAAAGCCGCCCTCCTCCTCCTCCCCGGACCCCTCTTCCCAAGGGAGGGGCCATGGGCACAGTCCTGGAGGTGGATGGGGAGCGGCGGTGTTGGCTTCATGGTGTGATGCTGCAAAAAAAAAGAGGGTGCAAGCGTCAAAATGCTGCCCAGATCTTCTGGGTGTTCTGCTTTGCTCTTCTCCTAGTTCGTATGGGACGGCTGATGGATGCCTCAGTTTCCCTGCCCTTGTACTGAGCCCCTTCCCCTCCTCCTGCCCTCGGGTAAGAGCAGGGTGAGGGTCCCTCTGGCAGGACAATGAAAGGCTGCGTGCCGTCCCGGGGAACAGGGACCTCGACTTCTGCGCCCGACTTTGCTGGAGGAAGCCAAAGCCTCCAGTGCCGTGTAGCAGGCAGGCAAGGCGCTGCTCTGGCAGCCAGCTGGTGCCCCCTTGCTCTGCCTGTGCCATCAGGCAGCCAATTAGCAAGAAATTAATATTGTGATTAGCAAATATTATGATTTTCTATCTGAATCTGTAATAAGCTGATTATTCACTCGTGAGCAGCTGCCGGTAGATGCCGCTGCTTTTTCCCCGCCGTGCCGGTACAGGGCAGCATCCCGGGGCCTCATCCTGCCCAGGATGCGGGAAGCCATCCGGCAGCTCGCTGGGCTCCGGGGAGAGCTGCGCCCTGCTCTCCATCCCCAGCAAGGGCCGTGCCCGGAGGGAAGCAGGCAGCCCCTGCCTGCCCAGCAGCCCTTGCAGGCAGGAGCGCGCAGGCAGAGCTTGCTTGCAGAAGCATGCAGGGCTGCGGCTTGTCAGCAGATGGCAATCCCCTCCTGCAGCACTGCAAAGCAGTCTGGTGGCACTTTGGGGACCACAGGGTCTGGTGGAGACCGCCGTCTCCAGGCAGCACCGCTCTGCTGCCGGTAACTCGTGCAGCAGCTGAGCATCCCGCAGGGCTTCGCTCCAGAGCGAAAGGGGCTCAGCGCAGCGGGCTGAGCTCCTGTTCCTTATTTTCTGGCTTCTGTTGTTTCTGCTGCAGCTCTGCATGGGGCTGGGGCTGGTTTTTTCCTGCTTGTTTTGGAACATCCGCTGTGCTCCTCCCCGGAGGGGGTCACAGGAAGGGCTCGCTGTGTTTTCTGTATCAGTTAAATTGCTTTATCGTTTTTGAATTAGAAAATATCCGGGCTGATGTGGGGCACGCTCGTGGATATCAAACTCTGCTTTTCCCTTGCAAGGTCTGTTGGGGAGGAATAAACATTTTGGGTCTTATGGAAAGCATCGTGCATTCAGGCATTTCATTTTTTAAGAAGACATTGGCAAACTTTCCTCCTTTAAGATTCCCAGCATACTGACGAGGTATGAAAATAGATCATTTTCTCTGCGTTGTTAAAGAGAGAAGTTATCCTCCCTCCTGCCCGTTTCTGTTGGGGAAACTGAGGCACTCACAGTGATTTCTCAAAGCCAAGGAAAAGGGGGCAGCACTGTGGGCATGGGGAAAGCGGGAGCAGAAAGCGAGCTTTCAGGTACTGATACCACTGCGTCCTCCCCGTTCTCTTTGTCCACATGCAAAAATTTCTCCTTAAAAATGGCTCAAATGTGAGCGTTTATGACCATCTCCAGCTCTGGGGTTTCAGGTGCACAGGGACCAGGTCTGAAGCACCTCAGGGGCTGGTTTCCATCCCGAGCAGTTCTGTCCATGTGAAATAATCTGTATTTTTGCATGTATCGCGGTGGAAGAGGGTGTGGGATCACTCTGTGGAGACTTAAACACTAGATGGCGAAAACGAGCTATGGAAAAGCCCCGTGGCCCTCACCCTGCCATCCTCCCGGCTCTCACCCCTATCATCTCTGCTGAAGACTTGGGAAAAAAAAAAAAAAAAAAAAAAGAGAGATAAGTTGGGGGAAAGTGATTTCTCTGAGCGTGGCTGCGACGTGGAGCTGCAACTCTTCCCTGACCTTGAGCGTCCTCAGTCGGGGATGCGATGCCTGTGCAGGTGGTTCAGCTTGGCCCTCCTGCTCTTCTCCTCCCTCCTTTACTCTGCAATACCACCAGACCGGTGGCTTGCAGCAAAGCCCCGCTGTCTCCACTTGCACAGGTTGCAGCGGATGGGTGCAGGCGTAGCGTGGTGCTGGGCTCTGAGGCCGGACAGAACTCATTGCTGCAGTGGGAAAGGGTAACGGGGTTGGGAACCGGGAGCAGCGAAGGGCTGGTGGGAGAAGGCGTGTGTGGATGGTCGCATGCGTACAGAAGATTTAATGCTCAAAGTCTGCGAGAGAGATGGGGGGAAGAGGAGGAGGTGGTCCTGCAGCAGGCTGATCATGGAGCTGGGCACGGGCTTGTCCTGGGCTCCTGTAACGCCCTGCGTGGGAAATCACTGCACCTCTCACGGGCACTGTTCCCTCCCTGCCCAGCCTGGGGCATCTCCGTCATGTCCCCAGGCTGGACCCTCGGAGACTTCCCCTGTGGGTGTGGGTTGCTTCCGCAAGCGCCGCATCGTCTCTGCCCCCGTGCAAACGCCCCGAGCATCCTTGTAGAAACGGCAAGGCAGCAGCATCTCCTCTCCTCCCTCTCCCTCCTCTCCCATCCAGCGCTGTATCGCAGGGTGTTTGGGCTCCTGAGCCCAGGCGGGCCCTTCGCCGTCTCCGGGGGGCTCTCCCCTCCGTTTTGGGGAGCGGCTGGCTGGCTGTGCTGGGCAGAGCCCTTCCCGGCTCCCGCACGCCGTGGGCAGAGCGGGTTCCCGCTGGTCAGCCATTTGTTTGCTTTCCTGCCATCAGGCTATGCCGAGCTGAAATTACTTCTCATCCGAGCAGCTTCGCCGCACGTGTGTTTACGACCTGCGCCTAAGGCATGTTCCCTCCCGTCGAGAGTTGGCTGGGGCTCTTGCAGCTGCTTTTCCTCCCGATGCCAAGTCTGTAAGGAGTTTGTTGCATGCTAAACCATGACAATCCATCCCAGCAGGGAGCAGAGGCAGAAGCGCTGGCTCAGGGAGGGCCGTACGGCCGTCTGTTTGTCTGTCCGCACACGTAGCCGTCCTTCTCCACAGTCTCGTCCTAATGCCGATAGCCCTGATGCTCCCATCTAAGCAAGGGGCCGTGGAGAGAAAAGGGTGAAGTCATTGCAAGCTGGGGAGCCAGAGGCATCCGTGGCTTTTCAGGGGTGAGCGCAGGAGAGCCGACATCATCTCCAGAGCAAGGAGTGGGGTTTTTACAGGGGGAAGACATGAGAGCGGGTGCAGTGAGGGGTGGTACGTGAAAGTGGAAAGCAGGATGGGAGAGGTGCTGTGGTGCTGCGGAGCAAATGCGTCTTCTCTTTGAAGCACGCACTTATCTCCAGGGAATTTATTTTCTGCTGTGGATTTGCCGCAATCTGGAATTTAGAATTGAGAATTTCAACTTTCTGCCTTTTTTTTTTTTTATTATTATTAAAATTGCCTAGTGGTTTTAGGGAAAATCTTGAAAGTAAGGATCTAAACAACCCCAAAGGCTCAGCAGTTTGTAAATGCATTAAACTCCTCTCCTGGAGCACAGCAGGGCAGGTGACTGTGGGGTTGGCGATGCTGCAAGGAGTGACACCGAGCAGCCAAGCAAACAAAAGGCAACCCGATGGGGGACGTGGGGGCTCTTATCCAGGCTGAGTTAGAGACACCAGCTCTGTAATCACTGGCAAAAAGGAGATTAAGAAGGGGCTTCGTTGAGGGCTTACACATTTCTGAAGGGAATTGAGCGGATTGATGCCACGAGGCTCTTTGAGCTAGTGTCAGATTAGAGGAACAAGTGGGCATCAATTTAAGCCAAGACGCTGCAAAGCAGGACACTGAAGGAATTTAGGTGAATATACATATATTTAAAATATTTTCCTATGTGCTGTGATTAGTTAATCTAAGTCATTGACTACCCAAGGCAGCAGTCAGAGTAATCAGTGCAAATGACTTTAAAATGAAGCCAAGCTGGTAATTAGGGATAACAAATGTCATGTCAGGAAAGTGGTGACTTGGCTCCACGGCGCTGGAGCTTTGCAAAGGTTGTCTGGACCCCTTGTCCACCCAGTGAGCAGGGAGGAAGAGTAGGAGATCATGGCAGGCCGTTTCGTGGCTGCGGGAAGCTGACGATGCAAAGGATGTTGGGCCATGCTAATAGTGTGCTACCCGGCTCCGTGTGGCTACTGCCTTGGGGTTACTGCTCTCTGACGACTCTTTTTGGGTTAGTTTGTGGGTGCTACGGGACCTTTACTTGGAGAGGAAGCAGGGGGCGGAGGAAGGCTGTGCACGCAGCCAAAGAGTAGCTGAGCAAGTCGACTGAAATGCAGAGATGACTTATAGCTCGCCATCAGTATGCTTCAGAGTTAACAGGTACTGGTGTGAATGTGTGATAAGACATCTGAGGCATCTGCAGTGCTTAGCACCAAATCTCCGCTGTCTGTACTGTAATTCAGAGCAAGTGCAGACCTTTTCTGAAGGGAGGGACCATTTTTGCATGTTTGTGAAGTGCACAGCAGGGCCCTGGTTTCAGCTCTTATCTCTGGGGCTCACTGGAACAATAACAATATCTGAAAGCGTGGAGTTTGGTAATGACTATTTTTACAAAGTCTTTTCTAGTTGCGTTTGAATATTTTTTTTTTTTGAAGTTGCTCTGCGAATAAATTTAATGCAGACAAAAAAAAAACCCCAAACTGTAGCCAGCCCCCCTGGAAAGTGTCACCTTCACAGTGACGCCGACCGTGGCGCTGACAAAATCGCCTGTCGGGGTGACGCGCTGGCAGATGGCAACCTCCGCTGGGACGGAGCAAATGAGCAACTAGAAATCCTGCAAAGAAACGGCCAAAATAACCCCCGGTCCACCCGGTTATGAGCATGAGGGTTGTGTCTGCTGGGAGGAGTGGGCAAGGGACCGCTGCCGTAGGGGGGTCCGGGTGCAACAAGCTGTCTTGCACCCTCCCAACCGGTGTTTGCCGAATTGCCACTAAGCCCAACCACCTTCCCAGCAAAGACAAAGCTAGAAGTAGCCTGGGAGTGTTTTTTCTTCCTTTTCTTCCCCTTCTTTTTCTTTTTCCCCGCCAGCTCTTTCCTGCTTGTGACTCCAGCAGACATCTGTCTAATGAATGGGAAGGCATTTATACTGGCCAAAGTGAAATGTATGAGGCTGATCGCCTTCATCTTATTACCGCTAATGGGAGCCCGCGTAGATAAATCCTCATGGATCCTGATGGAAACTTACCTTTAAATATCTGGCGTTCGGTGTGAAATATGGTAATGCTGAGTCCGGGGGAAGGGGGAGACACGCGCGTTGCCTGCTGCAAACCACAAGACTTAATTTGCTCCTGCGGGGATTTTAAGAGCGTTCCCGGCGAGATGTAGTCGCAGAGGAGGAGACGGCAGCTCCGGGTTTGGTTTTTGGGAGATGGGGGTTCAGCGGCTGTCAGGGCTTGGGTACGCCTTGGCTGGGGCTGGTGTCCCCGTGGGTGGTGGCATGGGGCTCGGTCACAGGCTTCAGCCCCCGCTGTGGTGGACCAAAGAGTGACAGTGGGGCACGTGAAGCCGTCACCTCGTGCTCCTCGCGGCTCCGATCCCTCCTTGGTGCTGGGCACGGATGAGGACGGCCAAGGGGGAAGGAGGTGCCGTTTCCCAGGGCTGTCAGAGCTACGTCCCTGTTGGTATTTATTTAATTTTTTTCCCCAGTAAGCCCTGAAATCACTGGCTAATTAAATAGCAAGTGGCTATTAAGCCCATGCCCAGGACTAAGGCTTAATAAGGCAGTAATAGGTACCGTGCATTTTTACATGTGTACCCAGCCTTAGGTGGTAAACCTCAAGCCAGGTGCTCTCTAAATAATCAATAGTTATTTATTAAACGTGCAGCAGCTATCCAGCTAAATTTAAATTAAAGGCCTAGCTGGGAGATGAGCTTAAAGTATTAAAAAGTTAGCGGTCTAGCACAGCATGCGCTGGAATCCTAACCCTGCTTGCCAGAACCTGGCCCCATCCCTGCATCCTCAGGCAGCCCAGAGGTGTTGCAGGGCTGGGACGCCCATCCCCGTGGCCTCCTGGCTCCCCGGGGGCGGCTCGGTGCCTCTGTCTCTCGGGGAGTAGCAGAGGGAAGCAAAGCATTGCCATTTAATTTGAGTGAGCTCCCTGTTTGCTCTGTAAATACCATCGAAGGTTAATGTTTTTAAAAGTTTTGGGCTGGCTTCTTTCCCTCTGCCGGCAATTTGGGCGCGGAAAAGCCCGAATCGGAGCTCTCCTTCGCACCAGAGCCCTTGTCCCCGCGACGTGGGGCTTGCCGGCACGACCTGGGGTGTGCAAGCCACGTGCAAGAGCCCTCTTATCTCTTTGGGCTTTGCCAAATGCGTGATGCCCAATGACCTGCAGGAGAGGTGGGGCAAAATACCCCAATTAGGGCAGCAAATTGCATCCGTGGGGTGGATGCCAAATGCTCAGGGCATGCAACGTTGGTATAAAGCTAATGCAACTCTCAGCATCACCTTCCCGTACCTCCTCTTCGCTTTCCAGCCTTAGAGATGTTCACGTATTTTTTTTTTATTCTGTTTTTCTCTGAAGGGGGATGGGATGGCTCTGTCCTGCTGGCACTTGAACCAGATGCTTTCTGGCATCTCTGGGGACTTGCAAACCTCCCGCAGCTCTCCTCTGGGTTTTGTCGTCTACCGTTTACGCGGTCGGCAGCCCCAGGCTGCGAGCTGGTTCCCAGCAAGTTGTCTGCTCCTAGAAGCCGTTCGCTGTGTCAGTAACTTTGCTGCAATTGGTTCAGCATTCCTCTAGAAAAAAAAAAAAAAAAAGAGAAAAAAAAAAGAGGGGAAGAAAAAAAAAAGGCCTTAACTGCTGCTGTTTATCCCTCTTATTTTCAGTTCATTTTAAGCAGCTTCAGATACAGCCGACACTCACCCAGGTCCATTAATGGAAAATAAAGGTCAGGGCTGGAGGCACCGAGCGCTGCCATCCCTGGCTCCCGCGCGGTGTGCGGCGTGCATGCGAGGGCCTCAATCTTTTCAATTTTCTTTCTGATCTGGTGGAAGCAATCGGGGCTGAATTGGCCCCAAGCGCCCGGTGCAGCAGCTCCCATCGGCCGCCCAGCCCAGGGATGGGGACGGGACCTGGCGGTTCCAGCTCATGGCTCTGCTTTGGGGATTTGGGATGATGCCGGGCAAGCTGCTGTCCCAAAACCTCACTTGTCCCAAAATAATACTATTATGGTTCTCCTTAAGGGAGATTTACTGATCATCCTCCAGGAGATATCCCATAGCGATGAGTTATTATGAAGGGTGGATTCCCGTCCCTTCATGCTTTGCTGGTGCTTTGGCATGCAGATCCCATCTCTTCGCACAAAATTAGGGAACCCCGTACCCTTTGGGATTTGCCCAGCCTGTACTGGTATTTTTATTGCCTTATTCTTCCCCCTCCCTCTCTGAAATTGCTGCTAGGCTTCTTGCAGGGCAGCTGCCGTCCCTGCAGCAGGAGATGCATGCAGAAACGGCTCCGTTTTCCCATCGAGTGGCCTCAGGGCTGCGTGCGGTGCCTGGGGCTCCGACAGCCCCCCCCACAGGCACTCCTACATCTCCCGTAGCTCTTGGCTTTATTGCCTTTGGCGTGGAAACCTGACCAAAGAGCGGACCCCAAATAAAAAAGTCAATAGCAACAGGTTAGCAGGAGCTGGATGACAGCAGGCTGGAGCAAACCTGGGTGGGCAGCAGACCCTCACAGAGCCGGGGGGTTTTCCCCTCCAGCCCGCCACTGGCACCGGATAACTTACTCAAGGCAACCAAAAGCTGGGTTTTTTTTTTATCTTCCCTTTGTTTGTGGATTTTTCTCCTGGTTTTAGCAATATGTGAAGACAGCTCTTGCCTCTCTCTCATGCACAGTCGCCGTGTGATGTCTCTATCAGGCAGTGGCTGGTGCCGAGCATCCTTCTCCAGCATGGCAGCACGGCTCTGACCACAGCTCCCCCGACTTCCCGGCTCTCTCAGTCACTTCGTGATGTTGCTACGTGACAAAATCCTCCTTGCCACTGCCCTCAGGCTCTGCGTTACGCTGTAACGGAGGGGTGGGGGAAAGGGACCTTCGTTTTGGGATCAGATACAAACTGTATCGTGCTTTGGGGCACGACCCATCGAGGTTTCTCTGCGGTCGGGTTGCTTCTGCTTTCCTGCATCTCCCTGTCATCTTATCTCCCAGCTAGCTGCTTCCTTGCACCAGCTATGAGGACCAGTCCTGCTCGGAGAGCCAGCTCCAAGGAGCATCTCCAGGACCTCCCGGAGGCAGCGAGCCCCGGGGCAGCAGGAAACACGCTTTAGGACCAGCAGATCCTCTTGTTTGTATTTCAAAGCACCGGTGGAGTGGGACTGGGATTTTTGCCAGAGTCTTGCTAGAGGGAAAGTTTTCTCTGGCTCAGTTCACACAACGAAGGATTTCCCCCCCCCCCCTTTTGCTTTATTCTGATACCTTTTTAACAGGATCAGCTAAATAAGCAGACAGAGCATCCCGATTCACAGGTCCCTAGGGGTGAAAAGCCACCGCAGATTAGAGTATATTTTGTGATCTCCAAAGCAGCTGTATTTTACATGCTGACCCTGTTTTGCTGATCCTATTAAGGGGTATCATGAAACACAGCACCTCATGGCTATATGGTTTTTTTGACTTTCTGTGAGCAGGGTTTTTCCGCTCGTGTTTCATTTTGGTGGATCTCATGCCGTGCCCCAGTCCCTGACTAACCGGCCCCCCAGACGTAATGTGTCTCCTTGGCTTGGAAGGGGATTTCCATTAACCTCAAATTCCCATAAGGTCCTCGAGAAACATCATCCCCCCCATCTTGAAGGTCACCCTCTGCTCTTCTGGGGTGGCTGATGGTCTGTTTGGATGGAGGGAGCTGTGACAGTTGAGGGGCAAGGCTGGAAATTTCTTATTTCTATTAATCCCTGTATGGGATGCAGATGCTGTGGGCAAGGCCAGGGGACATGTCCTCCCCCCTTTCTGGGTGGGAGTCAGCATCACCCAGCAATGAGAGTCATCGACTTCCCTCCTCCCTCTGTTCTCGCTGAAAAACCCACCCGCTGATGTGAATATTTAAAACCAGCCCTCCTGCAAAGCCCTGCACCCAAGCTCCCCCGAGCTACCTGTCAGATCCAAAGGAGCCTGTCCAGGGACCCTCTCTCGTGCTAATGAATAAGGACATTAATTAATGATCATCATAATTTGTGTTGAGGACTATGAGCGCTGTCACCGCTGACTGCGCTCGCAATTGCAAAGGCTGCTCCCGCTTTGCACTGGCCGGAGGAGGAGGAGGAGGAGGAGGAGGAGGAGTGACTGCGATGCTCAGGGCCGAGCAGCCTAAAAGCGCCCCTCGGCATCGCCTTGCCGAGCACGGGAACGACCAGCAGCAAGTCCCCGCGGTGCTCCAGCCACCTCACCCTCCTCCTCTTCCTCCTCCTCCTCCTGGTATCAATCAGCCCAGCAGAGCCCGCTTCCCCAGATGGGTCTCACTTTCTGTTCCATCTCATTTGACACTTCATCAGCTGTAGATGGCAGAGAGACATGTCAGCTCCCGAGATCCATCCCCTACCTGCCAAAAGCCTTGTGCTCCTTGGCAAGAAATGTGATTAGGCTGGTTTGCGCCGGAGATTTCTCTCGGCGTTATCTTGGGGGAGGCAGTCGCAGCCCCCATCCTATTTCCTTCCCCAGCCCAGCAAAAGCTTGTTGCTTATTCTGGCCCGATGCAGAGGTGACGCAGAGCTCTCCGTGCTTGCTAACAAGCCGATTTGTGCATACTTTTTGGGACGCTGGTGCTGTTCCTATACAAAGAGGCGGGTGCAGGATGTGGAGGCGAAGGGCTGCATCCTTATTTGCTGGGTTAAGCGCGAGCTGCTGCTCGCTGTGTGAAAATACCAACAGCATCTGTGAGACCGTGGTCAAAAGATGGGGGAAAACCCTTTTCTTTCTCTATGAAAGCCCCCGGAGCATGGAGATGTCTCCTGGAAGCTTTGATGCCTGCTCGGCATGGGAGGAGAGGCTGGGCAGCAGGCAGCTGTACCACGCCAGCAGCCTCATCCCTTCCCGTTTCATCCTTCCAAATTCCCTAAGGACCGGAAAGATGCTGAGCCACCCTCCAAACTCCCCTGAGATCCTGCTGCTCATCCCTCTCCATAGCCGGTCCTCACCCACGTGTCCCGGCTGCTGTCTGGATGGCACCGCCGGCGGGAAGGACCCTCTGTATTTCTCCGCATTTCCGAGGCTTTCTGCGTGCGCGTCGGTGTCCCATAAACAGTAATGACGGGCATTATGTTTTGAGGTGGTTTGAAGGGAGAACGTAAAAGCTAATAGGTAAAAATATGCTTCTCCATGCAAGTTCCTTGGGAGATGAAGCAGAGCCCGGCTTTCAGCGGTGCCTGCGTGGGTTTCGTGAGTCCCCTTTCCACGGGGGTGGTGATCCCGGGGGCTCGGCTCTTCCCCGTGGAGCTGAGGTGCGATCCCTGGGCCCCGTTGCAATCAGGTCGAACCGGGGGAAAGATGTCATCTCTGGAGACGTTGGCAGGTGGAGAAGCTAAAGGAGGTGAGGATTTAAGAGCCTCGATTCCTCCCATTGCGCGCTGGGGCTGTGACTTGTGATAATGCCCCTAGGCACCGACTGTAATGCACGTAATAAATTAAAACCAAAAATGTGATTACTTTGTCGCTTGGAAGACAAATGCGTGTGCCTGGGGAGTAACAAAGCATGTTTGATTTGTTGTTGTTTTTACTATGTTTACTATTATTATAACTTATTCCAAATTATTCCAGTCTGAAACGGAGAGAAGGCTGTAGCTTGCAAACCTCCTTGGAGGAGTGGGTTTGGGGAAGGGACTTAAAGGAGGCAAATCCTATGAAGCCAAGTGTCGTGGCACGGAAGGTTCTTGGTTATCTGGGTGCCGGTGGGGGTACTGGGAAGGTCTGGGTAACGGAGGGAGTCGAATGGAGCTGGCACACACCGGCTGGGTTATTTACAGTAGCTGGGGGCTGGTGCGGAGACCAAGGCGGGATAGGGGCGAATGCTTCGCCATCAAAATAGGTCAGGCGGAGCCGTTTACCCCCCTTTCTGGGGACAGAAAGCTGAGGTGGAGCCTTGCTGGATGCTTGCTCGCCCTGGGTAACCTTCAGCTCAAAGACGAGTCCTTGACTTTGGGTCCAGCTGGCTTCTCCACCCCCCCCGCACCGAGTAGCATCGCTCCTGAGACCCTACAAGGCACCCACGGGGATGACTAAAGGAGGATCCGCTCTTCTTTTCTCCCCCGTAGGAGCAGAAATCTCCAAAGAAAGCTCCATCTCCCGTCATTCCTGACTAGGGAAAAAAAGAAATGGAGCTTCTAATACCCATCTCCACAGGAGTCTCTAATGCTAAAGAGCTTAGAGGGAGCACTCATGACTTTGAGAAGAGTAAAAGCCTCCCTTGTCCCCTAAGCGGTGTCCGGCTCAGTGAGCCAATACGCTCTGATAACATGGCAGATGGGTATTTCTAGCATTTGTTTTGATGATGAAAGTGTACATTGTGCTCAAAGATGCCCCCAGGACACATTGTTCTCTGGATAAAGTGATGAAAATTAAAACTAAGTTTCCTAGGTCAAAAGGACGCTCGTTAAACCGTTCAGGCCTAAGAGGAAAAAGGCGGGGGGGTGGGGGGAAGAGCTAACAAAACCCAGTCTTTTCCTTAAAGGAAAGTGGCTCTGGGGGAGCCGTGCGGGATGCGGGATCTGTTTGTTGTTTGCGCTGAAAAGTCTGGGCTTGGAGGATGATCTCGGTGCATCAGGTACCGTGCACGCGGTCCCCTGTTAGGGAGCGGGTTTGGGGATGCTGGAGAGGCAAAAATCTCTGGGGTAACCCTTGGTTTTTGGGGTTGCCTCCCGTGCACTCGTGCCAGCCAGGAGAATGGAAAGCTGTGGAGTTTAATCTCGGGAGGATGCATCAGGACTCGGTTGGCTGCATCGGCAGGCAGTGGGAAGTTGGGGATGGGCTGGTTGGTAGAGCTAATGGTGGGAGAAGGATTGCAGGAACGGGATCACGAGCTATCCCGCTGTCATGCTACAAGATGTGTGCTGCTCTCGGCTTTGCAAAAAAAAAACCAACAAAAAAAACCAGGGCAACTGGAGGAAAACACAGATTTCACGTAGGTTTGGGTCCAAGCAGGAACCATGCGTGCTCTCTGCTCCCTCCGCGGCTGCTGGGCTTTTGTCCTCTGCTTTCTAACCCCCTCCCTGTTTCAGAACAAACCGGGAACCCCTAAAGAAGCGCGTTTCCCTTGGTGAATGGAAAAACACCACGTTGCGGAGATGGAAATGCCAATCAGTGGGAGCGAGGGGAAGAGAGGAGCAGCGTGTGGCCTCTGCAAATTGCAGGAAAAGTGACACAGTTATTCAGAGCCGCTCGGGGAGGGAGGTTTTGCGGTTAGACGGGAAAAGTGGTCTTGGATTCCTTTTATAACCACATTATTGAGACAGCACGGGCAAATTGTTTCCCTTCTTTGTTGTCCCGGTTTCTCCAGTTATTCAAAACGGGAGGGATTTTTACCTGCTGCCTAACGGAGGTGTGGGCGAAGCTCGGTTCGTTCTTGCCAGGGAAAAGTGATGCCACGGAAAGGCAGGGTGCTTTTTGGACTCGATAGCAGAGTACCAGACACTTCAGTTGTTGTATTTAGGCTCTACGCAGTTGTTACCCCACTTAAGAATATGCAGAAGCCAGCCAGGCCACCCATCAAATAATCATATCTCGTTATTCACAATGTTTAAGAGATCAATTAGGAAGAAAAATTCAGTTTTGGAGGTGACGTCTCCCCTCTCTCCTCCCTCCCTCCCAGAAACAACCCCAAACCACCAATCCTCGTGCTTATTTTTTTGTGTGCCTATTTTTATGCGATATAAACCATGCTGTGTATCTCTGACTGCTTTCCCCCCTGCTTTGTTATTTGATTTGCCCTCCAGAGATCAGCAAAGAGCATCAAACGTCATTTTAGCTCTCCCCTCTAGATCAAGGGAGAAGATTAATAGATGAGGGCTTTTGTGTGGGCATGTGCTGGGGTGTAGAGCTCTTTCTTCTCCGTAAATGTTTGCTGCCTGGAATTGAATTTGGGACGCTCTGCCCCAGAGTTGAACACCAAATTCCTCCTCTCTCCCCCCAAAAACCCATTGGGAAATATTAATCCCCTTCAGCGGTAAAAAATGCCCTGGGGCTGCGGGGGTTTTTTTCATCCTTTTCTCCATCCTCCACCAACCCCCATTTATTTTTTTGTCATTAAACGGTTTCCTTTTGATCTGGAAATGAATTTCCAGACAAACCCAGAAGTACAGAATCGTGCACGGGCGTGCGCCTCCACGAGCGGGGACGGTTTGGTGGCACCGGCTGTAATTCCGCCGCGGGTCAAGCCGACTTCTGCTACGTCCCTGAACCACAGCAGGCACCAAACGCAACAGGAGTTTGTAGGATTAAGCTGTTCTATGGAAATATATATATATATATATGATTTTTTTTTTTTTTCCTATTGCACACCTTTCCCTGCGAGCAATGTTTCCCGTGCATGGAGCTTGCTCCCACCCGCTTCCAAAGCGGAGCCAGTTTTCCTGAAGCCCCAGCTCACAGGGAATCCCGCTGTAATCCCAACTTTCCTATTCGCTTTGAAGTAAGTCTCTATTCAGGGCGGTTAAGCACAAAAGCTCAAAAAGGCAGATGCTGAGGGCTTAAAAACCAGGAGAAAAGAGGGAAAAAAAAATAGGAAAAAAGATGCAAGTGTGTCTTTTTTTTTTTAATCCCTTCGTATTTTAAGGGCTACGCTCACCTAATGCGAAATGCTTGGGGACAGGGCACCCTTCGGACCAGCAGTGGGACCTGCCCGATGGGAAGAGGTGGGCACTTGAGTTCATGAATGGGTTCCCCTACCGGCAGGTCGTGCCTCAGTTTCCCTTTCTCTACTTTCACCCGTGCTGGACTGGGCAGTGGGGGCGAGCGCGGGGGAAGGGTCCGGGGACCGAGCGCAGCCTTGGGGGATGCTGGAGGCATGAAGAGGCGTCAGGATGGGGGATGCAGCCTGAATCCAGCCCTAAAAGGTGTTTAAAAAAAATCCTCTCTGCTTGACTTTAAAGTGGATTTATTCGTAATTCACTCTCCATGTATGTACTATTAAGGATTTGGGCTCTCAGAGGTGGTTGGGTTTTTTGTTTGGTTTTTTTTTTAAGAGGTATTACTTTTTTTTTAAAAGGGAGGACGTGAGAGGAAAAAAGCAGCTAAGTTCACCTTTAAGGATTTATTATCGTTTCTCTAGAGCAGGTATTTACCGGGGGTATTTCTCTGAGGAAATGACTGTCGATTATAAAAAATAAAATAAAATAATAAAAAAACCCCCCACCCTCTCTCCTGAAGCCAGTAACCTTGCAGAGTGATGGATTGTCTTGCTCAAAGTGGAGTTAGGGAGAAATGGAGAAGGAGAAGAAGAAATGTAGATACCGGAGTATACTCCAGGGGGTCGGGAAAGGGATATGAATTATTAAGTAAAATTAATAATTGAAATAATTAACAGCTGCAAGAGATTTTTGTCCATCCTCCACATAATAGGGTAGCAATGTTTAGTATCAAGCTGTAGTAACCACTAGTAATTTGATGTTAATTAATTCATTGGCTCAGCATTCCAAGCATTTATGGGTGTTTTCTTTCCTTATAAATATATTAATAAGTTTAAGTAATTCTACAAAGTAATTTCGAAAATAAAAAAAAAAAAAGTCCTAGCAAATGGCAAGTCATTTATTTTTGATCAGTAATTAAAATGGCTTTTTCCCCCCCATGCACGTACATCAGAGGAAAATGGCTTTGTTCCGAAGAGCTTCTAATTTTTATTCTTCTTCCTCTGATAGGAATCGATAACGTTTGCTGTTTGGGGCCAGACCGCTGCGCTCTCAGCGTTGCGATTATTTTTTTTTTTTTTTAATTTTTTTTTTTTCATCGCAGGCTTTCGGAGTTTGTTGCCGGTTGAAAGAGCAGAGGTTTTCCTTCCCCTGGCCCCACAGCTCTGACCCCCTTGGATAATTTTAGAGGGGCTGAGAGAAGGCTCCAAAAGATGTCCTTTTGTGAGGGTGGCTTGGACTTGGGGCAGATAAAATTGGATAGATGGGTGATGGCTGTGGTTAGGAGGAGCTGAACCCCTCTGGAAGCCCTGCTGGGAGGTAGATCCATCTAAAGATAGATCCAGAGGCCAAAAAAATAGGGTGCAGCGGGGTTTATTGCAAACCCAAGTGCTCTGCAATGGGGTGGGAGGTGCAGGATGCACGGGGATGGATGCGGGGATGCTTAAAGCGTGCGTGTGTCCCGGAGGGCACAGCGCTGCTCTGCTGACCCTCAGCTCCCTCTTTGGTGGGGGAAGGACCCCAAACGTGCCCATCTTGAAAAGCGAAGGGGTCAGACCCCCGTCCCCGGGTTCTGGTGTCTGCTGCTGCTGACGTGCGTCCGACCGGATTTGGTGTGGTGGCACTGTTCTTCGCTGATGGCTCGGGAAAGGGTTGGTCTGGATGGGTGAAGTCCTCTCTGGTTATCGCAGCTCTACAACTTCTCAGGAGGACCAGGGAGCCCTCCTGGGGATCACAACCACCCCAGCAGTGCTGAGCCTGTGGTCCAGGTGATGGGAGGCACCACAGCTGGTTAGCCCCACGGGTGAGGCATTGCTAGCTGAGATGCAGGTTTTGAGGACCAAACGCTGCCATACCTCACCGAGTGGAGAGGAAAAATTGGGGTGGGTGGAGGAGGGAGGGGAACACGGAGAGGGTTGTAACAGGCAGTGGACAAAGAGAAGTGATGTGGGGTTTTTTTCCCCCCCCCGGGGCTGGGTGCAGAGGCATCATCACCTTTCTGAGTCTGTATGGGGCCATGGACTGAAAAAGGCATTTCCCCCACGACAGCAGAGAAGGGTTTTCCGTGCGCTGCCAGCCCCAAATTCAATCCCAGGCCATGCTGCTGGCAGCAAATTCCCTTTCAGAGCCGAGGTAGCAGAGAAGGTGCCCTCTGTGCCATGCTTTGCTTTCCGCCCGGGGAAACTGCGGCCGTACCGAGACACGGGACAGCAAAGCGGGGGGCTCCAGGCAGCGTTAGTTGGGCTCTGGAGCGGGATCCGGGAGCCCGGTGGGGTGGGATGTTCGGGATGCTCGGCGTTCCGGCTGCGCGCCGGGCACGGTGACAGACGGGGGGCGCTTGGATGGGAAATGGCATGGCTCTCTTTGGGGAGCATCAGCATCTTATCTGCAGGCGGCAGCGGCGGTGCCTCCCTTTGCAAAGCTCAGCACAAAACGGCGGAGCGGGGAAGGGACTAATTCCCGTCCTCGTCAGCAGACGGGGGGTGAGACGTATTTCTGGCCCGGCTGGTGGGAGAGGAGGTTGCAAGGTGTTATAGATATCCAGGCTGCTTTTGTGTTGGGTAGCAGGGGCAATTTAGGTGCTGGGATGGAGGAGGGAGTCTCAGGAGATGAAGCAAAAGGTGGGAAATACTTTTTTTTTTTTTTTTTTTAATTATTTCCTCCCTTCAAATGCTGTGGGAGCTGCAAGGTGCCCGGCAGCAGGGACCAGCACTCTGCTCCTGCCCCGGGGAGTGAAGGAGCATTAAAAGTTTGAAGTTAAAGTAATGGGGCTGAGCTATAGCAGCAGACTTCTGTGCATTTCTCCCACTCAGGGATTTAGCCTATATTTAATTTTTTTCCTGACTGCTTTAGTGACTCTGTAAACGTTGCGCAGTTTTTGTGTATTTTTTTTTTCCCTTCCTGCTAGATGAAGTGGGTTTAGTTTTTATTGAATCAGTTTCCTCCGAGGATAGAGGTTGCGAGTGGATAAAACCTCTTTCAATCCCATAAAAATGCCGTCAGGGGATTCACTTAAATTTATTTAATCCTGTGCACTTTATCGCGGTCACTTCATCATGGCAGGTAAGTGGATGCTAATGGATCCCTTCTTTTTATGGCCTGCAGCCTCCTGGAATTAGATCCCCCAGCTGCAAATCTCTCATTTGTGGTTGGCATTTTATCTTCTCTCTTTTATTTGATTAGCGGGGCGGGGGGGGGAACAAGAGGCAGGGCGCCCGTTTCAGGGTATTAAGGCCAGGAGAGCTTGTTGCTCTAATCTAGTCTGACCTTCTGGGTAGCACCAGCCAAAATTTCACCCGGAGGAGATGCTCTGCCAATGTCAGGACATGAAATCCTCCCCCCATCCCTCCCATCCAAGCCCAGTGAGCCGGAATCGCTCGGTCCGGGGTCGTGTTGCCAAAAAAAAAAAAAAAAAAAAAAAAGGAAAGCTTTCGCTCTCCTCTGCCTCGGCGATGAGTCAGAGTTGATGTGAATATGCCTCTTCTGACGGGCTGATTCACTATCCTCCAAACCTGACAGGCCCTTTTCACTGAAACGTTGAACTTCATTGTCACTAAACCATTTTCTTTTATAAAGTCAAAGTGTTTGGATGCTTTCAGGTGAAGGTTGTTGAATTGCCTGCTCCATTAATGCTTTTAAAACTGGGAGATTTTTTTCTTTGGTGTCACAATTCTGCTTTTTTTTTTTCCTTTTCTTTCCCCCCCCCCCCCTCCCCGTGACCTGCTTCAGTACTTAGTTTCGGCTGCTAAATCTGAAGCGCTTGTCGTGTCTGACCTCTGAACTTCAGCCTGTGTTTGTCTGCTCGGGCTCAAGGCTGCGGGATGCTGCCCCCGTCACCGTGCGGTCCAGGCTTCCCTTGGAGCTCCAGCGTGGCTTAGAGAGGGAGAGCTGCGTGGGCTGTCCCTCGTGATGCTCTTCAATCCTTCCCCACCGGGAAGACATACCTGGCCGGGTTTAGCATCGTGCCAGTGATGACACGCGGAGCTCGGATGCAAATTCAGACCGACTTAGGCTTTGGTGAACCTAAGGGCCGCAAGCTTTGTGCGGCGGGGCATCACCATGTTGTCCCCAAGGGCGGCAGAAGGGACTTCAGCCCTTTGCGCATCTGTCCCAGAGCGCTGAAGGGCACCCTGGGGCAGTAGTCGAACGTGTTGCAAGGTCTTATCTCTAGCAAAGCCTTAGCTGGGGGCTCTAACAGAGAGTTTCCTAATACCAAATTGTCCTTTCGCAGTATCAGGCACCAAAATTGGTCCTAACTCCAGGATACTCTGCAAAGGAAAAAGCAAAGCCCGGTGCAGGGAAAATTAATCTAGCAAGACTCTGGTTGTTGGTTCCACGGGAGGAGAGGGGGGTGTGCTGATCCCCGAAGGGATTTACTGCCTCTTGGAAGGGAAGCCCCCGCGCGCCAGAGCATCCCTCAGCACGCGCTCCCCTCCCGGTGCCTCCCCGGGCAGGGGCAGGCTGGTGTCAGGGTGTTAGTGAAAAAACTAAATAACTCTTGAAATGCAAAAACCATCGGTTGAAAAAACAGAGGCTGATTTTGAATTATTAAGGAGCCCTATCGCTGCTTGCTGCTGAGAGAGAGAGAGGGGAAGGGAGGGGATGTTGGTGTTTGGGAAGTCCAATTATTTCTAAACTGCAGACAGTCTTATTAACTTGGGCAGAAAATTAATTAGTCTAATTAGAAAACCTCATTGGAATTTGGTGAGGAGTTACTGGGGGAGATGATAGTGGTGATGTGGAGTTGGGGAGCGAGAACAGCCATGGGAGGGAGAGGACAGAGGGGAACGCGAGCGATGGGGGAGCTGGTCAGATTAATGGGAGCAAAGGAAGCCCAGGAAGGGGTGGGAGAGAGGCAGGAAGACTTTTTTTTAGTCATAATGGTCTAAATTTGGCTATTTTTATTTTTTTTTTAAAGCATGAGTATTCCTATATGCACATACTCTTATATATATTTTTTATATATATATATACACACGCACACTCATATATATTATATATAGAATATAATGCGAAGGAGATTTATCAGAAGGTTTCTGTGGGTGGTTGTATTTATTTCTGATACGCCAGTCTGTCAGCATGGGGTTTTGTTAGAAAGTGCTGGGTGGGTGGTTTGGGGTTTTTTTTATCTTCACGGATTTATGAAGTCCTTAAAACATCTGTTCCGTCCTGATTCCACAGTCCTTTAGCGGCTCAGGGAGAGAGAGAGAGATGTTCCTCGGCGGAGCTGTCTGGCTGCGCACGGTTTGGATGGAGAGGCGTTTGCTGAGTGTTAATAGCGGCGATGGAGGAAAGGGAGCAGGATCTCTCCTCGGAAGGGATGAGGCAAAGAAAATTCATCCCCACGGTCGGGGCTTGATGCCGGTGGGGCGAGAGATGCTGCAGCGCGGGAGGGGAAGATCGGGATTTGGGATTGGGCTTTTTGAAGGAGTCCTTAGGAGTCCAGTAAGAAATCAGCTTTTTACTCCTTTTTTCCTATGAGCTGTTGGTTACAAAGCCAGGTGTGCTTTCACCGTGCACCTCGTAGGCTGGAGATAACCACTTGATTCTTGACCTTTTCGATTCAAGAGTATTAAGGCCGGAGATGGACAAAGACCAGGATCCAGGAGGCAGTCTCCCCACGCCATCACAAAACTCAGCAGCCAACCTTCCTAGTATTAAAAGAGCTCCAAAAAATAAGATAAACCAAGAGTTGGATGAACCTGAGTGTGTGGGATCTCAATCTGATCTTCAGGTTGCTGCTTTTCCAAGCTGAACCGATACTCGTAGCAGGGGCTATGCCTATATTTGCAGCGAGTGTACCCCTACACGGACCACACTGCATCCTCCCCAAGCCACACACACAGACAAAATAAAAACCAACCCCAAAAAAACCCCAACCAAAACCCAAGCAGCTGCCCGTGGGTGACATTGTGGGGTTTCGCGGTGGCTGAGCCAACGCTCCAGCCTAGCAGGCTGCACAGCCGCCGGGTTTTCCCCAGTGCCTTTGCTCTGATGGCTTTTCTGCCTGTTACTGAAATAACCTGTCAAGCTCAAGCTAATAATGAGCCATAAGTCAGATTCTCTCTGGTAGGTTGCCCTGGGTGTCTATCACAATCTTTAGGGGTGACCCAATTATGATAATTGGCCAATCTTGCTACTGGTGTTCGAAAAGAATTGCCAAACAAAGGAGCAGAAATAAAAAGCTCCCTGAAAATTCGCAGAAAACCCAAATAGAGCTTCCTCGGGGTCCCTTTTGGCATGAGGTGCCTTTAACGTTAACCTCTTCAGTCTGCCCTGCTCCGATACCTGCAGGGAACAGCGAAATGAACCCCCAAATGCAGCGGAT
Source organism: Grus americana (assembly GCF_028858705.1). Taxonomy (NCBI): domain Eukaryota; kingdom Metazoa; phylum Chordata; class Aves; order Gruiformes; family Gruidae; genus Grus; species Grus americana. The sequence goes on from NC_072875.1 coordinate 5,697,320, forward strand.
GGCATAGGTGATGCTCCGCTCGGGTGCAGCATCGGTTACCCCATCCCCAGGATCGCTAGCAACCCAGGGATGCCGATCTTTGCTCAGCGTCGTGCCCAAGACGATGCGTTTAGAGCAACAGTTTCCCTCCCACTCGGTGAGGAGACCTTGATTTTGCAAGAATATTTCAGATTATTCAGAGATGGGCTCAAGGGGGGAGGGAAGAGGAGTGATTTCTTTCCTACCCAGCTATGGACAATGTGTACCTTCAGTTAATCAGGGCAAGATAAAGGGAATAAAGACAATTTTAGCCCAGTCCTTGCTCCTTTCCGTCCCCCACCACCCGCCTTCTCTTTCCCCACGCACCGGCCTTGTGTAGCGCACCGGTATTATTTCTGCATCAGAATAATAATAATGATACAGAGAGAACATACTGTTATGACTGCTGCGACCTCCTGCCCAGCATGCTCCGCCGAAACGCTGCTGGAATTGCAACTTGGCACCGATCTTTTTAGTGAAGGATCGCTTCTGGCTAATCCATAATTTACAAAACACACTCAGATTCATTTTTTATGGGGTGTTTTGATATGATGCCATTTAAAAATCAGAAAGAAATGACGCACCTTTTAAAAGGTTGCTCCTGATTCCTCTTGCTTTTTTTTGGGGGGGGGGGGGAGGAGGGCATGTTATTTTTTTTTTTGCCGTTACCATCCGACCAGAGAAAAGGAATTTCTTACTATTGCAGCTTTCTGGGCTATCCCCCGGGGACGCAGCCTTGTGTCACACCTACACCTTCAGCATCCAAGCTGGCTGTGCTCGCTGCAACCCTCTGTGTATTCCTGCTGGCTTCCCCCCCCCCGCCCAACTCTGTCGGCTTGCGATACGTGTTTAGAAGCAGGAAAACGATGCTTTTGCTCAGGAAGGCTGGGCAGGGAGGGAGGGAGAGGAGGGACCCCCGTGACACCCCCCCCCGGGTGATGCTTGGACTTTCCAGCTGTATCATCATCTGGTACCTGCTGCAGCCTCTTAGGTCTGGAGCACTGAAATGTCCTCACCGAGCAGAGGATATAAAACTCCTGAAATACCGAGCCTAAGAGAGTTTCTGCTGGCAGTGGGGTGGCTCGGCACAGAGGGCAGAGCCTTTTTTTTGGGGACCAAGGCTCACTTCTCGTGTGGCAGCGCTTCTCCCAGGTGTTTTATTGCCTGCAGGCTCCTCTACTCTTCCGTGTGCCGTTTTATGGTGCCCCTTTCTGACTAATGCGAATCCCATCCGGCATATATTAGCAGGAAGGGCATCGTTAGCAGGAAGAGCAGCACTGTAAGAAACCAACCATGAATCTTCTCGGGCTCGCAGGGCTCTGCGAATAGCACAGGGGGGGATTAAATATGTTCATCTTTACAGTCCAAAGGGAAGGGAAGAGGTTTCTCATCAGACCCCGGCTGCAGCGTGTCCGTGGTATGATGATGTAGCTATAATTAACCTCCTCCCCGACGGCGACCGAGCTGCTTTTCAATCACCCGTGAGTTGCCCGGCGTGGGACGGGCAGCGTCTTGAGCAGGAAAAGCTTCATAGCTGTTGATAAATAGAGGCCGTGATCTTCAGCAACCAGGTACTTGAATGCAGGGAGCGTCAGCAGACCTTGTGCTGGTTTATATCGGTGCGCAGGCTGGAGCAGGTAGTGTTTTATGCCTGCCTTCAGCCATGCAAATGGGGAACGCCGGCCCGCTGGCAAGGAGATCCGCGCTCTTCGAGAGATATATGGGAAACAGCGTAACTTTTCTGACATTTCCATGCAGTCCCAAAGAGCTTTAGCTGTTATTTTATTAAAACCTCAAGGATAGAGGTGGAGTAACCACTTTCTGCCTCCCCCCGCCCCCCCAAAAAATTATCTGTTAATGCAGCTGGGTGGATGGTCTTCCATCGGTGGGCTGCAGGGAGACGCGTGGTGGGGAGGCGAGCAAGGCTTTGCAGTTCACAGACACGGCCGATGGATGCCCGCTCGGTCACCTACGGCGGGACAGAGGGATGCAGCAGGGTGCTGGTGCTAAGAAATGGGGTGAGGTGCCCCGAACCCCGTGAGAAAGGTGGATTATGGAGCGAGGAGGTGGCCTTGGGTAGGGCTGGAAGGCAAGACGGAGTGACATGCCGGCTGAGGGGGCTGGCAGGACGGGACGTTAGGCTCCGCGTCCTTGGGGACACCGTGATCCCAATTACTGGGTTAAGAGGCATCAAACTCGGTGCGGTGTCTGAGGAGGAGTAAAGCAGGCTCTGGGGAGGAGCACGTGAGCGAGGAGCATTAAACAGAACAAAACTGATAATGAATGCTGCTGTTATAGTACCTGTCACAACTGCTCAAGAGTTTAATACTGTGCAATTTCAGAAGAGAGAAACATCTTTCTGTGATGATTTCTTTTTTTTTTCTTTTTTAAGCGGAAGAATAGTCTGCGCTCTCATTGCTTATCTTCTAGTTTAGCCTTTTTTATCCCTTTTGTAAAGGCGGGGAAACTGAGGCAGCGTATTGCGCAGGCAGATCGGGGGGTGTAGGTTACTGCAGCATCGCTCTATCTCCTACCCCGCGCGCCCGTACCTCCTCGGGAAGGAGCTGCGCAATCTTATTTTAAGAAGTCCACGTAGCCGCAGCTTGCCGTGCGGTTGGTATTTAGGTCAGCAGAATCTAATTCCTTTTAAAATCATAACATTATCATTGTAATTGCAAACGTTTTCATTAAGCGCTCACGCCTGGGAGGCTGGCACGTGCCTGCAAAGGGTTTTTGTTTCTCGCTCGTGTGTCCCGGCTGCTGAGCAATAGCAAGAAATACTTTGTTCCCCTTTATGCCCCCTCGCTTCGCTTCCCCCAAAAGCCAACCACTCTTCCCAACCAGCTACGCAGCATCCTCCGGAGAGGCCCTACAACCCTGCGCGATGACCGGGAGTTACAGAGGCGACTAAGCATCTTGGCCCTGATATAATCTGGACTTTTATTTATTTATTTTTTTTTAAATTTGCACTACCTGCCTTCAAAGGGGCCTTTCACCAAAGGCGGCTGCTTGCAGCGATTGAGCAAGCGCCTGGGGAGTCGGGGATTTGCAGCCGTACCCTGCGAGCATCCGAGCACGGGCGAGGAGAGCCAGGAGAGGTGTTACCAGGCTGTCATTTTTGTGTCGCCTTTCTGCCGCGCTTTAAATTCATCGGCAGAGCAAATTAGCTTTCCTTAAGTGAGTTATTGTGTCTCAAAGTCAGGGCTCTGCTTCCCGAGAATAAAACAAAACTCTCTGGAGATCCGGTCTTAATACCACCTGCCTGGAAGTCCTGATAGAGGGCTTAATGCCGAAATGAATATTCATCCTTTGCGGTGGGAATTCTGATCCCACTCCCCATCCCGGGGGGGATTACAGCCCTCTCCCAGAGGGGCGACGGCTTGTTTTGGGATGGGGAGCAGAGGAAGGGGCAGTCTGTCCCCGAATATCCATGTCCCAGGGCTGGAATACAGCAAGCTGGAGTCCTGGTTTTCGGGCAGGGCTGGTGAGATGCTGACTTAGGTTGAGACAGGGCAGAAAAAGTGATGCCGCCTTCCCCCGTGCGTTTGCTTCTTTCAAATCTAAAGACCCGGGACTGAAAGATAATGCCGTGCTGCTGCTCGCGCTCGTCCGTCCGTCTGTCTGTCTGCGGTACCTCTGCGAGCATCCCGGATGCGTTGCACCAGGAGCGACCAGCCACAAATTCCCGTGCTGTGCAGGAATCGATCCTCCAGCTGGAAATTCTAGGAAGAAAACCACAGGAACCAGATCCTGGATAGCAGAGCTCCTCGCAGCTTAGCTGTCCTTAGCTAGGGCTGGAGAAAGCTCTGCCAATCCCTGCCGCAGCCCGCGGGAGATAGCCGGACTTCGTTATGCCTTGTTTAAATAACATATTTGTTTTTACAGCAGCTAATCTCTCCAATTCCCCTAACGTGTCGCTGCTCGGCAATATCCGTCGGGGATAATTGGGACGGTGCTGGGGTGCGGGGCATCTCTCACCCCTCACCAGCGCTGGAGGATTTCGAGTGCAATTTTTTCTCGCACATCAAGCGGCAGTTTTCCTCGCCAAAATCACAACCTGTGCAAACTCTGCCCTAATCAAATCTATCAAGCCCCAATTTAGGAGCCTAGCTGCTGTCTGTTTATCAGGGAAATGGACTCGAAATTGGTCCCTTTAATGGAAACCCGGCTCTCACACAACTGTTTGAATTAATGGCAGTGCCTGCTGCGAGCCGGCAAGTTGGGCATTTGATTCCAGTTACAGGAAATTGCCATAATTTCTGCTCCACGCTCCTCTCAAGTGACACTAAGCATCTATCTTTTTTTTTTCCCCCCCCCTTATTTATTTATTTTGGGAGAGGAGGATGGCATTGTACGTGGGTGCTTTTCCCCACCCGAAGCAGCCGAGGGGTTGTCTTGTTATCATGGCAACCCCTGCTTAGCAGCAGACCTTTTGTGTACTGAAAAAGAGAGAGAGAAGGGAGGTCTGGAGGAAGAAAAGGATGGTTTGGAGGAAGAAAAGGATGCAAATAAGATCTCAAGGGCTTGTTTCAGAAACAGGGCCGTCAACGCGTGGCTGTTGGGTACTGCCTGCAGCTGCTGCGTGTCTCTGGTCTGACCAAACCAGGAGAACCAAGGGGTAGCCCAGGAGATGTCCAATAGCCGGGACTGGACCTCCGAGGAGTGGTGTGGTCCCTCGGGGTGCCGTCCCTGCAGAGCATCCCCACTCCTGGCCCCTCGGAGCCATCCTGCAAAGCAGCGGGGGCGGCTTTTGCTGGCAGAGCTCCTCGTCCCGCAGCAGGCAGGCATCTCCTTGGGTGACCTCCTCAAGAAGCTGCTCTCTTGCAGATCTTTGCCGAGAGAGACCGGCTTCTTAATTTAGATGCCTGCATACAAGTATGTAAATATCCCACCCCGCGCTTCAGATGCTGCGGGTCTGAACTGTTTACTTTATCCGCGCCTGAAGGTCATCCTCATCCCCCTGGCTGTTCATTTGGGTTTGGTGCTCTTTTTTTTTTTCTTCTCTCCTCCCCCCCTCCTCCTCTCCTGCTGACAGAGGTTACTTGGGGAGACTGAACTGCTGCGGGCCCGGGGCTCCGCTCCCGGCTGTAAACCAGGGAAAATATTGAAACTGAGGGAGGGATGCGAAGATGAATGCACGGATGTTTGTGAAGCATTTGACACTGTCATGAGAAGCGCCAGAGAAAGGCTGAGGAGGAGGTGAATAATTTTGTCTTCAGAACGGGTTTGAACAGTATAAAATAAATAAGGCCTGGAGCCGCCCGAGCAATGAGGACCCGTGCCGAAGCCCGCTTTGGGATGGGGATGTGCCAAGAGCTGCAGTTGATACCTGCCCTAACGTTCGAGTGCTTGACTCGTCAACCCTCAGCACATCCTGGGGTTTCTCGGGCATGAGCAGAAATCTCCGGGCGCGGGATGCGTCTTTGGGTGCTGAACGCCAGCGATGCCCGAAGACGGAGGGGAATCCTGCATCTCCCAGCGCGGCGGCAGAGGGGCTGCTGGCTTGTTCCTTTTTTGCCCTTGGGTGCCTCTCTCTGTAGCAGCTCTGTAGGACCCAAACAAGAGGAGCGAGTTTCTTTCTCCATCCTTTTCAAATTATTTATCGAGCTGTTGTTTTGCCAGCGTTCGGCATGGTGCAGGATGACTTACATCTGCTCAAGTTAGGATCCTTTTATTTTTAACCAGACCTGGCCCTAAGTCATGCGGTTCTCTTCGGCAAAGCCATAAATTTTCAAAGGCAGCCTGGCAGCCAGCGAGCGGGGTGCGAACACCGGGAGAAATGACTTTCTGGGTCTACGGAGAGGATGAGGAGCTGTTGGCATCCCCTTCCAGGGAGGGAAGGGGCTGTGGGAGGGATGTGGGCAGTCGTGGCGGTGGCCCAAAGACCCCAAGGCACTTGCTTGGGCTGTTTGTGTAGGGAAATTGGATGAGGTGGTTCTCTTTTCTCCCTGAAGGAACATTGTTTTAAGAAATGCTGGCAGGATGGCGGTATAGGACAGTGAGTAAAACGCGGAGGAGTATAGCCTATAGGTGTGTGTTGTGAAATCTGTAAATAAGGCTTAAAAAAAGAAAAAAAAGCATGATATGCCCCTGCAAAGTTCCCAAATGGGCGAAGGCGGTGCGTACATCAGCGTTAGCCACGTGCCAGTGCTATTGTGTCCCAGCAGCCGTGGCTCGGACCCGCAGAGGTGGCTCAGGAAGGAGGAAAGTGGGACCTGATCCTGTTTTCCCCATGGCTGGGGGTTCAGTGGTGCATAAACCCGAGTTGGCAGCCGTGGGGATCGAAGATGGTTTGTGGGTTTGGGGCCTCTGCTTTGTTTCCTGCTGGTATGTAAGTACTGGTGAACCCTGTTGGGGCAAGCAGGTACCCCTTTTTGCTGGAATAATGTGCCCCCTCATTGCTCCGGGGGCATCTGGCAGCAATTCTGCACGAAGCCTTCACCCTCGCGCGTGTGTGCGTCGCACCCCTGTTTTGCACCGCTAAATCCCAGATTTAAGCAGCAATCGATGCTGGGGCTGAACGCTGCTGTGCACTTGGGAGGAGAAACCCAAGGGTATCGTTAATGCCTCGGCATCCATCGCCAGCGGGCAGCCTAATTCGGGCCGTGCTCCCCGGGGGGAAGGTTGCAGCTATCTCTTTCTGCCCCCCCCCGTGCCAGCCAGCGCCGTCCTATGATCCCGACTGACCTTCTTAAAAGGGATCAACCGGCTAGAATGAAGAGATGAAGAGTAAAGGGAGGAGCCGGGGAGGGGGAGGAGGAGGAATGAAATTAGGAGCAGATATTAATAACCATGTTAAATATTTATCTGACCTCCTTTCACATGATCCTTTTTAATGGTGACCCAAAAAGCTGATGTGCTAATATTCGTTCTGGCTCTTCTTTCTGCCTCTTTGTCAAATGCTTCGGGTTTGAGCAGGGAAAAAAACTTCTTTCTCACCCGCCCTGGGAGGAGACGTTGGGCTCTGACGAGGTCGGGGTCCCGAAGGAGCCTCGGTTAAAAAGTGACACTGCTGACGATGGGAGCAAATGTCCTTTGGGGAAAGACAAATAAAATAATAATTTAAAAAAAGGGTGATGGATCAAAGGGGTGGGGAAAAAAGTGATGCTATCTCTGGGAATTGCGGTGGATTTGCCTGGCAGTCACCAGCACCATGGCACATCTCCCCAGGCAGCCCGTTTCTGGCACAGATTTGCTTCAAAGGGGGAACCCTGAGCCAAAGCGCACAATATCCCAAGACTTCTGTGGGCCCGGGGCTTCTCCATCTGTCCGGGCAACGCTGCTGGGGCATTTTTGCCCTCCAGACCCTATCCTGCAGTTAGGAGTTCTTCAAGTCTCTCCTATCCCGCTTAAAAAGACAAAACCAGTTAAAATTTCTTTGGAAAGGCAACCTCTAATTAGACATTTGCTGCAGACACAGGCTCTAATCACGGAGTTCTGCCTTGCTCCATCCTTAATATTGCCCATTCTGACCGAAGGATTTGTAGGTTTTGATTAAACTGAATTTATTTATTTTTATAAGCACTCCTGTTCTGAATGGCTCCAGGCATTTTGAGCTATTGCTCGGGGAAACATTGCTACCTTTAAAACTTGAGCTCAGACCTCAGGGGCCGGGAAGCACTACGAGCTCAGTGAATTACGGGTGATGTACAAGTCATTAGTGAAGGTTTGTGAATTCCCGCCCGGTTTTCCTTCCCCTTGCCTGAAAGCGAATTGTGTTTGAGTGCAGAAACGTGTGCTGCCGTCTGACCCGTTCGGCTGAAGATGAGAGCGGGAAAGCGCACGAGAGCGGCAGGGTTTCGTTCGTGGCTGCGGTGAAGTTCTCTGAGGCAGGTCTGAGCTGGGGTGCAGGGGAAAATCAGCAACAACTTACTGTAATTTTAATGCAGGGATCTCCTTCATGTCTTTCTGATCACTTCTTTTTTTCTTTTTTTTTTTTTTTTTGATGCTTTTCCATTTATCTCTTTGGTTTCCTTCTCCTGTCAGCCCCTGAATTGCAGGAGCATCGACTGTGCGTCCAAACTGGTCCGTGTTTTCCATCAACTCATCAGCTTGCCTTTTGCTGCTGAAGTGCCTGCTGTGCTTTCTCTCTTGTTTTGGTGGCTCAAAGCCTGTAAAAAGCCCTTGAGAGCCGATCTGAACTATCCTCTCATATTATAGTATTTGTCTTTTTAAACTGAATTCATTAGAAGCGGGACTGAATACGCTAGTGGGATTTTTCTAATCTCGCCGCCATCAGCCCCCTGGGACGACACCCTTTCAGTTGGCTTGGCTAGATCCTCTGAGGTGTAATTTGTGTTTTCAGTTTAAGCATCAATTAAGCAACAGCATTGCCTCAGTTTCCCCTTTGCAGGATGGAGCTGATGGTGCTCGCCCAGCTCTGTAAAGTGCATTTGAGGTCTAAACCCGGTGAGTCTTTCCCTTGCTCCGACAGCCTGCAGTCTGCGGATCCAACGAGCATTTTAGTAGGACAACACCTTTTTGGGGGTTAAATTAAAGGAATTGGGGATAAAAAGTGACATTTGCTTCCGGTGTTAGAGCATAATGTAGCACAGGACTGTATTTTTCCAGCAGGATGGCTGTTTCCAGGACCTGCTACAGGAATGTACCTTTTAAAATTAATTACTTTTATTTTTAGAGGGAGAAAAAAAACCCAAACCCTCAATATATTTGTTTTGCATTCCTGGGCTTGTCCTGGATGGAGAGCGCTGCTGAGAGTCTTTTGCAAAGTCCCTATCACCACAGCCGCCAGCAAAACAGAAACGTGTTTAATCTTACTAAATGTAATCTTGTTGTAGAACAGGAAATTCTCCGCTGGTCAGAGAGGATATTAAGATGCCTGCTCTGAAAAGTGTTTGAAATTATCATCATTAATCTGGAAATGATTATTGCTTAGTTCAAGCTGAGTAACGTGAAAAATAAAGTTAACCTGAAGTGTATATGGTGAAAAGTAAATTGGATTTTTAAAAAGCTCTCGTTTTCCTAATGGAAGATAAGATTAATAGCACGGCTCAGGAATTTAGAAAAAAAGTGCCGATTTCCAAAAGCAACTGGTGTTAAAGATGTTCGGAAACCTCCCAGCCGGGAAGGTTTCTGTCTGGTGCTGCCCCAGCACCTGCTCTGTGAAAAATCAGATCTCTGTAAATTGTATTAAGAGCACCCCAAATCAGTGGTCACCCAGAAAATAACTGTGGTCACCCCGATAAAATGGTTCTTGCCTCTCCTGAAAGTGGCTTTTCTTAGTGTGGGTAATAAGGTGTGCGCTCCAGTAAATGAACGTAGTGATGTTTTAACGCACGGGACCGGGGGAAGGCACTGCGTCAAGGTGGCGTGTGCAATTACCCGCCATCTTTTTTGCAACCACCGAACTCGTTGCGGTGTGGAAGCACCAACGTTGAGATTCTCTTCTCTTTTGCATCTCCGGTTCACCGTGATGCAAAGCTGAACTGGAGGTGTCGCAGCTGGCAGGCGGATTCAGGCAAGGGGGTGGTGGGTGCAGATGTGTGAAATGGGCTGCAGGCACTCGATTTCATCTTAAATGAGCGTAAGAGGGGACCTGAGTCTCTCTGAGCAAAGCCAAGTTGTCCAGGTCTGACCTCCAACAGAGGTGAGCTAATGCAGAGTAGCTGTGAATCCCCATCTGTGGACCTGGGGCTTCCTCCAGAACCTCTCTCTGAAGGTTTCTGGCATTAATATAGCCTCCCTTGCCGTCGTCTTTGACCACGTTTGGGTTATGGATGTATCTTCGTGTCTGAGCTAGAGCTGCACTGTTGTCCTTGCAATGGGAGCCGCAGTTGACTTCTCTTTCGGAGCTGAGCCAGCGCCTAGCAGACGGAGAAAGCCACACGATGAAAAGGAGGGCTTTGGGAGGAAGTTTTTTCCCCTTGTGTTTCAAGCAGAGAGATTTGAGATAATCTCTGATACTCCCCTCTTGCTGTCAGTCCTGTCTCAAGTTTGTTGCTGTGAACTCTGCCTGGTTTATTTTTTCCAGCTTTCTCTCCGATTTGGATCTGAGAGAGCGATCTCCTACTGACACCCACTGAGCTCTGATAGCACCGCAGTAATAAATCCTGGGTTTCTTTCGCCTCCTTGATCCTTGTTGATGCTCCTGTCTTGCACGGCCCCGATACCCAGGTCCATGGGGCCAGCAAACTCTTGTCCCCACACACGCCCCAAAGCCCGTGTTGTATTGGTAGAAGGTTAATGCCGATGGGGTTTCACAACTTTTTGATTTATTGTCTTTCGGCGTTCATCACTCTTTTCTTTAAATTAAAACTCCCTCCAGATGGGGTCTCTGACACAGATTTATTGATCTGCAATAAAATCTCCCTCATAACCTGTACAGCTGCCCATTCATCTTTCAGCGAAGGAGGGATCATTTCTCTGTGGATGTCCCAAGAATGAAAGCGAGCTGCTAACTTTTTTCCCTGTCTGGTTTCCTCCACGATTTCCATGCCTCATCTCGGGTCACTTACATGGCACTAGATGGGAACAACATCATCTCTGAGCTAGCTCTTATGCCCCTTCTATCTTCAGGTACCCAGAAGGTGATGTGACGGCAGAAAGGCCAGCTGGAAAGGTCCCAAGTGATGGTGCCAGCCATAGGAGTTTATTTTAGATACGGCAAGTCCTAATGTGGTTTCCATCCCTGATTCTCAGGGGGATATGCAGATGGAGGGCGTAATGGCAATAAGTTGTGGCTTCTCTGGTGCAAGAAACAGCTATAATTAGATGACGAAAGAAATTCTAGCAAGATATGTTAGCTGGAAGCTGTAATGATCTCCTTGTTTGTGACTTCTTGCATTCACTTGTGGGTTTGGGTGTTGGTTTTGGTTTTTTTCCACAAATGATTCAGTTTCCTAACCTAGGAAGAACCCATCTGAAAATGTCTTTGGTGGGGATGTGATTTTGCTCAAGTGTAGGTTTTTTTAGTGATGTGATCACACCTTCCAGAATGGTTTCAATCTTGGGCCAGAGTTACTAGCAAGATCAGTTGTTCTGAGAAGCGTCATTTTCCAATGACAGCAAACCAAGTGTGTGTACGTGATACAAAATATGATGTGGAAATATCGAGTTTCTGCAGTTTCAGGCAGATTGACAAAAAATAAGTCCCCAGAACAGACACTTAAGGTCTAGACTTGCTCAACTAAATTTTTCTTCCTGAGTTTCCCACCATAGAAAGATGAAAATTAAGGCCAAACTTTCAGCAGCCTGAAGCCAGTCCCTCTAACTTGCATTTATGGTTCAAAGCCTGGTCCCTGGTTTGATAGACCTGATACTTAACATCACCAGGAATCACGCAGCGTCGCTCGCTCTTCGGGAAGTAAATGCGATTAGGGAAGGATCAGTCATTCTGACAATTGAGACGGGGTTCTTTAGGTGCCTCAAAGCACAATGCTGCGTGAAGCAGGATTATGGTATGTCTGACCAAAGTCACTTGACACATTGAATGTACATAAAGATGACTGCATACCTAAGTCTGTCAAATGTTGGCTGTGCGTGTAGTGGTTGACTTTGGGTAACCATGTTGACCCAGCTACATCCATCCAGGTCACAGTTGTTCCCAAGAATGTCTCTTCTGATGTTTTACCTAAACTCCAGACATGATCAAAGCTGCTCCAGCAGCTGCTTTGAAGGACGTGGGGGCAGGTGGAGCTGCAGGAGCAACGCACATGCCGGCAGTGGGGTGAATAAGTGGATGAGGTGGCCCAGAAATGGTAGATGGGAACGACCCGAGCTCTGCACGGGGGCGGGTGAGCACTGCCCGTGGATAATTCGGGAAGAGTGCCGGCCTGGGTGGGGGTGATCAGGGGAGGATTGGCGAGCGTTGAGTCAGGAGGGAAGGCATCATCAGTTATCACCATAATCAGGAAGCCAGGCTGAGAAGGTTTTAATCACTGTGCACGGAGCGGGAATGCAGAGCAAGTTTATGGTTTACAGTGAGCGGACTGACACAGCTGATTGATGTCAAATATGTCATGATGTATATTGTAAAGCCAGGAGATTTAATGGTGTAACTCCATGGTAGTCTTGGAAGTGAGGTGCTGCAGAGCAGGGAGTGATGGATGGGCTCATTTACATGTAAAATTGCCGATGGCATTGACAGCACTGGTATGCGGAGGGAAGATAAGAGGGAGACGGTGAGATTCACTCTGACCCTGGGATTGAAATATTAAAATACAGCTGTAGGATCATCTGGACTTTGCAAACTGAATGTATGTCTGTGTGTATTTCAGCGTATATATACACTTGTGCTTATGGTTATAATTATGTGCACAGTATGCCTTTGCGAAGCAGACAGCTCTGTGCAGTATTATCAAGTCTTGACTCAGGCAAAAATAGTTTGCGCTACTCCTACATCCTGCGGGAGATGAACTCCCGGTGAATCCAGTTATTGCTTAGCTTTGGAGGAGCCTTGGTCCCGATGCTTTTGGGAGTAACGTTGCAGAGCAGAGGCAGCCGGGTTCATGCTGGCAGCCGGGCTCAGAAGACCTTGCTCCAGGAAACCACAGGCTGGTAGCCTGGGGCTCAGCGTGTCCCACAGCACAAAGCTGGGTTTCCAGCTCCAATGCACCATTAACCCAGATTTCAGCATGCTCCCATCGCTGCTGCTAGGTGTCAGGAGCAGGACTGGCACAGAAGTTGCGTTTATAGCTCAGGATCTCCCTTCTAATTTTGGTTGTCTTAAGGGGGAGGGTGTGTGTGTGGGGGGGGGGGAATGAAAAGAAAAAGGAAAATTTTAGCTGCTGAGATGATACAAACCGAATGTGGCAGAGCAGAGAGCCTAGCCTAAACAAACTGTCAAAGGATATTTTGTTTTCATTATGCCTGCTGCAAGCCCTTAAAATTCCCAGTTGCGCTCTGTAACGCAATCCTCGACTTATTTCTTTAGGATAATGTCGCTAAAATTTGGTGAGCAGCTTGTAAGGAGCCTGGGGAAGGTCATTAGCGGAAGCAAGTCTTTTGCTTCTGGGTGCCAGTGCCCTGCTGCGGGGAAGCCTGGAAGGGATGCAGGAGTCCAAGAGGTCAAAGACCCATGTTTCAGATGGTTTCATCAGGATTTAACTCTCCTTCGAACCTCTCCAGCTAGAAGTCTGTCTGCTGGTCCCCCAGCCCAGGCAGCGTACCCGTCTCTGGTGCGAATGACTCCATCGAAGCTGATGGGCTCACCCCTGGGATAAGCTGTCTCGGTTATCTCGGGCAGAAACTTTGAGGGCTGAGAAGCAAGGGAAGAGAAAATCTGCCTCTGCAGCTGCTCAGGCTGGCTCGGGGAGGGATGCGGGAGCAGCCAGGGGAGGGGATGGGTGTGAGAGAGGAGGTTATAAAAGGCCTTTGCTCCCTAGTGAAGGTTACCTACCTGGCATTTACCTTCATCCACTTGGTCCCTTGTGCCTTTGATCCCATCCCTTATTTCAGCCTACTTGGCAGTCAGCAGAAGGGCCTGAATTGGGATGTTTTTCGGAGGCACGTTGCCTAAGCACCAACTGAGCTGACCCTGATATAAACGCTTAAGAGGCTTTCCAGGGGATTACGGGACTGTGTTTTAATCTTGCCTTCTTTGTGGGGATGTGTCGTGGGTCCCAGCACGCTGCCTGGGGCTGCAGATTCACTCTCCTCTTTGTCCCTGGCTGCTGATGCTCCCGGGACAGATGGACCGAGTGGAGCAGGCAAAGGACAGTATTTCCAGGAATTAGCTGGAATTGCTCTTTCCTTAAACAAAAAGCCCAATATGAAAACCATCCTTGCAAAGGACTTTTTTTTTTTTTTTTTAATTTATGAGCTGCTCTGTCATCTTCGGAGACAATCTATAAATTATAGAATAGCCACATATCTGAGCCAGAGTTGGAGGCAAAGGGTGCTCGGGTAGGGAGAGCAGTCGTGGGGGTGAGGGGAAAAGAATTTAGACTTTTTTTGACTTCCTGAGTTCATTTTGGTTCTGATCCCAAATCCTTGGAAGATGATGTGATTCCCATTTTCCATTAACTCTCACAGACTCCGGAGGAGAGAGCCCTGTTCTGAGCAGAAGAAATAGGGATTGCAATACCGGATCAACGTAGTGTCCTATCTCCAAAAGCCGCCAGTGGCAGATGCTCAGGAAAAAAAAAAATAATAGAGAGTTATGCTGGAGTAATAAATTTTATCTGGGAAGCTGTGATGGGGGCTGCGCAAACAATTACGCCAAACCAGTTCTTGCCCAGATGGGTTCCTGAGATAAAATGTCGTCGCCTGTGGGAAAACCGAAAGGGTCATCTCTATCCCTGTACAGCCCCAAGTGTTAAGAAATGATGAGGGAGTAGAGAAGTGTTGATGCTGGTGTGTTATTTCCTTGCAATTCCCCTGTGTGGCTCCTTGAATCAGTCTCCAGGGCAGGAGCATCGGCAAAATCGCTGGAAGCGCCTCGTACCGCATCAGTCCTGAGAAATGGAGATTTTTGTGGATTTAGGGTCTGCAGGGGTGGGTCTCGATTTATCCCCACAGAAAATAGTGAGAGATGGAGCCTGAAGTTTTTCAGTGGATCAACCAAGAGAGCAGAGACATTTAGGGGAGACCTGGCGCAGCCGGTTCATGGCTGCGTGTTTGCCGGGGTACCAGCCCAGCATCCCTGCCTCTGCGGAGCCGGGCGAGGAGGATGCCAGGGGGCTGGTCCCTGCCGCGGGGATCAGCAGCGCACCCTGAGAGTGTTGCTTATCCCTCATCAGGGTTTGCTCCAGCCTTGCGACATTACATTTCGGCAGGTCGCATTAACCATGGTCATGATTTAACCACCCTTCAGGTTCTGCTGCCCCCTCACCTCTCCCATAGGAAGGGGGACCCCCCCAGGGTCCCGATCCCCTCAGCTTCATCTCAGCTCCCCTTTTGCCCTCTGCCACGTCCTGGTGGCAGCCAGCCGCCCCGCCATCCCTTACCCGTGAAGTTGAGGCTACTTTTTGTTTGTTTATTTTAATTATCATCTTTCTCCCTGGCTCGGCGCTCCCGCAAGGGAGACGGCATCTGTGTTAATGGGATTATGCGTGCTGTTTGCTGATGTGTACGTGTTTGCCACTTCCTCTCCCTTTGAATTTCACCCAGATAATTGATTTCTGTCTCTTCCTTGGCACTTGCTTTTGCGGCGCGGGGTGTTATTAGTCCCCTTTTGTTTCATTGCTGAGCGACGAAGCCTTTACAAGGCAGCCCGAGCAAAAACAATTGTTGAATCTCTCGCTTTCCTTATTAACTAACAGGGGATTGTGGGTGGCTTGAAGCTCTCGGAGAGACGGAATAACATCAACGATGGCTTGGGAGCAAAGTGGCTCCTTCCCACTGCAAGAGGTCGGGTGGGTTATCCAGGTCTCCATTGCTGGTTATCCACCTAAGTTGACTCTGGCTGTGTCCTGTCCGTCCGTTTATCCCAAGATGCTGGGAGCTGAGGGACCGAATCTTTCCCTGTTTCGCACTTGAGGAGCTGAGGGTGGGCTGAGATTCGTGACACCGGCATGGACCCTTTGCTGGCGTGGATTCCCCTTCTGCTGTGGCTGGTTGGGAGGTGATGATGGAAGGTGGTTGGTTCTTCTTAAGCTGGGACATACTGATTTAGGGAGACCAACCTTTCCAGGGGAACAGACCAGTTTCAAAGGAATGCTTGGGCAGAACCTAACAAATACAGGGAAAATTAAAGCATTTTGCAAGGTTCTAAAATAGAACTGATTTCTTTTTTTTTTTCAAGGAAAACAAAGTGATTTTCTGGCTCAAAATGAAAAATTGAGGCATAGCTGAATTTTTCCTGTAGTTAATAAACAAAATGGTTGAAATACAAAGATCTTTGGCCCAATTTTTACTTGAATTTAAATAATTTAAGAACTTTGATCTGTGAATTTTCAGGCCTTCTTCCCTAACATCCTATCTAATGTCACACAAGTGCTTTAGGCATGCAGAAGAAATTCAGGTGTTGAGCTAAAAAGTAGCTCAACTGCATGGAAAATAAATATAAATGAGTCTTAAGTAGGTAGATTCCCCTTTGGTCCAGTGTCTGGGCAGAAGTAGGATGGGGTCCCCGAAAACACAGGGAACTGTCTCCCCTCTCTGTCCTTCTGGCTCCTGACTTTGTTTCCTTCTATTTGCATAATTTTTCATCTTATTTTCTCTTCCTATTGTCTTTTCTCTTTTCCCTACTTCTCACTTATTTTCTCTTCTCTCGCTGCCTATTTTCTGTTTGATTTCTGCTTTTTTCTTCCCTCCCTCACTAACCTAGAATGTGGCTAGCATGAATGAGTGATTTCTATAAGGAATAAAATTGTTTAAGGAGGAAAGAAAAGCAACAACATTTTCTGTGCATCACTGTGTAAAATGTACAATAATAAAGCAGAGCCACACTAAATGAATTATGGTAAAAACCCAAATTACCAACATGTCAAATACTATTAGCGCTCAGATTTGTAGAAAGAATGTATGCACAGAGGAAGCTTTCCTTATTTTATTTTTTTTCCCCTGCTCCCTTTGTAAAGCAAATGCCAGCCACTCATAACAGCTGGTTTTGGTGCTTGAATGAATAACTGATAAAACGAAGAAAAGCAAGACACGTTCCCCAGAACCATTTTTCATGATGTCAGGGTTTCAAGGTAATGTGTTACTTCTTGCAGGAACTTCAGATGTGTTCCTATATGTGAGCGAAAGTCTCATTTCCTTTGACGGGATTAATGATCGCTTATTCCACCGGAGAAGGGAGATGGAAGAGAATCAAAACTAAGAGGGCCGAGAAAGAGAAATTCTGTCTAGGAATTGATTTGCTGGCATGGACTAGCAAATCAAGGAAGGACCGCTTTGATAAGAGGGCTTCCTAAGAGACCGGGTGTCTTGTGGCATCCTCAAGGACTGTGCATATTGCCGGTGAGGTTTGCAATTAGTTGGGTGGCCCTGACTCATTGGAGGAGGCCACCGCGGCTGTTCACGTTCAGTAGTCCAAACAGCTGAGTTAGAGCACTTTAGATGGGGAGGATATTTCCCTCATCCAAAGCCTTTTTTATTTTATTAATAATATTATTGTTCTTGCGATTATTACATTGTTTTTACTTGTATGATTGAGTTTGGAAGGATGACAAGTTCTGCCAAGAGACAAAACTGTTTTGGGTTTGGCCAACAAAACCACATGTCCATCTTGTCAATGTTTGCTCCTGGCTGAGTTCTCTGAAGAGCAAAAGGATAGAGCATGACTCCATCTCTCTTTTGTTGAAGCTGCTCCATTTTGCATGAATAAATATTTGTTGGGCCAGCAGAGATTTTTATAGCCCATCAGCTAGGGCACTCAGCCGGGATGGAGGAGACGTGTGTTCAGGTCCCCGTTCCAATGCGTATTTAATTATTTATCTGCAGCAGAATGGCTCGGAGAAGAGACTGAGAGAAAGAGCCAGAGGCCAAGTCTGTAGCCTGATAGCCGAGGGAGTTACTTGCCAAGAGAGGCCGTGATTTTTCATTACTGCAGATAACTGGCTTTTTTAGGGTTCAAGTAGGCTTTCTGCTCAAGGTCTGAGCAGAAAGGCTATACTGGATTTTAGAGATGGCTCCTGAAAAATCGGGCTGGTTCAGGGCCGACGACAGCAGGGTGGTTTTATTTCTCTGTATGGAAATTTTCCAAGGTCTAGGAAAGGTGGTGGTTCTTTGAAATGTCCAGCCTTTTCCAGGATGGGATAACTCTTTCCCTTCACCTGTTATCTGTTGGACCTCGATGCTCCCTTGCTCCTCAGATATTTTCCACCAGTGTCCCTTCTCAAAGAACAACTTGTACAACCCATATTATGTCTGTCCAGGTTGAACATGCACCCAGTCTCCCAACCAATGCTCTAGAAGGAGGGATGCTTAGTGAAGGGATACCAGGGCATTTCTTTGAAGACCTTTCCTCCTAGATCAGCTGCTACAGCTGCCACAAAGTTCGGCTGAGGTAGCTGCCAAGCCGTGTGTGTCTTGGACCAAAGGTCTGCGAAGAGTTCACTTTTTTCTAGATATAGGCATTTAGCTTAAAGTGAGTTAATTAGCAGCCGAATTAAAATGAAAGGAGAAGTTCTAGTCTAATAGACTCATGATTTGCAGAGGTTTTTTCCATCTATGTTTTTCTAGAAGGGCTAGGCCTACGGAGATGTTGCATAGCTTACAATGAAGACACACTCTGAAGTCTGCATGCATCCAGCAGTCAGACTCTCATCCTTTGCTATTAAATGGGAAGAAAAAGGTCACCCTCCCTGACCTTCCACCAGTCAGATCTTACACCGAAAGAAAGCTGAAGCTCGTTAACAGAAAGGCTGTGAAGCAAATTAAACAATACAAATTATTTGTCGTTCTTTGAAGGCTCATTTATTACCGATTTGCAAAATTATGCTGCCCCCCCCCCCCCCAAATATCCAGGATACTTTTAAATAATTACCCAAATCAAAACAATTGACTTGATTAGAAAATGCTTTAGCAAACACATTAGCTAAGCATCTTCTTATCAGACAGTGGTTAAAAAGAAAAAAATGCATTAATTGTGCAGTTAGTAATGGTAGGTTCCAGCCTTCCCAAGCCTTTGAGTGGATTCAATTCGTGAATGAGAATAGCTCCAAGGTGTAGGCTTAAATCTAAATTTGGAGAAAGTTTAGTCTCAACTTCAGATTGAAACATACCCCTGATTTGAGTGGGGGACTCGATCTGGTATCTCCAGAGGGCTCTTCTGACCTAAACGATGCTCCTGTGGAAGACGTTCTTCTTGTCTTGGTCATGTTGCTTGGGTTTTTTTTCTTCAGAGTCAGTGGAAGGAAGTCTCTGAGCAGCTGTGAAAAGTAGATCTTTACTATTACCACGCTTTGGTTTCCTCTTTTTAAGTGCTGAACTCCTGAGGAGTGCCAGAATGAAAGCATTGAGATGGTCAATAAGAACCAGAGGAGCGTCCTAGCCAAGGCACGGGTACCGCTTCCCAGTGATGATGTCCTTGACGGCTGGGCATCCTCAGAGGTGACGGTGACTTTATCCAGCGACCTTTGTCTTGTTGTAGCAGACTGCCCCAATACAGGAACGCATGTTCCTGCTGGGGTGCAGCTTGAGGAAGGCCATGTAGTGCCGCGTTTTATATTAAACAAAAATAAATTCCCTCTAACGTGAGTTTTTCAGACAGGTTGTCCTAATATATTAACTTCTGTCTGTGTTTTGAATAGTCAATTTCACGGTGAAATGAGTTCTTAATAATATATTTACCACCTGGGAGAAATCTTCCAGCCATCTGGAAAGGAGTGGGGATTTAGTGCCTCCAAATGGAGATTGTTTTTTTTATTTATTTATTTTGCCCTTGTTGCTTCCCCTCCCCAGGCAGGACCCAGAGGATGCTTTGGGTCGGAGCTGACCATTGCAGCAGGTTTTTGGGTCTTTTGCCCCATCTTTTACTGGCATGGAGGTGTCAAGAAGCCCATGGAGGTGTCAAGAAGCCCATGGAGGTATCAAGAAGTCCATGGACGTTCTCCACAGCTTCCCAGGCTGGAGACTGATGTTAAGGCAGCACTGGGACGTGTCCCCTTCACCAACCCTAGGTGAAGATGGCTTCTGTCCTGGGCGCTGAGGTGCTGGTTTGGAGGAAGAGGAGTTTTGCTTGTACATGCTGGCAAAGCCTTACTCTTTTGATGGAGATGTCAGTGATACATGATCTAAATCCAGGCTGGTTTGTGTAATACATCTTTTGAACTCCGGTGGAATGGAAGCCAGATGCAAACCAAGCTATCCCTTGATTACGTGGGGAAAATGGTAAATTCATCATCACTTGAAGTCTTTTAAGCAAGACTGATTGTTCCGCTGAAACCTATACATTGCATCAGCAAGAAGTTATCGGGTTTGATAGTGTTTGCCTGAGCGCAAGGGAATAATCCTTCTGTTTGCTACAGGGCTTACAGGGTGAAATTGTGTGGCGTGGCATCTTCAGGCTGTCAGATTTGATTGTCTCTTCTGGCCTTTGACATTGTGGATTGATGCAAACTCATCATGGCCTTTCTCTTATGTCCTTATGTAGCTTCCCTATCTGCTAAACCCTCATCTTTTATATCGCTGGAGTATGAAATTCCCACATGCCTGAGTGTTCACCCAACACAAGTCCCTGCAGGCAAAGAGGAATCTGGGGGCTCCAGGGCTTGAAAAGCATTAATTTTGTTTGCGAAAGTGATAGCATTAGCATATCCTGATCCTCTGCTTTAATACTCCGCACAGGTCGCACATGTGACGTTAAATGAAACTCTGTGCTTTGGGGTTTTGCACAGCCCATGTGTGGTGCTATCAAAATTGCTCAGGACGCGTTTGCATGTGTCATTGCAGGGGAGAAGCTCAGCAGCTCTGGTGTCTGAATAATCTCTTTGCTAAGTAATCTGCGCTGTGGAAACGTGTGTAATCTGGTGAATTTTAACTGCCAAAATCATCTTGTTGGGAAGGGTGGGAAAGTCCAGGATATAAGGCGCTAAAGTGATGGGGGTAGCAGGGTTAGCACACACCCGTCTCTCCGCGGTACCCGCTCGCGTAGTCTCTAACGCCGTTGTATATGCAAGCTAACGTGATGCAGGTTGCCCTCCCCGAAGATGGCATAGATCTCCTTTGCGTTTTTCCTGGGCTAAATGAGTACAGGCAGGAAAGCAGGTCTCAACCTACCATTTTCTGCTGCTCGGCTCGTCCCTTTGCAGGCTGTAAAAGGTGGAGGGGGAAGGGTTGAAGGTCCCCCTTGACTGAGGTTGAAAGCAGAAAGGTTTTATTTGTCCGTACCATTTATCCCCTCTATTTCAGCCGTACATGGCAGGGGGTGCCTCTAGCTATGCACCCCTTTGAACTCTGCAGTTTCTAATTCGGTGCAGACACCTGGTTGCTCCTGAAAAATATGTATGGGGGGGGGAAAGGGAGCCCTGTTAGGAGCTGCATTTTACAACAGGTTGCACCAAACCCCTGGATTTAGCTCTCCTTGAACTTGAAGTTGGCAATAATTGAAGACCAGATTTTGCAGCTGCTGTTCTGACATGATATTGCTGCCGGGTGTTATGAAAACCACTAGAGCTAGAAACCAGCGCTATATACTCTTCTTGGAGTTTTAGCTTTCAAACATATGAAGCATCAATCTCTAGCTAGCGGCTCATGAGCTATCAGCTCCTACAATCAAGTGGAAAAGAGTATTTCAAAAGTGCTTAGTTACTGGAACAGTACAAATGCTTTCTGGACCGGTAAATGCTTCCATGTATTGGTCCCGGACCATGATTAGGAAGATAAAAATCTGGTCCCTGAGAAAGTACACTGCCTGGCTGCTCCTATTGCAGAAATATCAAAATAAATGGGAGGATGAGGAAGGATGCAGGGCCTCCAGGATCAGTTCTCTCGCCCTATGGGGCTGCCTCCAGGTGTGTTGGGGCATGTTTTTATTTTTATTCTCCCTAGTGGCAAAATAACTAATTTTCTTTCTTGATCTTTTAATCCAAAGTCTTTGTTCTTGAATGCATGAATAGGCTGATTCCATAGTCGTCCTTGTAAGGATTTATTTTCAAGGCTTAGGATAATGCAAGCTGTACTTGACATGTTTAGAGGCATCAATGATCTTTGGGGTAGGTGGGGGGGTCAGACACACTCCTGGGTCTAGCTAGAAGGTGTAGGAAGTTATTACTCCATGTCTGATGTTGCCAGCACCATAGCTGGACTATCTTAATTGACTGAGTGAGCATGACCCGCGTGCTTGAGTGCAAAGACAGCAGCAGTGTGGCTTGAGCTGTAACCCAGCTCTATCTGCCCAGCCTCTAGAAATCCACCGTACCGTCCTACATCAAGTAAGCGTTGCTGCAAACATTGCTTTTATAGATTTAAGCGCATCTCGTATACTTTCTTTGTGATAGTGCTGTTGAAACTACCGCTTGCAGCGTGCAACTGCTGTGATTTTACCTATTATAACGAGAATTGTGGGCTTGAACCCCCCCAGGATGATGCTTTGGGGGGGCGTGAGGATTGCTGCTGTCTGTTTTAATGAGAGCTGGGTAGCGCGTGTGGTTTTGAACATCGTGTTCTGTATGTATGGTGAAGAACCACATTTTATTGTGTTGCTGTGCTATTTCCTTGCATAACTGTGGTGGTCAAGGACAAATAAACTTGTAGCTTTTTGGTTTTAGAAGTTTGTCGGCTGCGGCTCGGGCAAAGAGAGTCTTTGCTTGCTGGCGGGTGAGTGATGGTGTAGGGCTGGATTCCATGGAAGGAGGAAGCAAAATTCCTCCGGGGACTCGTTTCCTACCAACAGTGTGGGATCCACAGCAAGATTGTCTCAACCTTGCCCCTAAAATGACCCCCCCGCAGTCGCCGGCACCATCAGGGTTGAATTTCCACGTATGACGTCACAGCGCATTAGCTTGATTTATCTTTAAATGATGTAAAAGTTTGGGATGTTTTAAATTGAAACCATCTCCATTCACAGTCCATTTTCCATAAGCCGTTTTATTGGTGATGTGACATGATATCAATAACAATGAGGTTTCTCGCTGCCTGCTATAGTTGTTTATGGAAAGGAGTTTCAGAAAACATATTATTATAGAGAATAATGGATGGGCTGTAGGGAGACAAGGAAATAATTGCATTGAGGGGGCTTGAAAACATCATAAAGCCAAGAATGGAGTTTGGTTGGACTCTCATGTCACAAGGTCCCTAGGACTAAACTAATTCTCCATAAATCTGTGCAGCCCATTTAGGCTTACGGGCTTTCTTTTCTTCTCTTCTCTACTACATTTTTTTTCTCCCCCTCTTTTCTTTTGAAGAAACACCACAGAGGAGATTGAAGTGAATAAAAACCACCCAATCCACAATTATGGTGATTAATTATCCATTTGTATTTTGCTAGCACCTCTGGATTCTCTATCGGGGGCTGAGAATCATCCAAGCACGGAATAGAAAACCACGCATCCTTTTTCTAAGGATCCTGAAGCTTTGTTTAAAACAAGAAGAAATAAATATTAAAAAATAAGAACAACTAAAGAATTAAAAAAGAAAGAAAAGGAGCTGCTACAGAGTCGACATCCAGATCAGAAATGTTGCCAGCATTCTAAAACCACTCGCCTTGTGCTCTGATTTGGATTTTTGCCGCTGTTGGGAAGAGCCGAAGCCGGTAACGCAGTTAATTTATAAGCAGAGCTCATTTGAAGTCTGTTGTAAAAAAATCAGGGTCTTCCTCTCAAGTACTGGGGTAGGAGGGTGATGAGAGGGCAGGATGAGATCCTCAGTGTGCCGGTGCTGCTTCTCGGGGACTCTGAGATCCAACCACGCGTGAAGTTAGGAGGAGTTGGGCATCTCGGTCCTTCCCCGGCCGCTCCTGCCTGCTGATGCTGCCCACCACCCCCGTGGCGGGGGGGAACCGCATTCTCAGCCCTGAGAAACACAGGGGAGGGCAAACATCTTCCTGAAGTCGGTCTGAATATTTCCCCTCCAGTGGTCCTCGCGTTGGAAATTTCAAATTGATACACCACAAAAGACCCATTGACTGGCTGTTTCACAGAGAAATTTTCCCTCTATTTTCCAGTCAATCATTCCTCCCCCAGCCCTGTAATTTTTATTTGCATTACATCAGCATTGGGGGGGGGGGGAAATTCAGAAAAATCAGGACTTTGCCCAGTTCTTTCAGAAGTTGGATGAAAGAGCCTTTTCTGCCTTGGGGTTGTTTGTTCAGATTTCCAGGCTCTGGGAATAAAAAAACCAGCCTGGAAGCATGGCGTTATAAATATCACGGGATTAAATCGGTGGGAGCTGGTGGTTACGCTTCCATGGGCTTCCTGGGATCCGGGGTCAAACTCAGGATGGGTGGGACCATTTATACTCCCCGCTCGTGCTGGTTGCATCGTTTCAGCCCTGTGGGGTTTTTTTTTTTTTCCACGTTCGTGGGGTTTTAGCATCCTCCGTTAGTGCAGTAAGGACTCGCACTGGTTTTGCTCCCTGATAGCTGCTGAAACCTGGGATGACTTTTGCGGAGGGGGGTGATGTGCACACCTACACTGCTCCGAAAAAATTCCCCTCCGGTGGGAATCGCACCACGTACTCGCCTAACCTCAGCGGTGCTCTGAGCTAATGCTGGGTGAATAATGGCTTTTTTAATTATTTTTCACAGCTTGGTTGGTGGCCAGAGCAAAGAAATAACATTTGCTTGGGGTCACCTCGGAGAAAAGTAGGGAGTTGTGGTTTTTTAATGGCGTAAAATCACTGTTTCTGTCAAATCGTAATGAAACAGTTTATGCAAACCTGAAAATAAACCCATATGCTTCACTTACATAGCCTTTTTTTAACCTTTATATAAATGTCAATTTTTTGGAATGACAATGACATTTCAAGTGAGAGATTGAAATGTAACACACAAGAAACATCACCGCGAGATGTTTTGACTTCTCTTCAGCTCCCTCCTCTCCCCGTTCTATTTATTTTCTGCAAAAACTCTTCGCTAAACCTGACTTGAATCCACAGATAGTTGCGGTTCCTGAAAATGACATTTTCTAGCAAACACACCGTCAGCTGAAAACAAAAAAAAAATATAAATCCTACAGGCCTTGCTCACCCCCTGGTGCCAGCCCCAGCCCCGCTGTTTTGGGCATGTCTTATTGCTTAGAAGCATTTGGGCTGGGAAAATCCTGTCCGAGGGACACGAGGGTCTTTTGACCCCCCTCTGGCATACGGACTTTTTGCTTTTTCCTCTTTGCAGCCCACAGGTTTTTTCCTGATCTGACCAAATACTGCACGTCGGTGGCTCTCTGCAAGGTTGGAGGCGTTTCGGGGCTTGGTGGTCCATCCTAGCTGATGCAATGCATCGACCGGGCTGCTCTGCAATCGAAAGCAGGATCCGAAGCCAGAAAGCGGAGTGTATTTATCGCGTCTCGGTGGCACCAAAGAAGAGCTATGCGTTAGCATCGTTATCGCCGGTCTCCCCGTGGATTAACGGAGGCGCGGGTCAGCCAAGTGACATCCGCAGCCTTATGCGAGATGAGTCGGTAGCAGGAGCAAGATGCAGGCTCTGACTCAGGAGAGCAATGAAGTGCAAACCTTGAGTACTTCATCAGTCAGGCTATTGCTTAACTGCTGGCTTACACATCAGTCTGTGCCCACGTGCTTTCCTGAGTCACAGTCTAGGAGGGGAAAAACGCTGCTCCTCAGCGTCTCCATCCAAAGCATCCTCCTTCACCCCCTTCTTTTTTCTGCCGCCGCCGGTGTTGTGAAATAAAAGCTGCACTTTGGTTTCAGTTGTTTGAAGGAGGAGATAAATCAAGTCTTCGCAGCGCTGCTTTGCTTCTGTTTCACCCCAAATAGTGCATGGGTTTTCTGTTGAGCTGGGGAACTCGCTGCTGCGGGAGGGTCCCGGGGGTGCGAGGACGCTCCGGTCCCCCGCCGCCGTGCGGGTTGGCAATGCCGGGTAGGGTGAAACCACGCTGCTCGCTGTGTCCGGTGCCAGCGATCAACCTTATTTACAGCAGGAGAAAATTAATGGGAGCCAGCTTTCAAAGGTAGATTATTTCATTATCATCGTAATTGGTACTTATAATTAGTTGTTACTCCGGCGTGTGATATGCCCTGAGCACTGTGGCTGCAAAGTGCAGGAGGAAAAAGGAAAGGCCTTTTTTTTTTTTTTTTTAATATATATTAATTATGACTGCTGTTTATTTTGTTGGATATCTATGCCCTTGCTATTTCAATCAAGTAACCTCAGCTTGTTTCGCTTTGCAG
The DNA here is from genome assembly GCF_028858705.1 of Grus americana. Lineage (NCBI taxonomy): Eukaryota > Metazoa > Chordata > Aves > Gruiformes > Gruidae > Grus > Grus americana. The sequence continues at coordinate 5,723,030 of NC_072875.1, forward strand.
TAGGCAGATGGTAGGGCTTTGCCTGGCCTGGCTCCGGTTCAGGTTCGGCTCTGCCTCCTGCCCTGCGGTCAGTCGTGCCTCCATTCGCCCACGAGCAAATTGGGAATACCTCTGCTCGCTTCGCCCCGTGCTCGGGCTGGGCATCGCAGGAAAACGCACTGATGTTGTTATTAAATTGCTGCAAAGCCTTAGGTGGGGATTCGAAGATGCACCGCTGCTTTTCCCAGCGGGGCTAGGTGAAGGGGGGACCCTGGCGCCATCGTGAGCCCGGGCATCTTGCTAGAGGACAGAAGCCTCTTGTCAAAGCCAAATCATCCTGGAAAGCCCCCAGATATTTGCAGGCTGCCTGCTCGGAGTCAGGCAAAGGGCCTTCTTTGTGGTGCGTCAGCCTTTCCACTGCTGAAACAATAAATGGCCTTATCCTCGTTAGCTGACGCAACCTAACAAAGCGCCATTGATTTTGGTAGGTGCTTCATCGGTGACAGGGATGCAAGGGATGGGGTTTATGACCCCACCGGCTTTTCCAGGCGTCTGCGTACACGCGGTTGGGTTTTAATGAGCGCTTTGGGTCACGAAGTGGGTCAGCGCTTTCATCTGCTGTGGCTCCATGTGTCCCCAGCTCCCCCCTCCCACCGGCTCCCTCCTGCCGCAGAGACCCGAGGAACTCGCCACACGGTGGCACGAGCTGCTGCATCCCCGGGCTGGTCCTGGCTGCAGATGGAGGGACACACGCACACACACACACACCCCCACGGCCGTGCGGGAGGGGGTCCTGCTGGGACGCGGGGCTGTAACCTGCTGATGCGGCTCCCCACGGATCCATGAGCTTTGTGCAAATGGCAGTCGTGGTGCGCTTTGAAGCCTGAAACCTTGAGCACTTCAAACAGGCAGAGGACAGGCAGATGATGTATGGGAAATTAATATCTAACAGGGCTAAAAATTGTTCTCAATGTCGCCCTAACTCCCCTGCCCAGCTGAGCTCTATTTACTTTCATCCCATCCAGAGCATTTAGCACAAAGAGACCCCTTACACCCTTAATTTTCTAAAACACAAAGCCTTCCATTTCACTGCATCCAGCTGAAACGTTCCCCTTTTCTCTCTCATTTTCCGGCTCTCTTTTGAAACCTTCCTCTCCCTCGCCGCAGCCTCTCAGGGGAGGAATAGAAACCAGCAAAGTTTGGAAAGGAGAGCAGGTCGGTAACCCTTTTGTGGCCGGTTTGGTGCAGGGAGAGCAGCAAGAAGCATCTTTCACCCCAGCTCCTGCATCAGCATTTGCGTGAGCAAAGACCTGCCGGCGCAACAGGCGCGTTTAGCACCGGTCAGTGCACGGCAGAGGGTTTGTAACTGGAAATCAGGATGCTTGAAATCTCATTTATGTCACAGTAGGGGGAAAGCAAGCGAGAGCTGCCTCTCTGCCACGGCACAGAGCAGAGCATCCCGGCAGAGCTCTCCATACGGTGAGGGCTGTAGGGCTGGGGACGGAGGGTGGTTTTAAAACCAAGGCACCAGCCCGAGCCCAGGGGTAGCTGGGTTCAGCCCTGCCCTGCCCTGGGCTCTCCGCAGCGTGTTGCTCACCCATCTCTGGGGTTTGCACCCTGTCTCCTCGTCGGAGACGGGGATATGAGTTCAGGGAGGATTGCTGCAGGGTGGGAAGGGTGTGGGCTGGGGTGAGCCCGGCATTTCATACCCCTCCCCTGTGTGGACAGGGTGTGCCTGAGATTATCACGGCTGGGTGGGGAAAAATAACCAACAGAAAATAAGTAGTGTTTCAAAATACCGCCAAGCAGATTTTCCCAGGCTGATTTGCTGGCCCTCGTTTCTGGGCTGGTGCAAAAACACCAAAGGAAAAATACTTCTTTAGCGCTCCCAGGTTAGAGCTGGGTGTTTCTGGATGGTCTCCCGGGGGCACCCCATGCCGAGCTGCGATAAATGGGCTGAGAGCCCGCTGCTTGTGTTGGCTTCGAGAGGCGGCTGCAAAGCAGGATGGTGCTGGGAGCCAGAGCCCTTGCCGCAGCGTCAGGCCCCCGTACTGTGATCCCTGGGAGAGCTGGGTCCCATGGGCTGGGGTTTCAACTTATCTGCAAACACAGCTGAGGCTCCTGGGGTTGGCGTGCCGGCGTTGTGCAACGGGGAAGGGTGGGATCGTCCGTGCCGTGCCGGCTTCCTGGCATCCAGCTTTGCCCGGGGCCTTTGATTGCTGCAATTTTATTAATGCAAATCTAGGAGTGCTTGCAGAGGCGCGTGGGTGCACAGCGCACGGGTGCTCTTCCCCCTCCGCGGTGCCGTGGAGGCTGCTGCTGCAAATGGGGCTTGTGCTGGGGGGTGCTGACCCCAAAGGGGACCTCCTCTCTGCAGCTTCTGGAAGCAGGCAGGAGCTACACCCCAGCAAGGAGGGTCCGGTGGGGCGTTGTGCAACCCAGAGGATGGAAAGTTGGTGGTGGTGCAAGGGCTGGGTGTTTTCTAAACATGTCCTGGGGGATTTACGTGATGCTGTTGGGGTGCTTGGGCAACCGTGCCATATGTTGCAGCATCACGGTACATTAGGGTCCCAAGCGTGCTCCGAGAGCACAAGACTGGAGTCACAGGGGTGTGCAGGACGTGGCTTTGTAGGGTGGTGCCTACTTGTGGTGCTGTTCCTCTGCACTGGAGTGAAATTCAGAGTCTTTCACCTTTTGCTGCTTCTCAGCAGCCCCTGCAGAGCCCCTGTTAGCAGTGCTGGAGCTCTGATGTCCTCCTGGATACGAGCTGGGATGTGTTGCTGACCTGCCTCCCCCAGCCTCCATAGGGACAGCTTAGACCTGATCCAAAAGGGTGTCCTCAGGCAGGTGCAGATGGCAGGCTCGTGGCCCTGGCCGTGGCATCCAGAGCAAGGCAGCACCGAGCCCGACATCTGTCAGCCGTTGCAGATCCGTATTTCCCTAGGAGACAGCGGGAACCAGCGGCTCGCGAGCCGTTCCCGCAAAGCTGGGATGTCTTCCATCGCCGGAGGGCCTGATCCTCAGCTGGTGTAAGCTGGCACTGTGTCACTGAGCAAATGGGCCAGCTGCTCGGTCGGTGGATTTTCATGCCCGTCCCCGAGCAGCCAAGCCCGCTGCACCGCTCTGCAGCTGAGGGCCAGTTTGAACTGCTCTCCTCTCTCTCCCTCCTACTCTTTTCCTCACTTCTCCCTTTTAATTCTCTCCCCGTCTGTTCATCCCTCTCCCCTTCTGTTCATCCCCCACCATTCTCGAGCCATCCTTCTTTTTCTCCATGAAAAAAACTAAAGGGAGGAAGGGGGAGGAAAGGAGAAAAGCGGTCCGACTCGACAGGTTTTTCCAATAACCTTCCCTAAAAATCTCACCAGGTTACATTATGCTCTAATAGACTTTAAGCCAATCTGCCTAATGCCACTGCAAAGGTCAATTAAATTCACCCTAAAAATTTACTCCTGGCTCATTGTACATTTGGAAAATGAATTAGAAGCACAAGCTGCCCCAGAGGTTTCTGATATTTTGCTAATGAACATGTCTCCTAATGGAAGAAAAAGAAAACCACCACTAAAAAAAAAAAAAAAGCCAGCCAACCCCAGAAACTTTAAAGGAATGTTTTGCTGGTCCATTGGAGAGAGTAACGTAGAGCTGAGCATCTCCTGATGGCGAAGGAGGAGGGATGGGCGATGCGATGTCTCAGTGAGGTCATTTACACTCAGCAGAGGAATTTCAGCCTGATTCTTGCCCAAGCATCTGGGCGAGAAGCTTCGACCTCACGTCCGTGCCCGGCCCTGTTTGCGGGGTGCCGTGGGCGGCTCGGCACCACGCTGATGTCTGGGCAACATCGATATTGATTACTCGTCCTGCGACTTCCCGGGCCGGTTGCGACCACGCGGCACCGACTCAACGTGCTTGCAGCCCACCCGTGGAGTAATTACACCGGCAGCGTCCGCGCCTGTGGGGACTCGCAGGCTGCACGCCGGCAGAAAAAGGAGGCAAAATTAATCAAGTGAATGATTAATTGCAAATTGTGACCCGGGTTGCTTCAAGTGACAAGTTTTGAGGGATTTTCAGGCTGAAGATGCACAACGTGAACTGCCTTTAAGGAGGCTGAGAGGTTTTTGGTTAGGGTTTTTCTTGAGAAAGTGTTTGAGAGGGCTCTTTAAAGCCCTGTACCTTTGAGTCACTGCTCAGCAGGTTTTCATGTATACATCCAGCCAGGTGCAGGACAGAAATAAATGCCAGTCCTTTGAGCACCCGGCTGCGATGGCATGAGAAACTGCTGTCAATAGTGCCCAGGATTGCATTGATTTTGAATCAATGGCAATATTGCCTAGGTTTGTGTTACTTTTGAATTGGGTTTTGAATTTTGAATTGCGTTTTGAATTTTGAATTGGGTTTTCCTGCCCTGGAAACGGAGCTTTGCAGTGGGGAGAAGGGAGGGGGTCGGCTGGTCCCGTTTGCAGCGCGCCTCTCTGAAAGGTTTGCCAGATGAGAATATAAACCACTAAGCACCAGCAAAGGTGCCCGGAAAGGAAGAGAGATGAATCACGGCCAATAAAAGCACAAAGGTGATTTTGTCAAAATCAGCACGTTCCCACGGGAAGTTTAAAGTTCATCCCCTCCTAAAGCAGGTGGCTAAGGGATGGGGGATACCTGGACACCGTCTCTCTCCTCTTGGCTGGACGGGAAGCGTAGTCTTAACTACCGTAATCCGAAACAGGTTGCAACTCCAGTCTGAGCTGCTGCCTTTTTCCAAGAAGCTGCTGGGAGTTTTCTTGCAGAGATATTTTTTTGGCACGGGGAAAAGCTTCAGGGAAACTAAGAGACTGGGCATAACTCCCTTCAGTTTGTCTTTAATTACAGCTAGGGAAGAGGTGGTAATTACAGCACACCCTTGCCTTGCAAAGATCCTCAGGTGAAATCAGTGCTCGGAAATATGCATACTAATCAGGAGAGCGGGTTTTGCCAGGGTTGCTGTTGTGTTGGTTGGGACTGAGCAGAGCGAGGCTGCCCAGATGGCAAGCAGGATCGTGTCTGGCAGAGGAGGCTTTGCGGAGCGGCTAGGACAGGGAAAGCTGTTCTCTCCCTCTTGCTACGGGTATTAGGCGGGAGCTGGGGACAGCGGTATGGCGCTTGCAATGTCAATTATTAGCGTGTTTAGTAAATTACCTAGTAAATTGGCCCTTAAAATTTCCAACTGCGTGTCCTCTCTTGCACTCCAAGCCTGCAGCTGAGTTGTTTACACTCTTTCAGCAGGGAAGATGGATCAGCTCTGTCTCAGCTTCTGGACGTCTTGCAGAGACGAGCCTGAGCTGCTCCTGCATGCCGCTGCCGGGCTGGGAGATGGAGGGAGGGTCATGCCAAGAGCACAGGAGCCCTCGCCTTGGCCCGAGTTAAAGCCAAGAGAGCCGTGACGGGGAAGGATGGACCCCAGGAGCTCGTGTGTCCTTGCCATACACATGTGTCTATGGGTTCCCAGCAGGTTCACAGCTGTTTGTGTGTGCGAGAGCATCTCTCGTGGTTTGCCTGATGGCCTTACCGCCGCGTGCTTTTCCTTGGCGAGGGCTGAGCCTGGTGTGGCGAAGAACCGCCGGCACGGGGGGGATGTGCTTGTCCTCCTTTTGTCACAACAGCAGGGTGGGGGAGTGACTGGTAAAACAGAAAGGCAGGTATCCATGGAATGGGGAGGGAGAAGGATGCTCTGCCCGCTGCACAAGATGGACGAACCAGTGCTGGAGAGACTTGGCCATGGTCTATGGCCACGGTCTGCTCCATAAGCCAACCTGGGGAATTTACCTCCCTCAGTATCTCTACCTGTGGCTGCTTAAATCGATGAGAGGTCATTGCAAATGGGAATTACGGATGCTTCCCAGCAAAGGCAACCCCTCTGATGGGGCTTGATGCTTTGCCACTTGCTAGGCTCGTTTCAAGGCTCTGGGGGAGCGCGATGAGGGTGATAGCAGGTCTGCTTGGCAGAAAAGCTGGTCCCCTGTGCTTTTGGGCTTAAGCCGCGCAGGGTCTGCCCTTGGGACTTGCCCTTTGGGGTCAGGAAAGCACTGAGATGAAGCTTTGGTTTTGGTGGGGACTGATCCTAGGCCAGAGACCCTTCCTCACCCACCTCCCCCGTGCTGCTAGCTGCGACGCGCACGGTCTGTTTTCCATTGCGAGGCGTATTTTCCCTTCTGTGCATTCCCACCTCTCCTTTTGCCTTTTCATGTGTGCTGTAAAGGTCAGCCCGTATCTGGAACATGCTTTAAATCTGCACAGAGAGCAGGGGGCAGGAGGAGAGGGGAGGGTGGTGCTGCAGCAGCTCCAGCCCTTGCAGAGGGAGGTTTGCTGCTTTTTATTTGCTAATTCTATGGACAGATGGGACTCAGGACCACCCAAAGGCCCCCAGACCCGCCTGGTACCCAAGGAATTAGCCTTTTCTTAACAGAAATCCCCCAAAGCACAGAGCGATCGCGTTGTAACCCCGCCGGCTGTCACAAGCCACTGTCCCTTCACCAGCCTCAGCTATCGGGGCTACATCATCCTCGTCCTTCCTCTCTCCCCGGGAAGGATGCTCACCTCCGCCAGCCCGATGCTGTCAGCTGAACCACACGCCCTCTCCTCCTCCGTGCCCTGCTGCGTCGGGCAGCACGCGTCCGACCCGCTCCCCCTTCCCGCCTGCCACATCCTGCATCCCTTGCACTTTTCCCGGGAGCGCAGGTTGGCAGGCCCAGCGCCGTGCCCCGTCTTGTCTCCGCGTCAGGCCCTTACCTTGCCTGTCAACCGCTGCCTCCTCTTGCCGGGACCTAATGCTGCTTCATTTCTGTTTTAATTTTGCTGCGGTTTCGCGACAGCCACTGCTAGGTCAGGAGTTACAGAAAGGTTAGTGCTGAGTGATGGATATTGACATCCTTAACAGTGCCCTGACCCCATCAGTCTCATTCTGTTCTTCTTTTTCCTTACACTTGCCCTGTGGTTTTTTTTTTTTTTTAAATTGGCCTTTTTCATGCATAAAGCTTGCTTCATCAGATTTTCACCCAAAGCTGCAGCCAGCGAAGCAGGGAGGGAAGCACTGATTTGCCTTGCCTGGATATAGGCATTGAGGGAGGTTTTCATCCCCTGATTATTTTGCTGTCCCAGAAACCCTATGTGCTACTTTTTTCTCTAGTTTTCTTTCCCCTTATTTCCCTGATCTGCCAACACATCTTTCCCAAAGGCCCATCCGTATTTTCTTCCCCGTGCCCGGGGCTGCCGTAGCGCTGGGGGCTCTCACGAACAACCAGGTCCCCCCCGTGCAGGGACCAGGCTGCGCACCAGAGGCTCAGCATCAGGAATAAACTCATCCCTGCTCCCGTCCTTCATCCTGGCTCTTTGCCTGGTGGGTGCCCTCTGCAAACAGCCACTCTGCGAGGCGGAGAGCTTGCCCAGCAATTTGCACTGGGCTGTAAACCCCAGCGCAGCGGTTCAGGTGCAGCCTGTGATGCTCAGGAGGAGTTTGGGAGCGGGCGGTTGCATCTCTACCCAGTAATTAAAAAAAAAAAAATTTTTTTTAAAAACTCGGTGTTTAATAGGGGTCGATGATACTTCCCGGTGTTTTGCCCTAGTGCAGAGCCCGGCTCGGTGCGCTTCGTAAACCCCAACCACTTCAGCGCCGGGACCACGGTGAATAGCTGCTCCCCAACGGGCAGATAAATACAGGCCGGCGGCTCCCAGGCCTGGCAGCCCATCATTGCTTCATCTGGAAGGATATAAACCTTCACACAGGCTATTTGGAAATATGGCAGAGCTCATTTTAAGCGTGTCTTATCTCCCCATTGAGAAGCTTCTGCGGCTTAGCAAGGCTGGGTTTGCCTCCATCCTGCAGCTTGTCCGCATCCCTGCTTCCCATCCCAGCGCTCCCCTTCCCTCGATCCCGCGATAAGCCGGCGTGACGTTATCAGATGCTTCAGCAGTAAAACTCTCGGCACGCAAACTTTTTTCCCTTTATTGTTGCATCCATAAAACTGGCTGGGAAAACTGCTGAAGCAGTAACCCTGCTCGGTTTTAAAGGCAGCTGCAAATCAGCCCCACTCTCTGGTGCAGCGCTGAGCTGTTTTTACGAGCCCTAATTAAACAGGATCTGCCCTGTGGTCTACCTTCCACCCAGCCTATCTGAAAGATGGGATTTAACTGCCGGGGTTGTGGTTCTGCGTCTGTGGGCTTTGGTCCCCCTGGAAATGATCTGCAATAGGATGGTGAACGGATTCAGGTGAACGGAAACAGCCCATGCAAAGCTGTACGTCAGGCACGCGGATCTGCCGGGGGTTTAGCTGAAAGACGCAGGTTGGGGACCAAGTCAACCAATTTTCAGGTTGGAGAAGGAATGTCTAATGCCATTTCATGACTCTCAAAACCGGGAAGGGACGGTGAATATAGGAAATGCTCATTTTGGAGTGAGCACCTCTAGGACATGGCAGGGCTATCGAGGCTCCTGGGTACTGCTGCCTTTAAAATATCAGAGTGGGTTTTTTGGTAGTCTCGGGCTCCTCAGGAGAGTGTGGGCACAGGCTGTCCATTTGCACGTTTTCCCATGGGAAACTTAGCAAGATTTGCTTCTCCTGACGTTTTTTCTGAGCAAGAAGGGGAAATACCGGCTACCAGAGAAGCATCCCCGTCCTGCTGGGGCGGCGAGGGGAAGCGCTGGTGACTGACACTTGACAATTTATACAAACCCTTGAGTCTTTCCAAGAAAGCAATTTCTTTGATATTTCTCTTGAAATTTGAAAGGAGGGAAAGGCAGTATTTCCCCTGTACGCTCACCATTTTTGTCCTTCCCTTCCCCAAAATGCTGTTGATTTCTTGCTCTGCAAAAGGCAGCTGCGTCTTGCCACCCATAAATAGAGCGCGGAGGGAGATGGGGAGGAGAAGCGATGCCTGGGAGGGTGCAAACGGGTGGTGCACGTGGGGAAGACAGCGTGGGGACCCCACCTTAGCGTTTGCACGGGCAGGAGCATCCGTAGTGGTGTCTGTAAGGATGCTGAGGAGTTTCACGGCATGGCAGGCTGCCTGGGGAGAGGTTCCTTCCAGGCAACTCTGTGCACCCAGTGCTGGGCTCCCGCAGACGTGACGTCCACAAGCAACAGTGAAATATCAGCAGCATCATGGCTGGGCTTAAATCTTTACTGAGTCTCCATTTTTCTTTCTTTAAACGCTTACAGAATAAATGGAATTTATAATCAGAAACCATAAAATCTCTGATTTATGGTTCATCTTGATGACAATATTTAATAACTCGTGTATATTTTATTACCTCTTTTTAATGCCCTGTTGTGGAATTTTACTTAGGCATTTCGCCCTCTATATCAACCTGTCGCAGCACAGATGGGCTGACTTTTTGGCTTTGGGCTGAAGATGGAGCCAAGCGAGCTCCAGGCTGGGCTCTGCCCAGGCTGCCATCAGTCTGTCCAAGCGGGATCCAAAAGCGGGGCTGGACGTCCAGCCGCAATCCGGCTTTTTCCAATAACTGCTCCCCAGATTGCAGATCCGATGCTTTTCCATGTCCAGGCAGCTCCTTTCCAACATCCCCAGCCAAGTTTCAGTGCAGGTGGGGAGAGAAATTCAACTGTAGGGCCTCTCTTCCCTCCTCAAGGACTTTTTGCTTGGAAACGCTTATCTATTTAGGTTATTGCTCAAGTGCATTCTCCTCTGGAGAGCACTCCCTGCCTTTCTGGGACCATTAGTGCAAATTAACTGATGCATCCTATCAGCCCCCAGCCTGCTGCACCCAGGGTACCAATCCTCTCCTCAGCGCTTGCATGGGGAGGGGAAGCTCATAGCACCGGAGCTTCGTTCTGGCTTTGTCGAAAAGCAGCAGCTCCCTCCCTCCTTCCCTTCCTCCCTCCCTCCTTCCCAGCTGGCTTTTATAACCGGCTGCTTCCCAGCCCCGTGCTGCTGGATACAGAGAGAGGAGAGGGGGCTGGAGGGGGTGGGCAGCAGCTCGGGGTGGATGCGTCTTGAGAGTTTGGACGTGAGAGCGGGTCGCGTGCCGCTTTGGGCATCGGCAGCCTGGTTTGCATACCCAGCCCATGCCGGCGTGGGGACAGGGCTGGGCTAGCTCTAGGGGGGACCGCAGGCTCGGGGCCACGTCAGCCCGGTTAAGCCTGGCGAGCGAGCCAGGAGCGTGCGGTAACATCCACGTTCCTCCTGCTGAGCGTGGTCCAGTGCTTCGACTTTCTTGCTCTTCAAGACGGACGGTTCCCCAGCTGTAGCACGCTGCCCGAGCCAGCCAGGGGCGAGGAGATGGGGTCAGAGGAATAGCCATGAGCACACCGGGTCCAGAGCTGGCGGGCACCCTTAGGGACTTGTTCGGTGCGTCTGTGCGATGCTGGCTCTGCTGACAGTTGCTGCCCATCCATCCGGCGCTCTCCCCCGCTCCCCTCGCCTCGCTGCTCTTGGCAGGAGCCGGCCCGGCAGAGCAGCCAGGTGGAGAGGAGGAAACGGGGCGAGACGGCTCGCTGGCGTGCCCGGCCGTGCGCAGGCAGAGCTGCCCGCCTCGCTGCCCGCACGCAGCTCCCGTGCAGGGGGCAAAGCCTCCCCCGGGCTCCCAGCAGCCATCTGCATCGCTGGGTAGTGGCCGATGAGCGCGGGCTGGCTGGGGAGGGTCCGCGGGGCTCGGGGGGACTTGGGGACAGCAGGAGAGGCTGCAGTCGTGAGCAGGAAGGGAAGGGGGAGAGGGTGGAAAGCAGCCAGGGAGGGAGGAGAAAGGAGCACAGCATCAAGCTTGTCACAATTGGGTGCAGCAGCGTTCGGCTCTTTTTTGGGTGCAACAGAAGCAGGGGCTCGTTGGGTGCAGCGGGGTCGGGTGCTTCATGTTGGGGCTGTGGGCGAGGACAGGGGCTGTCCCCTTGAACGCTGTCCTCCTTTCTGAAGCAAACAATCTTAAGCCAACCCCGGGTGAGGATAGTTCCTTCCTGAATCCCCAGGAAGTTAATGGCCGGAGAGGAGCTGGCTATGAACCAGGTGAGCCGGCTGGCCCGGACTGAATTGCACCCGCAGGCTTTCTGTCCTGGTGTGACAGCAGCGGGCTCGGTGGTGGCCGTGACCACCTATAAGTGAAGGAGCACTTTGCAGAGCGATGCTGCTGCTGGGGACGTTGTTGCCTGCGCAGGAGAGGTGACCCTGTGCTGTCCCTCGGGCAAGGAGCACTGCGAAGACTTGGCTCTTGCACGCAGAAGGCAGAAACGCCAATTTACGTGTACTTTCATGCAGCCACCAGCCTGCTGGGCCTGGGTGCTGGTGGTTTCTTTTGAAACAAACAGAAGATTTCAGCCTCTTTCACAATGTTTTGACAGGGGTTTTTTTTTGGGGGGAGGGGGGGCCTCAAACTGTTTTGCAGAGAACTCGCAGGGCTAGATGAAATGTTTGCGCTGGGAAATCAGCCATCTTCAAAAGGGCTCCTGTTCCCTTGCAAAACATTTGCAGAGTTTTCATCTGCGCATTTTGGCTCCTCTGATACGAGGCAGGAATCGTCCTGGGAATTGTCTTCCCGTTGGTTATTCTGCTGTCTCTGCTCCTGCCTTGCCTCGGCTAGGAAATAGAAAAAGGCAGAAATGAGAATAACTCCAACCAACTGCCACCAAGAAAACATCCTCTGCGCTGCAGGTCTTGCTGGGCTTGGTTGGTTCTGGTCTAAACAAGGTCATTGATCCCAAACAAAAACCTGCCTGATCCTAGTTGAATGGCCAAGCTCTCGGATAAAAGAGGTTTGGAGGAATTTTAACCATCCCTGACTGCAAAGCAATTGCCCCAAATTTCCCTTCCTGGCTGCATTTTTTTTAAAAAAAATATTTATTTATTTCAGACCATGACCAAGGAGGACATGAAACCTGTGTCGCTGCCTGGGAGGAGCAGGATGAATCCTGCAGATTTTTTGAGATTAAAAAAACCCCTAAAATAAAATCATTGGCAGGATAAAACTCCTTCCCTGGTAGGGAAGAGAGAAGGCGGGGAGGTGACTTCCCCAGACATGCGCATCGCAAGGCTGGGCTGCCCGGCTCTGATGCTAAATTATAGTCTAGCAAAGGAGAAGCCTCCTGAGGAGGTGGGAAGTGATCGCAGCCTATAAATACCTTCCAGGTGATGTTGGAAATGAAGAAAGGGAATTATTCATGGTCTCCAAAGGTGGTAGGACGAGGAGCAGTGGCCTGGAGCTAAGGAAGGGAAAGTTTTTTCTGCCTGGCCATTAAGAAAGTGCCCTGCAGTTGAGCAGGTGGGCAGCAGGGAAGGGTCCCCGGGCAGGAAGCACAGGAGACGAGATGTTAATGGGGATGATGAGGGAAAGATCTTTAAACGACGCGAGAGGTCAGCCTGTTGACCCAAGCCGGTTCTTTCCTGGCCCTACGGTCTATACGGTGCCGTGATAAATTCCTGCTTTACCGTGGGCATTTTATAGTTCGCCTTAATGGCTAGGAAATCTCGTCACTTGACTGCTCCCCTTAAGACGAGAAGGCTGTATGTGATCCTCGGGTTTAAGCAACAATTCACTGTCTGCGAAGGGATGATGCCTTTTTGTTAGCTTCCCTCTCCAAGCTTTGGACTCTTGAGGTCCTGGCTCTTCTTTGCCACCGATTTTTTCCCTTTCTGACCTCGCTCCAGCCCTGCTGCCTCGCAGATTTGCACAAAAGGGGGTGCTGTGACCCCTTTTGATACCAGCCTGGAGAGCAGGCATCAGCCGCCGAAGGTGCGGAGGATGTTGCTGGCAGCAGATGCGTGCAATGCTACCAGCCCTCCTGTTTTTACTGCAGGTCTCGTAGGTCTCATCAGACTTGATGTTTTTCTTAATGTTACTGGCATCCTGCGATTGCGCAGGAATCTGGGCTTTCATTTAGCAGCAACTTTTTGATGCTAGGGTTGCAGAAAAAAAGCACGGAAATACAACTGGAGCCTGCAGGCTAATAAAACCAGCCCATCTTAATTATGACCGGTTTTATTTTAGATGTCAAAATGAAGGTTTTGGGGCAGGGGGGGCGTCTGACTTGCAGCAGCGGAGGGATGGAGGAGTTTTAAGGGGTGCGGTGCTGTGCTGGCGTGGGTCGTGGTGATGGAGGGGGAGCTGGGGAGGTGCGAAGCATGGGGAGCTTCGGCTCATCCCTGGAGGGGAGCCGGCCGTGCTGGATGCTTTTATTTATGAAAATCGGTGATAGGCAAAGGAAGGACGGCGTTGGAAGCGGTGCCAAGGCTGGGTGGCTGTGTCCCTGCGCTGGGGACGAGCAGCATGTCCAGGAGCGATGCCCCAGCGTGGGGACGAGTGGGTGCTGGCAGCATCCTTCCAGCTTGCCTTGAGGCCGCCCTCCCCAAGGAACCTCCACCTCTCCTTGGACTGAGTAGTACCTAAACGCCAAAGGAGCACGTGTCCCTTTTCGGAGGCTGTTACAGTAAATTGTTAGCAGGCGACGGCGCAGCAGAGGAACTGTCGCCATCGGCGGCTTTTTGTTAATCTGATCTGAAGGGTTCCCTTGTGAATGCATCTGGAGCGGTCCCCCCCCCTCCCCGCGAATGCAAATTGTGGTGTGCAAGCTCCTGGTGCTTTTGTCAGGTTGGAGGTAGACAAGGGAGGCCAACGCGTGAAAGATTTTCATGGCTCTACCCGGGCAGTGTGTGCTCCCTGCTTTTGCATCCGCATTTTTTTTTTTTTTTGCTTTGCCCCCATTTGCCCATTCCCAAATACACGTCAGGGCACGGCGAGTAAGGATGGAGAAAGCCATCTTTGAAACTCTGGCTGGGAATCTTCCATCAAAGCACGTTTTCCCCCAGAAAGTGCCTTTATTGCAAAACTCACGCACTTTCCAGGGACAATGTCCCATTTTTCCAGAGAAATAGATTTTCCATTGGGAAAATCTAGATGATGGCTGGTTGCCTGGAAGGAGCTCAGCGGTTTGGCTGTCTGATGGCTAAGCCAGGAGGAGTTGTTCTTGCTGGCTGGGGAGACCTGCTGGGAGGAAGGGGGGAACCCCCCAAGCCCACCTGGAGGGCAGCTTGCCATGTTGTGTCCCACCTAAAGGGAGTCGGTGAAACTCTTCCAGGAGCTGGGAGCTAGCTGAAATGTCCTTCTTGCTTTAGCTGAAATGGTACTTCCAAAGGGGGAGTGTGGGGGGGAATCTTTTCCATGGAAATTTTACTTTTGGGGAATTTCTGCTGAGAGGGGGAAGTTAGGGGATTATATTTTTTTTTATTTAAAAAAAAATATATTTGACTTTCAATGGATTTCCATTTTCTAGCCAGCTCTCTGTAAGATGCCATTTCTGCAGGCAGCGTATGACTTTTTTCCCCTCAGGAAATTTTCTAATATCAATTTAATTTTGACTCTCACAACTGCATCTATTCCGCGGGGAACCTACTCTACGGCCTCACCAAGAAAGTGTTTCCTCTTAGCTGCAAGTTCATTTTCCAGTTTAAAAACATCATTCAGCCCTTCCTAATGAAAGATATAATCAACTTTCAGGCTTCATGGCTTAGCTTAGCCCCTAATGGAGATGGGGAAGCCATTCCTGCAGCAGCTCAGCCCTTATTTCCCATGGCAGACGTTGCTCGCACCTTGCAAAGGATGGGTTTCCCTGGGTGAAACTGCACCCAGAGGGAGTAGAGCAGGTCCACGTGGATGCAAACCCCACCCTGGAGATGCGGTCTGGCATCCCGCAGGGATTTGCCCTCCTTTGTAATTGCGGTGATGCTGTTCTCCGCAAATTCTGCATGGCTTCTGCAGAAGCAGATGATAAAGAATTTGGCCCAGCTAGACTTAAAGAAAAAGAAGGGGAAAAAAACCCAAACAAACCCCAAACCCAACCAACAAAACAGCAAAAGCACAGTTTGCGTCCCATCTGATTGTATTTTCAAGCCCACACGTCTGCTCTGCATAAATGTTTTTGGAGCACCGGGGGGAATAGTCTCTTGTTGCAGTGACGTGCTGTGCAACAGAAAGGGTTTGGGTTATTCGGAGACCTTGCTGAATTACACCACGGATACGGTACCGCGCGTCCCCTCCTGTGCCCGCATCTTCCCATCCGCCGCCTCGTGAGCAAGTGGAAATACGAATGCAAATAGCACCAGGCAAATAAAATCAGGTGGAGATACGGAGCAGCAGGAGATCTCTAAGGCACATCAGGTCTGTCTGCCCGGCTGGGACTGGGCTGCGATGGGCTGTTAGGTTTCCTTCCCCGCCTCCGTTCAACCCTGAAGTAGCCTACAAAGAATCAAAATTTCAGAAATTGAGAAATAAACAAAAGCTCCAAGTCCTCCTCCCTTTCCCCCCACAAAAAACAGATGAGCCAAGGGAAAATTTTAATTTAAATGTTTGGGTACAAATTACCTGACAATCCAAACAGAGAGGCGCTTGGAACCAGCGCTCCAGCTTTTCATTCAGAAAATATTGAAGCATCTCGACCTGACAGTTTCAGAACTCGCCAATAAAGCTTCTGAAGTGAAAAATTAATCCGAAGTAACCTCTTTTTCTGCTTTTCAAAAGCAGATTGGCTTTTGATGAATGCTTACACCTCCTCGATAGATCCCAGTCAACCGAGCCCAGCTCTTCCCCTTTGCTGGGTCTGAATCCCCGGAGCATCGCAGGGTCGGCATGCCGGTCTGGGCGTTAGCGATGTCTCCGGATGCCCGGAGCATTTCCGTTCCTTCCTCCTCTCCCTTTGCTGTCAATCCCTGTCTGTCCGTCCTCCTTGCAACAGTCAGGTGTCTCTTGCTGCCGCCTTTTATCCCTCTGAATCTACTTCATGGGATTAGGGGTGAAATGAAGGGTTGTAGCGTATAATACCGGGGCTGTAATTACCTTACAAATACAGTGTAATTACACCGGGGTAAGGCTTTTGAATAACCTCATCACCACCCACTAGTCCCTATAGCTGGAATTTCTCTACATTTCAGCTGTAAGGTTACCTACATCTCCACAATTGTGGCTTTGGCTTCCTGGTCACCATGACTGAGTGTTTTTAGCATTCAGCAGCACCACTGATATTGCACTTACGCTCTAATTAATTTGCAGCTATGGAGCTAGCCTTGGCGTTGTACGAGTGGAGTGGAAATTACAGGTGTGGAAAACGTAGCTACCGTGCAATCATACCGCGATCGCTGGGTAATTGCATCCCCCGTGCTGTTAGCGCGTAACCACATTAAAGTTTCGGTAGGACCTCCCCTGGGTCTGTCGGCACGGGTTTCGGTTAGGCAGACGGAGCCGAGCGGCAGCAGGTCCCTTCGGCCAGGCGTTAAACCTCCTTCCCTAAAAGGCTGTGGAACAGCAGCTTGCCCGATCCATCCCGCTTGGGACTTGGAGCCCATCAGCCCAGCCTGGACGTGGCTCAGTGACACCACTCTGCAAACTCCAGGTCCGGCTTGATGAGCGACCCAAAGCTAATTGCTGACCCCCCCCTCGGGTGTCTCCACCCCCCCCAACTCCATCAAAACGAGCGTAGCCGTTTCCCTGCCTTTTGGAGCTGGTTGAGATACGCAGGTGACGAGCGCTGTAACATCATGGATTTTTATCATTATTAAGCTCCCAGCGACTCTTTCCCTGTCTGCGTAACAGGACTAATGAAATGTCCCCAGCGCTCCTGGGAGCTGGGAGGACAATTTGGTCCGGTTCTCTGTCGCATTTGGAAGAGGCGAAACGCGGGTGGTTGTTATTTATTACAGACCTGGTTTACTTAGTGCTGTGTTTATTGAGTCTGTCTCCCACTCGCAAATGCCGACTCCAGTTCCCAATGCCAGGGATCCTTCCTGCCGCCGCTGAGCTGCCAGCTGGACTTGTTGTGGACTCCGGCTCAGGACAGTGGGCCAGGTTCCTCCCTGGTGTAACATCATTGACTTTAATTAAGCTACACCAGGGAAAAAATTTGGCCCGCTTCGTTTGCTAGCTGCGCGCTGGTGCCAGTCAAAAGGCACGGCGGGTGCCAGCGAGGGCTTTGACAGCCCAATTTCGGCGTGGGACAGTTGTTGGTGTGGAGCACCGGTGTCTGGTGATGGGGAGAGAAGGGGGAATCAAACCACGTGCTCATTGTAGGGCTGCACATCTCATGGTGTTCCAGGTTTCATCTCCCTGTCTTCTTCCCTGACTGCCTGGAGGTGTACAGAAAAAAAGAGAAGAAGGGAAAAATTGGGCAGCGGATCCTTAAATAATACGAAGGCTGTCTCAAAGCTGCCTGAAAAGCCGTCCAGATCAGACCCAATTTGCTCATTACATGCTTGTAATTAGCATCGGGGATGCGTCTTTAGAAGCAAAGCCTTGTTTCCCGGTGGCAGAGTTGACCTGGTGACGGACACCTGGCTCACCACCGTGATTTTGGGACAACCCCCTCTCTCCTTAACCCATCCCTTGCAGGGTCCTGAGTCCGGCAGCCCCAGCATCGCCGGTGAGAGTCATTCCTGCCTCGCCTCCCCATCCCCTCCCGAACGCTGCCCGGAGGCGGCCGCTTCCCGGCGAGATAATTCAGTTGCCTGGTTCAAAGCGGAGTTAAAGTTTCTGTGCTGGCAGATCTGGGGCAGAGTTTAAGAGCGTCTGTGTTTTCTCCTGTGCCGTCTGAAGTGAGGCACATCCAAGGCTTGCAGCCCTTGGCTTTCATCCACCTCACCGCAGGCATTTGTGAACCACTCTCCTCTATATCGGCTCTCCCGGTTTAATGTTTCCTGGGGTGTTTTAGAGAGTGGCTCTCACTCTCTAAATGCAGGGTCTTTTTTGTTTTGGTTTGGTTTGGTTTTTTTTTAAATATAATTGTGGGGTTTAGTGCATCTTCCCCTCGGTTTGCTGAGAAGGGTGGTGTGTGATGGGATGAGGTGGGTGCAGAGGGATATATCCGAGGCTCAGACACACAGAGCTTTGCATCTCCCACCATCTCCTCTGTAGGGCTGAAAGACCTGCCACCCTGCTTGCTTCCCTCCTGGCACGGGGTCCTCCTTCCCGGAGGCTTGTGAGGTCCTTTTGTCCCCGTGTCTGCACATCTCGGGTTGTCTGAGGACATGGGGTGCAGGGAGCAGCAGGTTTGATGACAGCCGGGACACGCAGGGAAAAGCTGTGGTGCAAACAGTTGGGAACCGATAACTTGCAGCGATGGCTTTGCCAGGAGGAAAAAAAAAACCAAAACCAAAAAACCAGCAAACCCACAAAACCCCCTGTAAACTCACTTTGGATTGATATTCAAATACTCCTTTCCGTGTGGGGTGTGTGCTAATGTGTACGCTGATGCTACGGCATTGTGGGAACAAAGTATTCAGGTGATTCCTAACAGAATTTGGGTTTCACAAGCTGCTTGGAAACAGAAGTGCAGCGTTAGGAGCCTCTTTCTCCCGGGGGGTAATAGCTGGCCCCGAGCTGCTCCGCAGGGCTGGATTTTGGAGCCCCCAGCCCCTCCTGCCCTTGGTCCCTCTTCCACATGTGCTGACCGGCTCAGGAAGAGACGCAGCGGGATGTGCAAGGCTGTTTTCAAATGGCAGCTTTGCTTCTGCTCTGCTAATGGCCCAGCTGAACCCATGTCAGCATCCCAGCCCATCCGTCCCCTCTGCTCTCCGACCGGCACCGTCGGCTTCGCGTCTGGATTCCGAGTCGAGACTCACAGGCCTTTATTCCCACTGAAATGAGCAGCAAATCAATGCAGGCCTAATAAAAGATGATTGGAAATTGCTAATAGGAGCATGGGAGGGCAGCCCTGCCTCCCGGAGCCAAGATGAGTATGGATTTTCTCGTGCCAGGGCCTGTAAACGTTCCTGAATTCCCCGGGGAGCCCCGGATGCTCACCTTCTCCCTTTGCCTTCATCGTTCTCCTGCATCCTTCAAAAAGGAGCCTGCTAATGGCAATTAGCTAGATTAATTAGCCGGCGGTGAAGGAGTGAGCTGGGGCAGGCTGCAAGGAGCCTCTGGGCGACAGCGTGCAAGATCATCTGCCCTGCTCCTGCCCCGGCCGGAGTTTGGTCCCCATCCCGCGGTACATGTGGAGGGGATAAATTAGGCCAGGGAGTCGGGGCATGGACCGGAAAGGTTCTCGCCGCCTTGGTGCTGGGCTTCAATTTCGGCTGCCGATAGCCGCTCGCGCCAGGCACGCTTTATTTATGGACTCGCATCTTCCCCCTCCCTCCTCTCCCTCTGGCAGCATCGTGCCAGCAGCCACGGTCCCAGCGCCCCGCAGCATCCTGATCACTAATAGATCACCGCCGATAAACACGCTCCTCTGCTCTGTATTCGGCAACCGAACCCCCCTCCTGCCCTTCGTGTTGGTGCTGCTGGGGAATGATGTATGAAATCCAAGTCGGTTTGATTCATAGGAGTTGTGTTCACCTTGCAGAACAGGCTGTCACAAAAAATAATAAACCTCCTTGTTTTAATGCCCGGAGAGGCTGTTGGACGGGCGGCAGGACGGGTTTAGATCCTCTTCCAAGGAAAGAGGCGCTTTTGAGAAAGACTGATTGCAAGCCACGGGATGGCTGCACAAACGGTAAATAATAATTAAAGCTGTGTCTGGAGGCTGCGGTGGGGAGCAGGGTCCTGTCACGCTACGCGCGGCGCTGATGCTCTGACAGGGACGCGATCCCTGACCCACGGTCCGGAAGGTCTAAACGGACGTTGCAAAGAGCAGGGGGTTGCCAGCGAGAGGTGAAGCGACCTGTCCCTCGCCACCCAGGAGGAAAGGTGGCACGGTCCTAGATGCCGCGGTTTGCTAGCTAAATCGTGCAAGGATGCCGACCAGGACGGTTGCAATTTGTCATCGCTTACGTTCAAAGGAGATGCAAAACCCTGCTGGGCGACTGCTCGCCCCTTGATGTATATAGTCCATCACTTGATCGCTTTGAATTTTTCTCATGCCACAGCATGGCCTTTCCTTGGGCCCCAGCCAGCTTTCAGGAGGTATTTTCTTTGGAGTAAATGCGCCAGCCCAGGCTGTCCGGTGATTAGTTTCTCCCATCCTCCGTGCCCTGCAGTGGCCCGCACATGCGCACAGCGCCGAGGCAAAAAAGTATTAATGGGGGGAAAAGTTAACCACGTTTATTGAACTGCGAAAAAGGTTGTTTTTATATCCCTTTATTGGAATATAAAGACAGCTTTTATAACCTTTTAAAGGGGCATAAAAGCAGCTTGGAGACTAGAAAGCTCGCTCCAGTTGAAGGCAGGCAAGAAGAGAGAGGGAAGGGAGGAGAGCAAACATCTGCTGTGCCCTGAGGTCAGAAGCAATGGGGGGGGTTGCAGATGGGACCCCAGGTCCAAGCCGGATGAGGTGTCGCCTGTCTCGGGAAGGTTTGGAGCCCTCACTGCTATTAGCAGCCCTGGCTCTGGGCTTTGACACATGTTCCTCCTCTCGGCGACTGCAAAGCTGGTTCCTCGCACCTCTCTTGGGAGGGGTAGGTGTCGTACTTAATGAGCTAACCTCTTTTATTTCATTTTCCTCCCCGGTCCTCTGTGAATAAATACTGCTTTGGCTTCGTTCCTCCTGGAGCGAGGGAGAAGGGAGTCTGTAAAGATCTCGCTCTGAGGCTGGAGGGAAGGTTTGCTCTGCAGACTGCTCCAGCCTCTCCCACGGCACCCAACCTCCCCGGTGGGACTGCGGGACTCCGAGGTGGACCAGCTCACAAACTCGGTGGCCCGGGCAGCCTCAGTTAATTTGGGATTCGTTTCCATCTGGGGCTGGCACGCTCATGAATGGCGTATCCTTTTGTTCCCCCTGCTGCCTGCAGCATTTTGGGGCAAGTGCATTTTGGGGCAAGTGCATCCCCTCCTCCATGGCACGGGATTTGCTGTCTCCTTGCTCATCCCAACCAGCAGGTCCGTCTGCTGGTTGGGATGCGGCTGAAAGCAGCGTCTTCAAAGCCAGGAGGAAGCTCCTTCCACCTCTTCCAGGGCTCCTGGACGCTGGTCCAAAAGCGTTAGGTGTTGCAGGTGGTTACAGCCCAGCCACCACAGTCCTCCCAAGACGGAGATGGGTTTTCTCCGTCCGGCGAGGGAGATGTGCCTTTATCCTTTCCTTGTTCACGCAGCGGTCGGTCTGACGCGACATTAAAAGAGGAGAGTGACCTTTACACCGGGCTCCAGCTCAGGGGAGGGGAGAGCTGAGCCCCCGTCTGCAGCAAGGCACATTTTGAATATGGATAGGTCGTGAGCCTCCGTTATCCCCATGCCATCTCCCAAATAATAAGCTTCCAGAGATAATGCTGTAGGGCCGTAAAGAGGAGGGGAACGGGAGCAGCTGCTTCTAATTTCGCTTCATGGGGAGGGAGGTGATGCTGAGAGCACCCCGCATTCTCTGCACATATTTTTCATCATTATAGGCAGAAATGCCAGAGTGGTGACAGATATTAATGCAGTTCACGCCGGGAGAAAATCTTCTTTCCATCAGACTCAATGTGCAGCAAGAGGGCAGTGCCATTTGCAACCCTAGGGAGGATATGTTTGAAAGGTGATGTGTTTTTTACCCAGGAAGTTTTATTCCAAGACAAAGTTCGGTTTGGAGAAAGGGCACCCGAAACCGTCCCGCTGGGGGCCGTGGGATCGCTCCCTGCCCGTGCCACGGACCTTGAGTGAAGGCGCGTTTGCAGCAGTGCTGGGAATTAATTCGGATTTTAATGTAACTTAAATTACCCTCCGCTGGCTCTGCAGCGGGCACGTGTGACCGTGGGGGTATCATTGTGCTGGGTGTCAGATCTTGCGACCCGGGGTCCCAATCTGCCCCCCCAGCCCCAACCCGCAGCGATGCCGGGAGGTTTGCAGAGTTGCTCTGCAGAGGGCTGCACTTCCTTGCGCCCCTCAGCCTCCTTTTATTTGCTTATCCCACTAAATATTCATCAGTAACATTTAAGACAAAGGAAAGAGATAATTACAAGGGGAGAGTTTTTTTGCAGTATTAAAGGTTAACAGAATTCTTGGCATTTGTGCCTTGTCGATCTCCATGTAATTATGCTCATTTCCCAGAATTCAGAGGCGACCGTGCCTGTTAACGCTCAAAGATGGTACCCCGGGAATTAAATTTATGAGATCATTTCTCAAAATCTTCAGATTCAAACCAAGCATCTTGCTTAATGGCATGACTATTATTAATATTATTCTTGGATGCATAGTGCCGCGAGGGTCAGAGGACCAGCGGCAAAACTAAAATTGATACAGGCAGACAGCAGCGCGCCTGGCTTTTGTTCCCGGGGAGCGCTCGAGCAATTTGGCAACCTCAGCGCCTCGTGAAATGAGACTTAAGGCTGGCAAAATTTGGTCCCCGCAAAGGTGCAGGCGTTCAGGTTTGAGGTACATCTGAAAAAGCTCCTTTTTGGCTGGGGCTGGTCGGGAGTTGGAAAGCAAAGCTTGCATCTCACCGCCCTGTTTTTGAAGGCGTGTGATCCAGGTCCAAAGGCAGCTGCAGGCAAAAGGAAAATCAGCGTCTCCAGGAGAGTCTGGTTTTTTTCAAAGATGCCGAACAGTGGGCTGGGGTTTCATGGAGAGCTGCTGAGTGTGCTCGGTGGTTTGAAAAGAGGGATTTTAGGGCCTCGGCTCTTCATATCTGCTTTTTATTGAACTTTGCGGGCTAAATCAAGGTATCTACTCCGCTCCCGGCACCTGCACTGCCTGGTTTGCACGGACCGAATGGCTTTCTGGTAGGAAAGGGCTTTGCTGGGGGATATGAGGTGAAGGTGGATGTGGTGATGGGCCAGCATCAGCCAGGGACGTTTACCTTCTTGCTTCCCCCTCGGGCTTAGGATGTGTGCGGTGATACCCGGATGGGCTGGGGAAGGCTTGGCTTGCGTGTCTTGTTCGGAGCCATCCTTGCTGCGCGGGAGAGGGCACAGCAGCTCTTGGAGCTGCCCCTCCGAAGGGTTATCCAACGTAGAGCTCACAGATGCCCCCACACTGTGGGCAGAAGTTCAGGGCGGGGAGAAGCTGGTGTCTTCATGTTTAGGGGAGCCGTGTTGGAGGTCCCAACTGTCCGCGGTGGGAGGCAGGCCTGGCTGGCTTTGCTTTTCAGCCTGTTCAGCTTTCTCACTCTTCCCGCGCTCGCTTAGTCCTGTTAAAGCGCAGAATGGATTGAGCTGCAGAGCACCGGGTTAATGTCATACGCTTATAAAATGCTATTAGATGGCTAATGGCATGGTTTTATCCCATGTCGTCAGCTGGCTCTGGCACCTGATTCATGCCGATCAAACGCCGCTGTGGATGCGGAGCGAGCGTAAAGGATGCTTTTTGGAGCGTTAATATAGCAACGTAACCTCACAACAATGCAACGAGAAACAGATTTATATATAACCAATATTGATTTCTACCAGGGATCAATTCCAGGTCATAACTTTCACTGTACCAGCATGGCTCAGTATCTCCTCGATAATTTTTTTAACTCCCTGCATAGATGTTTAATATTAAGGCTGGACATGCAGGGGTGTCGCTTCATAAACGCGCACGTTGGCTTGGCTGGGCTGTTGTAAAAGGCTCAGATGCTGAGAACCGTGGGAGAAAAGAGTAATCCAGAAGGAAAAGCCAGGCCTTGGGGACTGCTGTGCATCCCCCCCCAAGCTTGTGTCCAAGCCGCAGCGCTGCCTGGCCCGTACTTCAGAGCATCCTCAAGGATGCTGTCGTGTATCTCTGCGTGTATTAGGGATGGGGTATTTTGGGAGCTAGTGATGAGGCTTTCCTCCTCCCCAGGCCACCTTCCTCTTCCTCAAGAGGTGTCTTCTGGGTTACCTCTTGAGATGTTGCAGGGAGGTGAATCTTTTGCTGATTTTGGCTTTGAAGCACCGGCTCGGGACAGACTTTTGCAACCTTTTGCAGGCGAGCTGGTCCTCCAGCCCCTCGGCTACAGTGAGCACAAGGCAGCACAGCTCAGCCGGGGGTGCCCTGGAAGGAGTTAACTCGTACTTGAAAATCCCAGGCCTCTGAGCACGATGAGAGCAAGCGACAAACCCAAGCCCAGCGGTTTTTTAAAGGGCAAACAAAATGTTCCTTTTTACGGCGAGGAGGCTGGTGCAAAGAGCAGGCAGAGCAGGGTGACGGATCCCGGCGCGGCTTTAGGGGGAGGCTCCCAAAAGCAAACTTCATTTGAATTTAATAGGACAGTTACTGTAAGTTTATATAAATGCCAGTTAAATATTAACGGCATCTTTAGCGGGGATTAATAGGGTCTCCTGCGTTGTTTTGAAACCCTGTAAAGAGGGTGCTGGTAGTCGCTGCCTGCCTTCAGGGGATCGAGGGCTGAGTGCCCGTGAGGATGCTTCTTGCATTCAGAAAACTGGCCTAGAAACGTCCCCAATCCGGCAATTTCTCCAGCTCGGCGCTGGAATGCCTTTGGGGCGAGAAGGGCTCAAAATGGCTCCAGCCAAATAAGGCTCTCAATCATTGTTTCTTAATTGGGGCCACCGTTAACGAAGGGATAAATGAATCAGCGTGGTGAGGGGAACGGGAGCCCGCGTCCTTTGTGTCTGCGGTGAATGGTTGTAGACATTGAGGGCTCAGTAGTTATTCAGAAAAAGCTCCCCCGGACTCGTGTGTCATTCACCTGACTAATGCTGAGAAAATTAAGCATTTTTTTTGCAACTCTGGGCTTATTGGAGAATAACGTGGTATGCGATAGCACGAATGGGGTTATGAAATCATGTTTTCATTTTGAAGGAACGAGAATGGCTCAAGCATAAATTATGTTTCTGATCATATTTGGCAATTTCAGATTAAAAATAAATTTCCACTTTGGGGTTATAGATTGCCATCTATCAGCTTCGTGAAAAGGAAGAAAGGAATTAAAAGAAAAATCTGGCTGTACAAATTGCCTTGCCTATGACCTACTTATTGAAAGTAATTTTTTTTTTTCTTTCTCCAGGAATGAACTCTTTTGGTGTGGGGAGGCGTAGTATTGTATGTATATAGGTTTGCAGGCAGGTATATAGGCACGGGTTGTATGGGAGAATTTGTTGACCATCCCTGCAAGCAGCTACATGCAAAAGAGACGCTAGAATTGTGCTAGATATTTCTGAGCAAGGTGAAAAAAAATGCAGGGATCATGATATTTTACTTAATAGAGGAACCTTAACTGCACTTCTGCATCTGGTTAGCAGCCTTTGGGACCGCTCGAATCTGCAGATTAGACGCTTAGGCTTGGTTTTGCTCAGAAAGCCTGAGATTGGGGCAGCATTTGCTGGAAGAAGCCGGGGTCCATTGCAGCAGGCTGCGGGAAGCGCCGGCCCAGGCCAAACACTGCTGTTCTTCCCTGGGGGTGGGTTTTTTGGGACCGATTTGCTAAAAATCTTAAAATGAAAGCCCCAGCTGGGCGGCGGGAGGGCCCACGTGAGCCAAGGATAGAAAAATGTTTACGGGAGTCGCTGTGAACTGGCACTGCCGCCTTTCACCCCGTCCAATCTCTTTCTAGAAAATTGAGTAAATATCTGCTGAAAACAGTTTTGCCTGGCTGACAAACCGCCGGGCTTGCAGTCTCTGCCCTCTGCTCCGCCTGCAAGTCTCCCCCTCCCCAGCCATCATCTCTCTGATCGCTCCGATAGAGATGCTCCTCTGCGAAGCAAACCCGCGGGCTCTTCCTCCTTCTGACTCCTTCCCTGCCATCTCCCCAGGGAAAATCCTTCCCCTGCTTCCATCCCTGGCGCTGCTCCTCTTCCCGCCGAGGTCCTGAGCAATGCCAGCCCCTCGCTTCCCTGCCCGTGCTGCTCGTGCTACCCTGTTTGTGGTCTCTGCCAGGAGAGGGGGGCCTTTAGCCTTGCTGGAAAAAAGGAGGTTGAGGAGATAGATACGGAGATAAATAGATACCTAGAGTGTGCCTGTGCTTTGCTCCTTCTGTTTGTCTCCTGCCTGTTGCTCGCGATGGGGAAAAAAAAGCAAAAAAGACTTTTATGTAAGTAGGAAGAAAGGGAAGAAGCTGAAAGCAAGAGGCTGCGTTTCGTGCTCGGATAGGTGCTGCTTTGCAAGTGGCTTAGCCCGTGTACGGCAGACTCTTCTTCTGCTGTGGTCAAAAAGCAACGAAGGAAAAAAGGCGCTCTCATCCCCAGAGGAGGCTACAAAGCTCTCTTTCTCTTGCTGCTGAACCTTCACAGCTGGACTCAGTTGCTGGCTCCTCTGCTGCTGGAGCAACTGAATTATTTAAAGGAATCTTGATTTCGTTTTCTCTTTGCTGTTTTCATGCGTTGTGTTTATTGTCTATAGATATTTTTATAGTCTGAAGCAATTACAGCTGTCAGAAAAGAGACGAGCTGTGACAAGCTGATTTATATGTACGTCGTATGTATGCAAGAGAGGGAGAGCCGGAGACGGGGAGAAAGACCAGGGATTCTGCTGGGCTTTAGTATGCAGGAGCTGGTGATATTGGATTTAAATTCCCTGGGATTTTCAAACAACACTGATGATCTCTTAACAGTGGGCCAAATGCAGCCCTTTTGCAAGGGCTGAAGCTGCTCAGCAGGTCACGTTCTGCCCCAACCTTGCACGCTTTCAGCGTGGGCAGGTGCTTTCTCTCGTGATTTAAGATGCTCCTGGCAATCTGGGCCCGAATGCTGTGTTAAGAGGTTAACTGGCTGTGGTTATTGGAAATCCCTTTGGTTTTGCTGACACAGGAGACAGTCTCTGCCCATCCAAAGGAGCGGCCTCGCAAAGAGAACGAGCTCTTGCGTGAAGAGCGTGGCAATGGCTTGTAGGTCCCGTGCACGAGGGTGTTCCTCAGCAGCGAATAGGTGGCACAGCGGGGTCCCCATCCTGCCGGGGGGTGCTTGGGTGCTGCAGGAGTCAGCAAAAGCAGCATCTTTTTTTCTTCACTGACTCGTGCACCCTGGTGCAATGCCACAGCCCCATACAAGGAGTTTCATCCTACCACCGATGGTCTTCAGAGACCCTTCCCATGTAATTTGTGGGCCCAAAGGATCTGCTGGAGGCAGGCGTTTACCCCTCCCCTGCCAGAGCGGCTAGGAGCAGAGCGAGCTGCAGAGATTAAACTCCTTCTGCCAAGACCTGGGGAACGCTGCTGTCCCCTCTGGGGAAACGTAGGACTGGAGGCAGCACGTCCCACCAGCGTTAAATTCAAGGAGCAGAGAGCCTTCAGAAGAAGAAGAAGTAGAGAGACTTGCAAAGCAATCCCCTTCTCATATGACCTATCAGCATGCACAATAATAATAAAGCTTTATTTGATTGAGTGTTTCCTCTGCCCGGCACAGCTCATAATGTTTTAGAGATTAAATAGCACAGTTAGTGAATTAAGCAGTAGTTTACAGGGGATTCGGAGACTCCAGGGATTAGTAACGGGCTATGGATCCTTTCACATCTAGGTCACCGGTTTGAATCCAGCTCAGGTTGGCAGCAATTTCAAAAAAGAAAAGAGAAAAAAGAAAAAAATTGGTGCCATGTAATAGCTGCAGAGCATGCGGTGGGGAATGGAGGGAGGGAGGATTTTTGGATAAGGTCCCATGTCGCAGAGAAGTCATCAGGGACAGTGGGTGGGGGAGGCCCGGTTTCCCCTAATGTGGGGCTGCCGCAGCTCGTGGGGGGCTTCCAGGGGCGCAGCACCCCGAAAGCTGCGTCTTGGCTGCTGCTGGTTCCGCACTTGCTCAGTGGCTCTAGGAGTTTGTGCTCTGAGGATGGCTCCCCGGCACCTTTTACCAGCATGAAACTGTGCCTGGAAATATTAATGTGTTTAGCCGCTAGCGGAGGGAAGGAGGAATTACTAGGCATAAGCAAATGCGATATTTGTTAAATTATGAGCTGATAAAAAGTATGCGGGGACCGTGCTCGCAGCTGGGGAGGAATTCGCCACTTAAGCTCATGCTGTGTGTCGGTGAGGTGCAGAGGACCAGGAGGGCATGCTCCTGCCTCTCCTCATCACCAGCTGCCTGACTTCGGGGGGGGGGGGGGAAGTGTCCCGTGCCTCAGTTTCCCCTCCTGCATAGTGGCTTTGCCGCCTGGGGAGGGGCTGGCGCAGAGGTAGAGGAGGGTAAATGTTAGAGGTAGTCCGGTGCTGGCTGCCGGGTGCAGGTAAGCATGCCGGGGAAGCGAGGGGAAGGGGTGCGGGGGGGTCCTGACATCCTGTCCCCCGAGGAGCGTGGTGCGGCGGGGGTTAAAGGCTGGCGTGTGTGAAGCGTGCGCCGCCGCTCCGCTCCCCGCCCGCGGGTGTGCGGGTGTTGGGTGCGTGCGGGTGTGCGGGAGCCAAAGTGCCGGTCAGTGATGGAGCCGCTGCCATGACAACCCCGGGAAGTCAGCCTGCGCGCCGCCCAGGGATGCTGCGGGCCAGCCGCGCCGGCGGGGCTGGGATGCTGCTGCCGCCGCCTCGCCCGCTCCCCCGCGCCCCGTCCTCCCGCCGCTGAGGGCAGCTGGGGGCTCCGGCATCCTGACATCCTCGCGTTCTGCATCCCGGCGTCCTGACATTCCCCCCCCCCCATCCTGCATCCCGGCATCCTGCATCCTGCCTGGACCAGCCCGCCTTTGGGACCCGACAGCGGGGCTGGAGGAGAGGAACTGTTGGGCACCTGGGAGGCCTTTGCCCGCTGTGCCTTCTTGCGTCTGGACCCGTTTGCTAGCTCGCTCCGGGGCGTGTTTTTTTGGTTCTTACTGGCTTTTGGACTGCTCCCGCTCCGCGCTGCGGAGGGGAGCTGCGAACTCGGGACAAGTGTGCGGGAGCGGGGCGCAGCCGGGCGGCTCCCCCGGCGCTTCCTCGCCCAAGTGAGCCTCGGACTGCTTCCCGGGAAGAGCCGGCTCGCCCAGCGTCCAGCACCTTTGCCACTTCTCCTCCTCCTCTTCCTCCTCCCCCCCGGCCCTCCCGTCCTCCTCCCTCACCCAAGGATACTGGGGACTCCCTCCGGATGCCGCTCGGCAGGCTCAGTGCTCGCAGGCTGCCTTGCCGGGGGCTCTCCTGATCTCCGTGGAGCTCCGCATCGCTCGCCCCGGTGGTTTTGCTCCCCCCCGTCCCCACACACACGCACCCCCTCCCTCCTTCTCTCTCCCCCTTCCCCCCCCCCCCCGCCCCTCTTTTCGCTCCTGGTGGCCTTGTCGGGTGTGTTTTTTGCCTGTTGGAAAAGTCCCTGCTGCCCAGGATGGGGGTCGGTGGGTGCTTAGCCCTGCCCTGGAGGTGCCTAGTCGTCCTCTGTCTCAGGCTGCTCTTCCTTGTGCCCGCAGGAGTGCCCGTGCGCAGCGGAGATGCCACCTTCCCCAAAGCTATGGACAACGTGACTGTGCGACAAGGGGAGAGCGCCACGCTCAGGTAGGAGCAGCTGGATTTTGGGCATGGGGGGCATGGGGGGGTCCCGCTGCACGGGGAGGGCGGACGGTGCCTTGGGGGACGTGACTCAGTTTCCCCATGGGGGATGCATCATGTGGATTGGCGGTGCAGGACGGGCGCTGGGCAGCAAGTCGAGAGGGGGTTTGGGCGCCAGGGGATTGGGCTTTGGCTCAGCACCCCCCGAGTCGTCTCCGGGAAAGTTACTGGGGGATGAGAAAAAGGGAGTGCGATTCTGTCTTGGCCCCCTGCCCTACACCTGTGCGAGGCACGGGCTCGGCTCCTGCTGTCGGTAGTCATGGCTCGGGCACTTTGCCTGCGTTCGGTGGGGATAAACACCGCTCTGCTCCTGGGGTGCAGCGCCGGGGGTGCCTTCATGCATGTCAAACCAACCCAGCCTGGGAAAAGGGGGAGTTGTTGACACCCCCACCGCCGGTGGGGTTTTGTGCCTTTTCCCCATGTCCAGAGCTGCTGGGATGAGGGGGGTGCAGGATGGGGCTGGCTCCGGGTGGGTGGAGGTGGATGCTGCCCTCCTTAAAAATTCCCTTGCTCCGGAGGCAGGGGGTTGCTGCTACCTGCCAGCATTAACTCTTTGGGGTGGGGGGAAATGCGGGGCTGGGCGTTGCACCGGGGTCCTGTCGCCTGCAGCAGCAATCTGAGGGGGTGCAGGGGCCACTGAGAAAACCCTAATTTTGATGGGCTTAACTTCTGGGACATCTTATGCCCAGATACCCGTCCCTGCGCTCGCAGCAGATGGGTGCAGTCATCCCAGAAGAGATCCTTGGCGAGGATGTTTGATAGGGACATTAAAAATAAAAAGCCGGGTTTTAATTGCAGCGCTGGGAAGCGGCGCTTGCAACTCCGGCATGCTCGGGAGTGACTTTCCTCCGCCGGCGCGTTGCATAGGTGACACTAACATCTGCGGGGCCAGCTGGGTGTGTGCGGTGAAAGCCGCACTCCTGCTTTACGCCAGCGAGTGGAGCAGGGCCAAGCCAGGGCAAAAAATCCTAAGGAGGTATTTCAGCCAGGTCTCTTTACACGCAGCGAGAGGACTTAAACCAGGGGCTGGGTTTGGCCCCTGGAAACGTGAATCCCCTCCCTATTTATTTTCTGCAACTCAGCTGTTTGCAGCCTTTGCATGTTCCCAGGAGGGGTTTTTGTCTTGCGTCATGGCACGACTGGGCAAAGAGGCTTGGAAATGGGTGGCTGAGGGTGAAGGACGGGGTGTCTTCACTTAAGTATTTGTTCCCCCGCCCAAGCTGCGGGGGGGCGGGGGGGGGAAAAGTAGATCCTTTCCTGCTGGGCTCTCCCAGGCACCAAAAATCCTACAGATCTTGCGGTGGGGGTATCAAAGAGGGAGGGGTTGGGCTTACTGGAGGTCTGGGCAGCAAAATACTCAGGAGGGTGGCAGCAGGAGGGTGGCAGCAGCAGGGTGGTACGGGCACGGGTGCTCTGCAAACTTACTGGAAGGAGGTGAATTGCTCCTGCCGTAGCGGGGACCTGCCCGGGGTTTCTGGCACAGACCGTGCCAGTGCTCTGCCCCAGCACTGGGTGCTCGTCTGGTGTCGTGGAGAACAAAGGAAAGCCAGGGTGAGTCAGCAGGAGGGATGTTTTCCTTCTGTCCGTGAGGCCTGGCGGGAAAGGGGACAAATCCTGCCTCTGGGAGGTGGTGCTGGGGAGGGAGGGCAGCGGCTTGTCATCACCCCAGAGCTGCCGTATGCGCATCCCAGTTCAGGTGGGGAGCTGGGCTGGTGGCAAGGGATGTCCGTGTCCCTTGGCAGGTGCCTGGTCAATACAAGCGTGCCTCGGGAGATGGGCACGTGGGCTTTGGGGCGTGCAAACACCGCGGGTGATGTTCCCACCGTGCCGATGATATTCCTGCTGTCCTGCCCCCAGGGTGGGCATCGCTCTTGGAAATTAATGGCTTGCTGCTGCTGCCGGCTCAGCGCACTGGTTTGGTAGCCGGAGAGGTGGAGGACTGTGTTTTGCACGGGAAGTTTGGGGCATTTTCCTTCTGGTTTGAGGTGGGAACGATTATTCCGGCAGGCAGTGGTACCTTGCTGCATCCCCGGGTAGGTCCCAGTCCCCGCAGCCGTGCTGCGCTGTGGCAGGAGCTGAGAGGAGAGGAGCACGTGAAACCCACGCGTTTCCAGAGGAGGAAATCAAGGAAGCTTGAATCTTCCTGCCCGCTACCCTCCCAGCCCGGCTCCTGGCGCAACCATCGATCTGTTGTGGAGGAGTTAACTCATTCAGAATAGCAATGGCACTCAGAAAGGTTTCGTCGGACCCCGCTGCTCCCGGCCACCTCCTGCCCAGCACGCAGGCAGCAGCCCTGCCCTCTCCCCGGCCCTGAAAGGGTGGCGCTGAGGAAAGGGTGCACGGGAAGGAAAACAATAAATAGGGTCTCCTCTTTTCCCACTCATTTCCATGCGAGGTGGGAGGATGGTGAGGCGTAGCCAAGGATTTGGAAGGAAAGAGATGTTTCTAGAGGTCCCTCCTTGGTTTTTGACAGCTGACAAAAGGGAAAGCAAGCTGAAAACTTAGCAGCAGAAGTTGCTGGTTCTCTGAAGCACTCAGAAAGTTCTGTCCCCTGTGAGGGAGGGGGCTTGGCTGTTGGAAATAGGTTATTTTATCTGCAGTGGTGGGGCACTGAGAAGCCCAAGCTGCTGTTGAGCAGCAGTGCCGGCCAAGGAGGCTCTTTTCAGCTCCGTCCCTGCCACCCCTCTGAGCAGAGCTAATTCAGTGCCGGTGAAAGGAGATGGATTGACAGCTGCGAGGCAAACCTGGCTACCCTGCATCTACCAGTAGCACTCAGTTTAGGACCAGAGTCACCAGAGATGTTCAGATATTTCCTTCTGTCTTGCAATGCCTGCTGAAGGGTACAATCCTGTGTCTTGCTTCGGTACCAGCACTTTAGTCGCTGTATTAAATTTAAATCTAGGGTTAGACCTTGGGTTAGAGCTACTATCTGGGATAGGAGGGGCAGGATTTACCCCTGGATGCAGCGAAACCCACAGGAATAGGAAAAGGGTGTTGAGTCCGACAGCTTGGCATTTTACTGATGCATGCCTTGGTCCCTGAGCTGGGGCTGCTCCTGCTCTTGGGGTTACACTGAGGGCTCACATGTATGCGAAGGTCAGAGCTGGATGTCTTGCTGGATCTCACATGGCCCCATCGTGAGGATGAGGCCGGTCTGCATCCCTTCCCACCGTGTCCAGACAGCATCTACCCTCCCCAGTAGCGAGTGGTTCATGCTGGAGAAGACCCGCGCTGAACTTTCATCCAGCGCTTGAACCGAGTCCAGGCGTTGCTGAGACCTTTGGAGCAGTTCTCTCAGCACCAAAACAAATGGCTTGATTATGATTTCACTTTAATTGGCATCAGTCAGCGCTTTCCACGGCGAGGCTCTGACGATCCCATCAGCATGCACAGGCGTTTGCGTGGTATCCCCCCAAATTTGCCGATGCCCCGGGCAGATCTGGCTGTAGGGCGAGAGCCACTTCTCTGTACATCTCCTCTGGTTTTCTTGGCAGGGGGATTCGATGCCTTTATTCATTCCCCCTTTGATTCTAACGCTAAAAGTCAAATCTGAGTTTAACATGAGGCAAAGCTTTTTTTTTTTAACCCTGATGTTTCTTGTGGTTTCCACTCAGGCTTTGAAAAGGGCTGTGCACTTTGCCACTAAGCTCCACCATGGTTTACCTAAGCCTGTTTTGCAAATTTATTTTGCCCCTGTTGTGCTCTTGAAATAATTTTGGAGAAATGATAACTTGGCGGTGAAACAAAACAAAATCAAGCATGTTTGTTTGATGGATGCAAACAGAAAGTGCTTGTTTGCGAAGCAGAAAAGAATCTTTCTCAGAAATGAGTCTGTTTTCTGCGACTCTTTGCTGCCCTATCTTTCCCCCTTTATCCACAGGAATTTGCCTTTTTGTGTTGTTGTTGTATAATGTGAAAAGCAGGGCCGGGCTCTGATGGGTACCAGCGTGGTGTGTTCCAGCACACTGCTTTCTCTTGGCTCCTGGGGGATGCTGTGCGTTCTCCCCGCCGTGCCGAGGGAGGGCTGCTCCGGCCGGGGCTTGAGCGATGGCAATTCTCCGCTGAGGTTTTGGGCAGCTGCCTTAGTGGTTTGCAGTCGATGAGTGCAAAAAGCCTGCCAAGGAGCAGGGGAACCCATTCCGGGCTCTCTGTCCCCAAAAAAGCGGTGCTCGCCATCCCCGTAGCCTCGGGGCTGAACGATGGGGGGCTCGCAGGGCGCTGCCGGGCGCTCGGCGTGGGGCTGGGCTCCTGGTGCAGATAGGGAAAGCAAGCCAGGGCAGAGGTTGCACACGAAAGGGTCCAGCCGTGATTGCTAAATCTTGTCTGGTAGCTCTGCGTCCGTTTTGCTCGAGGCTCCCCACTCCCTCCTTTGCTGGTGGTAGGAGCTGCAGTAACCCCAGCGAGGGAGTGTTGCTCGTCCAGCCCTTTCCCAGACACCGGCACCCCCGAGGACACCCCGAGTTACGTGCTGCTCGTGGCAGCACTCCCATCTCCTGCCCTACCCACCAACTGCCCCATCCTTGCACAACCACCAAACTCCTCGTGACCGGATCAGCGTGCATCTCCCTCCCCAGGGCTCAGGCCCGTCACAAGCTGCTCCCGTGAAATATTCATCCCATTCTGATGGTCTCCGAGCCCGGTACCTGGTATTTTTTTTTGTCCTGCTGCAATTATTTATTTCGTAGTGTCACGCCCAGCAGAGACCGAAGCTCCTGGTTGCTTCCCTGCCCACTTCCCAAGCCCAGACCAGGGGGACATAGCCTGGGCTTGCAGGCTGCAGAGGCCAAGGTATAATTACTTTGCTTTTCCTGATTACTGAGCAGCGAAGGACTTCTGAGCCCGTGGGCTTGTGTGGGACCAGCCCCAGTGGTCCTTGGGGCATGGGGTGAGGATGGAGCTAAGCTGCCGACTCATATAGTAACAACCAAAGTGTATTCTCCTGACTCCTTCAGTATCCAGCACGCTCACTTTCTCCTTCAAACCTCTCTGCTTTTTGTTCCGGAGGGTTAGGGGATAAATTCAGGGCTGTGGTGACCCTTCCTATGTTAAGGTGAAGGAGGGGGAGAGCGTGTTCTCCTGCACCGGCGCCCTTACTCAGGAAATCAGTGCAAATGAGAGTTAGGACTTGAGTTTCTGCTCCCATCAGAGCTCAGTGCCACTTCACCCCTGCCTTTCTCCTCCTCCCGTCATTGCTGGGTCCGTCTTTCTGGCCCAGGTTTCCTTTCCGTGTCCCTGGAGATCAGAGGGGCTGCAGAAGCCCCGAGCGGTGCCCACGTGCGACGCTCGCGGCTGTTTGTAGCTTGCGAGTCGATTGCTTTGCTTGCGACGGCATGTTTTTGAAAGAGGAGTTTATTGCTAAAGTGACATGTCAGCAAATCTTCGCCACCTCTCTCCCATCTCGGAGATGGAATCAGCTTAAAGTGGGGGAAAAAAAATTGTCATATGCATGGATTATTTTTTTTTTTTTCCTTGAGTGCAATTTCCATCTGAGATGAGACAAGCTCCTGATTGCTGTGCCAGAGGAGGGTTTCCCTTTATAGCTCTCCTGGTAGAGCTGTTGCCTGTAGTTCAGTGGAGCTGCCTGGGCTGGGGTCTCCTAGGGGACAAGCGTGCCTTTCTGGAGCTGTCGTCTCCATTGTAGGGTTAAGCATCTCCGACCTACCAGCTCTGGAAAGATTTAAGTCAAACAGATTTGTACCTTGCTCCTCTGGGATGGGAAGGGCTGATGGAGAGGAGGAAGGGAGGTCAGAGCAGCTTTGCAGGTGACAGAGCTGGCCAGCGGAGAGTTGCTGGGGTGGCATTTCCAATTGCTAAGCCGGGTTTATGAAATGGAGATTCAGTTCTTAGCCCTGCTATCAACTCCTCGTGTGACGTTAGGTGCCCTCCTAGGTCCTATAAATGTGTATATTCGTGTGCAGCAATTGCAACACTTCCTTTCTCTGGCTCCGTGAGTCATCTGCTTGCACTGCAGTCTTTTTGTGACAGGACACATCCCTCTGTAAGGAAAATGCTAAGAGTATCGTACCGGAGGGCACCACAGATATCCATCGGTGTCCTGCCCTTGCTTGGAGTTTGAAGGGGCTACGGCGAGCATTTTTCAGCAGGAGGTGCCAGGGAGTTGTCATTGTGAGGTGTATGGTTGGGGTACCGCAGAGCTGCTTGGTGGGTGGATGATCGGTAGGTAGGAGCTGAAGCAAACTCAGGGATTGGGGCCAGCGAAAGCAGTGCCACCCCCAGCTGCGGGACTACTCACAACCCCAGACTCTGCTGAGAAGGCGCGCTCATCATGACCGTGAGCTAACCTCAGCCTGGGGGGTGACAGTCCAAGGGATGGCAATTGGCCTCATCTCTAGCTCTTGGCCATCCCCGCGCTGCCCTGCTTTGCCTTGGCACAGTCCTTTGGGCAACGAGCACACCGCTGCCTGGCGTTGCACATTGTGAACTGGCAGCTCCGTGCGTGTGTTAACGAGAGGTGGGTTGGGATGCGGGTCTTCTTCAGCTTGCCTAAATCATCGTCTCTTCTGCTGGCTTCACTGGAGTTACTCCAGCTTAGGCTGTTGGAAAAATCCTCTTCTCGACCTAGCAGAGTTGTTCTTTCCTCCTCCCAGACCCACCTAAACCTGCTGGTTTGAGCACAGACACCCTTATTTTCCTTCAGGAGGAAAGGGGAAAATCAGGAAGGAACTAATCTACGACCGCATCAGTGGGAGAGCGGGCTAATAGAAATTGTAATGAGAATACAGAGCCAAACAAACAAGCAAATGGGAAAATGCAATCCCACCAATGCAATAGAGAGATTTATGCCGACAAAAGGGCTGATCCAGTGCTCATTAATGTCACCACAAGTCTTTATCCTAACTGTAATGGACTGTGGATCAGGTTGGAAGGCAGCGTTTTAGGCTTGCTACAATATGCAAACTGTTAACGGGTTGCGCGTGGAACAGCAATGCGGAGAGCCCTCTCCTAAGAGAAAGAGTTTGCTCGTTGTTGCGTGCGGCACCTTTGCAAAGCAAATGGGAGACACCTTCTGCTCTGCTTAGGTTTAGTTTTCAGAGGTGCAAGGCTGTGAAGGAGCCAAGTCTGAGACTTGGGCGTAGCTGTCTGGATGTTGCAGCGTCTGCTGAAATGCCAAATGCGTCTTAATCATTAGTATATTAAAAATCTTGCTTTAAATAAGGATTCTTCAGCTGGCGGCGAGTGGTGTTGGCTCTCACCACCAGCAGTCATGCTGGGAAGCAGTCGTTAGTTTATATGCAAAGTGAGGAGGCAGAAGAGCAGATGGGTGGGTACGGTAAAGGCTGAAGGCAAACTTGACTTTGCAGCTGGATTCTCCCCTGGAAAAACCGGTGTCGGTGAGATGGAGACAAGGTCAGGAGAGCTGAGCCTGGTCTGGAGGTGGGGACCCCTTTGGGGAGAGAGCTGGATAGGAAAGGACACCAAGGGTCAAACAGGAGACGTGCGAGTCCAGCTCTGCATGTCAATGAGGACAGAGTAAATAAGGAATAAAACCACCTTCCAACATGAGCAGCTGGTGAAATATCACAGGTTTTTTTCTCCTAGAGATGGGCGATTTTGACCGGCTCTGTGCCTGCAACCTAAATGGCTCTGACACCTGCGTCTGTTTTATCAGACACATGCAGAGCCCCGGACATGATCCAAACATTCATTACTTTGGATTTTTGAGTCTGGTTTTTGGTTTTTTTTTTTCCCCATGATGGGATCATTATTTTCGCAGCTTTACATCCTCTGTTCAGCAAAACCCGTGCGTTTTTCAGACTTAACGTTTCTTACGCATCTCTAAGAAGCATCACGATAGAAAGCTGTTGGGAAAAGCAAATTCTCAAAGGTACTGAGGAAGAGGAGGGCAGCTCCAGGTTCAGAGCCACTGCCAAATCTCAAGATGGTTTAGACGTACAGCTAGGCACAGCACTGGTATTTGAAAGTGCAGTTGGGTTCTTACCCTTAAGTCCTCCAAATTCAGTAAATTATAGTTGTAGGGCTTTATGCCAGGATAATCTTTTATATCTTACATCCCTGTTCTTCTCTTACAGTCCAGTAGAAAGCTCGTGATGAGTTCAAAGGAAGACTGACCTAGGTGAAAACTCGAGCAAGTATTTTCCAGGTCTCTCGAGGTTTGCGTTGCAATTCAGTGGGAGCTAGGCGAGCACCTGCTTCTCGTACTTTTATTCAAAAATGTCAGGCTTGTACCGTTTGTTACCTAAGAAAATACAAATTTTTATTTCTGAAACAGATCTTTTTACTTAAAAAATCCATTTCTTTTTTTGCGTACGTTGACTGGAAAATAGAATTTCCTTGTTGGGAAAAGGGCAGATTTGGGTTTGGTTGAAAAAAATAGTATTTCTTATGTTTTTTTAATCTGAGTTTATGAGTTCATGGAAGCATCTTGTTGAATTTTAGAGGAAATGTTCTGATTAAGCTGAAGCGAGATTTGGGGTTTTAAAGCGTCTTATAGGAAATAGTGTGATTTTGATTTCACTCAGTCTCAGAAGGGAAGGATTTCTGGACACACAGAGTTTCCCTTTAGCTGAAAAAAAGAAAAATTCCCTGCTCATCTCTGAACGGCTTTACATTTTGGAGTAAATTTTTCCATCATACTTCATCGTCCCTATTGCTTTCTTCTAGTTGTAGGAGCAGTTCTGCTTCGAATCGAAGTTTATGTCGAATATATTGTTTTCCGAGGCCAAATTTCAGGCTGGCCAATGCACGTCGTGACCCTGTTTGCTCAGCAAACTTGCAGAGCGTGAGAGCCAGGGCAAAACGTGGCAGGGAGCAGTTTGGAGATGCTCTGATGGCGTGATGGGGTTTAGTCTTCTACAAACAGGAGGAGCAAAAGGTGTGTACTCGTGAAATTAAAGGAAGGCTCTCCCTTCTCTAGGTATTTGTGCTCCGTGGCAGGGTAGGACATGGTCAGAAGGTCAAAATCCCGTCTTGGGTTGTTATTGCTTAGTCATGGAGGTGGTTGGTTGAGGGAGATGCCTTCACTGGTGCATGTCAGCCGAGTGTCCTAAATTTCTCTGGTTGTCCTTGGCTCGCGGAGGACAGCAGCTGCAATTTCCTCGCTGGTTCGAAGCCAGCAGCGTGCAGACTGTTGACATTGCTTAGCAAGACATGGAGCCCTTCACCTCAGACACCTTTATGAGTCTGAAACCAGCGTGCCAGACACTTCTGGCCATTCAGATGTCTCACTTGGTGACCTCCATCCATTCAAGTGGCACTGTCCTAAGTAGTCTCAACAGACGGCCAAGGTCTGAAGAGATCACGGGGTGAGAAATATGCTTGTGGTCCTTCTAGAAAAGACAGAAGGCTTGATGGTGATGCATTGCGTAGGAGGAACTTCACCCACCCTGCTGGGACTGATGCTGCAGGGTTGGTGGGAGTTGCACCACGAGTCCCTTGCAGGTCCCGTGGGAAGGGGAGGTGCAGAGCCATGTCCCGAGCACAGGGCGTTTGCAGCCCGCGGTGGAACGGGAGGCTGAAAGCCTGCGGCGTGCGGAGAGGCGCCGCGGGGCTGCCGAATTAGTGCGACGGGGAGATGTCAGCTCTTCCTCTCAGCTTCCCTTTGCAGCGCCAACTGTCAGTAATTTAACTAACGTTTTGTAAATAAATGTGGCATTCGGACAGCTGTCACCGCGCCTGTTATAAACACTCCTTTTGTCACTAGAAGCTGGCAGTACCGCTCCGTTTCCCCTGCAAATGCAGCTACCACTGCCAGTTAGCTCCTGCAGCCAGGGCTGTCAAGGAATCGCATGCCGGCCGGTGGCTGGGAGACTGCGGCTTCGCGCAGGGTGCCCAGCGAGGCATTGCCAGGGCCTGGTGCGAAGGCAGCTTTTGCATCTCGAAAATAAATACGTGGCCTGATCAGCGAGCAAGAAAACCCATTTGAATGCGGCTGTAGGGCTGGTAGGTTCCCAGCCAGGATCCCGGGTGGTCCAGCTGCGGTGCCGGTGGTGGCACCGGTTCCTCTGCCATCTCGTCCCAGCCCTGTGGGAAGCACGGGTAGGATGAGATGGGGAGCTCAGCCAGACCTGGGGTTTGCAGCACCCAGGGAGCAATTTGGCACTGGCATCTCGAACGCTTTTCCCTTTGGAGCGTGGGCTCCTCGCACGTCAGGTTTCGGTGGATTCGGTCTCTCCCCCGGGACTGGGCTGGGCTTGAGCAGAGAGATCTGTCCTTTGAGCCCATCAGTCTTGCTCAGCGCGCGTGTCCTATTAGGAGCATATTCAAAACCTTCAGGCAGTCTGGATGCTTCTCCTCCTAACAAACCTGGCTGGAGAGGGGATGCTGTTGTCTTTCTCCTTGCTGAGAAGTCTCCATCCTGTCCTGCTTTTCTCCTCTCATCTTTCAGGGACCCTTGCAGCTCCAAAACCCCTCCCCTGGCCCATGGTGTTTCTCTCCCGGTATCGGGTGGTATAACTTTCATCAGTCAGCACCTCTAGCCTTGCCGTGCTGCGCTGGTGTGCGATGCAGGCAGGATAGGAATCAGCACATGACATCTCTCTCTCTCCGAGCTGCTGTAAAATTAGCTTCATCTCAAGTGGCAGAAAATGATCATATCCTCGCTTGAGGGCGATGAAGAATATTCCTGAGTCACCGCTAGTGATGAAACAGGCAGAAAATCCAGAGTGATACACAACTGCCCACTCAGTTTTAATCGCCGAGGCCATTTGCTGCTGCAGAGCCTTAAGACGCAGCTTCCTCCTCCTCTCCCTCCCTTTCATCCATCACTCCCCGGAGCGGCCCAGGCTGCGGATCCCAGCGGGGGCAGAGCGATTCCCCGTCCCACCGGCGAGGCTGGAGGCTGTGAGCATCTCCTGCTTCTTCATCTTCCCCTGGGAGGAGAGGAGGGGGTCAAAGCTTCCTTTTCTTAAAGTAATCAGAGGAAAAAAAAGATGGAGCCTGCCCTCCTCAGCTTTCCTCCTTCCAGGCTGCGATCCTGCAGCCTGGGAAAAACTCTCCTCCGAGCTCACCCGCATCTCTCCGCAAATTTTCCCTGCTGCCTCCGAAGCAGCTGCTGTGCACACGAGGACGTTTCCTTTCGTGTTTCTCCCCCCATCAGCTTTAGTTCAAAGCCATTTCCCCGGATTTTTATGTCTTGGATAAAGCCACCCTCTTTCCTACAACTGCCAGCTCAGTGCTTGGGAAACCTCTTGCCAAATTTGCTGGTGACTAAGGCCAAGAAAACCCTTCAAAACACTGATGATCAGAAGCAAAGTGCTGTAATGCTTCCCTTCCTTGCATATGCTCCCTGGCAGCATGTTAGCACTCCAAGCTCCTCGAAGGAGGCTTCCTGCAAGTCCTGCCCTGCCAGCTTCCCCCCAAAATTCAGATGGAAGCCCCGCCACGCTCCGGCTG
This sequence comes from Grus americana, assembly GCF_028858705.1. Lineage (NCBI taxonomy): Eukaryota > Metazoa > Chordata > Aves > Gruiformes > Gruidae > Grus > Grus americana. The sequence continues at coordinate 5,763,592 of NC_072875.1, forward strand.
GAGGTTGAAGGGGCTGTAAAACCCTGGCAAGGTTCACACGGGTCCTTCAGCTTGGGGAATCACCTCCTCCTTGGGCTCTTCCACGCGGCTCGATCGCCGCCAATCTGGTTCAGCATCATTTTGGGGGAAAACCGTAGCAATCCTCCAGTTTGTGCAGGCGTTTGAATGAATGCTCTCTTTTCTCCAGTCAGGGCTTGTCAGTATTTATCCCTTAACCTGTTTTTCAGATGTTCTCTATCCTGCAGATTTGCCGGGATATGCTATTCACACAAAACTCTCCTGGTGTCAGACTTCTGCTAGGATAGCTTAATAGCTTCTACCAGCCTGCGAGGGGACTGGCAACAGTACAGACGTGCAGGCATAAATGTGTCAAAGCAGGGGTTTTGCCAGCGTAAAAAAATATTGCAGAAGCTCACTCCCCCCGCCGATGGAGATTGCTGTACCAGCGAAAGTTTTCCGCACCGGTCGGCCAAATCCAGACAAGTTTCCGCGAATCTCGCTCTCTTCTCCGTAATCCCCGGCAGCTTTGCACGCCGTGCATTTATTTGTCAGCGCAAGCAGGTGCAGAGCTGCAGGACATGGGCTGAGCATCTCGCTTTGGTGGTTATTCCAGCTTACAGCCGCTTTATTCTCATGTCAGGCAGCGCGATCAGCGCTCCTCCTCGGCTTAATTTCCTTTTTGCCTCATCCCTTCCCCAAAAAGCGGAGTCTGGATGGTGCGGTTTGCGTTAGGTTTGGCAGGAACCCGCGAGACGAGCATCAAAATGTATAGATGGGTGGTAATTTGGGGGTTTTGAGTGGTGTAACTAACCACCCCCTGAGCACACTTGCGTTCTGCACGCGCCAGCCAGCGTCGCGCACAGACACCGAATTTTTGTGTGTGTTATATATTTATATACCTTGCGCAGGGCTAACGAACGGAGATCGATACACTACAGGGGGAGAGTAATTCGTGCAGATACTTGTCGGGAGAGGCAGGACATGGGGATAAAGCCAGCGGGAAAAGCCGTCCCTTGGCAAAGCAGCGACGGGGGCCGCTTTGGGGAGAGGTGGGGGGACAAGCCCCTTAGTAAATGCTCTAATTTTTCTCCGGGTGGTGCCAACTATTGCTTGTTTCTCCTGCTGTGAGTCCGAAACAGCCCCGCTAACCCCTGGCAAAATTGGGAGGATAACAAGGGAGGGAAGGCTGACTTTGTTTGTGGCATTTTTATTATTTTTTTTTTTCTGGTTTGGGAAGGAAGAAATAAAGTTGGATTTCAAGTGGGGTTGCTGCAGTAATGGAGGGAAATGAGAAATGCTCTTCAGCTGCCTTCTCCTTCCTCGCGTCCCCATAAATAACCCTTCTCGCTCAGAGACAGCTCGGCTCTTACTTAGAGGAGAGAGCTGGGTTTCGGCTGTTATTTTTTTTTACCGCAGATCTGCTCCCCGGCAGATGTGGCATTTGGGGACAGGCATCATTGCTGGCACCTTCCCCTCCACCGCCGGGTCGCTGATGCCAGGGAGGTCCCAAGCGATGGTGCTGCCTTGGTGGCAGTCCTGGCTTCCTTAAGTCAAATCCCAACGATGAGTGAAGCGTGAGCCTTTGGGGGGACGGATAGCAGCAATCCCAGGTGCCTGCTGCTGGGGAGATAGCCAAAAACTGCTTAAAATGCCCATAATACTCTGTGATCCTTCCATGTCCACCCTCTTTTAATAAAACCAGGTCCAGCCATGCGATAGCTTTACCCAGCAGTGAAGTGTTGTCCTTCTGTGGGTGAGGCAGGGCTTGCAAACTGCACCTGGGGACCAAGGGACAAAAAGTGTCGCTGTAGAGATATTTTTTGAAACCTATGGGATCTTCTTCTAAGGATTTTTGGCCAGGGTTCGTGTGCAGTTTAGCCACCCTCTTTCTGGCTCTGTTGCCTAGGTTCGTTCAGACCTTCTTTGAGAATTCGTGGGAGCGAGGTGCAGGTGGTGTCTCTTCCTCTGCGTGTCCCTTTTCCCCTTCACCATTTCTGCTCACTTTTGTGAATCAGCTGACTGATTTCGGTCAGGTTTTACGGAGGGCCGGGTCTTACATTCCTACAACGTCCATGAAAATAGGCAGGTAGCGATCGAGAGACCTCGTTAGTCCTCTGAAATAACGGCAGAATGAGCGCGAGTCTTGTACGAGACGCAGGAGAATCCGCGTGGGCACCGGCCGTATGCAAGACTCAAGGGAAGAGGGAGCTCCAGCCTGAGCTTGCGTCATTTAAGACGAAAATGTGTAGGAAACCACGCGTCCTCCGTGGTTATGTGTGGAGCTGCTCATTAAATGCAGCAAGGAGTCCAGGTGGGGAGGGGTTGAGCGCTCCAGATTGCGTGTAAGGAAAACCGTGAAGATGATGTTGTGTCGATGGAGACAGGCTGCCAGTCTTGGTGTCAAGGAGAAGAGAGGAAAAGCTCCGGCTTTAGTGCTTAATGCAGCTGATATCAAATGGGGGATGCTGCACTTTGCTTGCCTGAATCAGAAGACTGCAACAGCTGGTCGCTGTGGCATTGCTGAAACGGGCTGGCTCACCCTTCCCTTCAGTTAAAAAAAAAAAGAAAAAAAGAAGGGGAGGAAAAAAAGCAAAAAAAAAAAGCAAAAAAAAAAAAAAGCACAGCAGCAATGACAAAAAAAATAAAAAAGCCAGTAACTCGCTTTCCAGAAGTTCCTATTGCTGCAACAGGCAAAGCACTGGAGATAAAAGAAATAAAAAAGCGGGGGAAAGAGGGAGAAAATGCATTTATGAGCTCTCAAACTAACAGCATGCAACTCTCATATTATTTTTCCTCCTTAGCCTTTGAAACAGAACAACGGCCCGGAGCCTTCTCGGCAGATGGACAATGTGCGTGCCTTAACCACTTAACAGCCATTAGCCTAATTTCACGTACTGGAGCCAAATTAAATAATAAGTAAGAGGCTATGAAAAGCTGGTTTGGAGGCTGCATTACTGCCTTTCACTTGATAACCTTCTCATAAACAGATGCTCTCTCTCTACCCTATTAACCTTGTCTGAGAGCGGGGAGGGGGGCTTCGGCGTAGCAAACAAACCAGACCTTGGTGGGGAGGGGGGGAGGCGAGCCGGAGGGGCCAGATGTGGGGCTGCTCCATATTTCGGAGGCTCCTCTTGTTTTTTCTCCCCCGATACCCCGGCCGTGGAGGAGTCGCTGAGCAAGAGCCCGTTCTGCGGTTGCGTCCAGGTCATTTTAACGTGCCAAATGATTCATCTTGATCAGCGAGCCCATCTGTACCTGCTGGGTGAGGCTGCACCACCCGGAGCTGGTTTTGTGGACAAATCTGCTGTACTTGGAGGAAAGGGGAGATGCTGCTGATAGACACGAAAGGGGAGGTGGCCCCGTGGCTCGGTGCCTAATCCCTCCCCAGTTTTGGCTCGTGGGGGGCTGCTGCCTCCTTCATCCTGGGTGTACCGCTAGCTCGCCCTTTCAGATGACGTCATTTTGATGCTCTTTGCCTCTCCCCCCCTCGTGTTGAAATAGGAACAATAGCACTTGTCTAAGCGTTAGGAATTTGTGAGTGTTAGCGAGTTTGCAAAATGCTTTTGACGTTATTTTGGTGATGGGAGGGTGAGGCATTTGCAGGTGTGTGCGGGTTGCGTGCTTTGGGCTTTTTGTTTTGAGTTTGGTTGGGGTTTTTCTGCAAAAGATTTGGAGGTGACTGCCTGATTTCGGCACCAACCTCCCCACCACTAACTATTGCTCTGTGCTTTGCATCTCGACTTTGGGCCTTTTTAAGTTTTCAGGGGATTATAGATGACCGTGCAGCTATTTTTAGTGGAAGGTTTTATTTATTAAAAAGCCATCTTCCTTCATTAAAAAGATACATTGATGGGAAATAGATGAGCAGCTCTATTACTGGCGTGTAGCGTGCCGTGCAAGCCCGGTGCTGCCGAGATGATGTTCTGCATGCCCTCCCTTGATGCAAGAAATATCTCTCCCTGGAGCCACCCCAACTTTGGTGCATGAACCATCCCCTCGGTGCAAGGTTTCCAGCAGTTCCTTGGAGCCAGCAGCAATTTGACTTTCCTTCCTTGTTGGTTTTCTTCCTTCGTCTAAGTTGTCACGCAGGCTCTGCTTTTGTATGCAAAACCCATCCTCTGACTGGCATGGAAGCTGATAAATCCGGGTTTCTTACAAGTTTGCTTCATTTTGGTCCAAGTAGGAGTAAATGACTTGCCGCCTGCGGCGGGGACGTTTGGAAAGGCTTTGTGCTCTGTGGATTCTCTGAGGTTCAGATGAGGATGAATCTCATTTTTATGTGGCTTTTCCCTCCGCGGGGCACTCACAGGGTCCCTCTCCTGTACCTGGCTGCCTATCTGTACTAGACTTGCAGGTACTTAATGTCTTTGAGCCATCTGTTCCTCTGTCAAATTTAGTTAAAATTGGCCAAAGGCTTCACAAATTATTGGGGAAGATTGCTAGACAGAGGCACACAGGCAAAGAGCACGATTGCATAAGCTCATTCCAGTAGGAGTCAAGGCTAAAAATATATCAGGGTATGTTATTTGGAGGCAAGGCAGCTGGGGAGATGGGATCCACATCCAACCTTTCCCCAGCGTGGGGGATATTAGATTTGGGTCTGGTTTTTGGTACCGTAGAAAGTTCCTCCGTGGAGATGGACTTTGCTTTGGGTAGGATGTGCCGCCTTATATTTTCTTTCTTGTATCATGTGGCTTTCTGTCCAAAATAAGCCCCATTCACCCTTTTCCGAGGCACTGACCCTTACACCGAGATGCTGCAGCGGAGCTCAATGTGCTCCTGTCACTGGCTGCTTCACCTGGGAGTAAGTTTTAAAACCAGGATGTTCCCTGTCAGACCAGTCTTAGCTTTGGGCATCCAGAAATTAGGTGCCTGATCTCAGTAGGTCTTGGAAAGAGAGGAGACCACTCCATCTCCCAGAGTCGTGTCTTTTGTCATTGGGGGACATAGATGACCAGCATGGGCTAAGGCGAGAAGAAAAGAGAAAAAGCAAAGGCTGGGTGGCTCTCGATCCATTAGCATTTCTGTAGGAGCCTGGAAAAGCACGAGCAATCTGGGATACTTGCTCCTGTAACTGCAGGTGTCCGAGATGATGGATGTCTGCATCTGAGCGTGTTTGTCTAGTCCCCCTTGGTAGTCGCTGGAGAGCAATGGGCCTTTTTAGGGTGCAATTCATCCCAGTCTAAGGCAGATGTCTAAAATAGGTCAGACAGATTGTGTCCTAGCAGTGCCTTTTTCTCTCCATTTGCTATAAAACAAGGTCCAAATGGCTAACTTGCATGTCGAGGTGATAAATCCCAACCCAAGTGTTTAGAAGAAGCCATAGGATCAAAACAGGAAATATCTAACATTGATTGGGGCATGGTATTAGAGCCAGGAATGGGTGTTAAGTAGCAGGAACACACCTGATACTTCACCAAGCAGAAATGGGGGAAGAAACAGGATATTTTTTCGTGATTTTTTTTTTCTTTTGGATCCTGAGTCCATTTGCGTCTCATCCCTCTAACTTCCAGGAGACTCAGCTAAGCAATTCTGCATGTGGCTTATCATCAGGTACCTCACCCAGCAACCTGCAAGTTCATTAGTATTCTTTTTAGTGCTAACGAAATGTCCAAGCTGCATCTTTTCTGCATGAGAGGCTGAAACACCTTAGCAGTAAGGGAAAAAATCAGATTCCAGCACTATGGAGACCACCCAGAGCGCGGACCCCCTTCTGCCAGCAAAGCGCTGTTTGTGTCAGTATGGTAAAACCACAGGAGCAGAAAAAGGAAAAAAAAAAAAAAAGAAAAGAAAAAACCAACCAACAAACCCAAAAGTGGTCAGAAGAGAATTTTATCTTGATAATTGCATCTGCAACGGGGCCTCTGCCAACGTGGCAGATTGAGCTGAGGATCTTCCCACCCTAACGCAGCCGTTGCTGCAGAAATCCATAGGAGCAAACATCTGCAGGTAAAGAGGTAGTGTGGAGGGGTAGGTTAGGGATGCTCCGCTTTCTCCTGCCCCTATAGGAACCTACAGGGCTCCTTGGCTCTGCTTCCTGTGTTGGGTATCGCGGGTGCCAACTCCTTTTCTGGCCGGGGTGGCGAGCGTGAAAAAGGCAAGGCAGCACGAGGGCCGCGGCTGTGCCCTGCCTGCCTAAGAGGCTTTCATTGATTTTTATTTTCTTCAATGGAAACAGAACTGACATCCATTAACCAGCCTCTCGGCCTCTCCAGAGCAAGGGATGGAGGCAGCAAAGGCTTTAGTGCTGATTTTTTCTCCTAGGCTTGTGTGTTTCTCTCCTGTTGCTCTTTGCTAATGCTCGGCAGCTCTGGCTGCAACCTGGGAGATGTAGAAGGGTTTGAGAGCACAGCAGAAGAAATACGAGGTGGAAATGAAGCTGCCCTAATCTGACTCATCCCCAGCGTGTATCTGTGTTTTGGGAGGCCCCCTATTTATTTAACCAGCTTAGACATCCCCAGATAACTCTCTGAAACAGCTGTGGGAGAAGATGGATGGGAGAAGCCATGTCTTCTGGCTTTATTTGGCAGCTCTGATGCTTTCGCTGCGAGTCTGCGAAGCTCTCCCTTAGGGATGGAGCACGGCCAGGCTGTGAATAGCGGGGTACGGAGTGAGCTCTTGGGGGGTGTTAGGTGCTGGGAAATGGGGTGCTGCTCCGCTAAAGGTTGCTCCAGACAAAAGGGTTTCTCTTCTCTGCAGAGGTTTTGTTTAAGAGAGGCTGGAGGTGAGAGGGGCTTGAGGCTGGGGGGCAGCAAGAGGCAGGATCTCGCTGCAGAGGTGCCCGAGATGCTGATGGCTTTATCTGCATCCTTCCCGTCCCCTGGGAATTATCCCAAATCTCTGTGCGGTTCTTCAGAAAAAAAAAAAAAAAAAAAGACTTTGTCCTTTCTCAGGATCTGCGGCAGGTGGAAAAGAGACAAAACCATTTGTGGTTGAAAATGGACTTCTTAAAGTTTTGCGAAGTAAATAATATATATTTAACATTGTATATCTATATATGATGTAGATTTATGAAGCTTATGTATATTTTATATACACACATTTGATGTTAGATATTTAATGTCTCCTGAATTCTCAGCAGAATATTTTGCTCAGTGTTCTGTTTATTTACTTTTTCCCCCCCTTACTTTTGGTGTTCTCGTTTCTCATCGCTAGCTGTCACTGTGCAGCTCTTCAATAACTGTGTTCTGTATTCAGTTGCAGGGTTTCCTTTGGGGGGTTGGTTTTTAATATACTGTTTATGAAGAAGCCTGATTTTGGGAATGGTGTACGTTTGCAGCAGAACGTTTCTGCAGCAAAAGGGAAGGTCTCAGAAAAACAAAGGAACACACAAACAAAGGAGGGGGAAGAAAGAAAAAAAAAAAAAAGATTATTGGGCCTTTCTGGACAGAAATACCTTTGACATTTTCCCAGACTTATTAGACAGGTCTCGAGCTGACTCTGGTCTCCAGTTTCCAAATGTCTCTGCCTGGACTGGACCTCAGCTGCTGAATTAATGGCAAACCTCTTGTTGCTAGCCCAGCCGTGCTGCACCGTTCCCTACTGGAAAAACAGCCTAGGCTCTGGTTTTTAATGAAGGAGTTGTTAATGCTGCGGTGGGTGTAAAGGCTCCTGCCTTGATTAGGGAAGGACAGGCGCTTCCTCACTCCCTCACCCATCCCCGCATGCTTGAAAGATGCTCACAGTCCCCGTGCACGCCACACATCGATCCCGCCCCGGTTCTGGATGCTGGTGCAGTGAAGTTAATTAACTCCATGAAAGCATCTCTCCTGTAGATCAGGATCCTCGTCAGGCTGCTGTGTCCTTGGCTTTCTGGGTGGTGGGTTTTGTTGTTCATCTTGCCCTTACAGCTGCTCCAGCAACTTGATGGGACATGCTGCTGTAGCCAGCACGGGGCTGATGGGAGCGCTGGGATGCTATGTCCTGAACTGGGAAAAATTCAGATGCTGGAAATGGAAGCACTGGGAGCTGTGGGCTTCATGCTTGATTGCTTTCCTGATTGGTACCATAAAAAAAAAATAATAATGCATTAGAGAAAGAATGTTTGATTTAAAGAGTGCCTGGATGCCGACACCATCTCTGTTTGTTTTCCTTCCTTTAGCAGAAACCTTGTAAAATTTTCATGAAGCATTAATGGATCAGAGATTTTTTTTCTCAAGCAAATTTTACGAGGTGAAGGTAAACCCCTCCCCCTCCCCCAAAAGTCCAGTCCAGTTTAGTATTCTTGAGAAACGTAGGACGTGGAGTGCTTTGGGGTAGTCCCCTGAGCCGTGGCTTGCGAGAAGGGAGCACGGGAGTGGGAAGGGAGGGAAGGGCTCGCTCCCATCCCGGTGCGTGCGGTGGCGGTGCAGTGATTGGCCCTGGAAGGGGAGAAGCTGCTGGGAAGAGGACCAGGAGGGATGCAAATGTGTTTGAAGAAGCAGAGGGATGCAAATGTGGATATTCAGTTTGGTGTCGTAAACTAGCCCTGAACACGAGAACACGTGATTCGCCTCTCAGCTCATGGTGAAGGGCGTTTGAAGGTTAGTGAATGTCGGGGGGGAGAACGTAGCATCCTGGCCATCCTCACCTGGCTGTCCCTTCAGCGTGGTGGCAATATGCTAGCGTGCGATAATTTGTTCAGAAGTGGTGGATAAGAGGTTTCTTTCTTTTCTATTTTATTTAAATCTTCTGCATTGAATGCTGTCACCCTGCTTTGGAGGAGGAAGGCTAACCTGACAATCAGAGTGAAAACCCAGAGGTTGTGGATTCTCTGCCCAGCTCTGCCAAGGATTTCCAGGCAGGGCTGGTGGTAGACAGCCTATTTTACAACAGCGCCTCAAGCCATATCCCTTCAAGAGTTAGCTGGGTGAGGGGAGCAAACAAGCCCTGGCAGCAACCCTGCAGAAAAGCATGGAAAACATCCAGCTCCGAGGAGCTTAATGGGAAGTTATTAGCCTGAATATCCTCCTTATTGTGGAGGCTGGGCTGCCTCATCATCCTGACAGCCCCGAGTAATTGATGTCCCTTCAGAAGGAAGCCGAGCTGAGGTTTTGTGGTTGGGTGGGAGCCTTTGCTCTGCTCGACCTCCCTGTTGAGGAGCAGTTGGGCGTCATAACACCATCGGTGCAGCTCCGGGAGCTGGGCACGGAGCACCGTCGGGGAGCGAGCAGACATGGACAGGGAGGAATAGCAGAGGATGGACAGAGGGCACCTGAGGACACTGATGGCTCATGGTGACATTCATAGCTGGGGTTGCCGTTTGGTCATGCATTGAAGCCTGTGTTCAAGTCCTGTGGCAGAGCAGGGGGGAACATTCTGGCATCACCAGTGATCGCTCAGTTTGGGGGGGCAGCCCATGGGCCTGGCTTACTTCACAAATCAATAATCTGATGGAGCTTGCCGCCCCAGGAGATTTAGAGCCTGGCCAAGGATGAGTCGATTATGGGTTGAAGAATATCTGCAGTTGCCATAGGTAATGGGATGTAAACCTGCCGCTACTACTGTGATGCCGAGAACGTCTGTAGGGAGCTGTTTCTGCTGCTGCTTAGGACTTTTTGTTTTTTTTCAAAGAAAGTTTCATGAGCTGCTACAGAAATGGCCAAGATTTGTGCCTGTGTTTCTGGTAGGGATTCAGATGCATAGGGTGTACTTTGGTGGCAGGAATGAAAAATAAATCAAACACCTCAAATATTAACTCTTTCGGTGCTGGTCCCTGTATGGGTCCTCGTTAGACTATCCTATCCCATGTATTTTTTTCTGAACTTTCTTGAAATATGCAGTAGCAATCAAGGCAATTAACTATAATTGCAGAGAGACTACCTTGCGAAGGCGGGACACAGAAATAGGCAGGTAATTACAATGAGTTATAAATGGATGGTTATTTACATGAGGAGTGATGCACAGGGATTTAGTTATCGGAAGCGTGAACTGGTGGGTGCAGCAAAGGACAGCTGTCTGGGGTCATTCCTTTGAGCCCTTTGCATGCCGAGGCACCTCTCTGGTGCTCACCTTCTTCCTCTGTAACATGGGGAATACGTATTCACCATCTCAGGATCATTAGCAAGCTGTTAGGGTCTTTAAGAGCGCTCTGCTATCTTCAAATAAAATGCACCCAGGGTCGACCCGTGCTGCTGATCTCACCGGTGGCTTTCTCCTGGTTGCAATGTCCTGACCCCTCGTAGTTGTAGAGGAGTTGCCTTCCTGATGTGTGGGAAAAAAATATGCCTTTTAGGTCTTCTTTCCCCTTGGGGAATTTATGGGTCAGAAAGATGTAAACTACCTCTCCATTGCTATGTCTGCTCTAGGCAGGGTAATGCATCTGCTGTAAGGTCCAGCCATGTTTAGTTGTGTGCTGTGCTTTTCTAGGGTTGACAGGAACCTCACGTTACCCTGCTGCCACTTCTCTCTGGAGGAGCACTTTGTAGACATCATGCTCTACCCTGAAATGATTTTTTTAAAACTAGATTTGAAAATGCTGTTATGAATAAAGGAGGATGCCTTTCCCGTAGCAGCGACAGGCATCCTGAGAGAGCAACCATTAAGGCAAGCAGCTCGGAGGAGCGGTGTAGTTGGTCTCATTTCAGGAGACAAGGTACTTTGGTGGCAGGACATCTTGTGAGTTGTGTAGATTTCCTGGCCCCGATCTCCCCAGAGAGGCTTAAAACTTTTAGTGCCCTCTTGCTTGGATGTACTTAGCAACAAAGAGATTTCAATTATTTAAAGATACAGGAAGACGTGAAAGCCATTAGGAAGGGACCTGTGTGCCCCCCGGAGATACTGCAGTCTTCTCCATGCTTTCCCTAGACAGCTTGCAGGGCTAGCTGCAAACACCAGCATCGACGTAGAGGAGAAGAGGCATGTGGGATGAAATGAAGCGAAGGTGATAACTCCCTTGGCCTAAAGTCAGAGTTGGTTTTCAAGTGTCCCCAAAGTTTTGTTTTGGAATCGGTTGGCTGGGTGCAATGAGGGGCACCATGCACCCCAAAGAAAGGAGAAGAGCAAGGCCCGTGCTGTTTGGCATGGTTGATCCCAAAAGAGGAGACTGGGCAGCAGGGTGCAGAGGGTCAAGACGTGGTATTGCTTGTATTCGTCGTTCCTTGACTAGATATAGGACTTGATTCCCAAGGACAGTCGGTCCAGTGCCTTTAGGAATGCGATGCGTGGTGAGGGTCTTCCGTTCAGCTCCTCCCTGAAGGAAGATTGAGCCTGTGCGATACGCACACACGCACCAGGAGGAGGTAGTCTCGGCTGAACGCATTTCTTGGGTTGCGTTGACACGTCGTCTTAGTAAGAGCCTGAGTTTATGTGGCACCTCTTAAACCGTGGAGGAACCTCAACCCTTGTTGAAGCAAGGCATTAGATACTGTCAGGTTCGTATGGGCAAATGCGGAGCTGTGATGTGCTCGCAAATGACTCGTACTCTGTCTTACACGTTGCAATCCATTTTAGCAAGACAGACAGCAGGTCAGGACAACGTTACGCTTTCCTGTTGCTTCTGCAGGTCTCGTGGAGTTTGTTTCTATTCCTGCAGCTCCTAGTTATGCTCAGAAGGGACTACAGCCTAGGCTTGGCATGCCTTCCCCTCTGATCGCCTGGTGATTCACGCTGGAGAAACAAGATCTAAACAAGACCTAAGCCTAGCACCCTCTCGGTCAGCAAGTCCTGCTGACAAAAAGGGCTTCGTTGCCTGTGACACAGCTCCATCTGTGATACTTGTCACTGTTTTTCATTTTACCACAATTAGAGCTAGCCGGGGAGATTTCAGCTAAAAAGCTTCTTTCTTTCTTTTTTTTTTTTTTTTTAATACAAAGGAGGGCTGGTTTGAAGGAAGGTCTTTTAGGAAGCTGTTTCATGCACAGAAGGGAATTTCTGATCAGAGTGAGATCTTGGTGGTTTACGATGAGGTTAATCTCACCCACTTCAGCCCTATAAAACTTAACTCATGTCCTCAGCCTCAGCAGGGATTGCAGAGGAGCAAGCAGGTCGTCTTTCGAGGGGTACCTGTGCCAGTTTAGAGATGCTCTTCTTGGACAGTAGAGGAAAAATAGGCTGCTAGCTCGGGTACGGATGACCTAGGGCGAGATGGAGTCCTTCCCAGCCCTTCTGTACCGCACGGATTGAAGGGTGATCTGAGCGCAAGGAAATGCTGGAGGAGTTTTGGGCAGGCTGCCTTCCAGCCTGACCGCAGGAAAGCCCGGCTGCTGCGGCAGAGCTTGCTGTATCTTACACCGAAGCTGTAATTAGCTCAATCGCAAAGCCGGCGGCTGTGATTTAAAACTGTGCTTTTAATGCGTGTTCTCCACGGAGCACGTCAGGTTTGTTGTTCTCGTGAGCGTGGTGGCAGGTCACACTGCTGCAATAAGCCCCGTCATTTCGACAAGACTAAAAGCAAAGTTTTTGACTGCTGACCACGTTCCAGACAGTTGTTTTTTTATTTCTGCTGACAAAGGTGGTACTTTTAGTGTCTTCCAGATTTTGCCATTGTTCATTTTTAATTCTTCCTTCGTGCCTTTCTGTTGGCTGTCCTAAATTGCTCTGTGGGTGGCATCAGGTTGTTAAATACTGGGACTTTTCACCCCAAAGGTGGCTGCGTTTCACTGATGGGTAAAGCAACTCACTTGTTTATTAGCTTGTGTTGTTGGATCTGTCATGATGCACAAATAGCAAATGGATTTAATTACAATTTTAACTGAAATTAAGGTTATCGTGGTCAGAGTAGTGGGCTAAGGACACGTGAAATAGGTACGGTGGGTGACCAGCAGGTCTTCTCCAATTGCAGAGTCTCTTCTTCACGCAGAGCAAGTACGTTTGATTTATTACAACTGCGACTGAAAATAGTACTGGAGCAGTAGGAGAATTAAAAACATGCGTGGCATGTATATGATACAGAATAACTAATCTTTCCTGACATTTACTGTCAATCATGGGTAAGAAGAAGATAACTAACTCTGCCTCTCATGTTCTGTGGTCTACAGTCTTCAGTCATGAAGATAAATGTCAGGCATCAGCTGTCCTTTAGTGCAACCATATTCTGGCAGGCAGCAACGTTTCAACAAATTCTTCTGCTGGAAGGTGAATCTTTGTGGAGCGCAGATAACACATCCAAAATCCCATGGACTTTATGGGAGAAGGTTTTGGTCCCAAAAGAGATGGACCCAAAGTGTCTCCTGCACCAAGAGCTGCCTTGGTGGCCGCGGTGTTTGTCCCCACGAGCCAGATGGAGTTTGGAGGAAGCCTTTGTGCTGCTCTGGTTTCCGTGAAGTGCTTATGTCCTACATAGATCGGCCTTTGTAGGCAGTTGGACATGGGATCTCTCTTCTCGTGGCAGCCGGATCAGATTCCACACGCATTTGTACTGAAGAAGCAATAATGGCCTTTTAGGCCATCTGAAATCATTTCCCCACCCATACCAGAGCTCTCACGTTATTTGGGGGAAAGGGAAAGCATGAGAAAAGATGAAAGACAAAAAAGGCTCTTTATTTTTTGAGTGTGTCATTTGAAATGAGGGAGGGAACAAACACACAGTTCTTGTCATTTTAAATTGAACTGCTTAACTCGGAGTTATTTTGGTAAGGAGGTTCAAGTTCAGTCACCAAGTGGGGGAAAAAAAATATTTTGGGGCTAGTCTGAAGGGATTTGTTTTTCTGCTGCAGGGAGGGTAGAGGAAGCATCTACCCAGCTATGTTCTCCATGCAAAAAGAGCCAGAGAAAGGATGTGAGGACCAGGAGGGACAGAAAGGGGGATGTGCCCCCGCTTAACAGCGCAGGGAAGGAGCACGGCTGCTTTAGACGCCTGGGCATCATTTTGGGAAAGAGCCTATTGACATTTACAAACACTATTTCCCTCGCAGAGGTGCCTACAAGGGCAGAGTTAGCATTACTATTATTAATAATAAATAACAGTAGTACAGTAAAATGTGTACTTATATATTCCGTGTCGTTCGGTGCGTCGCCCCGTGCTTTACAGAGGAAAAATTATAAGCACGTGTGAGAAGGGTAAATATGAGACAGGGAGGCAAGGACTCGTAGGGAGATGAGATGGAGATCAAGCCGTTCATCTTTTTCCTCTTCTTGTCTTTTTTCTTCTTGGCTTCTATATTATAATTATGTAATTCCCAATTAACCGGGATCTGAGCACTATTTAGGGCTCACTGAGGTTGGTCATTTCTGTATGCAGAGTAAGTCCAAGGCGGGTGAAAAAGTGGAAGAAAAGGTCGTGTAACGCTCCCGTCATCCAAAAATCCGCTGGCGAGAGGGGAGAGAGCGGGGCTATCGCATTGCGAGCTACAAATAGAGCCGTTAGCGTGCCATCAGATAGCTGCCGGACATCGATAGCGCTTTATCAATGGGATAAAGATAAATGTGAAGATAAGAGAGTCGGTTTTGCCTTGAAATCCGCTTGCGGGTTACCAAAAGGGTTTGTCTTCACGTTGATTTCTTCATTCTGCTCCTGTGGTAAATGCCAAGTCTTGAAATCTTATTTATGGTGAAGCTAATGAAAAAATGTCCAACCGAGCCGGTGTTTCACCCAAAGGATATGAAGATTTTTCTGCGCTGTCTTAATTAAGTGAAGTAACAGGGAGACTTCTGAAGCCACCTGACAGTGTTTGGCTAGCTAATTCTCTCCAGCATTAAATTAAAAATTAGGAGCATTTAATAAGCGGGGTTAGGTGCCCCTTGAGTTACGGTTTCAGCAAGATGCACTTAAGCTCGGTCTTTCTGCGTGTTTTTGGAAGTCTGAGTCATATTTCCCAGCACTTCTCGGCAGCTGTGAGGTCACGAAGCTTTTTCGGTTGGGAGATAAGGTTCTCGTCGTAATCGCGTGATTCAGGGAGCTGGCGCTTTAAGGGGAAAGAGTGCTAAAAATAACAAGAATTGGTGACAAGATAGTAGCAATTTTTGGCTTTTTGTAGCGTGAAGGGCTGGTTGCCAGCCCTCCGGAAAGGAGTCAAGGGCTTCATTCTGCAGCGTGGCTCCGAAATGTCATTACCCCCGTGATAAGTTTGGGGTAAAAAAGAGAGGGGAGAGGATAGCAAGGAGAAGAGGCAGAATGAAAGTGGGAGAAAATAATGAGAAGAATGGGAAAGGGTAAATATTGTGAAATATTAAAAAAAAAGGGCAAGAGAAGCAGAGCACAGCAGGTCTTGGACTAGTGCTGCATGGGCTGGGATGTGTTAGACAAAAGGAGCGAGACAGAGCAAGAAGCACAATGACTTTAATTTGTAGGCAGAAACTGTTAAGAGAGAAGAGGAAAAAAAAAGAAAAAGAAAAAAAGGTGATTTGGGTTCTTTTATTCATTACTAACCATAAAAGGCCAGCGTTGCCAGTGGCTTTAAAATCCAGGACCCTATTAAACCTTCCTTGATAGTAACTCAGCACTCAGAAACGGAGTTAAAGAAGGAGCGAGCGAGTGTGGGTGGGAGGGAGGAGGGATGGAGGAGCTGGTGGAATCGAGGGGAGACTTAGGGCGAAGATCTCGCCTTTCTTCTGGCAACGCTTTTGGGGGATCAAGCGGCTCAGGCTGCCTGTTTGCCCGGAGAAGCTCAGTGGGACCGGCAGCATCCCGATGCCCCTTGCAAAGGAATCGCCCCGGCTGCAGCTCCCCAGAAAAGGGCTCTGCCCCCCATTCCCAGGTATTAAATCAGGATTTATGCCTGCTGCTGACAAACCAGCTGCAGCTCAGGGGAGGCTGCACTGAATGCAAGATGAGATGGGAGAGATCAGCAGATAAATGCGATGGATAAAACCAGCAGCAAAAGGTTCTTTGGATTAAGTCCCTTTATGATAAATAGCAAGCGTGTTGCTGTCTCCTTTGAAGTTCACACCAGGGTAAGGAGAAACACTGGCTGCGCTGGCCGGCCGGTTTGCAGCCAAGCAAGACCAGCTCTGGGCAATCCCCAGGTGGGACTGGGAGAGAGAGCACTGGGGGGAATGGGTAACATCCCTCCCTTCTGCCTCCAGCATCACCGATGGTCCCCCTGGCCCCTGTACGTCCCCAGGGACCGTCCTTCCCCGTGTGCCACTGCAGGCGTCTCCTTGCCAGCCTGCAAACCCTGCCCCACGTCCAGTTGTAATTAAAAGAGCTGTTCCCTGAGACCCAGCGACTTATTGATTTTGTGTGTGTGTGCCTGTGCGGGTGTGCGCTCCTTTCTCCTCGGGGGAAATAGAAGAAACCATTCATTTTTAAGCGAGACTCGGACGTGCCATGCCACATCCCTTTGACACGGGCAGAGCTGTGCAGCAGGGCGAGGAAATAACTCCCTCGGGAGATGCTCGCCGTGTAGCCGAGGGTGATCTCCACCCCTCCAAGGATTTCCCTTCCCTGCTGGGGTTTTGGTTCGGAAAGGTTGAAATACAGAGATACCTGCTCGACACCTCGTACCTAGGATATCCGGGCAGGGAGCCACAGGTTCGGGGAGCCTCTGCAGCCCTAATAGAGATGTCGCTTGGCTGGGAAAGGGAGAGAAGGAAACAGGGGTGCTCCCTCTCTCTTTGAGCATCCCTCCTCCAAGCCGACCCGGGGAAAACGGAGAGGCACGGGGAGCTGCCGCGATTTGCTGCGGTTCGTGAAGTGGGTAATCAGCCCTTTTTATGAAGTCCAACTCCAACCTCTTTGAATTTCACCCCGTGTTCTCCCTGTCGCAGAATAGAAACGGCTGATAAAGGTCTTATCTGGTTGCTGTGCTTGAGGGAATTGGTGCTGCCGGAGGAGCGTGGCTGTGACCAAAGCCTCGTTGGGGATGCAGCGCGCTGAGCGTGGCGGCGGGGGGTGGATGGAGGCCAAGGCAGGGGCAGAGCACGAGGGAACGGCCAGAGAGACGTTGCTGAAGTAGCCAAGAGGGATGGTGCAAGGAAATGCGTTTTGGGGTGAGCCGCTTTCCCTACGGAGTTTGGGAATTGCCTTCTGCAGATGCGCGCCTTCGCCTTTCCCAGAAGGATGCGGCGTGTTTGCAGGTTGTTTCTGAGTTTGCTTTAAAAGAAAGGTGACAAAATGCGAGATTAACCCGAAGAAATACGTGCTTCTCTCATCGCTTTCCCTTCCTAATGGAAATCCAGAGGATCCTGCCGAGTAACTAATCAGTCAGTGGAGGAGTAGGATCGTTAATGTGGCACAAATACGCATCTCGGTGACTTGTCTGGGAGAGACTAGACAGCTTCATGCTTAGTTATCGGTTTGAGAAGTGGAAGGAGATACTGGCAGCTTTGCCAGTGGTGAGGAGAACATCAGGGTGGGCGGATTTGGGCATTTGTATCCCTGAAAAAAACCCTGTAGCAGAATAAAGAGATTCTCGGGACATCTCCCTCCTTATAATTGTAAGGAGAAGGAAAAAATATGCTCTAGTCCACGAGGTCTCACCCTAAGTCAGACATTTTTGAAGGGGCTGAAAGGAGAGGAAGGAATCTCATTAGCCACCCTTTGAAAGCTTAATTTCAGGCGAGCCTGCCAAAGCGCCGGTCGCCCCTCGGAAAGGAAGCGCTAGCAAGCTCCGACGGCAGCTTTCCGTGTTCAGAGCCGAACAGCCTCGGAGAATATCTTTAAGTATTATTTGAGGATTTGGCCTGCTGGAACTGGGCAAGCTACAAAATCCAGATATTGTTGTACTTGGCAAGAGCATCGCGCTCCGTTGCAGAGGGGAGGAAGGCTTTGTCCTTTGCTAAAGCTTGAACAAACTTCCATTAAGAATTAAGCGGAGTCCTCTGCATTTCAGCAGTCCCTCGCAGCAATCTCGGATGGCTTCCTTCACGTTTGCCCTGCTTAGCTCACGGACATCTGCAGAGCATCCGTTTTCCTAGAAAGCTTTGCATCCATCTGCTCTGTCGACTTTGGTAATGGAGTTAAGAACCACCCCCCGCTTCCAGGGTGCGGAGATTATCCCGCTAATATAATTCAAGGAAACCCCTCAGCTCCCAGCTGGCTCAGGCAGTTGCCGGGTGATAGAAACCAAAAACTGGTCAATCTGGCTCGTGATGCAGCGCCTGCCATGGGAGATGACTCTGGAGCAGCGGTTTAAACGACTCCACCAAAGTTTGTCTCGTTTTCTTTCGATTTTGAGGCCGAATGAGCTTTTTCACTGAGGATACTGGTGTTTTGCAGAAAGGTCTGGGGAGGTCAAGTGTCTTTTTCCAGTTTGTGGAGTCAGTCCTCCAACTGGACCAACCTCGCTTTAGGCACAAAACCTTCTCTGCTTTTCCATCACCTGTCTTGTAGTTTCAGATGTTGCGGGGACGGGACTCAGGAAAACTCCAGGTATTGAGTTTGGAGGAGGGAGGGGAGCGAGTGATGGCACCCCCTTTCCAAAGCCGGTCCTGCAGCTCCGAGTGATGCCGACTGAAAGCTTCCCATCACGTGTTTGGCATAGAAAATTTTCCATGGGAGCATCTTTTTTATTTCTTTCAGGGGAAATTTTGCTCTGTAAAAAATGCCCTGATAAAAAACACCAAAAACAAAAAAGAAATACAAAACCATAGAGACAAAAGAAAAAGATATTGATTTTTAGTTTGGATCCTTCCAGAGAGGAGACTATGCAATCATGCAGTCCCTGTCTGCCTGCCTCACCCACTCCTTCCCTTCTGTAGTTTTTGAGCCCTTTGGCCAATTTCTACCCAATTTGACAGAAGGAAAGAGGTCTCAGAGATATTAAATTTCTATAAATTTCATTAAAATAGGTGGCTGGGTAGAAGGGACCGGCTATTACAGCAGCCCCATGAGACTGGGGCTCTGGCATATGCAGAGCCTTTGTTAAACATCAAACAGTATCCGAGGAGAAAGACTTTCTGTACAAGCAATTTCAGGGAAAAAAAAAATAAAAAAAATATCTTTGACCGGCCCTTGCACCTTACCAGCCGCCGGGGAACCTTGCTGTAGAGCCCTTGAAGGCCGTGTTACATTTGTTCCACTGACTGTGGATGGCTTGTTCATTCAGAAATGAACTTGTAAGTCCTCAAAATAGGTCAGGAGCGAGATGGAAGAAGCGTCCGGGTCTCATTCGGTCGTCTCTGCACCGGAATAAATTTCAGCCATCGAGATCTGGCCGATTTCTCCCTTCCCCGGCACGCTCTGCTTTCTCGCTCGGCTAAAAATGCTGAGCTCCAAATTGGGAATTGGTTCCGAGCAAAGCCCCGTGCGCCCGGCGGGGAGAGGGATGCGGAGGGGTGGGAGGAGGCAGCCGGGAAGGCCAACCAAAAGCTCCGTATTATTAAGATTTTTAGATATACAGTTTTGATAAAAGCTTGCAAGTAGCAAATTTGCTATCAAGCCTAATGTAGCATGGCAGATTTTGTCTGAGCTAGCAAAGGATCACATTTGCAGCTCCTCTGAGGCGGGGAAGTGGGCTCAATAGGCTATTTTCCACATCCATGCTCTGTTCCTAAAAAAAAAAGGAGGGGGGGGGGGGAGAGGGGAGAAGGAAGGGAAAATAAAGGCAATTTTTCTTTTTACACTTTACCCTGATTTTGCATGTGTTGACTATGAATGTTAATAGCCAATAACTTGCATGCTAAACGCAGGCTTTGCCATGGGATTTGGGTTTTTTTGCTGGGTGTGCAAAGTTGCTTAGGAACACCGACAGACGGATTGCAGCATTTTGGCAAGTCTGGCATGTTACCAATCTGTTGGCATTTTCATTTCAACCCTTGTTTAGTGGGATTAATACCTCTCCGCGTCTTTCTGCACCGCGCTAAAGCTGCAAGGCTGCTGAAGCGATGGAGGAAGGCAGCAGCAGCGTGTTCTGAAATATCCCTCAAAAGTTGAGTTTGGGCTTTTTTTTTTTAGTGAGATTACTCAGGAACTGATTTCTGCTATCTGAGCTTGGATTGAAAACTATTTATTCAAAAAGCAAAGTTTTGGGAGAGAGAGACGGTAAGTTCAGCAGTCATGCCGCTGGTCCCACCATCACCCAGGGAGGAAGCTGATACAGATATTGTCACTAGAGGCCCGTGAAAAAATTCCTGCTGGATTACAAAACCACCCGGTTTCAGCTCCGTGAGTTTGAGCAGGTTGTTCGTACGCCGGTCATAGTTTTCCTAAATCCATTTCGTATTCAGCTCGTCTCGCTAGCTAGTCAGTTTTGGTTTGCAGTTCACTGAGAAATGCTGCAAAGCCACCGCCTGGGCACCAGCTCGGGCTGTACGTCGCTGAATGTGTGACCCAGCCGGGGGTGGGTTTCCTCGCTTACCTTCTCAGAGCAATAAAACAGATATTTAGACATGGCATGTAGGAGACTGGAAGTTTATCTGTGCTGATATACTAGCATTTTTCTCATGCATGAAGCAGCTCTTCTTATTTTAGGAGACTGTGGCGTATTTTCTTGCTCAGGAGAGCATAGGGAGATGGCTTATTTTTTTATGGGCTCAGGCATGTGTTTTGTTAATGCCCTCTGCGATGTGCTACTGGTTTTATTTGCACCATTTGCTCTAATTCTGTGGCTTAGTGACCCAATGTGCTTCTGCCCTGGCTCGCAGCACCAAACCCAAGCATCCTGCAACCTCTGGCTGCGTCCCTGGATCTTGTATTATCCTTTTTGCTCTTCACTCCTTCCCCCCGTTTCTCTTTGGCATTTTGTACCTTGTACAGTTTATTAATGCTCCTTTGTCACTGCCTGCCTGATGGGTTTTCTTTTTGCTTTCCTGCAGCATCCCTAATCTCGCAGTCTTGGCTTTATTAAAGGGGGGGAAACAAAACCCTGCTGCTTCTGCTAAATCAAGTGGTGTTTGTGTTGGGAAATGAGAGAGTGATGCCATCAAACTCACTTATTCTGGAGATTGGCTAGGTTCGCATCCCGGCTGCTTGCAAATCGCATTTTGTGGAGCCAGGGAGCTCATTGCTCGGCAGTACGTCTCCCGTAGCCCGCGCCCTGCCCCTGGCAGGAGGGCGGCTGCTTATTTTTCCCGATATTTTAGGAAAACTGTGGGGTTTAGCCTTCCGAGGGAGATGATAAACCTCTGCGGTGCTGCCCCTCGTCCCACACCCTCCTCGGCAGCACCCAGCACCGGCCGCGGCAGAGCTGAGCCGGGGCGACGTCCCCCCGGGGCTTCCCTGCATTGTACCAACAGGTCTTGTAAATGTACAGGACCATTTAGGCTTTTAAGACATCTGAGGCCACTTTTCATTGCAGGCTAGGCTGCTGCACAGTTTTACAGGGTCATAAAAGCCCTGACAGGAGTCATAAAAGCCTCCAATTGCACTGCACAAACCCGTGGAGTATATTTTAAGGGCCCCTGAGTTTTCATTTTGCTGCTTTTATGGGAACTCATAAAAGCCTCGATGAGCACAGCCCCTGATTGGCTCCTCAGCACGGAGGTAGTTAAAATTACAGCCACCGACAAATTGTTCCAGTCTAAATAAATCAGGGCTTTGCATGTAGTATGAGAGAGGAGCCCCGCTCCCGCTTGCAAGCCAGGCTGCGTGCGGTCAGGGACACGCGTGTGCTCCTCGTGCATTTGTCCCCGGTGTCCGTGCAGGGACCGGTGCAACCTCCCCCCTGTCCCCGGTGACCTTATAAACCGTCCTTACGGGCACGTCTCGCTTGTCCTGCTACAAGATGTAATGCATCTTGCACCGCTTTCTGCTGGGCTGTAGGTACTGCTGCCCGCACGCTCACTTCCCTCGGGCATGGTTTTCTGCTGCATCACTCATCTTGCATTATGCACGCACACGCTTACGCCGTCCCTGCTCCCACCAAATGCACGCGTAGGGGTCCGGTCGCTCCGGCACCGTATTGCCCCGTAACCCTTTGGGATCGTTCGTGTCCTCCGTGCCGCAGGCTGAAACCCCAGGGGCATCACGGGTCTGTCTCTGCTTTCTCTGCACAAACAGATGCTAGACGGGCTGTCACCGAGGCGGGGACAGACCCCGGAGCACGGTAGCGGTTGCAATGAGAGCTGCTGGGGTTCGGCAGGGTTTTCTGGCTAAATTGTATTTCTATTGAGCAACGTCAGTTTGTCAAAAGGGAAATATTTCATAGAAATAGCTTGTTGGGGCTTTTTTTTTTTTTTTTTAAACGTAACCTAGCTAGACTAAAATAAGTAAGAGCGGTTGAAATTCAAATGTGATGTTTGGAAGCTACAGACCTCTTGCTGCGGTGCAACCTGAAAACGGGAACGCTCGTGGTGGCTCCTGCCTTCCCCCGCTACCTGGGGCAGGGAGATGTCTCTCGGTACTGGGTGTCCCAGCTGCCGTGATGAAGCAGTCGCAAGCGAGAGGGATGCGGTGCAGGTCAGCGTAGCAGGAGGAAGGAGGCGAAACACCCGTGGTCAGAGCCATGGAGCGGTTGCGGCGGCAAGTCCGGGGGTCTGGAATTGCAATGGAAACTTCCTCGGCTGTTGTCCTCTTCTCTGCACTGTGCAAGGTGAGGCGTGGGTTGCTGGGTGTGCACGGTGCCGCTCACCCTGAGCCCTTCCCTGTCTCTCATTTCCATGGACGTCTGCTTCTCGGCAGCCAGAGTTTTCAGCCGGGACGTTTCCACCCTTCCCCTCAGCCGGTCCTCACCAGAGGGAGCAAAACTCAATACCAGTGGCTTCCTCCATTGCAACGACCGCCTCCTGTCCCCCGGCTACGTGCCCAGGACATCGCCTGTCGTCCAAGCCCCTTGCTTGGCACGGTTTGCAGGAGCTGTGATGGCTCCCAGGGGCCGTAGGAGCAAAGCCAAGCCCAAGGGGCCAGGTTTGGGTCCCATGTCCCTGTGGAGAGGGACCAGCAAAATCTCAGCTGTGTGACCTTCCAGCCTGGAGTCTGTTTGTCACAGCTTGGGAAAGAAAGGAAGCGATCAGAAAGGGTCTCTTTGCTCTGCAAAGATAAATGTATCTTATTTCTGTCTTGCTGTAGCTTTATATAGTAATTATATCAACTACAGCTGATCAAAGCATTTGTTAAAGAGAAAACTATCTCTCCTTTGCTTTTGTTACTGTTTGCAGCCAATTTGACAGGCTTTATATCTCCGACTACATTTTCTTTTATTTTCCACGCTTGATTTCTCTTTTTCTCTTCCTTCCCCCTTGTTGGCACCTGGCACGTAGACGTATCTCCCTCCTCCCCCCCCCTGCTTCCCCTTCCCCCTCTCTCCATCTGGCTTAATAAAAATGGGTTTGAAGCCATCCCAGGGACTCGGGAGCAAATAGCAGCAGTCGTGCGAGTGATCAATCTACCTGTGCCCCCTGCTCCGGCCGGGCAGGGAGGCGTGAGCGGGGCGGCTCAGCCAAGCAGGAGAGCGAGCAGAGCAGCTCCCCTCCCTGCTCTCCTCCCCTGCTTTTCTATTTTCTGCTGTTATTGTTTCTTCAGGTGTTTATAAGGGTTTAAACTCTCACCTCCGAGCGCTTTTCGTGAGACTGGCACAAATGGGCTGCCCTTTTGTTCGAGCCATATCCACAAATCCCAGAAAGCACATCCTTGCTGCTGCTTTAATATTTTTTTTAGGATTCCTTTTTTCCCCATTGACTTTCCATCTTTCTTTAATCTCATTTAAAAACCTCTCGCTCCTCCAGTGTCTGTGCTTCTTTCTCTCTGTCTCTCTGTTATTGGCTTTATGGCCAAATGCTTTAATTTATTTGCCATACAATATCTCTTTACCACCGTTCTGGGGATACAAATTGTTTGAAAGACGTTACAATAATATCAATGCCTAGCACATCTGTTTGTCAGTGCGCAGCGTTTCCAGCTCAGCCGCTCAGGGACGGGGCGGGGAGGAAGGTGTCTTCCTCCGCGTGAGCATCTGGGGAGATTGGCTGTAATTCCCTGAGCTAAAACTTAGCTGGGATCTGGGGTTCCTAAGACAAAATGTGCCTTTCCCAATATTAGCCCCACGGTATTTGCATCAGCTAAAATGAGATGCCCCACGGTGCTGGTCAGTAATTAATTCACTCCTTACACAGCAAAAGGCTTGAACCAACCTCTGGAGGAAGAGTTCTAGACTGAAGTTTTGGGTCAAACTATGAGTCAAACTTGGGGGGCTTGGGTCCAGACTGTTGGGGACGGTTGTGAGTTTGTTTGTCGCGGTGGTGATTTGGCTCTAGCCCTGTTGATGAGGGTGCTGTGCGCTTGCAGGGGGGGTGCAGCTCCATGGACGGCGGTGGGAAGTCGTTGCTTTGCACGGAGGACACGCCAGCCGTGGGGACGGGAGCTGTCGCTGTACCCATTGCTCAGCTGGGAACAGAGCTGCAGAGGGGTGAAATGTCGTGGCCGGGGCTGCAGCAGACTCGAAGCCGATTTATTTCTGGTGGCGCCTTTTAGCAGAGAGAAACCAGCTGCCTTGGGCTAGGCTGGGGGTGAGACACCAGCTTGCCTTGGGCTAGGCTGGGTCTAGCGCTGTTAAAATCACCTCCGCGGTTCTGCCAGCCAGCAATTGCCTCCCCCGCGGTGTTTTTAGCTTCCCTTATCAATGCACTTCATAACTTGTAATGTACATTGATTGCTGTCTATTTCTCCTTTTATTTTTGCGTTATGCTTGATTGCTGCTTTAGCAATAAGAATAGGGCTTTTAGCCAAAATTGTCTTTTTTGGATGGTGGAGTCCTGACTTTTTGGCTCTCTAATAAGTTTTGTGTTACGAGCCCACATTTCTCTGTTGACATTTTTCCTTCCAACCAATTTCTCCCATAATTTTTCCCAGCGTTGGAAATGAGTCCTTTTGAAGCACTGAGGATATATATTACTGATTGGGGCAAGCCTTTATTATCCGTTGTGAATGTAATCAGGCCCTCATCACTAGTTGCTTGATAATCACTGAGCACCAGTTCAGTCATTAATTTCGTCTTTATCCATCATGTCTTCTTTCCACGTTATTTGCTAAATAGGTTGGACGTGATTGCGACACTCAACATCTGAGCTTGTAACTCTTTGCTTTCTTAATGTGTTTACATTGTCAGCGTAATGCTGTCCCCGGTACTCAGGTCTGCGGTATTTTAGGATGAAGGATGCTCAGCCAAGTACGGTGAGCCTGCATGGAAGAGATGAATACTCCTTTGTTAGACGATCACCATTGATGGTCTTTAGACCCTGATGTTTCAATACTGCTGCCTGTGAGCTCTAATTTATTATCTCCCCAAATCAAGCTCCTCGGGACCGAGCTGTTTATCTTTCCCCTCGTTTGCAGCATGGTGCTCCTGTAGAAATTCATCCTGGTCTGTAGTTTCCCTTCACGGTCTGTGTCCGCCTGGGCCGGCACCACGTGTGTCGGTAGCGATTCATGTTTCCAGTGGCTCTGAGAGATCCACACCTCTAAAAGTAGGAAAGTAAATGCATTATAGCACAGACTTTGACGGGCCAGTCATTCCGATTGCTCGGTAATGCCAATAATATCACCTTTCTTCTTGTCAAAGAGATTTTCCAGTTCCTGCTGCCTCTTAGGAAGTCCTGCGGCACGGATGGATGGAGCAGCAGCAGGTAAACGGCTCCTTTGGGTGGTATTTGCCAAGAAGGGCTGCATTTGCTCACCGAACAGCCTTTGAGTTTGTGCCCTGCTTGCACTTTTTTAAGCTTTCTCCGTGCATCTGGAGCGTAAAACCACTGCGGGCTGCTCAGAACTGCGCTATTTTATTACGTGAAAGGTGCTGCCCAGCAGCGAGCTGCATCGTGTCCTCGGGGCAGCCGTGGAAACCTTGGGTGACAGCGCGGGGTGTCGTGCGGTGGTCTGCGCGCATCTCTCGTCCCCGTTAGCAGGGATGGGGGAAACTGGTTTAGCGGGGTATCCTCAACAAACTAACACACCCCATTGATTGCAGGGGCTAATTAGCTGGGACAGGGCTTAGCGTTGCCACGCTCTTAGCTTCTGGTACCCAAACGGGCTTTCCCCCCCCTACCCTGGGCCTCTCTCTTCTAGTACTGCATTGTGCCAATTAGAGAGACCTTCCGTGTCTTTCCAGAAGGGTTTTCAGAGCTCCTCTGAATTCTGCCAGGAGAAAGCTAAGGCTGCAGGCATTAAAAAAAAAAAAACCCAACATACTTCCAATTGCTGCTGATCCTCACACCGGTCTAAAATGAGCCGAGGGATGACAGGGGCCTCGGGGGGGAAGACATGGTGACTTGCAGGATTGAGCCGAGTCCTGGAGACACCTCTGCTTCTCCTCCTCCTTCTCTCGGCTAACTTTTTTTACCTGACAAGCCGCCCTGCTCCTTCTTGGCCACTTTTTTCTCACACCGTGACTCACTCTGGGGGGATTAGGATTAATATAGGGAATGAGACTATCCACGACTACATTAGGGTTCTAAAAACGTAAAAAAAAGAACAAATGCAAAGGGGCTGTGAAATCTGTTTCAAGCCACAGACTGGTTTTCTAGCGATGGGGGTTTGGAATAAACTTCCCCAGCAGTTGGTTCTTTGATACTTCTTGCTGGTAGTGGCTGCCCGCGGGCAGAGGCAGGCACACGCTGCGATAATCACCCTGCTTTGGGGTGGGGGGCTGATTGTACGTCTCCCCGTTCTTTGGCATGTTGGATTTTGGTCTCAGGGGAGGTAGCTGAGGGTGTCGTCGTTGTACAGGTGATAAGAACAGAGAAGGTGAAGCACCAGCTCTGGTCCTTGCTGCTTTTCTGAATCAGGCTGCTGATGGAGATCACGAAGGATGCGCTGTGAATGTTGGAAAGACAAATCCCGGTTTTTAGGAAGCAGTGCCACTGGCCGGCGGGTGCGGCACAGGTAAAACGCCCGATGCCCTAGGTTGGCGTGTTGTCAGTCCTTCCGAAACCAAGCAACAAATCTCCAAATGGATTTTAAAATTCTTGATCGCGTCCTTCTCTCTTTTCATGCACATCTCGTTCGGCGGTCATCTCTCCTCGTTCTCGCTCATGGTTTCAACTTGCCTTTCTCCAGAGGCATCAGCCCCTCTGGATAATGTGCCCTGACAGCTCCTCTTACCAGAGCTTTCAGCATCGGTGTGCAAGGCTCTGTGGAAATGGAAGAAAATCCACCTTGTAAGTGCTTTTATGGGCTGAAAACAAACTGCATCGAACAACCAGCCCTAGCCCTTCTGCCATCCCCGAAGCCGAGCAAAACCTCAAGAGGCTGAAAAACATACGGTTGCTAAGCGTTGGGATTCTTCTTCTTTTTCCTCCTTCTCTTTTCCCCCCGCAGCTTTGAAAAATGAAGGGTGTGGGAGATATTTTGCCGAGAGAAAATTGGGTAGTCTCCCGGGGTAGTGGTGAGGAGCGAGGAGTGTGATAGCATCTGCCTTGTCCGAGTCCTTAACCTGCCGCCGAGTCCCTCAGCCCTCCCGGGGCAGATCAAGGGGCCGGAGAGCTGGGAGACCCTCACGCTCCCTGCATGGACATGGATCCCGTGCCGGGATGAGCAAGCTTGTGTTAAAAGCAGGCTGTGCCTCCGGGATGCCTGATAAATCTCAGCTTTGCCAAATCCCCATCATTTCTGAAAAGATTAAGCCACGCTTTCAGAAATCCCTGGGTTTTCTGCTTGTTTCTTTGCTTTTTTCCCCCCTTCTTCCTCCCGCTTTCTCTCCCCTCCATCTCCCTGCTGTCATCCATCTCTGCTGTACGCACGCAGAGAGGGTCCTTTCTGTTGGCCAAGCCTCTGGAGCTTCTTTTGGTTGTAATTAAGAGCGAGCGAAGGCACCAAAGTGATTTGTAAGGGGCAGCATCCAGTGCTGGGATGCTGGGGCAGGGATGCAGAGCCGGGCCGTGCCCATGCCGCCGGGGAAGGAGCTGGGTACGTCCCATTTCGTTTTATGCTTTATAATTTCATCTATTGTTTCAGGATAATTTCATTTACTTTGTTTTTAATACGAGGGCTGCATAAGCTACCATCTGTAATATTTTGTGGACCCTGACATAAATTTCCATTACAGCACTTATTAAAACCTCTCTTTATTGCCCTGAACATCCACAGTGCTCTACAATTTTTTTTTTTTTTTTTTTTCCCCCCTGCTGCCTTGTGAATTCACTAGATTTATACCTGCCAGGAGTCTTTTGGAGGGTGATGCTTGGAGGCAGGGAGCATCTTTTTTATCTCAGCCTGTACAGCGGAGCTCATGTCCCTCGCAGGGGCTCCCAGGCCACCTTGGCATGAGTAAGCAGAGGAGAGCGGCAAGTCCTGCTGGGACTACACAGCCATGAAACACGCCAGGATTAAAAGCTGGAAAAGCTTTTATGAAATGTGTGTCTGCCTCTCTCCTTACCCTGCCCCCAAAATCAAAATATTTCCCGCAAGTGCTGTTGTTTAATCAGAGCAGGGCTTTTCCTAGAAGGGACCTTTTTATTCTGCTCAGTGTCTGTGCAATGTCTAGCTAGCCTCACAAGATCCCGTTCTCCGTGTGTTCGTAGCCATCCTTCTAATAACCATGATTAATAATGAATGACAACCATTAAATCACTTTAAATATCTACGAGCAGCACGATGGAGACCCCTTGCTTCCCGGCAGTGGTAATGCCATCCAGACGTGGCTAAGCACGTTGCTATCTCTTGTGCCACGGCCGCAAAAGGGAGGACCCTGTAGAGGACCGGGGTAAATTGTCTGGTTGTCACTTTATTTAGCAGTAATGCCTGGAAACGTGGGGAGTGAATCAGGAGAGGGATTCCCGTGTCAGCTCTGTGGGTCCGGGGCGCGGTAGTTCTTCGCAGCGCTGCCGGAGATTATGAGAGGCAGCAGCTGCTCGGCCTTCGCGGGCTTCAGCCTGGTAAAGCTTGGTTTATGGCAGCTTTATGCCTGGAGAGCTGGTTTCTTGCGGGCAGAAATAATCCAGATTATAGGAACCTGCTGTGCTTGTGGAAGAGGATGAACCGCTGTCCAGGAAAGCCTCTGTGTCCCTGGACTTTGTATCTGATTAGGGGCTGTGCTCTACTGGGGCTAGAATGTGTCCCTTGCCATCGCCCCCGTCTCCCGCTCTGATGATGGACCATGTCTCTACGGCAGGATCCAAGTGATGCTTTAGGCCTGTCTGGTTGAGCCTGGATCACCTCTGCCTCTGCTCCGACCATGTTGGGCCACGCTTTCTGGCTTCATCCCATAAATCTGCCCTCATGGGTGGCCACAGGATGAAGGAGAGCCGTCGGCAGAGCTGTTAGGAACCCAAGGGGGCCACGTGTCCTCTTTCTTCTCACCCAGGGTGGTGAGACCGGCATCCCCGTGCGGTGGGACATGGTGCCTCCCAACCCTCTCCGAGCTCCCCGCACCCGTCGTAAAAGCCAGTGCAAAATAAAGCAAACACTCCCCTTTTGTACCCGTGCCAGCCCCACGTTAGCGAAGCACGAACAAGAGGAGAATTTGTTCCTCTCGGCTGCCGGGAAGCCAGAGCTTGCACGCTCACGTGGCTGAAGACAACGGCCGGGATTTTCCAGTGCCCTGCATCTTGTCTTTCTCACTCCTGTCACCACGCTCACTGGGGCTTCGCATCCCGCTGAAGTTCAAAGGAGGCTTTCGAAGATGAGGCAGGAATGGTACGCAGATGCTTGACTCGCGATGACTTTCGGAGGTGCCTCTGTGCCACGTGTGCCCGGGGGAATAGCAAAATTGACTGCACGGGGCGGGAGACGATAAAAATAAGAAGCTGTTGTTTCTAGATGCTCAGTGGAGTAGAATGAGATGAAAAGCCTGTCCCGCTGTGATGAATTCCCCTGGCCATCGTTTCTGACCACAAGCGGTAGCTGAAGTGGGGCAGAAGGAGAAATGCTGAAGCATGCTTAGGTAATGGTGAGTGAAGGGCGGGAGTGTAGAAGAGGAGTGGATAAATTATTTAAGGTACAATCATTAGAGCGACGGGGGGGAAGGGGGGAAAGCAAATTTGTTGCTTTTTGCTTCGCTTGCAATATTGAAAATGGGAAAAAAATCATTTTGGATCAAGCTGGAATGAAACCTTAATAACTGACGGCTGAAGGAAAATGGGGGAATTGATGCTGGGTTGGCTGTTCCTCATTCAGCGAGAGCTGAGAAAAGCTTTTCTCGAGTGCTTTTGTAGCGAGGCGGGACAGAAGGCCAAGAGAGCAGCAAAGTCCTTTGAGATCATGCCTGTAGCAGTCTCTTCCTGCCGCTGCTCTCGGTCTGGAAAAGCAGGGAGAAGAGCAAACTCCTATTGCCTCTCCTTCAGGTGGCACTTCGTGCTTTGTGGGGACAAATCCCACAGGTTTCGGGCAACATCCTGAGGCAGAGGATGCACCTGGGACGTGGCTTGCCAGGGAGAGCATCGCTTGTGTCCCTGCTCCGTTGGTGGTGGGCTGCTCTTCCTCGTGCCGCGTGGCTGGGCTGTCTGCATCTGGCTTTCTCCTTCCTTCTCCCCTGCCATGGTGGGAGACTTGCTAGTGACAACTGTCCCCCTTTTCTGGACTTCTCTTTTAAGGGGTGAAGCTGCTACAGTCTCCTGAAAAGCATGTGATGCTTCTTCCCATGCCCTGGCAAAGGCGATAGCGCACGCTCTGGACAAGTGCTTTTATAGTCTTTTAAGATTTCCAGAGCCACTCTTGGAGGGCCGTTAAGACCTTCGGCTGGTGATAATTGGATTTGTAAGACAGTGCAACGTGATAAAGTGCGCTTGTTGGACAGGATCCCAGTTTTCTTCTATCATTCCTATTAATGTGATAAATGTCGCTGTCTCAGCTGATAGGGCCGTGTTGGATAATAAGATTGGAATCAGCTTTGATTTCTCCAGCTCAGTTCTGCATCACGGCTCAGCAAGAGCAGGCAGGGAGAGACCCGGCAGAGGTGCCCGTTGGTGGGGCAGGGGGATATATATGTCTTCACGCCGTGCCGTTTCCTAGCTGGCAGGGCAGGAGATGAGGAGATGGGTCCAAGGCAGTGACTGCAAGCCTTGGAGCAGCTCAGCATGGAATGGGTGAGGAAGGTGGCCTTGGAGGAGCTGGAGCAGAGGGTTGGATGCGTCAGGCAATGAAACCTCTCCTAATTAAAGCTGATGGCAAACAAACGCAGGAGTCCGAGTACAGCTGGGAAGCGAAAGTCCAATTTGGAACTGAGCAGCTGTGAAATTGGACCCATCGACCACAGCTGGGGCTGGAGGAGCAGAAACGGGGGATACGGCTGGCTGAGGGGGGAAAGTGGGGCCGGGAGAAAGCCGTTGTGCCTACAGGTGGTACTATTGCTCCCCGTATGTCTTGACGTACCACAGTTCGTAAGAGGTCCTACTTATTCTGCTCCTCGGGAGTTACGTAGCTAAGCAGGCCCTGCAGTATGGATGAGTAGAGGCAGAGGTGGCACTTTGGTAGCCCAGCGTGCTCCATCTCCTCTGAAATGGTGGTGGTGGCCAACATGGGCAAAAGCTTTCCTGAGACATAGGCTGTGCTCCACGGCATCGCACTGAGGCAGAAACAGGGGGATGGGATGGGGTGGTTTTCCATGTCAAACCTCCAATCTGTCTGAGAAGTAATGGTTACTCTTGTTCCTTGTGTGAATATATGAGAGATTTCTTTTTAAATCAAATAGTCTTCTGGTTGGAGATGGTTTTTTGCCCCCGTCCTTCTCTTTGTGTCTGTCCCCTCTGTTCCTCTGAAGATGTGTTGTGCTTTACTCTGGCTGTTCCCTGGGGATGGGATGTGTGTACTGGGGAGGATGCTTAACGGTCCTGCAGCAGCAATCCAGCGGGCATCGTGCTGTGGGTGAGCAGTAAATAGTTATGACATTCTGCTCGTGTTTTTTTGTAGGACCCATGCTTTTTCTTGCTAAACGAATGCCAAATTAAGCCTCCTTTCTCTACAAGGCTGGTTCGAAGAGGCAGCTGGAGGCACCAGCCTTTGAAATTAGGTGGCAAACTGAGCCGCAGTCCATTTCTGCTTAATATTTTGTGCAAAATGAGGGCGGCGGGAGGAGAGTGCGATGAGGATGCTGTGTCCAGCCTCCTGCCTGCCCCTCGCAGAGCGGTTAGCCCTGCCGCAAGCCACGCACGGGGCCAGAGAGCTGCTCGAGGTCCGTAAAACATTGCCGGGGTTTGGCGTGGGGGTAGCTAGCGGTCAGAGGCAAATTGTTAAACACCCTCCCCGTGTACAAAGTCAACCGCACGGACTTTGCTAGCCGTGCAAGCAGAAATCACGGTCGAAGCGCAGGGAGGCTACCGCAGCGATCGTCACCGGCGTTATTATCCTCAGGTACCCTTTCTTTGAGACCGGCTGTTTGCTGCACTCAAAGGGAAAGAGGAGCACACACTGTTCAAACAGCCAGGCAAAGTACCCTGGGCCTGCTGAGTCCCAGTTTTGTAAATGTTATTTCCAATCTTCATTGACTTCCTGGCGTGTCCTTTCCAGTAGCGCTGATTGCTTGCCTCTCCCGCTTTGGGAAGCTGGGGTTTTGTCCTCTTCGTTGATTGCTTTGATCTACGCAAAAAAAAAAGAAAAAAAAAAAAAGGGGAGGCTAGCAGGCAGCAAGAAAGAAAATCAATAATAATAATAATAATAGTAATAATGATAATATCAACAATAATAACAATATCAACAATAATAACAATATCAACAACAACAACAATATCAACAACAATAATAATAAATTAATAAATAAGGCCCCAAATGATCTGCCCTGTTTTGTACCATCCGTGGCTTGGAAGTGATGCACTTGAGCACTCGAACCGAAGCTGAGCGGGCTTGGGCAGGGCAAGAATTGGTGCAAACTGCTCCTGTTCTGAGGTTTTGGAGGCGAACTCTGGCTTCTGGGTTTGTTTTTAGTGCTGGGAGAAATCAGGCGAGTCTTGCAAAGGCCACAAGAGCTGCTAGGGAGAACTGAGATGTTTTGGGGTTTGACAGCATCAGCATGACCTGATGTGCGTTGTGGCAGGAGATAAAACCACTGGGAGGAGGAAGCTTTGCCTCTTCCTCCTTGTCTTGTTGAAATTGGATCCCTTAGATAGAGATCTGCTCACGGATGGACTTCAACCGTCCCACGACAGAGCTCCTGCGCCGTCACGACAGGGCAACCAGATGGCTTTGGAGTTTGTTTGTGCATTGGGTTTTGCATGGGTGTGTTTGGAGCTGGCCGCGAGCGAACAGGGCAGCAGCATCAGCCCCGCGGACTGCCTCGTGCTGCGGCCGAGCAGAACCGACCCCGGGTCTCTTATCGCTGCAGGGCCTTATCTCCGCCGTGCGCGCTCCGCTCATTCCTCACTGTCAGCTGTGGCAGTTTTTGCTCGGGGAACGAGTGTCAAGTATACCCCAGAAAATGTGTTCTGCAAGGACGAGAGATCCCAGAGCAGAATCGAAAAGCAGCTGCTTCCTTATTACACCTGGCCTTGTACCCAGCGAGTCCATCATCGTCTCGGTGGGACTCTGACACTCGGTGCAGCACAAATCCTGCCGCGTATAATCGCCGTTAGACACCCAAAGGTATTTGCAAGCGTTGCTCCAACCCAGCGTTATTTGCACCGGCTTCCACTCGCCCCCTGCATCGACTGGCTGTGTTTTGTGCGGCTACACGTGCTCGGTGTCCTCTCGGAGAGCTGCGTGTCTGAGTGTGCACGCACCCGGCGTGGTGGCCTGCCTGCTAAGCACCAACCCTCACTCATTCTCTATTTTAAGTTTTCTGGGGTCTAGTGTGTTTTATTGCAGCCCTGGAGCAAAGGAGCATCCTTTCATGTAGCACTTTATGTGCCACAGTGCAGTCTTCTTTATTATTATTATTATTATTATTATTATTATTATATTATTATTATTATTATTAAACGTAGGATTTTTAATCTGGAGAGAACAGATATTTATAATTTACCACCTAGGGCTTGGTAATTAATATTTGTGTAGAGCTCTCAGCGATGTCTTGGATGTGAAATGTATTGTATAAATAAAGACCGTCTTGCAAGCAGCGGGGGAAGGGGGGAATTAAAAAAAAAAAAAATAAAGGTTTCTGTGACATTCGTGGGAACAGGTGAAGCTGTGAAGTGATTCAAAGTCCCCGGCACCCAAAGGGGCTGCGGGAAAAAGCCGCCCGGGATGCTGTGTGCGTAGGTCAGAGGCTCCCAGCGCTCCGGGCCGGCAAGCTTTTCAATCTGGAGGCTGTTCACCACACGTGAAATGAATTTGTGTTCTTACACCGGTTCCTAGCAGACCATAAAATATGATGCACTTGCGGGGTCTTTGGCTGCTTGTACAGAAAGACCGGTGATTAAATGGGCCGTGGAGATTGAGCTGCGGTGGAGGTGCTGCGGCGAGGGTACCGGCACCGCCGCTGCCGGGATGCTGCCGTGGTTGATGGGTCCCCTGTCCCCATCCCCTTCCAGCTGCTGAAACCTGCTCTGCCAAATCCGTAGGAGGAGAGGGGGTACCGCGGAGGAGAGAAGCGGGAGAGCATCCCTCAGGGTTGCGAACCCCGCTATCCTTACCAAATTTCCAGTCTTTTCAGGTCAAATTGTGCTGGTGGCACCAGGAATGCGAACGAATGGGAAAACCCAGCTGCCCCTGGCGAGGTCACCGCTACCAGGCACCTTGTGCAGGGTTAGAGATCCCTGAGGTCTACGTGTGGCAAAACCACTTCTCAGCAAAAAATGTGCCTATTCCCTTTAAAAGAAACCCACCAAAAAAACTGAGGGGGGAAAAAAAAACCCAACCAAAAAACCAGGGAAATGGTTGCAAACCCCACCCCAACACCCTGCGTGTCTTTGCGCACAGGAGCCGCTCGCGGGGTGGTTAAAAACTTCCACCCAGTAGATCCCGTTACGGGTTTTCAGGAGAATATTCATTGTCCTGGGAAAGGGAGGTCTGGGTCGCCTGAAAGTATTTCTGAGCTAAGCTCAGGCCAGGGATTTGGGGTTGGGGAAAGGAAAAGACAATCTAGGAAAACTTGTTTCATTTTCCAGACAAACATTTGGATTTTTGTTTCAATTACCTTTTTTTTGCTTACAAAAATGTAACAAACTGTTGTTATTAAGGTTAAACAAACACGCTAACTAAAAGGAGAGAACCTGACAATGTAACAAAACCTTTATTTTCTGGTTGAACAAAGTATTTAATTTGACCCAAACAA
Source organism: Grus americana (assembly GCF_028858705.1). Lineage (NCBI taxonomy): Eukaryota > Metazoa > Chordata > Aves > Gruiformes > Gruidae > Grus > Grus americana. The sequence continues at coordinate 5,798,457 of NC_072875.1, forward strand.
TTTTTCACCTGATTTTTCACTTCTGTCATAAAATCAATTTCCTGCATAGCTCTGTTCTCCCACGCTGCCAGCGTGCTGAGGTCGGGGAATCCTTTTCGCCTTTCCTTTCTTTGTGTTATATTTTCCTTTCCCTCCTTTCTTTTCCTTTTCTATTTTCTTCCTTTTTTTTTTTTTTTTGCCTTTCCACCCTTTTTTCTTTTCTTTTTCTTTTCTATTTTTCCTTTTTGTTGGGTTTCCCCCCCCCTCTTTTCTCTTTTCCTTTCCTCCTCTCTTTGAACCTCTTTGAACTGCGCTAATTATAACGTAGCTCTTATGTAACTAATATGTGCAGGTAATATTGTGATTATATATAGAGAGCCATATGGTCCTGTGCAGTCACTTTCAGTGTTGTTAAACCGCTGAAGCGGATAAACTCCATGTCCATGCACAAAGTAATTGCACAAAACTAATTTGTGTTTGCAAACAGAACTGAAATTAAGTATGTAAATAAGCAGAGCTGCAGACTAAATATTATAGTAGGGAAGGAGGGGGGTGGGGAGGAGAAAGTGGAAACAACTTCATAACTGCAAAGTACAATCAGTGCAGGAGATGGAAATGGTAAGTGTTTATAATGTGCAGAGAGCTAACGCTGTGAACAACTGTTAGAGGGTTTCAGGCTATAAATCCCGCGTGTGGCTCCTTCCCCAGCCCTGCCTCCAGCTGCAGCATCAGCTCCGTCATTCGGGGGGGAATATCTATATATATGTTATAATTTAATGGGTTTTTTGCTGGGAAATATAGATGTAGTTTAACCCCGTGTCATTCGTCTAGGGACTCTGTTTTACTTAAAAACTTTTTAAAAGGAACGTTTTACAGCCTAGCAGGAATAATGGATGCAGGCATACACTTCTGCGACACATAAATTTGGGGTTGGGGCAGCAGCTCCCTCCCTCCCTCCCAACGGGCAGAGACCCCCTGCCCACGGCGTACGCTCGCCCCGACGCGGGGAAGAGGTTGCTTTTTATTTTGGGGGCTGCTGGGGGAGCCTTGGGTGTCAGAGCAATAGGTAGCGTGGGCTCTGCGGGAAGGTGTCCCCGGGCGGGGGGGATGCAAACGGCTCTTTGCAACGCTGTCAGCGGGTAGATTTGTGCGCGGGGCTGCGTTCATCGCCCGTGCGTGTCCCAGCAAGCGGAGTATTTGCAGCAGGCAGGCCGCTTTGCGCCGACTCGAAATGCATCGGGGTGCTCGAGCGGGTCCCGAACGGCCCCAAGGCTGGGAGAAGTGATGCTGGCTGCTGCAGAGCAGCTCTGAAGGTCCCTCCGTCTCCCAGCCAGCAATGGGAAGGTTCCCTCTGCTGGCAAACACCAGGCTCTGGCCCCTGGAAAGCTCTCGGTAATTATACTGAGCCGGTGTAAAGCCAGAGAAAGGGTTTAATTGCAGAAGTGCTTGGGAAAATGTCACTGAGCGCACGCGCACGTGATATCCTGTATTTACCAGGAGAAAAGGTGCTGGCAATCCTGGCTCCTATTTATAACCCTGTTAAAGACTTGTCTTGGGACTGGAGGAAGAGCTCGGCTCCTCTCTGCAAGTTTTTGCTTCTTCTAAAATTAGCGTCGCGTTCGGTTCCCTCAGATGGGTGCTTGCAGGTGACCGTAAAATGGGTTGAAATCTGCCGGCGGAGGCACGCTGCGCGAGTGCAATGTCATTATTACTGCTATCATCATTAATGGTGATGTCCTTGTCATGAAATTGGTGGATTTCAGCTCCGTTAGAAACCGGAGAGCTTAAAAAAAGCTAGCAAGAAAATAAAGCGGAATGGCTGTTTACCAGATGGATAAGGGGCAGAATTGCTTGAGGGATATTATGACTCCTTGTTTTCAAGATGGTGCAAAAGCACAAGGTAAAATAGATACATTAATTGATAAATAAATAAATACTCCTCGAAAACAGATGGGTCCCCTTGAGCCCAAAGCCATCTCTCTTTGTTTCTTTTCCAAGCTCGTACTTCAGAACAGCGTACGAGTCGTGCACGACACGCACACGTGCTCTCCTCTGCCGCAGTGTGTTGTCAGTGCGTGGTCTGCACCGGGTGGCTTTGCCACAGGTAATACATCTGAACTGGCTACAAGTCAACAAGTTTCTCTCTGTCATAGAGGAAAATGCCGCTGCAGCAGCCTGCACGCTTGCTTCTGCTTGGGTTTCCTTGCCCTGCTGCAAAACTCTGCTTTTCTCCGCAAATAGGATGCGATTCTGCAGCTTGCCGGGGGGGGAACCGCGGTGCCGTTCCCCAAAGGTCTGCCGTGCATGTGTCATGGGCTTTTGCAGAACTTGGGCAGTGTGATCTGTTACTGGGAACAGCCCGTTTGATGTTTCATTTCTGGGATGTATGGCTCACCGCTCTGGGTCATCTCTCAAGCTCCTGTCTCCTTGCAGGGAATCGGCAGGGGAGGACTGGGATGGCATCCGGGGCACCCACAGGAGCTTTTCCGAGCGGACGCGCTGGCCCTTTCCCAGCGGCGGATTTGGGGCTTTAACCTAACCCTGCACAAGCTTTGGCTCGGGAAGGTTTATCCTTCAGCAGGCGCGAGGATGGGTGGCTCTTTGGTAGAAACCAGAGGAGGGTCTGGTTCTGTTGCAACTTGTGGAGCGTCCTCAGGTTTAGCTGCTAAATGGGAGCTCTTGTGCAGGAGCGAAGCTCACGCCTGACCTTTGGTGTCACTCTGAAACGCTGCGCGTCACCCAGGTCGAGGTTTGGCTTTGGCTTGGCTGAATTCAGGGACTTCGTTGCAGATTTGTCGCTGTAGGATGGGGATCAGCCTTCTCGCCTTGACCTAAGCTGAACCCCAGCCTGCAGTAGGCAAGGCTTTGGGTTCGGTAAATGGGAAGGTAAAATTTCCAGAGCTGCTGGGAGAGGCTGCTGTGAGGCTGCTTTCTACCCTTAGCCGTGATCATTTTGTTCTGTTGTTGTGCAAATGTTTTAAAAATAACTAGGGAGAAAAAAAAAAATGCAAGTGCAAGGGGAAAGCACTGATAAACACAGCCTGAAATGCTGTTACAGGCAGACTTTAGAGCCTGAAATCACCTCAAATGTATTCTGAATTACCTTGAGCATATTTAGACAGATCTATTTTTCATTGCAGGACATTAATGTACTGACTTGGGGGATTTTTTTTCTCTGCACAAACATTTCTGTCGCATGCTGTGAGGAAGGAGTAATAACCCTTCTTAGCACCAGGACAAGAAGAAAGCCTTTGCGAGGGAATGGCTGGGGAGATAGTTGAGGGCATGGCTGCAAGTCTGGACTCCGGGGAGTTATTTTTTGCAGTGCAAACCAAGGCGAGCTGGAGCTTCGGAGCTGACTTGGGCTCCGGAGCCTTCTCCGACAAGGCTGAGGCACGATTTTCTTCCCCATCTTGTACGGTTTGCGAGGCTGTCGTGCTCTGTGCAATATTTGTACCCCTAAAGGTTTGTGAATTCCTGCGATCTCCTTTCCACGGGTTAGGATTCGAGGCACGGATTGTATGAATTAATAGAAATAGTGGCAAATTAGCTTTTTCCTCCCAGACTCTGCCGGGCAGGGGCTTTATGCAGATCTCTGGATGAATTAAATAGGAGCTTGAGCACTGTGTCCCCCAAATCCTGGGTTTGCAGCTGAATAAGCGGATTGAGGTTGCAGCCCCTCCAGCTCTCGCTGTGTCCGGCAGCAGGAGGACGCGGGAGCAGAGATGCTCTGCAGGGTGGGATGCAGGAGGAGGAGGAGGTTGCTGGAAAAAACCAGTGCAGCTGGCCACCCAAAGACGGGTGGGAAGGTCTGTCTGAACAGCAGGTGAGGGGCAAGAGGAGCAGCACGGCAGATGTTGAGGGGCTGGCCCAGGCAGGTTTTAGGAGAGGAGGAAGCAAAGGCATGCGGGCGAGACGGGCTCCTCCCCGCGCAGCCTCCTGCCAGGCTGGCTCTGCCGTGCCCGGAGGAGTTTTGCAGGGGGAAAGAAAGGAGGAAGATTTCTCCCGCTTCGTTTGGTAGCTGCAGCTCCTGGGCTTTGCTGCAGCGGCTCGAGGGAGGGGATGGAGCCAAAGACTTCTCCTGGCTTCTGGCATTTCCAGAAGTAGCCCTGAAGGAGACAAGTGGAAAGGGGTACCTCCCTCCTCCTTGACTGGCTCGCTGCCTGCTTGGAGTAACTGTAAACCTTCCCTGTGTCCTTATGATTAATGACTGAGGCAAAGAAACACCACGGCTGCTGCTCACCTCCCGTGGTCAGCAGCCTCCCACCCATGCTGTGCCCAACCCCGGGGAGAGCAGCCTCTCCTCAGATACGGCACCTGGGTTTTTCCTTGGATAACGTCCTTGGAAGCCCAGTGGCATACCCTTCTGGATAGCTGGGAGTTAGATATTGCCCTTTCCAGCAAGGATTTAGGTGTGAAATCAGAGCAGCCCCTGGGCAAAGGCTGTAGCTGGGGGCGAATGCTGTGCGGAATGGCTTGGTGCATCCGTGCTGTCCCCAGCACAGGGTAGGTGTCCAAGCAGATGACTTTACAGCGGTGATGGGCTGGTACCTAGATGAAACGGGGCAGAAGCAAGGTGAAAATCTCTCCTACTTTTTCCTCTTCCGCTGTTGCTACTCCCTCTCCTGTTCCTGAGGTCGTACTGCATTTCCGTACTCCCTTGCCTACCGCTCAGCTGCGTCCTGTAGTTCTTTATGTAAATGGTTTCTGATCATGGAGAGTTAAGAGGAACACTATCAATGGTAAAAGTGTGAGGTTTTCCCCTCATCTAGATATTTTCCCAATGAGAAAGGAAGATGGAGATGTAGAGCGATAGCTAGGCGTAGCATTCTGCTAAAAAAACCTCCTAAATGTGGAGTCTTCCTGCAAGAATAATTTAAAGAACGAATGGCAAGTAAAAGCCTTTCCCATCTTTTAATCAGTTGTGCTGTTCATTGGCCAAAAGTTGGGTCGCTAGTTGGTTCCAGCCCAAAACAAGATTTGTCCTTTGCATTGCCCTTAGCTCCAGCATCGCCATGCACGAACCTCCAAGGCTGCTGCCGCTGGGCTCTGTCTGATCTCGTCTCCTCCGTGGAGCCACATCCACTGCAGGGCTGACGGGGTACTCTGAACACGATAGCGATTAGCTAGAGAGGCTGTTGGATGGGGATCCACCTTGAAACAGGCCTGCAAATAAGTTTGCGGGTGAACTAAAAAAAATAAAAAAAAAATAGAGATTTCTTTTTTTAAAAAAAAAAAAGTCAATAAAGCCTTGGTTGTCAGAGAGGAGCATGCCCTTAAGCTGGTGACCTTGGCGGTTATCAGTGCTGTCGGAGATCTTTATTGCTTCCATCACGCTTGCCGGGGATGAAGTTTTACTTGTGTTGGTGGCGTGACTGCTCGCGCCGTGACTCGTCTGGGCGCTGCGGGGGACGAGCCGCCGAGCACGGCTTTGGGAGCCAGGCAGCGGGTTTGCAGCTATTTCACACATCCTGGTGGTGCAGCAGCATCCTGACCGCATCCGCCAGCCCCTTGGTCCCTCCCCAGGGATGGCTCAGTGCCTTGCGACCCCTCTTCTCTTCACCTGTGATGGCATGGGACAAAAAGAGGTCACCTGGACCAGAAAGGTGTGTGGATCACTCTTTCCTTTAAGCATCGAGCGGTCCAGCTTGGCTGGAGCAGAAGGATGGAGAACTTGAAGGCGTAGGGTGGAAGGAAACCGATAGCGAAGGAATGTGTCTCGACCACGCATTTTCCCCAGCCCCCCCCGCCGGTTTCCCTTGTGGGAACTGGCCTCTAGTTGTTCCTGCCTAAAGAAGGCGACGATTTGCGAAGTAAAAGGGCAAAGAAAAGCGGCAGTGTCAGGAAGACAAAAGGGAACATTAAAAACCAACCAGCTCCTCCAGAAGAAAGCAGTGTGGTCTAAAGAAGGATCCTTGAAAAATATAAGGCGTGAGTCCGAAGGAAGGAAAAAGGGAGCATGCCAAATTCCTCTCTAATCCCCTCGACAACAGCCAGATATAATGGGTTGCCAGACTTTCCCCTGAGCTTGTTTTGCTTTGGTCCGGAGATTTTTGCAAACTCTGGCATGCTGGGAATTTTAATCAGGGCCAGGGCCTTGTTCGTGGTGGTGTTTATAAATCTGAGTGGAGGACAAGGTCCAGATTTTGCCCTTAAAAAAAAAACCCACAACAAAACCCAACCAAAAAAAAAAAAAAAAGCAAACAGGGAAAAAAAAAAAAAAAAGTGCTGCTCCAGAGTGGAAGCTGACAAGCTGTTCCCATCCTCATTCTGTCCCGGCTGATGGAAAATCACCAGCGCTTGCCTCATGTAAATGGCACTTTACCCACTGGAAATGTGAATGCTGTCACCAGTGCCCGGGTCTGTCAAGCTTATCAGCTGAGCTAGTGAGACGGAGAGATGCACCCAGTCCTGTTCACGCCAGGAGAGTGATAGATAATAACATTTAGAGGGGGGAAAAGGCAGTGAGGCTGACGGACGGGAATTAAGGCGCCCTGTGGAAGTCCATCGCTTATTCACTCCTAGTTTCATATTCAGGGGAAATGGCGTTTGCTTTCCGGTTAGTTTTCTTTCTTCCGTTCGTGCTTTTTAGAATTCAACCCGGCAGAATTAATCCTCTTCTCCCCTCGCTCCCATCTCTGCATGTGTCACTCCTCATTTGCCCCTGTAACAGGGGCTGGCAGATTTACATTCGGGGCTTTGGGTGCTGAGAAACAGAGAGATTTTTTTTTTTGCAGACAAAGCAAATAACGGCACGGGAGCAAGGGATGCCCGAGGAGGCATCTGCAATGGGCGACCTGAATCCTCCTCCAGACGTGCCGCTCAGGCGGAGGCGTTTGGGCTTTGAAGGTATCTGGGTACGAGGGATTGCCGCCGCGCTGGCAGCCAGAAATCTGGTGATGGAGCTACCGCCGAGGGCTTTGAAGGCAACGCCGTGAAGGTGGGCTGGAGAGAGGCTCCGGCAGTGGCTTGCGGGGGGCTTAAGGAGATGTTTTCCCAGCCCTAAAAGAGGGAATATGAGAGGAAAGGGAGCTTGGGGATGGCTCGTTGCAGAAGAGGGCGGCCAGGCACCGAAGCCCAGAAAAAAAGGGGTGTAAAAGTTGGGTTTATGGAAACTAATGGTTAACTTGGCGTCAGTGCATGGGTAGAAAGGAGGTTCCCAGTCTGCTGGGGAAAGGAGCACCAGGAGGAAGGCTCTGCTCCCGTGCAGCTCGCAGGGAGAGCCGTGGGATCTCTCCTTAACTAGCGCCGTGCCCCAGCCCGCTGAGGGATTATTAATGCAGATCAGAGCTGTTTTCCATATGTATGATCCTGAAATATCTCCTTCCAGAGTGAACCTTAAGCACGAGCGCTATAATGTAATGAGTTAAACTGCTTGTTCGCAGTTCCACTAAAAGCAAATGGACTGGGAATTTGTTTTAAAAAACTGGACAGAGCTTTATCGGCCAATTAATCAGAATGTATAATGGATAAATTAAAGGGCAGAGTCAAGCGAGGCTGCCAAATAAAAACCTATAAAGTGCAATCTGCAAATGGACATGACATTATGGGATCCCGCACAACAGAAGCAGAGAGGGGAAAACAGCGCACGGCCTGGGGCCCGATGTGCATGTCAGGCTCCCCGGGTCCCCTTGGCTTCCCAGCCCGCATCTTCGCCAGCCTGGAGGGCATCCCGTCTTCTGCGGGTACTTGTCGTTCAAGGCGCGAGAAACGTTGCCCTTGTAAACTGGAAGTTGAACGAGCCACTGGCTGCGTCCAAGGCTGCTGGAGGTTTGGGAGCCTTTGCAGAAATTTAAATTAATTGAGGGCTGGGTGCCTTTGTGGGCAGCCCCATGGGCCTGAGGGATGAATTTTGCAGCGCCCACGGGACCACCTTTTTGCCTTTTTTTATTGACAGCGTTGGATGCGGCGACATTTGGGGTCCCTGGACATTACAATAACTGCTCCACTGCTTTTATGGGCAAAGCCGGTTCTTCCAAGGAGCTCAGGCAGGGGGCTAAAAGGAGGAGCTGGCAATCGTAGAAATGAGTTGGAGGAGCTAATTTCCTCCCAAGCTGTGCAAACTCTCCACAGTTGATCAGACACTCGAACGACCGCGCAGAGCTGCGTGCGGCTCCCTCGGCAGCACAGACCCCCTCCGACTGCGGCCGGCCCCGGGGAGGCGTCGGGAGCAGCAGCTGGCAGATTTACGATCCTCCTCCCTGCACGCCTCCACGGATGGGGAATTTTCTCCCCAACAAATAAAGCCAAGCAGTAAATTGACTTTGCAGGTAGGGCTGGGGCTCGGCTGCGGGATGGGGGGGTGCTTTCCTTCCAGGCTGAGCTCCCAGGCTGTGCTTAACCAAGTTGTATCTGTCCTCTAGGTTTAACAAAAACAAAACAAAACAAAACAAAAACCAAACAAAAAAAAGATTTTGCTTGCTAGCTGCCATGCGGTACTTCTCAAAAACATAAAAATCATCCTCCTTCCTCAGGCTTTGCATCGTGCCAGTCATAAAATCGGGCTGGCGGCGATCGCCGGGAGCCCTCCCCTCCAGGTGAATGCGGCTCCGTGCTGCGTCCTGGGCAAACGAGGCTGCAGCTGCTTCTCATGCGCTGGGTATCGTCTCACAGCACACGCTGGGGCCGCTTCCAGGTCACTTGGCACATCACAAGCGTTTGATGCATCCTCTGAAGGGACAACAAAGGTGTGAACCTGTCAGGAAGCAAAACCACAAATAACCAGAAATAGATTTTTAGTTGTTTGGGGGGTTTTGGGGTTGGTTTGTTTGGTTTTTTTTTAGTAAGTGCAAGTGTAAAAAACCATGAAAGCACTCCTTTTGGGCCCTCGCTAGCTCAGTATCAGCAGAGTAATAGCAACATCGGGGCAAGGACGGGGGAAAAATATTTCAATGATTTGAAGCAATATTTAGTTTAGCGAGAGACGGATCCGGCGGAGAGGATGTGACTAGAGCACTGGCTGTGCCTTTTCTTTGTGAGCTTTGGACGCCAGACTGATCCCGTCATGCGTGTTCTGTGGCATTGCTCCCTGCAGAGAAACTTCCATAAGGAAATCTTCTAGTTGAGAGACGAGGCCAAATCCTGACGAACATATTGTTTGTGAGCAAACACCAACAGCTAGCTTCTCAGCTGCTGCAAATGACATAGCCATGTGGTGACTTCCACCGAGCTATATCAAATCCTCGCTTGTCTTTGTACGCATCAGCTATTAACATGTTGCTCCTGATGATGCCGTTACGCGTTGAGCCAGCGCCGTGTCTGCATGGTAGCGATGGAGCTGAGGGTCAGATTGGGGAAGCTGTTTAGACTTTGCCTAGTCCCCTAAGCCTCGCGGGTGTTACGTCCTCTTTTGAAAATCCCCCTGGGTGCCTGTCTGCTTCTCCAGGGCCTTAAATACTGGCGCCAACCCTCCTTTCTCTGTCTTGCCCCCAAAACCGCAGGGAATCCAAGCTAAGCAGAGATTTGGGCATGCATTTGTAGGATCCAGACCGCCCATCTGAGGCATGGATAAACGCTCCTCGTTTCCCTAGTTGGGGATCCGGGGCTGAGCGTTATCTCAGTGAGGAGATCAGGATTAGGTCTGGTGGGTGTTCTGTCCGTCAGAGGGGCTCGGTGCTGGGGAGAGGCAGAGGACAAGTCACGGTCCCTCTGCACCCTTGTGCCAGCCATCCCCATCGTTCTTTTTGCTACGGCAAGCAGCGAGGTCATGGCAGCGTGGCTTTGGGGGAGGGTTGCAGCGTGGAGAGGGAGCTGGGCTGCCTTCGGGGTTGCGGCATCGCGGTGGTGAGGGGAGCTGCCGGCATCCCTGTCTCGCAGAAGCACGTGGTGCTGGTCCCCTGCTGCCCGCACGCGGGCAGAGCGGCAGCACTTTCTGCTCTCCTTTGCTGCCGTGGGCTGCAAAGAGCTTCCTAAGTGGCATTAAAAAGCATCTCCTGGAGGTGCTCAGAGAGCAGGGCAAGCTTATGGGCTACATCCTGATGGGTGCTGAGCACTCGCATCTCCCTGAGCATCAACCCCTGCAGACAGCTTCAATGCTGAGCTTGCCTGAATAGGGGCGCTCGGGATTAGTCTCCTCGACTGGCTCCGCTTCCAGAGGCTCAGAATCAAAGAGGATTTGCCCGACGATAGAGCAAATCTTAAGCAACACATTTGTTTACTTGCAAATCACGACCGTTTCTGCGCACCCAGGCCAAGCTTTGCATCGCGTTTGCGGGCCGCAGAGACCAAAGGGAACTTGCTCAGCAAGGAAACAGCCCTGTTGGGTGCAAATATCCTTCCTCATTAAGCACCGGAAGAAGCAAAGTGCAAAAAGGCGTTGGGTGCTGTTGCGCCTTCCACCGCTCATGGCAGAAGATGCTCTTTGCAAGAGATGCTCTTTGCAAGAGATGCTCTTCACCCATCTGCACCCATCTGCTGATGAAGGAATAGCTCCTCGCCTGCTCTAGATGAGCTTTCCTCTTGCTGCAGCCTCAGCCACAGGGTGGGCGAGCCGACGGCTGCAGCAGCGGGGAGAGCAGCGTGGGAGAGGGTTGGAGCCTAGCAAATCTGGGCATGTTTTCTTCTTTTGGACAAATAGCTTATTCTCTGAAAATTCAGTTGTGGGTCGGCCAGCGCCATCTGTGAAGACCTGCCAAATCTGGTGAAGAGTTTCAGCCAAGAAAGAAAGAAAGAAAAGGAAAAATTAAAAAGCCTGGAAAACGTCCATTTTCAAAGCCACTTTTCAAAACAAACATTTCAGGTCTTTCTTTCCAAATTACGTTTTCTGTTGACATTTGCCTGTTTAATAATATATATTTTTAAAGGGTTTGGAGAAGATGACCTCAGCTACTTAGATTATTTGACTTGTTGCTTCCGTGTGGGAAGTATTTTTGCTCCCTGGATGCAAAGCTCGGGGAAGAGCAGAGCTGGCTGCACAGAGACCTGTTTGATGCTTGTACAGTGACTATCGCAACCTGGCCCTGTCCATGGCAGGGTCAACACGCTGCCGATGAATCCGAGTTGGTGGGAGGGCTTAAGGACTGACTTCTCTTGAGGAAGGGAGGACAGTCGCAGGGTGCAAATGGTCCAACGTCTGCTCCAGCTTTTAAGCTGAACATGGCAATTGGGAGGCATGGGTTGCAAAAGTGACCAGGTTTGCTATTCCAAAGGGAACTGGCTTTTCTGGAAGAGCTGAGCTCCACCTGCTTGTGTTTCCACTCCCCCTTTCAATACCACTCTTCCCTGGTTTCTCCTCTTCCTCAAGAGCCTTGGTTTCTCATCTGCTTTTCTGCAAGAGCCGTGAGCCCCAGCACAGTGTCGCCAATCCTCTCTCACTATCAGATTTTAATGGGGAAGAGGGAATAACTGGGGGTCATTGCCAATGTCTGGGGCCGCACTTTCATGACTGTAAGTGAGCAAGAATCATGTAATAATTTAAGTTGGATGAAACTTTTTGGATGCCAGCTGGTTGAACCTCCTGCTGAGGTGGAAGTCAGGTCTGTAGCGCCGGCGTCAGTTTGCTTCATGCTTTTAAAACTGCTCTACCTGCAAACCACAGGGCATTCCAGTAAAATATGCCTCCAGACCAGTGAATGCATGGAGGCCTTGGAGTCATCAGCTTCCTAGAGCAGTTTATTTGGCTAAATACGCCATTGATTTGTTTGGGCTGCATTCCGACTGTGTGGGCTTTGTAAGTCAATACAACTCCAGTCCTACTCTCTACGCTCGGTAATTGCTAGGTAGTAGATTGTCTTTAGAAAGTGCAATGCTGAGTGTGCGTGTGTGCTTGAGTAACAGGCGATGGGAGGGTCATCACCGGGAGGAGAGAGGGGTGAAGGCTTTTTGGGGTGTTGCACAGGTTGGAGAAGAGAGGGAGAAGGATGCAAGACAGGGTACCGCGTTTCCGAGTTGCTCAAGGAAGGTGAGGGGGAGATGTGGTTGTGTCCACTTTGCTGTTGCTGGTCACGTCTGTGAGTCGGTGCTTTCTGGATATTGCAAGTCTCCGTCAGCTGCGGGTCTGTCCCACCTCGGCTGTACCCATGAGGGCATCACCTATCCCTCTGATAGTTCTAGGCGTTGGCTGGAGAGGCGGCGGTGTCTGGTGGAGGAGACCGACCCTGCCTTGGGAACGAAGAGCTCTGGGCTCTGTCTCCCCTTGCCTTCCCTCCCCTCTGCCGTGCCGTGCTGAGCATGATGGGGTTTAGCCCCCAGTCTGGGTGTTGTCCCTCTCCCCAGTGCAAATCCATTCCCAGCATCGTGGTTAACAGCACTAGAGTTGATGCAATATATGACTATACGCTTATAAGCTTATAAGTGAATATACTCACCCCCAATAAAACATTATGGGGGACAGAGGGGTTAAATAGCAACCTGCTGGAGCCAAGGGCATGGTCAAGTGGGATTTGTTTTTCTTTTCCCTTTGTCTTAAGAAAACGTCTCTGAAGATAGACAATTGTAAATACTCACTCAGATTTTCCCCGTCGGAACACAGGGTTTTCATCAGACACCTGCAAATCCTCCGGCCCCAAACCTGTTCAAAACTGAGGCAGAAGTATTTAAGAGGTCTGTTTCTCAGTGAGAAATCAAATATTGCTTCAAAAATAATTCTTCACCTAACTTCAGTGAACAACAGGCGCACGGGCAGGTTATACGCCATCCCCCTACGCGTATGTTTTCTGAGCTAGCGTAACCTTGGTGTCCCTGATTGCGGGCAAAGTCCCGCACTGATTTCACGGGGAGCCTCTAATGCACCTTAATCCCGAGCCTGGGTGCTCCCAGCCAGCACCCCCCCAAAGCCAAAACATCTTCCCATCAGCAAACACGCCGCACGCTTCTCATGCCGCAGCGCAGCCTGCGATGCCAATCAAGGCGCATTCATTCGGCCGCGCACGCGGAGGTGTGGGGTCTCCTCGCTCTCTCTGGCAGTGTGCAATTAGTGTATATTTAGAATAACGAATTCCTCTCTCGCAGGAGGGATGTATTCGAGGCCACTTCTGCCACTTGCGGGAAGGAGGGTGCTGGTTTTTTTGGCGGGGGGAAGGGTGGGTTATTCCTTTCGTGCTGTGTTCAAGTGGATTTGCAGGTCCAGCTGCTGATCTGGGAGCTTTACCTCTGCCCTCGACATGCAGGGGCTTGTAAGAGCGGGAGGGAATCTTTGCATTTTAAATGCCTTCCCCGCTTCATTAACACTGTACGCGGAGAGCTTCGTGATGGGACATTGGCTGACGAGGCTCTTCTCCCGCACGGACGCTGATTTACAGCTCTCTGCATCCACACGTTGGGTTTTTTTGGTTTGGTTTGGGTTTTTGTTTTTTTTTTTTTTTTTTTTAATGCTGGTACTTATTAACTGCCTTCCATCTAGTGTCACTGTCACTTCCACGGCTGCCGCCGATTGCCGAGGAAGAAATACAATTAAAAAATGAATTGAATCAGCATCTCCCTAGGATGGAGAGAAAGAAGAAGCAGCGCGGGTGCTGCTTCTCCCCCTCCTTGCTGGGCCTGCTGCATCCCTTCGCCATCTGAATCTATTCCCCCGGCAGCTTTCAGTCTATCTTCGCTGGTGCCGGAGCACAAATAAAGTATGTAACAAGAGTCTTTCAGGTCCATTAGAAACACAGAGGGAAGTAGTCAATGTTAGCCAAAGGAAGCCAGCAAAGGATGAAACCGTCAGGGTTGAAAAAAAGCCGTTTCCAGGCAGGAAGGAGGTGCTAATTAAATTAAATTTGAGATTTCTGCCACTCATCCCGGAGCAAATCTGAATTAAAAAAAAACCAAACCACCCAACTTTTAAAATAAAAATAATTTAAAAAAAAAAATATAGAACAATCCCAAAAAGCAGGTCGGGAGGGGGATGCTGAGACGACACGATTTGCTGCAGTTTTCTACCCGGCTCTTCTATCCGAGCACGTGCGTTTCTGCATCTGCCGGAGCCCTTTGGAGATGCCTTCCCTTTGATGCTGTGATTGATTCCCCCGGGGGACAGGCGAACGCTACCTGGGGAAGCAATTTATGATTATTTTTAGCTTTTTGAGCACCGAGGGGGATTCCACGGGCAGGGCTGAGCCCTGCCTGCCTTAACCCCTCGCAGCCCACCCCATCCCCAGCGCCGTGGGTTTGGTGAGAGGGGGTCAAAATGATGAAAATGGGATAGTTTTAATAAAGTTAGGGATTCTTATAGCTCACCCTCCTCATGCTAAGCAGCCGTGATCCGTGAGGAATTGCAGCGTATTTGCAGGCAGCAGTGCTGCCCTGAGAGAGAACTTGGAGGCACTGATGCAGAGCAGGTAGGAGGAGGGATGGAGGAAACCTGCTCTCGAAGAGGGCAGAGCAAATTGTTTAGAAAAACCAGGTGCTGAGGTTGGAAGTGGTGCTTGCATTGATGGCAGTACCCAAAAAAAAAAAAAAAAAAAAAAAAGAAAAGAAAAATCATTCAGGTTCAGCTCGCAAACAAAACGTTTCAAAATGTCACCGGATTTAAAATCTGGGAAAATATTCTGACTGGATTTCACTCTTTTGCCTCGACGAAATCAAAGTAGTCTTCTGTTTGCTTTTGAGCTTTCAGATTTACGGCCGATATAAAGCAAATGTAAAGGAAAGGTTGCAGCGAAAGACTGTTTTAAACACCAGAGTTTTGAATTAAAAACCAGAAGAAAAAGGCGGGCAAATTGGCCTGTTCATGGAAATACACTGGTGCTTCTCCATTTTCAAAACCAGGATTGAATAACAAAACCAGCGCTTTCTGCAGAGCATCTCATCCGTCCCTAATGATGAAGCGGGGAGAGAGGCAGCCAGGGTGCTTCTCCAAACTCTGGGAAAAGCTTGGGCTTGGGCCAGGGCTTTTGGATGGGTTTTTGAGCTCTCGGCAGCTAACGGACACGATTCCCATCGCCCGGAGCAAGAGCGTGGGGAGGAGCTCTGTGGGTGCACGGACCAGGCTGGCAGGGGAGATGCCTGGCTCCAGCATCCCGCACCCCCACCCCAGCACCGCTTTGCTACCAAAGCGATGAGCCCAAAGCAACACCACCGCTCCGTCTCACCTCCGGTTGGATTTTTCCCATCCTCCAGGGATGGCCTTGCGGTGCGAGCCAGCGCGCTCTAATTGGCGAAAAATCGGTCCTGAAATGTCACGGGAAGATTTATATCACAGCGCAGCCTCTCCAGGTGCTAATTGTGCGATAGGCCCTTGGATAATGGCTCCTGGAGAAAATAATCCCAGCCTCTCCCGCGCTCTCTTCCCTCCCTTCCCCTGCTGCCTTTTTCTCTTTTTATTCTCCAAACTCTGATCCCAGAGGACTGGGAGGCTTTGGGAGGGGTGATGTCTGGCGACGTCCGCTGCCCGCCGTGTAGGGAGAGGTAATTCTGTCTGCAGCAGAAAGTGGGAGTGGGTTTAGTGGGAGTGGGGGAATAACAGAAAATGCCATCGCAGATATGGCTTAGGGGTGGGATGCAGCTTTTCGGTATCGCTGGCGCAGGAAAACTTCTGGATGGGTTAGAAATGCGGCTGTGTGGCTGGGGGGGGGGGACACGGAGCTTTGCAGCCCTGGCAAAGGGAGAACCCCCAAATTTCCTCCCTCCAAGAAAGAGAAAAACTCAGTTAGCCCCCAGAGTGGTAGTACAGGAACAAGCTACCCCTGATGGTTTTGATCTAGCCAGCCTAATTTCGGTGGTCCTGAGCGAGGTAGCCCTGATGGAGGTCGCTGTCTGTAATCAATGCTTTGGGTTGGAAGGGACCTCAAAGCCCATCTAGTTCCAACCCCGTGCCATGGGCAGGGACGCCTTCCGCTAGCCCAGGTTACTCAAATGATGTTTTTGTCAAACAGGCTAAGGTTGGGGTTTTTTTTCTTCCCCAACTGAAACAACAATATTGATCTTCTTGGTCAGTTACATAAAGACCATCTGCATTAATCTGATTTAATGGGGATTTAGCTGGCACGGGAGTGAACCTGTTACTGTTCTAATCTCATTTCAGCAACACACCGCTGCTTTTTTTAATACTGTTTTCCTTTCCCCCCCATCTCTGCTGTCCCAGTCTATTTGGATCAGACTTTTCCTGGCCAGTTCTTTACTTAGTTTTGCAGCTTTTCCGTGGGTTTGGTGTTTTTTTTTTTTTCCCATGCTGGGTGTGCTCCTCAGTAGCTCCGCCATCTGAACCAGCCGCCCCCAAACCCTTCTGCTTTTAAGCTTGCATCCCCAAATTTAGCCCACATCCACATATTTCTCCCTCATTTACACAAGGTCTGGTGACATCCCTGGGTGCTGCTGCACAAAGAGGAGATGCTGGCAACTGCTGTGGCCATGTAAGCCCTGGGCTACCAACCTCTCCTGCTCCCAGCCCTTTCCCAGAAGCTGCTGGACCACGTGTTGAGGTCTACAAATTCGACCTCTTCTGCACCCCCGGAGGCGAGGGTGAGCGGGGAGAGCCGGGGCTCGCGCTGTGGCTGCAGTACCAGATTGCCTGATTATCGGTGCTGCAGCGGAGCCGGGAGCCCTGATGGGTTTTCTCACCTCCAGATGGTGAATACTATGAAAAGTACATGAGTGTCAGGGGAGGGAAGATCAAACACCATATTTTTGGCGCTTCTGCCGGAGGCTGGGGAGTTGCTAGGACCGAGCAGCAAGAGGCAAATTAAAACCTTGCATTAATTCCATTAACTATGATCATCTTCTCACCAGGGATGAATTTAACCGCTCACCATTAGTAGTATTATAGGCGAAAAAGTTGCGTCAAGATGCCCATGCAACATTAACTCGACCCCATAGTGGAGATGCGTTGTGATCCAGCCTTTCCCTCTCGAGTCTTCCCCGTCTTGCTTTGACTGCGTGGTGAACCCGCAGACCCTCCATCCCTTCTCCTGCTGCCTGCCCGGGTGGGTGAGCGAGGAAGGTGTTAAAAGGCAACGCAAGGCACCAGTTTAATTTGCCAAGCGACTGGTTCTGCCGTCACTGCGGCGCGCGGCGCCAGCTGTGCCATTAGTGCCTGCACAGCTGGACTGCTGTGCTCGTGGCAGGCAGGGGCTGCTCTCCTTGATCTTGCTGTTGAACCAAGTGCAAATACATCATAAATGCACGGTTGCCATTTGTAGCTCAACTTTCAGTTTCAGAGTGGGCGGTGGGTGGGAACTTTGGGGGTTTTGCTCTTTGCTGAGCTCAGGTTTTGTGCTAGTTGGTGTGTTTTATACACGCTGACACCTGCTTTCTGCTGTGGTCTTAGCTCTTCGTTCAGTTCTTTTCCTCTGGAGGGGTGGGTAGGACTACTCCTTATGTCAAAATTAATCTGTAAGGCAGAGCCAGGCTTTTCCCACCTTGCAAAGACACCAAGGAGCTGGTACAGAGGGTGCATCCACCCGTGGCTGCAGAAGTCCCTAGGAACCACGTAGTGCGAGATCTTCTCCGAGCCAGGAGGTACCATGCGGTTGCGGTTTCTGATCCTTGCTCAAAGCATCATGCAATGCTGAGCCTGGTGCTCACCAGTCCTCCGGCATTTGTCTGAGCGCCCGTGACGGGTCTTTGGACGGAGCGGATCCCTCTGCTCGGCCGGGAGGTGGTAGATTTGGGATCATCTTCTCCTTCTTGGGTTCAGTTTTGGTTTAATCCTTGTTTTCCCCATTGCCCTGGAAACGCTACAGAGGAGAGTGATGGGAGGAGGGAGAGCCGGGCGCCCTGGCAGTTCTGTGCGTAGGGCGGCTGTGGGAACATCCCGTGGGGATGGCCGGGAGGGTTGTCCACAGCGCTGGTTATGGGGCTGGGAGGTTATCTGCAACTTTTAGTAATTAGGGAGCCTCTGTAAGGATAGCTTCAGCCGATGGGTAGAGGAGGAGGCAGAGAGGTGCCAAATCAGCCGGACATGTGCCAGCGAAGGAGAAGTGGCTCAGAAGGGGCTCCTTCTTGGTTTTACTGTGGGGAAGCTGTGTTTCTCTTGTTAAACCAGCAGAAAGTGCTGCCTTTTCTTCCCTCTGGCCATCTCCAACATCCCCCTTGTCCATCTGCCTTGCCCACGCGCTCTCCACGTGCTATGGGGGCTTGTTTCGGGTTCCTGTTTCTCGCTGCGGTCACCTGCAGGGGTTTGGGGCTGGTGAAGCAGGTTTCTGGTCTGTCCCACCCCAGGCTGGATGTAGACATCCTCAGATCCACCTGGGGTCTTTCCTGTCCCCTTTGGGGTATCTCGGAGCTGTCACCACTTGCTGCGCAGCCTGTGCAAAGTCTAGCCAGGTCCTCGCTGCCCCGGGTGGGTTTGTTGTTATTGCAACATCAAAAAACGTTGGGGCCATACGGGGGCACGTCTGTCACCAGCCAGGTCCCCTTCTTTAGCTTTACATGCATCCCTCGGGCTCTGTATCCACAGACACCTGCAGCTCAGGGTTTGCAGGCAAAATGGACATCCCGGCCAAGCCCAGGGCTCTGAGATGGCACGGGCGATGGGAGAGGAGCGGGATGGGGCTGGTAGCACAACGCTCAGCAGCTTTTTTTGCTCCCATGGCTTTGGGGTCAGAGGGAGCTTGTCGCTGCTGGCCGAGGCAGCTCTTTGCAGCGGGGTGCATAACTTGTCGGGGAGCACTGGCGAGTTACAAGTCTGCAGCGGGTAATTTTTCCTTCTCTTTTGCATGGATTATGCTTGTTCTCTGCTTGGCCTTTTCAGCAGGGAGAGCAGTTTGGATACACATTACCTACACTGCAAAGTGTGCTCTAATTGGCCAAGAATTGGTCCCAAAATGTCAGGGAAAGATTTATTTCCCAGTGCAGCCTCTCCAGGTACTAATTTTTCTATGGACCGCCAGATAATGGCTCCAGTGCACAATAGCTCAGAGTCCCTTATCAGGATACAGAGCTGTAATTGGGTTGAAGGGATTTAAAATCATTAAAACCACATTCAAGGGGAATAAAAAAGGAACCCCCACCTTTCTTTTCTCCCCCCTCAGCCCCCCAACAATGAGTGACTGTGTTTAATGAGCAGCTCCTGGCATATCGCTTATGATATTCCGGTAATTGTGTCGGTAGGAGAGCAGCCCAAGAGGAGGTTACTGAGCTTCCAGAAGTGTGAAAGTCTCAGATCCTGCCATTTTGGTCATTTTTCTGGTCCAGCACCCAGCCCTGCATTGCCGGTGGGTGCAGTGAGATGCTCTGTGCATCTCCAGGTCCCTCCTTACTGCTGGACTGGAGGGTCCCTTGGGTGCAGAGTGAGGTCAAGGTGGTCGTCCCCATTTTATGGACGGTTCTGGGTCCATGCTGGTGTTTTGGTGCTGTCCTGGTGGTGAAATCCGTGAGAACTGGTAAAAATCAGTGGTTCTGCAGTGGGTGAAGAGTGGCGGGTAGGAAGCTGAGCAAAGGTCTCCCACACTGGGCAGAGCGAAATTGTTTGGTTTTGTTGTAATTTACTTTGATTTTTCCCTGCTTTCATGCTTTTTCTTGTTCAATTTCCTCCTTTTCACATCAGGCTGTTTCTCCGGTGTTTTGAGACCTTTCGAATTCCTGATCTGCCCCTCTTGCAAACCCACCCAGCCCTTGTAAAGCATGCGTCGTCTCCGACAGTTGGTGAAAATGGGGACGGCTGCAGGCAAGCCCTGGCAGAGCCCAGCCTGACGGGTCCCGCTTCGACGGCGGCTGCCAAGAGCTGCCTTCACCCGCCTCTGAGATGGTGTCAGAATATAAATGCAAAAAAACGAGAAGTTTTGTTTGGGTCAAATGAAACATTTTGCTTGACCCTACAGGATTTTTATTTTTATTTTTTTTAATCCCTGGCATTTTATTTTTTTTCCTTCCATTTGTTCAGCCACCAAAACCACATTATTGACACAACTCTACTGGAAATGCAACGGCTTTTGTCTTTTAAGCAGCACAGCTGCACTGCCGTTGAATTAACACCGTTATCTGGCGTACTACAACTTCAGGTATTAATTTCCCCTAAGCCGTGCGGTACACCGCTGCACCCTCGACTCCTCTGGAAGGATCATGGGGAAGGTGACGTCAAGAGCCTCACCGATGGTGGGGAAAATAGGATGTCCAGGTTTAATTGGCAATGATTGTTTTGTCTTCTGTACAAAAGCAGCAAATCCCCAGAAGCTGGTCAGGAGCACAGCTGTTTATGGCGAACAGAAGCTGCTGCTTATCTCCTTGTAGCAACCTGTCTCCAGGAGATCACGGCTTAATTAACTCGTGTGTTATCGAGAGTGAAATTGTACAGACATTGTTTAAAAAAAAAAAAAAATTAAAAAATAAAAAATAAGAAGAGATAAAGTGGGAAGGAAGGAGGTGACCTGGGAGCCAAGTGGAGTGAACTCTATAGAGAGCCAAGGCACGTGGCTGGCGGTGGCTGCTGGAGGCGGTGGGAGAATTTGGATGTGATGGATGAGCCGGGCTGTTCAGGCAGGGGAGAGCGATTCCCCAGCCCCATGCGCGGTGCGACGGTGCAGAGCAGTGATGGGCTTGCCCGACAATGCACGTGAGGGTTTCCACCAGAGGGGTTTTGCATCTGAGCTCTGCTCGCTGGCTAAGGGACCGCGGTGCGCGGCCGGGAGCTGGAGCCTCCCGCGCTGCCTGTGCATCGGCCCGGGGGCTGTCACACCTCGTCCGGGCTGTTTGAAGGACACGCGTGCTGTGCTGCTAGTCCTGGCCTTTCTACCCCATTGATTTGGAGATGGGCAACACCTCTCAGCCTCAGGTTTCCTAGAACAGATCGGTTATTTTCTGTCTGAGCAGTGTACACAGACCGAGCGGCCGCTCGCAATCAGCGGGAGGGAAGAGCCGAGTCCTTCCCGAAGCTGCTTTGCAATGGGCAAAGCTGAGTCCTGGCTCTTGGATCCAAAGCTCGCTTAAAAGCCGGGGTCAGGCTTAAACCCCGGCCTCAGCAAGCTTCCGATCAGCCCCAAGCGTGGGTGCGTTTGGCTGTGCAGGTGCCTGCTCTTTCTCCCAAGCACTTCACCCCAGAACTGGCCTCGCACCTTGCAGCAGACCTTGCAGCAGGCAGGGCAGGCAGAGCAGGCAGGAGAGGAGCTTGGCCCTAAGCCTGGCCCCCAGGGCTGCTTGCACGCAGCAGACGGTGCCGGTGCAATCCAGCCAGCAGCACCCCCGGGGCGAGCGCTGGGGAGCAAACCCCGCCGCTCCCCGGTGCCGCAGGGCATGGCTGCGGCGTGCACATCTTCCCGGGGCTGTAATGAGAGGTATTGCTGAAGGAAATTGCAAAGCGGCGTTTCGGCGAGGGATGCAGAGTCACTTAGAGCGCGTGCAGAGGGAAATTTGACAACCTTTCCCATTCATCGCTCAAAGTGCTCCGCAGATCAAAGCCAGAGAGACAATAATACATTTTGAACTAAGAACATTAATTTGTATCCAGAGCATTTTAATAAATAATTTTTTAAAATCCAGTTCAGCCCTGTCATCTCAAGCCAATTCCATTTAATATCCAGCCCTTCGACTGACAGATTTTTAACACCGTAATTAGCATGTATGGCTCTTAAAAGCCTTTGCTGGTATCTCAGGCCTTCTCTGCATTACGGCATCTTCTCTCCCCTCCTCCCGGCCCCCTTTTTCAATATTGTTATTCCATTTGTAGTTGTTTATTGTGCCCACTGAGACAGATTAAAGACGGGAAGGAGCCTGAGAGTTGTTCTGAGGGGCTCCTGTGCGGTACGGAGCAAACACGGCGGAGCTCACGGATTCAAAACCCGGAGCCTTGCTTTTAAAACCATGTGTCTGAAGAGCGGAGGTGGTTTCTGAAGCATTTCATTGTTGCTTTGTTGGGTGTTTTTTTTGTTCAATTTGGGTGTTTTTGGTGGGGTTTTTGCGGGGGGTTTTTTTGGAAGGGGAAGAGGGAGGAGTGCGAAGGGTTTCTTTTTCCTTAATGAAAGCCGAGGTTCTTGTATAACCACGTATGACTGAGAGCTGGGGCTTAAAAGGAAAATAAGAGAGGTTAAGAAATACTTGGTCATACTGTAAGGTTTGGCAGCGCTGAGAAATATCCTCGTGTGTTATTGCATAGAACAAAGCTCCGTGTGCTCCATCCGAGGATGAAAGCGGGTCCAGCAGAAAGCAAACACAGCACAGTCCCCTTATTTCCTCTTCTAAGTCTTTAAGTGGGATGTAAATTGTGTATACCTCTGGCGTGCTTAGATCTGAGTCTCCTTCCTCGAGCAAAAATTGCCGGTGAGCAGCGGAGACGTTTGCCAGTTCCCATTTGTGTGTGCGATCTGATACACAGAAGGAGCACGATTTTGTTTGCCTAAGCCACTGGTGTGCGAGCGAGGGGGAACCAGACCTTGTCCAGAGAAACGGAGAAGCCAAGTGCTTTCTTCTAGTGATTTTGTTCCACTTCACTGTTGGCTATGGACGGGCCCAAAGCAAAATCCCGGCTCTGAACACAAGCCTGAAAGCTGAACCCGCTCCCAGACTGCGGGTTGCTGCTTATCTCGACCGTGATAGGAATCAAACCTGGAAACCTGCGTCTCTCCTCTGTCGCAGCCCCTGACCTTTGGAGCGTAATTGCCCTGTCCTGCAGAGGTATAAGCCTCGGGGGCATTCGTCCGTCTCTAAAATCTGTGAGCGCTTCTGTGCTGGAAGACTTAACACGTAATGCTTTGCAGCAGGCACTGTATAACTAACAATCTTTCCGAGTACCTGGGTGCTAGGCAGCCGTTATCCCTTCCATTTTGCCACGGGATGAAAATCAAAGCAAGGAGAGCCAGCGCCTGGCTTCGGGGCAAAGCGATACCAAGCTGCTGTTTTGCCATTCAAGACGTGCTCGTGCAGACCCGCAATATGCGACTAGCCAGTGGGGACGGTGTTGAAGCCAGCATGCTGCCCGCCTGCTCCGATTCGGGATGCCCCCCTGCACCCCTCAGGCATGCCTCATGCTGCCCAGCAGCGAGCACACAGCGGGTCGGGGGGCTCAGGCTCCCGAAACCCCTGGCAGACACCCAGCCCCTCCAGCAGTTACAGGTGCTCACAATGTAGCACGGGTCGATGCGTTAAAGCACAGCACCGGCTCCTCACCGCTCCTATCTAAGCGCGGCAGAGCCAATTTGGATTGCAAAGACCCAACACCCCGCTCAGCTCCGGGGAGCCTGTAGCTTATGCAACGCAAATTTGCAGAAGACCGGAGTGAAGCGCTTGCTCCGACTCATTATTCCTACCGCGGCACCTCGGCGGCAGATGCTTTGCGGGGGGACGTTGCCCGTCCCGCGGCGCGGGGCCACCCGCCCCGGCGTGCTGCAGCAGCCCTGCCAGCTGACGGCTCTGACAGGATGATGGGCTCTGGCACCTTCCCTTCGCCAGCTTGGAGCTGGCCCACGGCGTGCCTGCCGGGTCCGCGGGGGCTTGCTATAAAGTTTAGGGCTTCTGCCTGGCTTGTTGTTGGCACTTGCCACTTCTTCTTGCCGCTCTGACGGTATTTCTTGTCTCTGGCTCGTGGCTGGCTTGCAGCTGCAGCGTGCTAACCTTCACCCTGATGGGGGTAATCATTCTGCGAGCCCCGGAATTTGGTGTAGAGTTAAAGCTGTGCTTCAATTTGCTTGCGGAGCGAGGCTAAAATCCTTCCCTCCTTTCTGCTTCTCATGTTAAAGATTGCATTTAGTGGCTGGGTTTGGTGCCTGCTTTGCAGGAGACAGCTGCGGTTCCTTGTAGTCTATTGTTTTCAGATTGCCTTTTTGGAGATAAATACTAACATCCACCGAGGAACACGACAGGCGAGCTCTTCTTTGTAAAGCCTCGCTTTCTTTTCTTTCTGGAGTCCCTGCAAAATGTCAAGCGCTCTTTTCCTGTGTCCTAAGTGCACCCATTTACCCAGGTTCCCGGTATTTTGGGAGCAAATCCATTTATGCCGTTAGGCTGAGAAGGAGGCCGGATGCCGGTTTCTCACTGTTTGCTTTGTGCTGGTCTGGAGCCCTTGGAAAACTGGACTCTTACCCCTACGAGGATTTGCAGATTGCAAAAAAAAGGGCAATTTTTGATGTGGTAACCCAACAACCCGTTATGAAAGTTGAGCAGGACAAGGAGAGTTCAGGCTGCTCTGTAACGTCAAGGTGAGCGAGGCGATGGCATTTATGTCGGAGATATCCGGGACTCAGGATCCGGGATTAGTGTCAGCTCTCATGTGGCAAACTAAATTAGGAATGCAGAGGCTGTCTCTGTTTATGATACGGGGTTGTTAGGCGCTTCAGGTACTGTCATTCTTATTTAAGGATATATTTAAGGATTAACAGTAAGAAGTCCAGCATTAGCAAGAGAGAAATGAATGTTAGTGAGCTTAGGCTTGGAGGGCTTATTTTTGATCGCCATCATGTGAGCTGCTTTAGGAGAGATGAGCTCCAAGATGGGAGGGAGATTCTTGTATTTTTGCAGGAAAAGAAAACCTTTTGCAAGTTTAAATAGAGATCAGAACTTAGCAACAATGACGGCTGCATGGGTAAAGCCACGTTAACTCCCCGAAGCTGGTGTCTTTGCCGGGCTGAGAATCTGGCTCTCAGCATCCAGCCTATTTTTAGCCTCTTTTTTTTGTTTTGTTTTGTTTCTTTTTTTTTTCTCATGCAGAATATGCACGATCAAACAATGTCCACAGATTTCTTTGTTCTTTGAAATCATTCAGTGTTTTTAATTGGCAACCTTTCTGTTTCTCCTTAATCACAGTTGACTGCAAGTAGGTTACATTTGCTATGCGTGCTCTCTCGCTTGGGCTGGCTTGGAGAAGTTATCTCCTGGTGCTGCTCCTTCCGACTCAGCACGGGCACAAAGATTTTCTTGCTGCAAACCATTTTCTTACATGGAAACCCCATGTTTCACTTTCCCTGGCTTTGGCTTTGATATCAGCTGCCCACAAGCACTGGCACCAGTGAAAAGCTGTTGAAGATTCACAGCTCTTCACATCCCAAGATTAGAAAGGCTCGTCTTAAAAAGAGGAACGGGCATAAGGAGCGTTTCTTTTGTGCAGTGAGTTTAGTTGGTTCTGATGGCTGAGAGGCAGAGAGAGGGAGGTCTCACGATGCTTTCACTTCTGTTTTAAGGAGTAGCTTAGAATGTTCATCACGAGGTCCTGTCTTTGAAGTCTCCACAATTCTTGTCTGTTTGGATTTCTTATTATTTTTACTTATTATTTCTAAATATCATAATTGTCAGGTCCAGCTCGTCCTTTGGAGTGAGTTTGGGTGTGCTTCAAGCCTCTGTGTCTGCGCCGTTTGCAAAACCTTTGCTGGCTGCTGGGGTGGGGACCACAGGGCTCTGGTCCAGTGCTCCTCGGGTGCAAAAAGAAGAGGGTGGCCAGGCTGAAGGCAGGGGACAGAAGTCGAAAGGGTACCCCGTTTTGTGTTAAGAGCCGGTGCCAGAGCAAACCTCCTGCCGGGTGGATGTGTCCGATGCTTAAGCAAGCCGGACAGCCAGTGAGTCTCCATTACTTATGCGCTTCCTGAAGCTGAAACAATTGCTATTATCCCACATAATATCGCATGACCTACATTTTTACTTGAAAGCCTCTAGCTAATAATTAGTTTGAATTTCGATTTATAAATAAACACATTCATATTCTAGTTTTTAAAACTGGGGAAGAAAGCAAGCCTCTCGATAGATGAAATCCCCACCTCTCCCTGCCAGTCTCTACTTTCGCCCTGTTCCTCTGACTTTTGGGGCAGGTGGAGGGGAAGGAGTGGGTTTGCTGGGCTGGATGAAGGAGGAGGGTTTAAATGTAATGAGACCGCTGGGTTTTTTTTCCTGGAAAATTGCAGGAGCCTCAACGCTTGGGGGATTTGGGCCATCTGGATAAATAGGGTCAAGCTCCACATTGGCAGCGATGAGGCGGCGCGGTGCGGCGGGGCAGCTTGGCCTCGCCAAAGGAGCTGTGGAGAGCAGCAGATCGGTGCTCAAAAGCACCTAGCAGAAGGCGCGTTTCCCTTCCCCGGCTCTCCCGGCACGGTCAGCGTTGCTGCCACTTCTCCTCCTCCTTGCCATCCATCTGCCTGCCCGTCCGCTCTGGCAGTGGCGGCGCGGCCGCATCCGAAAGCACAGGAGACAGCGTTGGCCTTGGGTCAACGCCTGGGACTTGGCACGCGTGCACGGGCAGGGGATTGTTAGGCTCGAAACGGGTTGGGTGTTAATTAGCAGTCGTGGGGAAGAGAGGACCGCGGCTTGCGGAGATGCGATCTCTCCTGGAGAGGAGAGATGGAGCTGGGCTGCATCCCGCGCTCAGCTCCGGGAGACGGAAGCTTTCCCCGTAAGGTCTGCGGTGGTTGTGGCACGGAGTCAGGCTGCAAACGCCGCGTGATCTGCCTTTCTCCACGCACCTCGGGGCTTTCTGTTGCTGGAGGTAGAAAATGCAGAAAGCTATCATGGTCATAATGCTTATACAAAATCCCGGTGTCCTCATTCAGTCATTTGTTGTCCAAGCTTTCCCCTGTATTTCGACTTGGCCTCTGGTCTAGGCTTTTTCACGGCGTGATACCATGTGCACAGGTCTGATGGGTTTTAGGGGTTGGGTTTTTTAGTTTTGTTTTTTTTTTTTCACTCTTAAGAGAAGGAGTGAATGGTAAAACTTGCAGAGCTGCGTGTCTGGGAGATGCATCCTTTACCTGGACCAGGTGGTCCCTTCCTACCCAGTACCTCTCCGCACCCATCCCTCTCGCTCTTGCATTCAGCAGCGATAGCCCGGTGCGGCTGTCGGTTGGATCATTGGAATGTGGCTGCACCTCGGATTAAATCCAAAGCCATTGAGGGGAGGGAAAAACCGACCCCTGTCCTTCTGCTTAATACAAAAATCCCCTAACACACCTAGCTGTACAGTATGGGATCCCATGGGTGAGTTTTGCCACTCTGTGGGAAGGTTTTCATCTCCGGTTGCTTTGGTAGCACTTGCCCATAAGGTGTTATCCTAAGCGATGCCACTTCAGGTGCTATTTTTATTCGGGAAAATGTCAAATCCTTTCTTGGAACTTAGTGACTTGTTGTCTTGGTAATTTCTTGCAGAAACAAGATCTATAAAAAATCCTCTATTTTCTTGGCACTAGGCTTTTCTTGTCTATTTTGGATATAAATATTTTTTAGAATCAGAAAAAAATAAATGGGAGCAGCTTTAATAGGGCACGAGCAGCATAATTTCTCCCCCTGAATGGCTCTTGTAGGGCTTCTCGAGGCACAGATGTAAGCGGGGAAGTAGCTGTGTGCACTTGTATTTATGATACTGGCCCAATGTCCTTTGAACAGGAGTCCTTGTATGCTGAGATCATATCTGGCCCCGTTCTTTCTTCATGCACTGTTTCCTAATCTGAAGCCCAGCTCTCTGGGAGTTGGAAATCCAGTGATGAGCAGAGTTGTTATATTCATTTTGAATTGAGAGTGGCAGTGGAGGGGGGGCTCTGATATCGCTGAGATACTCCACTCCTGCTTCTGCACTTAGGGGAGGTCAGGGTGGGTTGGTGCAATACCTCAGCCAGCTCCAGAGAGGAGATTTCTGCTCCTTCTTGGTGCGTTCCTGCAGAGGGTGACGGGCTCTGCCCTGTCCTAGCAGGGTTGGAAGCTCCAGGCAGTCGTGGTGGCCGCTTTGGTGGTGATGGAGCAGGTGCTCTGAGGAAGGCAGGGACTGGTTTTGGGGTGCTCGTGCCATCGTTCGGGGCTCTAATGCGTTTTAAGCGTGGTGCAAGGGAAAAGCAAGGCAGGAGCTGCATGGCCCTTCTTGAGAGAGGGGGAGATGATGAGCAGTGTCTCTCCAATCACAACAAGATCCCCGGAGTCCAAAAGGAGCAAGGCTTGGGCACGAAAGCCAGAGCTGCCCTAATAAAACATTTACTGGGGTTTGGAGACCTGTTCGCTCCGACACGGCGCATACATATTAAATGATCAAAGTTTCCATGCCTTCGGAGGAGCCGGCTGCTAATCTAATGCAACCCTTGGGCTTTGCTCACCACTGACTCCGCATGAAAGCAAACGGCAGCTCTGTTTTCCTATTTAAAAGATTTCCGAGCTAAGCTGGGTGGGTCACAGTTCAGGAAGCAATAGGATCTGGCCCCATAAAGGTTTTGGCAAGGAGAGGCTTGGGAAGCTGGGTTAGGGGTTGAGGGTGAATCAGTCTCCATCTCTCAAGTCCTGTGCACCTTTGACTCTGCTGCAGGCTATCTCGGTGCTGCCGTGGTCTCTCCTCCTCTTATTCTTGCTCATCCCCTCCCTAAATCGCTCTGTCCCGCATCCCATAGCCTGACCCGTAAAGGGCTCCGCTGGCTTTTGAGATCCCAGCTTGAGTTGCAAAGTGCTGCCAGTGCATTAAAACCAAAGCAAAGGCAGGGGGGAAAGCAAATCCCACCCTCTTTGGATTTATAAACTGAGCACACTTGAGCTGGAAGGTGCCAAGGAGGAAAAGGAAAACACAAAGCCCCTGGGGTGCCGTTTTTCAAAGCAATGCAGCCCTTTATTTGACTGCCTACACTTGTTTTAGCTATGCAGGGAAGCGAGCAGGTAAAAAGCCTGCCGGGGCTGCTCTTGCAGAGGCGCTGAGCTCCCTCGGGAAGCTGCTGGTGCTGAGCCAGCTCAGCACCTCTGCAAACCACTGGCTATCCCATCGTCTGCTGCTTTTGCAGAGCAAATACTTCACCTACTGATCCTCGCTGCTCCAGTGGTTTGGGACTGATGGGTTTGGCTTTCCACTTGGTTGCAGCGTCTTTTCTGCTTCTCGAGCATCTCCCATGTCTTTCATGTAATTCCTTAACAAGTTTCCATTTACTGGCGGTCCCTTTCTCTTAAGGTATTTGAATCTGTTTGATCATCAACAAATTTCTCTTTCTGTTCCTCTGATAAAAAATTAAATCTGGGCACTTTTTGAAGGCTTCCTCCGCACCTCCCTTTCTCTTTCTCCTTCCGTGCTCGGTGGGGAGTCAGCCCTTTTCTAGGAAAATAAAATAAATAAAAATTAGAGTTCAAAGCATGACATCTCCTCTTAAAAAGAAGAAGAGGGTGAGGAGAAGGAAAAAAAAAAACCCACAAAAACCCACCATATATTCTTACAGATGTGACATCAAAATGGAAAACTATAAAGGACGCGTTTTTCAAAGACTCGTACAGGGACTGAGTTGGTTCAGTGGGAAACAGGCAACCAAAGTCTCTCCTGGCGCTTTGAAAGCGTGTCCCCGAGCCACCACAAGCCTGTTGTTTTAGCTGGAGCGCGGGCGCTTCACACCGCAGCCAGCTGTACGGGGAGTGGAGGGTGCTGCGGAGGGGTGGGTCACCGGTGAAAGGTGGTGATGGGAACAATTTGGGGATACAGAGGGTGAAATGGTGGAAGAGGTTGGGTGCTGGTGTTGCCAGCACCCGCCGTGTCCTTGGGTCACCTTGTGGGTCTGTTCTTGCAGCCGAGCGGCATCTGGGAAGTCCCGCGGGGTGGCAGATGTGTTAATGGCACGCTGTTACCCAGGTACGTGCCTTTCCTCCCCTGAATCCTGATGATCTGGTTTCTCGCCATACCCCGTGGCGACTTACTTCATCCTGTCCAAAACCCACCAGTGCCTTGGCAGAGAGCAGGCTCCCCTTCTGCAAGCACAGCCTCCCAGCCTGGCTCCCTCCCGCAGAAAAGGTTTTTTTGCCCCATGGGTCAGTACGTGGGCACAGTTGAGGCTGAGACATCGTGTCCGTGGGGAGGTGAAGATCTCACCCACCATGCTGGCACCCATCGAACAAGCTACCGTGGGGCTCAGAGCAGCCATGGTGTTCCCTGGGGGTCTCATCCAGCCCAGCAACTGTGCATAAAGGGTCCAATGTGCTGGTGGTAGTGCTGTAGCTTCAGGCCGACGTCTGCTTTGCCTTCAGCCGGCTTCCTGGAGGCAAAGGCTGTTGGACTCAAGCAGCAGCAGTTGTATTGCATTAATTGAAATAAAGGGAGTTCCCAATGCGTGTGAAACCTCTTGGCCGGCCCAGTACAAAAGGGAGCAGCGTCACGGTGAGGCAGTCATGTACAGAGCAAGCTCGTCTCCAGGTTTGCATGTGTTTAAGGTCAGCAGAGCATCTCTGCTGCAGGCAAAATACTCGTGGGCACAGAGACCAGCCCCACGCTATCCAAACCTGGATTTCACATCTCTGTTTTCAGGGGAACTCGTATCAGTCAGGGAAAAAACGACCAGCGCTAAGTCCCACAGCTTTTAGCATGCAAAAGCCTTCCCCCAGCTCTAGGCAGGTCACTTGCGTGGGTGCAGAAGGCTTTAGGAGGTTGAATAATGTTTCAGGCAATAGTTTTTCCTCTATCACTTCATCAGCTTCCGCACCTTTCCTGAGTTATCCTCAGTGCAAACTCCATCCCCAAAGATTTCCTTCAGCAAAACTGTCTCACCAACCTGTCCCTTCCATCAGTGCTCTTGGAGCATCCTGGCTGTCCAGTGTGGGACATGAATGTCTGGGGACCCCCCGCTATAGCCCACAGCCGTGATGTCCGAGTGCTTTCAGCAGTGGCATAGACAACTGCCCGATGCAATCGATTATTTCTTTTGGGGAGGCAGAGCTGCAACTAATCTCTTCTTTGTCTTTATGGCTTTTTGTTGGAAGCCTTTTGCTCCTGAGACGCTCACATAAATACCTGTTGTCCAACACGTCTCTGGTGATAGTCCAGCACTCGGTGGGTGGCACAAAGAGGGAGTTTTCTTGGTTTGCAGCTGCTGGGGGTGCAGGGTGGGCTCGCGCCCAGCGACGTGCTGAAGTCTTGGGGCTGGTTGTCTCGCCGTGAATTGGTCCCTCCCTCGCTCCGTCTGCCTCTGCGTCACCTTGGATTAATTACAGTACAATGCAATATACATTTATATGGTGTCTGCACAAGTGTCTCAGGGCCCTTTGCAATCTGAAAAATCTAATTAAGGTGCAGCCTCCAACATGAATGCTTATCACCGAAATGTGTACGGCGAGACAGAGGCGGCATGCCTCCGCGGCTCAACCAGGAACTGAATCCACGCTCTCGTGGCGTTATTAATTACTCAAAGCTTGGTGTCCGAGATGCCAATCGATACCGTGGGCCTGGCTAGATAGCGAGCGTTAAGTGAGCGTGAGGGAGCGGAAGATAACCATCAGCTAGAAACCTGGTGGAGGCTGTTCTTGGCCTGGGAGGAGGAGGAGGAGTCGCTTTGCAGAGACACGTGCAGTAGCAGCACGTGTTTACCAGCGACTTTGACGCTGGAAGGTTATTTGCTTGGTGCTGAAAGACGTTGGCGATATTCAATTTTGGACTGAGGAAGGTCCTGCCTTGGGGACCAGGCTGGTGACGGGCGCAGCTTCGTTCTGCAAGGTTTGCTGCAAAACTTGCTTGGCTTTTTCAGATGGTCTCCCGAGTGGCACCAGCTGTTGGGAACATCGGGAAGGGAGGGAGGGAGCGCCACAAGTGCGACGAAAGTGTAAATAACCGGGGGGAAAGGGAAAGGAAATGTGAAGTGGCCCTTTAAATATGAGCCTCCAGAGCCCGGAGCCCAACTAGCGTTCCCTCAAGTATTCAAATGAGATTGCAGCATCAGATTGGTATGCATTAGGCTGGTCTCAATGAAAATTAACATGTAATTGCTTCAAATGAAGTAAGTGAGGAGGTAATCTGTTCTTAAATTGGATTCGCAGGATTTTGTGGTACCATAATGCAGCTGTGAAATGAAATATATTTTAAGGATGATGTCCTCAAGGGGAGAGGGGAGGAAAGGGGGGGGTCTGTACTGGGAAGGGTCCTGTCCCTCCCTCCCTCTCTTGTTTTCAGTCTCATTAGTGCCATTTTATAAATGGGGAGAGGGTATTGGTGCGAGTGGCATGGCTGGGGAAGGTCCCATTGCTTTTGGCTCCGTCATGTTTCCTTCCTTGACATCCCTCCTGTCCATCCTCTCCCCCTACTTGGTTCTCCCTTTTCCTTGTGGCTCCAGTGTCTCCTCCGGCACCTTTTCTCTCAAGGACATGTCCCCATCCCATCGTGGCAGGAGGTCATGAGACGAGGCACTTGCACTTTGTTCGTGTGGCAAACAACCTTCTGGTTACATGATGGGGAAGATCTGGCAATGTGGTGGGTTTTCAGTGTCTGTGAGAAGCTGCGTAGGTTCTTGCTAGGGAGCTGGTCTCCATGAGGAGATAGATGTCGGAGCAAGAGGCACAGGTTACCTTCTTGTCAATCTCGTCACCTTGATCTCTTGTGACCTTGGATGGGGAAGCCTCTTCTTCTGCCAAAGGGAAGGGTCCTCTCCCCATCACCCTGGGACCCAGAGTGGCACTGTGAGGTTTGGGGATTTATCCCTAATGCCCTGCTCATCCCACACAGTCTTGTGTTGCCTGGACCACCCCTCTCTCTTAATTGCTCGTTGTCCTCTTTCCGTCCCTCTCTGCCCATCGGCCAGTAGAAGCAATATAAGCTTGGGTGTTGTGGTGGAATTGCAATTAGGAGCGTGAGGGAGAACTGGTGCAGGAAGGTGATGTGGTAACCTGCAATTATTCTCAGACTACAAATAATACAGATAGTGTGTAGCAAAATGTATTTGCTACGGGTAGAACCAGTTGGTCAGCCACAGCCAGTACCAGTGCAAGCTCCCCCATCTCCCCATCTCAGCCCTCCGTTACAGTGTCCTGGGCTACTGGAGAGCTCTGCCAGTGCCTTGAAATCCCGATACCCAATCTTGTGCTCTTCCCTGGGTTGATTTCCCCACATTGTCCCCATCGGTGCCCTTCAGCCCTCTGTTTGCAGCACTTCTCGCTCCCACTTGCCCCGTGCTCCTCCTGTCCCAGGCTGCATCCTGACCCACGGCATCCTCAAGCAGCCAGCTCCTGCTCACTCCTCCCCACAGTCCTGGCAGAGAGCACTCACCCCTTGCCGTTCCTGTTTTGTGCCTCAACTTCTAAGGAAAAGCCACTTTAGTGATAATTTCCCACTTGTAATAAGTTAAGTGCATCGCTTCCCTTCGAATACATTTTCAGTGCAGTTAAGCTCAGCAGTCCCTTGCCTGTGTGCTTAGTTAAACGCGCTCCTTTGCAGACCGTTGGGGTGGATGGCATCGCTTTATTCCTGGGCCATTAGTGTCAACTGTGCAAAGCAGAACCAGGATTTATTCAGGGGGCACAGCTCGTAATTGAGTGAGTTCAGCGCCGGGGATCGGCACTAACTGCTGGGAGTGCAGCCTGGAGGAACTTCCCCGCTGGGCTGGAGGAGGAGAGCGTGAGCTGCGGGGGGGGCTGAGAAGGATGGGGAGTTTGGGGTGTCTTGAGTGGCTCAACCCAGGGCTCGTAGGTGGCAAAGAAGTGTCTTACTAGAGAAGAGTGCATAGCAGGGAGAGATGTCTCCAGGTTTTTGGAGGCACAGAGAGGAGACTTCTTCTCCACACCTCCTCAGATGAGGAGACCTTATTTTTACAGGGTTTAAACTGCTCTGTAATGCTTTGGGGGGAGAGGATGGGATCATTGCAGGGTTATTTTCTTGTTGCGGCATTTCCCACACCTCCTTTTGAAGCCTCTCAAGACGTCGTGCAGGCAGCTGCCAGACCCTGGACCTGGTCTGGGGTGGTCCCCTCCCTGCAGAAGGGAGAACCCTTTCGCAAGCAACCCTGGAAGACTGCTGGAGAAGGGGTGACTGTCACCCAGGGCTGTATGCCTGCTGGCATCCAGGACCCCCCCGAGCAATTAACTGGGCTGTGGGAATGCAAAAAAAGGAGAAAATGGGGAGGAACAAAATGTCCCTCCAGCGCAGCGCAGGATCCCGGGGTGGCATTTCATTAGTAAACCGTCCGTGTCCCTGCACAGCTGCCTACAGGAGGTTTGGTGCTGGCGTCACCCCCATTCCCTGGTGCCATCAGCACTTTTGGAGGGCACCCAAACAGATGGGCCAGCTCTGGTGCCGCTCCGTGGGGTCATTCGCAAGGGTGGGAGCCCAGGTTAGGGACACGTTTCCTCGACGTGCCATCTCGAAGCGGCTGCCCTCATTGATGTTTTGTGGCACGCTCCAAGATGCTGAGATGGAAGATGCTATAGATGTGCAGAGCCCTGTTGTTAGCAGAGACAATAGGAGGATAAATAGAAAGGCTGGATGAGCCGAGCACAGGAGCAGGGGACTTGGAAAGGTGCTAGTGCACTGCTGCATTGCAGAGAGATAAAGACTTTTCCAGACAAGCCATCCCTGCCTGCTGCATCGCGACCTGCCTGTCCTCGGTGCCGGTGCAGGGCTCTCCTGGGACCGGCGGGGTGTTGGGTGCACGCAGAGGTGATCGCGTGACTCGCGGCTGCTGCGTACCCTGCCCCGGGCTCAGTCCGCGGGCTGCAAAGTGGGAGCTCCAGCTCGTTTTGCAGCTCTTCCTTCCTCCCCAGTCCAGTTTCCTCCTGTTTCGTTGGCACTTGCCAATAAGCTCGCCTAAGGCAGCGTACTGGGAGTTGTTTGCAGCTCTGCAAATCCCAGGCAATGAACCAAGGGGGATCTTTTTGAGCCCAGTATATTATTATTAATGTAATTAGTGTGAATCATTTGTGTGTATAAACTTTCACTTGAGGAGATCAGGTACTTTACAAACATGCGTTAACTCACCCTCCCTGGCAAGGAGGTGCCAAATATCTTTAAAGCTTTGCAGAGGGCAGCAAAGAAGGGCAGGGACTTGCAAGGAACTTGCTGCAGGTTGCAGCGTGAGCCGGTGGGAAAGGCAGGACCTCCCGGCCCAGAGCCCCCGACTCCCTCTGCTACAACCGTGAAGAAACTCTGTCTGGGCAGGGAAGAGAGGGGGAAGCACAAAGGGTTTTTATTTTCCACTTCTGAGCACTGCTTTTGACCAGCTCAGCGTGATTTTGAAGAGGCACCGGGGCGGCAGCTGATCTGAGGGCACCTCCTCACCCCGCAGCCTTTGGAGATGCTCCGGCTGCTGCAGAGTGGGGGACTGGAGGTAGACGCCAGCCCCAGCAGGGTCCCCCCTTTCCTGCCGGACCCCGCTGCCAAGTTAATCACTCGGTCAGCTCCTGCCTGGCAGGCAGCAGGCTCCCCGCGCGGGGAAGCGGTTTCTCGGCCCTGACAGCCATGCTGTGCTGCGAAGAAGTCCTCGGGCTGCGTCTTTGGTGGTGTCACATCAGGGTGAGCTCAAGAGATGCTCTCCAGCTGATCTTGCAGTTAAGGGCAAGGCCGGCCGGTGTGGTCCTGGGGCACAGGGGAGGATGGACATGCCAAGAACCCCACCGCTGTGTCAACCACACAGCAGGCAGACCCCAGTAGGGATGAGCCTTGAGCCCCTGTTAGAGCCGCCTGGGTGAGCAGTTGGGGCTTCCAGCAGCCCAGCACCAAACCTACGGACCGTTTTAATCCCACAGTCCATCTGCCACTGTGAACATCCCCTGCTCAGCCCTGCACAGAGCCTGTTACCTGCGCGGGTTTGCACATCAAGCCCAGTTATCCAAGCTCGATGGACTGAGACGGGTGTCCCTGCTGCTGCCCTCCTTGCAGCCTGCGGAGGGGTCAGCGGACGGCGTTATTGCTGGAGGTGCGCGCGCCTTTTGCCACGTGTGTCGATGAGCACACGTGCTCTCGGTATGTGCTGTAAAAAAAACGGCAGTATGTCTGCACCAGCTTTTTCTGTTGGGTTTGTTCTTAGTGTGTAGGGTAGCATTGCATGTCGGTGCGTATATGAGCATACGGTGCTGCAGTGACTGTGTGTAAGCGCACGCAGTCTGTATGTGCACGGAAAGCGAGCAGATGCTGTAAATCCTGCTGAAGAAGGGCTGGATTGGTGGAAATTGCTAGTGCATGACTTAACCCAATACAGCAAAGAATGAGGAGAGGGAAACCAGGCTGGGTTGTGGCAACGAGGGTTTTGGCTTAATATTTATTAGTAAAAAAGCTTCCAGACCACCTTTTCCATGATAACCACACCTTGGGCTGTGCATGGTGTGTGCATCCCAGCCTTACAGGGTCATGGGCAACACGTGTCCCAAGGAGCGTGGGACAATCTGACCCCGGCTTTCCCTTCGCTCAGGAATTGATGGCCAAACTTCTGTTGTCACCGGAGTGTAAACATCATAGGAAAGTCTATGAGAGCGGTGGGACTGTGCTTGAATGGGATTGAGTTGTTCACAGCCCAGCCTTTAATTAATCCTAATAAATAACAATAAAATGTGATAATCACAGAAATAAATCTGAGATGAGAAGCTCCTGCCTCCGGCAGCAGTCTAGTTTAGTTGATCATTTATAGCAGAGCTGCTGGTGCAGAGGCTGGAAGGGACATGAGATGCTGGGGACAAGGCAGGGCTGGAGCAGCTCGTCTCCTTGCCCAGCCTCAATGGGAGGCTTTTGCACCTAGTTTTAAACTTAACCCCAGGCTAATTCTTCCAAACTGATTTCCAGATTGGTCTGGCCCGTAGCAGAGACAAAACACTGCTGGCGTGGCAGGGATTGCTTCAAAATCCAGAAGTGTCTGGGAATTGCTGAGTTAGACCTGGAAGAAAAAGACAAGACATCTAGGGATGCTTGATGGTGGGTCGGTGCTGTGCGTGTGAAACTCCATCAGGCAGGCTGGATTTGGGAGGGGGGTTTCTCTAGGGTGGGCACGCAGTGCAAATTAGGTGGTGGTGGAAGGAGAGGCGAGCCCAGGGGGTTGTTGAGTGCAGGGGCTGGTTTGGGGGCAGCTTGGTCACGGCCCCAAGGTTGGGCCACCAAATTTGCTGGGGTGAGCCAGGTTTAGCCCCGTCCCTGCCTCCCCACGATGGAGTTTGTACCCTGATAATTGCAATGAAAGCGGCAATCAGGTTGGTAATTTCGCTGAGCTCTTTTCAGTTCTAATTAACATTATTCATTTCGTGTGTGTCCTGCTGGGTTGAGACAATCTGTGCTCTCCAGCCCAGCCCTCTGGAACACCAGCGATCTGCATAAGAGGCAACAAAAAAGTGTTGTGTGCCAATTACTACACTTCAGTAATTAAAAACCTCCTTCCCCCCACTGCCGGGCCACCTCCTTTCCCGTCATTTTCTGTGTGCAAACTCGCGAAAGCAGAGAGAGAAATTCAGGAGGGCATGTCATTGCTGGCTTGTGCCATCTGTGTCTGCGCCGAAGATGCAGGGAGGTACCGGGGGCTGTATGAAGCACAGGCAGGATCAGTGGTCAGGGCGCTCAGCTTTGGCACCCTGTTGTGTAAGTTATTCCTGGTAGAGTTGATTGTGGCGGCTGCAGTTTGGTCGTGGGCTCTCTGGGAGCAGGTCTGTGTCTGCAAAGCAGCTTGGTCCCCTCTGGCCGTGGCTGCTGCGTCCCCACCGAGGGCTTTGTTGGCATTTTCAGCCCTGCTCATCTTTGGTCTGGTGTCACCTAAGGTGGCGGAAACCTGACAGCGATGCTTTCCCACTTTCAATTTCCATCTTCGACTGGTGTCCCTGCAGCCAGGTGGGCTGTCGGCTGCACCCATGGGCTCCTTGCATGGGGATGCTGGCTGGTTTGGGGGATAGCGGCCGGTCCTAATGGACCAGCTTGCTTGTAGAGGGTGGATAGCAAAAGCCAAGAAGCTTTGGCTGCAGAGATGCTAATGGGTCTGGAAAAGGCAGAACCAGCCTGCACCTGTATCCCCTTTGTGGCCGCTGTGCATTGTTGCCCAGGGAGTGTGGGACAAGGGCACGAGCAGGCAGGTTGGGAGGAGTAGGGAAGATGTATGCACGCAGCTCTCACCTTTCATCAGTGCACACAACTGTCTTAAAATGCCCAAACTCCATTGCTCGTGGTCATTTTGAGGTGCCCTCAGTGGCGGCAGAGAGCAGAGGGTCTGGTACAGCGTGAGGAGCTACATCTCTCTGCAAACTGTCACTAGCTACCCCCGGGATGATGCAGCAGTAGTGTGCTAGCAGCGTTTCCACCTCCCGGAGGAAAAACCCTGAGGCTTTGGACTGTGGGTTTAGAGGGAAAGAAACAGCAGAGAGACGGAGCAGCAGCATCTCCTCCTTGTGCTGACAGTCGGCAGTTTTTCATCTTCCTGGAGGAGAAGGCCCTGCCTTCTGAGCAGGAACGTATCAAAAATTAAGGATCTTGAGAGAGAAAATTACCTCATCTGTTCATAATTATTTTTACACCTTCTTTTTGGAGGCAAGCGCCAGGGACCTCTCTCTCCCCTCCCTCCCAGGCAGGGCGAGAGCCTCCAGCGAGGTGGAGGGAGCATCTCTGGGATTTGCACCTCGCCAGGAGCGGGGTGGGAAGGGGGAGGCTGCAGGCTCGGCGGTGGTTTTGCTCTCCACCTGTGCTTGGAGCCTGGCTTCCCGACCGAAGCCAAAGGCTTTCCGCTCGGCTGCTTGCGTGCAGGAGAGGAGGGCTTCCCATCCCTGCGCCGGGTTTGCGGAGAGAGGAGCTGCTGGAGGAGGGAAGGGGGAGCAGATGGAGGGGCTGGAAGAGCATCGGGTCGCTGCGGCGAGCCTTGGCCGCGGGGACCCCGACCGGCACTTGTGCGAGGAGGAGCAGGGTTGGCACGGTGGTTGGAAGGAGCTCAGGCAGGAGCACAACCTGCCATCCCCTAAATAGCACACCATGTCCAGAGGTGAAAGTGCGTCTTTCCCGGGAGCTCTTCCTGCCCTTTATTTTATATATATATATTGGCTTGGGAGCTTTAAGAGGCAGGGAAGAAAATAAAATAACAACTTTAAGCTTGCCGATCCCAGGGACAGAGAAGCGTGTCTAGGTGATAAGAAGAGATTGTGGCCGGGTGCTGTGAAGGGCGAAAGCACTTATTTCACTGTTGCCTCATGCGTTACCTGAGCCCCGTTGCTTTTCAAAAGCACTTAAATGCCCATATGATAGAGGGAATGCTTGGATTACACACTGTCTGGCTCCATTATTATCCAGGGATCTCCAAGCTGATGCATTTCACAAAAAAACTGGTGTGGAGGAGGAGAGAGGAAATATATATTTTTAGTTCAGCCTGCTTACAGGTCCTCGGGGATAATCTCCGCAGAAGGGACCGGTCCGAGAAATTCAAGCCACGTCTGGCTTCTCATCACCCGGTCCTTCTCCGCAATACGGCTTTGGCAGGCAGGGTGGACACCCCTGCGTTTGTGCAGACGTGCTGCTCGCTGCAACCGCAGGAGCCTGTTTCACAGCATTGCGAAGGGCAGGCCAGAGCCAAGCACCAAGTATCCACCTGCATTTTATTCAAACCCCATTGGGCTAAGCTACCAGTAGAGTTAAAGTCTGGACTATAATATACTAAAACCATCCTCTGGGAAGAAATCTCAAGTTTTGTTCAACTTGAGCAACTCAACTTTCAGGTTTTGCTCAAGTTGTAATGAAGCTGAGCGCGAGAGCCGAGTTCTTGGTGTTCAGCCCAGGCTGAATCTATTGCTTTTTTTATGTAGATAATAAAAAAATCTGCTCACATTTAATTTATTATTATCGCAATATCGTTATGGAACAGCAGTAAAATTGTTTAATTTATTGGATGTTTTTCACACCAGAGAGGGAGGATGGTGCAGTAGCTTGGGTACTTGCCTAGCAAATCAGCAGGGGAGTCCTGGGCTGCGGACTACCCGTCTCGCCTTGGGCAAGTCACCTCATGGGGATCCATCATCCTTAACCTCCAAACGTTGCGTGTTGAGGCTGAGGGAGTTATCTAGGCTTCTCCTGTAACCGTCAGGGCCAAAGAGATACCTCCAAAAAAGAGACTAGACGAGACAGCTTGTCCTCGGGTGGGTACCTGTGTCTTCACTGGCATCAGTATGGACGGATCAGGAAGAGAAGTTGCCCACCAGTAAGGAGCCAGCTCACCCTGAGAAAGGACACAATCCCTAAAGCGTCAGGATAAGTCCGCATGCCACAGATATATTCATCCCTGCCGGTAACTCCCCTGCTACCGCAGTCTGGCATGTATAGCCCGTTCAGCCCCTCGCATTCATTGAGGTTACCCCGTGCGAGCCCTCCCAGGGGCTGCCGTGCTCTTTTTTGGTGCCTCCAAAGTTAATTTGCATCCCAGCCTCTGCACAAGTGATGAAGTCGATTGGGGAGTATATGAACAGTGGATCTGAGGCTGAGTGGTTTTATGGAAGGACATTATCCTCCATCTCCGGCATCCAGCAAAGCGCGGATAAGTCGTAACGGCTCCGTAATCCCAAACTTGCTCGGAGAAAAAGCGGGGTTTTAACCGGCTCGGGGGGGCTCCTTGCTTGGGGACCCGGGGATGGAGGGTTACAGGCTGGCGGAGACCTTTGGGAGGAGCAAGACAGGAAAATAATCCCCTTCAGGAGCAAAGTCTCTTCTGGATTTGCACTGTGTTGTCTTCCGGAGGTCGGGGGGGGTGGGGGGGGAATCGGGTTGTTAATGGGGCTAGAAATAAAAGATTTCTACTTCCAGAACATCACCTGATAATTGAAATGCTTAGCTGGGGTAAGGCGCAGTAAGTGGAGGAGATGCAGCAATGCAGATGATGGGAAGCGAAAGGAGAGCTGACAGAGGGGACAAATGGTAGAAAGCTCAAGGTTTCTCTTTAGAGGTGTGTCAGAGCTGGCTTTCTCCTGAGATAAATTTTCCTCGCTCCTTTGTGAAGCAGAGCGAGCCGCTTTCCCGCCTCCACTTTGCATTTCTTTGCCTGGCTGCAGGGATATGAAGGTCTGCAGAGAGAATGACAAGTGATGGGTTTGGGCAGGAGGCAGCAACCTGCATCCCCCCCAAAAAAAAGTCTGGTTTGGACTCAGGATGAAGGTTTTGACTGAGGATGAAGGTTTTGACTCGACTCTGGTTGTTTCTGGGTTTGCAGAGGAGCAAATGGGAACGGAGGGGTGAAAGGTCCTTTGATGACTGGTGCTGGGTGGCTCTGACCTCTCTACATCTGAAATCATTGTGAAGCTCTTGGGCGAATCTCTAGAGCCACCAGTTTAGATGGATATCGGTGCTCTGAGCACCGCAGGTAAAGTGCTGACATTGTTCTCTTTGGACACTGAAAGCACTTGGTCTCTGAAACTGCTGCTGGCAGCACAGCTGAAAGTACTGCCAGGAGGACCAGGAGGGGCTGGGGAAGGGAGGGAAGAGAGCCCAAGAGCCGATGGGTCACCTCTCTGCTTCTCCCCAGGTGCTCCGTGGATAACCGAGTCACCCGAGTGGCCTGGCTGAACCGCAGCAGCATCCTCTATGCCGGCAATGACAAATGGTGCTTGGACCCTCGGGTGGTGCTCTTGGCCAACACCAAAACCCAGTACAGCATCCAGATCCAAGATGTGGACGTGTACGATGAGGGCCCCTACACCTGCTCCGTGCAGACAGACAATCACCCCAAGACATCGCGTGTCCATCTCATTGTGCAAGGTAAGAGGAAGGGAATTCGTAGAGGGGTTGGGCTTGGGGCTTTGATTTCTGTTCATCCCTTGTGCCCCGGTGTCTTGTCCTCCCGTTTCTCCTACGTCGAGCCTACTGCATGTAAGACAACTTGGTGCAAATGTAGAGGCTGATCAACAGTGTTGGAGAGTCCCAATGAAGCTGGGCAGTGCCCAGGCATTTGCAATCGCATTTATCCAACTTTCCTGGAGTCCTCGTGGGGCTCTGATCCAGGCAGCTCTGCCTCCCGAAGTAGTCACTGGCAAAGCCATGTTGCTGTTTGTTGTTGTTGTTCTATTTTGATGGGAGTTTTTTGTTTTCCATGCTGGAGGCAATGCTTGAAGTAAAACTTGTGTTGGGGGAAAAGAGAGAGCTGGCAGATTTGTGTACTCCGCGGGGGTGTGTGTATGCCTAGCAACAATATGTGTTTGTGTGTTGAAACTCTATACGTCTGTAAGGAGGAGGAGGAGGAAGGCCGGCATGGGGTGGCGGAGCACCTGCGGTGGCCAAGTGTGCGTACGGTGGCGCGTGAGCACGCCTCGCCGAGGCTGCACAGTCTGCAGGGTACGTACGTGTGCTCTTCAGCAAGCGTGCGAGCGCACCCGGGCTCCTGAGAGGGGACGTACAAGCGTGGGCACGCGCGATGCTCAAGCAGATGGACGTTCATGGAAGATAGCTCCCGTATCTGTGCTGCAGGACGTGTGCTGGGCAAAGGGGACCCCGCGTGGCGGGATGTACGGGGCCCAATGTGCTCTCAGGGAGACGGCCTCGGGGAAGATTAATGGAAAATTTCTAATCCCTTGCTAGCAACCCTTTTTCCTTCTTCTTCTGTGATTTGGCCAGAAGCCCTCTTAGCATGACACACCAGCTTTAGTATTGGAATCTCGTCTCGGGCTAATTTTCGAATGCTGATGGGTGTATTGATTTGGAAACGAGCTGGGTTAAAAAGGCATTGGTCTTGTACAGAGTCGGGTTGAGCTAATCTGACGTCGATATGCCAGGCCTGAGCGTTATTGACAGCCTAATGAATAGAAGGGGGGGAAAAAAAGCCAAACCCAGGGCCTTTATTTTCCCCCCTCCCTCCCTTTCCATTTTCTCTTTCCCCTTCGAGCAATCAAGCAAACTAAACAGAGCCGGACTTTCTCCATCTCCATTAACCGCGGAGAGAAAGCGGATGCATTGCCAGCCCGGGTCCTTGCTGTTTATCTTGCAATCTGTTATTACCTGCCTGAGTTTCTTAAGCCAAAGTCGATCACCCGCAAGTTCTGAAGTCGCTATGAGGTGCCGGGGTGATGCAGGACAATTTCTATCTGTTCTCTTCTGATTCCCGTTTCCTGACCTAAATTCCCCGTATCACCAGCCATCCAGGTCCATCCCTCCTGTGTCTTGCCGTATCATTAGGAAGAGATGTTTTGGTACTGGAGGAGAAGGTCGTATCTTAACTCCTTGCAGTGGTACGGTTAAATACTGGAGGATTCAGTGATGGGCTCAGTCCTATAATATGCTGAACATCCTCGCTGCTGCCGACAGAAATACCGGCTCTCAGGAGTGGGCCCCCTAATTTCAAGAGCTATCGCTTGGCTCACCCAGCCCTTTCTCAGGTGGAAGGTGGCAAGAGCGTAATGTGCAGCAACACGCTGGAGCAGGACATGAGATTGAATATCATGTCCAATTAAAGGGAGACCTGCCTTAATGACCCTGATAAAATTTGGCTGTGGTGCCAGGATTAAGTCTCCTGCCTTGGAAAATGGGCCCAATAAATATGCAGTCTGGCATAATCCTGCCCTAAAAGGCGTTCAGCTTGCGGGAAGCAGCGCTTACCCCTCCCTCCTGGGAAGGCAGGGCGTCCAAGCGCCAGGTTTCAGGGATGTGCCAAGTTCAGTGCGTGGCTGTGGGACCTCCTGCCCCTTCCCGCAGCCCAAAGGAAAGGAGCAGCGGTGAGAGGAGGTGGGAAAGGGGGTCTCCCCTTTTCAACAGGGTTAGTGCAGGTGCAGCCAGAAAGAGGGAGGTGCGCAGGTTGCTCTAAGCAGGTCCTGACTTTCCCCTTGCTGCGCCAGGAAAGAGCCTGGGGGCACAGCTCTGGAGGCAGGAGCACTCCCACCTCTCAGGATGCAATTAAATCGTGCCCCGGGGCAGGCTGCGCTCTCCAAAGGGACTGACTGCAGGGGGCAAGGAGCTCTTCCCCTTCCAGCCGGGATTTCAGCAGCCCGCTGCTCCCCGGGGCAGGTGTGATGGGTGCATGTCGGTCAGGGTCCAGGCGCCCTCAGCCCATGCCGGGCATCCCTTCTCCTCCCCAAGTTTAGGGGGTATTGCTGGGAAATAGTCGTGGATGGAGGGAGTGGGGAGCTGGGGCGTCCCTGGTGTCTGCCAAGGGCTGCTGGAGGAAGAGGTGCTATGTGGGGAAAAAGCAAAAGACAGGATAGGGTGGGAGAAGGAGCTTCCTTTAGGGGATGAGAGTTTGGGACGGTCCCCCAAGGCAGCGGGAGAGAATCAGCTAGAAACCACCAGGAACCAAGGATGTCCATGCAGCAGCTGGGGAAGCGCCGCACATTTATTCCTGGGTTGACTGTATTGGTGGCTGAGATCCCAAAATAGGTGGGTAGAAGGCACCTCAAGAGCTAATTTAGCCTGTCCCCCTGCAAGGAGGCAGAGA
The DNA here is from genome assembly GCF_028858705.1 of Grus americana. Classification (NCBI taxonomy): domain Eukaryota; kingdom Metazoa; phylum Chordata; class Aves; order Gruiformes; family Gruidae; genus Grus; species Grus americana. Next base: position 5,842,256 of record NC_072875.1, read on the forward strand.
CTTCGCTGGCAAACGCGTGTGAAAGCTATTCTTGAAATTCTTTAACAAAGCAGGTTCTTCAGTCTCCCTAGACGATCTATTCTATTGCTTTGCTACCTTTATAATTAGAAAATGTATAGCTAATATCTAACTTAAACCTTCTTTGTTGCAAATGAAGTGGAGTTTTTCTCAGCCTATTCCCAGCGGACCCGGGGAACAATTGATCAGTGTCCTCTTTGTAACAACCTTTAGCTTTTGGGAAGGTTGTTATCGTGTTGCCCCTTAGCCACCTTCTTTCAGAAACGATGCAAGCCCCGTTTCTCCCACCTTTCCTCGTCGGTCAGGCTTTCAGAAACACTTGTCAGTCTTGAAATCCTGCTACAAAAGGCAAAAGGTGATTGCTGCCGATCCAGGAATAGCAGGTCGGCGCATCTCTGCTTCCCGCTGCCTCTGCGCTAATGTGGGACAAATGAGCCTGGAAAGGAGACAACAGACCCTTGGCATTGAATGCTTCAAAGTTCAGACCTGCTGTTTCGGGGACTGCTTTAAATGGGGTCAGGCTCAGCCGTTGGTAATGCCAAGGTGATGTGAGCCAACAACATAGCTGCAAAAGGTACAAGGAGGTTCTTAGCACCTGGATCTCCCCAGGGAAGAAGCTGCTGGACCTAAAATGAATGGCTCAGGGAGTGTCTGTGTCATCTGCAGCATCTGGAAGGTGGTCCCTGCCTGTCCCGCTCGCTCAGCCCTCATTTCTTCTTAGGAGTTGTCCTAAGGCCAGGCAGAGCACAGGGAAGCAGCACTTCCCATGTGTGCAGGAGTCCACTTTGGACCCTTGGGAAGAGAGTGGCGTTTCTGGGTGAAAAATCCCAAAGAGACAAAATCCAGGGAAGCCCAGCTTGCGGTAGGCAAGCTCTGAACTTGGAGGGAGGCAGGAACCCAGAGCGAGAAAGAGGATTTGGTCCCCACTGACCTCTGAGGAGCGATGCTTTCCCTTCCTCTCCTGTATCCCACTCTGCTTTCCTTAGCGAGTCCCACTCCTTGCCCCTGCCGCAGCATCTCAGGCGCAGCCTCCCCCTTCTCCCCGCTCCCAGCAGGACACTTCAGCTATTTAAGCTTTTCTCCGGGTTCCTGGGTTTAAAAAAGAGAGACGAGGGAGGAGGAGGAGGGTGTCTGGAAAGCTCTTATTTGTATTGATAATAAGCCGTCTCCAATGCGTGCCTGCAAAACACTCCCACTGCCTTGTAAGATGCATTAAGGAAAGTTGGCCTTATCTCGGCGCGGGAAATGGACTTGGGGAAGGAGGCACCGTGCCGGAGTTTAATCTCACTTAGGCACACAAATTTGCATGATAGAAAATGGTGGAATTTTAGTGCTTAGAAAGAAAGAAAGAAAGAAGGGGGGAAAAAAAAGCAAAAAAAGCAGCAACTGGGGGATATTAGGCTTTCTCGCTTCTTTATCAGTTTCCCTGGCCCTATCTGGCTCTTTCTGTTGTCACTGGAGCAACTAATCACCCCTCCCCTTTTGTTTGGTGGTAAATGAGTTTTCCCACTCCTTCCCGGGCTTGGGTTAATCTGCAAATCCCTGCCTTTGTTTGGGAGTTAATTACCTGCTCGCCAGAGTCGGGGCGCAGGTGGCATGGGGCCACCCCGGTGGCGGGGGGCAGACGTGGCATGCCGGTGGCACCTCGCCCCATGCCGGGGCCGCCCCTGGAGCATCGCTGCCAAGGTGTGCGTCGGCGAGATAAAGCCGCCGGTGGGGCTGCAGCGCCCGAGACGGCTTTGTTTCAAGCGCCGATCTCTGCCCAATTAATTTTTCTTTGATGCCATAAGCCCCTTTCACTCGTGGGAGAATAAGGATAACTTTTTTGCGGCCGCTTTTCTGCCTTGCACTGAGGTGCACGGGAAACGCTCGCCCTGCCAAGGAGCTGGGAGGAAGGATCAGTCCCTGCAGTCATCATCACCCTTGTCCAGAGGCCTCAAGGTGGCTTGCAGGGAAAACAGAGTAGATGGGAATGCATTGCTCTGGGTTGTTTTTTTTTTGCCGGAGTTGCTCTGAGCTTTCCTGACCACCCTCCCCCCAGGAGTTTTAGCACCGCTGCCACGTCGGGCCGGAGCTGAGCCTGTCCCCTGCACCACGAAAGCCACCGGTGCTGGGGTGAGGAGGGGCAGGGGGATTTGCCCAGGGCTGTTTGGTAACTCAGTGGCAGGGAGGGTTCGTAGATGTTGGCTGTGCGATGGAGCCATGGGCTGGGGTTTCGCGCTGGATGGGATGCTGCCCAGCAGAAACCACAGGAGCTGCGTCTGGCATGGGTTTTTCTGGTGTGTCCACACCTTTCCCCTGTGAAAGCAGCTGTCCCTTCTAGAACCAAAAGCAGGTTTAGATAATGCCTTCTTAAAGGCGTGCGGAGAGCTGGGAGAGCCTCCCCAAACCGGTGGAGGGGAGGAAACCAGCGGCACGAAATCGAAATCCTCCCTCGCTTCGCCTGCGCTCTCAGCTCCTTTGACTGATGCGTTCCTTCCCCGTCTCTCTTTTGTTGCTAATCACCGTCCGTCCATCAAAGCATCTTTTCCTTTTGTATTAGGGCTGCTGTTGAGGACTGAAGGTCTCCCACGCGTTCTCGCACGCTCTCCTAGTTGTTGGCTTTGCATCCCCGTTTTGCTCTGCTCCTTGGGAGCATCCCCTCCTCTCTGCCGCTCCTGCATCCATTGCTGACCCCAGATCTCTCCATCTCCCTCCCAAAGTTACCAGCCCTCCCTTCTTTGCAGGGTCCCATCAACTCCTCCATGCTCCCTTGCGATGTGACCATATACCTGGTGTGTAGCTGGGTAGGCTCCCCCCGGCCTCCCCCAAGTCACTTGACCTCTTTGCAAATCAATTTAACATCTGTGAGGCAGAGATAATAATTGTCACCTACTTCACAGGGGGGTTGATGAGGATTAATTCATTAATGTCGACAGAGGTCTTTGAAGATGGAACGTGCTATCTGAGAGCTAAACGTTATTATTAATTAGCAATTATATCGTGGGGCAGGAGGGGGGGGAAAGCAGAGACTCCAGAAGCACTGGAAGCGCTTGCTCCGGGCTCGCACGTCTGCCCTCGCTGCGGCTTCGGGCTGCCCCAGTTACGTGCCTGCTCTGCTGCTGGAGGGAGCCAGGCGTGCTGCATCCCGCCGGGGACGTGTCCCCCTCGATAAAAGGAGAGAGCAAGTTGGTAACGGAGAAGTAGTGGGGAGGGGAAGGCGTTCTCCGTGCTTGCCTGGCACCCCAGCGATGCCGGCAGGCCAGGCACCGCCAGACCCATGGCAGGATGTATCGTGTTCCCAAGGAGAAATCATTGGCAGGAGAATGGAGCGAGGGGAAGGAAGAGCCAGTGATTCATAGGACACACAGACTGTTTTCATTTCCTTCGTGTTTTTCTTTTTCGCATACACCAAGGCTGAGGCTAATTTCTCTGGTTTTCTCCCATGGTGAACTGGTGATGCTGCAGTCTGGTGTGGTGCAGGCTTCCCCTACGCAACACCGACACGAACCCTTTGCGGTCTCCGCCAGCTGCCTCGTGCCCTGGTGCGATGCCCGCTGGGGCCATTTCCACCTCCGACACCCCTGTGGCTCCGCTATTTCCATCCTGCCCAGCTGCAGCTGCGTGCGCTTTCGTGGCAACGAAGCGAGCTCAGTGTAACAGAGCGGGTGAAAGGGGAGGCCAGCGGCGCGAGCGGGGCTGAAGCAGGACTCGAGTTGTCTGCAGGTCTCGTGCTCACCCCCCTTGCACGACGGGTCCCCCTCCTTCCCCGAGGATTTTGCCAGCCAAAGGAGTGGCACGGCAGCACCCGCGCCTCCGGGATGTACGTCGGGCATCTCCCCGCCGCCGCGTGCCGTTTCCAAAGTACCGTTGTTCGGCGTGATAAACCCGGTGGTGGTTTAATGAGGTCACTGCAGTTTAATGTTACTGCAGTAATCTCTTTTGTTTTACTACATTAAAATATTTGTGGTGGAACGGTTGGACCACTGTAATGTGATATCGCTACCTTAATGTTATTGTTACCATGGTTACGCTAATGGCGGCTCAATAACATTATTGCAATTTAATCTTATGACAATAAAATTAAGGGTAGAACAGTGAGACCTCAACAATGTAATGTTACTACAGTAACAGCATTGTTATCGTAATCGCGGGAGCAGAGTCAACTCGTTGTAGTGTAATATTGGTACCAGCGCTTTATTGTTACTATAGTAACGCGGAGCATCCGCCGAAAGTCACGGCAGGGGATGAATGGGAGGAGACGGCGCTGGTGTACCGGTACTACAGCTACCCCAGGGTTGTCAGTACAGGAAGGTCACGCCGGTATAAAGTCACCTTACTCGCCTAATTCCACTATTGTGGTGTTTTTATCGGGGCCTTTCTTCTTCTCCCTCTGTTGCCAGAGCTCTTCGGAGCGGGTCTGTTGTTTTAGCGGCAGTAACTCTGCAGGGAAGGATTTAAAGCATTGCCTCCATCTAGTTCCAGATCCTTCTGCCCGGCGTTTTATAGCATGTGGCTGTTATGGAGCGATAACGTTTTATATTTATATGTCATCTTTCATCGTGAAGGATCCCGGCGCAAGCTACAAATTATTGCCGTGCTGCAACCCGACGCACGCTGCGTGTGAGAGGAGGGGGTTTCATCCAAGGGCACCGGAGCTCGCTTTGCTGCCCGGGAGAGATCCCGACTGAGATACCGACCTGCCGCGCACCAGTACCTGCGCAAGCGAGGGTCTCCTTTCTTTTGAGGACTTCATCCCAAACTTTGTGAGACGGAGCAGGGGGTCTTCGTGCATCCCGAGCCACCTGCCCCAGACAGCACCCGCTGTTACATGGGTGGGCACGGGGAAAATCCGCCCCCCTTCCCAAGTGGCCACGCAGCTTGTATCAGGGCTGGAAGGGCTTAGCGCAGGCAGTGGGCTAGGGGCGCAGGAAGGATTGCCTGCGGGATTGAACGTCTTGGAGCATCTGTTCCTCGGGCTCGCTCGTTCAGCCTGGTCTGGTGGGGCTCACCCCAAATCTGAGAAATGCCAAGAGGCAACTCGTCCGCGTCGGTAGAGCGTGGCTGCTGGGGTGCGCTGGATTTGCACAAGGTGCAGGTGACATCGCTGTGCCACGCGCGGGCTCGCTGCAGTTTTCTCCAGCCTCCAGGGGAGGGAGTCTGAGCTGCCGATCTGTCCCCAGCATCGCGGCCGCATGCCTGCCGCATCCCTGGTCCTGCCCGGGCCCAGCACGCCCAGGGATGCGTGCTTGTCATGCCGCCGCGCCCGCCAGACAGGTTCGATGCCCCGGTTGCTTTCTTGCACCCCTGAACTACCTACACCACCTCTTCCCCTGCTTGGCAGGCAGGGATTTGTCCTCTGCTTTGAGCCCCTGCGCTCCCTCCCGGCTTCTCAGGAGATCTCCATCCCTTGACATCTCTTCTCGGTGCGTTTGAAACCTGAATTTGGGTGCGCTGCTGCCTGCCTGCCCGTGTTTTGCAAGCCCAGCCTCCAGCCCTAGCACAAATCTGGGCCTGTTCAGCGAGGCAGCTGCTCGGCTCTCCTTGTGCATCAGCATTTGATCTCTCTCCATGGGTATTTGGACTCTGACCACCGCCGTAATTCCTTGTTTGTCCTTTAATAAAAGACCCGTGAGCCCCCTTGACACCAGAGCTGGAATCAGTGGGACCTGGGGCATCCTGTGTGCCAGCTCTTCATGGCAATCTGGTACTGCATCCATCCTGCCAAAGCGGCTCCTCCGGGAGTTACATGTTTGAAAACACGAGCAGCGGCTCATCTCCCATTCAGTGTTTTTCTCCATCATTTGCTTTATTAAATATTGATTTTCTGTTGCATTATTAAACCTTAAGTCCCAAGCATAAATTCAGAGTTGATACTTTAATCTGGCTCTTCTTTTTGGCCTTTAAAGCTGATTTTTCTGGCCAGTCCCCCCGGAGGTGAGTCCAGAAGCAAAAGCCTGTTGCAGAGGCTCGGGGAGTCGGAGAGCAGGAGCAGAGGGCTCTTCCCAAGAGAGTTTGGTCTGTTTGGTGCAGCCTTTGCCGTCGAAGGCGGCATCCACGGGGATCCTGGCTTGCAATCCTGCAAAGACCACAGGTGAAAGGATGCTGGGGAGGCAGCAGCCAAGTTTTTCAGGGAAGTTTGCATGTTACTGGCTGAGGGAAGGATATAGCCTTCTCATTTTTGGATAGCGTAGAGAGAGTGCAATCTGAAAGGGAAATTTAGTCTGGAGTCACTGCGTGGACAGAGTGGCAGTGAGACATCCCTCCGTGTGCCCCGCTCTGTTTGCTCCCTAGGGTTTTTGCTGCCTTGTTCTGCCAAAATTGCCACGCTCAGGAGCAGTGCTCTCTGCCGGGGAAGGAAGCCGCAGATGGCGATGTCTTGTCCTAAACGCATCTCTTCCAACACAGCTCCTGGGCGATGCTGTACAAATCTGTGCTTTTCTGCCGTACAAATCCCCAGCGAAACCAGAAGTTGGCCTCGGCCAAAATTCCAGGCAAAGCCAGAGGGATGCGAGTGGTGGGACTGCCGCCAGTGCTAGGCTGCAAAAAGCCACCGGCCAGGGCGGGAGCGGTGCAAGTAGCCACCGGCACGTCCCCGGTAGCCAAGGTGGGTCGTGCTGACCCGCACCGGCTGGGCTCCGCTCGCCTCCCCTTCCCTATCAGAGAGCTGCATGCAGCCGGCCGCTGCCAAAGCCCCACGCTGCCAGCAACCAGGTGTCTGAACATATTTCCAGAGCCAAGATAACTCTGGGGCCAAAAGGGAGGAGGGGAAAGCAGTGTGGCAGTGCTGGCAGGTTTGGGAGGATGAAAAAAAAAAAAAAAAAAAGATGAAAAAAGCAGGGGGAGGCTTGCAAACGGCTTTTGGATACCCATCCAAACAGGGCATGCTGGGCGGCATGCAACCCGCGCCTGGCAGCTGGCGAGCTGAGCAGTGATTTAAAACCAGGCTCCCAGCGGCGGGGAAAGAGGCAGAGGGGGAAGCAGATGTGAACACAATGCTGGAGATAAAGGAGAGGCCAAGGGAACAGCTGCCGAAGAGCCAGCCCGGCCCTGCCACCTCCCATGGCAGGCACCAAGTGCTAGAAAACCTCCAGCAAATATCCACAAGCTTAAGGATGGGGTGGAGGGGTGACTGAGCCCATGGAGGATGAAAGGGAGGACCCAGGGGGAAAACGTGGTGTTTTCTGCACTGGTTTTTTCTTGGGTTTTGAAGGAGAGGTTGAAGCTTGGAGAAGGGGAGTTGCATTGAAAGATGGGGAGAGTTGTGATCGTGTTTTGCCGTCCTTTTCCTGTCTGTTCTGGTGCTGCAATGGAGGAGAACGAGATTTGGCAAAGGAGAAAGGGGAGGCAAGGTGGGAAGCAGAGAATAAAAAGGCAAGGACCTTCAGAAAAGAGGTGGATAGGTGGTCTTTCAGAAAAGACAGGGAAATATGGTCTTGAAAGATTTCTCATTTGGGTTTTCTGGATCTGGCTGGTTGTCTGTCTGAGAAGCTGGTAGTGCAGGATAGCAGTGAATCCCCTCTGCCCCGTCCCTTGGAAACGAGGTGGCTTTGTTCGTTAGTCCTGGGCCGGATCCCTAGAAGAGCCCTACAGCACGGCCCCACTGGGTGCAGGCGAGAGGACAGGGAGGTCTCGTTGCGTGTGGTGGATCCACATGCTCATTTTTCATGTCTGGGTTGCTGGTCCTGTCTAGCCAGCAGTAGAGATGCCCAGAAGATTTCAGCTCTGGGTTCCTCTCCTTTCCTCCAGTAGCATCTAGTGTAAGCCTGGGACAAGGCAGTGAAGGTCGCAGACCCCGTCCTGGCTTGCTGTCCTACATGAGATGAGATGAACAGGTCTCAGCCCACCCCCCCCTCTCTGCCAAAGCCTCCCCATCACTGAGCCCTCGCAGGGAACGGGCTCCCACATTTGGACCCAGGGCTGTCCTTGCCTGGGCCCGCCTCGAGACGAGGGGTCAACAGAGATGTCTTCTCCATGCTTTACCCTCCTTGTAATCCCTCCTCCTTGCAGCCAGCCCGACACCTTCAGCCTTTGATCCTCCTCCTCTTTTGCAAACACTTCTCTCCGCTCATGGAATTAAATCTCTCTTGCAGTGTTTTCCTTCCCTATCTTTTCTTTTTGGCCGAGTCTGTCTGAAATATTTTTTTTTTTTTTTTTTTTTTTTTTGCTCCTTCAGCAGCAGGGCTATATAATTGATAGCCTCACCAAGCTTTCCGAGCTGAACATTAAACCCTTCCTGCCTTGGCTCCGACCGGAGTTCATTACTTTCTGAAAAGCTTCGTTGTCTGTTTGTGCTCAGATGATTGTTGTTGTGGAGGGGAGGATATTGTCAGCGGAGAGGAGGAGGAGGGGTTGGATTTGGCCAGGACTGCTTTGTAATCAAATCCTGCTCTCTTTCTTTTTTAGCAAATTTTCAAGTGGAAAAGGCCTCTTTTGATAAAACTGAAGTAGTGGCACCCTTCCGAAGGTGGGAGCAGAAAACTCAGGCCCCTAGTTAATGTTGTCTCAGGGGCAGTGGGAAAACGGTGCTTTGCAAATTGCCTGCGAGAGCGATGCTCAGCCCCGGGCAGGCGGGAGCGGGGGGGCTGTTCCCATCACCACGGGCTTTATACCTGGGCTTCTTGGCGAACCTGCCGTGGTCGTCCCTCCCAAACTTTTGCATCGTGGGAGCTTTCCTGGGAAGGCTGAGCCCCATGCAGTGCTGGCAGGGTCCCTCCGTCACCGTGATTTCCTTATTCTGGTGCTGAGGGTCACTGGGCGGGTGTGTTTTTGTGTGATACAACTTGTTTTCCGCGTCTTTCGGCCTTTTCTGGCAAGACGAAGCAGAAGTGCTTTCTCTGGTTTGCCCTACGCCGATGCCTCTTCTTGGCTCCCCGTCTACCTCCGTGATTTTTCAGCACTTAAAACACAGCAAGGCTGAGGTGATTACAAGGATTGGAGATGCAGTGACACTTCCCTGCCAACAAGTAATTGATTTATTAAAGACATTACAATACATTCATGGTTGAGCGTAAGAGTTTCCTTTGAACTCGCTCAAAAATCCAAAGGGATTGTGCCTGTTTGCAAGTACCGCGGGCAGAATAAATCTGCGCTCCCCCATCGCCTCCCCCCTACCCCCGCCGCACCGCCGCAATTTCATTTCCCTTTGACTGGCGCGAGTAAATATCACAGCTTGACAACTCCAGTCCAGTGACCGGTGTGATCCAATTTAATAGCATTTAAAAATTCAAAGTGATTGTTAGCCAAATGGAAATGTAAGATTTCATACCCAGCCTGCCTTGGGGAGGAAAGGAGGAATGAGGGAGGGTGCGGGGGATGTAGACAAATGGACTAGATAAAAAATAATGGAAAGTAACTTAATTAAAGAGGCTCGAGCCAAGTTAAAAACAGTAATGATTTTGAATTGGAGAACCACAGGTTTTAAAAATGAAAGGGAAAGAGGAAAGAAAGGAAAGGAAACTGTGGATAAAGAGCCTCCAAAATGATTAAAAGGGAGGAGAGGGAGGCATAGGAAGGAAGGGGTAAAAATAGTCCTTCCGTGAAAAGCAGGAGCACATGAGGAATAGATGGTGCCGTTGATGAGGCTGGGCATTAGAAAGACAAATAGGGAAATTAAAGGATGCTCTGGGGGGAGATAACTCCCTGCAGCTTTTCTGGCGTCCTCGGAGGTGCAAGGATGGCCGAGAAGAAGGCTTGAGGGCTTCATTTAGGAGAAACAAAACATGTAGGAGCAGTCCTAACGGAAAAGAAGAGCAGCCCCCACGTACTCTGGGCACGCCGATGATATCCCTGCCTTGCGGTGGCATCGCTTCCTCCCTTTCCTCTCCTCTCAACTCTGTCAAACATAGCCCATTGGGGTTGAAATTTGGTAATGAAATTTTAATTGCCCCTCTGTGTACACGGATATCCTGCTGTGCTCTCTACAGCCCAATGACTAATTTTTAACCGCGGTGCTCTCGTCTCGTGTAGCCCCTTGGAAATACCTGTCCTGGCAGCCGTCTTCGCTCTCACAGTGCTTTTTCCATGGCTTCCCGAGCGCCGCAGAGCCTGAAAAGCAGGTGGTGACGGAGCATCGATCCGAACAGGTGCTTTTGGGCCATTTGCTCTTCGGGCCTCATTTTTCTCCATCTGTAAAGTGGGGATAATAACGCTGCCTTATCTCACCAGGGTGTTTTGATGATAGGGTTATTAATGCCCACGCTGCGGGCAGACCCCGAGAAAGCGGAGGTGATGATGTGCGCGGGTACCGAGAGAAGCCGGGGAGGCGCGGGAAAACGTCCTCGGGGCGTGTGAGCTGGGGAGATGAATTATGGCAGAAGAGACTCACCTTACCTCTACCCTTGCTGAACTTTCTGAGAGTTAAACCTTGCGGTGCTAAGATGAGTCTCTTAAGGGCATTTTAAGGCGTGGGAAGGATGATGTGCATTGTCGCACGGACTCTGGCTCATTGGTATTTGCTCTCCTGCTTGTTTCTGGCAGCTTTGGCCAAGCCTTGGGTTGGGGAATTTGACGTGTTGGGTCAGGGTGGATGCTATCAAGGTGCATAGGTAGGGTGCAGGACCAGAATTACTCCTTGGGAGGGGTGAAGAAGGCTGGAGGGCTCTTGGAGCCCAAGGTGGAGAACCTGCAAAAGTAGAGCTGTGTAAAAAAATGACTAAGGGGAGGAAGGAGTGGACCAGGGCATCTTTGGGAAGGTAGACCTACCTCTGCTGGAGCGATGGATGGGTTCACAAGTCTTGTGCAAAGATGTGTGTTCCCATGGGGACAGAAGGAGGGGCAGCATCTGGACGCATAAATCACCTCACCTGCCATTCATTTTGAATTGCTGGATCTTGCCAATGTCCTGCTTTATAAGCAGACCAACAAAGGGTCTGGTCATTCGTAGCAGCCTCCAGACCACCTAATCAGAGAATAATAGGGTCATGCTCCCTGCCTGATCCCTTAATTTTTCACCGGAGCCAAAGGCGATCACAGGAAGAAGCCCAAGCAGAAGTAAAGACTGGCTGGAGCATGAGGATACATCTGCAAGGGCTGGAGCTTGGTGTGCGCAGGGCTGGGGAAGGATGGGAGGAAAGGGGCGGCTTGGGGACAAGCAGGGATGGCAACGGCACATGTGTTGTTAAAGACTTTTTGCATCCAACCCTGCTCCCTGCACCGACGAGGGCATCCCTCTGCGCATCCATCTCCTGCTCCCCGTCACGTCCCTCCCCTAAGCTTGATGCCAGTGTGGTGCTTTAAGGTAGTTCGCAAGCGGTGATGTCCGGGAGGGCTGAGGATGCAGCCTGCATTAATCTGCCGTCTCCTTTTTCACCTGTTCATGCAAAGGCTGTATTTCTATGTCTCAGAGGTATGGCACCTAGTGCAGTGGGGTCTGAGAGCATCAAAGATGTCATAGGGGAGCTTGGGAGGAGAGGAGGGATGTAAATAGATAAATAGAGGCGAAAAGGACACAGATAGACCCAGAAGATACAAATAGACTTCACTTGCAATGCAATCAAAACTTGGGACTTTCACTCAGTTCCATGTTAACGCCGTGAATCTTGACATTTTTTGAAGTAAAACCATCAGGCACCCAGCGTTCGTCGCAGCGTTTTGGGAAGCGCCGCTCATCCTCCTGCAAGGGCGGGCGAGCCGCCGCGCTTTCCCAGGGCACGGGCTACACGGCTCCTCGAATTAGATTAGTGTCAGTGTGGAAAGTGTAATCATAAACACTTACTTTGTGCTCGAGTCGGGGGAGAGGGAGCGCAAGTGCGAGAGCGCGGAGATAAGAACAAATATGCAAGAGCATAGTGTGTTTTTAATGGAAGGGAGATTTATTTCTCTCTGTGTCTTTTTAAGCCTCTAGATAGATCATAAAAAAACCCAACCCAACCCACACACAACCTGTCTGCCTGAAATAGCCGAAATGTAATTTAAAGAGCATCATTTTAACTAATACTTCACTTCAGAGACACCTGCCCTATATTCATTGGAGATGCGGGCTGCATTAGAGCATCTGATTTATCTTCGGAAAGGACGTTTGAGCTCCTTTGTTCCTGCCGGGTCCCTTTTGACAAGCCAAGTGGCACAGGGCCGATTCAGCATCCTTGTCCGTCCATGTGATGCTCGCTCCTCATGGATGGAGAGCTGACGGGGGGCACAGGGAGACCCCCCACTCTCCGGGAGCAGGGCTGGGAGCAGGACCTGCACCATCAGTGCGGGGCATGGCCCCTTGCCCTCTGGCTGGTTTTGGGGAGAGGAGCTGAGGTTTCACGCTGGATTTAGCAGGCCAGTGTGCGCTGTTGGACCAGATGAGGAATATCGTGTAAACTTGCTGCTCGTTGGTACAGGAGACTCCAGGTTGACTGGGAAGTGCTATTTGCAGGCACGTCCACTCGAGATGCATGCCCTAAACTAAATCTGTGCATCTCGGCTGACGTGAGTCCTAGCTGCACATAGGCCATGGCTAGCACGACTGTCTCCATGCAGAAATCTCCCCACTATGGTTCCTGTGACCACAGGCTCCGGGTATCTCACCATCTCTTAATGCCGTTGTCTTCATAATAAGCATGCGAGGAAGAGAAATACTTGTCATTGCATTGATAGAGAGATGAGAGCCAAAGAGACGGAGTGTTTTGCCCAGGACTAATCTGGCAGAGCAGGGAGCGGTGCAGGCATCAAGCCATCCTTCTCTGCAGCTTATTGACCCGCAGCAAGGATGCTTTTTTTTATTAAAAACAAAAGAAAGTCCACAAATCATGATTTTCTCCCAGGGTGTGACCCGGTGGAGGAAAGGATCCAATGTTGTCATGCATCCCTCAGGAGATGGCAGTGCGGGGGCTGGTCCCAGACAATCCCGAAATCCCAGGCGGCTTGCTTCTGCTGGGGGACACATATCGAGGATGAGGGAGTGCAGGGATGAGCAGGAGGAAAAACACGGAGAGAAGAGCTATTGTCAAATCCCTAGCTCGCCCTTTCTGATCTGAAGTTCACTTGTAATATTTTTCTCGACTTGGGTTGCTAATGCGTTTTGTTCTCCAGAGTGTGCGTGGCCCAACTTCCCGCGCAGCCTTTAATTAGTTTCTGGATGATGACATCTCCGCTGAGAATCATCTCGCCATGTCCCTCCGATCTCGGGGGGAGATAAAGGAATCTAATAAAGACGTTCAGCACTTCTAGGTGATGGGTTTGACAAGCTTTGTATTAACAAGAAGTCGTGTTCAAACTTTCTCGGGTACCCCTGGCACGCTGAGGTTCGGCCCCAGGCGGGAACTTTTCCCAGGGGGTCCAACGGAGCCTGGTGGGATGAGAGTGGCAAAACTGGGGACCCTGCATCCCCAAGCAGGGTGAGACAGAGTCGCTGTCGGTTTGATGGTCACCGTTGGAGGTAGTTGTGACAGAGGCTGTCGTGCCTTGAGGAGAGGTGTCAATAATGCTGGAATGAGGATGTAGGTGTCTTAAGGTTTCGAGATCCTTCAATTTTCTGCTTTTTATGAGGCGTTGCTTGACTTGTGGGGGGAATCCCAGGTGGCTCAGGGTGCAAAAGCTGGAAACTGAGATCCTTGCTCTGTGCAGCATGTGTGGAGCTGAAAATGAGATCTGTCTAGATGGGGAGCTGAGCCGCCAAACAGTCCTTGTTCAGCTGTATTTCTTCATGGATAACAATGCAAAAACTTTACTTTTACATCTTTCTTCTTTTTCTTTTTTCATTCATCATCATCAGATCCATTTTAGAGAAGGCAACAAAGTCCAGAGCAGGGCCACGACTTCCTTGGGGCATTGTAACGTGAAAGCAGTGCTCGGGTCTCCCAAACCTGAATGATGGATTCTCCCTGCTCCATAAAGCTGCTTATTAATAGTACTGCTAAGCAAAGTCTTGCTTGATTCCCCAAAGGTGTGGGACTTGGTGTCAGGTGTTTCTTCCTTTTTGTGGTAGGAAAAAAAGATGTTGATGCCTTCAAAGCCTTCAAAGCAGGGTATCAAATCTAGCCCCGGCTCCTTAGGGCAGCGGCAGTCTGGATCCAGGTTGGTGACCTGGACCCGTGCGAAAAAGTCAGGAAAAAGTCCTTGTGCTGGAGCACCTGACTCTCCTTCCGTGCCACGTTTATTCTGGCGTATCCCTTGTTGACTGCGGTAGGAGCATTGCTGATTTATGCTGTCGTAAGTGGTATCAGATTGGGCTCCCTTTTGGCACTTAGCTATAAAGTTTGTCTGCAGAAACCCTGCTGCTTATGCGGTGAATTATACCCGCGTTCACAAATACTTTACTAATGAATGATTGGAAACGTCTTGTTTCCCCCCTCCTCCTCTGAATTATTACGATGCCATGCCGTATAACCTGCTGCAGAGACGGGCGTAAAAAATTTTGTGTCCTCCAAGCTCGGGAGAGCTTTGCCGCAACAGGAGCCGTTACCTACTTGGGAAATCATTTAGACACATCTCGGTGCCGTATGACACATCTCATTACGCCTTGCTTTAAAACGAGCAATTGCCATTAGTTATTTATTAATTGCTTATTAAGGTCGTTACATATGTCCTGTTCATTTCCAGGCTTCTTTCTTCACGTCTTTGGCCGCTGCCAGGTTTGCGCAGAAGGGACTCGGTCCCTCAGCAAAGCCGAGCTGAACGCGGCACGCCGGAGGGGAAGGGGGTGATCGTGCAAACCCAGGGCAGAGGCAGCCCCGGGGGGCAGGATCAGCTCCTGTAATTGTAAGGGGTTTGTATACAAGCCTTCGTGACCGAGCAGTGTAGCTGGAAGCAGGCTCTGAGGCTGTGTTTGCCCTTCCTCATGGACTTCTTCAATACGGCTCCTGAGCTGTGTTGATATGATGGAAGGATGAAGCCCTCTTTGCTTTTCTCTTAATTATGGTTGTGTCAGAGTGGCACAAACTCGTTTCCAAGCCTGTTATAACAGACCTGTAATTGAAGGCACAGGTCTCTCCATTTGCTCTCTGCCTTCCTTAAAAAGCAGAAAGGTTTCCAACACAAAAGAGGGAGAAGGCACAACGGAGGTGCCTGGCACTGCGGCAGCACCGTACCTTCTCCCGACCCGGCGGCTGCTGCCGGAGGAGAGGCAAACTGCTCTGGCTGCAACCTGGAGGGGTTGGATAGAGAGCCAAATATTGGGGTCCCTGCCTCGTGCCCGGTCCCGGCTGGGTTTGGCGGATGCCTCTGTTGCCAGCCCAGGAGCGTGGGCTCGGTCCGACTTGTAGCATCGCTGCAAGCAAGGCTAGGGCACCCAGGGCTCCTGCTCGCCGGGTCCCAGAAGCAGGACCCGTGGTAGCAGCGCTCTGTAAAACACGGGGAAGTCTGCAGGTGACAGCGGTAAGAGGCTGTTATTAAAAGCAGGAGCAGCGTCAGCCTGATGTTCAGGAAGCTGCCAGTGCGCATCACAGATCGCCTGCAGAACGCGTCTGAATCTTCCTCTTTTTCTTTCTTCGAGACGCTTTTATAGTTGTTCTTTGTTGTTTCCTTTGATCTGAAGCAGATGTTGTTCGTGCTGGAAGATGGAGGTTTGCATGTTTTATGAGGGGGAAGCAAAGCAGTGCTTACCAGGAGAGCCCACTCGCTCCCAGGCTGCTGCTGGGGGCTGCAAGCCCTGCGCGGTGCCGGACGCTTTGCTGGGGCAAGCACCCGCTCTGCCCGGCTCCTGCACGAAAAGGGGTTTGCAGGTTTGGAAAGGTCACACGTGTATCTCTGCGCCGCTTGCTCGGCTCCCAAAACTGGGTAGAAAGGAGGTGGTTAAGGCAAAAAAAAAAAGTGCAATTGCTCCTTGCAGGCACCCAACTTGTTGAGGTCTCCTTCCCTGTCTCTGGTGGAAAGGTTGTTCCAGATCCGCGCTCCCCTAATACTCAGGGGTCTCCTTGCCTCTCGCCTGATGCATGGCTGAAATCTGGGGCACCCAGGGAGCCCAGCCGCGCCGAGGGGTGCGGCGGGGACCCGGTGTCGGGGAGAGGAAAGCACAGACAAGCAGCATGGTCATTGATGCAAAGGAGATGGATGGGGAGGTAGCGATGATGGGAGATGGCAGGGCTACAGGGTACGTGCATGGGGTGCGTGAGGTTTTGCACCAGCGTTGGTGCTGGGCCAGGTGTTTGGAGGTGAAAGCATAGCGGGGATGTAGTCAGTGCCAGGGAATGTATCTGTGTAGGCAAGCGCATATGCTTGGATCCGTAAAGACGTATATCACCTGACTGAACACCCTCGAACGTGTAACGCGCCATATGGCTTGGTTAAATATTTAAGCAAGCTGCTTTCTGTCCTGAGGACTCCGTGTGTGCGAGCGGGCGCCAAATCCGGGCAAGCTGCAGGCATGCCCTGGGCACCTGTGGAGGGCTGCAGCGGCTGAGAGCAGCCCAGAGACCTTTCCCATCATCGTGGCAAGGATAGGGGAAAAAAAAAGAAGAAGTCAGATCGATAAAACACCAACCCCTCTCTGGGGAAATCTGTGCTGTGTCACTGGAGCAGCTTGGCCAACGCTGCCATGTTTAATCACTTCTGAGCAAGAGAGACGCTGAACACAAAAGGACTGCCCGCAAGGAGAGGGTTCCCGCCTGGGAAGCCTGCATTTATTTAGCTTTATTTATTTATTCATTCCCATAGGGGCACAGCTCCATCTGCGTCCCGCGTTCAGCATAAGAAATTTCTCCTCTGCCCCATTGCTGCAGCAATGCCAACTGCCGGTGAAAGCGTTTTAATGCAGAGGGAACGGGAGCACCGGTGACTGTTAAATAATATTAAATATAGACTTGCGATCACTTATTTATTAAAATTTCCCTCCTTAGTGTGGTAAAAGCCTTACAACATACCTGTTCAGTCTCCAGAAAGGCATTTTAAATAGTTCGTGTGGTTAATTATTCAAACGTTTAATTAGCATACAATAACTGTCGTGTTAAATCCTACCACTGCACATTTAATTTAAGGGTTAGCTAACGACTTCGCTGACGTTGTCGCTCTGGTTTACTTCCTGACCATTCCTGCCTCATCTCATCCCAGGTGGGCTGCAGTAAATTCTGTCTCCCCAAACCTGTCCCAGGCTTGGTGGGCTTTTTTCCCGGTGCACGAGCTGCTTTTGCATTTGTCAGAGAGTTGCAAAGTCTCCCAGTACCCGGCCAAGCAGCAACGCAATCGCCTCTCCTCCCCTACACGGTCTGAGGAGTAAATTTAAATCTCCTGTTGTATTGCTGAGGAGGAGGACGTAGTGCTCGCATTTTGGGAAATCCGAGTTTAATTTCTTTTAATTATGTTTTAGAATCTGGTCAGTTGATTTGATTACAGATTTTTGTTTCTCGCCTGGGCAGGTGCAAACCCACGTCTGCGGTACCAGAGTCGCAGCGCAAAGTCTGACTTGCTTCTTTTTAAGTCTCGGTGAGCTCTGCAAAAAACAAGCTAAACTGGGTTGACGTGTGTTCGGTAATTAAAAACATCAGAAAGGTTCCTCTGTGATTTAGCGAGCATCGCATTGAAGGTGATAAATATTGCTCTAGTTTTGTCGGGACTTACAGCTGGAAGCTATTGCTTCTTTGCAGGTGATGGAGGGCAATTCCCTGCATCTCCACCTCTCCGAAATGGCAACGGTAATACCTCCTTGGCCTGTTTTCGGTGTCGAGGCTGTAAGCTCAGTCTTTGCAAAGCGCCCATGGGTTACCTGGCTAGTGGTCCCAACCTCGCCAGGAACACGGCGGGGCGATCGTCGCACCGCTGTAATTAATTGCATCTCCCCGATGAACTACCTGGCTATTGGCAGAGCATCTCCCAGCGGTCCCAGGAGCTGTGTGTCGTCCCCTTACGCTGGGCTTAATGACACTGATGCATATTAATATTTCTTTTGGTGTCATCTTCATGCCCTCCACTGTCCTGCCCCAGAGCCCCCGCTGTTCTGGGAGCATCTGATCCGTAGTTGTCCTCCAGTGCATGATTAGCAGATTAGCCGTTGTGCCCAGAGCAGCAAAAAAATGAACTCCCAGAAGCCCTTCAAAACAGAGAATAATTCATTACCCACCTTGATTTCCACTTAAAATGTACTTTAACTACACTTCCAACTACAAACCCTAAATCACCCTCATGTTCACAAAAAATCCATCATTTTTTATTTTATTGCACGGCACTGGCATGACATAATCCCTTCCAGAGCGTCTTGGAGTGCTTTACGGATCAATAAATTACTTACCTGCACAGCAGAGGCAATGCGCACAAGGCCATTGCAGTCATTCCGGCTCGGAGCAGCCCCGGGAAGGTGTGGGAGGTGGGGAGAGGCAGGGAAGGGGTGCTCAGGAGCGGGGTCCGGGTCAGGAATAGGGGTGTTGCAATGGTCTGGGCTGCAAGCTTCAAGCGGGTCGATGAATGGGGCTCACCCAGGGAAGGTGGAAGAAGCAGGATGCTTTGCAAGTGATTTGTGACTCTCCTGCAAAGCGCTGCAGCGGGGTGCCAATCCGCTGCTAGGCTCCGGAGAATGGCCTGAAAAAAAATAAACCAAGGAAGGTGATGGTCTTTATTATGTTCTGCAGGTGCAGGCTGATAACAGCAGCCGATCGTTTTTCTCGTACAGCCCTGCCGTAGAGCTCGTAGAAACTCCAGCCCTCCCTGGCAGCCGCATCTCGTCCTCCGCTCACGCAGCAGCAGGGGCCGAGCGCTCCCTGCTTGCTCCTCATCCTTTCCCCTTCTCAGCCCCCCTTCTCATCGCCCCCCGTCCTGTATGTGTGTCCCCAATTTGGGTCTTGGCCCCTCGTATCTGACCTGCTCCTGGATGTTGCTGAAGGCAGTGGCATGGCTTTCATCCCAAATTTCCCTTCTTTTGCGTGGTGGTAGATCTTAGAGGCTCCTTGGTAGACTTGTCATCTTCATGCCCAGCTCCTCTTGGTGCTTTTCTGGTTGCAAAGGCATGACGGAGAGCCTGCACGGCTGCCGCAAGAGCTGCGAGCCATGTGCGTGCTTGGGATGCTCTTGTTGAGCCGAGAGCGACGGCTGCCTTCGGGGCAGGTTGGACGGGGTGGATGGTGTTTCCCTGGTAGGATGCAGCTCTACTGGAAAGGGTTTGTCAGGGCTGGAGGACAGGATGAGTACTGGAAGCAGAGTGGGGAAGAAATATCGTCTCGCACGCCACGGAGGTGCTGAGGAGGAGCTGTCTTGAGCCTCCCTAAAATGACTGAATCCCTTCTGGCTACGATTTCTTCCCACATCAACCCCGTTTTCTCCACCCCCTTTCCCCTGAGTTTTTCTGTCGGGTCAGATGAGACTGAAGGGCTACCACATAGCTTGTCGCGGTGGAGGGAGGAAGGAAATTCAGCCTCCTTCACCCATGTTTTGAGATTT
Organism: Grus americana; assembly: GCF_028858705.1. NCBI lineage: Eukaryota > Metazoa > Chordata > Aves > Gruiformes > Gruidae > Grus > Grus americana. Next base: position 5,861,543 of record NC_072875.1, read on the forward strand.
GAGTCGGAGCAGACCCGGTTGCATTTTCATTTCCCTTTTTGTGTCATTACAGTGTCTCCGAAAATCACCGAGATCTCTTCCGACATCTCCATCAACGAGGGTGGCAACGTCAGCCTCACCTGCATAGCCACGGGCAGGCCAGATCCAACAATCACCTGGAGACACATCTCGCCCAAAGGTAAGAGCCAAACGTTACCCAAAATATTCCGGGAAGGGCACAGCACCATTTGCAAGCAGCTGGAGAGGTGCTGTTGGCTTGTTCATCTTACAGCTGTTAAAAAAAAAAGGTGGTGTGCATGGAAAAGATGGGACTTAATGCAGGAGTTGATGACTCTGATGGAGAAAGGTCCATCGTGGTGGTCTGGGAGAGGAACTTATAGTTTTGCTCCTGTGGAGGATTGGCAGTAGGTACCAGGTCAGGGCTGTCGTGCGTAGGGATTGTATGTGCTCATCCGGCCCTGTTTTGAAAAGTTTTTTGGCAATTCTCTCGTGTTGCTTCAAAGGAGGACTGTAAATAGTGCAAATGAGCAGGGAAAACACACGAAGCATTAATTGGTGGCCTTGTTAATTGGTAAGCAAAACCTGAGCAGAACTGTGTGGGTGTGACTGCTGGGAAGCAAATCCCCATACGTGCCCGTTTGGGAGCACATTATTTCAAACCCGTTTCCCGGCTGCTTCTTGGCGTCTGCTTTGCCTTTTGCTGCCCTGTTACTCCCAGGTGGCCGCGAGGTTCTCACCGGCGAGCTGGGGCTGAGATCTGGGGGCTTTGGGTGGGGTGATCCGGCTGAGGGGCAGTGCCTGACTCTGATCCTCTGAATCCCGCTTGAGTTCAACCTCAGACATTTTCCCCCTGAGGTTTTACCGACGTGGGCTGTTGTCCCAGACAACAGGGATGCCCCGGCCGGGCTGTCCGGCAGCCGGAGAAGACGACGCAGCGGCGGCAGTGATGGATGGCGCCGCGTCTGCTCTCTCTGTTCAGCTGCCTGACGATGGCTGCGGCGTCTCGGTGCAGCTCCATTGATTTTTTTTGTGACTTGTCTGCGCTGTAGCAAGCTGCTGGGCCAGATCCATCACTCTCCGTAGCCCAGGCAGAGAGCGAGCTGAGTCGGCGGCATCTCAGCCCCTTCCCTTGACAGGAGCCTCTGTAAAAACCATTCCCCCCGGTGCGCGCATTAGCTTATGCGCCTTAGGTGGTCGTGCCTTCGAGACGGTGGCCTTCGGTCAGGGTCTGTGCGTGGCTGAATGATGAAATCCCTGTGCTCCTCTCCAGCCCCGAGCGTCTGTCCATGGCATGGAAGTTGCTGTCGCTGTATCTGTCCCCATCAGGCGGCATTTATGGTTGAGGCAGTCCATGTGCCTCCCCCCTCGAAGCCTTTTTCTTCTTTCTCCTCTGCCCCTTGTCTACCCCGACAATGTGTTTTTGTCTCGCTCGACCTCCTCCCCACCTGTTTTCTCACGTGCATCTTGTTTTCTCCGCAGCCCCGCTCCCCTTCCCGCAGCCCCTCCTGCTCCCCCAGGACCCTCCTCTCCCACTCCCGTGCCCCTCGCTGCCTTCTCCCGCGCACCATCCATCCTCTCCTAACCAGGCTCCTGGCTTACGATGCCTCTGTCTTTCGCAAAGGCTGTTTTCTGTGTTTGCTGCCATCCAGCAGGTTTCTTTCCCCAGGGAATCTTTACCTGCGCTTGAACCAGATGTTTCCATTTTACTTAGGACTTAGCTGCTATGGAAACTGAGGATGCACCAGGAGAGGAAGAGTGAGCTAATCAGAAATTACCTGTGGCGCTGTGTAATTTGCAGCAGCAGCTCTTACCTGATTTTGGCCATGATTAGGCATTCTGCTTTCAAAACTCAAAGGGAACAAATGATCACAGAGATTTACTTGAGCCTAGCCTCCTGCTGATGCAGGGTGCTGAGCCCAGAGGTGCTCCGAGACAACTTTGGTGGCTGCCCATCTCCGTAGGCAGCTCCTCTGTTTTTCTCCCTGGGTCTGCCAAGCCACCGAGGGGCACCTCTACTTCTCCGTTTTGCATTCAGCGCACATAGGAGAGACGAGGATTGGAAACGTGGGGACCGAAATAAGAGCCAGGGCAGGTGCACAGAGGTGCTATAGCAGATGCCGAGATGTAACCCTTTTTCTTGTAGGATATACTCTAATTTGGAGAGCCAGGAGAGAGCGGGGACCCAAAGCTAGCTGCCGGCCCCTCTCTTGCTTGTAGGTCTGCCTCACCGCTCATCCCCGGGGAAGTCTCGAGCGAGCCGCCTCCTGCTCCTTCTCTCCGTCTTTCTCCGTCTCGCTTGGAGTGGTGCAGAAAAGGGACCGGGGAGAATTGGTTGAGGGAAAGCTGGTGCATAATTTAAGGGTTTACATAGCGGATGGGTAAGCGGCGCTCACCGATGTCGCTGGGGAGAGGCTTTGATAGCGCTGTCTGTGCCAGGCACGGACAGACCGGTAGCTGAAGGAGCCGGTCCCCGTGCTTACACCGGCAAGTGCTCCTCTGTGCAAAGGCACTTCACGGGCTTTATTATTTTCTTGGCAGCCATAAGCCTACTGCGCGGCTCTTGGTGGGAAATGGAGCAAATAAGAGTGTTTGCTCACCGGGGGAGCATGCGGTCGGGTCCTTCAGAGGATTTACACCAAGAGCAGCCTGGCTCCCCGGTGACTGATCTCACTCGAGACCCTTTCCCAGCCACTGCCAGCTCCCTTGACCGCTCGGCTGTTTTCTCTCCCGTGCATTGCTCTGGTCTGGTGCAATACACGTTGAGCAGCTTGGCCTGGTAAGCTCTGCTGAATTTTCGCATCTGCAGTTGCTGCCACGTTATGGGAGCCGTTAAGCCTGTTTTTGAGGCTCTGTTTGGTTTGGGGGGTGGAAGAGTTCCCCATAGCCGGGAGGAGGAGAGCATTTTCGCTGCGTGAATCTGAGCAAGAGAGTTTTCTGCTAGTGAATCGCACGAGTGCTGGCCCTGTCGGTGCCCCCATCACCGCTGTGCCCTGCCTGTGCGCATCCTCATCCTCCTGCCGTGAGCAAAAGCAGGAGAAGGGTTTTGTGAATCACTGGCCAGTCCAAGCAAAATGTGTTACTAGCCTGTCTTCTGTCCCTTCCCTCTCTGTCTTTTTTTATTTCTTCTCCCAGTAATGCTGTACTAACCCCATTAATGCAGCTGAACAGGTTGAGGTGGAACAAGAAGGGGAGCTGGTGTAGGTACAGCTACTTCTGCCTTGGCGGAGGAGGCTTAACCGCTTCAGAGTGCCAAGAACATTAGGATGGGGGTCAAGAGAGGCATCCTCAGGAGGGTGAAGGGAGGGAGGAGGGCAAAGAGGGAGAGGAGGATGTAAATAACCATGGTCAGGATATAGCATCCAGCATGAAGGCAGCAGCATCTTTCCAGAGGAGGTGTAGGTTGTGCAGGGGACTTGGACACCAGGCTCTGAGAGGCAGTGTTGTGTGTGCCCACACACATTTGTGTTTGCACCCATAGGTGCCCAACATCTGTTCGTTTCGAAGGCTCCGGATGTATTACGGTCCCCAGCCTCGCGGTGCCGATGCCCTCTGTAAACTGCAGAGAGGTCTTCTAGTTAATAGCCTGATTTTGGTCACTCAGGTGTTTCCATAGTTACTGGGCCCTTTATTTATTTTGGGGGGTAACTCTGATGTTGTCATGGCGATTGCCATGTTGTCAGGCTGGTTTTCATCTCTCGGCGGATGAAGGCTGGAATTTCTTGGCTAGGATAAAGCCAAGCTGTCGGGCACAGGGCGATGCCGAAGCGGCACCGTGTTGAGCTAACCAGGGGATATTTATCCGTGCTGCAGACACGAGACTCATCACGCCTCCCGTTAAGCTCGGGAAATGTGCTGAGGAATTGCAGTGAGGGCTCTCCCAGGAGGGACAAGGGCTCGGCAGCCTCTGTCCAGGAGGAGCATGGCTTGGCAGTAATGATAACGGGGGATCTGTGGTCAGATGGCAGGCGTGGTTATCCTGTCGTGATGGGGCGAGGGACACGAGGAGAGGGTGTAAAAACTAGGGGTTGTGTGCACACAGATACCTTGACTAGCACATCTGCCTGGCCAGTACTGGTCTGCCACAAGCGGACGTCTTGAGCCAGAGGCTGCCTCCAAGTCGTCATCTTTAACGACCCTTGATGGACTTTTCTGCTGTGGTTTTGTCTAATTGCTTTTTGATTATTGCTGTAGTATGATGGATTCTGGTGTAAGGCTTAAGACAGCAGCTGCCGGGGTAGGAAAACATTACGGTTTGGCTTGATGGTGTATTTACTCGTAAGAGGTCTGATCGAGAGGTCTTTATAGTGGGAATCCCTCATTAATCTCAGGATTAGGCTCGGTGCTGAAAGCTAGGTCCCATGTGGAGCCAGAGCCCTGAGCTGAGTCTGAGCTGTGATTTCTGGGGTAGGTGCTGCCTGCGTGAGGTGCAGAAGCACAAGACAGGGGAGATGCTCAGAGGATGCTCGGAGGATCCCGACGTTGCCATGGCCCGGATATCCTCGGCGATCAGCCCGTTTAACCTCTGCGTCCTCCCTGGAAGAGGTACAATAGCAGTCCCTTGTCTCGCAGGACCGATGGGAGGATAAATACATTCAAGACGTGAGGCGCTCAGACGCAGTAGTAATCACAGCTCGTATATGCACTTAAGATAGATGAGACACAGTGGCCTAACGTGGCAGAGGTCTCATGAGATCATCTGTCTATACATCAGCAGCAAACCAGCAAAGGGACTCTGGGAGAAGTCTGGTATATTTGGATATATTGATTCTCTCTGGCTCTTGGCGGGGCTTAAAACAAGAGGACAAGCGACTGCAAAAAAAAATCCAGCTTGAAGAGTTGCTTGTCCCTGGGAAGGGGACATGTCCTCCCCTCTCAGAGGTTTGTCCATTAAGCACATTGCTGGCTGTGCTTCATCTTTCCAGGATCCTTTCTGCACAGGAGGCAGGGGATATTTGTAGATCAGACATCAGATCTGGAGCCTGACTGGGGGCACCGAGAGAAGGGGGATCCACTTGGGTGGGAAAATCTCCTCCTGCTTCTGTGCTGCCTTGTCCCTCGCAGCATCCCGCAGCATTGCTCCCTGTAGCCCTGCCTCAAGGCACCTAGTTAACTTTAGACCAGAGTCTTATGGTCTCTACTGGTCCTTTTAACAGGGAAATCTCTCTCAGAGTGAGCAGATGGTTTGTGTAAGGCTGCTTCTGTGTTCATCCTGGGTCTGGTGTTTCTGCGCTGTCTCTTGTCTCCTGTTGAGGGTTCGGGTGGTTTTGGAGGAGGCCAAGCACCCGTCTCACCTCTCTTCTCGGTGTTTAGGCAGCAGGGATGGTTTGTCTGCATTGCCTTGGGCTGAATGCGTACCAAAGGGCCAACCAAAGCTTGTAGAGATGAGGGGTTTGAGCCCCTCTTGAGGAAGAAGGATCAGGGCAGATGTTGTGTGAGCCAACACAAGTGGTGTCTCCAAGAAGGGATGTGAGTCCTCCTGCTGTGGCTGTACGATGGAGCACAGAGCCAGCCCTGAGCTGCAGCCTTGGGCTGGTCACTATGCCATACGTGACGTCCCACCTCACCTCGTTGCGTGCGTCCCCCCCGGTCTCGTGGTGGCCAAGTGTCTCACAGAGGCTCGTCTGACTCCTTCGGTGGTCGAGCACCTCGTCCTCCTTCCAGGAGGCAGTAGCAGGCCTGGGCTCCAGCTAAATTAACCGAAGCATTTCAACCGGCTCCAATCCTGTCGGCAGCTCAACCGTCCCCTTGTTTACTGTTGAAATAATTACTGCTTTGCCATAATATTAGCTCTGAGCCGTGACTCCATTACCATTATCGCCGGAATATTACCCATTTATTATCTCCCAGCAACCCTGGAAGATGAACACTAGGCTTCAGAGACCAATTGTTTTACAACAGGCAGGATCTTGGTGTGCATTGTTTAATGAGGTAAACTACATTATAGCCGGCATTAATTTGGCTGTGGTGCACTCCACTAAATCATTGTTAACCTGTAAATCTGCCACCGGTTTTGATGCGCGCTTAATCGGCGCACGCCAGACAGATCGGCCGGGAGAAGGGTCATCGGTGGCTTGGCTCCATTTGCACCGTGCGGGGTGGGAATAAAGAGATTGCGGCGCTCTTGGGGAAGCAGGAGTTTGAGATGGACACTAGTTTTGTGCAAGGTCATGGTGAAGGAGAAGCTGGCAGCTGGCATTGCTTGCAAAGCATGTGCTGAGACCGGCAATGGGATCCTGCCGGGAGCAGGGTGAATATTGAGTCCCTTGGGTGCCAGCAGCTTCCCCATCAGCTCCCATGGGAGTGGGATCCGGTGGCATTGCATCATGGGCTCCAGGGTTTGCTTTCCTCAAGGAGCGACTTAAACATGGTTAGCGTGCCATGGGCGAAGCGCTTGGCTGCGGGTAGCTCCTTTTAGCATTTCCCCTCCACTGACGTGCTCTGGTTCCTCCTGCTCTTTCGAAGCAATGGGAGATTATGTACTTGTACGTGTATATATATAACAGTAATATTTTTGATTCCCCGCATGGTGGAAATGAACTCTCTGAGCTGATTTGTTTGCATATTTGGCATAGCTGCCTTTAAAATATGCATCTTGGTACAAAAATAACAAGACCCCTACCAACTACAAACGAGGCAATGTCTTTCCCTTAAGAAAAGGAGGAAAAAAATCCTCTCGGCTTCAGCATATTCCCTAAACATAGCTTTGCAATGTCACGCTTTCCCTCCTTGCCAGAGGCAGAGCATGCTCAACTTCTTATCTCAGCCTGGGGAAGCGGATGGGCCGGTCACTCTCGTGGAGCAGTGGTGCTGCCGGTTGCTGCCCTTCTGGAGGGCAAAAGCAGGCAGCTCTGCCTGCACCCCCATGTTTTACCCTTCGGCTCATCCCGTCGGTCGCTGGCTACCTTTCCTGCAAAGGTGAGACCCGCCGTGGTCTTGCGAAAGTCCCAGATGGGTGCTGCCGCCGTGCCGGGCACGAGGGAGCTGGCGCCCCATGCAAAGTGATATTAATAAGAATATCGGAGGTTTATTTCCCTCATTCCAGAGCTGACCCGTCTGCATGACAATCTCGTCAGTGAAGCGACGGTGGGACTGGGCAGGGCAGCGGGGAAGTTTCTGTTCTCTCCCATTGCCCGGGATGACACCCTCGCCATCCCGCGCTCCGGCTTTGTGTGGAGCCGGCGATTTTCACGCCATCAGCAGCATCACCTGCGCCGGCATCCCTTCTCCATCCCCAGCAGCACCTCAGCTAACCGCGGGAAGAAGGGGATACATTAGTTATTTCTTTGGTGTGGTGGGACAAGGCAGGCAAAACCCAACACGCCACCGATGTCAGCTTGCCAGATTTTTTTTGTCTCTTCTTTAGGGATGAGCGCGGCTCCCTCCTTCCCCGGTAAATGTGTGTGCGGCTTTGTGTCGGCAGCTCGCTCCCTGCCTGGGACTCGCCTTTCATTCGGCTGGCGTGGGGAAGAGCAAGGGACGGGAGTGTCTGAGATTCGAGAGATCTCCACACAAATTAAAACCTTTTATCGGCCCCTAATAGCTGTGCAAACTAATTATATTTGGGCCAAACTTTGCCAGCGACTCCCCCGAGGTATTATTATAAAAATCTGAGCTGTGGAAATGCGTCCCCATTCTGTCAACACCAGGTCGCTTCAGCTATAGAAAACTCTGCTCCGGCTCGTTTTAGCTCCCGTGATGTGCTTTGCATAAGCCACCGCAGTTGTTTTCGGGGAGGAGAGAGCCCGGATGGGCTGCCTCATGTGTGGCCCAGGTCTGCCGAGCCAAGGGCTGGGTTTTGGGGAATAACACCGAAATATTTATTTGCCCAAGCCCTGCTAGCCTGGCTCGGTCTGCCGCTGCTCTCCGGCAGCCATCGGCGTGGCCTCGGGGCTGCGGATGCACACGTGGGGTACCTCCATCCCCCGAGGGACGGGACATTGAGATGAGGGAAGGGAAGGATGCCTGGAGAGGTGCTGGAGATGCTCAAACCCCGGCAGGCGAGATGTGGGAATGAGCAGCACAGGGAGGAAGCGCAGCTATGGCGCGAGGCTGAGCGTAGATGGGTTTCCCAGTGCCGGCACCTTGCTGGGGGGGGCTTCTGGTGGTGTTGGAGGTAATTTCCCCCAAAATTAGCACCTTTCTTTTTCTTGGCGTTGCCATTTGCTCCCTCCCTTCCCTTATAACATCTGCTCCGCTCACCGAGCTTGCACAGGGCAGGGCACCGAGGCCGAAGACATCTTGAGATGTTTGCCCTGGTGGGAAGGAGGTTTTTGCCCCCCGCCGCCATTCCCCTGCCGTCCTTGGGCTCTTCCTCGGTGCAGATTGCCGGCTAATGGGGTGGAGCTAGCGTGAGCGCTCTCTATTAATGGAGCAGAATATAAACAGAATAAAGCCTTCATTTCCCGGGCTGTGATTTCATTATTAATATACTTTACAGTTCACAGGTTGTTCATTTGCTTCCATGTTTTCTCAGCTGGTGTAATCTGCGGCGCAGAGTGAGAAGAGTCATAAAATTTCCATTTCCAGTTGAATGTGCGTCCAATTCGCCGTGAAATGTTTCTCTCTGTCGTGAATATTAAGTGCCCGAGGAGTCAGTAGCCTCAGGATTAGGCAGGGCAGGTTGCCAACCCCTCTCCGCGTCCCGGGGGTGCAGAGGAGGAAAGGTGACAAGGCGAGGCCTAGGGATCGAGGGAAGGACCACGTGGCGGAGAGAAGAAGAGGGAACGGGGGAGGAGAGAAAGAAACCGTGCAAAATTTGCTGGAGGGAAAGGGAGAAAAGTTGGAGACTGACTGCAAGGAGGGATGTGGCCGGTAAAGGATGCTCCGACGGAGCAGACCTGCGCTCCCCCTCCTCATTTCCCTGGCCCATGACCTTGACACTTGGCAGGGAAGATGTTGCACCAGTGTCTGCTCCGCTTTGTAAATCAGTTGTTGGTGTCTGTGCTTGGCCAGCGCCGTGGGCTTTGGGGCTGTGCGCTTCCCCTGGCCTGAACACAGGTAGAAAGAGAGTTTGCTTGTCTGTGGCGAGGGTGAGAAACACCACTGCGAAACGTGTTCATGAGCCGGAGCTGCTCGGCTGCCCTGTACTGAGCTGAAGAGCAGCAGCGAGTCCCCCCGGAGTTGTAAGTGCCGTTGCAAACGCAGAAAAAAGGGGCTCATCGCATGAATCGGGGGGCAAAATTTGTGTTCTGCTCCTGGTTATGTGGCCAGCAGGAAAAGCGGGAGATGTGTTGTGTATTGAGTGTATTCTTTAATGGTTTGTAGGAAACTGAACGGTCGCGCTGGGGCAGGGCAGCAGGAGTTTGGGTAGTTGGGGCGGGTGGTCCTGCCACCAGACCAGGCAGCCTGCGACGGCACGGGGGACCCGGACCCGTGAAGGGCTGCCCACATCTGCAGCGCCACCGACAGCGGGCACATCTGGCGGCACAGCTGGCACGTTGCCTCAGCTGGAGGTGGTGAGATGTGCGCCCTGGTCACCCCTCCCCTGCCCGCCGCCCCCTCCTTGCAATAGCATGTGCGATGCGGTGTCACTGCCAGGGAGGAGGGGACATAAAGGCAAATCCCGGTGATGTGCCCAGAGCCGATGGCACCATTTCCTTCCGACTCTTTGCTGAAATGACTTCTGCCACAGCATTCCTTACTGCAGGGGAAAAAAATGCCTCTTCCTTTCCCGTCTTCTCTCGGTCGAGTCAAGATAATAATAGTCTTTTTCTGATCCCCTGAACTTTCCCATCTGCTTGGTAAAACAATGGCAATTCTTCTTCCTCCTGGTCTCTCTCTCTGTCTTCCCCTCTTTTATTTTTATCCCTCTACAGTATAATTTAAAGCCAGAGCAATGCCGTAGCCCTGGGTTTTTCCCCTTCCTGTGATACACTGCTGTTATTTAAAATGGCTTTTCCCTTGCAGAGCGATGCCTCTCGCTGCCCTCCCAGCACCTGTGGTGGGGCCGATACCTTCACAGGATGCCTGGAGAGGGGATGATGGGCTCAAGCGATGGGGCTCAGCCCAGTCTCCGGTCTCCTTGTTCCCAGTCCCTCCCAGTGCCCTGGAAATCCTCGCCAGTCCCCCATGCCCCCCGGGCCTGGCCGAACCCATCCGTCTCATCGCCCGTGCATTTCCCCGGCTTCTCTCAATAAAGCCACAATATTGCGAATGATCCTCCAGAAATGGAGACATCAGTGCCATAAAACACGAGGGACAGAGCAAGGCCACTGGGCTGGAAAATAGCGTGTCTGAAAAAATAAAGATGGGCTAAAGATGATGGAGAGGCGACAGCGAGCTTCACCCTGCTGCCATTCGGATGGCTCCGGGGGGTGAAGAGGGGTCAGGGAGTCCCAGGGGAAGAGGAGGGAAGGAAAATAGCCCCCATCTACAGAAAACCGTGGCAGCAACGATCTCCAGGCTCGCAGGGATACGCAGGGAGAAGGGAAACTTTCCCGGATGGCCATGACTTCTTGCCAGCGCTGGGAATGGATTTAGCCGGCACTCATGCTTATTTTTTCACTCTAATGCCATTATGCCACTTGCTTCCCATCCTAGGGATATTTTCTTAATGCGGCTGAAATACAGCTTAACTGAGGTTACAGCCATTTAACGCTTTGGATTGCAATTGCTTCTTAAGAGCTTGTCCTACGGAGAAACCCTTTGGGTTTAAATTTGCAGCCAGAGGGACTCTACGGTCCTGGCCGCCAGCAGCTGTTTTTCAGACAAATCTGGGGGAAAGTGGGGTGCCTCGAGTTTGGCAGGGGACAGGGATGCTTTCGCCTCCAGAGCAATGCCGCTTGCGTGCAGGGGCGTGTGGTTGGGAAGGAGATGCGGCGGATCTCGCCGCCAGTATCCCAGCTGGGTATTTTTTTGGGGGTGCTTTGCGCAAGTTCTGCAAATACCAGGCAGGAGCACCTGATTTCTTGGCATTATCTCTCCTCGCCAAGCCTTGTGCACCACAGCTTCTCCTAGAGACAGCGAAAAAGCTGCCAGAAATGGGATGTGCTCCAGGAAAGCCAAGTTGCAACAGGATTTCATCGAGGAGCAGCGCTCCCGCAAACAGGATGCATGTGTTTGAGCGATTTTCTCTGGCAGCGTCTGTCACTCTCCAACATCTTGGTATCATCGCAGCAAATTATTTAAACACTACCCACCGTACCCCATCTGTCAGGCAGCCCCTCCGCAGGTATGGGACCCTACCTTGCCGCTATCTCCAAAGGAGCTCACCGGCAAAGGCTGAGCGCCAAACAACAGGACAAATTAAATCAAAAGCACAGCTTCGGCACCCAGGGGGAAAATGCACATCAGCTTTGACTTATTGCATGGCGCACGCTTACAAGAGAGAAGCAGCGGCTTTTGTCACTGCAAGGGGCCATGAAAAATGAATTAGGGCCGCTGCTGGGAGAGGGCACGCAGGAGAATCTTTCATTCTGGCGACGCTGTCCTCTCTCACCTTGCAAGTGGCAACGGGGAAAAAAAATCGCGGGGAGGAAGAAAGAGTAAGGAAAGAAAGGAGAGAGGACTTCGTGTTGGGTGGCTCTAGGCTGCGGGAGAGAGCATGGGAGGAGGAGTGGCTCGGGTGCTCTGAGACCAGTGTTGGTGCTCGAGCGGGAGCGCGGAGCTGCCAGGAGATGCTGCCTCATTGGTGACTCTCTGGAGAGGGCTTGGCTCCGCGGGAGCCTCGATATTTGGTTTTCACGTGCTTTTTGCATGCGTTCCTGCAAGGAGGCAGAAAAGCTGCGTGGGAAGCAGCTCGATGCCGGTTGCTGCCTCTGCCGAACCTTTTCTCTAGGAGCATCCGTCCCTCCCGGTGCCACCACGAGGGCAGCACCTTGCCCTCCGAGCAGAGGAGGAGGCTGTCCAGCTCCACGCTTGCAATAATGCGTGGGTATCATTAAGAAAAGCAGCCCTCTGATGAGCCCTACGCCCATCTTTGCTACAGATCTGACACCACTTAGGGGCTTTGTGAACTGCAACCGTTGCTCATTTGCTCTAACAGGGTGGCACATGCCATCTGGACCTTTTCCTGGGGCTCGGTGTCCTTTACCAGCACCCTGGGAGGAGGCAGGGGCTGGGAGAGGCCGAGGATGGTCGCTGCCGGTTTGCCGAGCCCTGAGCTGCCTCCGAACTAGCCTGTCCCTCCCGCGCGCTGAACTAAAAGGGCTCATTCTTTATTCGACTCATTTGCTCCTGAGTTAGAGCCTCGTTCAAGGGTGGTTGGTCTCCGAGTTGTTTTGTTTTCTTTCTTTAAATATTAATTTCCATAATCCTTTTATTTCCCAAGGAACTACTTCTTGCAAACAACAGGTTTAATGCTTTTTGTTTTATTCCCGGTAACAAATAAGTTGTCTGAGGCATGCAAACATCCCAGCAGCAGCGAGCCCGATGGCGACTGAACCGCGTTTAAGGACGACTCGCGGTGCGCAGGGGATGGGGGAGAAGCATCCCCGAGGGATCGCAGGTACCACAGCAGCATCTCCCCAGAGATGCTCACCCAGAGAGGGAGGGCAGCAAGCCCGGCCGGCGTCGGGAAGCCCCCGTGCAGCCTGGGATCCCGATCTTTTGCGTGGAGGCATCTCTGACATGCCTTTTTGAGATGGAAGATTTGAGAGCCGAAGGCCGGGAAGCACAATAGAAGATAGACTGTTTGTACCTCATTGTCTGGAGAATAGATGGGCTGCGGGCTCCCGGAGAATAGGAGCTGCCACTCAGGCGGCTTTAATAGAACAGGCGGCAGATAGATTTCAATAAAAGAAATGAGTATAAATATTGTTAGCGGAGAAGAGAGGAAAAGTGAAAAAGATCTTGTTTGACGAGTCACAGTGGGAAACTTTCAAGGACTTTTAAGCTAAAAACTCCTCACAATGGTCCTATAATGGGCGGCTAGATCGACTCAGCAGCGTTACGCAGAGGCAAGCAGACCGGGCAGGGGGCTCCGGCATGCCTTTGCACGGGAGGTCCGGCCCTGGATGCAGGGCACGACGGCGAGGTGGCCGTGCCGGGGGGAGTCTTGGGACTCCAACGCATGGTCTTGGGGCTGACTGTAGATGCACTGAGCAAATACAGCCACAAAAGTGGGTCCTGTCTCAGATCTAGCTCCGAATAGCACTAGAAGTTGAGGGAAATGTCGTCCCTGGTAGCAAAGAGCAGAGGTCTGGCGGTGGGCTGCAGAGCCACAGCCTTCGTGATCGCTCCCAGTTGGGAGCTGTGTTCGGAGGGCGCCTGTCAAATGCAATTAAATGAAGCGTATGAGCAAGGAAAACGGTATTTCCCCTCTCCTTGGTGACACCGGGCACGACTGGTGACGGTCAGCACCCCTGGGGCGTGAGGATGAGGAGGGACCGCAGGCTGCAGCAGCGGAGGTAGCTACTGCAAAGCTCCCGCAGCCCCAAGCGCCGTGCAAAAGCCAGGCAGTGAGAACATCATCCCCTGGGGCTTCGCACAACATCAGGCCACGGAAACACGCTAATTAACATGGAAAAACATGTAAGAGGAGAGATTTCATTCCTCGTCATCGGGAAACTTCAAAAAGAGAGAGACTTGGCCCCGTGTAAGTACGACGCAGTCTTTGATAAGCTGCGTGCCTGTTTCTGGGGTTACAGTCCTTCTGAAGGCTTGTGAAAACTGAAGAGGAGGAGGTTCGTACCCCGTATCTGTCGGCCGCCGGCCGTGTAGGTGTGCTTTCTAAAGGCATCACTCCTTTAAGGGGGGGTCACAGAGGGAAACGGGCTGGAGCATGTGGTACGGGGATGTAATATTCACGAGAGGAGGAGAGGAACGTGCCGCGCTCAGGTCGATAGGGTAATCTTAAAAAAATCATTTTTTTAATGATTGCTCTGGATGATTTCTAGCAGGTTAATTACCCCCAATCTTTCTCTACCGGAGCGTGGCAGCATTAAGCCAGCACCGGGGAGTCAGAAAGAGGGGGTGCGCCGAGGGCAAGCTGCCCTAACCGGTGTCATTCGCCTGATGAAAAGAAAAAGGGAAAGGGAATTTTTGAACTGCCTGAACTTCATTCTGTATGTGTTAATTGAACAGTCAGGAGCGGTTAATACTGATTAATAAGAGGTGAAGCAGATACTTCCCCCATCTTCGGCCAGGGCGTGTGCTAGACGCAGCTTTAGCTCTTCTTTACGCGGATCACCAGGGCTGTCCTGCCTGCTTTGGGAGCTGGGATTTGGGGTGATTCCTTCCCCCGCCTCCTTCCCCGCGCACCGGGAGCCGACCTGCCCGTGCAATGGTACTAAATCACCCGCCTGGCCGCCACAGCGGAGGAGAGGTGAAGCGGGTTTCGGGCGCCGACAATTTGCTCTTATTACCTTTGTGTGTTTTATTTATTTACTATAAACTGTTATAGGACAGCCATCACTACTGCATCAGAGTGACGTTTGAAATATATGGCGCTCGGTTTTAACGCGTGACTTGGAGCCGGGAGTCTGCGCGATGTTAATTTTTATTGCCAGAAGTAGCCATAAATTGATAGTTCAGAATCGCTGTAGGGACTGTAATTAACTAGTTACTATTTCACCTCCAAAAGGAGCAATGTTTCACGCTCTTACTTTTACTTATCTGAAATCAGCCGCTGTCAACATCCGCTGAAGCCCGTATAAAGATTTATAGACCTTGGAGGTAAATATTGACTAATGGGCAGCTTGGCTTAATGTTCACCTTGAAGGACAATAAATTGTGCTATTGATTGAAGCGAGATGTCAATATCTGCATTGTTGTAAACATTTTAATAAAATTATCTCCATAAAATATTCTCCTTCTCCGGCCGATCCTGGCTAGTAGGATCGGTACCCGGCAAACGCAACGGCACGGTGTCGCGGGTAGGGTCACGCCTTAGGACCAGCCCCGGGGATTTCGGGCATCCAGACATCAAACCCATTGCGGGACGATTGCTGAGCGCCTTGCTCCCGGTTCAGCAGAGCTTTTTTAACGGCGCTGCGGGCAGCGTTCGGCCAGGGAAAGCCATAAGCCATGTGTCCTAGAGACCTGAACATGGCTGCAACGGCGAGCCGGGGGATAGCGGCACGTAATTAATTTGGGAACATGTGTTCGCTTTCCGGTGAGTTATTGTCTTGTCAGAGGCTCAATGGAAGCAAATGGGTAGGAGGAGGCAGAAGGGAGACGAGTTGGGCTGGGAAAACAAGAAGCAAGGGAAGGAGTAAGGCAAGGAGGGAGGAACACGGGTGCAGGAGGCATCTGCCTGCACTTCATCGCGTCCGCACTGTGCGGGACCCCAAGCACAGCTTTGCCATCTCTTGGGTCTGCCTCAGTGCTCCGTGCCGGACCAGGATCACACCTCCCCTGCGCCGGGGGCCTTGCACCGCCTGGCGCCCGCTGCAGCCTTGTCGACGGCAACGTCTCTAATGTACCCGCAGTGGCTTATCCGCGCCACGCCACGCGAGAGACATCGCTCGGTTATTTATAACTCGGTGTTTCGGGCTGCTCGCTGCCGTGGCCCTCAGACGTCTCTGGCTGGAGGCTCCTGAATGCTGTGCCGAACGCTGCCGAGCTCCCCGGCTCTGCCCATGATGTGGGCTATTCATTATGCATCCCGTCTGTCTTGGCTATTTTGCAGCTCCGGGCTGTTTTCCCCCCCCTGCTCCTTTGTGCTTGTTCTTCCCCTTCCCTCAGGTTTTTACGGAGAACTGCAGAGTTGCAGGTCTGGCAAAGCAAGTTCTAAATAGAGTGTGCTCGCCGAGCAGGTGGATTCAAGCTCTGGCTTTCCATCTCCCTGGCTCGCACTGGGTTAGTTCATCATCCTCGGCTGATGAGCAAGGATGACGCTTTTGCCTAGTCCAGGGCTGTTCCATTTCTGGCCTGTGTTATATTATTAGTATTAATAATAATAATGATGGGTGCTGGCTGTGCTGGTTTTCTAGCTCCTGAGGACGTGAGAGAGCTCTCCCATTAATTCCTGCAATATTTCAGCTCCTAATTGTGCTCAAGCAGAGCCAGCCTTGTAAAGTTCCCAACATCAATTCAGGCAGGGCAGGGCTGGTACCGGCCGGGGGGGAGCTCCTGGAGCCGCGGGGCCCTGGGCCAGCCCTGTCCCCAGCATCCCTGAGCCCCGGGGTGCTTTCGGAGTTGGGTGCCCACTGCATCGCTCTAGCTCCAGCAAGCGGTGGGAGGACCGCAGCACGGTCCCAAAGGGCCTGATATATGTGAGACTGGTTGGAAAAATAATCCTCATCCAAAATCTGGGCTGGGGCTTGCCTCGCTCCTAAACCCAGGGAGCTGAGCTTCACCCAAAGCAGCATCTGTGTCCCCATGCATCCCGGCGAGCAGATAAATGTCCCTCCCGTGCCCCGCCAGCCCCGAGGGACCCCAGCAGCCACGGTGACACGGGCACCCTGTTGCTTTCTGTAAGGCAAGGTCTGCACTTACAGACTGTTTGCTTAACCCCAGCCCCGCTCCCTCGCATCACCTTATTCCTCAAGGTGCAGTAGCTGGTGCTAACGAGGCAGGATCTGGCCAGGACCTCTAGCTGGGACAGGCTTCCCGATCATCGTTATCTGAGCATGGGCAATACCAGATCGTGCTCAAGGCAAAAGCCAGCATCAGCTCCGGTGCAAAGCATCCTGTTTCAGTCCAGGGTGGGCTCTGCATGTCCGGGTCGATGGGCTGTAGCCAAAATGCCGCGGGTACCACTGTGAAGCATGCCAGACCCTGCACTCTGCCTCTCCATCAGCCGATTACCACGCACGTAACTCAGACTTCAGTGCTACGCCGGCACAGAGGAAGCCTTCATCTCTCAATTTCCTGAGCTTTTGCAGGTGGAAAGCTGACCCTCGCAGTTACTTTAATGAAGCCTTTTGCTGGGTAATGAAATGCACTCGAGCTGCTTTGCTCCCAGATCAAACCGGGAACGCGCACTACGGCTCAGCCACGGCGAGAGCTAATTCTTGCCGCGTGCGAGCCGGCTCCGGCCCGCTCAGGGAAGGGCCTTTGGTTAGTTAGGAAGCGGAGTGTTATCTGAGCCTTTGCACAAACTAGAGTCAGATTTGCACGCGGAGCATCTGAAGGCCACCGGCTGTGTCGTTATTTTATCAGCAGGCAGCGCTGTGCTACAGAGAAGCAGATTCTAGGTCAGGCATAAAAGGGATTTTTTTTTTTTTTTTCTCCCCCCCTCTCCTTTTTTGCAGCGCACGCTGCTGCAGGCCTGCTGGATGTAAGGCTGCAATTTGTGTGTCTCCAAAGGATATTGATTTTGGGGTAACGCCTTCATACCTTGCCTTTCAGTTGCGTTGAGTAGTGATGAGCTCAGCGGTTTTGACAGTGAAGTTCCCGGGTGGGAATTTCAGCGTGGGGCTGAGGGCGCGGGGCGACGTCGCAATTCGTCACGGCAGGTCGCACGTGAAAACTCGCTTCAACGCTTTCCGAAGCTCACGGGGCGGCACGGGGCAGTTGGGTCAGCCTGGGACGGTGGGATGCACGCGTGCGTGCACACAGGGTGCTCGGTTCGGCTGCCGAATGCGCGAGGGAACAGCGCACGTGCAAAGTTGCGGGGTGGCCGTGCGTAGGCGGCTGTGCGAGGTCTGGTGCAGGGGGGAGCCAAGGTGTGATTTCATTACAGCTGAGCATATTTGCACTAGGCTGAGCTGACAGTAGCGGCACCTGGGATTGCAGCAGCAGGATCCCAGCGGGCGCCCGGGGTGCTCGCCGCAGGAGCTCGCCGTGTTGACGTGCGCGGGGGCGTTACAGAAATCGCATCGGGACTGGCTCAGGGCCTCGCGTCCAAGCCTCCACGTACACGTGCTTTCAAGACGGACGCCTTGGCGTGTGACCACGCTTGCTATTTGTGTACCGCGGGAAGAGATGCTATAAAAGGATCAGCTGGTGGGATGCAGACGGTGCATGCCCTGACAGGAGTCTCCCACATGTATAGTTTGCATGCATTTGTTAGGAGCAAGACGCATACGGTTGACCGGTCGAGCGTGGCAAGCGGCAGCCCATCAGGTCACGCCGGTGCGGAGACGGCAGTAGCAGGATCGCCCGGTTCTGCTGGCCGAGCTCACCGCGTCCCCTGGGGACCGGGGACCTGTGCTCGGTCTCTGTGCCATTGGCACTCACTCCCAGAAACAGCTGTCCAGAGCTAATTTATTTCCTAATGCTGCAGCAATGTTAATTTATAAATTACACTGGTAATTCGAGCTATTATTAATTTCAGATGGTGTAGGGCAAGCCTAATTAAAATATGACACCAATTGCCACACATATGTACCAAGGACTACCGTTTAAAATTTATAGGAATATTAAGTGTGACACTGGTCTCGGAGATGCCTCGCACAGTAATTACAGCGTCTCGGCTGCGGGAGATCTGACGGAAGCGATGGGGAGATGTAAACGAAAGGAAGGGAGAAGTTGTCCCCGTTCGGTGGGCCGTCGAAAACTCGCTCGTGCCGTTAGTTCAGGGGCGAGCGGCGTTTCTCCGGGAAGTTTGGCAGACGTGTCCTGATTGCCGGGTTTCTTTACTTAACTCTGCATTTGTTGTAACGCCGCGATCTCCGTCAACCTGGAGACTATCGCGGCCCAACACCTGCGCCTCGCCAGCCGAGCGCCGTGGGTTTCCAGGAGCGCTTCAAAGGAAAGCGGGCTCTTGCAAGGAATGGGGAGGGGGGGAGCCGTGAGATGCCAGACGAAAGGAAAGGCTGCTGAGCGCATCTGCCAGGCTTGGAGCTAAAGCAGGAGCCCAGGCAGGGGAGACCCCCGCCACGGGGACCGCAGAAATGAGCCTGGAGCGGCACAGGGGCAAAGCGATTCAGCCGAAGGGAGATGGCAGCAAAAGTTGTGGGGCCGTGAGTTAACTGAAGCTGAAGAATTAGCGCGGGGTGTCTGCGTAGAGACGGGCGAGCCCGGCGGTGCCTCCCAGGGATGCGGAGAGGCCAGGGAGAGGTGATTTCAGGTTATCCTAGCAGGGTGCAGGTTTGGTGAGGACCCCCCCGCCCATCCTGCGCATGCTGGGGACGTTACCTCCAGCCAGTGATGCTCTTGGCAGGGCTGGGGCCACCGCGGAGGTCCGGTACTTGCAGACACCTTTCCGGCAAGGTTTTTCTTGGGCACAGGCGCGTGGGGATGCTGGCACTTGCGGGGTGGACCCGATGGCGGTGTGACATGGTCACAGATGGTGGCAGGGGCTTGCCATTCCTCCCCTTCGCTCACAACCCTCTCCCTCTGTCCCTGCAGCCGTGGGCTTCATCAGTGAGGATGAGTACCTGGAGATCACGGGCATCACACGGGAGCAGTCGGGCGAGTACGAGTGCAGCGCCTCCAACGACGTGGCAGCGCCCGTCGTCCAGCGAGTCAAAGTCACCGTCAACTGTGAGTAGCCTGAGGGATGTCGGGGACCGGGGAGGGAGCGGGTCACCGTGCTGCCCCACGAGGGGATGGGACGTTGGCAGTGGGGAATTGGGGTGAACACAGCCCAGAGCTGAGACAGATGGTGGCACTTTGCTGAGCAGGTGGTGTTTTGCCCTTTTTTCCCCTTTCTTTTTTTTCTACCACCTTTTTTTTTTTTTCTTTCATTTTTTTTTTTTCTACCACCTCCTCCTCAGCCATCTCCATCAACCTGGGTTTTCCGCCCATGGTGAGATGCTGTGCTGATAACCCCCGGGGAGAGGAGACAAGTGAGCAGTAAATAGGAATTTTTTTTCCTTTAGAAAAAAATGTGAGAGAGAAAGAAAGAGAACAAGGAAGCAAGCAGCACCGGTCCTGCCCAGAGATAGAGGTGAAGATGCCCCCAAACTCCCCTCTGGCCACTCCTTCAGCTGTGTGGGGTTGGCACAGGGTCACACGTGGTTCCCGATAGTTGTGAGGCTCCATGGAGGAGGCTGGGGTGTGGGGTCCCCCATCAGCCCGACACCCCCTGGACAGCAGCATCAGAGTAGCAGGAGCTGGGCATGGGCTCGGAGACGATTCTGGCTCCTTCCTAAGTGCGGGGAAAGCAAAGGGAGTTTGAGGAGCAAGGGGAGGGGGTGGGATGCCCCAAGCCTACCAGGCGTTGACCCCAGGTTTCCCATTTTCCCCGCAGACCCGCCGTACATCTCAGACGCGAAGAGCACCGGGGTGCCGGTGGGGCAGAAGGGCATCCTGCTCTGCGAAGCCTCCGCCGTCCCCTCCGCCGACTTCCAGTGGTACAAGGACGACAAGCGGTAAGAGCCCGGGCAGGGGGGTGAGACGGGAGAGCACCCACCCGCCCCATGCAAGCTGTGCCCAGTGCCAGCACCTTTGGTGTTTGCTAACCGAGCCCCTCTCGGCAACGGGGCTGCGGTAGCCGGTGGAGTCCCCGGTAACCCTCGGCGCAAGCTGGGTTTGGATGCCGAAGCAAGTCCCCTGCGACAGCAGCAGGTTGTGTTCGTTGGGGGCTAATCCAGGCATCTCGGCAGGCAGGAGCTGCCGCCATTCGGGATCTATTCAAAGCCGTCTGCGGGGTGGAAAATAGATGAGGGGCATTTGAGGGGGGGGATTTTTGCAGGAATCTCTGTCAGATGGGTTTTAGCCTCCGTCAGGGTAAGCAGCGTGGGCAGGACTGCTGCTGTTCTACAGCCTCGTGGTAAATCCCCGCTTGGGGGAAGCATGATGGCCAAGGGCAATATTGGCAGCGCAAATCCACGCACATAGGAGCGGATGAAACCCCTGCCATCTTTTTAAACATGCTGGCACGGAGGCAGTGTCAGCCCTTTGCTCTTGGAAAGGCAGAAGAAACGCCGTGTCGGTCAGGAGACAGGGTTTGCTACGCCGCAGAGACGGCCTGCCTGGCGCTGGGGTGAAAATCACCCTTTTAGGTCAACCAGCAGGTCCCAGGTCCCACCAAAGCAGCAGCACAGGGCGGTGGCTGGTGAGCGAGGAGGGGAGCGGAGCAGCTGGGGCTAGGGTCCCGCTCTGGAGCAACTGTCTCGTTCTGACCCCCAGGCAAAGGGTTTTTAACCCATTTTTTGCATTGCTTCTCCCTGGGAAGCCCAGAGGGGCCGTGGCGCATCCGAACGCAGGATGAGCCATGCAGGTCACTAATAAGGAGGGTTTTAGCTGAAAAAGATGCTTCAGTAGCTACAGGGGAGGCTGGGGCCGTCTGCCTTGCCTGTTTTGGGAGGAAAGGAGCAGGTGGGGTGTACAAAGCGGCGGATGTTTGCGTGGCAGATGAAAGGCTTTGCTCAGAAGTAGGTCAGATCACGGGGGCCCGAGAAGCGGCAGCAGGAATGGGCTCAGCCCGCCCGGATCGGCAGTCGGAGCCTGGCAGGGGCAATAACGGGGATCTGGCACCTCCCGGGAGGAATTAGCAAGTAAAAGAGCCGCAGGAGCAGAGCGGGAGGGGAACACCAGTTCGGGGAAGTCAAAGAACTTGGTTAAGGCTTCAGTGGTTGTGCCTCCTCGCTACACGGTGCTGGCATTTGGGTCCACCCAGAGGCGTTTGCCGCAGCGGCTGTTGCCTGTGCATGCTGCCAGCCCTGTCAGGGGCACGCGGGGAGCTGGCAGGGGTGAGGGAAGAGGAAGGTGCGAGGAAGCATCCTGCAGAGCAAGGCCAAGGCAAGAGGGAAGCCAGGCTCTTCTGCTGGGTCCCCCGCCTTTCCCAGGTACCCTCCCTGGGCGTGTGAGCATCCCTCCCTCTGCACGGCGTTCGGCAAACCCCACAGCTGTCCCCTTCAGCAGGGACTCGGCGTCTGTGAGGATGCCTCTGGACAGGACGGGGACCGTGGGGGCTGGCAGCTAAGGGACGAGGCCCAGCAGAGCAGCGCCCATCTCCCATGTCTCTCCCGATACCTTCCCGTCTCCCTGTTCATGCCCGATCTTCCCCCAAGCTCTCAGGCAGGACCAGGGGATAACAGGCCATGGAAAACAGTGGACGCTTCTCCTCCCGACGCCATCCCCATGACCATCTCCCTTTCTGCTTTTCTCCCAGGCTGGCTGAAGGACAGAAAGGACTGAAAGTGGAGAACAAAGCCTTCTTCTCCAGACTGACTTTCTTCAACGTCTCCGAGCAGGACTACGGCAACTACACCTGCGTAGCCTCCAACCAGCTAGGAAACACCAACGCCAGCATGATCCTCTATGGTGAGTAGTGCCGAGGGAGGGGGCACGGTTTAACGGTGAGACCGCCGGCGTGTGAGACATAGGAAGGGTCTCTCTCTTGTCTTTTGGGAGACACATGCATTTGCTGTTCATCCGTTCTGCCCCAGCACGTGGGCCGGAGGTTGTGATGAAGGCATCCTCCTGTGCTGAACGGAGGAGAGGTGGTGCTCAGCATTGTCACGGCACACCTGGAGACCATGTCATGGGCTGCCGCGCGGTGTGCCCTGTGCCTGCCCAAGAATAACGGGCTACATCACCTTCTGGTCGTGTTTTCCGCTCCTGCCAAGCAGATATATTCTTACTGATGGTGCCAGAGGGAGATGGGAAGGTGCAGAGGGTGGGGAGAGGCAGCAGCTCTCGTCCCGGGGATGTTTTCTCTGTGTGCCGGAGCTGGGATGGGAGCAATGCCTCCATCTGACACTGCTCATGGGCTGTAATGGCTTGACACATTTGTCAAGCCTCTTCAGGCGGTGGCAGAGCCAGAGCAGGGGGCCACGGTCCCCAGATCCCCTTCACCGCCACCGAGAACCGGAGATGTCCGGCAGACCTCATCCCTGGCCGCTGCCGCAGGGATATTTCCCTGCCCGGGATACGGGGCGGGCAGTCCTCACTGCTGAACCGTACCAGAGGAGTGAAGGCTTGGGGACCTCTGTCCTCTCCTGACGTTGTCCTCCTCCTTGCCATCCATCCCCCCGTGGCAAGTGCTGACTGTGGGTGACATTAACAGTGGCCCGTGTTAAGCGAACCGCAGAGCAGCGCGGAGGTTGGCATTAATCAGCGCTAAGAGCATTTGATGGAAAGCACCAGTTTCCTACGGCCTCGAGCCATCCTGCTATTGCAAACTCTTTCCTAGCGTGTACAAAGGATTTAATTAAACCCACAGAGACCATGGAGGAGAACCCCTCTTCCGTAGGAGAGACAGGGCTGGAGCGCAGCAGGGTCCCGGTGGGTCCAAATGTGGGGGCTTGGCCGGCTTGTAGGCATGCGGTGGTTGCAAGAAGTGAAAGGAAAACCCAGTAAAAAGAAGAAAGCACTGTGCAGTAGGAGGAATGGTGTTCCTGGAAATCCGGTCTCTTTGCCGCTGTCCTCCTGCATATCTTTGCAGAAGGCAATGCCTATCTTGTGTTTCCTTTCCGTCGCGTACGGGCGTGGGAAGCGTTTCTGGTTCAGTGGGAGAGGGTGCGGTGAGCAGCTTGGCAGGGGCTCGGTAGGTGCTTCCGTGGTGTTGGTGACCCTTTTGCAATGGCCGTGCAGTGTGTTGTGTCACTCCCCCCAAGAGCAGCATGCCCTTTTTTCCTCCCTGATAATTTTGTTCTCCCTGGAAGGGGGACGATGTATCGCCGACCAGCTGCCATCATCCCGGGCATCTCCGTGGTCCGCTTCTCGCTGTCCTCGGGGAGGGGCTGGAGGTGGTTCAGGGGAGCCCCCAGCCAGGGAAGAGGTTTGTCTGGGGAGAGCGGGGGATGCCAGGCAGGCAGCATCACAGGAAGGGCTTGTCCTCACCTGCTGTCGCTATCGGCAGTCGCGCCGGGTTCTCCTGAGCTGCTGCAGAGGAGTTCGTCCTGTCTCCGTGCTCAGCTCAGTGCCCGCAGCCCCCGTGTAGAGCTAACCTTGGGTGTTAACGAGCCTAACAACCATTTGTTCCCCAAAAAGGTCTGATGAACGTTAATGTCTTTACCTGCCCGTTAAGCCATCATTAGCGTTGCCTAGGAACTATCTCAGTTCTCTTCCCCACTGGGCTTCCTGGTAATCGGTGTCCCAAATAACCCCGGTCTTCAGGGAGACGGACACCTCCGGCTCCATCCTTAGGGTGGCTGTGCCAAGCACCCGGCGTAGCCTGGGCTACATGTACGGCCTTAGCCTTGACGGTGTAGGCTCCCTACGGGTTTATGGGGGTGGAAATCTTAACTAGCGTGAGACCTCGGTCTGGCGTCCGCAGATACAGGCTGGGTGAAAAACCCCCCAGGTTAAAGACATCTTCTCCCTTCTGACGGCTTTGAGAGCTGTCAGGTATTTGGTTTCTGACCCAGGAGCGATGTTTCGTATGGCGCGTGCCGTCGTGGCAGCGTCGGGGAGGGCGCGGTGAAGCATCCTGCCAAAGTCTATTTCGTGATTCCCCCTTCGCTTTGTCCGTCTGTGACTCCCATCAGGGAACAAAATCGGATTCCTTTGACTGTGATTTCCATCAAACCACACTGATTTAATGATCCTTTCAGTCTTTATTAGTCCCCTTGGGGAAGGGACGGTTCCCCAGGCCACCCAACCCCACAGCAGACCCAAGGGGTCCCCCGTCTCCTGGCACAGGGCTCCCCAGCACCACCGGGAACAACCCCCCTGTAATTAGCAGCAATTTGGTTGGCCCTGCACGTCGCTATCGAGCATCATTGGAACAAGCTCGCTGGTCCCTAAGCAACCAGACCCTTTGGTCCGGCAATTAATATGTCTTTATTTATTGTAATGGAAGATGAGAGGGGAGTGGCATGCGATGGCTGCGCTACCTGTCGCACGAGAAACATCTCACCTGGGTGGTTCTGGGGGGGCAATTTTGTATGTATCCCCTTTACCCTGAGGCCAAGCGAGTGTTTTGGGGGTTTTTTTTTCCCCACCAAAGGGAGGTTTAATCCCTGCAGGTACTGAGACGTGAGCTTTTCCGTGGCCATGTGACAGAGGCTAATGTAGCGTACATCTTTTAATCCTTTTTTTTTAATCTGATTTTTCAGGGAGGTCAACTGGTGCTTTATTTAACATGTAGCACTTGTTATTATAGGCCTGCCGCCTCATTCAGCGGCTCATTTGGTGCTGTCTGTGACGTGATGGAGTGCTCAGTGAAACCACATCATTTTGTGGAGTTGGGAAAAAAAAAAAAAAAAAAAGCTCTCCACTTCTCCCCCATCGTGCGGTCCGCATCATTTCCCGGAGGCTGGTGTCGGGCGATCAAACAATTTAGGATGTTGCAGGCTATCAAGAGGGATGGGCGATGAACAGGAGGAACACGGGGGAGAGCTGAACCCCAAAAATCCCTTTACTTTTTGCTCGGGGTGCTATCGCGGACTTTGCAGAACCGCCCCCCGGCCCAGGTCTGAGGTCCCGCAGACGGCTCCTCCCAGCTCCTGTAGTCTGGATGGGGGGGACCGTGGCCCCAGAGCAGCAGGGTGCAATTCAGGCAGCAGCATCACACTTGCTGCCCCATCTGCCTGTTTTCCCTGGCCCCAGGTTGAGGGCAGGCTGAGCGAAGCGTCTCGAGCCTGCGCTTTCCACTGCCCTTTTTGCCTTAACTTTCGCTTGTTCTTTAATTTTTAGAAGAGACAACTACCGCTCTGACACCCTGGAAAGGTCAGTAATTCGGGGATCCCCGCAATGCTCCGTTTCCCTCTGGGCCCCTCCAGCTCCTGCCCCAAATTATCCAGGCGGGACCTGCGGCAACCCCACCGCATCCCGCGATGAATTAGGGCTTTCTCGCTGTGGTCTAGCTGCCCTCCCGTCCTGCGTCCTCCCCGCCAGCCTCCTGTGCCCGTCTGGTGGTGCTCTGTGCCCTCTGCATGCCCTGTCCGTCCCCACCGCGGTCTCCTACTCCCTCGCTCCCTCCCCGTGGCCGGGGGAGGGGGGTAAGCAGGGATGTCTCTGTGGTCTGCTTTCCCCGTGTTGCTGTGTCAATGGTCTTGTGGGTCCTTCCTCCTCGGGGATGCTTCTACCGCCTTTTTTTCTGGGATGCGGTAAGGATGGAGAGGTGTCCCGTCCTCTTCCCGATGTTATTCGTGGCCAGGGCGGCCGGCTTTCTGCCGTGCCATCTTTATCGACCGGCCAACTGGCTTGGTGTCATCTTGATTTTGGGGTTCCATAGCCAGGCGGCTTCATTGGTGATGCATTGAGTGGTCAGCCCTCGGGATGACTTGTAGACGTCGGGAGGGCTGCGGAGGTAGCGCAGAGGTAATCGCGTCTCCGGATCTGCCCTCATGCACGGCTTTGGGGGATGCCAGGATTTGGGGCTAAGCGGGAGGCGCTGCGAGGTGTCTGTGAGTGTGTTGGAAGAGTACTACTGGTGGGACACCAAATGGTTAATGGTCCTCAGCGCCCCGGTCGGGCTGTGGAGCAAGGGGATGTGTCCTGGGTTTCAAAACACAGGTCGATCTGACCTCGTGGGCAGCCCTGCTCAGTCAGGGCACCAGCCCGGGCACCAGCCCGAGGTCTCTTCCCACCCTAGTGTTCCCCTGGGCCAACATTTTGGGGTGTTTTGGTGAAAGCCACTGGGTCAGGCACCTTCCGTGCCTTTTCCCACGGTGAGCTGTGAGCTCCTGACCCCCAAGGTGGGCTTCCCTTGGTGCAGACGGGCTTTCCTCTTCCTGACCACCCTCTTCGTCCCACCTCATTCTTCTTGAGATGGTCTGGGGCGGTGGGCAGAGCGCGTTGTTGGCGACGAGGCTGGGTACTGCCGGCGCTCTGGGATGGCTGGTACCGTGCCCTCGAGGATGGGGATGCCGAGGGAGCTCTCACATGGGGCGACGCCATCATGTGCGATAGCGCCGGGGGCTGAAACGGCGTGGGTTTTGTTGTTTTTATTATTTATTTGCTGGTTTATGGGGTTTGTTGCCTTTGTGGCTAATCCCCATGGGCGTTTCTCTCCTTTCCTGCAGGCCCCGGTGCCGTGCACGACGGGAACAACGGCGCGTGGCGGCGAGGCGGCTGCGTGTGGCTGCTGGCCCTCCCGCTCGCCCAGCTTGCCCGCCAGTTTTGACCCGAGAGCCGGCCCGCGGAGTAGCGGCGGCGACGACCACGGCCAGCGA
The DNA here is from genome assembly GCF_028858705.1 of Grus americana. Lineage (NCBI taxonomy): Eukaryota > Metazoa > Chordata > Aves > Gruiformes > Gruidae > Grus > Grus americana. The sequence continues at coordinate 5,888,380 of NC_072875.1, forward strand.
GCGCAAGCAGAAAGGAGAGGAGGAAGAAGAAGAAGAAGAAGTGTTCACCGTTTCCGAAAATAATCATAAGAATTGAGAGAGTATCCGGCCAGGCCACCTGGGGGAGGGGGAGAGAGGAAAAACACGCAAAAAAAACCCAAACCAACCGCAACGGGAATTTGGAAAGGAGAGAGGAAAAAAAAAAAAAAATAATCCAAGGCTTCCTGCTGAAGATGCAACGCGACTGAGTCTTTTTCTTTTCCCCCTATTTTTTTTTTTTTTTGTCTCCCACCCCTTTTTCCCCCCGTTTTCTGCCGTGGGCCAGCGCGGAGGTCCGGTGGGGCCGTCGGGGTGCAGTGCTCCCCCCCACCACCCCGGTCCCCTTCGCCGCCTGCTCCCCTCTGTCCGGACGCGCTGGTTTTCTTCTTTGCTGAGATTTCCCCGTCTTCTCATGGACCGTGCCGCCATTTGTGTTCCAGAATATATATATATATATCCACGTATACATATATATATATATATATGTATAGATATATAGATCTTCGACAGTTACCACACCGCCACGAATGGAAAGGGAGGAAGGAGACCGGCGTCGAGCCACGCGTTCATCATACCACCCGTGGACATCGTGAATGATAAGGGATTCTGAGTCATGGTTAATTTTATTAATTATATTTTCTGATACGAGCCTAGAACTCTTAGATCCTAAAAAACAGAAATGCAAAAAAGAGGGGGGGGTGGGGGGGAAGAAAAAAGAGAAAACACACAAATCCAGAAAGGAGAGGGGGAGCAAGCGGAGAGAAGTTGTTGATTCACCGCGCGACCGAGGAGGCGACCGGCCGAGGAGGTTTGCGAGCCCGGCGACTTGGCACGGAGGAGGAGGAGGAGGAGAAAGATGATTCCCGCACCGACCCCCCCCAAACCGGCCCAAAAAGCGGTCGTCCGAACAGTTCCTGCCAAGGGCACGGGCGACGTTCGCCGCGCGTCGACGCAGAGGGAGACGCTGAATCTTTTTATGGGATATATATATACAGTATATATAAATATACATATATATATATAATTTTTTTTTTTTTTGTTAGCGTTCTAGCCACGGTTCCCGGCAGGATCCTTCCGCTGCCATTACTGCATGCTGTATATGGAGTTAGGTGTGTATCGGTCCTCAACGAGACGAGCGTCTCGGTCCACGCGTCCCCGAATCCCCTCGCCTTTCCACCCTCGGGTCACCGGCACGCCGGGGATGACGGGCCGCGGGGGGACCGGGACCCCTCTCCATCACCTTCCACCGCACGGCCCCGGCCCCTTCACGGCAGAATAAAGCGAACCGAGGGACAAAGGGAGATCTATATAGCTCAGTTTTATATTTTTTTATATATATATATATGTATGTATATGTGTGTGTGTGCGCGTGCGTGTGTGTGTGTGTATATATATATATAAAAAAACCCCAACCAAACAAAAATAAGTAAGGAAAAGAAGGCGAAGCGATCGGCACCGAGCCGTCAGCCGTAACGCGGGACCAGTCGCCTCGCCGTACGTTTTGGCGGGGGTCTCTCCCGCGGTCGGTTTTCCTCCTTCGGTTTCCTTTCCTTCCCTGCGGCCGACGGGCGGGGGGCACGCGGCGGGGGGGGGAGCCCGGGTGCGGGCGGGCGGGCGGCGAGGGGGGCTCTCTCTGCCTATCCATTAAAACGATTGTTCCATGTGGCCGCTCCGTCTGGTTGTGGTGCTCATTGCCGCGGGGGCCGGGGCTGCCCCGCATTCTCCCCCACCCCGCGACGCCGGGGAATGGGGAGGGATGCCGGTGGGGGAGGGATGTCGGGTGGGAGCACCAAATCGTTGCAATGGGTGGGGAGAGCGTCGGAGACGTGGTGCGTGGAACCCGCCGGCGGGGATGCTGTCACAAGGTAAGGCTTTGGTGAGTAGATGGGGAGGATGTGGGGTGCAGCTCTGCCCTATGTCCCCCCGGGCAGGATCCCACCCGGCTGCTCGGAACCCCAAAATGTTTCCATGTAGCCCTTGGCCCGGGCGGCACAACGTTGCAGGGGGATGCTTACGGAGTGGCCAAAGCAAGTCCCACGGGAAGGAGAGATGCAGCGATGCGAGGTGGGTGTAGGAAACTGGGTGCCCCCTGCAAAGCTGCGGCCGGGCGAAGCACGGCGGGACGGAGCCACGTGTTTGGGTGTAGGTGCAACCCACACGGGCCGGGGGTGCGTCTGGGCCGGTGTCTTGGTTTTTTGATGATTTGCAGAAGGTTCCTCGGTGCGTTTGGTCCTCAACCTCGACCGTAGCCTCCAGGCCACTTGCTTCCCCAAGGCATCCAGGATGTTTTTTTAGGATCAGAAGCCGGTCAGTAGCGATGGCAGAACTGTTGTGGTGGTGGTGTTTGATTTTTTTTTTTTTTCTTGACCCTAGGATGAGTTTGTGCAGCTCAAGAAATGGGCACAGAGAATGGGGAGAGATCAAAAGGGATGGCAAGGTGTTGCTTTGCGGTGTGACATGTGGCTGCTGGGGGAGAGCCGTGCCCTTGAGGCTTCACGGCACATCCCAAGTGAGGGACGGGGGTAGCGAGGACGTGGGAACGGGACGGCTGGGCACAGAGTGTTCTGCATCCCAGGGCCGGGATGGCACAGGGGGAGGCAGCCGGCCAGCCCAGCCCCACGGGGGGACGCTGGAGCCAGCCCTCCTGCACCCCTGGTTTATAGGAGAGCGTGTTGTGGCCAGTTTTGCCTTTGGCAGCAGATACGCCTCTCCCAGGGGAAAAGATGGTGGCGGTCTTCGTGCAGGTCTTAGGATGCCCAGGCGGGGACGGTCCATGGTAGAGCAAGCCTGGCGGGAGAGGCAGCACCCAGCTGCTCGGGGGTGTGGGGAGGGACCCGACCTGGCACCCAAGGAAAGGGTATGGAGGTACCGGGGCTGTCTCCCTCGCCTCCTCCCTTTAATGTCAAACTTTTTGGTGCTCTAGGTCAGATAGGCAGGGGTGCCCGGTGGCAGGGTTTGAGGGACAAAGAGTGAGTTAAAGGGGGAGAGGCTGGTTGATGGATGCATTTATGTATTAATTCATTGACATATGTCTTGGTGGGAGGGGGAGGGATGGATGTCATGGCCTGAAATACACCCCCCATCCCCCTGGACGTAGCAGCTGCGGTCCCTGTCCGTAGGCACAGGTCAGGCGTTGCCAAGGGCCGTGGAGGAAATCCTCCCTGGAGCCAGTGGGCACCCCCCAGCCAGGCTTATGGTGGGGAAGGGGCCGTGTCACCTCCCCCAGCACTCGGTGATCTTATAAAAGGGGATGCCAGAGGCGAGGCGTGGGGATGTGCCATGAGCCGGGGCATGGGATGCATCGGGGCTGAATGCATCGGGGTGAGCGTTCCTTCGTGGCACCTGTGGTTAGACTGCACCAGTCCTGGCTCCCTCACGGGCTTTTATTTTTGAGGAGGCTCAAAACAGAGAGCTTCCCGCAGTGATGACCCATGCCACTTGCTGTGCAGGATGTCACTCGTCCCGTGCCCGAGGTCCAGAGGTTTTTGGTCATAGAGCCCAGAGAGCTGCAGGGGCAGCGGTGTTCGGGGCAGGCGGGGTGGTTCTCCCCTCCCGGACCCCTCTCCCAGGGAGGCCGGTGGGTTTTGGGAAGCACTTACCTTTTTGCCAGGGTCACCTGAGGGGCACAGCAGAGATGTTCCTGATGTATGGAGATGTGGTAGTTCGTGGCGGTGCCGGGATGGAGCCGTTTGCTCGGCTGCAGCAGCGCACCAGTGCCCGCCGTCGGTGGGAGAGCAGTTTGCTGTGGGACTTGGGGATAAACTCTCGGGACCAGGCTTTTCATCTGTATGTCAGGGAAGGCAAAGAGAGGCTCACTCCCACCGAGGGGATTGCACAACGGAAGCGACCCCCCCTGATGCATCCAACATCATCCCAGAGCCCCCAGTACCCCCCCAGTCACCCCCGGTGCCTCCAGTGGCTTTCCTTCCCATCCTGGGACATACGGCCGAGGGACATCAGCCTCGGGATTTCCCCTAGGGAACCAGGGATGCTCATCCCCCCCGGTTGCCCCACGCAAGCTCCATCGGCGGCACGCAGCAATGAGGGGACCAGGCGCCCAGAGGTGATCGGGGAACAGCCGCCTTGTCCTCGGGCTGGTCAGTGAGGCGTGGGTCCCAAAAAATCTCCTGGCAGTGAGTCCCAGATTAGGGGAGCTTGTTGAATGGTTTCTCCCAGTTGATGGGGTAGGGGAGTGCGGCATCTCCTGGCATTTTAAGGGTGAGACTGTAGCTGTGCCGGGGAGATGCCGAGGGACATGGCTCCTTCTCCTCACGGTCTTTGCCATCTTTGCCGAAGACATTTTTGTCCGTGTCATGTGCCGTCAGATCGCGATAGGAACAAACTACCCTTAGGAGCGTGTCGTCTGCCAAGGCATCCCTTGTGCGGGGGTAAGGTTTAGTTGTCGGAGCGGGCGTTGTTACGAGATGATGGAGAAGATGCTGGGAACGGCTGTGTCACCAGATGATCACGCCGCTCCTGCCAAATGTAGGTGAGCGATGAGAGCAAAGCTGGTCCTTACCCTGCAGAGGCTACATCAAAAGGTACGTGCTCATCGGCGGCCGGGGGACGGAGGCGGGTGGGACACGGGACCCATCAGTTCCCGGCAGGAGATGGGGTGACGGACGGCCCAAAAGGGCAGTGAGCCCCCGGTCGGGGGGCTCGAAGTGTTGCAGGGGGCAATCGAAAGAAACTCCACCTAAATGTCGGGCGACGCTACAGGAGCGATGGAGGTCCCGGGTATGCGGGAACCCTCCCGGCTCGGCACATCGGGTACCACGTCCCTCCCCGGGATGTGCGGGGTCCGCGAAGCAAAGCCCCGAAGGTACAAAGTTCGTCAAACTTTATTGATACACTGCACAATCACAACCATCTCTTATTCTTGTCGAATTAGAAAAGGTTACAACTACAATGTAACATGCACAAATCTCAGGTAGTATAGCCACCCTTGGAATACAATGATCGACGGAAACTCAAGACCGGCTGTCCCGGCCGTCGGCAGGAGAGACCCAGGAGCTGCGCTCCCCCCACCCCGGGCGCCCGGCCACCCCCCGAGCGTCCGAGAGCAATGGTTACGAAGGGGTCCGCCGGCCGTGCCACGGCGGGGCCGGCCTCAGACAGCCAACACGTTCCTCACAATGGCACGTTACATGGCACGAGAAAGTCGAACGCCGTCCCGGCGGGAGGAGGACAGGGGAGCCGACCCAACCCGGGGAGAAGGAGGATGGGGCAGGGGTGGCCCCGGCACCAGGTCCGCTGGTCTCGGCATGCGTTGCAGTGTCTCGGCATCACCTCCGCTCTCTGATATGCCATGGCCTCTGGTCCCACGTGTCTGGGGCTAGTTTGGCATTTCTGCTGCGGGGACAGAGAAATTGGGGGCTGGCCCGGGAGGGGACACAGGGAGGCAGCGGGGGGTGGGCGTCGCAGGGTGGCGTGGACCGGTGAAGGCTTTGGGGCAAGGCATCTCCTGCGCCCGAGGGTACATGGGGAAGGACGTGCAAGTCGCCGTGCCAGCTGAAGACGGTGCCATCCCTGCCCCATGAAGGTGCCTGGGGCCGTGGGGTAGGACTCAGATTGCTGCTGGTGACACTTTTCCGGGACACCAGTGGAGAAGCGGAGCAGCACTGCAGGGAACGCAGGTTGCGGACTCACCTGGTCCGTGCCGTGCTGGATGCGCACTCATCAGGTAAGCCGTCATGTCGGGCCAGTGCTGGAGCGGTTTCTGCTTCGGTCTACGTGGTTTTTGCCAGTCAGCTGCGGTACATGTCGAATGTCGAGGGTGTGAGGGGCAGGAGTGTCTGCTGAGATTTTGTAGCTGTTGGTTTTGGTTTTTTTTTTTTGGCGACGACCATGTGCCACATGCCGGTCAGCGCGGGTCCCGGGCAGCCCATTGAGAGCAGGGACGAGGAGAGGGCACGGCTGCTTAGAGGAAGGGACGGTGGCACGTCGCAGCCTCGAGGTTGGGGTTAGTTTTTTTTTTTCCTATCTTGCATGCTGAGGACCATCAGCCCCAGCTCCCTCGCAGCCACAGAAAGCAGGACAGCGGGGCAAGGAGGTTTTGGCAGCGGCAGAGTTTGCGTGGGAAAGGCAGCGTGTGCGGGGCCATTGCTGTTAAGCCATCTTGCTTATGGAGGGAGAAGGAAGAGGCAAGGCACGGGGAGGCGTCGGGTCAGGACGGGGATGTTTTGTGTCGCTGTAGAGTTGTGTCCCTGTTGCAGGCAAAGGGTCTGGTGCTGCTTGTGACTTTTCAGGAGCAGGACGGGAGGGTCCATCCCCGGCCCATGGCCCCAAAGCATTCCCGGGCACCCACGGAGCAGTGGGAAGGCTCAGGGCTTCTGCCACCTACCCGGCGAGGGGGACTGTGGCAGAGGGTGCTGTCGGGTGAGTAAGCCTGTACGCAGGGAGGCCACGCGGCCGTATGGAAGGAAGCAGAGGGTAGAGTCTGGGCGCACTCGTTTTGCTGTCAAAGGCATGTCAGCAAGCAGCGAGCTAGGGGCACAGGAGCCGTCCTCATCCCCGCCGTGCCGGTGCAGCAAATCGGCAGCGCCAGAGCCTCCTCCTCCACGTCGAACGCATCAGACCCTCCTCGAGCAGGGGCACGTGGCGGGCGTGAGACAAGGCAGAGTGCGGATGTTGCAGCTCAGAGCTGGGGCTCCTGTGTTTCTTCCATCCCTCGGGCAGGCAGAGATGCCTGGCCAAATGATACAGGGAGACCATGCTGGGAGACGGACCGGGGAGCTGCAGGGTGGCCGAGGCACAAACCTCGAGGCCGGGAACGCACAGTCCCGTCCCCTCCGGGTGCGTGCAGATGGGCAGGAGCATCGGAGCTGTAGGAAAAAAGGGCTCATCACCTGGTGCTTTGCTGTGTCCTTTAGTGCCTCCACCTAGCGCCGGCGGTGCTGTGCTTTTCATGTGCAGGCTGGGAAGTACTTGCAAGACAAGCCTGGAGGAGCCTCCCTGCCAAGTGCCAGCAGCGCATTGTGGTGAGAGCCGCAGGGCAGGTCCTGGCATTAGGGGGGCAGCAGCGGAGCGGGCAGGGGTCCGGAGCGAGGAGTGGCGACGGTCCCCACGGCCCACGTTCCTGGGAGAGCAGCCTTGTGCCCTCAGGAAGGTGAGGGGTTTTTGGGGCGGGGGGAGGTATGATGATAGCTGGGAGGAAGAGTAGCAGGAGGTGCGTGACCCTTGAAGGATAACTAGTGGTGTAGGGTGACCCCATGGGACCATGCCTCGGCAAGTGGGAAGGACCCTGGAGCAGAGGCGAGGCCAGGCGGCGGGGGACTGGTGACATTGGGGACGCTTAGGGAGGAGCTTTGGCGGCGAGAACTGACATTCAGGACCAAGAGGGCTGAAGGCAGAGCCAGAGGGCTTCAACCTTGGGGTCTTTTTGGGCATAGGCGGTTTAGCAAGATGATGAGACGGACATCCCCGGCGACAGCTCCGGGCAGCGCCCGCCCCGACGGCTCCACGCCACCCACGTCGGAGACGAGGCGGCCACAGGGAGCCCTGTCCATGCTGCACCGCATCCCCGGGGTGACGGTGGCAGGTGAGAGTCCGGTGGCACGTGGTGGGGTCTGTACAGCATAACCGGCGGCGAGAACGATCCCGGCACGTGGGAGACGTGGCCATCCTCGGACGCTCGGCACCGCCGCCCATCCTCCGGCGCATCGCCCGTCCGACAGAGAGGAGTCCTCGGGCGGCGCGGCAGACCGAGCCCGCGGTGGGGGAGAGGCGCGGCGGGGCCTCCCGGGACCCTCCGCTCCCTTATCAAAAGTCGAGGAGGAGGCAAGCGAGGAGGGCGGCCCAAAGGCAGAGGCCGGCGGCCACCCGGGATGCCGCGTTGCCACCGTCGTGCACCGCTCCGGGCCCTGGGCAGGGGAGAGAAGAAGAGGAAGACGAAGGACAGCGTTAAGGCCAGTGGAGAACGGGTGTGATGATAGCATGAAGGGTACCCCCCTCCCCACCATCCCCACGGCTCCCTGGCCCCTTCCGTGTCGCCTTCCCTGGCCAAGGGGTGCTGGTTTGTCTGTTGTTTGGAGAGCGTTGCCGGTGTTGGCGTGGGGTCCAGGTTGCGTTGAGGAGGTAGGTAAGGAGCTCGAAAGACATTTAGGGTTGACATGGTCCTTGTTTGAAGAGGAAGATGCCCCGGCTCACCCTCCTCAGGGAATCCCGCGTCGCAGCACGTCAGGGATGGGCTGTGCGCCTGGCCAGACCCCCGTAGGTAGGAGCAGAAGAGGACAATCGGCGAGGGAGGCTGCCGGGATGCCCATCATGCAGAGGAAGCCTGCGTTTCGGCCAGTAGATATGTCATGAGCGACAGAGATGTGCCACAGAGCAAGAGACACATGCCACTGGGAGAAGCTGGGTGTGCAGGTGGTGGGTCACGGGGTGCAAATACAACTTCATGAACAGTAAGATGCAAAGGGCTGCGAGAGAGTCCCCAGGGATGGCCAGGCTCGGAGACCTTGGGAGCCACGCGACTCGCGGCCGGCAATAAAGGCTCGCCGACGCGGGTGACATCGGCACCTGGACGCATGGAGTCTCAGGGCATGCTTTGGGGCACATTTTGGGGTTGCAAAGGAGTCCAGGAAGGCTGGAAACTCTTCAAGAAGGAAATCCGAAAAGCGCAGGAACAGGCCATCCCCATGTGCCGAAAGACGGGCCAGCGGGGAAGAAGACCGGCCTGGCTGAACACAGAGCTTTGGCTGGAACTCCAGGAAAAAAGGAGTTTATGGCCTTTGGAAGAAGGGGCAGGCCACTCAGGGGGGACTACAAAGATGTTGTGAGGCTATGCAGGGAGGAAATCAGAAGGGCCAAAGCCCAGCTGGAACTTAATCTGGCTGCCGCTGTAAAAGACAAAAAAAATGTTTCTATAAATACATTCACAACAAAAGGAGGGCTAAGGAGAATCTCCACCCTTTATTAGATGCGGGGGGGAAGCATAGTGACAAAGGATGAGGAACAGGCCGAGGTACTTCATGCCTTCTTCGCCTCAGTCTTTAATAGTAAGAGCAGTTGTTCTCCAGGTACCCAGCCCCTGAGCTGGAAGACAGGGACGGGGAGCAGAATGAAGCCCCCATAACCCAAGGGGAAATGGTTAGCAACCTGTTACACCACTTAGACACAGTAAGTCCATGGGGCTGGATGGGATCCACCCAGGGGGACTGAGGGAGCTGGTGGGAGTGCTCACCAAACCACCTTCCATCATTGATCAGCAGTCCTGGCTAACCAGGGAGGTCTCGGTTGACCGAAGGTTAGCAAATGTGACGTCCATCTACAAGAAGGGCTGGAAGAAGGGTCTGTGGAACCACAGGCCTGTCAGTCTGGCCTCGGTGCTGGGGAAGGTTATGGAGCAGATCATCTTGAGTGCCATCCCACAGCACGTACAGGACAACCGGGCGATCAGGCCCAGTCAGCATGGGTTTGTGAAAGGCAGGTCCTGCTTGACCAACTTCATCTCCTTCTGTGACAAGGTGACCTGATTAGCAGATGAGGGAAAGGCTGTGGATGTTGTCTACCTGGACTTTACTAAAGCCTTTTTACACTGTTTCCCACAGCATTCTCCTGGAAATTTGCAGGAGACGTGACGGTAGGCAGCCCTCTTGGCCTCAGGTGTGATGAAACAGCAGAGCTTAAAATTTTCAGCGTCATGAGAAAAAAAAGGACAGCAGAGTTGCTCCCCTGGATTTCAGGAAAGGAAACTTTAAGCTATTTGGGGAGCTATTTAGCACAGTCCCCTGGGAATCTGCTTTTGTGGGATAAGGAGTCCAGGACCACCGGTCCGTTTTTAAGTGCCTTCGGGAGGCACGGGAGTGGCGACCAGCCAAATGAGGAACTGGACCTCAAGAGGAAAAAGAACTCATACTCTTTCTGGAAGTGAGGTCAGGCTTCGTGGGAAGATTAGGGAGCCGTGGTTCGCCTACGCGGGGAAAAGACATGGAAAAGCCCAAGCTTGATTAGTGTTGAAACCGGCCAGTGCTGTGTCAAAGACCAAGAAGGGCGTTTTGAGGACATTAATAGCAAGCGGAGGTCCAGCTCTGTGGTTTGGCGTCTGTTTTCTGCCTATCCACAGCTCAGCATCTGTGCCCCCGGGTCTCTCCCTCTCTGCCTGTGTGTCTGTCAGTCCAGCTCTTTTTCTTCCTCCCTCTCTCTCCGTGTGTCTCTTTCCACCGGGGCTCTCGCTCCTCGCTCTTCCCCCTCCACTCTGTTTGCCTGTCATCTTGTTGCCCTGTCTGTCCCTCTCCCTTGTTCTGCCCCTCTGTGTCTCCCTTGTCTGCTTCATTTTCTGGAGGAGGGATGGCTGCTCGGTATTTCAGCAAGCCTGTCTTGCTGGCTGACTCGATGCTGGATGATTTCTGCTCTAGTCCAGCTTGGTACCTTCTGGCCAAAAAAACAAAGGGCACCTACCGTACAGGATGATGCTGGCATTGGTGTTGCCCAGCTTGTTCGTGGCCACGCACGTGTAGTTGCCATAGTCCTTCTCCGAGACATTGAAGAAGGTCAGCGTGGACAGGCGGCCCTTGCTCTCGATCCGCACGCCCTCCAGCCCGTTCGCTAACCTGCGGGAAATGCGGACGACATGCTTAGAGCGCTGCACCGGCGCTCTGCAACGTACCTTGCCCCCTCCCTCCCCTCCAGCCAACACCGCTGCACACCCACGTGTTCCCCCACAGAGAGGAGCCCTTCGCCCCACCACGCTGCCCAAAAGCACACTGTGCTCTCCATCCCACAACCCATCCCTGACCCACACGGCCCACATTAACCACCATCCCCGGGAGAAACAACCCTGGGACAACCTCAGCCCTCAGCCAAGCACTCAGACCCACCAAAATGAGCTGATCCCAGCCTTCCTCATCACCCCCAGGCCCCGAGGCCGGCGTGGTTGCCCCCCTCCATGCCATGCCCGGTCTCTCCCTCCTCTGCAGCCCCTCACCTGGTGTCCTCCTTGAACCACTGAAACTCCGCCACGGGGACGGCCGAGGCCTCGCACTGCAGGATCCCCTTCTGGCCCACCGAGGCGCCTGTGTTCTTGGCGTTCGAGATGTACGGCGGATCTGCAGAGACGCCGTGCAGAGTCACGCCAGGCTCCATGCCCACCCCACCACAATTCCCCCATCCCTTGCACTCACAGTTGACGGTGACTTTGACTTTCCGCACGTCCGGGACGGCCACGTCGTTGACGGCGCTGCACTCGTACTCCCCGGACTGCTCCCGCGTGATGCCCGTGATCTCCAGGTACTCGTCCTCGCTCACGAAGCCCTGCCCTGGGAGACGTCCCGAACACGTGGCACCATCACCCTTCACCCAGGAAACTTGGAACATCACTTAACAAGCATCCTCACCCTCATACCAGGACACACCAACGGGCCAGCACCTCCACCCTCCACAACAGACACCGGAAAACCCTGGACCACCTTTGTGCCAGCCCAGCCACCTCTACAGGGACATCCATCCATCCCACACGGACTGGGTGAGACCCCCTCCTTGGACCCAGGCGCCTCATCCACCGAGCCCCGAGCATGGTCTCACCTTTCCCGGAGAGGTGCCGCCACGTGACGGTGGGCTCCGGTCTCCCGAAGGCCAGGCACATGAGGGTCACGCTGCTGCCCTCGTTCACGGTGATGTCCGAAGAGATGTTGACAATCTGGGGGGGAACTGCAAGACACAAAAAAAAGAGCAAAGCCACCATCAACACACTGCCCACATGCTGCCGGGAAGCCCCCGCTGCAAGATCTGCCCTGGCACTGGACGTCAGGGTCCGTCCCATCGCTCCGTTCAGTCACTGACCCTGGCATGTCAGACGGGAGCCAGGGACCGGGACAGAGAGCCCTGCTAATACCTCCCTGCTCACCAGCGCAACGCTATTGCTATTTGTGTACCTGGTGACAGTAATCTTTCCCTGGATTACCTCCAATTATTCTAAATTTGCCAAAGGAAGGGTAACCTCCCCCTGCCCTACATCCCCTACGCAGCACATATCCAGGAGCCACGACAGCCTCTCCTCACCACACGTAGACCATGAGAAATGATCGCCGGGTGAGCATACTAACAGCCGGAGAAGCCATCGCTCAGGCAGGGAGACGGAGCACCGTTACCCGCTCTGGCTTTTGCCAGGTTAACGCTTCCTTGTCCGCATAACGTACTTTACAACAGCTTGCTCCTCTGAGCAGCTCCCGTTAGTCCGCATGCACATCACTACACGCCTGATCGTACAATAGCTACGGAAAACGTCTGAGCCACTCCTCAATTGCTTGAGGGCAATAAAGCTGTAACGGGCAGAGGCCCCCACAGGCCAGCTGCTGGCCCAAATTGGGCAGCCATCGGGATGGGACGTGGATTCCCAGGGTTGTGCTGCGGATGGACGTGGCTGTCCCCCCGTCCCCAAGACTGCTCGCAGGATGGGGATGAGATGCTCGCCTTCCAGAGCTGGGGGGAGCGGGTGGGGAAGCGATTCAGCAGCACAGGGTCCCTATCCCCTCTTATTCACAGTCCCGCCTTCCTTTCAAAAAGCTAGAACTACAAGCAAATTGAATACAGAATAAATCCCGAGGAAGCAAGGAGCGGCGCGGTCTTGCGTGGTCTCACCCGAGCAGCCTGCGGCAGATTTCATCGACCCTGCGTAATATTAATCACGGGTAAGTTAATGCATAATGTTTGGTCGGCCAAAAAATACATTTGCCCTGTAATTTCTCGTTTGTTCGGAAAGCCGGTGAGAGAAATTGAATGTGAAAGCGATGCCACTAAATTCAATAACAATAAGCCCATGATTTATCTCCTTCCTTTACCGCTCGAGACCCGAACTGCCCGATGCGCCGATTCACGCTCTCCGTCGGGCCGGGGTGCATGCCGGTTTCTGCCACCACTGGCGGGGACTGTAAGATGCTGTGCCTCCCCTCCCTCCCGAACCGGGGACCACCGATAGCCCTGTGGCGCTGGCCGCAGCATCGTGCCCCGGCGGCGCTGCTGCGTCCCGTGACGCTACGTGCCACGATGGGCATATCCCTCGCAGGCACAGCCAAGCAATCCGTGGGACTCTCCTGAACACCGCCAGCCCCCGGCATCTCCTCCGGGCACTCGGAGCTGCTGCTCCGCGGCCAGCCAGACTGGGGACGAGACCGGAGAGCTCAGATTATGCGAGCCGCTTCCAGACACCCAAGAGTGAGGAGGGATGGACGCTGCCTCGCCTGGCGAGGATGCCTCTTCCCTGCTAAACCGTGCAGGAAGATGCAACGTGTCGGTAATCGCTGACAACACGTGATGCTGACACACACCACGCGTGCAGGCTGACTCATCTCCCGGCTGCTCCTTAGTGCCGATCCCTACCGGAGGCGCTCGCCGTCGCGGCCCCGGACTATTTTTAGCTGCCAGATCATGACTGCTGCACACCTCGGAGCGGAGAGCTTGCGCGAGCTCCGCGGCTGACACAAACTGATGGCCCTCCTCCACATCGTTAGCTCCAAAGACATTAAAAGTGACCTCTTCCTACACCTTTGATAAAGCCAGATGATGGATGAATACCTATGGGCTCTTCGAACAAAGGCCACTTGCCCACCTCTGCTTGCGGGACGGGTCCCCGTATGGGGAGACGATAGCCTCCGCAGGGTGCGCTCCCGCCCCGGTACCTCTCTTTACCACCCCCTCTCAGACACCTCCTGTGCCAAGGTGCACGGAGTATCCCCGTGCAAACGTGCATCCTGTCTAGCCTGGGGTGGGGGGAGCAAGGAGGCGACGTCAGGAGTTTTAACAAAGTGTTGCTTCTCGGCAGCAAAGAGTATCGTCTCTGATCAAACCCATTCTGACCCGATCCGAGAGGCTCGTCAGGGTTGATTTTATCCAGATAACGGATTAAGCGCATCTGACAGCTACAGTTTGGTCAACAGAAGGCTTTTTGTCAAATTTCCCAGCCTGGCATGCAGCATGCCACGCCGCCGCCTCACACACTCTACAGGCGCTTCCGTTTTGGGGAAGATCTTCCCTTTTTTCTTCTCTGCATCTTAAACACTCCCTTTTCACAGCCCTCTCCTGGTAAAACACCCTTTGTGTGATCCTTACGGAAAGGATCGTAACACGCACATTTCAAACGCATCCTCCCTGCCACGGAGACGAGATTTTTTTTTTTCCTGGCCCGGCTGATATTCCCCTGATGACTGCATCCTCCTGCCCATCTTTTGGCACACCATTTGAGTGCAGCTGAAAGGGGGGGGGGGGGGACAAGAAAAATAAAACACCACCCAAATCGAGCACCCCATGCTAGGCAGCATCTCCCGACCGCTCGCCACGCACCCTTTTTCTCCAGGTTTTCGCCTTGAGACGGGGAAAACGATAAAACCACTGTGTAACCACCTGTCAGTAAATTTATGAACAATTAGGCAGTGAGAGTGCTTCCCAGGGAGCTATTTGTGCGCACGCTAAAACGTTCTTTCTGTTCGGAAATATAATGGGGAAACAACTTCTCCGGTTCTCCCCCCCTCTTCCCCGTTTTCGCTTTTGGCTGTAATTAATCAGCTGCCGCCGTGCTTTTGTTCCGCTGGCCCCACAGCACGTCCCGACACCACCACTCCCGCCGGCTCCTTTTCAGTGATCTCAAGAAGCCTCAAGAACAGGAGCCCGAGGATCCTCTCCGGGTGCTCCCCATCCCGTCCCTCCTCCATACTCCCATCCGGATTTTGGGGTGCACTTTGTGCCAGCCACTTTAAGGACAGTGGCTGGTCCCGCCTGGGCGGTCCATGCTGTTTTCTTCCTGTGAGTCGGGCTCTCCCTCTTTCCAGACCTTCCCCCTCTCCGTGCCCTCACTCCTTCATTACTCTTTCATTTTGCCCCTTTGCTGCTTCCCACTCATTTGATGCTCGGTGCTTTTCTGCGTGCACACTTCTCCTTCTCTCTTCCCTTTGTTCCACACATCTCTGGGCTTTTCTTCTCGTCTTTTTTTTTTTTTTTTTAATTCCCCCTCCGGATGCTTCTTTCTTCAATCATTGCTATTCCTTCCAGATTTTGCCTGTGCCCACCTCAGCTCTGAATCCTCCACCACATCGCTGTTGCTTTCCCCCCCCGTTTGGCTGTCTTTACTCTCTTGCCCATCCTCTGTTTCTTTGGGGTGGAAGGAAGGGTGAGCTGGGAGGGGGCTGGTTGCTCCTTTCAAGCTTTTTCCCATCCCTGGACACCAGTCTACCTTGCTTCTCACGGGCGCTCCTTTCACTCCACCTCTCTGCAATAGGCTGGAGGCAGTTCTGCCAGAGCGTGGAGGAGAGAACCCCACTGACGGTCCAGCCCGTAGAGGCGGTGGTGTTGGTCACGTCCCGCTGCCGTGTTCCCAGACAACCCTGCTCAGTGCCCACCAGCATCCTGTCGTTACCCTTACAGGCTCACGATAGCTAAAGAGAGGGGAATAGTGATGAAAAAGCATCAAGAGCCCCGGGCAAGCCTCCGGTGCAGTCCCGGATGGCAGAACAGCATGGCGCCTTGACGGCCGATGCCTCCCTGCTCCCACTCCCACGGGATACTCGCATCTCCAGGGCAGAAGTGAGCTCTGCGCCTGGTCCGGCAAACACACGCAAGGCCTGGATGCTGCATCCCATCCTGCTTCCGTCTTGGGGGGAAAAGAAGCATTTCCCTGCAACCTGCCTTTTTATTTCCCTGCACTCCATCCCCATTGCTACGAGCCTGACCTCCTGGAGATTTTCCTGCTTCCATTAACCGGTTCGCTCGTCCTCGCTGGGACAATTAACCCGGTGGGGTGAGGGCTAGCCAGAGCCGAGCCTCTGAACAGAGTCATCGACAAAACACTTGTCTAGAGGCAGAGATGTGACAAAGGGGAGGACACGCTCGGATATGGTGCCCATCAAATGTCACCGGCCCTTTGCCACCTGACCTGATGAGCAGCTTCGATGCCAAGAGGAGAGAAACATGTGCGAGGGAATCTCCTCTGTGCCAGCTGGAGATCTCAACCACCGCCCAGTAATATTTGTGCGCTTATTCCAAAAATGCCAACAGACGAGCTTGGGCAGGCACCGAGGAGCTGGACTGAGCCCTCGGCCTTTCGAGACCTCGGTGCGAGCAGCTGCATTCCCCCTGGGCCACCCTCTCACTGCTGCCAGCAGTGCCATACCATAATGAGCGGCACATACAGGTGACAAACACTTTGCTTTGGACACCACGTGTCACCCGGCAAGATGGACATGTGGCCCAAGCCCCAAAGAACCACCCTGGCCATTCCTGCAAACCCTCCCTCCAAGACGTACGTAAACCCTTGCCAGCAACGGGGAACATCTGCCAACACTTTGTATCAGATGTTTTGCATCACATTTACCGCACAACATCTCTCTTCCTGTCATCTTGTTTCTTAGACCAAAAAAAAAGAACCCAAACCACCCAGTAAGGGGTAAGTATCCCACGTGCAGATGAACCTCCCGAGCAGGGAGCCTCTCACCCTTTCCCTTCTCCAAGCTGAGCTGCATCTGCTTCTGTACGCCACGTCCACACCCCTTACGCCCAACTCTCCAGCATCTAAATACCAAGCACTTCATATATATAAAAGCACTTTCTAGCTTTAGAGCCTATTATCAGGTCTTTCCTATGATGACCGAAGAAGGCCGAGCTGTTCCCCTCACCTCCTCACGTGCCGTACAGCCTCCTGGTAAGGTCTTAGTAAGTATTGCGTTCTCAGCTCCTCCTTGGATATCAAAGGTAGGACAACAAAAGCAAGCTTGACCGTGGCCGTGCTGAAATCTGTGGTGCTGGGGGGAGCCTGGTCTGTGTCAGGGAAGAAGAGCAGGGGAAGGTTGCCCTTTCAGAGACTCCAAGAGCCGGTTGTTATCAGGAAGAAGGAAAAAAAAAATAAAGATTCAGTTTGCTTTTGAGACACTTGCTGAAGAGCTACGCCTGCGTGGGTGCCACTTTGAGAGGCGGCAGATGCAACAAGGGACACGGGACTGGCTCCAGGACAGCATCCTTACATGGATGTGGAAAACCAACCACAACCTCACTACCGCAAATGGAGGCCGTGGTCCTTCAAAAGCCGCCCTGGCTCCCGGGGGGAGGAAAGCAGCACGACACCGAGACAGGAAAATGGATTGCGCCGACCAGAAACTAACAGTAACAATGCCAACAGCCAGGAGAGGTTTTAATGAAAAATCTATGGCAAGTAGGATTAAGGCAGTACAGAGGAGGGTTCGCTAAATAAATCAGAAACAGAGGACATCTGAGGAATACCAAAGCCCACTATTAGGGAGCGATGGCCGGTATTGACATTCACCGCCGAGATCTCCGCCAGACAGGGCACCGTGCGGCGCGCGGATCCCAAAGCAATGCTGCGTTGGCACGTACGCCCTCCTCTCTACAGCCGCTGCTACACGGAGAATGCCAGGCTTGCTCTTCCCTGGACCGCTGACTGCAAAAGCCACAGCTTCAACCAAAACATCGACCCCGAGCTCCACTCTTCAGACTGAACTATACCCCGTATCCTGCAACGGGAGGCAGGAGGGCTCGGCCGAGGTCCAGCCTCACGGCATCTTCTGCTCAAGCTGTTCATGGCAAGAGGATGAGGTGGCTCATCTTCCACCTATACGAGATTAAATGCCAGTTTTTCTCTACGTCCGTAACTCTCTGCATGCCACGAGCACCTTGCACGTCCCTGAAAGCATCCGTCCCATCGTCACTAGGTAGCCCTGAAATAAGAGGAAAATGGAGACAAAAAAAAAAATCCCTCTGGCTCCCTGCCATCTACGCTCTTATAAACCCTTGTTAACGACCATTGCAATGAACCAATCCAAGAGACATATTAATAACGACACTAAGAGACACATTTACTGTTGACTGCAACTCCCTGGCAGATTTATCGCCGAGTTGCTAGGAGGGAAGGCCGGGCCCCGCAGTAGCACAATTAAAACCCGATTGAATACGGGGACAAAGAATCAATACTCTATCCGGCCAACTTTTACTTTTGCAAAATACAAATATAAATTAATTGCCCTGAACGTGGTTACTAACTGGTCATTACTGCCTGCGCGCTGGCCAGCTGGCATGGGCGACGCATGCCACTGGGGCATCCCCGTGGTCCTTGGGCCGCTGCTGCCAGGACGGCTGCCTCCTCGACAAAGGAGAGTCCCCAATCTCACTTTTGAGGCTGTATTTAGCGGCAGGAGAGCTACAGCAGGAAGCACATTTTAGCCCCCAAGGAACTGCATCGGAGCTGCAGCAGGGACAGAGCACGGAAGGATTTGCTTCTCTGGCCACCACCATCAACGGAACGGCATGCTGGCACCTACACATGGATTTTTTTTTTTTTTTTTTTTTTCAACAGACCAACTTAGGCAAACTGTGTGGGGCTTAACACATTGAAAGAGAAATACAGAAACTTCTCAGCATGGACCAGCTGACCTGTGCCTGCGTAACCACGCGTCCTCAGCTCCCCTCATGCTTCCCTCACGCTGCTGAGAGCCACAGTCACTGCTGCGATGGGAGCAATGCAACGCGGCTTGCTCACAACCAAGGGAAAACTCTTCCCAGCATGTTTAGGAACACCTCACCACTGGAAAGTTGCTCTGGATGGAAACTATCCCTCGCCTTTGCTCGGCTAAGCCCAGCATCGCAGGCCCCGATCCGAAAAAGGGGTGAGGGGAGAGGGTGCTGAGCGCCGATGCCAGTTCACCTGATTTCATTAGGTGCAAAACACTCGCATGTGTCACCGGTGTGGACTGGATGGATTAGCACGATTAGAGAGCAGACAGGATGAACAGATTAAACTTTGCAGACGGACGGCTCGCACGCAACTCAGAAAGGGAGAGAGGCCGTGCAAGAAAGGGACGGAGGGGATGCTCCCGGCGCTCCTCCGCTCCCCTCTTCCCGAGCTGAGCGCTGCCCAGCGAGGGGCCCCCTGACACACTCCCACCGAGACCGGGCAGGAGAACCGCTTGGATGGGTGACTGCAATCAAACCCTGCCTCTTCCAAATGAGAAGGAGACATAACTACATACATATCCATGTCGGGGGCTTCTCGGAGACGTGGCAAGGCTGAGAATTTTTTCAGATTTGCTCATTGCAAAATCAATACCCATCAGCTGTTTGAAATTAAAGGAAAGATTAGGTCCTGGTTTTATACACGCTTTATTGTATTCCGAGAGCTTTCTACTCAGCCAGATAAATCTTCTTTCAGAGGATTAGGAAACTTTCATTATCTTTATCTAACCTGAACTAACACTAACTCTGAAAAATTAATCTAGAGACCGGACAAAAGCCAGTAGCCAGTGCAAAGCCGCAAGGATCCCGAGGCGGCATCCACCGGAGTGCTACGGGTACCTCTGATCTGCCGGCACCCGGATTCCCCCGGTCAGAGCAGCCTCAGGACCGCTGCTTTGCAACCCAACAGCATCTCCTACACCAACACGCTTTGCCCATGAAGCAGCCCTGTGCCAAAAGCCATTCACGGCCCCGCAGCGACTTCGACACGCTCATGAAATCTGCCTTCTATCCCAAAACCACGGAGCCTTGTGCTGTTGGAGACCGCTCCTCCACCACGCTTTGCTTTCAGCTCTCCCGAAGCATCTTCAGAAGCGTGCTCGAGCGCCTTAGTAATGGCTCCCCAAGCCACGTGGGTACCGAGCGGCAGGATGGGTCAAATTCACAGCAGGGACAGGCAAGGGGGGAGAAGGAGGAGGAGGATGCCAGCCCCAATTTCAGTTCCCAGGCATCCTCTGCCCCACATGACAGCCGTACAACACAGCGAGGCTGAGACGATGCAAGTCCATCTCCTCCCTGGCACAGCAGGGATTTGTCCGTGCCCCCGTCCCCGTGCTGCTCAGCCCCCGAAGCAATGGATGTTGGTTTAATCACTACATCTCCATCGCCAAGAGGGCCTCCAAACCCTTCACGAGTCCAGACATCCTTCCATATCAAACGGGTGGGTTGCCAGTAGCATGTTACGACCTACCTTGCACGATGAGATGGACGCGCGAAGTCTTGGGGTGATTGTCTGTCTGCACGGAGCAGGTGTAGGGGCCCTCATCGTACACGTCCACGTTGTGTATCTTGATGCTGTACTGGGTCTTGGTGTTGGAGAGGATGACCACACGGTTGTCTATAGACCACTTGTCATTACCGGCATACAGGATGGTGCTGCGGTTCAACCACGCTACCCGCGTGACCCTGTCATCCACGGTACACCTGCGAAGGAACCGACAGAGAGTGGGTCACAAACGTGGGGTAGCGCACACAGTGAGCACCCCAAATCCCAAAAGGGGACACGAGCGGGACGGCACCACGGCTGGGCTACCCTGCCACCACATCCCTCATCCCCCATCACCCGAGATTTCACAAAAACAGCGGGTTCATCAAAAAAAAAGCCCTGCCTTATTTTTTATTTTTTTTTCATACAGAGCTGGGGAACCGCAGACGAAAATCCCATTACGTTTGACCTCTGCAAGCCGCGCAGACATTCCACAGCCCCCCGCCGCTCGCCCACCTCCGCCGCCCCCTCCTCGCCCTCGCTGCGTGCCGAGAATTTCAGATGAAGCTGTAAAATTTGCTGACAGTTCAGCTTGTCGGCACGGCCCTTGAGCCATCCCTGGGGTGATATACGCACCCGCTTCCGGGGGAGAGGGGCTGCGGCACAGGCACGGGGAGAGGGGAAGAGGACAAACAGCCGGAGACGGCGAAACCAGCGCACGGGGAAGAGAAGGGAACATTTGGATAAGCAGCTGTAAATCCTACAAGTGCCTCGAAAACGCAACGCGGTTGTTTCCATTATTTATTTCCTGCCTGGCTCCCACCCTCCCCGCTCCAAGGCTCAGCAGCTCCGGTCCGTGGAGCTGACTTACGCTTGGCAAAGAACAGGACCGGGGGGGGCAGGGGGAGGGAATTAAAATGTTCGCGGAGAACACGGCTTTTTCATTCCGTTTGATAGATTTTTCTCGATTTATTTACTTCTGGCCTTCTCTGCCGCCGCGGCACCCGCAGCAAAACTGCCGAGCATTTGGCTAAATTAAGAGCCTGGCATTTCTCAGGAGCTTCGCCTTTCCCGCTCGAGGATGGCAGTTGGGGAGCTTTTGCTGGGTGTAAAAGCAAACCAGGCAAAGCAAGCTAGGTGCAAGCTTGTGCCGGCAGCGGCAGCGCTGCCGCAGCTTTGTGCAGCCGAGATCCTTGGGAAAAGCACCTACAGTCAATCAAGAAACTCGTGCGAGTCCCTCTCCGCACGCCTGTAAATTCAGAGACGGGCTGGAGGGCTGTCCCTGTCCTCGTCCCCGCCGCGGTGCCTCTCCTGCCGAGGCTTTGGGGGTGTTATACACCTCCCTTGCTGGGATTGCAGAGCGTCACCTCGATCGAGATTATTAATCGGCTGGAGGGAAGGGGTGATACTTGGCATGTTTGAGGGTCCCCCTGGGCGCTCGGTTCAGAGGAACGAGCTATATATCCTCCCACAAACAAGTAATTTTCCCCTTGCAGGAGCCGTACGTCTCCACCAGCCACACCACGTATGGATGCCGGGAAAGACGGATGGCTCTCGTGCCCGCTGCGGCACTGCCGGCATGCCGGGAGCCTGCCCGAGCGTGGGATGCGCCCTGGTGCCCACGGCAGCACCGGCTCCGCTCCGCTGGACCGAGGCGGCCTCGTGCCCTCGGACAGCATCGTCTTCATCGGGAAGCCGAGCCCTCCCTTCATTCAAATTAACTGGGGGAGAGCTAAGCGCGGCCGACTTAAGTTCAGCCCTGGGGGATTCCGGTCTAGTGGACTATTACTGCTGTCTCACTTCATTATAATGAATAATAAAGAGATACTTACACACGGCTTCTGTAAATTATTCATTGCGTGCACGGAAAAATCAGGGCAGCAATATGTAAAACAGACATCTTGCATGTCTGCGCTCATATAAATATCCAGACTACAGCCCTGCGAGGTACTCTCAGGTCCCCTCATTAGGGCTGAAGCACAAGGACGAGGGTTTGAAGTGATAGGGACGAGGAGCTCGTGCCGTCACCGAATACATTCGATCATCACTGCCCGGCTTTGGCTGGTACGTACCGGGGTGCTTCCTGGGGAGACTTGGGGCCAGGCTGGGACTCCTGCAAACTGGGGTTGCTTGTTCTGCGTTTACGGCTTGCATTTACAGCTCAGAGCCGCACCTGCACAAGTGCAGAGGGATGCGAGGACAGCGTCACCCTCCCTTGCCTATACCACCCTCAAAACCGCTCGGAGCAAATGGGCAGAAGCAAATTGGAGACTCTTTCTTCTAACAAACTCATGCCAAGAGCAAGGAGGCAAAGGCTCCTCCTTCTCCCCATCCCTCGAGCTCACTCTTCAGTTGCTGCCACTCAATAGCTAATTCGGGACCATGTCCCTTCAGCTCTGCTTGCTTTGCATCGTTCTCGTCTCCACCAGAGCCCAGGCTGTCTCCTGCAGATGCAGGCAGGGAGGGACCAGACAAACCACCCTAGTTCAAAAAACAAGCCCTCCTGCACCTCCTAGCAACGCCTCAGCCCTACCACCAGCAGAAAAGACATCCATCGGCTGCCATGGAGAGCGTGGCATTTCTGGAGGCACCTTCTCGCCCGATCTCGCCCTCCCACCGCGAGTTTTCCCGCACCCTGGGAACTGGCACTTCAAAGGCAAATACCGCCCCACACCCCGACACGAGGAGCACCCCGCCAGCTTCTTTACCTGGCTCGGAAAGTGATCTCCGTTAGCTGCTAAGCCGCCAGCGCTCCCTCGCCTGCTGAGCCGACTTTGCTACCTATTTCCAATTGACCAGGATTATGATAATGTCTCCAGTAAGCAAACAGGTAAAGAGACTTCTGCAAAGTGTTTAGATAAAGCAGACAAGCTCTGACAAAGCTGGATAATAAAGCGGGCCAGGAGGTTTTCCCTTGAAGGGATCTAATTAAGAACAAAGACAAACCCCCATTAACAGTCTCCTGAAGGCATCGTATCCATCTCCAGAAGAAACCCTGCCTTACGAGTCCGGAAGGGACAAAAGACAATAAAGCGCCTGTCAGACTGGAGGGAAATAAACCCACCCCAGCTCTGTGGTTCACCCGGAGAAAACCCATCAGCAATTGGGGGGGTGGGGGGAATATCTCAGGACCGGTGTTGTCAGCCTAAAACCAAGTCCCTGGCACCCGCCTCGTCCCGGCTCCCCCACGCAGCCCTTCTTCGTGCAATGCGACCCCTCCCATCTGCTCCTCCATCTTTGCGTCCCACTTCGACCCACGGTGCCTTCGAGCAGAGACTTTACACCATCTGCAGCCCTTCAGCTGCCTCCCACTGCGACCGCTCTCCGCTGGAGCGGCTTGCTGGGGAGCCTGGGATGCTGGGCTTTGCTCGAGCTCCATCCCCCCAGTGCTCACGCTGATACACGTGGCCTCTCGGGCGATGAACCCGAACGCGGCAGCGCGAGGAGATGCATGAGGGAGGGAGTTGGGGGCACCGGCGCTGTGCCGCTTCCCCTTTAATTGCCCCTATTCCTCATCCTTAAATGCGAATTTTGAAGTTTGCCGAGGAATTATTTCACTTACTGTCAACAATACAGATAACTCTGCCGACGCGCTCTTTGTGTTCGGCAGCACAAAGAGACCGGCTCCCTCCTCTCAGACCTATTAGGAGAGACCCCCGCGTCGCTCCCGCGGCAGGCTCCTGCCCGGCCCCATCAATGACGCTGACAGCGCTTCTCCTACGCGCGGGACGTGACATAACACCTGCCGCCTTCATCCCAGGCTGTGTGGCAGACCTTTCCTGCTCTGCTGACTTGGCCAAGCACGAGGGTGAGCCTGGGTTTGTACATGCGACGTGAGGCTGGGGCTGCCCTCGACGTCTGCCCCGTGGTGAGGGAAATACCACGTCCAGGGTCAGCAGAAGTTTTCTGGCACTTGTTCGGAGGGATAAACGGCGCGCAAAGAGTTGGAGGCATAAAGCAAGTCTTGCAAACCACCCTCTGTGGGTGCAAAATATCCCGAGGGATGGGATGGGATGCTAGGGACCTGAAAACGTTGATGCACATCCTGAGCGGTCTGGGATTCGCACCCGCAGAGCTGAGACTGCCGGTCCCTGGCCGAGCCGAGAGGGCTGAGGGGGAGATGCTCGCCTTTGGATCGACCCCAAACCCTCCCGCTTCCTTATGCAAAGCAACAACACTCTACTTTTAAATACTGCTATGCCCCTTCAACCCCAAACTGCTTTTCTCTCCTGTAGGCAAGGCGTCTCGTCAAGATGACAAATGGAGATGCCGAAACCAGTCGCAAACTTGCTGGCTGACCCAGTTTTCAGCAGCTAAAATAGCTCACCCGGACCAGGAACGAAGCCCCTCGACAGCGACGGGGTGGTGCTTCACCCTGGGAAGTCTCCATACAACAGTAGCTGTCACAGGGGCAGAGCAAACACCCCGGCACCCTTGTCTTTGAGAAGAAATTGTTAATTACGTTTGCAGGAGACTCCTAATGGGATTTCTCCTTCACTTCCAATACTCACCCCGGCTATGGTGTTAACAGGCTCCAAACGCCTTTTATTCCAGGCGGCTGGAGCAAAGGCAGAGGAGATTTATTTGTAATCATCGGAAATAAACACACTTCCTCAGAAGTAAACACAAAAGAACAGAACCTGGCGGGGCTCCCGCTTCGTTGAAGATGCAAATTAGAAGCAGGCCATCAAAATGCAGCGGCTCCTCTAATCCTCTCCCAACAACGTAAACCATCAAATTAGCCGTGGGTACAATGGCATCTGCGGCGTGCGACGGCGGGTCTCACACAATAGTTCCCCGAGGGCAGGACTGCGCCGCCTGGGTTTCTGTCACTGTCATCCCTGATATTTATTCTCGGTGCGGAGGGCGGGAGGTACTTTGTCTTCATTCCCGATCCCCTTGGCTGGCACCCTGTCTCCTGAGCCACCCACCGTATCCCTTCTCCCACCCCTCCCGTCCATCCTGGTGCCAGGATGTGGGTTGCGCGGCCCCACGGCATCCCCACGCATGCCAGCACCCCAAGGATGGAGGGGACCCAGGATGTGCCATTTGGCATCGCCCAGCACGACCACCTCCCGTCCAGCACCTTGCCACCCACTCTGCAAGTCGGAACCCATGGGAAAACACAGAGCGTGGGACGCACAGGGATCTTGGCCAGCCTAAACTGTTCTCCTTTTCCCCATAACATCCCTCCCTCCACACCGTACGCCCGTCAGCCCACTGCCTCCCTGAAGCCACATGCCACCGGGTCTCATTCTGCAAGCTTAATTAATTGCCTGGCCCCACCGCTACCGCATCACTCCGATTCCCCAAGCACTGTGCAAACAAGCTCCGGACCACCGGCAAACTCTTCCCCACTGCCTCCCCAGAGCCCTCCGAGGGCTCCAGGACCCTCCTGCCCTCCCTGGAGGCTCGGGGCTCATCGGGGAGGGTTTTCCCCACCAGTTCCCCTGCGGTGGCAGTCTGCCCGCCCGCTACCGAGCACCAGAATAGAAGCTGCTCCCTGTGAAAAATCAAAGCCCAAACTGATACATTAGTGGTTGCTAAATATAAAATATCCATCTGCAAAGATAATAAGCCTGTGAGGGCAGAGGCTGGCGAGTTGCTCCATTTCAGATAGTTTAATGGTGTTTTGGTCCATGACTGCAGCTCCCAGACATTAGAACGATAACAAGATGACGAGGAAGGCGGGAGCTGTCTGCACAAGGCATCAGAAGTCAAGACTTAATGGTCACCGTGCGGCCCCCGAGGTGGCCACGCCACAGAAAATCCACCGGCTGGTTTGCACCCAGCATTCGCAGGGCTTGGGGTTGGTTGGGCCTCTGCGACAGCCCGGGGGATGCAAAGCTTGAGCCTGGTGCTGGGTCGCCTTTGGCCTCGAAGGGGCTTGCCCTGCACCTGCATCCCCATCTGGGAACCATGGACGTGGGTACCGCTGCGGGCAGCGCAGCGCGGTGCTAAGGCCGATGCAGGCAGAGCTGCGCTGCAGATGGCTCAGGAACCGGTCCTGGTTTCCCTGGGAAGGGACGCGAGGTGAGCTGGGGCACTGACTGACCGCATCTTCTCCCCAGAGCCATTCACGGGATTTTTCTGAATTAACGCTCCATGTCAAGGAAATCCCGACACTGCAGTCAGCTCTATTAAAGTGAGCTAGGCTTTCCCTTTCGTTCCTAAAGCCCTTTTCACTCCTCATCACTTCTACTTCCAGCTCGCGGGGACACACGCTGCCCTGACAACATCATCGGCAAGGGGAAGGGTGGCGTGACAGGGTCGGGCGCTCGGGCACGCTCTGCTCCCGGCTCCCATTTGATTTTCCCACCGTGAGTCCCTTGTTTATGACACGACGACGTATCCATATCCAGATGACTCCGAGTCTGCTCAGAATCCCTCTGCAGTCCCCGGGAAGGTCGGCACTGCCTTCAGTGGATCGGGGGCCTACCTGAGCCCTTTCCTGCAGGGATCCATCATGTCCCTGCCCTGCGCAAAGCTCCCGGTTGCTCTCCCTGCCCCACGCAAATCACGGCCATTATAATCCACTCTGCAATGCATCGCCGATCAGGAAACAACGGCAACGCTCTCCGCCCTCAGGACCATACCAGGTTTGCAAACAAGTCTCTGGCTACGGCCTAGCAGCCCCCAATTCCCCACGCAGCTGTGGTCCGGCCGTGTCAACGCGTCGGGATGCTCCCCCGGCGCAGCGGGGAAGGTCAGAAGGCATCGGCCTAAGCCCCGATGACCGGCAGCTGTTATTAGCTTAAGAGAAATCTTCATAAGGAAATATGAGGCGGCAGCAAAAGAAATAAAGCGGGAGGCCTTTGAATAGAGCAAATCAATGGGGATGTTTATAGAGCAGGTGATGCTGAAATGCTAACATCGGAATCAGTCAGCGCCGGCAGCCACACCTGATCTCCCAAACAGAGATGAAAACGAAGGTGCCGAGCAGGGGCCGCCAGTCCAGGAAAACCATGGGCACTGGCAGAAGTGCAGCGACGCACCTTTCCCTGCCCAAAACGGTACCTCTCCCCAAAGTCCCGTCCCTGACACAGCCAGGCACCTATTTCCAACTTGCTTGTGGCCACTGGGCTATCCTGTGGTTTGAAGAAGGCCGGGACATCTTTCCAGCTCCTCTCCAAAGAGATGACCAACATCCACCAGCATCCATCAAGGCATCGCTACCCACCCTAGGAAACATCGGCAGAGCGCCATCTTCTCACCAGGGAAGCCAAATTCTTCTTTGCCCTACGTCCCAGCAGGGAAGAAAAAACCCAACGAGAGCCGCCCACCGCCACCATCGCCACATTTGAGGGTGCCTGATTAAGGGACACGATCCGGCAAACCCCCCCTGCTTGTGGCACGCCGGCATCGGCAGAGCCCTGCACCTCAATCAGCGCCCGTGTATGAATTCAATCAGCGCTAATCTAACACAATGCAGCACCTGCGCCCCGGCTGATTTCTAGTGTTCTTCAATCAAAAGGAGGAGAAGAAACGCGGAGTTTATTGCTGGCAGTGCTAGCAGACCTGAACAGTCGAGAACCCGGAGCCCTCTACGCCTGCGGTGGGGTTTTGGGGTTGGGTTTTTCCCTTGTTCTTGGGTTTTTTTTGTATTTTTTTTTTTTTTTATTCCACCTGGGAGGCAACACAGCGAGGCGGGAGGGTGGGTGGCAAAAGAACATGTGGGTGACAATCCCGAAACGGGTCCCCAGGGAAAACGACGGCACATAGGGTGCTTTGGCTGGAAACCCAGCCAGGTCGCCGGTGAATGTGGTCCTCTCGGTTGTCTGCCCGGCCCCACCGCCCTCCCCGATAGCAGCAAAGCTCTTCTTCCAAACCCCCATTAATTGCCACCAAAAATATATTTGTCACGAGGCGCCCGCTCCTATCTCTGCGGCTCTTAAGGGTAATGGAGAGGTTTCAGTCTTTGGAGGATAAGTCTCAGGCTCTTGGCTGCTTGCCCGGGAGGATTATTTTACATCAGGTTGAGTTCTGTAGTAATTATCTTCAAAACAGCTGGACTGCTGGATAAACTTGCTGTATCTTAATGCACAATACAAGAGCAAATACGGAGAATTAAACTGCAATTTCAGACGGGCCTGACAGATAGGTGGAAAAACCACTCGCCGGTGTTTCGGAGGCCGAGGCTCGGGGCTCCTCGCACGTCAGGGCTGGGGAGACATTTTCTCATTTGAAATCAATTCAAACTTTCCCTGGAGACCGAGCGGAGGGGGAAAAGAGATTCCAGATGAAGATGTTTCACCCCTCCCCGAGCTCTCAGTGAAGAAAAAAAAAAAGCACACCATTTTCCTCACCCTCGCGGCTGAAAAATGAAGCGGTATTTGATCCCGGCTGAAAACGCTTGGCATTTCACATAGCTTCGCTAAAAGCCCAAACTTTCCAGGCATTTGGGTCCAAGCTGTGCCCCTCACTGTGTGGGGCAGACAGGCAGGGAGAGGGGAAAAAAAAATCAACTCCCTCTGTGCACACCCCTTCCAGCACCTCATGTACCCCATCCCAGTAGGACGGAGGGGCCGACAGACGGACAAACCTACTCCGAAACAACTGGTGCAGACATAAGCACCCTCACCCCAAACACTGCGGGGGAATTAAAAGGAAAAAAAAAAAATCAGCTTCCCTCAGGATGGTGCCACTGCAAAAATTTAGTGTGTGAAATCCCCGCAGGCAGCCCTAATAACCTCTAAAAAGAGGGAAATTCTGCCGATGGAGGGTGAAGCCATATTTCAGGGCGAACGCCGTGAAGCGCTCCTGCCAACCGCGAGATCTGTAAACGACCTGGGTAAGCCATCATCCCAAGAATATAATTACCAATTTGCAGAAATTTCACCTGCAATTAGGCAAAATAAAATAACCCACCAGAGGAAATCCTCTGCTCGCCGCTCCTGTGCCTCTGCTGACCCCTCTCTGCTTTCCACCCGCCGTTCCACCGCTGGGATAAGAGCTGGATGCTCGGTGCAACGGGCACTGGAGCCAGATAAGTCATCACCGGGGCCAACAGCCACCCCAGCTCAAGACCTCTCCACCTCCCACCGGTACCCTGTCTCCGAGCATCACCAAAGGCCGGGTCTGTGCAAAACCGGCTGGCATTGGGTGCCCGATCCCGGCAACCCCACGGGGCGGCCAAACAGCTTCGTGCAATTAGGGGGTTTATTTGTTTGAGTTGTACGTGAATATACCAAATTACATTATCAGATCATAGTCCCGCTTCTGATTTATTCCTTCTTTGTTCTTCAAGTCTTCGTACATCTAAGCAATTAACCTCTCAAAGAGCTGGAGAACACATAATTATCCTCATTTGTCTAAACGTCACCAAGATGGCTGCCTTTCAATTAACCTTCTGGGAACGGAGGGAAGTTGGAGTGATACAGTGATCATTTCCAACTTCAGCATAGGCTTTTTCTTTTTTTTTTTTTTTTTCCCCCTTAAAGTAATTTAATTGAAATATTCAGATGATAAAATATAGCCAGATAACTGTTACTGCAGGTAACGGGATCAAGAGGGGGCTTGCAATCGAAAAAGAAGTCAAATGAGGTACAGTAATATTATATCAATACGTGGCACTTCCATCTAAAAATATCAAAGCACTTTGTGCTTATTAATGAAGGGAGCATTTCGCACTCCCCTGCCGGGCTGCGGGCAAAGACTTATGTCACTTCTATATGTCACTGCTACCGATGGGGAAACTGAGGCAGGGGCCGGTCTGCAGCACCTGGGGAACCAGGGAGAAAGTGGCTCTGCACAAAGTTAGCACGGGAGATGCTGTCATGGCTGAGCTGCTTTTGCTTTTGTTTATTTTAATAATAGCCCCCGTTTTGCTGAGATAGCGTCTGCCACGCCGAGCGAGCGAGGGATTCGTTCCCACCCATTGCCTCGCTAATAAATATGCATCGCTTCCACCGGGAAGTGCCAGGTCAAACTTTGCACCCGCATTAAGCAAGACACCAGTGTCGTCTGGCGCACGCAAATAATATTTATACACACCCCCGCAGACAAATATATATGGAAAATAAACAAGCGAACTCCGAAGTTCATCGCATCTCCTCCCTGACAAGCGTGGCTTCTCAATTCCTCGCGGCACCACAGCTTCGCTCCCAGCGTGAAATCGAGCCGAGTCCAAAAAGCAATTTTGGCTCCGCTCCTCGCCGAGCCCTGCTTTCCTCCTCCCGTCCCGGCGGAGCGGAGGTGGCCATGGCAGGGCGAGCGCTTACCCTCCCCGCAAACTCTGTGGGTTGGGAGAGCCCGAACCGGAGCTCCTCCACGAAGGGAAACCAAGGCACCGCGAGACGGGGATGCGCAGGACTCACCCCCCGCATCCTTCCCTCACGTGCAGATCGGCATCAGTATTTCGGTGCTGAGCGGGGAGGAAAGGATGTGGGAAAGCAAAGGTTCCCAGTCAGGGACTCCATGAACCCGCCTCTCTCGCGGTGCATTCATCTGGCGAGACGAAGCGAGGATAACACAGTAGCCGCCGAGTTTATTCTCGGCACAGGCTGACGGCGACATAATTAAAATGCAAGCCGGAGTCAAGGTACCTATCAATAAATCTTTGCTTTTGGCTCTTAGGCTTGACAGGAAGCCTATACCTGGCGCGGGGAGTTCAGACCGAGGGGGAGGCACGGATAAAGGCTCTGCTTTATGGACGGCCATTTTAATGTTTCGTTTGAGTAATGGGCCTTGCAAATTAGCACCCCGGCGGCCTGAAATACATATTTTTCCAAGGACATGCAGGCTCCCCATCCGACAGGTGATGTGGGCAAACAGTCCCCGAGGGGAGCTGCGATCTCGGCGCTTCGCAGCTGCAGTCGTATTTTATCCCAGCCAGGATGATGAAGAAGAGAGCGGAGAGCTCGAGGGTGGGGGGGATCTGAAGGCTGGGAGAGGAAATGGAGCAGAAAACGACCCTGTGCGAGACCAGCAAGGGGCTGATGAGCAGCGACGGTGGTGGCAGGGAGCAGCCAGGCGGTCTCCGGAGGGAACCCACGCCGCACAGGCACCGGCACAGCACGGCACAGCGGCCGGGGCAGACACACAGGGGCACGTCTGCGGCACACACCTCTCCTTGCACGATCAAAACTATGGATTTCTGGCTCTCGCTGGAGCTCCTCTGAGCATCTGGCTCCGGGCGGAATATTCGGAAAGGCCGGAGGTGCCTCCGACGCTGCAGTTTCACTGGGGACAAGGGGGGGATGCCTTGGTCGCAGGAAGAAGCCAGCCTGCAGCCGGCCGCTGCCCCGTGGGGGTCCGGCTCCTTCGGCACAAAGGTGGCAGGAAAAATTGAACATCCCTGCATTAACTCGGAGAGAACTGTCGGGAGAGCAACAGAGAAATACGTGCGGCTGAACACGAGGGGGAGCTCGGGCCGGAGCACGAAGAGCAGCAGGGAGCCGAAAGTGGAGCCTACCCGCTCGCCCTCTCTTCCCGTCTCTCCCTTTCTGCCTCCGTCCCCCTCCTCTCCTTCCTTGCCCCCTTCCTTTCCCTCTACCCTCCCCACAGAGCCGTGCGCAGAATCCTCCTGGCCATCACCTCCCCGCACCAGCACGGGTTGGGTCTCCCTCCATCAAACGTACGGAGGGAGAGGATGCTCGAGCACCGAGAGGATGCGTTCGAGCTGCCCCCAGACACACGTAACTCCACACAGCATCTTCCCCGCCTTGCACCGATGCCGCTGCACGGAGCCGCGCACGTGGTCGGGAATGGATTCATCGCAGAGCTGAACACGTGCCTGCAAATTGCTCTGAACCTCTAATGATGAGCCAGATGCCTATAACTCTCCTCCTCATTTTCCCCACAGCAAGGCGCATGGGGTGGCATCTCCCCACCAGCACGCATCCCTCTGCCCTGCCCCTCTTTGCCAGCAAAGCAGTTAAGACGTGGAGACAAGCATGGCCTCTGCAGAGCCAAAACACAGCACGTTCAGGGCACGAGAGCCTGCCAGACCCTCAGGAACCTGCTGCCACCTCCCCATCCCTGACCTGCCACCGTAGGGACGTTATCTGTATTTCACCGCAAGGGATGGGCGGGCAGGCTCGAAAGGAAGCTCAGAGCCCGGAGCAGCAGTTTGCATCCTCGCTGCCGGCTCTCAGGACCATTAGCTCAGGTCCAAAGTGTCCCAACGGGATTTGGGAGCGGGCTGTGCTGGTGGGACCTCGCCAAGACGCGGGCTCTGCATTAACTTCCCTGCACAGCATCATTCACCGCGGGGAAGTCGTACTTTGGGAGCAGGCGGCTCCTCCCGCCGCTCCCGCTCGCCTTGCCAAGTTTCAGCCATCCAGGACGTGATGCGGAGAGACAGCTATGAACTCGCTGGGAGCGGCAGGAGTTTCGGTGCAGTATATATAGCACTCCCGAGGCCGAGGAGACGCTTCGGGGCTAAGGGGAAGGAGCAGCCTTTTGGAGGTACCACGTGTGCTTCTCTGTCTGTGCCAAGATGCTGCTATTTTATACACCGGCATCTCCCTCCAGGCCTGCTCACAGGGGCAAATGCAATGACTTCCACCCTTCATGGAGGCGCTGGGATGAGCTCTCAGCAATCTCAGCCACCCAGGGGCACGACATATCATTTATATCTACTCAAAAGCTACAAAATGTGGCCAAAGCCACCTCGGACAGTTAATCCGTGGTCCTGTCGCCACCCTAAGGACCTGAGTAAGGGAAGCTGAGAGCTGTTCTGGGAAATTCCTGCAGCTTTTTTTTAACCCGTAATGCCGAAAAAAGGGGGATGGTGATGCCAACTATTTCTGCCGCACGCACCTACAGAGTGGGGAGACGGAGGACTGGGCCAAGACGCGCAGAAATCATTTTCTCCTGGCAAAGCTGCCGACTCAAGGAGAAACATAAAACCCTCGATGAAGGGCTTGTCTAGTTTATTATAACATCGGCTTTAATTTATGCGCCTGCCTTTTATGATTGTTCTCTATCACTGTTCCTGGGGCTTATTTATAGAGGGCCATTAGCGCAGAGAGCAAGCCCTGATGAGTGAGCATTTGCAGCGTCTGCCAGGGGACCGGGGATATAAACCGAGACAAGGAGGAGGCGGCGAGCTCTCGCATGGGGCTGCGGCGAGTCCTCTCCCCGAAAACCGAGAAGGATAATTTGATCTCGGAGCGCGATACAACTTCATTTCACGTGGCTCTCTTCGAGGCAGGCTGCAGCCTCCTTCACATGCACTTGGCTAAATTCCCTAGCCCCAGAGAAACTCAGCGCTACGCCGCTGCAGCTTGAATGGGGGGGGGGGAGGCAGAGAGCTTCGGCTCTGAGCGTCCACACGAAGCACAAAGAGGCTAGGGATGCGGAGAAAAGGCCCTTGGTGGTGCAAAAGGAGAGCTGAGGGGGGGAAGGCAACCTCCACTGCAGGCTGACAACACTGGCCCTCATCCCTGCCTGCATCCCTGCCTGCATCCCTGCCCCGTGCCCATCTCAGCCCCTTCCACCCAAAAGCAAAAGGCTTCGAGGGCTGCGCAGACACCCCATAATACGCAAGGGATGGCAGAGGGTTCGAAAACTTCATGCTACAACATCATTCTCATTTACAAACATCGCTCTCCAAACTCCAGTGCAACCAGGACAGGCGATCCTATGCCGGTAATTAAAACTGCCCCCACCAAAATGACGGGTTAATTACAGGCACGGGCAGGGTTCAGCCCACCCCCACAACATACCGATGCGCACGGAAAAATACATCTGTTAAAACCCCAGGTAAGCAGGTAGGTGGGTCTGCTGGCAGATAGAGACGCTGTAAAATGAATTTGCACGATCAAAGCCTTCCCATACAGTTTGCAGGTAATTTGCAACGAGAACAAAAGCTTTAAATTCATCCACTAAATTATTCACTACAAATCGTCCTCTCGGCTCCCGCGCTTGTGTCCTTCAAGCCGTTCTAGGTGGTGATTACGTCCCCTCGGCACACGGGGAGGCCTCGGGGAAGCGGGGAAGCGGCTGCGGGAAAGACGGAGCCGCCGATCCGACACCGGCGGTTTGATTTACAGAGAGAACTGGGGAGAAGAGACAGCCGCCCTCAGGAAAAAAGAAACTTCAAGCTCTAACCATCCCATCAAGGGGGTTTCTGGATTCTTTATTGTGGTGGGGTTTTTTTTCTTTCTTTCTTTTTTTCTGCAACAAGCTCCCACTGCAGGCAGAATAGATGATGCTAAATTATTTTGGAATATGCTGAGAATGCCCTGCTTGGCCAACCGAAGCCTCATAAATCATTCCTCTTCTCCCCCCGCCCCACCTCCCTCTCCCGTTCTTGATCTCTCTTTCAAGCAGGATAATGCCAGCTCGCCGGGGAGCCCATTGCCCTGGCACCACGAGGCACATTTCGGGCGGGCACTGCCGAGACACGCCGCCGGAGCCAGACCTGCTGCCCAGGGGACGAGACCGCGCGACTGGGAGAGACGGACGGCACCAAAAAGGAGCCACTCGGGCTGCTAACAAGGTCACTACCTCCCAGCAGCCAGTTTTTGAGCCCACCTCGGTGCAAGGCAGCCCTACGGCAGCCCGTAGCTGAGCGATGCCAAGGAGCTGCCTCAGAGCCAGGGATGCGGGCGTTGCTCCAGCTCGCCATCCCGTACCGATTTGCCGGCAGGCAGCTTGGCACTTGTTGCTCTGCTGCCCTTCCTCCAGAGTCCCTCATATGGGTAGGGCACATCCTCCTGAATTAAGGTTCATCAATGGGCTTGTGGAAGTACCGGGCTCACGTCGGGCATGGGACAACCTATTTTGACCAGCTCTGGGGTCAGCTTGAGCACTACTGGCTACCTTTGCTCTGAGATCAACAGGCTTTGGCTGGAGGAAGCAACTCCGTGCACAGCATGGAAGGGATGGGAGACATGGTTGCATCCGGGTGCGGGACGCTCTAACATCACTCCTGAGGGAGCTGGGGATGAGGTCCATGCTCCCCTCTTTTTGCTAGCACGGGATCCCTCCAAAGCAGGGGGAGATGCTTGCAAAGGACTTGGCAGAGCAGAGTGGTCCAGAGCAGGACGAGGAGAGCGGGACGGGGAGAGGAAAGCCCTGCACAGAGGAGATGCAGAGCTTGTTCAGCATTTGTGCCATGGCTGGAGGGGCTGTGTGGCCCGGGGCTGTCAGCCTGGCTCACGACTAAAATCACACTTTTCTCCAAAAACCCCAAAGCTGAGATACCATATTCCAAGGCAGAGGCTCCTCCGGTCGGGACTGACGGGGGGAAGAGCACTTTGGACCACGACCCACAGCGCAGCAGAGGCACGGTCATTTTCTAATACCTGAAGTGACATTTCGCGAGTCCCTCGCGCTCAGCTGTGACACCGACAATGTCATAATAGGGATATGAGCGCTGCGCATTTCTGTGCCAGCCCGGTACCCGTCACTCAGGAGTGATGGAGAGGCGGCGGGCTTGGGAAGCTGCTGACAAGAAGGATCAGCGAGCAGCTCTATTTGTGGCTCTGGGCAAAGACTAGACCCAGCTGACAACAGCTCAGAAAAAGGTGGGTTGCTGCCTTCCGAGGCTTGGCTGTGAGTGCCCCGGGGAGGGTTCAGCCGGGTATTTCAGAGGGGGTGGCAGGATGAGGGCAAAGTCCCCTGAGGTCACCCCGGAAAGCCCCGGCGGGGGCAGGGAGGGAGCCCCCTCGTCCATCCGTGCTCGGAGGCGAGGGATGCGCACGGGGTTCAGGATACCGGGGGCAGAGCCCCAGCCCTCAGCATCACACCGCCGCTCCTCTGCACCTTCACACCCGCAAACACAAGTAGGGTTTTGCTTGGTTTTTTTAAATCAGTACCCTTCTGTCCTCCCCAGGAAAACACTAACAAAACCAAAAAGCAATAAAAGCCTCACCAACCACCCATGCCTCTCCAGAGCCTGAGCTTTACGACACTGTAGCTATTTATCGCTCGCTGTGTTTTGCAAATACCAGATGTGACGCTCATCCTGAACAGCCTAGTTTAAGGCCCCTTGGTTATTCCGTAGATAGAGCTGCTATTTTAGACAAGACAGACGCGAAACAAAAACAAAACCTAAAGCAGAAGGGGGGGGAAACCCCTTCGAGCACTGCAACAGTGACAAAAATCCATAGTGAGACATTCATCTTTGTTTTTTAACCCAGAGGAAGGTGAAAAAGCCAAACGGGGCTGCAAGCGCCGTCCCGGCAGATGCGTGGGGCTGGATGGGAGCTCCGCCAATGCCGCCGCCAGCGTGGGGCTGGAGATGACCCGCGGGACAGCGGGCAAGGGAATGCACTAACCGGGTTTGTGCATCACCACCTCTCCCACACCAGACCCCCCTTCGCTGGGAGAAGCGACTGGCGACGTGCACACGCGGCTCCCTCCGGCACTTCTCCCCCGCACGTTGGCACGGCACGTTCGGGCCGCCCAGCTGCCAATTCCCACGTTTTCCGTCGGGATCTCCGCCTGCATCAAACTCCCTTCAAGCCAGACCACCCGTACCAGCAGGCCCCGACATACCCAATATTTCATCCCCAGTGTCCCGAAAGGGCTAAGGAACATGCGGACGCGCTCCATAAACCCACCATTAGAGATCCCCTGATGGAGATGGATTATAATTTGCAAATGATTAAAACACAATTAACGGCGGTAGGGAGGTACTCGAGGCTCTACAAAGGAGCCGTGCAAATGAGGAGTTATCAGGACCTTCGGTGTCCTAAGCACCTGTCAATTCTCAGTTGAAACAAGTGCATTAGCCTCGTCCAATATCCATCTAACCTTTCCACTCTCCCTTGCTCTGTTTCCCTGGCAACCATTTAAAAGTGCTGGAAAAAGGCACAGCTGCTTTCAGAAAAAAGCAAAGGAAAGGGGAAAAAAAAGGCAATATGTTCTTTTAAGGCACGCGTGTGCTCGTTCGCTCCTCCCCCCCCCCCCCCTTCTCTCTGTCTCTCCTTTAGGTGCCTGTGTTTTCCCTGCCCAGCTCGGCTCCGACTCTGAGTGCTCCGCACGAGCTGCCGCACTTGGAGGGCAACGAGCGGGGTGGGGACAGCCGTGCCACCCTGCTTTCCCCGGGGACGGCTGGCTACGCCACGAGCCGTTGCAGAAAATCGCTCAGGACTACAGAGAGACGAAGGGGAGCAAACCCAGGAGCCGGCTCAAGCACAGGACATTGCTGAAAGGGGAGATGCTGCCCCAAAACAGCTCGTTCCTACAGCTCTCGAGCCGGGGGGAGCTCAGTGTGCCCCGTGCTCCCTGCGTGGCACATCGCGGCAGAGAGCCGTGCACGACCTGCACAGCTCTCCGGAGCAGTACAAGCACAAAACTCGGTATTTTGCGGCACACTGTCACTCTCTGAACAAAACAGCAGTTAACAAAGGTCAAAACTTGAGGCTGTCACTAAACCCTTCGCTACCGCCTGCTAAAGAGTGTTATTTTTTCCCCCCTTGCCTTTTTTCCCCGCTCCCGCCTGCCTGGGCATCATCTCCCAGCACATCCGCGCCGACGAGAGTGGCATTTGTCCTGACACCTTCGGGAGCTCAGCTCCAAAGGCTAGAAGGAAAATGGCAAGGAGAGCAGCCCTCATAAGAGCCGGAGGGAGGAGGATGGCTCCCAAAGCCTGTCACCGCCACAATCTCTCGTTCTCTGCGAGCAAATGCCACAGTGGGGCTGGAAATGCATCCTCTTCCCCAGGGGCAGCACCCGGAGTGGCCCGCTTTGGGCAAGGAGGAGGATGGGGTGGAAGAAGGAGAGGTGGGTTTTCCAGGCGCTCCAGGAGCCGTCACGAAGGACGGAGCTGGGGAAGCAGCGGAGGCGGGATGGGGGCACCCAGCACCCCCCAACAAGCCCTTCGGTGCTTCGTGGCGCTGCCCCGGCGAGGAAGATGCAACATCCAAGCTGTTTAGTCCTGGAAAGTGCTGGGACTCTCCTTAGAGGGGGAAGGGATTTATGGGATTGAGCACAAACCTTCCTCCGCACCGGAGCGGCCCCGGGGGAGCGCAGTCCCTGGGGATGGCTCCATAGGCAATCAAGCCTCATTAGCTCCGCTGCTCACCGAGCAGCTCGGTCTACACACCGATTTGCTGCTCCGCTTACCCGCCCGGCTACCGGCAAGCACAGGAATTGCTAATAACCCTGTATCCCCCCTCCGCGCTTCGCTGCACGTCCCTCCCCGGCATCGCACGCACGCGTTGGCCACCCTGACCACCTGCAGATACGACCTCAAGCAGCGCCGAAAGCAGCGGCAGGGGCTGAGGACCACCCCGCGGCGAGGCAGAGGGCAGCAGCATCCCTCTTACGTGGGGGGGTGAGGAGCAGAAACGAGGGTTGCAGCGGTGCGGGGAAGAGCTCGGTCGCATTAATTAATCGTGCGGTTTGAAGCACGCCACTGCCACTTTGCGCTTAAATAGAGGGAGGGGGGAAAGAAAGAATCTATTAAACAACATGCACTGGGGGAAAAAAAAAAACCCAAAACAAAGGGAAAAAACCACCCTAATCTAATGTTCCTCAAACACTGGGCACCCAAACAGCCGATCTTTGTCAGGAACCTTAGTTCCAAGAACCACTTACAGGCTTTCATCAACACATTATAATATTAATCAAGACTCATAATGCAGAGTGATTTGCATGCCAACAAATATATTTACACTGTAAATTGTTTGTTGAGAAGCCTCAGAGAAATATGCAATTCACTGCTATTGAACTTGGGTAGCGGGGAAAAAAAAATAAAAGTACAAACTCCCTGTAGAGTTGGTTCCTTCTGGTTTTGGCAACACAACTCATTAGCATGCATTCTCATTTCCACGTGGGCTTTTGCTCACAGCCATTTAGCTGGATCACAGCAGTCGGAGACAGAAAAGTTTATTAAGGTCCTCGTAGCTAAATCCAGGCCACCGTCTTCTCAACGGAGGAGATGCGGCCTCTGGTAGACCTGTCCAGTACTAGCCAACGGGCCAAAGCATGATGACTGTCGCCCTTGGGGGCACTGTCCGAGCCCCGGAGCGATACCAGGTTACTGATGCAGCCCAGGGGTTTCTACTTCCCTGGTACAACGTGGGGCTGCCAGGATGAATCAAAGCCGAGCGACCCCGGAGAAGTCCCGCTCCCGTGGAGGGGAGGATGGCCATGGCACTGGGAGTCGAGCGGTGATGGGCAGAGCCTCCGATGCCCACAGCCCCCGGGTGAAACCAGCCGAAAAGCCTGAGGACGGGCGGTATCACGAGGACTGTGGCAGAATCTAGGAGGTGACTGCACGCTCCTGGGTTGTCCTGCATCTCCCTACTAACGGGGAAGAGCACTCGGAGAGACAGCTTGGTTCAGACGCCAGAATTTGGGGGTTTGACCCACCCCGACAAGCC
The DNA here is from genome assembly GCF_028858705.1 of Grus americana. Lineage (NCBI taxonomy): Eukaryota > Metazoa > Chordata > Aves > Gruiformes > Gruidae > Grus > Grus americana. Next base: position 5,927,614 of record NC_072875.1, read on the forward strand.
CTCACAGTCTCCGGGGCAGTGCGTGGAGAGGCCAAGAGGAGCACCTATTGCCTGTGTTACTCCCAGCACGGTTTCACAACACAACCTGCATCTCCATCGCTGAGGGAGAGCACGAGATGGGATGCAACATGACCGGGAAGCAGCAAGAGCGTTCAGAGACAAGGCTTTCGCTGCTCTCGCACGGTTTGCACGCTCACGCCGCGGTACTCGTCCCGTGGGCTCTTCCCCTCCTTTCTCTCCCGCCGCTTTGCCCCCTCCCAGCCCCGCTCTGCCCACCACAGTGCGCAGGGTCCTGCCAGATCTCCGAGCCGGGTGTAAATGAGCGTCTGCTGCGCTCCCCATCCAGCCTCTCCCCTCGCCGCCTGCCTGGGGCTCTGGGGCTGGAAAGGATGATTAGCAAAGGTGTTAGAGGAGAATTAAACGGAGTATTCTGTGGTGCCTCTCTAAGCTGCTGAAGAGCCGATTAGCAGGAGGCATTGATCTCCTGGTTCAGAGATCTTCTAAAGAGCGAGGTGGAAAAATAATGGGAGGGAGAAGGGGGAAAGCTAATTAACACTTCCAGGGCAGCAAGCTCTCCATGTGGAGCTGATATTAATAGCCTTGATAGAAGATGCCCTGGTCAGCAGAGTAAGCAGTGTTTGTTCACCCAGTGGGTGTCCTTGTGCCGCCAGCAGGAAGGAGCTGGGGGACGGGGCCAGCACCGAGGGAGGGGAGGTGACAGCTGCAGGGCACCCTGGACTCAGGTCCCCACCCCCACCGGCTCAGCATCAGACCGCAGCATCTCGCACAAGTACCTCTGGCTGCAGCTGCTGCCTTTGCTCCGGCTTTGTAAGACCGAAACACGAAGGGAAGCAGGAAGCTGAAGAGGCGCTCCCCACATCCCAGCTAGTCATCCTGCCCCCCGGCTAGCGGCTATTTCGGGATGACACTAATATTATGTTGGCTCACACACAGAGCGCTCTTTATACACCCGCCGTGTGGCCAGGGCTTCTTCCCTGGGAAGAACGGGGAAACGATCTGAAAGCACGGGAAGCACTTTGGCAGAGCAGTGAAAATCATAGGAATAAACTTTCAGGGTCCATCAGGTAGTTTGATCTGTTTACATTTAATACTCCATTTCTCTATGCGTGCGAAGTGCAAGCCCCTAATCCCTGCTCAGTAATTACCAACATTAGAGGACCAGAGCACAGTCTTAACCATTCACACTAGCTAATAATGCATACACAACCATTTCCCTAACCCTCTCCGCGCCGCAATATTAAGGACAGGCAGATGCCTTTAAGCTCTCTGTTCGCGATGATTGCCCTACAAAAACATCAGGGAAGGAGAGAGAGGTTGGTTGGGGGCAAAGGGGCATTTTATTTGATAAAATCACAAAGAGCAGTGCATCCTGCAGAGGAAGAATCTCTGAGACATAAATGTCAGGTTTATGAACAATTGAGCTGCTCCGTGCTTGCCCAAAATTGCTCTTTAAGGTCAGCGCTGTAAGTGTTCCCTCGGGCAAATGGACTGCGGGACGAGTGCCGAGCGGAGAACGGCGGCTCTTCCATCACCAAAGCGGGACCGAGACACGGCGCTGGGGTGAGGAGCCATGGCCCTGAGGTGCAGCTGCCCACACGATCCCAGACATGCACGCGTATGGTTTTGGGGGAAAAACCTTGGGAACAGAAGGAGCATCACTGCCTCCAGCCTCTGCCTGCCAAGCCCTGCGCTGGCACTCTGGGAAAGCAACAAATCCGCTCTTGGAAATACAGATTTACCCGTGCGGCCACAGCTCTCGGGTCGGTTGTGCCAAGATGTGTCACTTCACCTTGGTCTCAAAGCGCACAGGATGCAGATGGCCCCTTTTCCTGACTGAGGGCTGGGGCCCCTCATTGTCCTGAGACTGATTTGAGAATGAGAAACCCTGGCAGGAGCTGTAAACCCTCCGGCACACCCTCAGGTGCCAACAGGGTTCCCGCATGACACCCAACTTCTCAGGGACACACGCAGGGTCAACCAGCTTGCCCTAAACCAGGCATGGTGACAAGAGGACTGAGCCCGTAGCCACAGCCCCCGTGGTGGCTCTGCTCCTCCTGCCTGCCCCCCAGGGAGGACACCCCATGAGGGGACCCATAGGGTGCTGGAAAGCAGCTCAGGATTTAAATTAGAGCAAGAAGGAACCATGGAATTGATCTTGCAAAGGTTACAGCAAACAGCCTTGATAGGAAGCAGGAAGGATGATCGCTAACACAAGTTGTTTTATATTCCTCCGGGTTGTTACGATGGGGCCTTGATGGGCCATATGGTCTTGTCTTGACCCTTAAATCATCTTATGCCCTTCTAACAGCAGCGATCGCTGTTGCTGGCTTCCATTCCTTGTTATTCTTGGCACTGGGAGGCTGGGATTGCGAGGCAGCTCAACCCCGTAATGAGATGCATCAGATGGAGACCATCTGGAAGGAGCATCCAACTTTAACCTTGAGGGCTACTTGGAAAAGGACCTTCAGCCAGCAAAAGCCGCCTTCCCACCGACAAACAGCCCTCTCTCAAATGCTCCCTGCAATGTGTCGGGGTCTTGGGAGCCGTCAACCTCCGAAGAGCTCAGCACTAAGCCTCCCGCACTTGATGTCTACAGGACGGGTTGTCCATCTGCTCCCTGCCAAGCCACCGTGTCCTCGCGTGGTGGGAAAGCGGTCGAGCGGGGCCAGAAAAGCAACTGCAAGCACTCAGGGGAAGCGGGGCAGCAGGCAGCCAGGCGGGTTGCGGCTGGAATAAATCAATTATCCAACGTTTCTCATCCGGAAAGGCAGGAGGGAACTTGGAGGAAGATCCAGCTCCAATCAGGGAGCTGCAGGGGACGGCTCTGTCTGCTGGCATTTTGGACTTTTCTTGCCTTTCCCCTTACCTCTTGCTCCCAATTTCCATTCACTAATAGCCAATCCTTTGTATTTCCATATTCCCATCTATTTAAGGGCTCTCCACACATCTGAGAGATATTACTGACAAATCTTGCCCGGCCACCCTGAAGGAGATAAACTTTGCCGTTAGCAGAAAACTCGTTTTCCAAAAAATTCTGAGGCTTCTGTCCTTGTTTCCACCCCAATTAAGAAAGAAACACATAAAAATGAAACAATCTTCACACCTCAAGTTTCTGAGACAAGAATCTGCTCTGGGTGGATCAAAACATTTCCCATCAACGTGGTCTTGCTTTTGGGGGTGAAAAAGCAGGAGGGATTTGCACCACTAGCCTTAGGACCCCAATTTCATGGAGCAAAGCCCCGAAGCACCTCTAAGCCTGCACTGAAAGCCTGGGAAAATCTGTTACTTCAACCGTTTGCTTAAGTGCTTTTCTCAATTGCGCCTTTGTTCTTTCCATTTTTTAATTAAGACCGAAGGCCGAGGCTGTAAAAAGAGGCATTGGGAAGCTGCACGCGCTGGAAGAGGGAAAGTTCATTTGAATGGAAATTGAGAAGCCAAATCCTCGGAAAGGCTTTCAAAAGCCCACCTTAAACGATTTTCTTTGTTGTCCGGCGGGTTAAACACCTCATCGGAGCTGGGATATCTGTCTTGAAATGCCTCTGCAGATCTCTCAAAGGCCTTTTTTTTTTTTTTTTTAAGCAAAAAGCTTGTGCCAGGGCTGAACAGGAGCGGGATGCAAGAGGAGAGCATGAGGGAGAGAGGTACTCGCCGCCGACGCATCTCAGATGCCTTTGCTGCCTCTCGAAAAGCCAGGGCTTGGCTGACAAAGAAATCCTGACCAGCCTAAGTACATCCCTGTGGCCTGACCCCAGACGCTGCTTGAAATTATTCGAGAAGGATCAGGCAAATTGTTTCATATAAAACATCCCCCTGAGACTCACCAAGAAAAAAAAGATTCATAAAAAAAAAATATTAAAAAAGAGCAGCACTTAGGCACAGAGAGGCCGTGATGGAAATAGCAACCTGAAAGGGCTTCGGGAGGGCGAGTTTTTCTTCCCACCGAGGATGACCGGAGGGCACAGCGTGAGCTCCGCTAGCTGTGCAGGCAGCTCTGCCAATGATGACAAACGTCATCGTCTCCAGTTGGAAGGATTTATTTCCAGCCACAGACCTCTGCTGTCCAGCCGGGCTGGCTAGCATGAATCATCCATGCACCCGATCTTAATTTAACGTCTGTCCGTCCATCTCCCCGAAGCAGATGCCGATGGATTCCGAGTCCCCCAGATCACTGTCCATACAAGATCTCTAAGAAAAACCTCAGAGAAGGTCCTGAGAGGTAACACACTTCCCAGATCCTTCTCAAAATATCTACAAACTCTTAACTCCCCCAGCCAGGGTTGGACAGCACACAAGATGAGGGTCCCATCAGATGACTTTGTTCCCACCCCTGAGGCTCACAGAATTATAATTTCCACCCCTGAGGCTCACAGAATTATAATTTCCTATTTTGCCCTCTATAAATCTATCAGATGCTGTGCTCAATGACCCAAGTTGGCTTCTTAGGGAAGGAAAAGCCTCTCCCTGTACAGCTGGCCAGCTCGTAATTGTCCACTAAAGAAGATTTAAATCTTTCTCCAAAGCGCCTAGCACTGGTCAAGACCTCAAAAGAATACACCGCATCTCCCACAACGGACGGACGCATCGAGGAGAACCAATCTTGGCGAGGAGAGCTGATATCGCTTGCTAAGAGAAGGTCAAACTGCTGCGGGAGGACAAGACAGGGATGAAAGCTGCAGCTTCAGAGCAAACGCCCGTCTCCTGACCCAGGTTCTCTGCTGCCCAAAGTCACCTCTTGATGCTCTTCAGGTCAAGAACAGTTGCAAAGTTCCTCACACCCTCTCTCTGGCCCCAAGAAGGCTCCCGGGACGGTGCAAAGGGGCCGGGACTTTGCAACTTTTGCTGCTCACGTTTCCCTTCCCGCTGCCAGCATCCCTGTCCCCACGAGCCCTGCGCGGGATGCAGCGCTGATAACACCGAGCCACACAGGGAGCGTGCGAGCCACCCCGCTGTGTTATTAATACATGAACTTTGCCACCGCCCTCCCACGCTGCCTGCTGATTTTTATACCATATTGCATAATTAATCTGTCAACATTCTGTGACGAGGTATAAATATTAATAATACGATCACACAGTTGGCTGTTCCTTTTAAAATTCAAACTCCACAAAGATAAATCGCGCACTTAATCTTAGCAAGCTTTGAAGAGTGTATTAAAAAGGGGGAAAAAATTTAAAAAAAAAAAAAAGAGGATACATTTGATTTTGAAACAGGATTGCCTGCTTTTACCTGGATTTGCCCTTCCTTTATCTCTGCCTCTCCCGTTCGCACGCTCCCCCCCACAGATGCGAGTGCGATAGTAGCATTTGCTCAAACCTTTGGCTGCACCGATATTGTGAGAGCGATAGCAGGGAGAGGTGGTAGGTGAAATGCAGCTGGCGTGCGAGGTCTCCCTCCCCAACCAAAGTCAGGAGCGAAGCACGGGGCTGTGCGGTGGGACACCAGCTGTGCCCGGGGCAGAGGGTCCTTGGCTGGGTTAGGTCCTGCCAACAGCCCTGCACAGATTCAGCTGGGGAAAAACCCAGAAAGGGCTTTAAAAATCCCAACAAGCAATGTCCAAAGGGGAAGATCACATCCCCACAGAGTTTTGCAGCTGCTTTCAGTGCCACCCCAAAGACCAGAGCTGGACATTAAGGCTGCAGCAACCAGCTGAGCCTACAGGCATGGGAAGCTCTGAGCACCACCAATTTCCTAAATGCCTTTAAAAGCACAACTTGAGAGGCACCGACGCAGCTCGGCACTTTGGAAAGCGCCAGTCTTGAACCACACGTGATGTCCAACGTGGCACGCAGAGTTTCTGAGGGCTTTGCCATGCGTGCATCTTCACAGACCCTTCTTTAGGTGGAAGGATGCTAAGCCTCCTGCAGTACAGTTTGCAATCGAGGTCTCCGAGATGGCACTCTGAACGAGCACCTACCAGTGCCCCCGTGGCTCCCCAGCCCTGACCAGTAAGCTCTGTGTGCCGAAAGCTGCCCTAAGCCTTTACAGGAGCAACTTTCCTGTTCGTTCTGGGCTGCAAGACCTCGGTAACACTCGCTGCCCACCCTGCCCTGGGCTTATCACCCCAACACTTCTGCTCCGCGCCACTTTCCACATATTATTCATCTGCAGTTGAGATGTTGCCTCTTCCTGCGCTTTTCCTGCTCCCCGAGATAAAAAAAGTGCTCTCTGCCCATGATATACATAATATCTCATGAGCAATGGGAGCTCCTATTTTTCTCCGTGCTCATTTTGTCCCAGCTCAGGTGCTCCATCTAACCCCATTTTTGTTTCTAAAAAGAGGAGGACAGGGAAGAAAAAATCACAGTACCCGCCCGCCTCTGCAATACAAATAAGGCAAAGCGATGGCAAACTCTTCCCTCACACTCCAGTCACTTTGTTTTACAGAGTACTGAAATGAAAGGGATACTTTAGATTAAAAGATTTGTTTAATGGTCTGATTAATTCATTCCAAACAGACAGAGACTGTTCTGAGGATCTCTGTTAGCTCTTAACCTTTCCAGCTTGGGGGTTTTTTTTGTGTATAAGCGAGGATGTGTTTTAATTTAATATTCAGCGCCTGCTGCGCTCTCTCTGGGTTGGATCACATGGCTTTTCTTCTTCACACGGCGAGGGGACCAAATGCTTCTTAAAATAAACAGAGAGAAGCTGGTAAACAAGGAGGGCGAAAGCAGGAGGGCTCACCTGGCAGCCCGCACGCGCCACGGGCAATTACCCCATTCACCCTGGTTCAGTTCACAAAATTAATTAGCACTGAACGCTGCTGGTCCGTATTATTTATGAGCTAATGAGCAGGAGAAGCCGTAACTCCAAAGGCAAGAGCTCCAGGAGGCCAGAGGCAAGTTTCCAGCCCCCCAGGGAGGGAGAGGACCCCAACCCCATGATCCCAAGGAGACACCTCGCAGAGCCAGGAACGGGGCTGGGACTCCGAGCGTGGAGGTTTCGGGGAGGAGAGCTCGCCTGCAGGGATGGCAAGGCACGAGGAGAAGCTGTGATATTGCTCCTGGGTTTTTGGGGACCTGGAGCAAAGACAAGGGGTCTGGTCAGTGCCTCGTGCCCAGTCTTCATATAGCAGCTATGCCTGCACCCTGCAGGACACGTGGTCCTCAGGCCACCGTGAGGGCATCATACAAGCATAGGGTCCTGCTGCCCTCAGCTGCGCTAATGCCCCTGGTGCCTTCTGCTCCTCCAAGGAAACCTGAGGAACGACCGACATCAGGCGTGGGCACACACCATGACAAGACGGGTGGCTTGCAGGATCGGCACACAGGCTAGGCGTGATGGAGGTTGAGCTACTGGTTGGCAGAGACCATCTCTAATGGCTGTCACCGTCATGTGAAATTCAGGGAGGCCTATCACGTCATACCTGTCTCCTGCAGGCTTGGAGCCATTTCCCTCTCTTCTCTGAAGCTATGAAGACAGGTTCTTCCTCTGACTGAAACATAAGGCCACTTTGTCAGGAGGAGAAGGGACAGTGACAAACAGGTGCTTTAGCACGGTGGGCGAGCGTGAAGTGCTCACACCAAGCCCTGGATCAGACAAACGCAACGTTTCGCCCTCGCTGCTGCTGCTCCCGTCCCTGGCTGGACCACCACCCCACAGCTCCGGGGTCGGGTACCCGCAGCGTGGCATCGCCCCGGGGAAAAGCAAGTTCGGCAGAGCAACGGGGAGACAACCCCCAGGCACGGCTCAAGCAGCAGGCTGGGAGAAGACAAAGAGGCATTTAATTTCCGCCTGACGTGCTATCACTTACGTGAGATCACAGCTTCTGCTCATGCTTTCGCTCTTCCCCCTCCTCTAGGACTGCGGAGACGTAGCGCCGCTCGCTTCAAGTGAGGCAGAAAGTTCAGCCATGGCATCTGCTAAGAGTACTCCACGTCTAGTGCTCATCTCTTACGCGAGCCTCTAACTGCGGGATGCTCCGCGCCTCGCCACCCCCCCAGCCGCAGAGGCAGCTCTCTGCTCCGACGGAGCCGTAACGGGTTCATCGCCCGGGGACGGCGAGCGAGGGGTAATTAGAGGCTCCGTTAATGCAAAAGGGGCTGGTTTTGTGTTGCACAGACAACCTTCGACCCGGCAGGTCGGGAGTGCTCAGCGTGGCAATGCTGCGCTTCTTTCAGCCCAGGCATTTGCTCAGAGCTCCCTTGTATGCAGTGTTATTTCCATGTCCAGCCAACTGCACGTGCCGCAATTAATTTCATCTAATTGGTCTATCTTTGCTTGTTTTACTGACAGTCCACCAAGTCCAGACGCTACATTATCCCCCCCATACCAATTCTGACATCCACAAATGAAACAAAAGCCAAAAAATCAGCTGCTCAGCCAGAAAATCATTTTACTTTATTCATCTGTTTATTATTTTTCACCCCATACGCTCACACTTGTGGGTTGTGGGTTTGGGGTTTTTTTTTTTTTATTTTGCTGGTTAACAAGCAGGGGGGAGGGGGAAATCATATTCTAGAGTTTTTGCTTCTATACGCCTTTTTCCCTTTTTTTAGCACAGAACAGATGTTTCACACGTCACTGTCTCTCTTGACAAAGGCGGCCTTTTTCTGGTGGGGAAAAGATGCTCCCAAGGAAATTTTCCTCCGAGCTCTAGTCCCAAATTTCTTCAGCTTTCCCGCAGCTCTTCCTATGCCTCCGGCTAGAGCACAAGAGAGAGCGTGTCCTCCGGGCTCTCCCAGCACACCGCTCTGTCACCCAACCTCGCACATTGCCTTCGGGGCGGTTTCTAAAAAAATGGCACAATAATGGGAATTGCCATTAAGAGGAGTAAATAACTTGCATTAACTTCAACTGTAACTGTCCCAGACAGTAAAAGGAGTCCACAATTAAAGACATAATGCGGCGTTAGACCTACAGGAGGATGTAACTCGCATTCGGACTCGACCGAGGGCACAAAGCCCCAAATGCCAGGTAGTGATTGCAGTCACTAGCTGACCAATACGGCCTTGACCCAGGGCAAGGAGAAAGGAGCTCCCTTCAGCCATCACTTCAAAAAAGCATCACAGTCAAAATGGGACAAAGCCCAGGACATCTGGCTATTTTTTGGCTCGCCGTACCTACAGTGCTTGTTTTCTCGCCGTGCCTCAATTGACTCGTATGAAAAATAAGGATGATAATAGCCAGCTAACAGTGGCAATCTTTGACATATTAGCTCTGCTAAAGCAGGTGAGATGTCTCAGCTTACAGAAGCGACCCTGCTAGCATTGCCAGAGACCGATGGGGGTTTTTTTCTGGCCTTAACGATAAATCACCAGCTCATCTCTGCTCTGTGATAGTCAGGGAATCAGGGTAGTGGTCAACTAGCCGTGCTTTGGCAAATCCCCCCGGCAAGCATGAATTACTGAATATTGCGGCACTGGGAGAGGGAGGAGACGACTGGGGCTCGCTCTGCCTCTTCCTCCAGCTTCCCTCTATGAGGAGGATCATAGACTCAAAGAGAGAAGTAAATAAACCTCTCGCTACAGATAAAGACCAAAGGAGCACACCTCACGCGTGTGAGAGGGCTCCAAAACTCCAGAGTCTGTTCTTGCTCGAGCCAGTGGCACTAACAGGTTTCACAAGTACGAAAACATGGCTAGGACTGACTATGTGTTTGGCCAAGCATTCCAGGCACGAAAACCCAGGAGCATTTTCTCACCATTGCCTCGAATGGAGCAATTCCCGGCTCCCCGCTCCCTGGCACATCCCCGCCTCTCTCCGTGCCCAAAACCCAACGCTTCGGAGCTGAATCTCCTCTGGAGCGGCCACGATCGGTGCTGACAACAACCCCTTCCGCAGGACGAGATAATGTGCATTATTTGCTAAAATAAGTTTGACATTAATTAGCAGGAATCTCACTGGCAAAGGCTCACACTGCGCAGCAGATGTGATGCGGGCTCACAGCTCCTTCCCTCCCTGCCGGGTGGACGGGGGGGAGAAGAGCTGGAGTCACGGAGTTTGTGTGACGCGTCCAGGAAGTCTGCGTCAAGAGGGACTGTCACCACCGGTGCCAAGCCGAGACGTCCTCCCAGCAGCAGGCTCGATGCATTTTAAAAGAGACAGGCTGGGAAAGAGACAGATGTCACCCAGGATAGACAAGGCAAAGGAGGGGGGGATGGCTGGCACCGGGGCTCTCCGCTCCCCCTGGGAAATGCCAGCTTGGGACACGGTCATTTGCCTTCCTCCAGAAAGTGGGTTGTGAGTGATCGAAGCACTCGTCTGAAAGCGCTTGTTCTCTCCAGAACATCAGCTTCAGCTTCAAGCCAGGCAGCTCAATTCCTCATCCTCTGTGCTCGATAAACCCTGGTCCATAAAATTTATTGCATGCTTCTAGATGACAACTGCAGGAAAAAAACCCCAGCGCTGGAGTCGCGTCTCGTGTAGACAGCCTTTACAGATGGCATTGCCACGGCTGATTTACATGAGACAAGAGGCAGGCCAAACCTGAGCGCCGTGAAAAATCCCATACCTGGGCGTGAAGGAACCCCTTCCTCTCCACGGCCCCGTCTCGCTTGCACACTCGTTTGACAAGGGCCCTACTCCACAGCTCACCTACAGCGTCCTGGTAAAAGCTGCAGCGTGTCCAGGGACTTCGGAGCCCCCCACGCCAGGCTGTACATTACCACATAACCCACATCCATACGCGTGAGCAGAGACACAGCACAGGGCAGCCAGAGGACAGCGATGGCAGGAAACCTCTTCTCTGAGCCCAGGAACACTGCTGCAGGACTTGCTGCTGCCTTTCCTATATTGACCACAAAAAGGAGTTCAGTCCTCCTGCGTTACACGCTGAGCAAAGCCAAGAGAGGATGGTCAGCCCCGGGGAAAGTGTATTATGGTTGCTCCGTGTCCAAGGAAGGGGAGGGAAGAGATGCTGCTGATAGTACGAGACAGAATAAAGCCGAGCATCCACCGACCCTGAGAAAAGGGCAAGGGCTCGAGACCACCGGGATGTCCGCAGCACAGGACAAGGCGCAGACAGGTCTAGAGTGCCTGGGGGAGCAGGGAGCAAAACCATAAGGGTTGGGGAAGGTCAGCACTGAAGGATGCAGGACCGATGTGCTGGAAGATGCGGTCCCTTCCCTCTCATCTGCACCAAACTCACCAGGGCTAGGGCCGTGCGAGCAGAGCGATGTCTCTGCCACGCTCCATCCTCTCCTGAAAGCTCATTAACTAACAACAGGGGAAAAACACTGCAATATCAAAGTTCAAAGCAGGTAAGGACCCAAACCACGCAGCATCCCTGTGTGAGGTGAGCTGAACTCAAAGCGATCTCCAGCAGACGGGGTAGGAGTCGGGGGGGGTGGTGGCCTCCTGAATCCATCCTCGCCCTCTCCTTCTCCATGGCAGAGGGGTTCAGGGGCTGGGAGAGTGAGGAGGCAGAAGGAGGACGGGGGGGGGTAAAAAATAAAAGGGAAAAAAAAAAACAGTACAAGACACACTATGGTGAATGGAGTGGAAAGATTTTGGAAGAAGCCATGTTTGTCACATTAAAGTGAGTGAAAGGCAGGCGCGGGCGCTTCCCTGCCTGTCAAGAGCGTTTGTCTCTGGTCCCAGGAATTTTCATTATTCATTATTTGCCCGGCATGGACAGCAACAGGAGCGCGAGGCTCTGTCTAATCCCCACCTGATAATGTATTTCTGATAAGCATGACGGAGCCGACGCTACCGACCGGATTCACATTTCCAGCGGATAAAGTGCCATTTACAGGAGGCAGGCGCCGCGAATTTAGATTGGGGAGATAAGGGGAGGTGCGGGCTGACGGGTCCCAAGGGCGCAAGGGAAGAGCAGCGACGTGGGGCTGGGGACAGAGGCGATATCCACGCCGCTGCCTTGCCATCCAGCGGCAAGGATGCACGCACATAATTAATATTACACGCGACTCAACTGAGGACAAATCAGCGGCAAAGACATGGGAAGAGTCTTGGGTTGACCCTTGTCTCATCCAACCTGGGTCTCCCCTCTATGGTACAGACTTCAAAGGCTGAAAAAACCACCCCCGAGACACAATTTGGAGCTCCAGAAGTGCATCGTGCTTGGAGAGAGCTAATTCAGCGGCTGCCTAGGGTCCATGTCCACTAGCAATTATCATGTCTTGGATCAACCTCATTGACTCCAATACTACCGCGGTACAAAGCTACAGCAATGGGCCATTAATATTTATCAGGCTTCATACGAGGAAAAATGGCTTGTATGATATGTTCTGTGTAATTTATGTCATGTATTTTAACAGTGGGTCATGGCAGAAGCCAGATAACAATAACCTTGTCAACTAGCAGGATTTATAGCCTGGTTAAGATACATATGAAGGTACCCGTATTATTGCAACCTGTAAGTATTTCAAGTGTGAAAACTCTACAGAAGAGGTATAGGTGCCAGAGGGATAAAACTATGGCTATTTGAGAGAGGGAGAGAATTTAGGTCAAGTATAAATATGGAAAAAGTTCTTGATGCCAAGATCTACGGGGCTGCGCAATCATCTCCCGGGAGGAAGGAGGAGATGCTCCATTGTTTTCGACATTTCAAACTAGACTGGATGGAAGACTAAATATTATGTATGGTAGAGAGGGGCTTACACGTTAGCAAGGAGATAGGCTAAAATACAACCCAGCTATGAAAAGTGGCAACGGGAAGATGACACAGCCTTTCCATCCTATTCCACAAAGCAGCTCCCCATATGTATTCAGAGTCGAATCTGCTGATTTTGGGTGACACGGACAAGTCTGTAATGCTTTCTGCTCCTGCCAGTCCTGCAGAGTGGATGCAGCCAGGGAGGAGGGAACCGGAGCCTCCCCTGAGTGCTGCATGATGAACGGCGTTATTGCCATCCGGAGTACCGGCTCTGCGGTGCCGTGAGACACAAGGAGGCTGCGTGGGTATGGAAGAGGACACTGTTTCAGCTGGAAGAGCCCAGATTGACTTTTAGACCCCAGTCCGAGCTCGTAGAAAATTTTTTTCTCCCCACCAACAGCCAAAATGCAAACCTGCTAAGGCTCCGGGAAGACAGCGCGTGAATATTGGACTCGTTCTCCCTGGCAGATGGGGAACATGCCGAAAGAGCCCAAGGTTCAATCACTCACAGTGTCGGTCATTACAAGAAGACACATCAGCACACCGGGTCTCAGCCTGAAGCCAGGAGGTGTACACGGATTTAGCCACGCCGAGGCTCTAGCCTTTCTGCGCCTATCGCCTAATGACCTTTTCGGATCCGGGATCTCCATGTACGTGCCAAGGACCAGCTCCTCCAGGAAAAGGGGAGATGAAGACTAGTCGGTCTCAGGATACAAGAGCGTCCCTGCAGTCTCGCCAAGCTCACGGAAGCCAGAGGACAGCAGGGAAAGCACAACGTAACTCCCTTCGCGCAGCGATCATAACTTTGCAACAGCAGCTCTTTAACAGCTTCCCTCACTAACAAGCTGCTCTTGTTTTCATGTTTTGGAATGGCTTAATCCTGTATATGATAACATCCCCAACAAGCGAGTGCATTAAACTGTGACAGCTTTTCACTGACCTAAGCAATTGCATTGTGAAAACGCCATTAGTGTCTCTCTCTTCTTCATCTAATCCCCCCCATCCCCTCCCTCCGCCTTTTCCCCGGCCAGTAAGAGCTATGCTCGATACCACTATTAAATTACCCTTAGAAATACGCTCCTCAAAGAAAATCAATGCACATGTGTTTTAACACTTGTCACAAATAGATCAACTGGGCAATCAAACATATATTATTCCACCCGAGGTTTAAATAAATAAAAGGGCCACATGTTGATGGCGTGCTGCCACACCTAGTACACCTCCTGGGCTGCTGCCGAGCCCAACGCTGCTCTCTGCTCCGTCGAGATCTGCTCTGACAGCGATGTTGCGTGTACAACGCCGCTATGAAAAAGGCGCAAGGGAGAAGGGGTTAAGCCCCAGTGCACCAACGCTCACGGCGCCTGGTTTTGCAGCGATGCTAAGGTACGCTCTGCAAAGTTTGGGAGCGTGCAACAGCCTGGCGCAGGCAGCGCTCCCCGGTCGCAGCAGCGGGCTGTTGTACAGCCTCACTGGGCTTGTTTTTCAAACCCTTCTCCTCATTCCCTTCCTGACACTATTACTTACTGCTTCTGGTGCCAGCGGGACGATTCTCCCTGGGAGCACGTCTCGGCATCTCTACAGAAAGGGCCACGGCTGATGGTTTGCATGGGGAACGTGCACACAGGTCTAAAGTGCCTGATAAATACATCATATGCCTTGAAATCTATTCCTACTGTGAAGACGTTTGCTGCAACTATTTTTACTTCAACATCATTTTCTCTCCTTTTTCTTTTTTTCTTTTTTTTTTTTTTTTTTTTTTTACCTACCCCTCCTCTTTTTTCCTTGGTCAAATCGGGACAGAGAGGGATTTCTTGCCGACTAATTAAAGCCCCACATGTTAATGAACTCCCAACACTTTACTGCCTCAGAGTGTCTGCAGCCCCACAGGAAATTAATAAGAGCTTTAATCATGAAGAGACTTGAAAGGTCAGTGCCTGCTATGGGTCTCCAAACACAGAAGGCAACAGAATCATATCATATTTTAAAAGCACCCTGCTGTGAAGCCATGGGGCTGAGGACAGAGACAAAATAACAGGCAGAAAATGAGAGGCGAGGCTGCCGTCACGGGGCGAGGGAAAAGCGGGACAAGGGAAGCTGTAATCACACATTCCGCCTTTGTCTTCTATTTAATCTGCCCTATCTTTGTTATTTCTTTTTCTCCCAGCGCAAGGCCAGATTACACGTGATCGATCTGCTTGAGAGTAACCCTTTACCAACCTACCTGACGGCTCATCTCGTGACCTTCCCCTCCATTGGCTTGCTAACCAAGCTCTCCCCAGGTCTCCCTTCCCGCCTATTTGCGTGCATCTTCCTAAAGCTCCTTTCAAGATATTAGGAGCTACATAGATAAATTGATATTGTAAGTACACGCTCCAGATGGACCAATTACTGAATTAATCCGTAATACCTGCCTGGTTACAGTAGCTAGTTATTTACAGCAGTCACCAAAGCACACACATAAGCTATTCATTCCTCGGCACAGCAGCAAAGCCCGGCACTGCAAACACCACAATGCATTTTTACCCCAGCCCGGCTGAAACACCAGTGCTTGAAGGACTTCAGCTCGAGGAGCATCTCCAAGTAGAGGCACAGCTCCTCCTCGCCTTTCCAAACACCTCCGAGAGGCTCCGGCAGCTCTTTCCTTCTCCTCCCGCTCTCCCCAATTTCTCTGACCTCCGAACCTCCAATGATGTGATTTCCTACCTGATTGATTGTAAGAGCTTCAGCTACTCTAATCACAGATCAATGGCCCGCTCCGTGGAGAGAAAATCATCCTCGATGGTGTTTATCATCCCTGTAAACTTCTGCCGTCCTCCTCTCGCTCCTCTACCTCTTTAACCCCTTGCTGCCTGCTGTCTCCAGTTGATCTCGCGTTGGGTGCTCCTCGGGACGGGCTTAGGAGGGAAACAATTCCCCCAGGACATACAAGCCACTGGTCCCAGGATGCTCACCAGCACGTTTTCTCCATAAACCTCTGATCCTGCCTTTAGCAGAAGCCCCTCGTATCCCCCGACCTCCACAAGCCGGTTGCAATCCCAATACCAAGAAGGAAGAAGGTCAGAAATGAGGCCAAACAGAAACCAAGCTTCCCTGCAAGTTGGAAGGAGGCCCCGGAGGAGCAGAAAATTTGGCCACCCAACACAAGCATCCAGACCTAAGAGCTGAGCCTGGATCAGCCATGGGCCAGAGGTGAGGCTCCTACCCAAAAGCAAGGGATCGGACCTAACACACCGCCGCTCCAGCCCATCTCCAGAGCTTTATGCGCCAGAGGGCCTTCTATATTTAGGTTTATAAGCTAAATCCCGAGAGGAAAGGAGCCCCCAGCACTACTGCTGAGGCTCAGACAAAGGCTTGGCAATGCATAGCCCAGGAGAAAACCCGGCGTTGCAACGACATCAGATACACACTTCAGACGCACTCCCGCTTGCAGGCACGCAGCAAGCGCTTCTTCCCTCGAGTTCAAAGCCGACTCTTCCCTTTGGGCAGGTTATAATTGAGCACCGTGACGTTACCCGCACCGGCCACTCTTGGAGACACGGCGCCGGACGAGACCCATCATCGCTCCCGTTTCTCGCCGGCAATTCCTTGGCCTCATTTTGTCTTGTGGTTCCTCATCCCCTCTTGGGATTTGGCCCCATCTACAGAGATAATTGGAAAGACACCCTCCGCATCCCCCTCCTGTCAGGAGCCGGCTGTCTGACACTTTAAAGGCAATGTCCCTGTTTTCCTCCCCTCCCTGCTCCCCACGAAAGCCTCTGCTGAGATCCTGGCGAGACGAGAGCCATGGGGAGCGGGACTTCCCAAATAACTCATCCTCTCCAGGCCAGCCTCAGCTCCCCCTTTAATTTCCAGCCAGATTTCATCTGACAGCGCTTTAGAAAGCCGTACGAGAAATCGCCGTCGGAGCAATAATACCATTACAGTCCCTGACCGGCCATAGCTGAGGATGCAATAACTGCACCCGCCGCTCACCTCTGGCTTTGGCCTCGCCACAACCCATCCTCCTCTGAGCAACCCCATCCCCACGCTGCCTGCTGCCCCCCACTCTTGCCCTCTTTTTATTATCTTTTATTATATGCTGGCAGCCCCAGGAGAGGGAAGGAGCACCCAAACCCATGGGAGACGCAGACAGCAAACTTTCCTGGCGAGAGCCGGTCCCCCGCCCCCGCAGCGAGCATCCCTCCCTCCCTGCCACAGGGGATGTCTTCCCTTTGCCGCCGCCGCCGTTGGCCTCCCGAAGAACTAGGATATATATACACACACGCAGATACATATATATATATAAAAAGAAGAACGACCCGCTTAATGAGCTCTGATACCCTCCTTGTAAAGAGTGGGAAATTATCTGCGAGTCTAGGAATATCTTCATTAAAAATGCATTTAGCTGTGGAGCGCTCCGAAAGAGAGACCTGTAATACATGAAAGATTAGCCCCAGATTGCTGATTGGGCTCTTTCACATCGTTATGGTAATTAGGCTCGCACAGGCTGTTGTGCTGACTCCGACAATTTGCCGGGCTTGCCTTTGTCTGAGATTTAAGGTGGATTTTCCCCCCCTGCTCCTCACCCTGTCTCCCTCCCCACCAATTCCTCCCTCTCCGCTTGTCTCGGCCCCCGGCTGAGGAGCGGGCACTACCTTGGCTCATCAATATGCAAAATGCCGCGATCCGATTCACCCGTGCTCCCCGGCTGCCTCTGCCAACCCCAGCCCTGCCTCGCACGGAGGAGAGAGAAGAAATTAATGGTAATTACGAGGTGCGAGTGGATATTACAGCTCTCAATCTGATTGCCACTGAAACCAAATAATAAAAAAAAAATAATCCAACTTAATCAGCCAATTATTAAAGCGGGGAATAAACAAACAACGATGTGCCCTCGTCCTTCCTAATGTGCTGCCGTGCTCCCCTGCCTATGGACCCGGGGGGAGCCCGGCTGGGTCATGCCTTTGGCAGACAAACCTTGCTCCAGTCTGGTTGGGGCTTTTTTTGGGTCCCCTCTGGGTCATTTGAAAAGGAAAACCTGCTCAGTCCATCCAGCCTGCGGAGCGGGAGTGAGAAAGGCGTGCTTCAGACGAGGTGTGAGGGGAAAGGAAAATGCTCAGCGGGTTTCCAGGGAGGACCACATCTAATGATTGCTGTTTCAACAAGTCTCATGGCTCACCCCTGGTTGTGAAGCACTACTTCAGCTTTCCTGAGCTGCTGAACCCCCCTCCACAGAGCACACGGCTGCAGACCTCCTCTGATCCGCAGCAGAAACGCTACGGCAAGGCACGCAGCTGCCTGCGAGCCACCCGTTTAACCTCCACAAGGAGAAAGGGCCATTTTGTGGCACAGAACCTGCGAGGCAGCGAAGCCGGGAGCGTGCCGTATCGCTGCTCGGGCATCGCTGCATCTTATTCCCCTGAGCTACAGCAAAAGAACTTCTCCCTTTGGCCTCACCTCAGGATCCACACGCAACAAGGTCCTTCAGCGGACTCAGCCAAGACCTTTATTATAAAAGATCCGAGGCAGATCTGTCACTGACGCTGGGCAGCGTCCTCCTGGCTAGGGCTGGGTCCGAGCTGGTGCCTCTGCCTCCCTGGTATCCCAACCCCGCACGGCTTCCCCAGCCCCGACCTGCCAGACAGCGCTGCCGTTTCCCACAGCCCGCTGGTAATCGCGAGGTGGAGGCAAAAGGTTTCCACTCTCCCTTCCTTCCTCAAACCAAGTTTGTTTAGCCCTTAAGCTACTGTGAATATTGAGAGGGAGAAAGAGCTGCGTAATGTAGCGACAGCTCCGCTGTGTTCCTGCTAATGCAGATATCATTTGATCAATGTGATCCTCCACAACCTCTTGCGAGGATTAATAATGAAGAACGCTTCGCTGGAGTGAAACCGGAGGAGCGGCAGACTTTGTTAGCCGAGCGCTTCAGGTGGGAGCCGGCTGGAAGCAGCACTGCCAGGGAAAGGGACTCGCAGCGGGTGTCTCCGGGGCGGGGGGGGGGGGGTGTGTCAGTGCCCCCGAGATGCTGCCCGAGGATGGGGAGGATGCAGCGAACACGGGGACGTGAGGGAAAGGGAAGGTACACCGGCAGCTCTCCTTCCACTTGAGCAACCTGCAAGGGGTTGCAACAGCCCCAAGCCCTCCTGTGCCTCTCCATCACCCCTCCATCATTTCTGCACCCCAAAAAAGGCGGGGGGGGGTCGGCCACAGCACCTCCCCATCCCCGTGCATTCGGGCATCACCATGGGATGCTCTCGTGCTGCAGGTCGCACGTGGCCCTGGTGCCGAGTGACCGGCTCGAGATAGAGCGTCCGATCTGGCCACAAAGGGATAAATGAAGCACAGCGGGGAGGACACACGGCAGGACTTCTCTCCAAAGACCTCGGCGTGGTGGCTTAGCTGCCTCTAAACACCGCGTGTGCTTCTTTCTTTCTTTGTCTCTCGTTTTATTTATAACCCTGGTTGGCGCTTTTTTTATTATTATTATGATTACTCCTGCTGAGCTGTAAAGTCGTTGAGGAAAAAAAGAAAAAAAATATTAGGGCAAATGTGTCAGGCAAATTAAACTGGCTTCTTACAATCAGCTGCTTCTCCTGTATCCTTTGCTTTCCGTGGCTCTCTATCCCTGGTCCCCGTGTACATATAGATGCTCTCCCTCCTCTCAATTTCAGTGTCAAGAACTTTATTGGCATGACAAGATATACTGTGTTGCTGGAGTTAATACAGTCTCAAGTGTGTATGTCTGAGAGAGGTTTTCACAGTAGTAATTGGGTTTTATACAGTGTGTCCAGTTCTATATTTGGTGGCTGAGGCGCAGCTATATCGGGAAGCCATTTCTGCCACCTCTGCTTGAATTATGTAGATGATTTTTTTTTTCCCTCGCTTTTAAGGGTGAAACAGAGGTGGTTTGCGCAGCTGGCTTGCTCCTTGCCTGCCCCGTGGCACGGCTGGAGGGGGCCCCTTGGCTCAGCCTTGCAGAACGGATGCTGGCCAGAGCAGATCAAGCCCAACCAGGAGCACAACCAGCACGACTGAGCCTCCAGAGAGAACCTGAGGGTCTGTCTGTCCTCTGTGCTCGGCCGCTGCTCAGTCTGGGTGCTGCCGAGCTGGAGGAGGCCGGGAGGCTGCTCCGGGAGAAGAGGCACCTCATTGCTATCCGTATGGGGAAGGGCAGGGCTGGGGTTTGCTTCCTTCTGCCCTGGATGCGTCCTCTTTTCTCCCTCCCCTGCCTTCTCCCTACCTCTCCCATTCTCTTCCTTTTCCTCGCTTTGCTTCATATTTATTTCCCCCCACCTTGAGACTTTCCTCGTCCTCCCATCACCTTCCCCGCTTCGCCCCCGTGGGGACGTATCCTGGCCCCGCCTCCGTGGCGGCCCCGTTGCAAACACCCTGGCAGAGAGGACGATGGCATGTGGGTTGTTTGCAGAGCTAAGGAACAAATGGGACCGAGGACAGGCAGTCTGCGAGACAAGGAACCTTTGCTCCGAGAGGCGATGAAAGGCGGCAGAATTGGAAATGATTTTATTTCAATTAGATTTTAATTAGCCGCTGTCTCTGAGCCGTCGGATCAGTCGCCAAATAATTGAAAAGCAACAATATTTGCATGTGGCGCCTCGAAGAATAGCTGCGTCTGATCTGTGGCGGGGAGGGTTTGGGGAGATAATTCCCAAGGTCAGCTGCTCCTCGCTGGTAGTTCAGCGTGGGCAAGTTTCTTGCAAATAACCCACTGTAGCCTCACACTAATTTTACAGTAAATTAATGCCGAGCCGGCATTTGTATGGATTTAATTAGCAGGCAACACAAACTTTTATAAACCTTTTGCAGTGGCAATTTAAACCTGATTGCAAAGTTATTAAAGGCAGCCATGGCAGGCTGCTTCTAGGAGTCTGCAGGGAACCGAGGCGCGCTAAGGCACGGGGACTACACAACGTGTTGGTGCTGCTGGAGGTCTTTGTGGTGGGGGCAAAGGGACAAACCCCCCCCCCGCCCTCCCCGGCTTGCTGGAGATGGATCAGCTGGGTGTCTGATGTGCGCATCGCCTGCCTCACGTTTGCTCCGTGGCCGGAGCCAGAGCCTTGCTGGCGATTCCTCCTGCCTTCCCCAGCAGGTTGAATCCTTCTAGGAAGATCGGAGATGTTGGCTCTCCAATCTGCCCCAAATTGCTCTTCTGCCCATTTCCAGGCGGCTGCTGCATGGTTTTTACAGTAGCTACAAATAGTTGGGAGGCGGCATCGCCCATAAAAGCCAACGCTCTGCTCTCAGCACATGCAGGCAGAGCAGTTTATGAGCAGGTCTGTTGTCTGTGGCAGTAATATGTGTCGCGTGGTCCCTGAAGAGAGCTGCCAGAAATCACAAGATCATGAGTTTCACAGTACATATCTATGGCTGGTGTCAGAGATAATTAAAATAAGCGGGTTAGTAGCCTCGGTTGGGCGGGTGGATTACAGCTCCCGTAATTCAGGGTGGGCATGGGTGTCAGTCCAGCCGTGGCTCCAGGCACAGAAGAAATAGCCCTGCAGCAGTCGGATGAGCCTGGCTGGCCACGTTAAGGACATTAAAAATATTTATACACTGTGGAATGATGGGAGTCCTTTTTAAATGCCTTCAGAGTGAGGCCATTTCTTATTTTGCAAATAATTGCATCTAAAAATCTACCTATATCTGTATGTGTGTGTGTATATATATATATAGGAAAACGCAATTCTTGACAGAGCGGATTTAATTGCCAACCTGCCTTTGTAAGAAATGGGAAATAGCAGCTTTTAATTACGATTGAGGGTTCTGTGTGGCGAGTCCAGGACACCTCTGCAATCAGCCAGAGAGATTCTGTCCTCCAT
This sequence comes from Grus americana, assembly GCF_028858705.1. Classification (NCBI taxonomy): domain Eukaryota; kingdom Metazoa; phylum Chordata; class Aves; order Gruiformes; family Gruidae; genus Grus; species Grus americana. The sequence continues at coordinate 5,949,004 of NC_072875.1, forward strand.
GCTTCCCTCCTCGCATGTTCGGAGGACAATGGCAAGTCATTAACGAGCTATAATGGGAAAAGCCGTATCTAACGATTACATTCTCTTAGCGAGGCCGGGCAGGTGACTAACCACTGGTGTACTTTTTTTCTTCCTTTTTCTCTTTGCTAAGAGCGTTCTTGCTGGAACCAGTCAAATATAGCCCAGATGCTGGGCCGCTGACTGCTGTGCTTGGCTTCGGGTGCCGCGTGATTGAGCACCGAGCCCTGTTTTGCTGTCTGTTACGCCGTGTAGATCTGGAGTCGCTCCACGGGCTTGCATTTGTCTGACATAAATGGGAGCAGAGCCTGGCCCGCTTCAGCCCCCTTCCCCGGTAGCTGGAGGAGAGCTCTGATTAATGATTGATTGCCGGTATTAATTTGCTGCGTGTAAGAGGTGTCCAAGGACAAGTCTGAAATGGATCTTGCGTATCCAAGGGGAGCTGGGAAGAGCTGATGGATTCAAGGGGAGCTAAGTGCCGGCAGACACCTTTCCTAGGGTGGCCGAGCTACACGAACCCCTTTGGGAAGGTTTAGATGTGGTTGGCTAGACCTGAGTAGCTGTGGAGTTACTCTCTCCTTAGCTCCTCCATGCCTGTAACCCACCTTAGGTCCCTGAAGACATAACCTGATTTTCAGAGATGCTGGGCTAGGGTTTTTCTATACAGATAGAAACTATTGGGTGTCCAGCATCTTTCATGTAGGGCTGAGATGTTCGGGGGGGGGCAATAAGGTAGGGTCTGAAACTCCAGGTATGCTGGCACCCATCCCTTGGGTCCAGCACAGGTGACAGGCGGGATGAGGCTTGGATGCTGGCATCTACAGAGGAGCAATTTTTGAGGTCTCGGTCAGAAAGGGCCCAGCTTTTAGACACTCTGGGCTTTGAAAAATCGGTCGCTGTGACCCAGACCCTTCTCATTTCTGACTCACCGGTCTCCTCTGCAAACCTGAGCGTGAATCTGGAACAGGGCGAGGTGGGAAACAGGAGAGAAGAGTGCTAAAAAAGTCAGGAGAGCAAGAGTAGAAGATCTGAGAGATATTTCCAGATGGATGTGGGTAGGAAAATGAGAGAGAATGCTATTTGCAGCTTGCAATTAAAATAAATCTGAGCAGGAGAGGAGATGGCAGTGCTGAGTCTGTTGATGTGTCTGATGAAGCAAAGCTGATTCACCTAGAAGTTGACACAGCTGTGTTAATGTGCCTGCAAATAGCAGCTCCTGTCTGCCTGTGATTAAGCCACGATGGAAGGCCAGCCTGTCACCTGCGGGTTTATAAAAGCTGATGCCTCCCCTTTAAGTGGAGATGGTTTCTAGCTAGGTTCCCACACACGCACCCAGCTCCCGCTGCCAGCTAAAGGAGCAGCACCCGCCGGTGCGGTACGTTGGCTCCAGCTCTGCCAGTGGAGAGCGAGGTACCATTAACTGTGTAAGCATTTCGATTGCCACCCATTACTTTGTTTTGCAGGATGCAGGCATGTGTGCAGAAGGGCGGGAGGAGGAAGGACCGGGGACGTGGCTTTTTGAGTGTAATTGCAGCGATTTACCCATTTGCTGTCGCGAGCGCAAGTGAGTTGGCAGGCAGGGGTCTAATGTTGGTTGCACGCACGAGGCGCGGAGCAGTGGCGGCGTGTCGTTAGCTAGCATTGCCCGTCAGGGTTTCGGGAGGGGCGGGGATGAAAACCCTCCACCGAGGAGGGGTAGAGGATTCACACGCACCCCCCGCACGCTCTAAAAATACCCCTCGGTAATCAAGCTCCTGCCGCTCACCATTGTGCTCTCCCTTGCTGCTGGTGCTCATCAGTCCCTCGGGGTATAAATAGCAGCGCTCCTGACGGAGCTGCTCGCTCTTGTTTTGACATGCCCATCGCCATGGTGGTGCCGAGCCGCGGTGGCACAGATACCGGGATGGCACGCGGCCCCAGGAACCCGCTCGGGCACAGACCCTCCTGGGAGCAGGCAGCAGCCCCAGAATGGAGCATCCACTCGTGGGGTGTTCGGTTGGAGAAGTGCAAGGGCAGAGGGAGATACCGCTGTGCGTGCATATGGGGAGCAGGGCTTGAAACGCTGCTTTTTGAAGTCTTTATATTCCCTGAGCTAGAAATGACTAACTGGTCTGTCGAATATTAGTTCCCATATTCTTCCCCACCCTACAGCCTTCAGGCTCGGGGACTTCAGCCCCCCGATTTAACTCTGAGAGCAGCAGGAGAAGGAGGGAGCAGATCTGCAGACCAGCTCCTCTCCCTGCTGAGCAGGGCTGGGCCAAGCAGAGCTCGCGGCAAACCTCCCAGTGCCGCTGCAGGACCCGAAGGCAGAGAAGGAGATGCGATCTCGCTTTTTCCAATATGTCAGAAGTTGTTATAGAAAAGAGGCCGATCGATCACTCTGAGTGTCCACTGCGAGACGGAACAGGAAGGAACTGGATTAATTTGCAGTAGGGAAGATCAAGGTTAGATATTTGGGAACAGCAATCTCTCCGGTAGCAAGCATCGGAAAGTGCTGGGAGAGGATTGCAGGAGATAGCGGCGTGGCTCACTGCTGGGGGCTTTTAAGAGCAACGTAGGCAAATATGCGGTGGGGATGGGATGGGTACCGCCTCGACGGCAGAGTCTGAGGCAGGTGGTTTCACGAGGTCCTTTCATGAGTCTGTAAGTGTCGGCTTCCCGGTGTGGTGTTGTCCCTCACCGCTAGACGTGCGCGCAGCCAACGAGGCTGCTGCGATACAATGCTTATTAAGCAATTACTAGGGGAAGCGGAGGGGGTGTCTTCAAACTGGCTCCTCTGCAGATTTCCTGTGAAAACTGTCTCGCTGAAATCCAAATGTCATCAGTCATCAGCAGCTGAACAGCCTCTCCGAAACCTCCAAGTGGGACGTATGCACTGGTTCATTACAGCTGTCATCCTGCTGGTGCTTGGGTTTATTTGTGGCGGTGGTGGTGTTCACAGAGAGCCTCTGCTGTGCTTTTTGGACACGAACGCTGGCTCCAGGAGCTGAGATCTGAACAAAGTTTCATCTGCTCCGAAGGCAGATGCTGTATCAGCACCCACCACAGTTTCCCAAAATTGTGCAGGGATAGCGCAGCCCCGGCCCCTCTTTGCAAGCCCCCGCTATCTAGCAAAAGCAGCAATCTCCATCGCGTCTTCCTTGCTCGCTGTGCGTTATTTGCAAGGCTTTGGAGAAGATGAGGGCTTTGCAAAAAGACTTGAAGGGGAGGCAGGGGATGAAGAGAGGACAGAGTGGGTTTCCAAAGCTCCAGTCCTACTCATGGTTGCTGTGGCGTGGCTTTCTCCCATGCCCGGTGGTAGTTTGGAGCAGATGGACATCCCAACAGTGTCCCCTAGGGCAGGTGACGCTTGCCCAAACTCTTTCCCCCCCCACTCTGTTGCAGGGTTAAAGCGTATTCCCTGCTGCAATCAGAGAGGGGATAAAATGTGAAGCCAGGAAAGAGGAAACCTAATGGGTAGGTAATTAAAGGACATGCCAGGGGATAGATGGATGAATAGAGCAGAGGGAGGATGCGGAGGGGCTATAGAAACACATCAATACATGTATGAGGAAGGGAGAGATGGACGAGAAGATTAATTTATGATTGCTCCTGCCTGTCTATTATTATTCCGAGTCAGAGGCTCCGATCACATCTAGAAAGTCTCCAAACCCGCCCCGGTGCCATAAGGTTAATATTAGGCCAGTGGCTCCGCCGAGATCCCCTGGGCTCGGAGCCGGATTAGGCAAACGCCAGCTGAAATCTAAGGTGGGCAGATAGGGGAGCAAGAGATAAGAGGGTGAGCAGCGGGGTTAGAGGGCTTCGTGGCTGGGATTAGTGAGAGATGATATGAGCTGGCACCGGCTCAGGGTCATCAGAGAAGCGTTATCATCCGGGATGGCGGCAACGGAGAAGCCCAGACCGGTTTTAGGAGGGAGGATGCAGTGCCTTGTTATTTGTGTTGCTGGGTGAGGGGGGCTTTTAGTTGGTTGCACTCCCTGCTTTCTAGGTTGGCTGCATTTGGCCGCTGCATCTAAAAATCTCTCTCTGCCCCAGAGGTGCTGCAGCAGTTGGTGGTAAGTAGGGGTTTTGGAAACCTCTGCTTTGGAGTCCCCAGTGGTCAGGGGAGAGATGCTACAGAAAGGGATGAGGACTACAGATACCTCCTCTGCTGTGCTCCTGCAAGGGATGCACAGCACTGGGGAAAAAGTTCATGGCTGCCTCCAGATGTGGGAAAACTCAAATTGCTAAATATATGGGGAAAAATTAAAAAAAAAATCTCAGCTTTAGTCTCATTCATTCCCACACAGCCTTTTTTCTAGCACCCACCTGTCACCCATCAACACGTCACAACCTGGGGGCAGCCGGAGAGAAGGTCCCCTCGCGTTGCCGAGGTGGCCTGGCATTTGGGACAAAGATCTGCACCGATTTCTCCTTGTGCAAACCGCTCCACGATCAAGTGGGGAGCAAGAGGCACCCAGCTGCACAAAAACTTCTGTAACAAGTTTAATTTTGTTTAAAAAAAAAAAAAAAATTAAAGAGAAAAATCATGGGGGGACAGAAGGCTTTGCACCGAGACAAGAAGAGGTCCTGCTCTGCTCCTCGGAGCACCGGCAAAATCCTTCCCATCCCCTCGTGCTCTTGGGGGAAGATGATGGTTCTTCATGTTAATGGTAAGTGTCAGTGTATCAATTTCAGACTCTCCAAGAGTTGAGATGAAACATGTGCCAAGGTCAGGGCTGGAAGGCTTAAGTGTATCTATTGTCATCCGCATAATAGCATACGGATTCATTTCTATCATTTTTATCTCTCTTCTTTTTTAATAATCCCATAGCGAGGATATAATTCTCTATTAATACATTATAGAAGAAGCTTAATGGAAAAAAGCGGGGTGCTGCCTTTTTTTTTTTTTTCTTGACTTACAAGCAGAGCATACAGAAAGCTGGGGTTTGACGTTGCCTGCTCTCTGTTTTTTTAACTGGAAAAAAAAAAATGTTTTCGATAGTTGACTTGCCTCTTTTTTTTCATGTTACCTCAGACAAAATAGGAATATAGTGCTCTGTCTGGGGAAGCTTATTAGAGGTCCCCAAAAACTGGAGGATTTCTGAGCCATTATTTCACGCTGCAGGGTTTAACAAGGACATCTCTCTCATGAGGTTTTCTCAAAAAAAAAAAAAAATCATTAAAAAAGGAGGTGACAACAAAATCCACCTCCAAAAGTGGGGTTTCAAACAGTCAGCTATCTCTCGTCCTCCAAAGAAATCATGTCTCAAACAATATAATCCTAACAAGTTCTCCAGCTGTCCTCTGAGCCTTCCAGAAAATAGAAGACAGACATATCTTGAATTTTTAATGTGAAAAACAGTCAGAAAAGTAAGAAAGCAAACAAACAAGAACAAAAACAAACAAAAATGAAGCTTTTTAGTCCTTCTATATATGTAAATCTCATCTCCCATAGATTCCAGCATCTGGTTTTTTCCTTATTCTTTTAAATCTCAGCATAGCTACTGTAAGAGAAACTACAGCAAACAACTCTGGAGCTGGCAGCCTGCTTTGGGGGAGGACGAGCTTGCTGCCCTTCCAAGCCATACCCACCCATGACACACAGCTACCAGCCCACAAATAAATGCCTGAGTCATTGGGAGGGTGAGCCCAGGCTTTGCCTGGACAAGCCAACTGCTGTCTGCAAAACACCTAACGTGCCACGGTCAACGCTGGCTTCGTGGCGTCAACTCAACCGGTTGACTGCTGTCAAGAAGGAGTCTCCAACCGCCACCTTGCCAAAGAAGATTTGTCTTACGGCATCCTGAGATGCAAGCGTAGCAACGTGGAAGAGAAAACAAGGGGTGGAACTGCTGGGCAACTGAAAACCACTGACCAAGACTGGCAATGCTGTTTGTTCCTCCCAGCATGGCACGGTGGCGGCTGGACCTGTCATCTCTAATTGGGAGCCCGGGTTCCTGCCAGTCACTGCCATCAAGCAGCCTGTCACCTGCCAGTCACATTGCATGCAGCCCTAAAATACCGCTTTTGTTTTCACCGAGCGCTGGCAGCTAGAAATGCCTCCTGGAGGAGAGGAGGTGGGAAGGAGAAGACACAGCAACGAGAGATCAAGACAATGACAGCAGTGTCCTTGTACCGATGCCAAGCCTGAGATGGGGGAGTGTTGTGCCCCGTGCCATCGCCACGCCACAAGGCATTACTTACACACTTGCGTGGAGGCAGCAGGGACATCCACCTCCTCTCCATGAAGATCTCCTTCCACAAGGGCTTCTCCTACGACTTGTAGCTACTCCAGTGGAAAAGCCTTGTGGCTACATTCCCACCAACACAGCCCTTACTCCTCTTGTTTAAAATATGATGATCAGGGTAAATGGCTTCTGATTTACTGACATCCAAAGCCCAGAGCAAGGAGATAAACGTTAACAATTCCAGAAAGCTGTAGCGATAGAGAAATTACAGCCAGCTCCTCTGTGGCTCCAAAGACCTGACTGAATTCATTCTGGGGCCTCCTGCCATTCCCAGCAGAGCACAACGCAAGAGCTGGATGCGGCCCAGAGGTCCACACTTTCACCCCATTTACTAAGAAGCAGCCAAGGATATCCAGAAAACCAGTATTTTTAGCATAGTTAAAAAAAAAAAAAAAGAAAAGCCACCCTTCTATTCATAGCACGGCTCAAGAGGATACAAGTTGTAATGCCGAGTGAAAGCATCCTTGGACGACAGCCCCTGGATCCCTGCTGTGCACAGCGGGGCTGAGGCTCAGGGAAGCCGCTGCAGAGGAACAGGATTCAACCTCTGCCCGAACCACACGCTGAATCCAAATGCCAAAACATCCCGGGGTTCACAAAAAGGGTATGGCGAACACAGGCTCATCTAAAATGCTTTTAATCTTTGGTCCCCGAAGAGCAGCCGCTGCCTCCTCTGGGATTTCTATGGGAAAAGAAAGAGCTGCAGGTACACACAGGGGGGAAAGAGAAGGATGGGAAAAAAAAACCCCACCAACTTATTTTCCCATCCTTGGAAACAAAGTTTTTGGCAAACGCCTGCCCCAGAGCTGTTGCTTTGCAGTGGCCGGGCAGGGCTCGCCGGTTCCTTCGGAAGGGACATTGATCTCATCGTCGCATTAAATGCTGTACCAGTGCTCACCGTGTTGAATTAGTGCCGGTAGATTTCTCTGACTAGAACACGTTAGAAATCACAGTTGGGTTACAAGAATCAATTAGGGCCAGATAGGGGTGCGGAGAAGTTAAACAATTTGCCTTATTGTAGGATTCGGCGCTACAGCAAAGGGTTCTTCACATTTTCATTCAGATTTAAAAATCACTCAAGTGCACCCTCTGTATAATTCAATCGAGGAACGGAAAGGAAACTACCAAGTGAGTAAGAGATATATTGTTCTTCTCCAGGAGATAAAAGTGGGAGTGGGGGGGAAGAGAGGATTAGGGCACAGGTCCTCAGCAGGGGGAAATCTGTGTGGGGCACCAAAGTCGATGCGGCACCATCAGTTTGCAGGAGCATCACAGTCATCCAGAGAGGGTAAGAGCACGTCCTCTCCCATCAACCCTGACTTCATTTGGCCATTGGTGGGAATTCAAGCTAGACATTTTGCAGGACAAGGTTTATGGGAACCCATGGTGAGTCACCACCCCATCCAGTCACTTTCCCATCGACAGGACAAGGACTCATGCAGACCAACTCCCAGCAGAGCCAGGAACTGGTAATGAGACCTAGCCAAGGTTAGTCAGGGGAAAAAAAATACTCGCTAATATGCAGCACACCTCCACCGCCGCAATAAAGACAAGATTGAATTGCAGAATGTGGCTGCGGGTCTTGTTTCTATACGTTTCAATGTTGTGCTCCAACAGGTCGGAATATTGTTAGCAATTCCGTCTGCAGAGGAGACATTGCTGAGCTGGGTAAAACATGTGGCAAATTTCTTTCTGCGCTCATCGTGGATCAGGTGAAGGCATTTGATTATATAGGCTTGGGGGTTATTTGCATTATGGGATTCCCAACACTCCTCCTGAAATGGTTAGGAGCATTATGTAAATCAGCCAGAGGGGAAGCTTCCGAAAAACGTCTCAGCTGTTGGAACAACTTTAATCTCAAACCTGGCTACTTTTCCAATTACCTTGTACGTCTTTTGCCACCAACAGCTTCGTAAGGGAAATCCAGCCTTTACGGGGGATCCCTGAGTCATTACGTTAGGAGGAGGAAAAGGGCAAAGATCCTTTTCAATTTTCCATCTGCGTGCATGGGCTAATGTGATGTGTCTTCTGCAGACAAGAGGAAAGGTTAAACGGAGCCCTCGTCGGAAGGCTTCAAGCCGAGATCTGCAAAGGAATCTGAGCGCCGGGTACCCAAAGCCCACTGAAAGTCAAAGGACGATGAACATCTAAGCCCACAAGGCTATTCTGAACCGTTTAAATGGAAATAAGCCCAGACGCTTTCGTGCCTGGGCTCGTCTGCTCCAGAGTACCACCAAACAGAGGGACAAACGACTGAGATCCGTCCCGCTGCTCTCCCCTGCTCCCTAAGCAAAACAAGGCTGGCAGGGATCGGCAGAAGAACCAGAAGCATTGGAGGGTGGGAAAGGGATGAAAAAAGGGGGGCAGAGAAAGGAAGCTCCATGCCTCAGAGGGCTCCCCCCTTTTCCAGAGCCCAGCTTGAATTTGCACCTACTCAGCATCACTCTGTTACATTTTTATTTTTACCTTTTCCACGCACCAGTCAAGACTGGGACTGCGAAGCACCATGACTTCTCCAAGAACTCCCTTTCTTGGTCGTGGACAACTCTTCCTAAGCAGCAGTGGATCTCAGAAATCAAGAAATCTCAGAACAAATGACACTGTTTATAGGAAGAGGAACAACATCTAGAGACTCCTCTCCAGCTGGTTTTTAGGAACAACTTCATTTCTGTTGCGTGTTGACAGTTGCCGAGTTGCTCCCGAGCTCGCTGCATTGGAACGTCCATATCTCCCTTCAGATACACCTTGATTAATTTTGCTTCATTTATTATTTAAGCCCAGTACCTTCGTGTAATATTGAAGACCTGACTCATTCTTTATTACTAAGCCCTGCCACGCACCCTAGGAGGCTCTGCGATCTCCGTAGCCTTCGATCTGCTGGAAGAGAACAAACTCATCTCAATCCCTCGGTAAATATGAGGGATTGCTGGAGGGATGCTGTCAGCAACGTGCTCCCTCTTACCTCGGCTGCCGTACTGCCTCGCCACGGAAAACACTCTTAAAGGCTAATTCACTTTCCAACATCTGCACGGCTCATTTGCTGCTGCTGCTGCTCTCCCCTCTCCCGCTCCGTTTCTCCGCAGCTGCCATTGAAGTCGGTCGGCTCCCAGTAATCCCCATTCGCGGATATAAATGGAGCGAGCCGGGAGCTGTGACTACGGCCAATTAGCCACCGGCCAAGGGCGGCTCTGCCGGCGAGGCCACGTGGAAATCCCGCTCGCCCACGGGGGCTGAGCCGAAAGACAACGCGGGGAATGCAACGGGGATAAAGTCTCTCATTTTGGATGCTTGCAGGGTGGTAATGGGGCATCGTTTGTTGTTGGGTTTTTTTCCCCCCCACCAGAGTCCCAGTTGGCTCCCATTGTTTTCAGCCTGGCCTTGCAATTCTCTTACATCACTGACTCATTTCGGAGGCAGAGGGAGAAACAGCCTTTTTAAGCCTAGCCTTGGGAAGCCGGAGATGGGAAGACTGCGGCATCATCCAGGACACACCAATCCCACTCCCAACTGGTTTTCTAGGTGCACAGGGACTGCAGTCAGTGGTCACTCCTATTTTTAAGGAAGGCATCCTAAGCTTCCCTCCCCGGGCACTGGAGCTTGCCCGCTTAAAAGCCCAGCGATCAAACTGTGCCTAGGCTTAGGAGGAATTTACATCTGAATTTCACAGCTTGGGTCCAACTCTGTAACAGGCTGAATGGAAACAGAAAATGTAGTCAATGTTTCCCTCCTTTGAGCATGGATCTACACCCAGAGATGTAACTCCGTGGCTAAAATTCATCCCTACTTCAAAGGCAGCCGCACAACTCGAAGGCAATAAACCCAGGAAGGGACAAAGAATGAAAATATTTCAATGGCAGACGAGGAGGCCTCGCATTTCTACGGCTCTCAGAGTACTTTGAAACATGACGGAGCACACAGTCAAGTACAGGTCACAAGAGAAGTCAAGTTCACGTCTTGAAATCAATCCCAGCTGATGGAAAAGGAATTTTGAAGCGATAAAACACTACTACTTGCAGCCACGCTTATGCAAAACACCCCGGCCGAGCACCTTGCGTTGGACACTCAGGGTAGTGCCGAGCTCAGCTAACTGCCGCCGTTTCCAACTCAGATACCTCGCGCAGGTTCACGTTCAAAGCTCCCACCAGAGCCGACAAAGAGCAATGGCCAAGCCCAATCACAGAATGGTTTGGGTTGGAAGGGACCTTGAAAGGCCCCTTTAAATGAGCACCCTTGCTTTACACAACATTTTAGGGTGCAACCAATCACTCTTGTGAGACCAAATGACCACCAAGACATTCAACAGCTCCCACTGGATTTTCAGCTGAAAAATATAAGCCGACATTGCCTTCTTGTGATTTGGGGAGGTGAGTCTCGCCACTGGAGCCCGGCCCCGCTGACGACGAGTTCACACCAAATCCGACAAGGAGCAAATTACACATCTGTAAATATCAAAGGCGAGTTGTTTTGCGAGAAGTTCAGCATCTTGGGTTTGGGTTTTCTTTTTTCTTCCCCCCCACCACTTCTTTTTAAGCTTTGTCAATACCAACTGTGCCTTTCTTCCTGGAAACTGTATAATGACGAGAGAAAGTGTTTATTTTTCTCTTTAAAGGGATGAAGTATTTTTCACCGATATTTTACATGTCCGTAAAAACGATTTACAGGATTGAGTGGACGGGTCACACGATGCCCTTTGCCTGCTCAAGGGAAGGGGAAAAAAAGGTCACTCCAGGGTGAGATTTCAAGAGCTTCTTTGCTTCTCAAAGCCTTTTATGTGAAATACCATTCCCTTGTGGTTTTGGCAGGGGAAAAGAGAATGGGACTCTAAACACTAGTCAGCACGGGCTCAGCTCGAGGAGAAAAAAAAGATGGTACAAGACAAATATAATTGCGTTTGTTAAGGGACTAAAGCAGGCAGACAGAAGGCAGGCAGCGGATGTGGTTTACTCCGGTGTCAGATAAATCTCTGGAACATGTGCAGGCGAGGCAGCCGCAGCAAGGAGAGCAGGGGGGGCAGTATCAAATACACCCGTCGTGCCTCTAACGGACGGTTACAGCTAAAAACCAGCGGAGATAATAAGACACACGCTCCCTCCCCCCGATAAAAGTCAGATCAGATCTCATAAACAAGCATCAAGTGCAGTGTTTTCTCCACCCTGTGACAGAAAGGCAGCCAAGATCCAGAGGAACTGCATCCAAAGGAAGCAAGGAGCATCGCAATGGGGAAGGCTGGAAGGCTGGAAGATACCACATGAGGGTCCACAGCTGACCCCCCGCGACTGAGGGGCATCTACGTACCCCTCTTCCTCCACCACCTTTGCTTCACTTCCTGCCCACTCCAGAAGAAACCACTGTATCTGGTCGGCCACGTAAGCCAGAGACGGCTGGAAGGAATAGATTTCCTCCCTTCTTTCTCTCTCCTTTTTCTTTTTTGGATTTATGACAGAGAGCTGAAAACCAAGAGCCTCTATTCCTGGAAGAGCATGGCTGGCTGGGAAGCCCTGCGGCTGGCAGATGCACGAGGCAATTAACCCCCGTGCACGCAGAAAGGGAAGGAAGGAGACTGCCTGCAAAATGCACGGCGAAGGAAAGCGGAGCCGAGATCCCCCGTATCCCCTGCTCAGTGCCGTGGGGTACGGCCGGCCGGGGGACCGGGGACGTTCCCTGCACTGGGGGTTGGAGGAGCTGCCGTACGAGCTGGGGCCCGGATCCTCTAAAGTATTTAGGCAGTCAAATATCTTGCAGGTCCTGAGCCCCTCGGAGCCTTCTCATGCCTGAATCCACGCTCCGGAACCAAAACCCCACAGCACCTAGCAAGATCAGCCGCTAATTAAACCATTCCCTCGACAGCTTGCAAGTTAGTTATGCCTCATTATCCTCACTTAACCGACTGGAGAAACTGAGGAAGGAGAGAGATTAAAGGATTTGCTAAATCTCCGGCAGCAGTCAGTGGCAGAGGCAAACCCGGCGCTCATCAACATTATAAATCCCCCATCTCGGGGCTCCCAACCCCGCACAGCCTTCCACTTGTCGTTTTTACTACTCACTATCGCTTATTAAGTGCTGAGCACGTGCGAGCGGCAAAGCCAGGAGAGCACCTTGCTCGAGAGCTCATGTCTGGAGGGCAGGTATAAAAGGGAGAGGATGCTGAAAGCCAAAAGACCATAAAACCTGCCTCTCTAAACACACAGCCTGCAGGAGAGGTTACCCGCCCCAAACTACCGCACTTGACCGCGATGCTTAAAACGAACCCGTGCCCTTTTAGTTCTCCCCCCCCGGCTGCCGGCAGCATCTTGGAGGAGCCGAAAACGGCCCCGATTTTCTCCAAGTGAGCCAATAAATCAGCCGCGGGAAGGGCTGGCGAAGCGGAGGGCCCCGGGGAGAGGATGCTGAGAGAGGAGGAGGAGGAGGGCTTGGGAGAGAGAAGCAGCGACGAATTTAAAGGGAATAAAGGAGACGGAAGAGCGGAGGAAGGAAAGGGAGCTTTAGAAAAGAGGAAGAGATTGACAGAGCGAAACAAAGATGGAGGAGAGGCACGGAGAGGAGAAAGAGGGAGACAAAAATAAAGGAGAAAAGCAGACGAAGGAGGTAGCAGGGAGAGAGAGGAGGTGGCGAGCCGGGGAGAATTAAAACAGTGTCAGCTATTTAGCAGCAGAGTTTTATCTTTTAGTTTAATGGGGAAAACCAACCCTGCGCTTCAGGAAGGTGGGTTTCTCTCTCCAGCTCTCTCTGTAGACGGCCACCGAGGAAGGAAATAGCAGAATCGGGCCCTTCCTCTCCTACCAGCAGCGTTATTGTTCATTAAAGACGGGATATTGCCTGCTCCCCACCTCCTTGTTCTTCTGCTGTGCTGGATTATATCCTCATTACCCCCTCAACGACAGTTTGCCAATCAGCATTTGGTTGTTATTATTATTCTTGATGACAAACTCCGGCAGCTCCCGCTCCCTTGACAGAAAATCCCTGCCTCCCGTATCCTGTCCCAACACGGGGAACAATCTTTTTCTCCAAAGGGGAAAAAAAAAAAAACCAACAACAAAAAAAAAAGGACCATTTCAAGTGCAGCTTTTTTTTAACTCTGTTTATCTGTTTCCTTGGGTTCTGTTTGTTATCTCGCCGCGGATGGGCTTGGTTTAGAAACAAACAGGATTTGCTGTGACTTCCCCCAAAGCAAAAACCCAGCAGAGCAGGTGGGAAGTCAGGATGTGGGGCTGTACGTCCCCGTTCCGCACCTCCCTCCGCCCCATCCCTCCGCACATCGCGCCCTGAGGTCTGCAAACTGGGCAACCGGGAAAGCAAAGCGGGCAAGCGGAAAGAAGGGATTAGACCTTAAGTGTGAGACTCCCATCATCACCCTCGTGTTTTTAGCCAGGAAGAGAAAGCATGCCTCTGCTTGCCACAGAGAACACGCTTGCCGGAAAAAACAGGGGGGTCCTGTAAAACCCAGTTATTGACCCCAGAGAGTAAAAGCCCACGGAGGTGATATCAAAGGGATGGAAGGAAACGTTCATTTCCAGCTCTGCCGGGCTCCCTGGTGACATCTCCGGTGCTTCGGCAAAGCACTGCTGACACCAAGGGAAGAGGAATGCTGTGCCAGCGGGCACGGCTGCCCAAGGACACGCGGTTTTGGGGCTCATGGTGGGACGCTGACCCGCACGGAGACCTAGCAGACAGCTTGTTGGGGTTTTTAGCCCTGGATGCAGCAGCACACAGCTGTGAGCTCTGCCCAGGCTGAGGTATTTATGGATGCACAAGCACTGTCAGGATCACAGACAGCCCAACTGCAAGAGAGCTCATCTGGACAGAGATACAGAAAAGACACGCTAGCACCAAGCGGAAGAAAAAAAAACCCAAACAGGATCGATATCTCCCGATAAGGGCTTCCTTCCTACAAGCCTTAAACCCCACAGCCCTCCCCTAAGTCAGCATCTCGCCACAGACACGAAGCAATGATTTGAGGGCAGACGTAGCATCTTTCAACACTTGACCTCCCCCAGTATCTCGGCAAGGCTGCCGAGCAAAACTGCAAAGCAAAAAGATCCCTCCGGAGATGGGAAATCGGGGGCATCCAGTTTGTCTCCGTAACGGTATCGGGCAGGGCTGGCGCTGGAAGCGCCGTTTCTCAGAGCTTCACCTTGCAAATAAATAGCTCTGAATTGCAGCCAGAAGCAACGGGATCTTTCAAAGACATTATCTGGAAGCAGTCAGTAGAATGCACCTAAAGTCTCATTAATCATCCCGCCGCTTACAGTACTTCTTAATGGCTTTTATGGTTTATCCTTTGAACGCCAACAAAGAGTGTGATTTCTCCTGGCTTATTCTATTAAACAGAAATCAATATCTAATACAAATGTGCCGACGGTGGGATATTTGGAAAGGCCGAGGAGGCACCTGTCGGGTCTTTTCTCCTCTCCTCTTTGATGCGGGCAGCGCGAGGCACAGGTTCTCTAAGGAGCAGGGATCTGCTGATCGCGGCTCCTCGCTTTGCAAAGCCAGTACTAACCAGAAGAGAGGCCGTGGGCTGCGATGCCCCTCGGGGGGCGGGGAGGGGGGCTTGCACAGGGGCTCTGAAATCACGTACGGTGACAACATCTTTTTTCCCCGGTGCTCAAAACCAAGGAGGCAAGTACTGCGAGCGTGCAGGAGGGAGAATAAAAAAAGAAAGAGGGGCAGGAGCGGTGTAGGGCGGTTTTCATCTCTCCTTTCTATAAGGGCTCTTGTGAATTTGAGTGATGGTTGCAAGGCAGCTGAATCAACACTAAGCACAGGTATAAATAAGCTTCTAGGAGGATGGTCTCGGGAGCCGAAGCTTGTTATTAATTTTTGTGGCTCGAGAGGCAGGCAGGTAGAGGAGGTTTCAGGTCTTTTGCTCCCTCTTGGTCCCCTGGAAATGGGACTAGAGAGTGGAAAGGAGAAGGGCACGAGGGGATTTGCTTTGCTGAATTAGCTGGGAAATGCGTGCAGCTTCAGGACAGGAACGATCCTTTACCAGCAATGCTTTTCAGCCCAGCTCACACCTAACTGGGCCCCCAACCCACCCCCCCAAAGGTGCCACTGCAGGAGCAGCCACCAAACTGAATCAGCTTTGGGGTTTAGCCTGCATTACACGGGGTTCCTACGCTTGCGAGAACAGGACCCGGAATAGCTACAAAGAGCGGCATTAACCACCTCAGAAACCAACTCCAACATCCTAATGGAAAATGAAATTTGTATTTGTTAAAAACCACTTAGAAGGTTCGGAACCTTCTTTTTATACCTCGCTGGGAAACACGCTGTTAAGAAATTTGCAATTTACCAGGTTTAAACAGTTAAGAAAATCCTTCCTGAAAACACCAGAGGCAAATCACATCACTCCAGAAACGAGCTCCTTCATCCAGCGTCTTCAACGGTACCGACCACCTCGTTGTGCCCACCCCATCACCACTGCAACGCACACCCCGTATCCCGGAGCACGTGGGGATAACAGAGAGGCGGCGGGTGTACATCTCTTTAGTGCCACTGCACTCTGAAGCTGACACACCGAGCTCGCTCTCCATCCTTGCACGCCTCAACCCATCCGTGCACCGCTACGACCAGGAGCAAGCAGACCCAGAGCCCAGAAAGCACCAAAATCCCCTCACCGCACTCGCTGCCTTCCCAAGGGTCCCCCCAGACCCAGCTCCAAACGCTTCCCTGTTTAAAAGGTGCCAGCGAAAGGATCCAGAGGACATCAGAGACGGGGAACCAGCCAGCCCAGGCAGCACACACTTCCATCACCCCCCCACATATCAGTATTGGCAGCGCCCTACGGTATTATTTAGCACGGCTGATCGCGCTCGCATCCTTCTTCCTCTTCAGAAAGTTTCTCTTCGGGGAGAAAAAAAAAAAAAAATTAAAAAAAAAAAAAAGGAACCGAATAGTTACGGATGCTCGAGGCACTTAGCTACACTTAGCAACCCCAAGCCTGCCAGAAACATCCTCGCACAAGTGACGCTTCCAGAATTAACTCCCAGCTCTCGGCATGCTTGAAAAGAAAAAAGGAGAGAAGCGTGTTAAGCCCCTTAAATGGCAGCACTTGGTTCTGCTTCAGCACTGGTTCACACTCGGCTGCCATTATCCGAAAGGAGATAGCAACTGAACGCTGAATGCAAACTGGCCGGGGCGCGGCTTCCTACCCGTCGTGCATCACCTTCACAAGCTGCTGCCGAAAGCAGCCGGGAATTTTGGTGTTTGGTGAGCGTCCTGGCCCAGGCTCCAGGCTGGAGCTGCTGGCAGGGCCCCGTGTCTACCTCCTGGTACCTAATCCAAAGGGAAATCACGCAGCGGCGCAAAGATGCATGTAAAAGAGCATCAGCGGAAAAAACCCAGGGGGTGGAAAGCATGTGTGGGAACGTCCCTGGTTGTGGTGCTGGTGAGTAAAGCCCTGCTGGCACCAACGCGAATGGGGGGGTTTGCACAGAGCTGCACGCACAGCCCGAGTCCGTGCAGCCCTGGGTCGGGCTGGGCAGCGGCTGCCCCGCGCTAGCTCCCGGGAGAGGAATCGCCTGCTCGTCCACCTCCGAACGAACAAAGAAAGGCAATGAAAGAAAATGTCATTTCTCTGGCAATGCAACAAAAGGTCATTTTTTTTATTATTTCTTCCCCCCCCACCTTTCCCAGGGAAGGGCGTCTCCGGTTTAAATAATGAAAGCTGTCGGGATGGTTCTTGTGCCTATCTGGATCTTTTTATTTATTTATTTCGTTGGCTCCCGCTCTGCCAGCCCATCCATCACCGCGAGCCCATCTGCAGCATCAGAGTCCTTTCAGAGACGCTGCTGCTCCAGCCACCCCAACTCCGAGGCAGAGCCCGCAGCCAAAGCAAACATCTCCAACATCTCTCCTCCGAACTGAAATGTATTTTAATAATTTAAAGCTTTATGGGTCCTTTTGGTTGCGTGGTAAATTATTCACAAATTTCACAATGACAACGCCGCCGCCGCCCACCTGCGCGCACGTGGAGCAGGTGCACCGACACGAAGACAGACGCTCTTTACAACTTCTGAGATGCTAAATCACGTCAAAGAGAAGGGATGAAAGACGGAGGGAGGACGCCAGTCTCAAAATCACATCCTCCGCTATTTCCCTCCAATAGATAAACGTTCCGGGAGAGTTTCACGGGGCATATGACGATAGGAGACATTTTTGTGGCACACAGGTGTGAAAAAGGGTGACAGGAGGGAGAATAAAACCAGATAACACTTCACTCGGGCAGCGGCAGCAAAGGCAGGTGCTTTTTTTTCCCCCCAGCTGCACGGCGCCGAGAGGAGCAGAAGGGAAGTGCCGAGCAGCCGAGCCGGCTCAGATCCCAACCAGGATCTCGCCCTGTAATGTGAGAAAGCCTCCAGCCGCGAGTCAGCTCTGTTCTCCCACCAGACAGGTATTACGCTCCCATCAGCTCATCGCTTGGTTTTCAAAACTTGGGTGCGCGATGCCTGGCTTCTGCCGACAGCCTACGACGCGGCTGACTGTAAGCAGCCGGATTCATTCGTGCCAGTCAAAAATGTATTTTTTTTTGTTTTTTTTTTTTCCCCCAGAGAAACCGAAAGCAGGAGGCGGTCGGAGCACCCAAGAGATAGGTTGGTTTGCTGTCGGAAACGCAGAGAAAAAGGACCATCTCCTAAAGAAGGCGCTGTCTGATAAGCTGAGGGCAAAATCTGCCCCCTTGAGCCCAGCCTGAACAAAACCAGAGCAATGCAATACATAGGGGAGCAGTCCCGAACAACACGAAGATTAGAGAGGTTATTATTATTATTATTATTATTATCATTATTATTAACAACTCCAAGATCAGGAGTTACAACTTTGTGGCTTGTCTTGGAACCGCCTATGTAGGCACGCACATAGGCACGGATGTACTTGTAGGAACCACCTCCAGCGGTCACGCCCTCTCTCCCAGGACACGTGCACCTTGTTTTCTTATTGCACACTTACCTTCTCCTCGGCAAAAGGTCTGCTCAAGAGCCAGCAGCTCCCGTCACGATTTTGAAGACCCCTCAAGGTCTGAGGCTGCTCTGAACAGCATAGGCTGAAAAGGTGTTTCATAAACAAAATTGGACGAATGTTAATCCACCGACAAGTCCAGGTGGGTTGGGTTTGGTTTTTTTTCCTCCCCCTTGCTTGATGCTGGTGAGGATTTATTGACAGCTTACCAAGGGGCTCTGACACCGCCTCCAGCGTTTTATTCCGTCCGAGCTCATGCCATTTCATCTCACGGAGCCTGTCTACAGGAGGACCTCTCCAGTGACCTGTTAACAGGGGGTCTGGGGGCTTGTTTTGCTGGTCGCATCCCAGTGGAAGATCCTCGGGATGCCCTGGGAAGGGGAACGGCGATGACAGTGCGATGCTGGGGCCCCGTGGGGCTTTTCAGACATCCTTGGGGGATATTGCTGCTGCTCAGCATTGCCCCATTCCCCACGCTCACAGGAAAATATTCTCCAGCTTTGCCATGAGGACGGCAGGGATGAGAGGATGCTCGTGGGTGAGGTGACTGCAAGCGGGATTTATCACCCGACACGTTGGGAAGAAAAGCCAGTCCAAACTCAGCTGAGCACAGAGGTTTTGCCTCCGCCTGGGCTTGCCAGGGACATGACCTTTCTGAAAACTCTGGTTATTTATTTTGATAATCCTTTTGTTGGGATAAACGCTTTGCTCTCACCACGGCCCCAAGGTCATCGGAGTTAATGAGGAGACGAGAAAGGCCAAGTGAATGGGATTTGTCCTTTGCAACCGAATGCATTAGTGGAGGAGAGGTGAAATGAGGGGGCTGGACTATTTCTCCTCTGCTTTTTACTTGAAAAAAAAGCCAACAACAGCAACACACAGCTGCAACACAAGTCTCATTCTATCTCTTCCTTACTCTTTCCTCTTATTCCCGTTACTCTCCTCACTGCTCTCCTTCACTCTTCCCTAGCTAACATCGCCACCTCCATACTCCAACCCTTTATCACAACCCACGACCTGACGGGAAGAAGAGAGGAGGCTCACATCCACGCACTGGATCCTGATGCAAAACACCCCCCAAGGTAGCACCATCCTGCCCCAACCGAGGACCCTGCACCCCTTTACGGACCCTAACACCGAGACTCACAACTGCCCTTTGAGCAGAGCAAAGGGGTGGAGGAGAAGCCGCCTACACCTCCCTGCTCGGATGCAGCCATTTTGGTGCAGAGATCTGCAAGAAGAATATTAAGCTTGGTCTGAATGCAGCAGCCTCGCTCAAGATTTATGAAGGATGAAGGAAGGAAGATTCTGAGGCAAAGCATCATCTCAAAAATAACTGCCGAGTCCTAGTGGGTATAAAAGATCTGTCCATAAACCAGTTTGTCATCACCAGTCAATAAAAACGCAAGCAACGGGAGGAGGCGGCGATAGCCGGTGTCCTTTGCCCTCTACGTCGCACCACAGTGATCCTGGCCGGACCGCCCGCGCACACGGCTGTGCAACGGCGAGCACATTTTCAGCCTTGCTCTGACTACGCGTCCCCTGCCCCAAAGTCTCAAGGTGAATATAGTTACACACGTTTCAATGCACGGGGCAGTGGTCTAGGAGCTACACAACAGACTGATGTCCAGGCAGGACCAGGGCGTTTAGGGGAGAAGGATGGAGTCACACCCAGAAAAAAACCAGCTGGGGCATGGGGTCAGCACTGAACCAAGATGCTGGTACCTACCAGATGTCCAGGAGGGCCTTGGTTTTCTCTGCCATCTAATGCTAGCACTTCAGCCACCTTCTGAGACACGGAGGAGAGGAGGAACCACCGCCCAGCCCCCCGGGGGCAAAGCCTCCCATCCGCAGGCAGCAGACAGGCAGAGCTGCCCACGGCATGGGAAGAGCGTCTTCGGTGAGGTGCACCAAGCTGAAGGCAGTTGGGAAGCAGATCAGTATGTTGCTGTGATAAAGTCTGTCTTTAAAGGAGGATGGTGGCTTTTCTTTCTTTTCTGTGGGTTGGTTTGGGGGTTTTTTTTTAAGGCTGCCCGATACAAAGGAAAATACCCCAGTTGGTAAAAGATGAAGGAAAGTTCTCTCATCACCCTTCCTATCACAGTCAGCCCAGACACTCCTAGCAACTTCTACCTGCCAGCCCTGAGAAACCTTCACATTTGATTTCCCCATATCATACGTTCAAAGAGGGGACTTCCCTGGGAGAGCAGAGAGGTGACGCCAAGGGCTGACAGCAGCAGAGAGGGAAGTGCCAAAGCTGGAAGGAATCTGTCAGAGTTATCCAGGCTCTCATCCAGCTGGGGCAAGCCTGTTTCTTTGCTGTATTCTCCAGTGCTCTATCAAATCAAGTTTTAAATAGCTCAGATGATGGACTGGACTGTGTAGGCTTCCAGATCTCTCCAACAGGAGGATTTCTTCTCCTGCAAAATCATTTGTTCCCTAACGATACATCTCATCTCGGCTCTTGCCCGCTTCAGCCTCTCCTCGCCTTCCGACCCGAGGGACCACGTTCCTCTACCCCTGTCCTCCCGTAGCACCCTTCGGCAAACACCTTTACCCATCGAGGCATGGGGACCATCCCTGGTGCTACCAAGCCAGCTTGAGGCAGGAGACCCAGGGAGGCAGGAGCAGCAGCGACGTAGGGAGATGAAACCTTTCCTTCCCAATCCCCATCCATAAGGTAAATTGTTTGGGTATCTTCTCCACTATAACCCCCCAACAAAGGAGAACACGCCTGAGATATCAGGTTGATTTAGAGCCACCAAGAAACGCGTCTGAGCAAGCACACCAGCCACACGCTTGCTTGCTTGTTTTTTTTTTTTTTTTCCTTTAACCTTCTGCCTGAAAAAAAGCCTCGCCATCCCTTCTCATTACTAATCATTCATATCAACCTCCCAGGAAGCACTCTGGGGCCACTTGACTATTAACAGGGCACTAAATGCAAGGCGGAGGAGGATGTATTAATATCTAATAAGAGTGATAGATGATGCAAACCGCTCAGGCACTCCAACTCAGGTACTCATGTCAGGTACTGGAGCTAATTTAAAATAATAATAATAACAACAATAATAACAACAGCAGCAGCTGCCTTCATTTTCCAAGTCAATTGATTCCTCAGCAGGAATGCCATCTTGACAGATTTATTTTGATCGAATTGTCTAATTGAATACAGTTCTTGTTTCCCTTCACTTTGTGACCTTTCACGCCCGTGAAATAAATGCAATTTGGAGAATTATTCCTCAGCAGCAAACTCAGCTCCTCCAGGGCTGGGATGGCTGCTTTATCTCTCCAACTTGCCAACAAAACACTATCAAAGGAGGCACCCAGTCCTGGAGTTTCTTTTCATCTCCATTTCCACGTTGAAAAATGTTAAATAAAGAAATAAATATGGGAAGTTTGCAAGAAGCACAACCAAATGTACTTGCTGTTGGGCAGGTTTTAGCTTCTGCCTATTCAGGTCCTCAGCATTTGCTGCACTGAAGCTTTTCAGTCTAGTAGAAATCGGTTTGCTCCCAGTTTGGGGATGCTACTGGAATCGGATGTACCATCCCCTTTCCTTCATCCAGCAGAGACGCGGGCTTCGACCACCACCAGCCCTTCATGCAGCTTCACCTCCTCCAGGGATGCTCTGGTGTGCCAGACACGAGGCGACGCTTCCCATAAATTTCACAAGAACGAGTCTCAGAGATTAAAAATAACTAAGCCGTGTCCCTCGCAGACAAACGCGACGTCTGCGCGCCAAGAGAGGTCCTGGTGAGAAGAGTTGGAGCTGAATCTTTTATAATAATATCAATCAATATTAAAAATGTATGACCTGCTCAATTTTTAAAGCATCTTAAATTAATCTTTAAACACAACTATTTTGCTTAAACCAAAGGCTTTTGGTAGCCTGAGAATGGTATTTCCATCTGTTCCCCCGGGTTCATGCCAGGTATCTAGAAGAGGTCTAATAAGTAAATAATGTACATCCAGCACAATTCCCCAGAACCACAAAGCGGGGGGGAAAGCAGAATTTACTACTAAATTCATTATTGACTCAGCAGCAAAAACATCTTTATGATAGGCCCTATAAACAATATTAAAATAGCTAAATCTACTGGGTTTAGGCTGGATAACGAATACGGCTGCTACCCCTCGAGCTTAGGGCGGTACGGAAGAGAGGGCTGGGGATAAAGCCACGGGGCTGTAGCAAAGATGGACTGAACCCATCTGATCCTCTCCAACACAGCAAAATTTGGGCGATATCCCCGTGCCCCACAGCCGGCAGCATCATGAGAGATTCCTGAGCGTGGGAAACGCCACTCAGCCAAGCAGCGAGCTTCCCGATGACAGTGTCTCTAATATATTCAGGGGAATGTGGCATTTCTGACGGCAAGACTTCTGCCTCACTTGCTGTTTAATGTTAAGAGGCTTGTACAGTCAGCAGCGTTTAAAGAGTAATGACTGTTTTCATGGTAAATGCTCTGTTAAATAACCCAGGATTATTGTGTTGTGTTATTGCATATATAAAATGGCATTTCAAAAAAATAATAATTGTTTTAGAGCTAATTGATGTTTTTAGCCAGCTCCGTGCATGGAATTTTGATTTGGCGGAGGGACGGGCTGCTGTCAGGCAGACAGCAATAAGGGCAGGGAGGCTTCGACCCGGCAAATTCACTCGCAGCGTCTGCCTGGTTTTCGTCTGGTTCAGACGCTACTTCTGGCCGAGCAACGGAGAAAGTTCAAGCCATCTGCTCTAAAATGCGAAAGGGAGGGAGCCAGGCCAGGGCAAAATCCCATCGCGGGCGCTGGCAGGCACCCCTGCACCCCAAGCCACGCATCCACCCAGCGCTGCCCGGCACAGGGACCGTCCCTTGGCCACGCGCAGTCAATGACACACCGGAGAGTCACCGCGCCAGCAGCACTCCCACCTCTGCCCTCGCCATCTGCTCTGCACGTTTCCCTCTCTCAGCCCCCCAGCTTTGGGCGGTTATCCACGCGGTGGCACTTCAGAGCCACCAAAATCTCCCCGGGGGACGCCACGTTCCCCCTCCCCTGTCCCCAAGCGTTATTTCTGCAGACAGCAAAGGAGAACCGCCCCAGCGCTACCAGCAGCGGGCTGATGAATCACTGGTGAGCAATCCTGCCGCGGGAGGAGGTTAACCATCATCGTTCCAGAAGGGATTTGGATGGTTCGGCTCCTTACCCTCACCCTCCTCGCCACGTCCCTGGGGACGCAGCCTTGAGGCCAGAGCCACCGCCGCCATCTCCCGCTCATCACGCAGTTATTTCGGCATCTACCGCCATCCCGCCGCGGCGTTCCCCTGCCGAGCTCTGCGCAGAGGGAGCTCGAGCACAAAAATTTAGCGACTGCAAGGCTGCCGAGAGCCCAAACTCCCTGTTTACGCCCCTTGCAGTCTGCAGGCATTTCAGTCTGCAATCAAAGAGCGGAGAAGTACTCTTGGCTTTCAAACGTGGAGCCTTTGAGCTCCTCTGACAGCAGCAGCCTCGCTGACCCTTGTCTGGAGGCTTGCGGGGCACTCAAGCAGTCAGAAGCACTGGCGGAGTCCCGAAGCTTTACAGAGGCGGTGACTTTTGGGATGTGAAGTTAATCACACAAGCGAGCGTCTCAGAGTTGCCGGGAGGGAGAGCGGGGCCGTCAGAGAGCGCAGTTAAAAGTCTCAACCATCTCCTAAGATCTCCCGCGTCCAGACGCGAGCCCGGTGCCAGCGCGCTCAGATCACAGGGCGAGAGCGGGGGGCTGTTACGCAGCTCCCAGAGGGGACCCGCTGGGTCATCGGGTCTCATCCCTCGCAGTCAGGCAGCCGATTAATCCAAAAGGGTCCGCAGCATCGCTGCTCCACGTACCAGCGCACCGCAAACCACCCTCGCAACGGCTTCTAACAAACCGGAGACCCGTAGTGCAGAGGCCAAAAGCCACCAACTCTGAATCATCACAAGAAAGGAGAGAAGATGAAAGCTATTGCCGTGCCCCGGACCCTCGCAGCAGCAGGGAACGGGTAAAAGAAAAACTTTTAAGTGAAGCGTGAGACAAGGTTTGCAGATGGGCAGGGAGGAAAGCTCCCCGCTTCTCCAGCACGGGAAGGACGGCACAAAAATAATTGGACTGTGAAATCTAAGGGCAGACTGCCAGACCAGGAGAGTTCAAGACCACAAGTCTGCTGGTTTGAAGTTGCTCCTCACCCTTAAAAGTCACTCCCGCGCCTGTCTTTGCCAAGACGGCTGCCTCGCATCGTCACTGGGGGTGGACACTGCGCTCTGTCCCAGAGCCGGCAGCCTCAGGGCTGCCCAAACTCACCCGTTGCTGCCCTGCAAGGAGAGTTGGCACCTTCTGCTGCAGCCTTTCCCAGCCCCCAGAGACCAGTTTGACCTGATAGTCTAGGAGACCTCACCCTACTTGAGGATTCACGGAGAGGCGACAAGAGTAGCCTCCTTTCTTAGCATCACCCCACGCACCGTGCGCATCCCGGGATGCAGCTGCGCAGCCCACGAGGCGATGGCTAAATCCAGCTCCGTGCGCTCTAACAGCACGAGCAATATTGCCGGCTGTCCGCACACACACAGACTCTATAAAACAAGATACTGAAGTGAGATCCTGAGGTCAAAACCTTCTCTTCATTTGCTCCATCCTCTGCAAAAGCCAGAGCGACCCGTCCCCAGCTCCTCGCAAGGACAAGGCAACTCTCCACTCACTCTTTTCCTCTTCAGAGGGAGCCTTTTCCAGGTCCTGAGGCTCTGTCTCAATCCTCTCCCTTCCTTGGAGGCACCTGGAGCCCAGGAGGACACTGCCCTGATGGGTTACATCTCGTTACTGCCATGTTAAACCCCCTCTCTCTCTTCCTCTATGCCTTCAGCATCTCTCTCCACGGTATCTAAGTGCCTCAGATGACTAGAAAAGTCCCTTTGCGTGTTTTCCCAACCCTTGGCTGCACAAGTACCATTTAATCAAGCTCAGTAATGAAGCCCAGAAACGAGCCAGAACAGGCTGTGCAGCCCCAGGCAGGATCAGCGCAGCCTTTGAACCAGACGTGGGGGCTGATCCCGCTATCCGCAGGTGACAAAGGGGACAGGAGCGGCAACGGGGGCAGGCACCTCTGCGATGGTCCGAGCAGCCTCAAAGCTCCCAAATAGCCCACAAGCACTTTATCTATAACATAAGTATACGTGGTACATCCCAAAGCTGTCCCCTACACATTGATCCCGCAGGGTATTTATTTCTCCGAGGTTCCCAGACTCTAGTTTGACCCTGAGTAAAAACAGCACGCTCCACCTCAGGACCCTGAAAACACATTTAGGGCACAAAGGCCGCACTTTGGAGTGTACCCCTGCCTGGCACCGCAAGCCCAAACGCTGCTGCCAGCTCCCAAGCTCGCTTCTGAAGGCGACGCCTGCTCTCCAGGCTTGGGTTTCTCCCCTTCTCCAGGATCTTCCCTGCGTGGATGCTGTTACCATATGCTTTAATTAGCACCTTCCCTCCAGTCTGGCCAGCTTCTCTTGCTTACAGTATTTTGAAGATGACTACCACGTTTTGTAAATCACACATCGGGAGACAGATCTCCCTCACGCATCATCCCTGCCAGGGGTCCTGCCCCCCCCAGGCATCCAAAACATAAGTAAACTAATCAAAAGACATGATTTTTGTTCCCCACCACAGGGTCCGGGGCTTGACCCTCCTCTTTTGAGCGGTTAACCATTACTATTAGTAGTAGGGAATTACTACTTCCCACTAATCGAGAGGAAGGAGAAACGCAGTTGCAGCCAAGCTACTGCTTGCGTGCTGCACTGGTGCAAATGATTGCAAATGACTTTTTTATTTCCTGCTCAGGAGCCTGCTGCGGAGACCCAGGACATAAAAATCACTGTAAGCTATTCTGGGCAGGGACTATCACTTTGCTACACGCTTGCACAGTGGCTGTCCCAGCCTCTAGGCCCTACTACAGTATAAATAATGATAATCCCTCACTCAGCCATACAATGAAACACTTGCTTGGTACTAAAAATTATTTAAAATTCATACCTACATTGGGAAATTATTCAGTAAACTCTAATTACTTACCAAAAGCAACGACGATATTTTTAAGGAGAGGGAGTGCCCATAAATACAGAGCCATAAATAAACTGCTACTCAGTAGCACGAATTAATTTGTATTTAATTGCTAGAAATTGCTATCAATTACTAAACATTCCTTGCAGAATAGGCAAATTCTTTTAAGAACAATTTCAATTGCTAATTGGAAGTCTTTTTTTCCCCTCCTCCCTCCCCTTCCTTCTTTCTCATCCCAGCTCCTGCCGAGTGCAGGAGACATCCATCCCCCGCCGTGGGGCTCTGCATTTTGCAGGACCTTGGCTTCTGGGGAAGGGGGGGGTGCTGAGAAAGACCCGTAAGGAACCAAGGAGCTGCTCAGGCTTCAAGAGTTTTCACCACCAAAAGTGAAAAGGGAGGTGAGAAACCTCTCCTGCCATAGCAAGGATAGCGATTCCTTGCAAAGGATTGAAAGGAGGGAGTTAGGAGCTGGAAATTACGTATCCATCGCGCACCCAGGGACCGAAACACCTCCCAGGGACCATTCATCTCCCCTGCACGCTACAGCAAAGCCGTGCCAGAGCCCGCAGGGAGCCTCCCCGCGTTGCATTGCTCCTCTCCGCAGCACGGACCCTGCCCTCCGTCAGAGGCACGGGAGGCTGCAGCGATGCTCCCGCACGTGCCGTGCGGCGGGAGGCGAGCCGTGCAGCGCGCCTGGCTGCCGCTTCCCCGCACCTCCATGCCGAACAGCCCCGGTATCGCTTCTGACTCATTTTCTGGTGTTTTCGGCTTTGCTGTTGGCATAACATCCTATCAGCACAGTTAATTACATCCACGCCGAGTGTGAAGGACAGGCTGATTCTCGCAAAGAGCCGGAGGCCGTGCAATCCATCCCGCTGCTCTCGCAAAACAGCTTCCACGTTTGCTGACAAACCGCAGCAAGACGCTGCGCCAGGCTTCAGGGCTGCTCTCACCCCCACATCCCTCCAGTCTTCACCCAGCATCCCTGACGCAAGGTTACACTGATGGCCGCAAACACCTCCCAGATCCTCATCGCCCAGACAGAGACTCCCCCAAAAAAATCAGCTGGTAGATAGGACAAAATGCAGAAGAAGCGTTTGCCCATGATGGCTGGGCAGACCTCTGCTTGCACAGAACGCACCCCGTTCCACCCCAGAACCCATCCTCCTGGCTGGAGGCACCAGTATATCCGTGGGTGAGAGGGGATGGGAAGCAGGAGAGGGCGATGGGAAGAGCTGCTCGTGTCTACAGCTTGAGTAAAGAGAGACCTGGGGTCTCCAGGACTGTCAATCCAACGTCGAGGCACCACTCCATCACCGGTCCCCCCAGGACCGGGCTGACAGTCACGGGGAGGCATGTGCCAGCCGTGACAAGCAGAGCAAATGACATGCACATCTCCTGCTTACAATAACAGCCCTTCCGTGTCTAATCCATCATATTTGATGCAGATCTCTTACCCTGAAGTGTTGTCAATGAGGGTTTAATTTAGTGCTAATTAGACAAATATTGCATGTTAAACACCCATTGATTATTAAGAGACAGTAAGCGTGGTTTAGCTCTGCAGTGTGCACGGACACGCTGTATTATATCTGGGATGAGGCTGGTAAATGTCTTGCTGTTTCTAATCATCAGTTAGTAATTAACGTTCAATAACTTGTAACTTGGTTTATCATTATAGATTTAGGAAGGCAGTAATAGTACTGTATGCTAATTAAATATCAATTGATTATTTAAAGCATATAAAGATTTAGCAGCTAGGTAATAGATATACACAGTTGTTAAACTTTAATAACCATCACACAGCATTCTCTTCTACTATTAAGTTAGCGTTTAATAAGAGCGTTGCTCCTGAAGGTAACTTCTGGATGGGATCTTCCAAAGTGCTTGGCAGCGTGCAAGCCCCTACCCAAGGATCAGAGTCCTTCAGCTGTGGGGAATAGGACCAAAAGTCAGGAAATTTGGAGCCCCCGCTTTTTAAGTGAGGCAATCAAAGTCCCAAGTTAAGTGAGGTGCCCAAGGCCACGGCGAGAGGCAGTGGCAGAGCCTGAGGCCCTCCCATACTTCCCATCTGACATTCTGCGTCTCAGCTTCTCTCTCACTCACTCCACGCAAACCCCCGAGAAAGAGGCAAATTACCAATTCCCTGCCAGAAAAAAGCTTTCAAACCCACGCCCGGCACCTGCTGGCATCCCAGCAGCTCGCGGGGCAGCCTCATCCAAAAAAGACACTCACGAGAAGCCAAAGTCTGGAGCACTCTCCCTCCAAATAATAACCAGAAAGGAATCGATCGATGCCAAACATTAATGCAGAAGCCCACCAAGCCCTGCCACCCCCTCGCCCATGGCGCCCGCTCCCCAAAGCTGCCTCTTCTCCCCAGGATGTCCCCATGCTCCTCAGATGGGGTCTGACCCCACGCCCAGTGCCAGCGATTCGGGAGGAGCGGGTTCCTTCCCGCGTGAGAGGAAAAGAAAGATGAGAGACAGAAGCCCCCACGCCTGAAAGGGAGAAGATAAATGGCTTCCGAAGGGAAATAACCTGCCAGACTCAGTGGCTTTGGCACCCCGCTAAGTGCGGCATCAGTCTTGAAAACCAGCTGCAAGCTCAGCAATCACAGGACAAAGCACGGGTTTTGGAGAGCGAGGCCAAGCAGATGTCGGAGCTTCTTCCCGGAGGGAGCCTGCGGCCAGGACCACGCAGGCTCGGCCACCCTCGATGGCTCCCGGCTCGGGGCGGCGGGCTAGGAGAGGGACGGCGAAGGGATTCAGCTTGGAGCCAGCATCGCGGACCCGGGGCATCACCAAGAGGGATGCGGCTGCAGCGGAATCCCCGCTCCAGGGCCAAATGGGAAAAGCTGGTGAAGGCGAAACCACAGCGCGCGCCCTCACAGCTCACCAGCACAGCGCAGGATGCGGCCAATGGGGAGAGGCAGCACTTCTAGTAAAGGGAGCTGCTTCGCGCAGACGGGCTGGCCCCATCACTGATTTACCGGGCAATAAAAGCAAAATCAAGGAAAATGCTCCAAGTGCACCTCTGAGAGTCTGCAGCCTCGGTTATAGAGTCTGGGCAGGCCCCAGCTGCCTCTTAAAAACTTCTCTTGTGCATAACAGGTCTGCACGGTGACCGGGGAAGGGGTCGGTGCGCTCTGCCGGGGGGCGGGCTGGCTCTGCAGCGGGTACCGGAGCACGACATCCTCCGCAAGAAGAGGAGGAGGAGTACTGCTGCTCGGGACCACCACACGAAAAGGTGGCAGAAGGCAGCAGGATGAGGCCAGCAGCCATCCTGCAGCAGGCTGGCAACCCCCATTGCCTGGAAGAAAAAAACAACCCAACCTTACAGACCAGCGAATATGCTCCACCCTGGACCTTCTTGCACAGGGCACCATCGGATGGAACATACAATGAGCCACATTGCTACTTCAGAAACCTTCAAAGTCCTCGGTGGCATCCCAAAACACCAGTCCTGCAGCACAACGATGCTATGAACAGACCCACTCGCGCACCAGGAATCCCGCACAAGGAGATTTAGGACATAAAGACGGTTCCCCTAAGCCCTCTGTGCAATCCACCGGGACATTATCAGCCAACTGCAGCCTGAAACTACTGCAAAGGTAGCTTCTCCTATCAGTTGGGCAAAGAGTTCGTGTTGGGCTGAGTCTCAAAAGCAGAGAAGCACCTTACAGCAGCCAGCCCGTTTCCTCACAGCCCGCTCCGGACGGTGGTTCCCACCCCAGGCTTCCCATCAGCTCGTGGGACAGTAGCCTTGCCTGGGTCACCGTCTGAGGCATCTCCTGCTTCCCCCCTACCCACGAGGCTTGTTACACTGTCGAACAGAGGATATTAGATTAGTCTGACACAATTTCTCCTTGACAAACCTCCCCTGGCTGGGGCACAGCTTCTCGTCCTTTCCTAGCTGATCACAAAAATTTTCCTTGATTGTTTGCTCCGGAGGACGTAAGGAGAGCGATCTCCTGGGACCGTTTCTCCTCCCTTTTCCACAGCAGACGCTATATCTGCCCTTCCCCAGTGGCGTGGAGCATCCCTTGCCCTCTCGGATGGTCCTGACATCGCTCCAGCCAGTTCCCTGCGGAGCCAAGCAGGAACGGCATCGGCCCCGGCAATTTATACGGGAACCCCAGCAAGAGAGTAGAGCAGTCCAGAGGAGGAGCAGGGAGCGAGAAAACCCCCTCTTAAATAGTTTTGCAGCTGACTTTACCCGTGCTGCAGCAGGCAACAAAGAGAAACGTCAAGAGCAATGAGACAAGGCAGGGGAGGCGTCGCAGCAGATAAAGGATTCTTCAGGTATGAGACAAAACCAGCTTTGGAAACCTCACAGAAGTGAGTTTAAAGTCTCCGGAGGATATCAATTGCGAGTCTGTCACTCGGTGTCAGGATAACTTTCTGGACAGCTCTCGGAGCTTGTTAAGCTCTCGCTTGGGCTGCATTTGAGCTCTGGTGGCAGTGCTGTCTGCTAGCACGAGCGCTGAAATGAGATGAAAAAGACCCGCCGAGTCCACGCAGCTTCTCCGTTATCCCTCCAACGTCCCCCACCATGACCTGCAACACCCTCAGCCGCGATGGCTATGGGGAGCTCAGCTGGTGTTGCTCAAAGACACGCTCCCTCGGGCAGGGGACGTCTCTAAACAGGGGACAACAGGCCAAAACCGGGCTCCTTCTGCCCCAAAAACCAGGGGCCGTCATGTCCGGGAGTTTGCGGACGCAGGATGGGAAACGCGGGATGAGACGCAACGGCCTGTGTGATGCAGGTGGTCAAACCAGATGGTCGTAACCACGTCGCAGCACCACGATCTATGGCTCTGGGAAGAAACTAGCCGCTTCCCCCACAGCAATCATTTCATCAAAAGCCCTGCAAGACTCCCGCTGTTCCTGCTAGCCCTGGATCCCTAACTTTAATTAAGTCCAAACAGCCTTCTTGCAAGAACAAGGGAGGAGAGGGTGACTCAGACAGCAATGGGACCAGCCAGCGTAATTATCATACAGTTAAGAATATTAATTAAAAACAGCCCTCCCCCCAGTTAAAAAAAAAAATAAAAAAATAAAAAAAAAAGGCGCCAGACTAATCAATTCCACTTAAAGGAATATATGGGGATAAGGAGCAGGAGCAGGGAGGGTGACGGAGAGAGAGAGATGGGATGCGACGTGAATGCTAACAGCTTCCCACCGTAGCTGCTGCCGCAGTAAGCCCCGGGCCTGGCTGCTTCCAACAGTTACTTCGAGTCTCCTTGGAAATGGGCTCAATCTTTTCCTCTACCTGCTGCTGCATCAGAGCAACTCCTGTGATCGCACAAAGGACTTTAAATCTCGGCTTTAACTGCCTTGATTGAATTAAATGCAACAACACGGTAAAGCAGCCTCTTCATTTAACGTATAAGCACGGAGGCTTTCTCCTCTGCTAACGGCGCTCTCCCTCTTTCTGAAATGATGAGTTGCTCATGGGTTATGCTCTTTAAGAAAGGGAAGAAAAAAAAAAAAGTCATCTGATAAAGTGGGTTATAAAACTGGTGGTGGTAATAAACGGAGAGCAAGGAGCCTGATGCAAAGCCAGCAGAGAAGGCAGAAACCGCTGTAGGGATGCAATATCTGAACCGTGATTAATACGTGACCGTGGGTGACAGCGGAGGGAGCAGAGCAGGATGGCACTCGCCGAGCTGAACCCGCGACGCAGGGGACGCAGGGAGCAGCGCTGTGCCCAAGCGGGGACAGAGGGGAGGCTATTGATGAAGGATGATGAGCGGTTAGCTCCAAAGTGTCAAAGCCAAGGGAGGAGAGGTGCCTGGCAGCGCGACGCCCTCTCGACTGCGCTCACCACGCGGACGGACCGTGAGCTGCGACCGAGGAGCAGAAGGGGACGAAGCCAAGCACTGCCGCCACGCGATGGGCACAGCCTTGCAGTGACTGACTGCTTAATCCCCCGAGACTGCTGGTCTCTGACTGAGAGCTGCAGGGAAAAGGCACCTCGTGCGCCCGGGTTCGTGCCAGGGAAAAACTCAGGATGCAGAGACAC
Organism: Grus americana; assembly: GCF_028858705.1. Lineage (NCBI taxonomy): Eukaryota > Metazoa > Chordata > Aves > Gruiformes > Gruidae > Grus > Grus americana. Next base: position 5,981,272 of record NC_072875.1, read on the forward strand.
TGCGGAGAAGGGCTCAGAGCGGAGGAAAAAATGATGCCAGAGCACAACTCTGGTACTCCCAACTCCTATCCACAGCCAAAACTGCCCCAAAAAAATCTGGGCCACGTCATTCCAAGCCAGATCTGCAAGGACCAACACAACCACAGACTCATGACCGAGGGTGAAGAGCTTAGCTCCCATCTCTCCTTCAAAACAACAACAACAACAAAAAAAAAAACCAAAAAAAAACCCCCAAACCCGCAGTCATCTTCCTTTCTTGGGACTTTCTTGCCTCTCTGCAAAATGGGAATAACAGCAGCACGCTCCCATGGCTCTTACAAGCTGCAACGCAGAGAGGGATGTGTTACGAGAAGGTGCCCTGGGAGCATAAACCATTTCTTTTTATCAACCTCCATTATTATCACATTAATGTCATCTCCACTGGCAGGATGAATGCTCAGGTGCCCAGGAAGCACTCCTGGCTCTTTCCTGCCCCTCCACGGGAGCAGGGCGGCCTGCCGGCAAATGCCCACGAGAATTACGGCCAGGTTCCCGGGCGCAGACACGGCTATCGGTTCCTTTTTATGAGCCTTCATTGTTATTACCACCTATTTCTTTTTACATTCCTGCCAAAATACCAAACATTAATCTCCCTCGCTCCCTGCAGGCAAAACATGGGTAATTGGATTTATATGGGTTAGAAATTTGTTAGATTTTTTATATATATATACACACACGCACACACACACACAGAAAATATAAACAAATAGGAGGTCAGGGGATGCACTTTCCCCGGGTCTCGGGTACCAGCAAGCTGGCTCAGGCCAAAACCCCCCGCATCTCAGCTCCCTGCAGCCAGCACATCCCCGTGGCCCAGCCGGCCGGGCTGAGTGCTGGGCTCTGATTTAGGAACTCATCCCACAGCGCTGGACTTCACGCGATGGGAGTCAGCACTCGTGGCTTCTTCTTTGGTTCGTCCTTTCAGCCACTCCGTTTTCCCCTTTGCTCATTCCTTTCTTGCACCTGCTCTTTATATTTTTTCCCCCCTTCCCAACTTTTCTGCCTCTTCTTCCACTTCCTCCCTCCTGGCCTCCCATTCCTCTTCTCTCCAGCTCCAGCCAGGAGGTGACACCGCACGTACAAATCTTGGTACACCAAGAGAAGAAAAAATAAGATGCTCTGTGTGACTGCTCCTCTGTTTTCCCCGCCTGAACCTCACCTGCACCAGAGATGGCACAAAGCGCCTTATCAGAGTCAGCACAATTTACTGATCCGATCCTACTCCACAACAGTTGTTCTCATTATCCTCCCCCTCCGCGGAGAAACAGACTTTGAGACCCATTTGTATCCCGAGGAACAAGTCAGTCAAGTGAGTATAGTCATGGAAACAACTCATTTTAAGCAAATCTTGGGAAATATTCATAGGAAAACAGAAGTACAATCTGTGAGTATTTTGCACTAAAGATCCGACCTTGAAGGGTTCTGTCTGTCAGGCAAGACAAGACCTAGGCATCAAATGAAACCTGCAGTAAACAACCCATTACAGGCTAAGAATTGTTGGCAGGGGCTGCGGGGGAATTATTTTTCTCATTAAAAAAAAAAAAAAAAAAAAAAGGAAGAAAAACCAGAACATCCTAACCCTCAAAGGCTGCTCACAAGGACGGAAGAAGCAGTGATAGTCACCGAATCAGATATTCCTTATGAACTGTCTGCTGGGCTGCAGTATCTAAAGATTATCACTTAAAACAATATGTCCAGCTGTTGTAAAAAGCATCCGTGGTTTAGGGCTGAGAAACGCACGGAGGAGGCAAACCGCGAGAGCAGCCAAAGGAACAGAGAAACTCTTCAGAAACCGGGAACGTGAAAGACAGCCCCTGCGCCCTGGTTTCATTTGCAGCGTTAACACCTAATCCTTTTTCTAGAAACAAAGACCCGAGCTCCTGGAGCAGCGTGCGTGATCCGAGGCAAGGACAGCTATTACCGCTTGCAATCCCGGGGAGTTTATTACGCTTGCAAAAAGATCTCGTGTACCCTATAGCGAAAGGATTACTAACAGTTCAGTCTCATCCCCTGGAGCTGAATAACACCGCTTGTAGCTATTTCTGGCTAGTAGAGCTCAAAAACTTAGCGCAGGGGTTGGCTTTTTGCTAGGCAAGAGGACCTTCCTAGGACTCGCGTCCTGGCCCTTGGCGAGGTGATGGCGAGCGACTCCTCCTCCCACCGCGGAGCCGGACCGGCTCGCCGCGCTCTCAAAAACAGGCTTTTCTGAAGCAAAACGCCAGCGCTGTGGCTACGATCACCGGCTAAGGGCGAACTCCCCCAAAGCAGCCCCGAATCTTCCCCTAGCACAGCCGGACAGTGCCCCCTCGCCCCGTACGACCCAAACGAGCACCCCACCAACAAACCAGCAAACCCGCGACGGAGACCGAGATTCATCCCGCAGCGAGGACAGCAGGATTTGGAACTCATCTCCTGACGCTAGTGAGGGCAACGCTGTGGCGGGGGCGGGCTGCGAGGCTGCTCCAAACCCCACCGGGGTGGGAAGGGAACGCTGCCGGGGAGGTTTGAGCACCAGCTGCGCGGTCTCGACATCTGCGTTTCGGCAGCGGCATTCGCCTTCGTGCCACGGGCTGGGGTGGAGGGAGCCCTCCCGCAACCCCCCCGACCTTTCTCCAACCACCCTTCCAACGGCTGCAATATTACGGGGAAATTAGCGGGCACTGTAATTATAACTATCAGGAGCAGATAAGACAAGTTAAATACCAGCTACCTAGGGAGAAATTATTATGCCAGCCAGGAGGATCCAAATGCCAGAATCCGTGGCTGTAATTTCACTGAGTCGCCAATTACAGCTCCGCCACGCAGCGAGCTCTACCTTGGAAACGGCAGGTATATATTTAGCTGCTCCAGAAAAACTTTTTGGGTAGGAGGGGGAGGGAGGGGGCAGCGATGGAGCAAGTCCTCGCTAATCTGCTCTTCGCTAATCCCCACGCTTTTAGCATTTGCACACACAAAAAAAAAAAAAAAAAAAAAAAAAGTGGCAACTCTCATCCCACTTCCCAGCAAGGATTTAACAGCGGAGACGTGGCTGCATTAACGCTTCTTTTCTCTGCCGGGTACCGGCGTTGCACGGCGGCAGGTGAGTGTCACAACCCCCATTAATAGGTAGGTAAACTGAGGGCCGGCGGTTTGACTGAGAAAGAGGGGGAAAAAAGTAAAAATCTGATTTCCTGACTTCCCAGACCTATGCCCAGAGAGTGTGGTCCTGCCGCTTGCTCCTGCTGGTTTTGTTTTACTGAGGCCTCATCGAGCTCTGGGAAATAGGCTGTGGTAGGTTATTACACAGACATATCCCCCCCCCCCCCCCCAAAAAAAAAGCAGCATTGTCAGAAATAATTAAAACTATAATTGCAAAGATAAATGGAAGAACAGCATCTCGTGATGTTGTATTTCTGGCTTTTTATTTTTAATTGGGATTGTTCTCATGCTTGCTAATTGAGAAAATACAGCCAGTCACAGAGCCTTGGATGCGAATGAGCAAAGCTACCCTGGTTTTTGGTAGCAATGGGGATGGCCACGGGCTCTCCAGGAGCGAATAGAAAGGTGGAGGGGGATTTGACTTGAAAATCTGCCTTTAAATACAGGGGGAAAAGCATCTCTGTATTTTCCAGTTTACAGAAAACCCTAGTTATACATGCCTAAGGTTTCTGGTCCAGTCTTAAGACCACCTATGAGCACTCATTTCTGCTAACCATCACTGACAAACAACTGCTGTTGGCTCTGTTTTACAGATGGGGAAACTGAGGCAGAGAGCAACACAGGGGCCTCCTCGAGTCCTGGTGTCCCTGCGGCGACAGCCAAGGAGAAATCCCGGCGTCCCCTGTCTCCCAACCACGGAAACACACTCTCTTTGCCTTAAAAAAAAAAGGGCCGATATTTCTTAAATACAGATAAAAACTATAAAGCCTTGAAATTTTGAGCAGCTGTTGTTTTATGTCTTTATGAACTGTACTGATGCCTGTTATAAAAGGTCGCTTTGCTGGCGGCACAAGCACTCCGAGCCCGTTTACTACACATCCCCGTTTTACCATCTCCTGAATATATGCCATGGCAGCGGCGTTACCCGCGGTTCAGCTCGCTGCCTCCATCGCCTTCGCACCCCGGCAGCCCCCTGCGATGGCGAAGCCGTTTTCACCGCTGCCGCGCGGTTGGGATACAACAGAACCCAAGGTTTCCAGCCAAGGTCAGCCCACCGGGGATTGCTAACCGTGCCGGGGACCCGCCAGCGGTGCCCCCGCGGCAACCCAAGGGATGGATGCCCGTGCCCCCCACCACTCCCAGGGCACGCATCCAAGAAGCATCGTGCGTAGAAAGCCAAGACTCGGTGGCACTCTTCCCAAAAGCGGAGACTTAATCCTTGTTTCCACATCAAATCCCAGCCGGGAAATTAAAAAGTGACCTTCTTCAAGCTCCCCGTTGGTTACCGGTGTGCTCCTTGTTCTGTTTGGGGTCCCAGGCTGGCGGGTAACACGGGTTACTGCTGCCACCTAAACACCTGCCCTGCTTGACGGCAGAAGGTTTTCTATGTCAGAGTCAGATAAGAGGCAGCTTGGTTTTCTTTTTAATAGCACGCAGAGAATTTGCAAACTGCCTTGAGTTCCCCGGAGAGGAAAGGTGCATGACTGTTACGGGAATTGTTTGTTCTTACAATAAAAAGTAGTGAATTATCAACGATCTCTGCTTAAAACAGGGCAATCGTTTGCTGCTGATCTAAGATGACCCAGAAGTTGCCTGTAGATGGAGCCTTACTTTCTGCAAGGATTACGCTGAGCCTCCCTCCAAAAAAGGCCAGCGAGCTGGAAATGGAAGCACCCAAAATCCAATACAGGAAAACCACAACCAGCCTGAAAAGCCTCCAGGTTTCCTCCACCGCTAGCACGCGGTTCCGCTCTCTCGCATCTCCTCCTTTCTGCAATGCCATGTGTGGTTAAAGAGCTGATCTTGGGAAGCAAGGAGCTTCCACCAGCCCTGCCGAAGCCAGGGAGACTCACAGGCTCAGCCCAACTCGTGGACCAGCCAGCAGCCCCCTACGAAGGAGGACAGGAGAGGACCTGGCCCCTCCAGACCTAGCAGGATCCTGGCTAATTCTGCAAGTGCAACGAGCTGGAATTACGGGGCTCAGTTTCTCAAAGCCCAACTCCTCAGCTAGCTTCAGTCTGAGCCCCAAGAAAAGTGCCATTTTGCGGAGAGGACAGCAGAGGACACCCACATCTGCTCCCACCATGGGTAGCGCTATCTGCCAGGAGAAAACCCCACCAGGGCACCCACGCTAGACATCTACCGCAAACATCCCCCACACAGAAAGTCAGCCCAGGGCAGTTTCCCCTTCCTGGCTCTCCGTAGGGGATCGTAGCCTGCAAATAAACACCAGCCACATCTTTGAACCTCTCCACCTTTGGGCTGCTACGTGCAACCCGCTGTTGATGCCACCCCTTTGGGTTGCTGCGTGCAACGCCTTGCCCGCCTCCAGGCGCCAAGGGAAGACGGAAAAGCTGCTTGCTACTCAGAGGCTGCAGAGGGGCAGCAGGGAAATAGGGGTGGGAGAGAAGAGGGGAGTCATTGGGAACCAGCAGCGCTAGAAGACATGAGGAGAACTGAGGGCAAACGGGAGCCGGAGGCCAGAAACCTGACTGCAGCAGGGAAAGCTAAACTTGAAAAGAAAAAAGGGAGGGGGTGAGAGCATGGAAAAGATGCACTGGAGAGCCTGGGCAGGGGCAGAGGTTGAGGAGGGAAATGGGTAGAGAGCAAGTGCTTTTGGGGCAGGGGGGTGCTAAGCACCGGCACTCAGAGTCCCACCAGGGGATGCAGAGTTCCTTACAGGAAGGCTAAAATACCCCACCGCTCCGGGGCTGGCTGCTTCACAAACATCCTCTCTCACAAACAGCACAGAAAAAGAGGCCAGAAGCTTAAAAAAAAAATTAAAAAAAAATAAAAAAAAATAAGGAGATCCAAGTCAGCCCTCTGCTGGCAGCAGGCTCAGCCGGCACCGGAGCCACGGGGCTCCCCGGGGAAGGGGCTCAGCCCCCCGCACAGCTCGCTCACATCCTGCTCTGACCTCCACAAGCGTTGCCTGCGAGAGCCCCAAACCCCACGCTTCACTGGGGAGGCAAATTCAGAAAGGGAAGAAAAGAGCGCCAAGGCCAAAGGCATCTCTCTGGGGGACTGTCTTCTCTCAACCGCCTTGCTCGCTCCAGCTCGGGTTAATCATCCTCGCAGTTCAATTATGAAGAGCAGAAGGAAACGCGCCCTCTCCTCTCCTGCTGTGCCACGGCCCCCAGTTACACGTTGCGACGACAAGTGCGTCCCAGCGGGTCCCTGGCTGGGACCGAGGAATCAGGATGCGCCTGGCACAGGCAACATCCCAAAGTCTGGCAGGCGCCGTGCCGGGAGGCAGGCAGACAAGCGACCAACGCCTCTGTCCCCAGCACAGACCTCGAGCCGGAGCCAGTTTCCCACCACCGCGGTACGCACCGAACGTTTCCCCTCTACCCAGACCACCCCAGCCGCAGAAAGCTTGCCTGACCCCCCCCCGCTCCGTGCCTCCGCCACCCAGGCGAGCGAAGCACCCTCTGCTCAAGCTGGCACAAGCTCCTCACCCCTGCCGACGGCTCGACTGCTAACGGAGAGCACGACAGGCTGGTGCCATCCCTGTGCCTGAATTTGGGAAGAGCAGCAGCTCTCTGCTGCAGCCCTGTTACTCCAGGTCTGAGCGAGGGAGCAGCCAGCCTTGCGTGGGGGGCACCCGCCGCTCGCTATTGCGGAGAAAGCGGCAGGCTAACTCCTCCAGACTCACGTCCCGCTATTCCCGTGCTTCTTCCTCAAGTCCCAGGGCTGCTCGCCCAGCTGGATTAACCAGCACAGGTTCTCCCTGGGCCGCCTAAAGCACGCACAGCACGACCCAAAGCCCCGGACGCGAGCTGGCTCCCCATCGCCCGCCGAAAAAGGCTGGGCTGCTATCTGCTCATCTGGCCACGCTGCTGCGATGTCTATCGAGAGCTGCTATCCTACGCGGGCAATGCGCCATGTACACCTGTAACTCATTCAGGGAACGAAAAGGGATGCTCTGCCGTATTGTGCAGCGTAGAAGCGGCCCATCTGCATATAAGCTGCCTGCATTTCTCCTACAGCAAACGGCGTAAGGTAAAGCATCCATCAGAATTCATAAGACGCACCCCTGGAGTAAAAGATTGATTTGATATTAACAGGTTCGTGCAGAGACTATAAAGCGATCAAGGCGAAACGCTGACACCTCGGAGGCATCGCAGCCTTGGAAACCCGCTGGCAATGCAGGCTGGCATCGGCGCAGGCAGCGCGGACCCCCCCCTCCCCTCCCACACAGGCACACGCACGGAGACAACTTCGGGAGCATCAGGCAGCGCTAACTCACTGTCTGCCACCTAAGCCCCTTTGTCAGCTCCTCGTCTGGCACCCGCAGCCCCCCGCCAGCACCCACGGGAGGTTGCCAGCCCCGCGCTGCAGCCCGCTCCCCGCAACGCAGCACCAGCACATCTGTCCCCCCCAAAACCGCTCCGCCGGGGCGTCCCCTGCCACGATGGGGACGAGCCCCAGGACGCACGCAAAGTCTCCAGCCGGTCCCAGGACCCTCCGGCAGCCCCGCTCGGCGCACAGCATCCCCCGAGAGCCGCAGCCAGGACCCCCCCCCCATGCCCCCCATGCCCAAAATCCAGCTGCTCCTACCTGAGCGTGGCGCTCTCCCCTTGTCGCACAGTCACGTTGTCCATAGCTTTGGGGAAGGTGGCATCTCCGCTGCGCACGGGCACTCCTGCGGGCACAAGGAAGAGCAGCCTGAGACAGAGGACGACTAGGCACCTCCAGGGCAGGGCTAAGCACCCACCGACCCCCATCCTGGGCAGCAGGGACTTTTCCAACAGGCAAAAAACACACCCGACAAGGCCACCAGGAGCGAAAAGAGGGGCGGGGGGGGGGAAGGGGGAGAGAGAAGGAGGGAGGGGGTGCGTGTGTGTGGGGACGGGGGGGAGCAAAACCACCGGGGCGAGCGATGCGGAGCTCCACGGAGATCAGGAGAGCCCCCGGCAAGGCAGCCTGCGAGCACTGAGCCTGCCGAGCGGCATCCGGAGGGAGTCCCCAGTATCCTTGGGTGAGGGAGGAGGACGGGAGGGCCGGGGGGGAGGAGGAAGAGGAGGAGAGAAGGTGCAGAGCAAGAGATGAAGGTCACAGATGTGTGTCTGCTCGAGACGCTACTTTAAGATTCAGTTGGGCACGCGCTGCGGAGATCTGGCATCAAAAGTTTATAACCCAAGGAGGAAACGTAAGTGTCTCTGGCAGGAAAGGGAGGGCAGCCATAAAAACAGGCTGGGGGAGCAAAACAGGCTTGGAGTTGGGCTCTTTGCCGGCTGTTGCTCTTTCGTTTAAAAAAATAGAGGGAAAAGGAAAACGAAGACAAAAAAAAAAACCAAAACCAGAAAAAACCACCAAAACCCAAAAGCTCCCCAAAATGCCGATTCTGTCGCAAGATCGAAACTTCCCCGCGGAGCTGCAGGCGACGTCCCCACCGCCCGGACGCGAGGCAGAAGCCAGCGACGCTCCTCGGCTCCACGAAGTGGGTCTGCAGAGCCCCCCCTCCCCGCGCCGTGGGTTCGGAGTGGGAGGCTGCTCTCCCAGCTGCTGCTCAGCCGAAAATCGGGGAGGACGGGGCGCGGGGGAGCGGGCGAGGCGGCGGCAGCAGCATCCCAGCCCCGCCGGCGCGGCTGGCCCGCAGCATCCCTGGGCGGCGCGCAGGCTGACTTCCCGGGGTTGTCATGGCAGCGGCTCCATCACTGACCGGCACTTTGGCTCCCGCACACCCGCACGCACCCAACACCCGCACACCCGCGGGCGGGGAGCGGAGCGGGCGCACGCTTCACACACGCCAGCCTTTAACCCCCGCCGCACCACGCTCCTCGGCACGCAGAGGGACCCAGGCTCCTACTAGCCAAGGGGACCCCCCCACCCACCCCCCCGCCTCCCGCCCCCCTTTAACCATTTCAACCCCGGCTGCAAAGGGGACTTTGCTCATGCAACGCACGCTGCACAGCCTCACGCTCGCCATACAGCAGGATGCTGGCTCCCCTGCCCACCCGAACTCCCTCGCTGCATCTTGCGCTGCATCTTTCTCTGCATCCACCTGTTGATGCGTCCCCCACCCCGCTGCAGGGCTGGGACCGCTTTCTCCCCCGTGCCCAGGCAGCAGAGAGGGGCTGGGAGCCTGCAGGCAGGGCAGTGAGAAACGGCGTCCTGCCACCACGCGTCCGCCCCGCAGGGTCGTGGAGGCTGGAGGGGAGCTTCAGAGGATCTCCCTGCCCTATCCCTGCAACAAATGTCCTCTTTGGAGACACCCAGAGACCACCGTTTACCTCCTCAAAGAGCAATTGAGGGCACCAAGACCTCGGTGACCATCCAGACACATCTGTGTCCATGCCTACAAAAGAAAACCAACCTCACGCTGCCATCTCCCCACAGTGTGCTGTACAGTTCCTCATGCCCAAGCCAAGACAGGCTGGACCTCGGCTGGGTGCCTTCCTCCAAAGGGCATCTGTCTCTTCTACTGAATATATCACGGGGAAGCTGCCCCCTTCCAGGGGCCAGAGGAGGAGCGTAACAACCAGTGGAAGTTTTAGCTATTTTGGGACCTCAACCTCATTCAAAGACCCAAACACAGCTGCTAAAACTGATACAGACATTTTGCAAGGGTTTTTCAGTGATCCCAAGCCCAATTATCAGCATGGCAGGTCCATTGTACACAGCAGTGGGACGCAGCGACCCTAAATACATCACTAGCCGCGGGCTAGCACTGCAGAGATGCACGCTGGCTCCCGGCACCAGCTATGGCTGCAGGCACCAGAGGGATGCTCACTGCAGCTTAGATAAATAGGACAGCCTAGGAACCGAGGGAAGCGCCGAGAAAAGCAGGGCTGAGTTTTCCATCAGAAAGCTCTTCAGCTGCTGCCGAAAAGTTGGCTTAACCCCACACATGCAGGTTGGCTGCTTCAATGCCAGGCATCCTTTGGGGAGAAGGATGGAGAGGAAGGACATCCCATCTCTTTCCCAATCTGCTCCCACCCTGGTAGGCACAGAGGAACCGGGTCTGCTGGCAGGGAGGGAGCAGCAGCAGAAAGGAATCAGCACAAACCCGCTGCAGCTCCCCACCAGCGAGACAGCCCGACCCCGGGTGCTCCCGAGCCTCGTCCAGCAGCAGCACGAGCTCCAGCGGGGAGGATGCTGCAGGGACCAGAAGCTCTGCTGGGTAAAATGGTGTTTATCCCTTGGGATAGGAAGCCGTAGACATAGAGCGCGTGTAGCAGAAAGCCTGCCAGAGCCAGCGCGATTCAGGAAAGGTGAGATTTAAAGGGGGGGGAAAAGCCTGTCTGTCTCAGAAGGAGCCTCCGAGGAGACTGGAGAGACATGGCTACATGAGCAGATGTAAAGGCAGGGCATGAACGGATAGACAGACAGCTAAACCGGCTGCTACAGACAGCTGGGCACAGGTAAGCATATACAGGGCATCAGGGAGGGAAAGAGGGATGTTGTATATATTTACGTAATAAAAACCTGCCTAGCTGGGTCCAGACCCAGCAGCCTGGGACAGCTATGCAGGAGACTGCAGGAGATACGTCTTTTGGGCAGCCCACAGTGGGTACAGGCAGCCCGAGCAGCCTCTCCTGACGCGGTCTCCTGGACCTCCCCATCACAAAGAACTTCCAGTCCCACCGCTCTGGTTAATGCCACCTCCTGAGCGAGCACGCTGGCATCAAGTGAAGGGAGCAAGCTGGGACACGGGGGAGAAAAGGGCAAGGGAAAAAGGACTTGAAATCCAGGAGGCTACAAAATCTGGATGCAAACACAAAGTCAGCAGATGCAAAAGCAGAGCCACTTTTGTACCTAGACAGGTTGCAGACCTGAGGTTGTATGGGGAAGTCATGCGGGTGGCTTCAGCTCAGGTCCATGTCTAAAAATATCACCTAACTGAGAGGGACTCAGAGGCTGGCACAGGCCCTGGGGGCACCAGGCATATGGCAGTGGCAGATCCTGCTCCTCACGGTGACGTTAACAAGCCCTGACCTTCTCTCATCATCCCAGAGGCTCGGAAAGAAACCGAGACTGCAAGGACGAGTCCCTGCACCTCCCCGTCTCTCGCCTCCCAGCCGATTGTCAATCTCAGCTTTTATTAGCGGTGCAGTTTGGCCTCCATCTCCCTCGGAGATTTCTCCCTCGTTGCTCTAATCAGGAGCTCGCAAATGTCAAGAGTACAGGCCTGGAAGTAATTAGTGAGGGACCAGAGCCCGGGGGCTGTGGAGTGGCTCAGCGGCACCTCTGCTCCGGCACCGGGCTGGGGAGCAGCCTGAAGCCACCCGGACCTACGGCCGGCCGCCCTGGGTTTTATTCTCCAGCCTCATTGCTGCTCCCGGATCATTTTCCCCTTCTCCACACAGCTCAGGGCACGCCGAGATGCCCTCTGTGCAGCGGGGAGCCGGTCCGGCTCCCTTGAGATTAATGCAGCGAGGGATGGGGAGACTCCAGTGACACCGGGACCCTAGGCACTTGGCCAGCAAAAGTCACCTCCTCGCTCATGAGCGCCCTTTGGGACACTGCCTCTTCCAAAAGGGCTCCAAAGAGCATTTCTAACTCCTTTTAAACCATAGCTCTTCACAGCCTATGGCCTTCCCAAGAGCACGCTGCCCAGGTGGAGGAACGCTATGAAGCGCAGACACAGCTGCCCTTCGCCTCAGGACAGCGACTTGTCCCACGGTGGGCACAACAAACCACCACGTCCTTCTCAAAGCGGAAAACGCAGTCCTCGACAGGCAGGGGAAACTGAAAATCTTAAGGCAAAGATCATAAAAAGCAGCTTGCTCTTCTTTTTCGGAGATGAACTTTGGTGTCTCTGAGCCATTCAGCCTTGTGCGCAACGGAAGGGGTTAACGCTGCACCCAGGAAAGCAAAATCCCAGCAGAGCTGCAGGGGAGAGCAGTCCTTGGAGAACCGGGGCTTGTTTAATCAAAGAGCTAATCCTTGCTCGCAGGGGTTCGCCCGGCAGCACCGGTGGAAGTGGAAGTTCTCCAGATCTCCCTCTGGAAACCCCAGACGAGCTTTTTCAAAGACTACAGCTCCTCTCCAGTTCCCAGCTTGCAGACAGCTGCTCGGCGCTTTCCAAAACCCGGGCTCTTTTAAAGACATCTCTCTCCTGGGGCATGTGAAATTTCTAATCCTGAACATCTTGGCCACAGTATCTGGCCAAGATGTCTGTAACACCTCCATGGTGAATATAGAGAGTTGTATCTTGTTGGTATCCTGCTACGTACAGATGGCGTCTGGGCTCGGGGCTATAAGATTTTTAACTAATATCTTTCTGCACTATTATCCCCTCCTCCCTTTTCTCCCACCTCCTCTTTCTTTCCCTCCCTCTCTCCATCTGTCCCTACCCCCTCTCTTCTCCACCTTTTCTCTTGCACGCTTGCAGCTGCTAATTTTTACCCAGCGTATTTGGCAATCCATCCCGACACCTCTTCCCCCACACCCCACCGCCCTGCTTCTCCCTTTTCCCGTTTGCTGCCAAATATTCTTGTTTCTTCACCCGAAAGCGAGTACGGAGAGCACCGTGCACGGGCAGGAGAAGCACCATGCAACGCAGCACGGAGAATCACATCTCACGGTCCCGGGGTAAAGCTGAGCATCTGTCGGTGTGCAGAGGGGGGGACAGCAAAGCATCACCCCCTTCCCAGGATGAAAGCCTTCGGAAAGCTGTTCGCAGCTCGACTGACCGCTGCCCGGCCGACGGCACACGCTCAGCTCTCCCCCTCTGTTCCCCCTGCCTTTCTCTGGCAGAATTTATTTATCCCACTTAATTTTTCCAGTTGTTTTATCTTGTTTTATCTTCACACTAAATCAGGCTCTCTCCACAAACTGAACTTTTATTTTCCATGCTGTTACATTTAATGCATTTTATCGCATGAATTTAGGAAAAAAAAAAAAAAACAACCCAAAAAACCCACACACAAAAACTGCTGAGGTAATTGTGAAAAAAACCACAGCCTATTCTTCAAATTGATCGCAGTGCTTGAGCTCACCTGGGCAGAAAATGCAAACTCAAGGCTCATTTTCCTTGCCAACACCCGACTGCTGGACTGGTTTAGCAGCCAATGCCCAGGTAGCCCCTCCGACACCACCCTCGTGCCCTAAATGCACAAATCCTCCCCGCTTCCATAAAATCCTTCCGAGAACGCGCAATCCCAGCCTGGGGTCACGGCGACAGCACGACGAGGCAGGTCGTGGTTCAGGAGGACCTGCAACGCCCGCTCGACTGCACGACCACGGCGGTGGATTTGAACAGGAGAACTTTACGCTTAATGCTCGGCACGCGGCTAAAATCCCCGGCCGAACCAGAGACATACGGCACGCTGAAAGGGCGCGTAAACCTGACAGCTGGAAATACAAACAGGAGGCAGCTCTGAAGACGCCCGCCTTGCGGAGTTAAAAGCAGCCTCCCCCGTTACACCAAATATTAAAGGTGGGGGGGGGGGAAACCCTTCTGAAAACACCCTGCTCAAGCAAACCTTAAAGGGGCTGGGACACCGGGGTACAGCAGAACCACGCAGAGCCGTCAAACATCGCCCGAAAAGCCTGACAGGTGAGGATTTCATTTTCCAGCAGTATTTCTGACAACGATCCAGGATGGTTTTTTTATTTTTTTTTTCCCCCTAAGGAAAGCAAAATGTTAAGATTTTTCTTCGTGATGCCAAGATTGTTTTTTGTTGTTGTTGTTGCCATTCCTGTTGGTATTTAGTGCATTTGGGCAAGTTTTCAACTCCCATGCAGTCTTTCCCTTAAAACCCAGCTCTCGAGGGAAGGGGCGGAGGGGGGGGACACACACACCATTACAGACATGCGACATTTTACTTCGTTGACAAAACATTTCCATATCAGAATACGCCAAAGTTCAGCCTGCTTCAAAAAAAAAAAAAAATAAAAAAAAAAAATAGAAAATTGCCAGCTGATTGCCAAACAGCACAACAAAAACCCCGTTGCATCGTACAGCCTCTGCCGGCATCCATCAAAGAGGCGTTTCCAGGAGCCCATTCCCAAATTTCCCGCATCCCTGGGAAGCGGAAGGAAAAATCAGAAAAGGAGGGAATTGGAGCAATAGAGAAGAGAAAGGAAGTGCAGGGTGGGGGAGCACCTTCAGCTGGGGGTCCTCAGTCCAAAGAGGGGTGTCTGCAGTCACCCCGCTGCAGGCAGGGCACACCGGGGGGGGGGGGGGGACACGACACCCCGTTTGGGGGGACCGGAGGGGAGCACTGACCCACAGGGCCAGGCGAGGAGGACTCCAAGGCTATGCACCTGCAAGCACACCCCTTCAAGGCAAATTTATCTGGGGGCGGGGAGAGGACACAGGTAGTCCCTGCCTTTCCCCTTAATTCCAGGGTGCAGCAGGCAATTTGCAGCACACGGGAGGCTCCTGCACCTGCAGGAACGGGGAGGGAGGCAGCCAGCTTGTCTCCACCTCTGCACAGCTTTGCCCCTGTGCAGGATGAGGCCAAACGCCCTTTGGACAGTGAGCAGTAATTAAAATCCTGCCTGCTTCGATACCACCCCAAAACCCATGGGTTTTCCATAGTGGGGTTGCTCGGCGGAACCTGAATGCGTTACCGGTACCCGTGCGCACAGTACAGGCACGCTGTGGCTGCTGGGGACAGCCACCGTGCGTGGGGACAGGGTCCATGTTCCCCTCCCCAGACCAATGCAGGGCGGGCAGTTCCGAGGTTGCAAAATGCCCCCTTCTTGCTCTGAAGCCTCTGAGCTACGGGGGAAGAGCTGCTCCATCCACCCGTGGCCCAAAGTCCTATTTAGAGAGAACGGAGGAAAAAAGTAGGTTACGAACAGCGGAGGCAGACGAGCTGCTGTAAACAGGGCAGCAGCGCTGCACGCTCCCACGGGCTCTCGGCTGCTCGGCCAAGCACGGGGCAGCGCCACGGCCCCGCTTCCCCCGACTGCCGCCTCCAAGGGCCCCCCCCACCCCGTAGCCCCAGAGAGAGCGCAGGGGGTGGGAGCCGATGTCAGGGTGCTGATGGAGCCACGGCAAGCTGCATGCACCCATCTTTCCAGGTACTGGGGGTGGGGGGGTGCCCCAAAAACCCTACACAGCTTTTCTGCAGAGGGAGGGACACGGCCATTTTGTCAGGCTGCACATACCCACCGCATCCAAGGAAGCAGGAGCACAAGTCCATCACGTACGCTTGCCTTTGCGAAATCATTTGCCAGCCCAAAGAAAGCCAAAGGCCAGACACACACCTCGATCCTCACCCTACGTGGGCATCTCGGGTTCACCCCAAACCCTACGAATGAGCCTGACTCAGTGCCGGGGGGGGCAGAGGTCCGAGTTTGGCAAAAGCCACAGGAAGTATTTAAGTGCCACAAGCTGAACCTGAACAACAAAGAGAGAGGGAAGAGGCCATGCCCAGGGCGGGGGTCTCCAACCCCAAGGTCCATGGGGCCAGGAGCACGGACAGGCCTGAAGGCATCTCTGAGATGGAGGAGTTCGAGATGTGCAGATGGGAACGAGCTCCGACAGCAAAAGAGCCAGGCTGGGTTTGACGTGGTTCCTCCATCACTGGTACCATCCTCATGTACGAGGTGTGGAGACACAATCATGTTCTCAAGTTAGTCCAGGAGCAGGAGAAACACCAGAAAAGGGGCTCATGACCACAAACGGCTCAGCATCGCTGAGCCCGGGCACGTAATGTTCATTTGAATCTTAGCAGCCATTACAGACTAGAAATGGAAAACGGGACGCAGGATTTACTCCCGCATCTACCACGGTCTCACCCTGACCGCGGGCAAGGCGGCGAACCTCTCGGAGCCCCCCAGCTTCCCCTGCCTGCCAAGCGGAGCAGGAACATTTCTTCCCTCTCCCGGGAGCATTTCAAGGCTCATTTCATAGACGCTTGCAAAGTGTTTTGCGAGCTCTTAGCTGAATGAATAAAAGAACAAATAAATAGATAGCACATGGCCCTCTTTACCCTATTTCTAAATACGAAGCCATCGCATAGCCTCTGGGCTTATTTATAAAATACAGAGACGTGGAAATGATCAGAGCGCAGTTGTGCCACCTACGCTAGTTGCTGGAAGAGGGAACCACCACGCTCTTGGCTGTCCTGGGAGGCTCAGAAACGGTGTCCCCAGCACACATGCAGAAGGTGAAAGAAAGGAAAACGCTATCTACCCATTCTCCTCAGCACGCACTGATATTTTTCACACCTGGATGATACGAGAGCCACCCACCTCAGGGCTGGCTGGGCCAACACAACCTGCTCGGAGGCAGGAGGACCAGGCGTCCCCCCCGTCCTCGTGCAATGCAGACGTGAGTGACTGCACACCCTGGTGCCCTGCACAGCCCCGCTCCGACGCAGGGCACCAGGGTTTGCCGACCTGGACCGAACCTCAGACCTGCCTCAGGATCGGCAGAGTGGCCAACACAGCAAGATTTAGAGATGAAGAAGGAGGGAGGAAGAGAAAAATATGCCCAATTAGGTAGAGACAAATGGGAGCTTGAAAAATCTGTATTCCCCTGCAAGCAACGGCTTGTGCCCTGCGGCACGAGAGCTGCAGCACTGCAGCCTTCATCCCCTCCAAAACAGTCCTCTCCTCTCAGGCAGGATGGTCCCCAACAGCCCCGTGGCTCCCACCACTGAGCAACGCACCCCTCGCCCTGTCCACCATCGCCCCGGTGAGCCCAGGAGCCTGCCTCTGCCTTGACACACTCATTCTCACACCTACCCACGTGCCCACTCTCCCAGGGCAACCAGCCGATGCGCACGAGCCTTCAGAACGTTCTCGCTGATGGGGCAGCTCTCGGCTCCTGCCTGCGCTGCCCGCTGGAAGAGGCAGGAGGGCTGGGGGCAGAGGGGAGCAAACGGGGTCTCTGCGGAATTGGGGAGGAAAACGCACCCGCTCCCCCTCCTCGCCCCTGCAGTGCTGCTGGGCAGGTCCCGTGGTCGTGTTAAGCAGGTAAAGGTCTAAAAGCTTATTCTCCGCCTGTCTGAACCACCCAGGCTTCGCGGGCTGCAAGTCCCGGGAGAAATAAAAATTCTCGGCATTTTCAGTCTTTCCCCTCTGTGGCCAGTGCAGATGATGTTTTTTCACCTTTGAAATGCTCGCTTCTAAGGGCTGAAGTGAGGGGAAAAAAACATTACGTGAGGGAAAGATCTCGGTTCCTGAAGGCTTTGGAAAACTTCCCCGAGAGTTTGATTTGAGCTGTGGGTAAATGCCAGCGCAGGTCCCCCACTCTCTGAACCAGCGTATCTGCTCCGTGCGTGTCTCGCTGCTGATTTATTCCCAGCGGTATCGGGCACCAGGAGATAAATATGCAAGTTGCAAAGCTGGGGTGTGGATGGGAACATCTCCATCTTCCTAGGTCAGTTTTAATTCATCTTTCAGAGTCAGCCCGGTCTGAGCCGTTCACTTCTGACTCCAACCCAATTCTCTTCAAAGCCCGGATCTGTCTGGGTTCTGGGATTAAAATCTAGGTTTGCAGCAAACAAAACTAAGCATGCTTTATGAGCAGGAGTAACCTTGGGGGAGGGTTTGACTGCAGTTTCAAAGGCTGAGCAAGGTTTCTGTACACAGCACTGACTCAGTTCTGCTCGCTGTCAGCAGTCCCTGCTATCTCCAGGTTGCTGACAACCCGACAATCTCCGATACCGCAGTAAGGAAACAACCTGCAAGCTGCAAAGCCCGTTATCCCATTTTGCGGAGAGAATAATGAGGCGGGAAAAGACAAAGGAACCCAAATATTGTTGAGGAAATAAAGAGACCTGCCCAAGGCCAGCCTGGAAACCCAGGGTCCCTCCACTGTGCGCCGTTCCCCACGGACACGTGGCCTTGGAGCATCCTAGGTTGCCCCCAAGAGCTGACAACCTCCACCGACAAATAGCCCTGAGGCTCCTTCTGCCATATTCAGGCCAAAGCCCCTTTTATCCCACCACGACCGTTCCCAGAACAGCATCCAGCAGTTCCAAAGTGATCTCCCCAGGCTCGACGTGGTCGGTGCGAGACACCACGGTCCCCAGGGAAGGGCATCAGACA
This sequence comes from Grus americana, assembly GCF_028858705.1. NCBI lineage: Eukaryota > Metazoa > Chordata > Aves > Gruiformes > Gruidae > Grus > Grus americana. Next base: position 5,999,410 of record NC_072875.1, read on the forward strand.
GCACGATGAGCTGGAGAGCTCCATCGCTCGCCTGCCCAGCCTGCGTCCCCTAACGCACGCTGTTATTAAAGCCGGCATTCGTCACGTTAAGCGGCTGTTGTAACATAAAGCAACACTGTCAAGAAAAACATGAGCGTTGCGGATGGGCGGCATTTTCTTCCTAACTGCTTTATTTTTATTTATTTGTGGGTTTGGTTTTTTTCCCCTCCCATCTCCTTCACCCTTTAAAACTATCCCTGCTATTGCGGCTGGCTCCGCAAGCCACCATCCTGATAAGCAGCCGCTTGCTCACTTCTCCCGGACCTCGCAGGCTCTCCTATTCATTGTTGTTTCTCCGTCGCTACAAATTGGCACTTCTAAAGAGATTTCCAGGCCAAGCATTAACCCCCTCCGGAGCCCAGCCACATAAACACACGCGTTATTTGTCAAACGAGAGGAAGGCCAGTCAAGCTGTAGGGAAATTTTAAGTGACTTGTCTGAAACAGCACGGAGGAGCGAAGGCGGAGGAGCCGCGGCAGACATCCCTAACTGCTACAGGACCTTCTCTCTTCCTTCCAGCCCTGTCTGCAGCCGAAACCCTGAAATCCTCCGTCTGCCCCATAAATCAGCAAGCGCAAAGCTCCCTTTCGGAGCCAGGAATAGGACCCAGGAGTCCTGACATCACACGGCCATATTTAAGCACAAAATAAGGTTTCCTCTCGTTGCAAATTCCAGTCCAAACTCCTTTTAGAAAAAGGTTTATAGAGGTTTTATTTATTGTCAACTCCCGGATGATAAAATGAGGCCGCTACAAGTCCTATTTATTTCCCACCCTCACAGGAATCGGAGGGGCTGAGATGTGAAACAAATGAAGGGCTCCAGCGCTGACCCTGGGCTCGTGCCGGTTTGCAGACCGCTGGGTGATTATTTTATAATAGCTGATAGCATCTGTGATTTAATGCAGCTGTTAGAAATTAGCAAGGACTCCATCGAAAGCGTCCCAGTCACTCACGATAACAGGCTAATAAATCATTCCCCCAGTGCTCTGTGGCATTTATGGTTCTATTTTAGAGATGCAAAGCATAGATCCGGCTGCTCTCCTGGACTTATTTTTATTTATACTTTTAATAATGCAATTAAATAAATAAATTTAGGATGTTGTGACTCTGTTGCCAAAAACAGCGCCGATGAGAACTTCCCCTGCATGACTTCCCTTCGTTATTTTTCTCCCCACTAGCCAATTAAAGGGAAAACAAATGGCTCCAAGGCTCCTCCAAGATATTGCTTCCAACGCATGGGGTGAAAATCTCGCACCACTGAAATCCGAGGGAGGCAGAAAGCGGCGGGGGGGGGGGGAGAGAGAGGGGAAAGCTGGGGTGGCTTTCACTCTCCTCTCCATCCAAATTGCCTCCCACCTCACCACAATCCTGAATATCTGGATGCTACGTTTCACGGAGGCATACGCGAACGCACTCACAGTTGCCTGATCTTCAATTAGCCACCAAACCCAGCTTTATTAATTGCTCATGAGCTCCCAAACCTTCCTTCTCCCTTGCTGGCGCCTTGCAGCACGAGAGAAGCGCCACGCTTTGCAGCGTCCCAAATAGCTCCCCAAACCTCACGAGAGGTGCACCGAGGAGCAACGCACCCCTCGCCCTGTCCGCCATCGCCCCGGTGAGCCCAGGAGCCTGCCTCTGCCTTGACACACTCATTCTCACACCTACCCACGTGCCCGCTCTCCCAGGGCAACCAGCCAACGCGCACGAGCCTTCAGAACGTTCTCGCTGATGGGGCAGCTCTCGGCTCCTGCCTGCGCTGCCCGCTGGAAGAGGCAGGAGGGCTGGGGGCAGAGGGGAGCAAACGGGGTCTCTGCGGAATTGGGGAGGAAAACGCACCCGCTCCCCATCATGCCAGGGAGAGGTCATGCTGCACCTCTCCTGCTTTTCTCCTCGAAATGAACTCCCCGCACCCGGCACGTCCCGGAATACAATGCGCCACGGACTGGCAGCTTCAGGGTCACAGCTGATTTCCAAGGGCTGTTCTGCAAGGTCTCCCCGGGCTGCCTTTGCACGCCAACGGGGAGAAGCCGGACGCACCCAGCTCAGCCGCTTCAAAGCAAGAGAGGCAAAGACTGGGGAGCAGAGTTGGGACTGGAGCCGTCTTGATTTACCCGCAAGAGAGGTTCATGTTGGGTTACGTTTTGAGCTTTTGTGAAGTTCCCGTTCTTTTTTTTTAAATCTCCTTAAAATGAGCCTTCTCCTGTAATCTCGCACACGGCCGGTTTGCGTTCTCGCAGGGAGCCTGACAAACGCAGACATCCTTGGATGCCTTTCAAGGTCAGCTTCACCTCTGGGGGCTTTCCAGCACTTGGAGACCTGACCCATCCTGAGTTCACTGTGGAGCCCACCTGCACCCTGGATGAAGGTGGGGAGCAAGCACCCCGGTGTCTCACCTCAACATTACCAACCTCCTTGCTCGCCTGCATCGCAACCCACCAAAATAAAATAAATTGGGAAAAAAAAAAAAAAAAAAAGGACTACTGCTTTTCCTTCATCTAAGAATATTAGAATATTTTGGGTTAATAAGGAGAAGGAACCAATTTATTTCTCAGCCACACACTAAAATCTGGCGGTAGTGAGTTTAGAGTAAGCCAACACCCAATAAAGCCTGCACAGACTTCACTGGAGCTGAATCAGATCTCTGCTGGGTCCATTTAAAATGCTCTAAGCATTTTCATCATATCCTTACTTTTAAGTAGAGTTACAGTCAGAAAAATTACTCTGCATACGCGACCCCAGAGGTTTCATATTTCTTCTCCTGCGGTGACAGTTCCCAACCAGATCTGCTTAATTTACAAGTTGGGAGATAGGGTTGCTTTCCCCCCGCCCTCCTCCCTTAAAACTGCCAGCCCTGCAAATTCCTCCGGAATGGAAATACTCGCCTCTCCTCGCCGGCTCTGCCACCTCAGCGCAGGATATACGGCCCTGGGCACGGCTCCTGAGACACGAGTCGATGGGAGAGGGAAACCCGGCTGGCTCCCCATCCCGGAGCCGCAGCGGTGGCTCGCCGGAGGTGAAACGCTGGGTGCTCTCGCCTACCGCACGCAACACAAGCGGGAAGGATGTGAGGATCCCCAGTGATAAGGCGGAGATCGCACGTAAAGCACCAGCAGAAAGCCACCGTGCCTAGCCATGAGGGGTTTTTTTTTTTAATTATAGAAACTGATTTTTTGCAATTATCATTTAATATAATGGAATCTATCATTAAAGCAATGAGTTCAACTGCTCTGATCTTTTCCCATTTAAACAAAGATGGATGGAGAAGGCTCTGGGAATTGGCACCACCCACCAGATCGGCATCTCTAACTCGGGAGCGCGAATGCAGTCGGGTCAGCCAGGAGAGAGAGCTGCCACCAGCACATTCACAGCTCCCCACGGAGTGAAAACAAACCGAGCTTCTCCCTGGTGCCCCAAGCACGGAGATGCTAGGTGTGCCGAGGAGGAAAGGGCACAGAGCACGCAGCTTGGGACCTCAGAGCACCTTTGCTTCGCTCTCCCAAGAAGTTTTTTAGGTGCATACATCTCCCGTGGATGGAGGAGTCGCAAGTCCAACAGCCCATCCGAGATCTTTCCTGTCTTTCCCGGCGCTGCCGGCAGCCTGCTGCCATCCTCCACCATCCTCAGGGTAAAGCACAGTCCCTGGCCCGACACTGAACCTCTCCAGATGTCTCTCCTGGCCAGCAAAGAAGTGCTTCGATGACTGCAAAACCCCGTTCACGCCTTCTTAAAAGAGTCAAGTCTAGCCAGGTATTCCCATGGGTACAGCCAGGTCTAATCCTGCACCCGAGATCCAAGGCAAAAGTCCCATTGCCCTCTGCAGAAGCCACTCGGCACCAATTATTCCTTTCCTTACCCCAAATCCTCCTCTCAGCATGCAAGAAACCAAAAAAGCCCTGATCTCAAAAGAAAGCAGAGGGCTTCAGTAAGTACTTTTAGCAATTTTTTAATAATAAAAATTCTAATTAAATTTTTACATATTTAAATACATTTGCCATGTATTTTCATTAATAACATACTCTGCCGTCTTTAATTTGATAATCTCCTCCTCACTGAGCAAATAACCTCCCCCAAATACTCCAGCATATCCGGCATGCCAGCGGCACGGAGAGCTGAACGACTCTCCCGAGGCCACGCTGCACATGGGTGGCAGTGGTCCACAGTCCTCTGCTGGGATCGATACGAGAGGGAATGGGAAACGCAACCAGAGGGCAACCTGGAAACGGGTCTTCGTGGAAGACCCAGGAACCCACATTACACCAAGCCAGTGGGGATGCGGGAACATTTTCCTTGCTTAGGATGACTGCAGATAACGGAGGTGAAGAAGCAGGAGGACAACAGGCAGCTCTCAGGAAACATCCTACTTTCAAGACCATGGGCATGCTGAAGACAAGCCACTCAATTTTCAATGCCTTAAGGATCCGCTGAGCTTCAGCTCTTCTCATTAATGTGGAAGACGAAAGTGGGAAACAAGAAATGACCCCAGATATGCCTTAATCCGTTCTGGCTCCTGCGATACCATCTCTGGAGGGCAAAACAACTGTCTCTGAAGACTAATTCAAGCTACTGGTTGATCACTGCCTGGAGCAGACTGGTGTTTAGTAGCTGGGCACAGCTCTTGCGCAGTTTTGTATTTATTTTATTAATATTATTATTATTATTTTTAACCGTTGAATCATTTTATTAATATTAATAAACCCGCAGAAAGTGCTAATTTCCTCCATCATTCTCCTAATTACCTCTATTGAATTGTGAGGATCATCTGCATGAATAATGACTCCCCGTGCATTTGCTTCGCTGTTCCGCCTCTGTTCAGCGAAGAAATCGGCAAGAGCTGGATGCTGCACCCGCAGATGGGAGGGAAGGATCTTCCCAACCACCACCAGGTGCCTCCGACGTTGAGAAAGAGAACTAACGGACTCTCCACCAGCCTCAAGAGCCTGGCAGGGGTCACGGGATTGATTCTGCATGAATACAAGGGACGGGACAGGGCTGCTAAGGGGAAGGGGACTGCTTTCATGATGCTTCTCAGTGCACAAAGCCTCTCTCTGCTCCTCTGGAGCTCCAACACCCTCACAAGTGCTTTGCAAACAAAGATTGCAAGGGCAGCCTGTTGCACAGCATCCAGACCTCCCGGCCACCCCAGAGTCAACGGCAGTTTTGCTGCAAGTTTTGGCCGAGCTAGCATCTCCCCCTGGATTCTGGTCTCGAGAGCAAGGAGCTAGCAGAGATAAGAGGTATCTCCCTTAGCCACACACTGCCTGGGACCAGAAGGTCCTAGATCGAGTGGAGGAGTTTATGCCACAGTGACAGCTACTCCCAAAGCAGGGCGTGCAAGACAGCCTTCCCAGGAAAGACCGAGAACGGAGAGGCCTTTTACTTATTTCTCTGTTTTGTTGCTGATCCCAAGATGTTTTTCCTTCCCAGGTCATCTATAAGGTGCTGAAACCAGGTCAGGAATGCTTTCCAGCTCCGGAAATACACCAAGCGCTGGTGTTTAGCACAAAACCGAGGAAGACCCATCAATGTCACCTCCTCGGCTCCTTCACATGGGAGTCCCCGCTGCGCTGGCTCTGCAAGGCAAGCCAGGAGGAAAAGGGACACCAGCACGTCTCCACAGCGTGTGACTCCAGCACGGCCTGGCAGTAACAGCTGCACAACACCCTCTGGCTTGCTAGGGGACCATAAAGTCTTAAAAGATGTATGATGTTCTTGGATGGGATCCATTCCCCTGCAGCTACCGCACGCCAACGGGCTTGCACAAATGCAGAGGTCTGCCAGCACGTGGCAGTCTGATGCTGAGTCTCGGTGATGGATGCTTTGCAGGACCTGGCATCGTCTGCTATCAGTGCTGACCGCTACAGGACATCTGCCTAGGGAGAAAATTTGAAGCACGAAGGAGATCTCCATAACCATCACTGTTCTTATCACGGAAAAGCAGCTCGGACCAGCCGCTTGCTCAGGCAGAGGGAAGGGACGGGACCGCTTCTGACTCCCCCACCCCATTTCACTTGCCGTGAGCACGCTCCACTTTACGTGACATCCAGACTCGCCGCCCTTCACCCACAGCCCTAAGCTGCAAGGTGGCCAGAGGCTGCCATTCTGCCTCCAGAAAGTCTTCTTCTGGCAAGGGGACAGCACACACATCGGCGTTTCCCTTCACTGGCAGCAGCGGTAGGTTAGCGATGCTCTCGCTTCGCAGGAGAGGCTGCCCGGATCGTATTTGTATTCATTTTCATGAACTCCCCATAAAAGTCACTAATAGAACACAATCTGCTAATTAAATTTCACTCAGGAAGGCATTTTCACCTTAGATTAGCAGTGTCCTTGCACATTTTTTGCTACTAATGTACTAATAACGTCTTATTTATCTTATAAATGAATTCCGTTAGACTTATCATTAAATTTGAGATATTAACGCGCCCAAATGAACCCAACGTGAAAGTGGGGCGAATAATTCCAAAGGGATGGAAACGACGAGTTCATTTTCCTTCTTTTTTACTGCTAGGAAAGAAAGGCAGCGGACTGACAGCTCAGGGGAGCAATGTCCTGCCTTTAACTGCTGCAGCGGTGCAAGCGAGGGCAAGGAGCCCTCACCAGCCCCCAGGTCTCGCTGCCAGGGATGCGCTGCCCGAGCAAAGAGCACGCACAGATTCTGCAACCCCAGGTCTTCTTCGCGTCTCTGTTAAGTGGTTTTCACGCCACAAAGCACACAGGAGAGGACTGAGACGCGTTTCGCCCCGTCTTTGCTCATCCCGTCGGGGCCGTACCTATCGACCTGCACCAAAACTCGGGGCTCCCGGATTCCCAAGGACGTGCGCTCCTCCCAGAGATGCCCCATCTGGGTGTGCAAATAGGCTGGAGAGGCCAGCTGCCACCCCGGCTTCCCAAACCGGGGCCTGGATTTAAAATATTTGTCAAAGGGAGGGAGGAGGTGGGGGAGAGGCGTTCTTGATCATGAATCTTGGCAGGATGCAGCTGCTGTCTGTGCTTCCCCGCGACTGGCTAGAAGATGGATAACGGAGAGGAGGCCAAGCTGCAACGTTTAAATCCAGATCTGCTTTCGCACGCTGCTGAAAATCCTCCCCTTCTAGAGCTGTATTTTCTGACTGCGCGTCCTCAAACCTTCCTTGGACCCAGCTCCGCGGGAGATGCGTCACCGCCCTCCTGAAAAATCACGTAAGGGCCTGATGCCAACCGCCGACAACTCAGCATGCACCAAGCTGCGCCTCAAAGAAGGGGATACGGTTTTGTATCCGGCTTTTCCTTCTGCTGAGGCTTTTTTGTCCCAAATCAGGGTTTAGTCTTTACACAGACTGGATCGAATCCTGCCCTGGCTGAGCAAAACAAGAGCAGTGACTGCTTCCTCCTCGGTACCTCCATACATGGCCCTACGGTGCTTAATAGCCAACTTCGCTGAAGAAAACAACATCCGACCTCCGCTATTCCGACAGCGGCATTTTCTCCCTCTTTCTGAAGATCCAGTGCTTTCCCACTCGTAATTGGATGAGGCAACATTGACATCCAGTGGCCGATTAGATTAATCGCAGCGGAGACGGAGTGTTTTCTCCGGGGAGGGAGCAAGGGCTGGCAGCGCAGTTTGAGACGCCAGCATCCCACCGCTGTCCCTCCTCTGCATCTCCCCGCCAGGGCCACCACCACCAACCAGTGGAAACCGCTTTTTCAGGGGTTCGCTATTCCCAAATCTTCCTCCATGCTGGAAGATACTACGGCTCCACCGGCATAAATCAGCATCTCTGCTCCACCCGGAGATGCAGTAATTTATACGCCAGTTGGCACCCTCATTTTATGTCTGAGTCTTCTGGGAAGCCCAAACACTCTGCAGGGTCCAAGCCAGCACGCAGAGGCTGCACAGGAGCTGCCCCGCTGTACTTTACCCCCCAGCACAGGCTCTGAGGCCGTTATAAACCCGACAGGCACCAGCCATGGCTACTCGTCCATCACTCCTTCTTGGAGCCATCGTGGCCATGGTCATCACACGCACGCTTCTTGCAGGACACCCGCTGCCCCAGCAACAGCCCTCAAAATGCTTTCCAGATGCAAGCTGCAGCTGGACAGCTGTGAAGTCTGGGGGAATTCCTGTATTCCCTGCTTACAGACAAGGAAACTGAGGCACGAGGAAAGGAGGAAGACCGCGGCGGAAGGGGGAAGGCCGTAAACCATGCCGTCAAAGCCCGCGTGCAGACCGTTTTGCCAACTCCAGCCCAATTTGCATGCCTGCAGGGGCGGTTAGATGTTGTTCCCTCCCCAGACAGCTGTTAAAAAAAGAGGCTCCCCCTCCTCAAATCTGCTTTAAAGGTTCTCCAGTTTCTGTGGGGCTTCAATTTTATTTTAAAAAATACTAAGGCAGATTACATGCTACGCAATTAAATATTGATTGGGTATTCTCCCCAAGTATGTTTCCCCTCCATCTCTCCGCCTCCACCGGGAGATGTCAAGTTCTGTTTCCTAAGCTGTCCCCATCCAGTGATTACGTTCATTAGGACACCAGCCTTGTGGTTAAAAGTACTTTCTTTGCCGCTGTACGTTTAATTAGACAACTCTTTCCTAGAAATTATTTATAGCCAAGCTTGGGAGCTATTGTTAGTCCGAATGTAAATAAGATTCAAAAGGGAAATCCCAGGGCACCCCTGTGGCTGGTGAGCCGCTCACTTCAATCCATTAGCACTGGTCCCAGCGCCCCTGCTCAGCACAGGCTTCCAGGGGCTTTATGGCTGCAACTTGTGCTATTTAACAAAATAATAAAGCAAGCCAGGCTAGGCACGGGTTTCCAATTCGACTTTTGATGCCCAAGGAGTACTTTCCCTCCCATCGGCGCGGGGAGCTGGGAAACCTCCCAGCTTGCAGAAAGAAAGGGATGCGGCTGGAGGAGGGCGGCAGACCGCCTTCGCGTTCGGTAGGAAAAATATCAACTTTAATTACAGCAATACACAGCTTTGAAAAACCATCTGAGAACACCTGAGCAGGGTTACGTGTTTGTTTAAAGAGTCTGGGTTTGGAAATGCGCCTAGGAAGGACACAGACTGAGCCCGGCAGTCTCAAAGCCCTTTGCAGCGAGTCCGTGACAAGCTACAGCACCGTAGCTTCTGGAGGAAAAGCAAGCGCACCGCTCTGATCCTCACCGAAACCACCAGACCAGCACACAAACACAACCGCCGCCGCCAGGCGAGATGTCCATCCAAGCCCCAGCCCTGCTCCCGAGCCCCTTTTGCAAGCAGTGCGGTCGAAAGACCAAATATCTCTGTTTTTAACCCGAATGAAGTACTAGGCTGGACGGGCACGCCCTTCCCGCCGCCCTGCAAGAGCTTTATCGTTGAATCACAGAATATCCTGAGTTGGAAGGGACCCATAAGGATGCTGGAGCATTTGCCAACCACCGCATCCAACGCTCAGCAACGGGGCGAGCAAGTCTGGATGCTTCCCCCTCCTGCCAGCCCAGCACTCGCAAACCAACCGTGCATCATCTGACGGATGATTCACGGGGTTAATCTTGCATTTTCACACCTTCGGTTGATCCTCCTGGCATTTGAGGGAGGGGAAAAAAAACGCGCTCAAGCGGCGTTATTTAGCAGAACAGCACTCAGCGGCTCGGAAATAGCTGCTCCACGCCGGGAGCAGCAGCAAGGCCACGCACGGGAAGCACCCGATAATGCAAGAAAAACGGTAAATCATCTAAAATCTACAAATAGCGAGGAACAGCGGGCTGGAGGTCACCGCACCGCGCGTGCCCGCTGCAGGCACCGCGCAAGCCGGCCGCATCCATGTGCCACGCGGCTCTGCAGGGACCGGCAGCAAATGCAAAATGAAACGCCAAAAGCTCGTCTGCTAGTTTTGATTTCGGCTGCCACCGTGCCAGGCGGGGCCGAGCTCCCCGGTGCTGCGAAGCCGCCGGCGGGAGTTGTCCCAGCCCTGATGGTGACAGTGCCAGCAAGCCTGCCATCACCGCTGCCAAGCCCAGGCAGAAGCCATCACCGTTCTGGAGGGTAAGACCATGGGGAGGTCTATTATTTTAAACATATAATTGATTCTAATTCATCACTTATCACACGGTGACAGATTTTTATATAGTTTATTATCTCAGTCGCAGCACGGGGGCCCGGGGGGGGCTGGCTCCTATTGTTCGACGTTTCCTGCTCCTGCCTCATCTCTAGCTGCTCCCGTTATCTGCCTGATTAAGTTCGGGATTCTGGTATCTCAGGGTCCCCAGGTAACTGTCAGCGCTCCTATCCTCCCCTTGCAGGATTAAAGCAGCCTTTATGCACATCTCCTCCTTGACCCACCTGTCGCACGCGGTCTCGGTGCTTAGCTGACGATTTGGGGACCGCAGCGATGGCCATCGCTCCCCCCGCTCCCGGATGCTCGGCAGCAACACCGGGGATGTCCCCGGGGACCGGGGTACCACGGCACCAAGCCCTTTGGACCTCGCAGGATGCAAACCTGAACCCTGTTGCCTCCAGCCCTCCGCGGTGGCATCAATCCCCTCCCGGCACCTCCGACAGGAAATCGCAAAAGCAGCAAAAGAAGGAAAGTACCCCAAAGTGTCCGGTACAGCACAGGGAGGTGCAAACACAATTCAGCCTGGAGAGCCCCGCTCCTCCTCCCCAGTGTCTCCCCTCGCACCGGAGCAGTACGGGACTGTAGGTAAAACGGGTCGATTGGGAGAATTTCCATTTCACGAGGCGCTTTCAGCTTCTCCACGCTTTGTTTTTGTTCGGTTTCAGAATGAAAAAATACAAAAGCGCCCGCACGCTTTCTTCCGAGGAGCTCAGCAACTCCGAAAATGCCAGAAACTAGAATTTTGACGCTTTAAAGAGTCACTTTGCAATTTCAGTATTTCGTTTCAGCATTTTAGATTATTTTGAATTATTTCTACAACATTTCACGATGCTAAATGCAACGCTGAGCATCACACGGCACAGCTACAAGGATGTCATTATGTGACATAACATAATGATTGAAACATTTTACAATTTGATCCTATTTTAAAATCATTAAGAGCTGCTGCTGCTTTGTTCTGATTGAAACATCTTGGGGTTTTTTCTTAGATCAAAGCGTGTCTTGTTCAAAATGTAAGGAAACAGTTTGACATTGTTCAAAAATGGCGTCAAAACCAGTTTTTACAACACAAACAGCAGAGACTTTCATCTCGATGTCAAACTGCTTCGTTACAACAACAAACACGAAGCACTTTTATCTAAAAACTAGGATGTTTTAGTTGACTTTAAGTAGCAGCTGCCCTTAATTATTTTAAAAGCAAAAGGAAACATCGCAGGGATTAATCCGCTTCGGCGCCGGTGCCGTGTCATAGAAACGCATGAATAATAAAAAGAAACCTCCAAACGCAGTCAAATTCAAGTAAAACTTTACAACAGGGAAATTCTTTGCGATTTTTCTGCCAAGGAGCCCGGTGCGAGGGAGGTCTATGCCGCTACACCGCGCAGCGCGGATGCCGGCACCGATGCCTGGGCACTGCAAACCCTTCATCCGCCATCGCCAGCCCAATAACTAATTACAGATCAGGTCTGGCTTAAAAACCAACAGCCTCGACCCGAACAGCCACTCTTCCCCTGGCAAACACAGCCGGGAGGCTCGGGAAGGGCTTTTGGCTTGGGGGAAATGAAAAGCTTACTTTTGGCTTAGTCTCGATCTAGTCCCAGGCAACGGCATCCCTGATGTTTCGCTGCCGCGAAACGGCAGCGAGGGATGTTCTGTCCAGCCAGGAATGAGTAGCATCACCTAGATAGACCTTGACAGGCTTATATTTCATAAGAAATACCGGCAAAATTTGATTTAAGCCCAGCTTGGCAAGCTGTGGTTAGGATGACTGCTCTCTGGACTAAAGTACCCTAGCACTCTCCTATTTTGAGGGTAAAAGGGCCACAAGAGGTATTTTCTCTGGCTTTCTGTCCAGAGGGGACAGCCGATTCCAGCACCGAGACGTGACACCAGTTCTCTAGATTTGGGACCATCACGTGTTTTTTCACACAGAACCTAGCACCAAGGGAGCCGAATCGGTCGACTCCTTCAAACTGTATGAAGTAAAGGAAACTGGAGGAAGTAAAGGAAACTGGAGGAAGTAAAGGAAACTGGAGGAAGTAAACGGATAGCAACAATAACTATACATATGACTTAGACTAAACAAAACGCTATGTTCCAGACGCGCATGCTGGCATGTACAGGCGGAGAGCGGACGCTGCAATCCGCCTAGGCTGCATCAGTGTTGATTCAGATGGGATCAGCAAGACCCGGACGGGACCACTCTGAAACGGAGCAAGCTAAAAGCGCTGCCTGACCACATGAATTCCCATTAGCAGCACCGGCTTGGGGGAACACGACTTTTTCCCATCCTTTGGGTGCCCACTTGCAGCAGCAGGGTCCCGACACCGTTTGGGCTCGCCTGGCATGATGCTGGTGTTCCCCCGAGCCCTGCATCCACGCCTCATCCTCGGAAACCAAACCCCCCCCTCTCTTACAAGCGCAGGAGAGGCCCTTGAGGTGCTATCGGCTGCTCCCCGAGCAGCTGAATATCCCTGAGGTGGGCTGGGCTCTTGGATGCAAAAGGAGAACACTTTTTTTTCCCCACCAGCTATTGCCTTTGCTGCTGACATTTTGCTCGGTGCATGATGAGCTTCCTCCCCCACTTCCCCTAGGAATGACACCGCTGTTATCTCCGCTGCATCTAAAGCACACACAGACTCAGTTTAGGGACAGTTAATTTCCAATTCTTTCCAGATGGGTTGGAATAATATCCCCAGGTGGTAAATACATTATTAAGAAGGCAGTTTGGTGTGAAATTGGCTATTAAAATATAGATAAAGTTTAATATATTGAGCTCCTTGTCAGAAAAATCACTTTAGAGGGAGCTTATTATTTGTTTGATATTAAAAGAGTCACAGCTCTGCTCCAAGTGACAAATGGGGAGGGGGGAGGAAATGCCACCAGTAATGAACAAAAGCTTTTTAACATTTAAATTTAGGTTTCCGCTCAATGCCCCATGCTGTTCTGGGCATGCCCACCCAGCAGATCCATCCGCCTCTCCTCAAACGCCAGCGGCCAGAGATGCCGGCATCCCGCACCCATCCCAAACCCTGGTCACGATGCCATGGTGGAGGAACGCACTTTTTCTTCCCCTTTGGGGGAATTTCAAAGCGAGCAGCCTCCCCTCTCCGCTCCCTGTTTCCTTACCCTCTGGAGAATTTAGGAGCAGAAAACAAAAAGGAATAATTTAGAGGAAAACCCAACTTTTTAACCTCCCCAGCGGTATCGCAAACCCCAAGGGGCAGCGAGGGATGCTCTAACTGCACGCCAAGGGCAAGCCTCCCATCTCGCTGGACCTCCCTCCCACCGCTACGGTTCAAAAAGTAAAAAAGTTTTACAGCAAACCCAGAGTAACGCTTTGGGATCCGCTTCCCACACCACCGGCACGTGCGGAGCAGCAGCATCCCCACGTGGGTGGGATCCACACGGGATAATTAAGCAAAACAACACCGGTCCGGTATGGAATAACGAGAAGGTGAGAGAACAAGCCGCATCCTCCCGTTGCTCCGTGCAGGGCTCACGTTAGGTCTCCTATTACTAAGACTTCATTAGTTTTACAAAATATACTACAGAACATTTACTAGCGGGCTATGAAGAATCATAAATAATTAAAATTAAATTACACTTGTCAAGGAAATGAACGAACCTCTTCTCCGCGATGCATTATCCTCCCGCACTTATTTATTTATTTTTAAATCGCTTGCTTACGAACTTCGCAGGTTTTTAGAGAGAAGGGTTAGAACAATATGCTCTTCGGACCAAAAAAAAAAAAATAAAAATACCACCCACCTGATTTTTACCCCACTTAGCCACAAAGCAGAAGAAATTACAATTTAAATCAATGGTGCTGCGGCGCATGTGCCCATATTTGAAATCAACAGTGGTGTTAAAAGCATTATTAATCAGCATTATTATTATCTGGCAATTAGCAAACTTCAATAATTGGCACTTATTAGATCTTCCACTTGATGAGAATTTACTGTCAGAAGCCTTTGAGGGGAGGCACAATAACAGTGGAAAACATCTTTACTAATTAATTAAGCCTCCCAACAGCCCCAGAACCCTTATGAAAATTAAAAAAAAATAAAAAATAAAAAAGGCAGATTGTTACTGCCGGAGTTTGTGTTAAGGCTCCTTACCCCCAAATTAACCGACTGCTCTGGGCTAACATACAGCACCTTCGTACCACCGCTCCGTGCAGAAACTGGGCTCTGCACCTATGTCCTTGGGCCTGTTATTTGTACCTATTTATTCCTTTTTTTTTCCTCCAAAAAGTCCCTTCCATAAGTGAACACCCCCCCCCCGGGGTGCGTGCATCCCCCCGGGGACCGAAGGAGCGGAGGCATGCGATCGCCTTTTATCTCCCATTTCTGTTCTCTCTTTCGATTCTAATGGTTTTGGGGGGTTTGATGGTTTATTAACCGTCCTGCTCTGTTCGAGGCAGCTAGAGGCCTCCTGTCATTCGGGATTGACAGCAGAAGAGCGGGGAGCAAGGAGGAGGAGGAGTGGGCAGAGCCGCAGGCAGGGCTCCGCAAACCAACTCCGCCGAGCTTGGACCGGTGCCTCAGTTTTAGCCCTTTGCCACGCCAATCACCCCGCTTTGAAGCTTCATTAATATCTGTAAGGGGATTGGACGTTTCTGGGCTGAAAGGTGGGATAGGAGTGCATGGTATTAATTAGTTAATCAATAGTTAATTCCTTCAACATTTGCAAAACCAAAAAAAAAAAAAAAACCCAAAAAATCCCTGAAAAACAACACGGGTTACCCGGGAAGGTTTACACCCACAGATTTACACTCCCAGGGTTGCACATGCTGGTCCTGGCACTTCATTACGCAGAAGTTGCTTTTATTTAGGGGCTTTTTTTTTTGCCTTTCCCCTACAACACAAGGAAATAGCCCAGCAAAGCATGCAAGAAGCGCCTTTAGCAATCCCACTCTTCATCCCAACATCAGAGAAGATGGCAAACACGGGCAGGCAGCGTGGTGTGGACGTGCAAGGGGAGAGCCAACCACCCTGCACGCTGTCCCTTGGAGAAAGGAGGCATACGAGCAGCAGTAGTTAAATCTATTTAACTTGCACGCTGCAGTGAGGACGGCAGGGAGACCCCAGGGAGCACCGAAACCCCGCAAAGAGCCTGGCACCGGGGCTAGGAGAAGCTGGTGGCGACGGCGTGCTGGGGTTCGCCACCCTTTTCCATCCAAAGGATGCTGGAAGAGGGGAGAGAGAACCCGATCTGCAATCCCATGCCCTGACCACCGGCCCATACGCCTTTGGTAGAAGAACCGGGTCTCATCTGCAGTCTCCTCCACGCCACGCTGATTAGCCAAGCGCCAGCCCCGAGCTGCAGCTGCTCCTCCAAAGAAAACTCCCACCCCTCCATGCCATCTCCTCCTCGTTTCCCTTCCCTGGCAGCCAGACGCGTGCAATTATCCGCCGAGCCCGGCTCCCCGGCCCTCCCGGCGCCTCCACCCCCCCCCCCCCCCCCCCCCGTGCTCCCCGTGCCGGAGAAGTTTGCAGCGAGTGCGGCGAGTGCCTCGGCTAGTGGAGGAGGAGGATCAAGGTTGCCGATGCTCCTTTCAAAGGAGACCTAGAGAGGTTTGGAGGAGAGGCGGAGCTGCCTGCAGGCTTCCCCAGAACATCTTATTAGAGTCACTTTCACACATCAGTTGAAAGCCACCTGACAATGTCCTTTCTTTAACAAAGCAAATATTGTATAAATTAATAGCCCTTCAGGGAAAGACAGAGGCAAGCGCTTCCCATCGCAGCCCCAACGGCCACTTTCCGCAACCTGCTCTTGCAGCCGACCAAGAGCAAACTGCTGGCAGGCTGGGGAGGTGACGCGAGGACAAACCCTCCGCCTTCGGCATGACACACAGAGGTCCCTGGACACCAGATGCACCCCAAAACCTCAATGTAGGAGGCTGCAGAAAGCAAAACAAGTGTTCAATCCTGATTACTCTCCACCACCGCGTTCCTGAGGCAAGCCCAAGGATCTCTCTTACATCGCCATCAATATTTCAGCACGCACGTTTGTTATTCATGAAGGTAAAACGACGCTTCCGCGAAAGCCATCGAGTGTGCGGCTCTCCTACGTGCAAATTTGAGGGCTGCTCCCAGTTGCAGCAAGTCGCAGGTGCAGAAGGCCTGCGGAGAGGAGATAGGCTGTGGTCTTTGTTCAAAAAGACCAGGAGACACCTCAATTTGAAAGGGATGGGAAGCGCTACCCAAGCTGGCTGTCTGCGCCTGCCACTCATTCCCCTCGTGTCTGGCCCCCTGGGTGCGGCGGTGAGGATGCTGGGCTGGGATGCCAGGAGTAGTTTGGTTTCTACCCTTCCAGTCTGATCTGTGTTAGGAAGGAGCTTGAAATCCTCGTAAAGAGGCCCTTGCCTGGCTCTGCACAGACTTTTGGCGGTGGGGCCGCTGACCAGGCAGTGCCTTGGCTTTGCTGCACCAACCCAACCCGCCTCGTCCCTGCAGGACCCCTAAGAAACACATCCCGCTGCTGTCCCCAGCTCCTTAGTACGAAGAAAAGAGGCTGGCAACAGCTTGCTTCTTTGTCCAAACCACCACCAAGAGGTCTGAGAGCAGATGGAGCTCCCTACAGCCCTGCCAGCCACGTTTTAACTGCCTAAACATCCCAGAGGTGCAACCCTTGGGGGCTCCGCACAGCGCTCCTAAAAATATTCACGGGGCTGGCGCTTGTTTCTCTCCCTTCCCTTCCCTCGCTTTGCTGCCTATTCCCTTTTATCATGTTTAAAAGCCCCCGAGCTCCCTCCTCCATCCATCCCCAAAAAGCAGCTCCCTCTGCGAGTACCCTCACCAGAGCCCTGCAGTTGATTTAACCTCCGTTATCTCCACGATTAGCCCCGCCACGGAGCAGATAGTTGCCTCTTATCAACCCATTAAAGAGCCAAAGAATGCTGTTACCAGTTTTTTATCTGCAAAACGCACACAAAGCCCCGCTGATTATTCTATTAATTTGTTAATGAACCTGTCTTGCCAGACAGACTCTCAGCGCCTTTGCAAAGTAGGGGTAGGGAATTTTAATCTTCCTAGGGGTTCAGACCCTGGGCTCACAAGGTTTTTTGGCTCCAAACTTCTGTAGGATCTGAAAGAAAAACTTCACCTCCATTAGGAGCTGCCAAACACATCTGCAAGCATTTCAGAAGCTGCTCCAGCACGGTGCAGGTGCTAAATACGGACAGGGAGCAGCCCCGAAAACATGGTGCAGGGCATGGCTTGCTGCAGGAGTCCCTTGCACAAGCAGCAGCAGGTCCATAGCTCTGCAGCCACCCACTGCATCGCTGAGTCGAACAACCCCGAGCGGTTTGAGATGATGTTGAGTACCAGCACCTTGAGCCCTATTGGCCAGGCTTCCAGGAGTGCCAAGCACCCAAACCAACTCAAACCCCTAAGTTACCCAGTCAAAAGTGCCAGAGAGAGCCCGCGCTGCCAGTACCGTGGGTGCTGGGTCCAGCTCAGGCTGGATATACTCCTGCAGGTCCTGCTTCTAATGAGGTGGGACCCAACGGCACGAAGGGAACAAAGTCAAAGAGGCTGCCTTAGACCTGACAAGGCAAGTCTCTCCCTGCCAAGGTCAGCTTAAAATCTTCTGATTAACTCAGAAATAATGAGATATTAAAAATAATAAATTTGAGGTTGCGTTCGTCAACCCTCTGAGCTGCTGAGATTTGCAAGTGCACGATCTCTTGCCATGCAGGAGCCTTACCACAGTACCTTAATGCCTCCCAATCTTTAATATATTTACTCTTGCAACACTCTTGTGCAGAAATGATATTATTACGATTGGAGAGAGGTGCAGAGAGCCTGGGATGACAGAGAAAGACAGCAGCAAAATGAGCGATTCAGCCCAAATCTTCTAAATCCCGAGCTGGTTCTCTAACCACCAGCCTACTCCTCTCCCTTCCCTTATATTTGCTCGTGGACGGAGCTGCTTCTAACTGGGGAAGGGGAGAAGAAAAGACCAAAATAACTAGAAAAGCATGGTGGACCTGTCAGGATTGTGCACTGCCTTCCTGGCTTGCAGAATACATTTGTCTCCTTGGCCCACCTCTCTTCCCCTCATCCTGAAAAAAAAATAAAACCCCAAACACTTGCTATTCAGTTATTTTTAGGCAAGGATAGCTGGATGCTTAAGTACTTCTAAAGCTGCCAATTGCACAACAAATTAAATGCATAACCCTGGAGCACTCAGAGGATGAATACATTATGGACAAAAGAAACATGTCATCACACCCACACACAGCTTTGTTTACTTTGCATTCATACATGACTCCGTTGTCACCTCCATCCCTGACTCCTAATGATAAAAGACAAAAGGCAGAGAATTCCTGCTCAAACCCCCAAAGTCTCCATCTGATATGCACAAATGCAATTTGTCTCAAAGCCTCCCGAGGCCCCCAGATCGCAGGGAGATGCATACAGAAAGAGCTGCAGGTAGGACACAGCTCACGGCAAGGAAAAGCGCGGCGGAGTCTGGAGCAGGAGCTGAGCCCAGTCCAAAAACTTGGGGCCAGGCTTGGGCTCAGGCATTCACACGTCTGGAAGCAAACGATATCCCGTGGACATTCAAGAGCTGCCACTGTTCTTATAGGAACCCTTCCTATTTATCGTGCCAGGCGACACAAAGTATTTGGATTCACGCTTCTGGGTTTCAGCCATGCTCTCCAAACCAGCCATCCTGTTTTAATGCTGAACCAGGGTTTGATCTGAAAAGCAGAACCGATGCTACACGAGAGTTTCAAAGCCACTTCTTGTCTTCATTAGATCAACCACTCGGAGCCTCCTCATTGTTCATCCTTGTCTCCTCTGAAATTAGTAACCTCATTTATAGTCTACATTTTGACACCTCACCCCAAGTTTCCTCTGATAAATCTCCAATTCCAGGGCAGACTCAAAGTTTCTTTAAACCAAAGCATTTAAAACCAAAGCAACCACAACACCTGGCAGGGCATGGACCAGCTGGCCTGCAGGTCTACTCCATCTGCTGCTGGAAACGGCTTTCCAGGTCAAAGCACATTTTCATTGCGCAGAGCCACGCTGTAAGGAGGCCAGAGGATCTCTGCCTTAAAGATCATGAGCATGAAAGCACCAGGTCAAAGGCTGAACAGAAAGGGTGATGTGTGGGAGACAGGCAGGCCTCCAAAGAGACCAAAATAGCCATTTTGCACCCAAGAACGCTCTCCCACAGCTCCTCAGGGGAAAAGTCTGCCTAGGAGGTAATACTGTGGGAAGACCAAGCTCCACACAGCCCAGTGCTGGGGCATTTATTCTTGACTCTCTCAGACTGTCATACTCAAGGATGTATTCCGAACCCTTCCCTAAGGGAAAGGCCACAGTAATCCCCCGTTTGCCACATGTTCTCGGTTCGATTCTGGAGACTGATTTAAGCAGGAGACACACCAGGATTGTAGAATTACAGAATGGTTTGGCTTGGAAGGGATCTTCAAAGGTCATCTAGTCCAATCCCCATCAGATGCTGCCGAAGGTCTATGGTAATCACCCCAAGCAAGGCAATCCTGCCAGCATCTTAACCATTAGATTCAGTGCTGACCTCTCTGAGCTTGACACACCGCTGGAAAAACAGGCACCCTTCAAATGACAGCTTTTTACTACCACTGAGTCCATTTATAGCACTCCTTGCCAGACATTTTGTCTTTTTTTTTTTTTTTTTCCCCCCACCACTACAAGGTAACGCTCACAGCACGAAGACAAACCCACCGGTGCACAGTTTGTCAGCTCGACGGCACTGAGCACAACTTGGCGTCAGCTCCTGACTACGGTCCTAGGCACAACGACGGCAATAAATATCAGTAACAGCACACGAAACGGAGCCGAGCTGGAACACGCGGCGGGGTGTGTAGGGGGGAGAAAAAGTCTGGAAAGGGGTTTTTCTGCTTTCTGCAGTCTGGCAAAGGGAAACAAACCTAGAGCCCCCAAACCATGCTTTATTGGGTAGCCTGCTCTTCCCCAGAGCATCCCAGCATCATCGAGGCACCTTCACCCCGAAGGACTCCTTACAGCCCAGGATTCTCCCAACAGGCACTGTCTTCTTCTTCTTCCCTGCCTACACCTTTCTGTCTAACCAGTGCTTGGTATTTGAGTCTAAAGGTTAATTAAGTGTGGCTGCAAGAATGAAAGGCCACAATCAATTACTGCGCCTGCTTGTCCATTTGAGTCAATTTTTAATCATGGTGATTTGGTATTTTGGGAGGCATGGGGTGAGGAGAAGGGTGAAATTCTCTTTCTTCCTCTCTTTTTTGAAAGATATTTATTCGAGCTGGATAATTCCGCTGTCTCCAGGCAGATAGCACGCCTTTCCCTGGCACCCGCCACCTTCTCTCGCCTTCCCTTTGTTTCTGTGCAGCGCTCCAGAAGAAGGAAGCCAACAGAGATGAGGGAACACGAGAAAAACTGGCTTCAATATATTCCCACCGCAGCATTCCAGACCTGCTGCCTGCCTCAGTCCTCTGGGTTTTACCTGACCTGAGGCTGGAGGGACTGGAAACGGACCCCGCACACCCAGGTGGAGCAGCACAAACGCACGGGCCCCCAGACCCTCATCTCCAGGACCTCTTTTAATCCCTGCCCAGAACTTGTTCGCTCCAAGATATATACCTCCAAATCCCCCAAAAGGCACGGGGCTGCCCACCTACCTCCTCAGCCAGGTAAAAGCCCTCCCAGTCCTCTCCAGGCAGCATCCCTAGTGCACCCCATTCACACGTATGCCAAAGGCACACAACCCCTCGAACGTGACCCATCCACGTCCCACCCCCCCAACACTCACTGTAACCACACCAACTCTTATCCCTTAACACACACCCGCCACCCCGAAGGCAACACACTCACCCACCCCCCTACAAGCTCCTTTTGCCTGTTGTAATAATTAACTATTTAAAATTCAACCAGTGCTAATCGCAGCAGTCCGGGCTGTGTTCTCATTACCCAGGATCAATTCCTGTTTAATATTCACCTCCAGGGGCGGATGTGGCTGGAATGAGTTGCTGATTTCTCTCTCACTACGCCAAAGCTAATGAGTGGCTCCTGCTATTGTAGTACAGTCACTCTCCTGTAATCAGTCAAAATAACAAGCAACAGCACCTTCCAGGGACGCAAAGTCTTCTACATAAATATACATAGACAGTCAGCCACGCCAATGGACTTCACATCTCAATGAGCTATGGCCAAGGCGCAGCCCTTCCCCAGCTGTGGGCGTGGGGACAAGCCCACAGCCCGGGAATTAGCTCTCGTCTTTATGGAGCGTCACAGCCATTTATAAGAGCTTGTCCACATCTGGGAGCTCCTCTGGATTCAGAGCATGGACAACTATCCCTGCATTCGTACACACACACATAAAAGATGTTCCTTGTCCCTCGCTAGCTTCAACAGACGCGTTGGCCCACCATAAGAACGATCTGCAGAGTCATTCTTGAAGAACTCCATGTGTGCAGTACATGCCACGCAGTAATTCACAGCCCTGAGAGTCAACCTTACCTTCAAACCTCTCTCCATGGAAGAACACAGAGCTCTTGCAAAAATAATAACAGGGAAAAACCACCCTGCCTGCTCCCTCCAAGGCACGCGCTAACAGATCTTGCATGGGATGTGATTCATTTCCATCTCCCTCCTCTCCCACTCAAGGGAAAAACGGAGATGTCTGCTATTCCCTTGGCTTTTGTAAGCACTGGGGGAGAGCAAAAACCCGTTCCTCTGGGGAAAGCAACAGAACACGTCGAGCTGGTGGGACCATCACCAAATAACAGCATGTGCAGGGCAACTGGCCTCACTGGTGGGGTTGTGCACCTGAATTAGCATGCAAAAAAGTCCTCCTAAGGCTGGCCCTGACTGGTGAGACACAGAGAGCATGGAGGAAGAGAGTGGGTCTTCTTAGCAGGGCAGTAAACACATCATCTGCACGTCGGCTGGCTCGTCCACGTTGAGATGCCAGTGTCACGTCAACCAGGGATGCGCGGGGAGAAGTGAGTGTCATTTCTCATCAGCCCTCATGTGGACAGGTCACAGGACAGCAGGAAAATGGGAGCTGGCAGGAATCTTCATCAAATGACCAAAGGAGCCTATTTTTGTTCTTTAGCAGCAATTAAAGGCAGAAAATTAAACTAGCATCTTCACAGCAGGCAGTTGTCACCTCGGTGGGTGGCAGCACGCTCCTCGCTCATGGGTTAATGGCAAGAAGGACGCTCTGCTTCGCCAGACAATACCCATGCCCTGCCAGCACCATGGGGACGGGAGCAACCTTGACCTTGGGGAAACCTCCAAAGGGAGATGGAGAAATGCCCGCTACCTGTGCCCATCGCTAGCGATGGCAATATTGATGGAGCAAAGGGAAATCGTCTACCTGGTGCATGTCCATCACCTCCCAACAGCTCAGAGGGGAGGAGAAAAACCACAGATGCCTCAAGGCAGTTTGCTTGCCGAAAATCAATAACTAGTATTAAAAAATGGATCTGGTTCCCATTGGAACAGACTGCTCAGGGCTCTGCCATAATTCTGCAGAACAGTCAATATTTACTGTAAGTGTCTGAAATAAAGATTGAGCTTCGATTTAGTAAGATCGTTATTGTGCGTTAATAATATGCCAATTGATTATTAAACATATTTACCGAGGGTATGAAAAATAGGCTAGGAGATGAAAGGGCATCTGACGCAGGAACATGATGTTAACTAGGGAATCTAATTGCGCAGAGCTGCATTAGCCAAATTATCTTTCTGTCGTTAGGAAACATTTTATAAAGGCATTAAAATGCTACAGATAGAGGAACGATACATGAACATTCAAAGGAGTTGGGCAAGAGGACAAATTGCATCCCGACGACGCTTTGCCCGTCTCTGCTTCTCCCTCTGCGCACCGGTGGCACTGGGGGACCCACCGCTTCGTGCCGGTGCGAAGGGCTCCCCCTCCCCAAAAAAACAGAGGTGAGCAGACTGAAAACCAGCCAACCTTTACGGATAGCCTCATCCATCTACTCCAAGCTCCCAGATCTGCGTTTCTGCCGTCAGAGCGTTCGCGAGAGCATCGCGGGGTTCAAAGTGACATTTGGCTGGGTGCTGAACAAGGCTCTGTGCTGTCTGAGGATTTTCACAACGCGTCCACAAATGTCACTTCAAGTAACACTGGCGGCTCAGCAGTCAATTCTCACTTTGAAAATACAGGGAAACGTCAATTTGTGTGTGTTTTCCTCCTAGTCTGAATTGTACTCCTCTTGCTGAAAACCTAGCATAACCGACAGATTTTTTTCTTGTCCTTTTTCCACAAGTT
This sequence comes from Grus americana, assembly GCF_028858705.1. NCBI lineage: Eukaryota > Metazoa > Chordata > Aves > Gruiformes > Gruidae > Grus > Grus americana. Next base: position 6,022,803 of record NC_072875.1, read on the forward strand.
CTTGATGAAATGTAAATGATTTTCAACTTTGATCTTTATGCTTCCTGGCTCTTTCTCACTAGGCTTCTTTCTAACAATTCAACTCGAGCTTTCTCCCGAAATAAGGCTCTTTTCCTCCCAGCTGCACCACGCAAATTACTGAGCAGTCCAGTGCAATAGCTCAGAACAGGCCACTCTCTTCCCTAGCAATAGAATTTATTTCCATTTGGAGTCATATATCCCCCTGCTCCTGCTCGATGGATTGCTGCTCACCAGGCATTCAAATTTTGCTCATCTTATGCCGCAGGGCAATTTTGAATGCACCAAAGCCCAGGCTGCTCGGCCACGGGATGCTGATCAGATTTGTGTTAGATCAGGAGCCTGCGGAGCAAAAGGAGGACTGGGATATATGGTCTCCCATCTTCCCGGCAGCCTGCGGAGGTTTAGGTGGAAGGAGTTTGCTTGGAGCTTCCCAACGTGCGTGTCGCAAACCGGCGGCACTGGGAACCCGCAGAGCTGGGCTATGCACTCCCTGCACATATACTGCTTTGGCTGCACACTGAGTAAACTCATTATGTTTGAGCTACTGGGCAATACATACAGCTGATTTAAAAAAAAAAAAAAAAAAAGATCAAAGAGATCTAAAGCATGACTATTTTACCAAAAAAAAAAACCATTAAGGGGGAATTAAAATTAAATTCAGACCCAAAGCACATGATGCTTTGCAAAGATGCTTTCCAAGAGGGAGTGCTAGGTTTCGTGCCTGCATGCCCCTTACCATGCCTGCTCATAGCGCATCCCCATCTGCCCAGCCTCAGCAGCAAAGCCAGCGCTCTCCAGGTCTGGGTTTGATCCCAGTCTGCGGGCGGCGAAGGCTGGATAATTCATACGTTCTCAGAGGCAGTGAGAAAAGAAAGGTATAAGTTGCCCTCCTCCTGAGACGCTCCTGCCTGATGCCGGCGTAAGACTTTCTACTTTCTGCTCTAAAAAATGGGCTTCTCCGTGTTCTTTGTACGGGGCATCTCACAGGGACCCCGCTGCCGGTCCACCCCGGCACACCAAGCCCCGCCGGAGCAGGATGCGGTATGGCATGGCTGATAAAACCACCTCCTCAAGTGCTTTCCCACCACCTATCTATTTATCTAAATCCAGGAATGCTGGAAATCCTTGGTGCTCTGTCAGCACCTTTCATTGGAGGATTTCAGAGCATTTTCCAGACATGAGCAGAACAAGCCTCCCCGCTCCCTTAGAAGGAGGGTAAGCAAGATTAAGATTAATCCCAGTGATGACGTTTGTCTTCCCAAGTCACCGTTAGGTGTGACGGAGCCCTGCTTTCCTGGGGATGGATGAACACCTGCCTGCCATGGGAAGTGGGGAATGAATGCCTTGTCTTGCTTTGCTTGAGTGTAGCTTTTGCTTTACCTGTTAAACTGTCTTTATCTCAACCCACGAGTTTTCTCACTTCCACCCTTCCGATTCTCTCCCCCATCCTGCCGGGGGGTGGGTGGGCGAGCAAGCGGCTGCTGGGGCTGAGCTGCCATCCAGGGCTAAACCACGACACTTCCTCTGGTTGAACTACCATGCCCAGACCTTGAAACCCAGCCACGAGCCCCAGCACTGCCCTGATCACCCTCCCGGTTGAACAGAGACCTCAACCCTAACTCCACTCCCCCGAGACCACAGTTATCGGCTCCTCTCCAGCATTTTCCCATCCAGGGAGGCTTGGGAGAGACACAGCCATGACAAGCTCTCCAGAGATGCATGGACCCGTTTGCAGAATATGACTTTTTTTGCGGTGTTTGATGGAGAGGGAAAGTTCCCCTCTGAAGAGACGGCTCTGCGGCAGCCACCGCCGCTGCCGGAGGGAAGGTGACGGATAGGGTGGCGGATAGCTCTCCGTTTACCTCTCCTGTCTGCCTGACTGCCGCTGGAATGAAGATAATCTATGAGCAGTAGCATGCATCAGCACCGCTCTCTCCCCCGTATAAATCAGGAGGGCGAAGCCGTATTGAAGGCAGCGCTCCCCGAGCCTTCCTCCTGCCTGCCCGCAGCATTATCCATCTGGTGCTGAAGGTCAAAGAAGCCTCCGAGGACAGGATAATCACTACAGAGAAGAGGGTTGCGCTCCATCACTTGCAGGGTGGAGACAACGCGAGCCATGGAAAGGGTGCAGATATGCCTTCTTCCCACCCGCAGATGAAGCCGTCCCTGCTTCTACCTGGGCTGAGGGCTGTCAGCCATCCTATCGGGATTGGGCATCAAGAGGTTGGGTGGGCTTGTCAGCTCTTCTGCTCTCCTCTGTGCCCCTGTCTTGATGTGCAGCCCTTGACCTGGAGGAGCAGAAATGGTTTCATGCCTCCTTTCAAGAGAAAGGAGCCTCCAGGAGCTAGACTACCCATCAGCGAATACAGCCAGCTGCCCGTCTGGGAAACAAAGCTACCACTGCCCAGGCAAGAGGAGAGGAGGAACAAGGCATAAGGAGAAACACTTCTGAGGTCCTAAGGAATTGCTTCGGCAGCAGGAAGCATCGCTACTGATGTCTCTCTAGGACCACTGTCTCCACACCTATGGAGGGACCCTTGGAGCTGGGCAGAGAGGATGAAACCAAACCCAAGCGGACCGAGGATAACCTGTGATTCTGGGCTTGGAGGCTGTGGTTTATTAGCCCTGTTGACATGGTCAATAACCTCATCCCTCTTTTTGACACGGCCGTGACAGAAGAGGAGGTCAGAGGGTGTTTAACAGGCCCTGACATGTGACCGATGACCAAGGTGGGGGAGAAGAGCCCGCCAGCCCATCGGACAGCCTCCCCACGACTCTCCACCCCACCGCAAGCCTGGCCCTCACCTACCGTAAAGCTCCTTCCCGCATCTCTCCTAGGAACTTGGCAATGGCCTTAATTTATCTGCTGCACAACTTAATTAAAGTCAGTGCCAAAAACGAGCTGATCAAATCATCGAACCCGCCCTGGATCCTTCCCTCCTCATTCCAGCACAGCCACTGCCCAAAGCATCCAGCTCCTTCGCCAGCCCTGCACTCAGGGTTTCCTCTGATTCACGTTTTTCCTAGACAGGAGCGACTTATTCCTTACTTGTTTCCCTCCATGACATTTTGCAAGCCACGGTGCAGAGCTGCTCCGGTACAACTGGCGGAGGAGTGCATGGAAAAAGTAGCCCTGTCCCCCTTCTCGGGACATCACTGCTTTCTTCCGGGCAGTAAAAAGGATGCTCGTTTTAGCACAGTGGGTTTGCAACCCCACCACAAGGAGAAGCAGGTTGGCCCTAGGAAATCCAGGCTTGGTACTTCTGGCATTCGTCTCTGCCAGTCAAAAGCCATAATTGGTCCCGGCTTTAGGGAGGAGAAAGAAATAACCTACCTCCAAAAACACCTCACCAATCAATAAGCGTTTGTCCCTTGCATCTGTGGCACGGTGGCTGTGGGCTCCCCGGGGCTGCTGCCAGCCTATTTTTCTTCTTTCTCTGGCCCATCGCTTAAGCTAGGTGCTGAGCTTCACCTCTGGACCCTCTCTCTCCCCCAAGCCGATCAATAACTAACCCTCTGCTAATGACCTTTCCATCCCTCTGGAGGAGCAGATCCGTCAGAGAGCAGGGATGAGCCAGGAGCTTGCTCATCCCTTCTCCGACAGTGACTAATTGCTGCCATTAGGTGCAGAATTACAGACAAAGAATGAAGGCAGGGAAATGACTGACCCTATGTTTAATGCAACCCATGTCCAAGTGTCCATCGCTGCTGCAATGCCGGGGGAATTATAATGCAGCAGGGAGGCGAAAGTCCTCTCGTGGCCATCGCTGGGCCAGCCAGGCTTCCCAACTGCACACCTGAGCCGGGCAAGTTACTCCTTACTGGAGAGAAAGATGTTGCTGGTAGCAGCAAAGTTTTCCCCTCGCAAAACATGAGCTCTCTCATTCAGGCTGAGTATCTAAGACTAGTTAAAAACCTCCTGCGGAGCAACGGTGTGCATCCCTCTCTTCCTCAGATTCATTTTGAAGATCTCCAGCCCAATTCAGAGCATGACCAATACTTTCCCCCTGTAGTCACCAAGAGGCACGTTGCAGGGAATAAGGAGAAATGCATGAAAACACCATTCTGCATTAAAAAACCCCACAAAATAAATACCCTCAACTACTTCAGCCAGCCCCTTTCCACAACACAGCGGTTCTCCGGGCACCTCTGAGCCCAAACGCATCCCCAGCCCGGCTCTCACGCCGGCGATGCAGCCGGGCTGGATGCACAGCTTCACTGCCACCGGTGACAGTGGTGGCAGACACCCTCCCCGACGGGCTGCTGGAGCTTGTGATACACCAAGGGCAAATGGGCAGATGCTTTTGTAAATGGAGAAAGCTGGCTCAGAAAGTCACTGGAAGAGAATAAACAAGCAATTCCCACCAGTGTGGAAAGCAGGGGCAGCTTTTTGTTGCTGCTATCGTCATCGCTGTTGTTTTCCTCCCTGCAAACCCCAGGCCAGACTATGCCTTTTTGTAAAGCATCTCTCTGATATGGAAAATTTCAGCAGCTTTCTGTGCACAGCTGAAGCAACATATTCCCATCTCAGCTTTGCCTGTCTGTCTTTATGCATCTGATTGAGCCTGAAGATCTGCACTTCTGCCAGTTGCAGCGTTGCTTTGGACTCCGAGTCAAGTTTCTATACGCAGGTCTCTTTTTGTGGGGGGATTTCGAAGCCCTGAACTGTCAGGCACAGAGTGAAACAGTCATCACAATTATTCTGCGCTGGATCAAGCCCAGCCAAAAAACAGCAGGCACCTCTCCACCCACTCCTGTTGGTTTTAGACCATGAGTTTACCGAGGAATCAGCACAAATTGTATAGCTGAGCATCAGGATCCTGTTTAGGTCCAAGGGGTTTGGTGAGATACTGACGGCAGCGTCCCTGCCTTGCCTTTCTGCACCTCCATCCTCACAGGCAGCCGGAGCGGAGGTGGTCGGACGGATGCCTCGCTCCGGCAAAATCCCTCTGGACTCATCAGGCTCAGCCCCCTGTGGGTCCGTGGACCCCTGGACCGGCCACCGCTATCTCGCGACACCGGCTACGTCCTGGGGCTGGCAGGCACAAGGCAGCACAGGTCCGTGACGGAGCGAGAAGAGGAGCTACCTTTGGGATTTGCTTTGCAATCAGCACCGGATGGCTATCATGTCTTTGTTAGGATAAGAAATGACTGGTCATTGCAGTCAAAGCAATTAAGAAGAGCGATTACCATAACACGCCACATCCTTCTTCCCTGTCCGCTGTCTTGCTTAATTTCCCGACTCTGCGCCTTACTGGGGAAAGCTCAAACGGGGCTTCTCACACCGAGCTTTTAACCCGGCTGAGGTTTTGTGCCCCATCTCATCAGGAGGGGCTGGTTCTGCAGCCGCCGGCCCGCGCTTCAACCGCAGCATGAGGTGATTTACCGAATTAAAAAGAAAAAAGTCCTCAGCGCTGAATCTTTTCTCTAGGTGTGGTAAATATTCATCAGCCCTTCACCTCCTCCGCTGCCAGCCCCACCACCGTGGCGTCACTCCAGCCCAGGGCCCTGTTCTAATAAGGCAGAAGCAAGAGACTGAAGGGCCATATTTTTTGGCTTTTTTTCTTTTTTTTTTTTTTTTTTCCCAAAGCCATTTCAAGTGTCCCTTGCGGGAGAGGAATGCAGGAGACATTTTCTAAATATACACACCCGTATCTTTCTCAGGAGCGATATCATCAGCTGCAGACAGAGACAGGAGGTACAATTGCCAAGACAAAGAGAGATTAGACAGACAGACAGACCAAGAGCCGGAGAAAAATGTGGATTTAAAGCGTAACTCATCTAGAAAGACTTCCAAGTGCCTTGCGAATAGAGCAAAACTTTGCAGAATCATGCTCTGAAGTGCACCCACTCCACACTCACGTTTATCAGCATGCCCAGCAGAATACTAAAGCCGACTAAAAAGCCAAGCTAAAACCACCCCGAGCAGAGGAAAGCAAAGTGCCCAGACCTCCCTGCAGTCACTTGCCTTGCACCAGCAGCTAAACAGCCGCAACGAGCAGGACCCATTCCCTGCACCCAACACAAATCCACGTCCCGTCCGCACCGGGAGCAGGATGAGCGTCACTGTCCTGCATCCTCCGTGATGGACCATCCAGCTCAGGAGCTGTTTTCCCACACCCAGAGTAAGCACGCCCAGCAAACCCAACTCCCGGTGACTTCCTTCCCCTGGCCTGAGTTGTGGTCACAGCTCCATGGAGATAAACCAGCGATTTATTTTCAAAGCCTTGTTTGGGAGCTATTTTGGCTCGTATCACAGTGAGACAGTGTGGCCCAGGTGGATGGAAACGTGCTCACCAGTAGCCCTGGATCTCCTTCTGCCGGGAGCTAATCCTGGTGATGACTGATCTGAAGATATACGAGCCAGGGAAGGATGCTGAAGCGAAACAGTTGCTATCTATCCTGGGAAGCCTGAGCTGCTTCTCTCCCACTACCCTATTGCTATTCACCGACGGATCGCACAGAGTGAGGTTTATTCTCTGCTTGATTGGCACGCACTTAATTAATGTTAATGGAGCACTCGCATCATGATCAAGGAGAGACTCTGAACCCCAAAGTATACTAAATCTAAAGAATTACAGCAGAATTCATGGCCTAATTACAGTGTATTGTTGAAATACCACTTAAATATAGTGATTATTAAAAGCATATTATTGATTGGGGTTTAACTGCTATGTAAATAAATCTAGTCGAGGCAAACTGAGCTACAAATTCATTACCCGGCCGTAAATCCTCGATAAATATTTTTTCATGAATCAGTTGTTGTTTATTATACAATAAATGTCTTATTAAGTCAAAATTAATTGCATATTTGGGGAAACTTCACCGAAGGCTCCCTCCCTCCACCACCACACGGGAGCTTTGCCAGGTGACTTTTTAATATCCCCCCCCCACACACCTCCTTCCCGGCTACCTGTGTCCTCCTCCCGGGACCGGCGGGGAGCAGGTGCTGCGCCCGCCTCGTGCCAAAGCAAATCCAACCCGGCACGGCGTCGGAAAAGACACGGCCCTGCCACGCCGCCTGGGGCTTGGCTGCTTGCAAAGCTTGGCAATTAGCAAAGCTCATCAGCTGCCTCCTCATCCCCCCCCAGCCCGAGCACCCCGGTTCCCACGGGGTCCCCCCCTCCCCTTTTCCCGCGTTCCCTTCTGCAACGTGCCAAGAGCGCGTACAAAGTGGCCGGCCTCGGCAAAGCAAAGCCCACTGGGTTTTTGGGAGCCAGAAGACATTTCCCAACAGAGACGGTCAAATCAAGTAAACACTTTAAGCCAGAAACGATGAAATTTTAATGAATTTCCCATTTTTTCCACAACTACAAGCATTCAGGCTCCGTAGCTGGGTGATTTTCATAGGTCCCAGCAGCTAAAAAAGAAAGAATATGAATTCCTCTTTGGGCATGAACTATCATGATGAATAATAAATAAAATAAAAAGCAGCAATATTTTGCATCTACGAAGAGCTTTTCATCTGTAGAGCTCAAAATGATTTACAACAAAAAGTAAGTGTTAGAGGTGTTAGGAAAGCAGAATTTTCTTCCTCTGGGAAATCTCAGTAGTTCAACATTTGTTTTCATCTTGAGATAGGGTGAGAAGTTGAAAGGTTTTTCTGGAATCATCAGTTCCACAACGCTGAAATTCAGAAAGGGGGACTTTTTTTTCTTTGTTTCATCAAACCGGTGCGTTGTACCAAACCGCATTTGCAATGTTTTGATGTGCCAATTTTAAACAAAAAGTCTTACTTTGGATTTTCCCCTGAAAAAAAAGACAAAAAAAAGCAAAAAAAAAAGCGGGGCATAATAGATGCTCCTGTTTCCAGTCCCTTCCTACCATCATCAACGTGAATCCCAGAGAAATCCAGACTGCTTTCGGAAAATACTTTCTTCAACAAGATCCACCCAGCTGCAGGATCCCTAAAGTCCATTTCACAGATGAGGGAACCGGAGGGTCGCAGAGGCAGGACCAAACTCCCGTGGAGCAGGAGTACATTCAATTTAACTGTTCCCATCCTCTTCTGCCCTGTCCATCACGAAAGGCAAGAGGAGGAATTGCTGCCCGCGCTGCGTTTTGTCCTGAGCAACAAAGGCAGATGGAAAATTGAGTTTGGCTTACACATAACACTGCCAGGACAGGAAAGGCTGAATCCATCTACCAGAGAAAAACTAATGCTCTCATTAGAAAGCTTAATTATTAACATCAGCCTCCAGTTATTTTCCCTGAAATACATTTAGTTTCCGACTTCAGAGCAATTGCTCTTTGCAAACCTAGGGCGTGCTCGGCGCACGCTCCCCATCTCCGCAGCCTCGCGGGTGACCGGCAGCTTCGCCAGTGACTCCGTGGCATGGATTTCCTCTCCACCGTCCCTCCTACCCCAGGGGAATCGATATATCCCCTCGCTCCTAACGCTCGATGCCTCGAACAAACGACGAGTCTCCGTTTCTGCCTCCTGGAGATGTTTGTGAAAGGTGGGTGCGGCGCAGAAGGAAACGAGGTGGGGACAGGACAGGATCATATATATTTTCCTTGATGTACCATTTATTGGAAACACATCAGTAGCCATTCCTGAGCTCCTGATGGAGAATTGATCGCTAGGTCATAAAACTAAATCGTGGTGCTCGTAAGAAGAGTAAACACGGGAGCTGGTGGAGGGAGACCACAGCGAGGGGCAGGCAGAGGGTGATGAGCTGCAGAACCGGCTGACTCGATATCTGCTGATGGTCTCCAGGGATTTGGCAGTCAACGGGATAAATTGGATCAATGCTGAGCTTCCCCTGAGATCCCATAAATCCCTGAATAACCAAGCGTGTAGCCCTTTTCTAACGCCATCAAAATGGAAACGACCAAGACACCTGTGTTGGGTTTGCAACACAACGCCTACCAGAGGCGACCATTGCACAAGGGCAGGAGGACCCCGTCCGGGTGCACCCATCACCCATCACCCTCCCCAGCAGCAGCAATGCACGGAGCTGAAAACATGAAAGCCGAGGAGGAAACCGCTTTTTGTCTCCACTTTCCTGGCTGCCCGAGGGGTTGCGCACACTTTGCCCTATGCTCCGCGAAACACGTGGCCCAATTACACAGCAATCAATTTTGGGAGCACTGAGGAGATAATGGAGTGATAAGAAACAGCCACCGCGGATTTGTCAATAGCAAATCATGTCAAACCAACTTAATTTCCTTTTTTGACGGTGTAATTGGTCTCATGGATCAGAGAGGGGGAGGCAGCAGATGCGATATACCTTGACTTCATTAAAGTGCCTGACACCGTCCCGTGTGACATCCTTGGGAGTGAAGTTGGGAAGAAATCTTGGGCAGAAATCTTGGGTGAAAACGTCATCGGCTCAACCGACGTAGGGAATAGCTGCCGAGCGCTTCCCCATCACCGGGGAGAGCATTTCAAATGGGTTTCCCTTGTCTGCCCTGGGCCTATTCGCTTTGTATTTCAACAGTGAGGGGGATAATAAAGCGGAAAGCATCTGAGATATTACAGAGAGGAGCCCGGACTGGGAAGAGCAGGATATGCTCCAGAAGCGAGGCTGAGAATTCAAAATACTCGTGATAAATTAGACAAACAGCTAAAAAAAAAAAAAAAAAGAAAAAAAATCAGCAAGATGAAATTCAATAAAGACAACTGCAAAGTAATACGCTTAGGATGAAGAAATCAAACGCCGGATAGACAGCGGTACTGCGGCGCAGGGTGTGCAAACAGACAGTCAATCACCAGGTAAATACGAACCGGCCATCGCACGGCTGCGAGGGAGCTGGGGGGGCAGGAGCCGTGGGGAGGGTCCAGTTTGGGATGCCGGGTCCCCAGCAAGACCATATCGCTCGCAGGAATTAGTTATCTGGGGAGAATGTGGATCATTCTCTTCTTGGAGGTTTCGAGACTAAATTCAAGATTTGCCCGAGATATTCTTGACCCTTTATTAGTGAGATGGTGGCTGATCTCTTGATCATCGGCAAAAACAAGAGGCGTTCTCTCTGCTGCCTCGCAGCAGGTCTGAAACCACGGAAAAGCTGTGCTCTCCCTTTAACAAGGTCTCCATAAATCCATCACGGCAGCCGGTTAGGAAGCAGCCGCGTGTTTAAAAGCTCCTTTTATTGCTAAATGCCATCAAAGCATTGTTACGAGATAGCAACAGGTGGAGGAAGAACTAAGGGTTAGACAAAGTTTGGGCTGATATTTTCAAAGTCAGCTACGAGACAGATGTCCTGTTCTTATTAAAATTAATGGGAACTGAGCATCCCAATCTCCCAGGTGACTTTGAAAATCTCATCCTCGCTTCCTGATTGCTGCCCGGCGCCTGCACCACCGCCTCCCTCCTTCCACCCCAGGGCCCACAGAGAAACAGGGTTACGAAAAACAACATTTGCACCAGAATAAATTCTATTCTTTTTTTTTTTTTTTTTTTTTAAAATCTCACACTCTCTCTCTGTAGCCTACATACATAGAATTGATTGCACACTAGGAAACAAAGCAGAGATGAGAGCTCACATCTCGTGCAATCGGGAGCGTACCCAGGTAGGATGGAGCACCCATCCCAGGGGCAGCCCCTCCTGTCCCGGCGACCCCCCCGCCGTGCACAGCAGCCACCTGCAGAACTAATAACTCTGCTAAGGGCATTCATCCTCTGCCTGCAAAGCAAATCACACTTGCCGGCCCTGACAGCCCCAGCCCTGGGGAATCGCATCGACTGCAAGCCCAGGAAATGTGCAGAGATTACAGCCAACGTTATTCAAGAGCAAGTTAGAGCCCCACCATCCAGACCGGCTAATATACTGGTAAAAAATGCACTGGGCGGGAGGGATTTCTGACACAGCTCTTCATAACCAGGAGGAAAACGCATTGAGAAAAAGAAGAGTAAACAAAATGATACACTTCTGCTGCGCCGCGTGCCTGGAGACACTCAAGTATTCTCTACCTTGGCTAAGCTGGACAGTACGAGACTCCTGGCCCAGCTGTGCTGCCATGGATGCTCAGGGCTTCACATACAGCTGGGGGGCGATGCCAGCACAGCCGGGCTGCCCCACGTCGCCTAAGCTGTGATGGGTACCTGCATGGTCTGGAGGAAATATTCAGGCAAGCCCTCTAGGATCCTCTGCCTAAAGATACCTGCCACCCGGTACTGTGCATCTAGCCGTTAAAAGCCACGTTGTGCACCCACCGCTAATAAAAGTGCATTGAATGCACCCAGCAGGACTGCAGACCTTCGCATCTGCTGCGTCTGGAGCAGAAGAGGCAGGTCACTTTGGGGCACGTGTCTGAAAGCACTGCCTTCACCGTCCCCATCGCATCGGGGCTGCTGGAGGATGCCGAGTGACCAGTCTTGCACACCTCTCTTCCCCCCAGCCCTCCCCTTCACACGGTGCAGTACCTGGAGATGGGCAAACGTAGCCCATTGGTGACCTGCTCAAGTCCAGGCTCAGCAAAGAGGTGTGAAGCTCCCAGCAGAGCTGAGATCAGGAGTAAACCTCTCCCATCCATTAACTGTAGCTACACGGGGTGCCAGCTTGGCTTCGAAAGCGGCAGGATAGAGAGGAGGGACCGATGGCCTGAAAACCAGCTCTCCACCAGAGATCTCCTCCCTCTGCATCCTCTCATCTCCTAGCACGTCTCTCCCAACCTGGGGTCAAGACATCCCTAGCCGACACCAGCCCCAAGCCTGAGAAAAGAGAAAAGCTGCCAAAAGCTGATGCTTTCCTCCCCTTCCCTTCCCAACCATCCCCAGATTGCAGCGAGAGGGGGAGAACGAATCGCCCAGCGGGGACGGCAGCGCCCAGGTACGGCGAGGAGGAGGAGACGGAGGTGGGGAATGAGCCTGTGTGTCACCCGCAGAAGAAACATCCTTGTGGGACTAAATTGCATTCAATATAATAAACTATCATCTTGAAACGAGTGCTCCAATTGAGTTTTGATGTAAACACTAATATTTTCTCCACTCCGCTATTCTCTTCCAGGGAGATCTCATGTATATTTCACTGCGTGTCCTACCTACTATTGCTCTCATACATCAAAGGGTTCGAGGACAAGGAGCCTGATTTTGAAAACATTATTCTTTTAAAGATTTATTCGCTCGTCTTGACCACCTCCTCTGCCAAAAGGGAGAAGCTCTCCATAAATTATTTTAGCGGCCTATGTAAAACACGCACGTGCGTGCCGTCCTCTGCTTAGTAAGCTTAGCAAGAAGAGAGACCCTCTGGGTCTTCTCCCTTCTGGTTCACGCTCTTCTGAGACCCTTCCCTGCCGGACCACCCCAGTTACGCCATCCCAATGCCATCCCATCGTGATCCCAAACAGCGAGAAGGAGAGGCATGGGTATCCTAAGTGACTCGCCCAAGGCTATATGAGGAACCTGTGGCAGAGGAGGGATCTCCCAACACCTTGATGTCCCCCCCAGCCTTGCACTTCTGCCCGGGTAAAACCAGTCCTGGGGCTCAGCCTAACACGGGCAGGGCTCAAACACCCATAAGCCCCGCTCAGAGCTCTGCGCGACAGCAACGTGCACCAGAGCCCACACACCTGCCCTGACAATTGTTGGCTCTAACCAGCCCAGACAGACATACGTCGGGAGAGATGAAGTATTAATATCCTCATTTTGTAGCCGCAGAGCCCGACTTGCGCAGGGTCACAAAGCACACCTGCAAGAAACATTAAAAACTTTCAGAAGGCCGAATAATACACGGCTCTTTAAGGAACGGCACATGCAAAATTAACCACGCGTTCCCTCTGCCTGCTTCGTGGCAGATGCTGGGAGGCACTCAAAGGAAGCTACGTTTATTTAAAATTAAATAAAAGAAGCTAATTTTGGCATGCGAGAGCTGATGCACCTGAGGGACTCCTTGCTTCAGGGCACTGCCAACAGCAGAAGAGTAACAAAGTTAAGAAAAGCAATTAAGAAACTGCTGCAGACACTCGGTGGGAGGCTGGCTCTTGGGTGAAGCCACAGCGTGCGCAGCTACGAGAGGAGATTTCACCCCTGCTTCTGCCACCCCACCAGCTTGGGCAATGGCTCTGTCCAAGCCCCCCAGGCTTGCAGCACATCAGCAGTCCCTGGGCTGTGCCGGGCTCCTCGGAGCGTGGACGCGCACCCTCTCAGCCTCGGCTTCTGACCTGAAAACGGGAGGGAAGACCATCTGCCTTGTCCACCCTGGCTCCACGGCTCGGAGAGCAGCTGGTGCAAGGGCAGTAGGACGTTGTCGGGGGTCTCCAGACCCCGCAGCAATCAGGGAGCTGAGAGCTACAGCCTAAACCATCCAACCGTCTCTTCACAGCATCCCTGGGGCCAAGTGTAATGCTGCCCTGGGGGGCACAGTCCTGGGGTAGGCACTGCCGGCCGCTCTCCAGGTATGGGATGGGGGAAACTACAGCAGCGTTACGGAGGGGACAGCGCGGACCTATGGAAGGAGTGATGATCCAGCAGCTTCTCCGCCTGCCGTGGAGTTTTGTCAGCACCGTGTGGAAGAGCTGCGGCATTGCACATCGCTCCCAGCTCCTGGCCACGCAGCCCACCCGCACACATCCCCACGCTCCCCGGGGTCCGGCATCTCGCTACGCTACACCCTTTGGTCCCTGCTTAGCGCAAAGCAACGCTTGGCATCCCCGCCGCAAGCACGCCAGCGTGCGCGGTGCCAGGATGCACGTGGTGCACGAGGATGCACAAGGCGCACGAGGATGCACGGCCGCCTTCGAGGCGCGGGTCTGAAGCTGGGGCACGGCAGAGGGGCTGTGCGGGGGCCACGCAAGCAAATTAGGGGCTGGGAATAATGCACAGTCCTCAAGGCTACTCTCAGTCTTAAATTACCCACCACGGGCTGCACGCGGTGTTCTGGCTCTACGCCCCTTTGCTCCTCAGTGACTCATCGATATTTTGAGGCTGGAAGGTTCGATTCTGACAGTTTTAGTACGGCCTTGGAAAAAATTGCAAAGCACCGACTCAGAGCAAACACCGGGTATCTAGTGACCATCCCTCTGCGTGTCTGGTCCACGCAGGGAGACCACGGAGAGGAGGAGGAGGAGGAGGAGGAAGAGCAGGGCTGCAGAGCGTTTCCCAGTCCCTTTCAAAAGTCTCTCCTCTCTCCTCAGCCCAGCTGGTTTCTTGCAGCGCAGGAGCCAGAATGCAAATGGAAGCAAAGTAAAAATGTTCAAAGGCTTCAAAACCTGTAAGTGTTGCACGACCCACACGCAGCGTGTGTGCAACGGCTCCCTCCCCAAATAATCACCCCAAGAGCCAGAAGCAGGGGAATATTCCCCTAAAAGCCAATTTTCAAGGCATCACCAAGTTGTCTATACCAAAGGCAAAGGATTTGGAGAGCCATGAATATTCCCAAGTTTTGGAGCTGTCTCTTCTGGCAAGGTTTTCCTAGGGAAAACAACGAAAGCTATAAAGCCAGAAAACCAAAACCCACAAAAATCTGAAGTAACACAAATTGTTTGGGGTTTTTTTTGTTTGGTTTTTTTTTTTTTTTTTTCTTTTGGCACTCTTGCCCCCCTTGCTCCAAATGAAAGCCAAACACCAGCCAGGAGCAGGACCTCTCCTTTCACCCCAAACGGAGCGAGGCTGGCAGTTGTTTACCACCGGTTTGCCTCCAGCGCAATGCGGGGATGGGTTTGCTTTTCATTCCCTGTCAGATGGCCTCAAATCAGGATTTTCTGATCACTGGTTCACGGCTCCAAAAAGAAACCTGCGCTTACATTTTTGCTACACGGGACACTGAGTAACAGAAGGGTATTTCTGGCTCCGAAGCGGCCCAACAGTAGCTGAAACGTCAAGCGCAGCTGACTTGCATGATTTTCCACTGATTAAGATGACAAAGTTGGGCCAAAATCTTACAGAGACAGATTACAGAGGGCTGATGCCATCTAATCTAAGCCTCAGTTCACTAGCTTTAGGCCTAAATCCTAGCTTAGTCTGGAAATGATCCGTGCTTCCCTGGTTATCTCTACCAACTCAGGGAATAAGCAGTCATGTAAAACCACATGCTAAGATGCTAGGGAAAGGAATTAATGAATAAAATAATAATAATAAAAAAAAGCCATATGCTCTCTGAGCTGTTCCTTGGGGGGAAAAAAGAAAGGCGATGGTGATGCTGGGTCCGGAGGAGGATGCTGCTCTCCCTCCCCAGGGCTGCTCACCCCTGCAGCTGGCAGAGCCCCCCCCCGTGCCAAACACCACCTGGGCTTTGCCTCCTGCAAGCCACTGCCGCAAAATAAAGCAGTAAGCCAGCGCAGAGGAGACCGAAGCCGTAAACTCTTCGAAACAAGAGTCGCAAAACTCCCCTTTCCAAAACCGAGGTGTGAGCTTGGAGCAGGGGAAGGCTGGAGGGATGTAAAGCATCCCGACACTCTCCGAGCGCCGCGGGAACAGGCGGCGGCTGACGTCAGCCAGGTAAAACCGCGCCGCCAGCCCCCCGGCACCGCTGGAAGGGGGGGGGCTGTTTAACTGAGGGTCTCACCCCTGTATCAACAATAAATACATCTGCAATAAATATGCAAAGTTGTAACTGATTTGCATTGACATTTGGACTGGGGGGGGGAGCCGAGGGGAGAAAGAAATAAAGTCCATTATAGCGCAGAGTAATTTAGGATATTACCAACGGCATCTGAATTACAAATCTACCTCTCATTACTGGTATGTTAACCGGGAAAGGCAGCTTCTCAACAACATGCAAGGCAGAGTTTATTAGCATGAATTTGCATAATAATTAGCTCTGCAGCAAGCAAAGGCTGTTGTGCCTTTCAAAAAGCCAACTTTCAATGTCAATATCCAGCCCCAATTTGGCTCCCGCCCTAGGGCCCTCCGGCAGCGAAACGCCGCAGCGGGTGTTCGGCAGCCGGCTGCCACCTCCCTGACGCTGTCGCCTGCACCGGGGACCCGCGGAGGTCCTGCCTCGTCCCTCGAGCAGGTCTCGGGTGCTGAGAGGCGCGGGAGAGCTCCTGGGAAGGGTCTTTGGCAAGCAAACGTCATTGTACAGAGAGTTTCTGCCTTGCACGGGCACCTTCCACATTGCACGGGCACTTTCCGCCTTGCACGGGCACTTTCTGCCTTGCACGGGCACTTTCTTTCCCCGGTGCATTAGCAGAGTTGGCTGCTGGATGGCTCCAAAGTCCCCATTCCGTACAGAACCTCTCTCCATCCCACCCCGTAAAGTTAAATCTGCCGCCAGCTACAAACTCATCACACCCCCTCCTGCACCCCCACTGTGATTCACGTAACACAATTTAAAGAAGACGCAGGAGAAAGTTCTTTGCTGTCTAACAATGCCATGACAGAGAGGAGTGTGGTAACAGAGGGAATTATATTTATTCTCCATGTACCCAAGCTGGCCCCCACAAATCTGAAACTGCACTGTACTGATTGATGCTCTACAGCCGGGCATTTTCCAGGTAGCCTTGTGCCAATAACAGACTCTTTACTAGCCAGAATGGAAAAATAAAGGCAAAAACATGAGGCTATTTTAGTCTTTCTGCTGAAACCACAAGTTTCATCTTCCAGGGCTCTACCTGTAAATATATATATATACACACACACTTGCAGGTGCATTTCAAATGCAAATATTTCAATTTGAACAAGACAAACAAAACACACTTGCTGGTGGGAAGGACGCTGTAGTATTTTGTTTCTCCAAATGTTTTCTTTGATTTCCCACACACACACACACACACAGTTTCTCAGCAAAAAGTCTTGCCTGGAAAAACTCACTGTCTCCAATCCCCTGAGCCACGGGCAGCTTCCCTCACCTTGCACGCTCCAAGCCTTCTGTTTCAAGAAATTTTGGGGCACCCCAAACACACCCCTGGGTTAGAGGAGCTGCTTAATAGGATTTCTGCCCCGGGAGGTCGTGCCGTGAGTTGCACATCTCTTTGCAAGGCGACTGCAGACGGCGGCGAAGCCATCTGCACGCGGGCAGCGAGCGACGAGTGGCGCGTGCCCCGTGTCACCGCGAGAGCTGCCGGAGAGGAACCGGAGCCTCTCGGTGTGAAGCGTTACTCGCTGCCCCAGCCCTCTGCTTCCTTGCACGAACAGGGCTCCCAGACACGGGGCACAAAGTTTCCTACCAGAAACGCACCCAAGCTCGCGCCCACGGTGCCCAGAGCTGCTGTACAAAGGATACAGCTGCTGTTACTGCTCTTGTAAAGACATCGTGCCTCAGTTTCCCCTAAGAGGATATTATTCCCAAGCAGGGACCGTGCTGATCGTTTCCAGCCAGCAGCGTCTCAGTGTCGGCTTCAACTCAGCTGTTTCCAACGCAGGAAAAAACCTTTCTTCTAAAAAGAAAAGCATTACCCAGCTGTCTCAGACCTGCCATCTCCAGGCCTTCAGCTGCAAGTCCTGCTCCCCGCCGCCACACATGCGACTCCTGGCCAGCAAGAGCTGCTGTGCGCTGGCTTTTCCTTTCAGCATCTCGCACTGCTAGCGATACTCTCTTCTCAATGAAGCTGATCAAAACCAGCTGCTTTGGACCTTAGACTGCCCCCAGTCCTGGTTTTATCAGAAACACTTGTAACCCACCATCTCCAGGTGTCGTGGTCTCCAGGGGCAGCAGCATTATAGAGGAGAAAACTCCCTTATGGGATGCGGCAACTCCTTGTTCTTTAGTGCTGTAAACTCTGGGTCCTCCGTACCCCTGAAAACCACACCTCAAAACAAACAGGGCTCCTGATTATATTATATTCAGTTATTATATCAGGTATAATAATATATTAATATATTAATATATTAATCAGGTATAATAGGGGGTATAAAAGGAGTGTGAGCAACAGCAAACGAACCTCAGCACCTCTGTATGTCCCAAACCAGACCCACCCCTACTTTCCCAGGATATAAGACGCGGTTCTGAACCATTCAACAGCATCTCAGTTAACAGAAGGCTTCAGAGGTCCCCGCCCTTGAAAAACAGGAGTGGGGAAAAAAAGGAGCAAAGCGTGGTCCACATCCTAAGAGGGCAGAATAAGGCAGCCGGGAAAGGGCTGGTGTCGGGGACTGCCAGCATTTCCCCGGGTTCCCCAGGAGGTGCGATGTGCGCAGGTACCGGCTGTGCCAGCTCCAGAGCGACGCGAGATGGTGCTGCTTCCCCAGGCACGGCCAGGGATGCAGCCGGGATGCTGCTGGCAAGGATACAGCCGGGCAGGGATGCTGCCGGGATGCTGCTGGGCAAGGATACAGCCGGGCAGGGATGCAGCCGGGCCGGGATGCAGCTGGACAGGGATGCTCTGAGACCACCGTCCTTGCTGTCCCTCGTATTCTTGCACTGCACAAAGCGAGGGGCACTTGCGGGAAACGCAGAGGGCTGGGAAGGGGTGGCAGAGCCAAAGAAATGGCAGAAGCCGGTCCAGGTGCAGCTCCTGGTTTTCACCTCATCTGTCGTTCACAGAAATAAAGAGACATGGTAAAATAACTCTATTCCAAAGCACTCTCCACCTCGAGTAAGAGATTTGTAGTCGGAGAAGGAAATGATTAGGTTTAGAGGAAAAAAAAAAAAAGTCTGCTTAAAGTTGAACAAGTGAAATGATATCGCAAACCAGCTAAACACTATTTTTTGTGCAAGTCATACACTTTTTTCTGATTTGGGCTTTTAAAGAAAAGTTGGGGCAGCTTTTCCTAATTTATTGATGAAACTCTATTTAAAAGGACATTTCCATGCACTTCCCATGCCTGTTTTTCCTTTCGGAAAAACACTGGGCTGAGGATCCTGCAGAGCAATCTGGCACCCGTGTGTGCCACCCCATGATAACAAACCCAGGCAGGGACGTGGGGGAGAAGCGGGGAAATAAGCATTTGGAAGAAGATGACTCTGCAGCGAATTTAAAAGGAGTTATCAGCTGCTGCTGGGTAAATCAGCTTGGCTAAGATAAGAACCAGAACAAATATTTATTCCAAATTTACACTGACCTAAACCCGAGCGCTTGAGGGTTGAATAATTTTGGTGAACTATATATTTTTGTCAAATCATTTCCCGGGCTTCTTGCATGGGTTGAAAGAGATTTAGCTGGGAAGGATAAATCCTGGCTGCTCATATACTGTTGTCAAAAGGATGGGATGGAAACACAGATAGAAACACTGATAGACGGCAATAAAAATGATCTTTATAGTGTTTCAGTCTGTGCTGTTTCACGATGGCAAAACTAGACCAAGATTTCTCCAAGCGATTTTGAACGCTGCCTTGTTCAAAGGGCTCATCCGGCAGAAAAGGGTCCCAAATTTTCAGAGAGCTCTTCGTGACTGCTCGTATGCTCAGACGAGCATCCCAAATCACCACCCCTTATCAGACCTCTCAGCTCAACTCCTCGGTATCCGGTCACCCAGGAAATTTGGCTGCGTTTTGTCCCACACAGACTAATTTGGAGATGCTTAAAGACATTCTCGAACCTCTCCTGGCTTGCCTGCCCTGCCTGAAGAGAGAATCAGACTTGTCTCATGCACATCTGGCTAAGTGGGGTCCACATCTGTACCTGCGGGCTATGCTATTCAGCCCAGGTACAGGATCTAGCCGAGGTTGGAGGCTGCATCTGAAGGAGAGCACCTTCCCCATCACCACGCCAATCATCGCTCCCCAGGAGAGGCACGCCGGTACAGGCAGGGCCCTCTTCTGCCTGCAAGGATCCAGCTGCTGCTGCAGTCCTTGTCATCGCAGACGCCGGTTTGCAAGTCGTACCTGACACGAGGCGCATCCAGCTCTCGGCTCCTGTCCGCTGGCGTTGCTGTCTTCCCTTCACAGACCACGCGGGAGACCCTTTTTCATTGGGAAAATTTACCTGCTCTA
The DNA here is from genome assembly GCF_028858705.1 of Grus americana. Taxonomy (NCBI): domain Eukaryota; kingdom Metazoa; phylum Chordata; class Aves; order Gruiformes; family Gruidae; genus Grus; species Grus americana. Next base: position 6,042,579 of record NC_072875.1, read on the forward strand.
TCTACCTCTCCATCCTCGCGGGAATACGAGCGCAGGCACGGCATGACAGGAACAAGCAGAAGCTGAGTTTACATAAACAGCGGCGAGCACGACGTAAAGGTTATTTGTGCCTGCGGGCTGCTTTGGGATCCTGTGAAATACGGAGGTCTCAGGCTGACTCACGCTCGACAGAAAGTTCCTCGAACGCTAAAGACTGCGGCTTTTTAAAGTCCCTGAGCACTGCAGGGGCTCGAGGTGCTACCGAAAAAAAAGAGCGAGGAGCCAGGGCTAGCGGTGCAATGTTATTCAGCATCTCCCATCCCTTCCTCGGGCCGGACAACAGCCCGATCGCAACCTCAGCCCAAGGAAACATCCACTCACTCTGCTGAGATTTCTTGTCGCTGTGAACGCTGGGCAAGAGCGGGCAGAGACACGAAAACTGGCATTGACGTGATATTTCACGCTTAAAACTCTTTATGAGGACTAATTCAAGCAACGCTGTAAGAGTTAGCCAGGTTTTATGGCTAGAGAAAACGGAGCCACGGAAGTTAGGCGACTTACTCAAAGCCACCGACGGAGTAAATAGGAGAGCCAGGATTAGAGCTAAGGAGGCAGCGGAGATGTCCTCCTCCCACCCCCACGGATAACGCAGGAAACCTGCCGCTTCTAACACCACAAGCCAAAAATAACCCCAGAAACAGGCAAACCGCGCAGGACACAGCACAGGCGAGAAGGAAAGTTTGTGGGACAGAAGGACGAGTGGAAAATACGGGATACGTGAGGAGTACGTTCAGCTCTCAGCTCCGACACGATCTCCTCTGGGTGACCTTGGGCAAGTCGCCTTCATCCCTCTGCAACTGGGCATCAGCTAGATGGGAAGAAACATCTCCCCTTCACTAATTTTCTTTAGTCTCACCTCTCCTACAGGCAGAAACTGCCTCTTATCACTTGCTCATGGACGACCCAGATTAATTAGGCAATTCTGGAAGCCACCAGAATATGCTACAACAAAGAGTAAAAAAAGAAAAAAAAAAAAAAGCACTGCAATTTCTTTACATTTTCAATCCACCTTTAGATTTCGGGGAGGAACTAACAATGTTCCTTTAATACCAGCAGGTCTTGCTGAAGGGAAGGCAATTGAGAGAGAGGCAATGAGTTACAATTGGACTCACAAAGCTGGCACAAAGCAGCAGCCGGAGCGTGCGTTTGCATGTATATAAATACATCTCTCCGTGTGTGTATACACGCATATGGACTTGGGATGAGTGGGGTGGAGGTGGAGAGCATAAACTTGGGGAGAGATAAAAATCAAATAAAACCCCGCAAAAATTAACAAGGGGAGAAAGCATTTCACTCAAACAAAGAAAGTCATTTTGCAGCCACCGATTTTTTTTCCCCCTCTCCCCTCTTTTTTTTTTTTTTTAATTATTTTTTTTTTTTCCCCTCTGAAGTCAGCATTGTGCAGAGCCGTGTTCCTTTTCAAGATTTCAGATGTTGTTGTGTTCAAACGAATCCCATTTTGTCACAATCGATGACTCTCCCTGCTCGTTATTACCTCCAGCCCCTCGGAGCAGGCAGCGCCGCTGGCAGCCCTCCAAGCTGCAGGCAAGGCAAGGCAAGGCAAGGCAAGGCAAGGCAAGGCAAGGCAAGGCAAGGCAAGGCAGCGGAGCCCACACCTCTCCAAAATGTACAGCGGAGGTAAGCTGGAGAATGTCACCTACACCTGGGTAATTTTTAATTTTCTTTCTTTTTCCCTATACTGTTAAATCACCTCCAAGCTTATTTGTCTGGCTAGAGGTTAATGAAACACTAATGATGTTAATGAGCCTTTCATGCTGCAAGTTTTTTCAAGAAAGAGATATAATAGCTGTTTTCCTTCCCTTTTAATCTTTTTCATCATTCGGGAGTTGCAGGGCCAAAGCAATTAGCGACTCAGGCGGCTCTGTCTCCCCTCCCGGTCACAGCCCAGTGGGGCAAAGAGAAGAAACCCATTAAAGCCCCTTCACATGTCCACAGGTCAGGAGCTCGCGGGCTGATGCCACACGCTGCTTTAGCCAGCAAAATGCTATTTGTAGGGGGGGAAGAAGAGGAAAAAAAAAAAAAAGAAAAAGGGGAGGGTGAATTAACAATCTGGAGCTGTTGGGAACGGCGAAGTGACGGAGCCGGGTGCTGGCAGGTGAGCTTCAAAAGGTCAGGGGAGGTTTGGGTAGGGCTGCAGCAGCCGAAGGGTTGCTGGACACCTTCCCCCATGAAACCGCTTGGCGGAGAAACCCACCCCGTTTCGGTTTTCATCCTGGTGAGCTCTGATTTCGGGTGCGTGACAGCCCTCCGGACCACCGCCGGCCAAAAATTGGCCCTTCCTTCCCAGCTTATACAAAAAGCGGAGGGAAAAAAGAGACACAGCAAGGGAAAAGCTAAAAAATTCAGAGAAATGGCTGCTCTACACCCGCCTCATCTCCACCCTGCAGCCTCAGATACCAGACAGGATTTCTTTATCACTCCCTAATCCCCTCGACACAACCGCGCGGTATAAAAACCTGCCGGTCTCAGCCCATTTTACAGACGGCTCGTCCCGCACCGAGCAAGGAGGACGGGAGCCGGGGGTCCCCCTCGCCACGGCCGAGCCCCCTGCTGCCACCGCGCTGCTTGGCGTGCCGGGAGGCGATGCCGCCTCTGCTTTTCTTGATGGATGCATCGGTGCCAAAGGGCACACAACTAAATTACGAGCTGGCACTTACAAGGAGTGAGGGCTCTGGCTTGTGCTTCCATTAGAGGGTATCTATCTGCATTTAAAGCTGTGGTGCTCTGATAAGGAGAAGGGAGGAAGCTAGAGAGACCTCAAAAAATTGCCTGGACGAACTCCGAGATAAGACTTTTCAGACAGACAAAAAAGCCTGTCCTGATTTATAGAGCTTCGTCCGTCCTTGACAGTACCTCTGGAGCTCCTGATCTCTGCTGTAAAAAAGAAAGTTCCATCAGAAATGCATGTTCTGCCCCCAAACTATTTATCCAGACAACCTGTCAACCTACCACAGCCAGATCCTCTCTTGACACGGACAAGGCAGCAACACAATCGGCCACCTTTTATTTTTACCCTCTCCTCTCCCCTGTTCTTACTAATCACAGACACTTTGTCCGCTCAATAATAAAGATCCTGGCTGCCTCAGTTTCCATTTTTTTTGTTATCGTGCCTTTCAGCCGGCATGTTTATTTATGACTGCTACAAAGCGCTTTCACGGAAAGATGCCATTAGGCTGGAACGATGCTCCCTTGACATTGAGATCAGAATCTGCGCAGACGCCACGCAACAACTCATCTTTATGTTTGCTTACTTGTCTTCATTCCTTTTCTTTCATTAGTAGTAGTAGTAGTAGTAGTAGTAGTAGTATTTCCGTTGCAAGGGCTGCCAGGGAGGGAGAGGAGAGGGGCACTTGCGGCACAAAGACACGAAGCCGCTCCGACTGAGGCCACAGATGGTATGGGCTGGCTTGGCTAATTCTGCCCTCTTTCAGGGCAGCTGTTGGCACGCACGCTCTTAACAAGCCCATTAAGAGAATAGGACCCCAGACTGACAAGGGCGCAGTAATGGATTTATTCTCGCTCACGACATGCGTGCCGCGGCAGGAGCTTCCGCCGCAGAGATGGAAACCTGGGGAAAGACTGATTTTTGGGGGGACGAGGTGGGCAGCGATGCCCGCTCGCCCCCCCGGCAAGCCCAGAGAAGGCACCGATGGAGAGCAGTTGCACGATCAAATCCAGCAAAACCCACACGTACGCTGTGCCGATGGGTTTCACTTGGCCTCCCTGCTTACAAAGCCCGACTTGTCACCGAAAAAGAGGAGCAGCCGCTCACTGCGATATCATTAGGGTGACAGCCCCATGTTTTCCAGAGCCCCTATGAGCCCAGCAAGCCCTGCTCCTTCTCCCCTCCCCGGGAGGGACCTCATGCACGAGCACAGCGCACGCCACAGCTCTCCAAAGGCATGCAAACACCGATCTTCTCAAGGTCTTCTCAAGCTGCTTAGCAGATGAGAAGGGGGTTAAAAAAAAAACCCCTGCTGCAGAGGAGCCAGCTGGCCCCTCCGCTTCCCAGCCCTCACCCACGCTGGAAGGTGGGCCCTGGGACGTGAGACGCTCTCCCTTTCCAGTGCTGTCCCCGGAACGATGCCGTGCCCTGCCTGCCACGCTCACACGAGATGTTGGGGCAGACAAAGGGAGGGTTTTGTATGATCTGGCATCTCTTTCAGCTGTTAGCCAAGGCGCGTCCTTCCCGGGCATCGACTCTCTAATTAGTTCTATTGGTTTCAACAGTTCGGCGGGCTCGGTGAATGTAATATTTAACACCCTAGAGGGAAGCCTTTCACGCCGATACCTCTTTCATCATCTCTGCCCATCTGGTGCTCACTTTAAGCTCGCAGAGCACCACCTGCTTGGAAAACAATGAACTTGTGCGGTTCTCCCGCTCCTCCGGACCAGCCGGACCCTCCGGGAAAGGTGCGAGGAAGCAAGCCTCCCCACGGCAGCAAGCCTTGACACCCATCGTGTGTGCTGGGTGCTCATTCTGAAAGCGATCGTTATCACGTGCTTATCCCGCCACGCGCCAAGGATGCTGATTCAAAGGGAGCGATGCAATTTTTCTCTCTACGCCTCGCTCCAGAAGAGCTCATGAAATGCACGCCACGTCTGCAGGGACGCAGGCTGCTCTTGTGCTCCCCCCTTCTCAACGGCTACAGCCTCGCCATCGCCATCCTTCTCGGATTAATCAAGGATGAAGGATGGTTAACCGGGTAAGGGCCGTTAGCAGAGCAAGGTATGAAAGGGTCGGTGGTGCAACTCCACAGCAGCAACAGGTAGCGGGTGTTGTACGCGCGGTACGGTGACACCCAGGAGCAGGGTGCCAGGACCCCCGCTGCAGCGGGCGATGTGGCCGCGGACATCTGCACCGTTACAGCCTCTCTAACAGGTCTGAGCAGAAATGGGAAGCGAGCCCATAAAACCCATTTGCTTTCTGCAGCCACAGCACCACGGCTGATGTTCGGAGACATCACTGCGTCTGGAAATGATTAGATTCCTTCCAGTGACTGACACCTGCTAATAACCTGGAAGATGGGTAGAGGATACTCACATTGTCATCTCCAGCTATCTACAACTTCATTTTCCGTCATCTTTGTCACTCAAGGACAGCAGCAAAGGATATTATTGCTACCGGTATTGTTATTGTTATTATTTAAGCCATGCAGCCACAAATCTGCAGGTATCTGGGCTGGGCTGTGCGGATGCATTACACCAGTAGATTCTCCTTAGATTGAAGGGAAATTTATTGCGAGGATTATGTATAATGTATTTTCCTATTAAATTAAAATAAGCTTCCCTTTACAAAGTTCAGCGTGTTAACCGACAGCTGGAAGGACGGTGGTTTTAACCTCATGCTTAGCCACAGAGTCAGCCGCATGGGGAAGATGGATGGATGGATGCTCACTCTCAGGGAAATACAATAATCTCCTCTGTTCGCAAAGCTGAGCTTTATTTCTGGGCCTCCTGCCTCTCCGCGTAAAGCCTATTAGCCACTCATCAGTGCTAAAAAAAAAAAAATAAATAAATACGCCAGCGCACAACAGTGCCAAGGGCAGGGAAGTTAAAGGACATTATAACTCTTTAATTACATCAGTCTTGGGAAGAAAAGAGCTGTCATTCCCTCCTTCTTCCCTCCAGGGAACGCTTGGTATCTACCTTGGCCAGAACCCCCTTAGGAAAGTTGTCGCAACATATGTCTTCCCTGTGATTCATGCCAGGGATGGGTTTAGTCCTATATTAATATTCCCCACCCACTATTTACTGTGCTCGCGTACCCGCACAGATACACACAAACAGGCCTTTCATCTCCTGCCCTCAAAAGAGGGGAGGGAAAAAAAACCTTAGCTAAGTTTTCAAGATAAGAGAGTCACGTGCAAGTCACCAGGTTTACCCTGCGGAGAGGATTTTCTTCTGAGAGCGCCTTAAGGAGGGTCGCAACGTGGGATTGCAAAGAAACCACCCCTCGAGGGGCTCAGGACCCTGCCCTGGGCTCATCACACCGCGCGCAGCCCATCGTGTACCGCCCTGAGACGCCGAGGATGCAGAGAGCCATCAAAGAGCATCCCGACAGCTCGGGGTGGCTTTTCTCAAATAAGCGTGTTTTTAAATGTATTTCTCCCTGACAAAAAGGGCCTTTGTAGAAAGGAAAATGGTTGTCAAAAACCCCTCGCCCACCTCCTCAAAGATCCCATTACATTTCTGTATTGAACTTCTTTTTGATCAAGAAAGTTATTGAAATAGTGACGGAAATAGCCAATAGCGCTTTCGATTAAAAATGTATCACAGTGTTTTGTGATTTAAAAGCAAACAAACAAGAAAGGCAACGTGAAATGTTAATGCACACGTGAGCCGGTTTGATTTCTGTTTGCTGTTTGTTTGTCAAACATTTTCGACTATCAATTAATTATCAAAACCAGGCCAGAAAGCCGGAGCCTGCTCTGCACGCCCCGCGACTCAAGTGAGCGTCGCCGTTCCTGCGAGAAGGACGCAGAATTCGGGTTGCAGAGCATGTCCAACGCTGGCAATCACAATTTCCTCACCGAGCGCCGGGCCGTGGGGTGGTTTCTGCAAGGTCTAATTTGGCCGGACAGAAGAGCACTGAGCGATCGTCCTCCCTCCCCTTTGAACCAACGCCAGAGACTGATGGAGCTGCCGCCCATCAGCAGCTCCCTGGTCACCTTGGAGGCAAGGCCATCGCTCTGTGTTGTCAGAGCCGCGGCGGGAAGCCCGAGACATCTTCTGCAGCAGTTTCTGACGCCGAAGGACACACCGGTAGAGATGGGGCAGCTCCCCTAAGGGCTCTGCAAAGAGAGAGGACTGGGAGGTGCTTGAGCCAGCACCACATCCTTCGCTCCTGCTGCCTTTTCCAAAGCCCTTGCAAGCACCAACCTTTACTCCAAAAGAAAGGAGAAGACACGAAATAAAAAGAAACTGAGGCGGGTGAATAAGGAGATACGGCAGAGTCAGGAGGCAATGGTCCAAGGGACCCACGAACAAGATTCCTCCCACCCCACCTCCAGGAGCCCAGCCCATCAATAAAGCCTGCTCTCCTCCCCAGCCAGCCTTGCGTGGCTCTCAACTTTCCAGCTACAGGCTGCAGATTGGATTCTTCCGTCATCACCATAAAACCAGATGAATTGTCCACGGCTGAGGGACCTGTGATAAGACAGGAGCCTTTAGGCAAGAAGGCACACTTCATAAAACCGGTGCTGCCTTTCAGCAGGGGCTGGTCCTGCGCTGCTGGGGTGGGCGCCTGGTCCCACACGCTGCAGCAAACTGCACCCCTACGCTTTTTGTACCCAAAAAAAGAGAGGCTGGAGATCACCTGCCTTCTTGCGACCCAGCAGCTCAACGCGCTGCCTCCATCCCTCCCTTGCCAGGGTGTACAAGGAGCCCCCTAGCCCCAAATCTCTTGGGAACAGCTACGGACCCTGCCCTGCTCTTTGCTGCAGGAGCCCAAAGCCATTTCACCGCTGGCTCTTCCACTTCAGCAGCAGGCAGCTAGTCCTGCGTGGGCTGGGAAGGAGGCACGACCCACCTCGGCCATGGGTTCCATGTCTCTCATCCCCGGAGGCCTCATGAAGCATCGCCCTGCTTGCACCCACACGGCGATGGCGGGGCACCCCTGCCGAAGCGGGGTTGGTGCCAGCACAGGCCACAAATGGGACTTTTCTCTCTTTCCACTGCTCCGGAACAAATTGGGGACCCCAGAAGATGGAAACCACAATCCCAGGCAGGACAGCCAGGAAGAAAGTCTTTGAAAACCAGCAAGAAGCTAGAGCAGATAGAGCCCGGGCTCTGCAACGAAAGCATTTCTTCCCGTTTTGTTTTGCTTTGCATTCTCATTGCCAGGTTCATTATCAGGGCCCTTATTCCTGCACACACTTCCCGTTTTTCTCCCTCCTATCTCTCTGCGTCCAACGCAGCCGCCTGTATTAGTTTATGTTAACAAGCTGTGGCAGCACTAATCCTGGCCCCTTCGGCTCCCACCGCCTGTTCTGCTGACCAGGCACATTGTTTGTCTCTGCTGCCTGAGAGCTCCCACCTAGGTGCGGTTCCTGGTGTCCCCCCCCCCGCCCCGAGCCTTCCTCCACCTCAAACCCAAGCATCCCTGCAGGAATTACGCCGGGATATATCCTCCGCCAACCGCCGCGACCGCGCCGTCGCTGGGCGGCGATGGAGCGCGAGTTGCAATAACGCTCTGTCTGCCCCGCTGCCGCCTCCGCGGAGCGCCAAGCGAACGGCAAAGGTTGTTTTCTCCCCAAAATAGAGACTTCTCTTTGCCGCCGCTGCGCTGCAGAAACAAGCGTCACCCCCGCGGCCCCAGCGTGACGGGGGCTCCCGTGTGCCGTGCAGCACCTCCTCCCGCTGCCGGCAGGGCAGGAGGACTCGCTGCCCTCTTCTTCCCACCCCACCCCTGCAATCTGACAGCCTGCATTTGTCTCTTCAGCTTTGACTTCCTCCTCGGCCCAGGTTGACAGCAAACAACACTTGGAAAAAGAAGAAGGGGAGAGAGGGGCGGGGGGGGGGAATAAAAATAAAAGGCACAAGGCAGCTGCTGTGGCGGAGGGGGCGAGGAACAAAGAGAGATTTCAATCACTGCTTGGCTCCAAGGGCATGGCAGCACGACGGAGCTGCCCGACGTGTCCGGGAGTCGAAAGGGAGGGTGGAAGGCAGGGGAGCTTGGCCGCTGCCCCAAAAGCAGGCGCCTGGGCTCAGCCCTTCTGTCGAGGCACCTCTTGCCGATGGCGCGCGTTCGCTCTCCATCACATCAAAGCCCATCTTCCCACGCAAGCTCAGCTAGCAGGGGCTGGGTGCCGGACCCCCTTTACCTCCCCTCGCTTCCCGAACGCGAGCGATCGCACAGCCGGAGGCAATAAAACCAACCAGCCCGGCGCCGCACAAAGCCTCGTGCCACCGCACCAAGACACTATAGGGAGCCCTGCTGGGCTAATGGCCGGTCTGGTTTTAGCGCAAGCGTTTAACGAGCGGCGCGTGTGCCGCTGATTAACAGTGTGGCTCTCCGAGGCCAAAGAAGAAAAGAAATTCAGCGTAAGATTGCAAACAATTGCTCCTTTTAGATAATCACTGTTTTACAGTCCAGACGCGTGCATAAATATTGCATAATGCCGGGGCTCAGCACGTAATTGTCAGATATTATTCAAACCAAGTCACTACTTTATTGGCAAGAGCTGTGAGCTTGTCACATCTCAGGGTCAGCGACCGGATGGCTGAAGGATTTTCAGGGAAAGCACAGGTAATGCAAGCGGCAGATCAGCCGTTCCCTAAACCGCTCAGCACCCACCTTTGCAAAGCGATCTCATGTTCACAGGCACGAGGAGGCACGAGCCCGTGCGGAGCAGCGTTTGTGCGTGCATTACAGGGAAGGATGGGGACGCGAGGCAGCGGGGAGCGAAGCTCTCGCAGCGCAATCGTGAGGTGCTTTGCAGGGCAAGGAGCCGCAGAGCCCGCTTGCCCGCAGACGTACACCTGCGCATCGCGGGGAAGATGCTGCCGCTCGTGGCGCCGGGGGCTGAGCTCCAGCCACGTGCCACTTTGGACGGGTCTCCTTCCCTTTCTCAGCCGAAGCTGTTTTGTTTGCAAACCATCTGCTCGGCGCCCCGCTGCGCCGGCAGCGGCGAGGGGGCCCAGATGGACAGGTTCTTTGATAATTCTTTAAAACGAAGCACCCAAGCACGACGGCACCATATGCCAAAGGGCCGGCCAGCTTGGAGAGCTGTCGCACGACCCTCCCCTCCTTGGCACAGCCGTGCAGGCAGCATTCTGCCCGGACCCCGGCACGCTCCCTCACCTGCCGAGAGCTTGCAAGAATTTCCAGGGGCTGCTTTGTCTCTGCCGAAGGCAAAATGGCCAGGAGGAGATTCAAGCTCCTGGGCAGTCTCCCGCTTGCACACCTCGCACACCAGGTCCCCCTCTCCTTGAGCTTTCCAAGATAGAATACGGGGTGAGAAGAAGCGGGTGGAGAAGACGAGGCTGCTCCCTTTGCAGAGTTACTTTTTGGCCCCGGTCCACACCTAGTTTAAATGCAGACACCTACACAATTAGTCTGCACAACAACCAGGGCTGGACTTGGCTCAGAGCATCTCACGGACAAGCTCGGTGGCACAGGAGAAAGCCAGCTGCTTATGGGCAATAAACCCCTGCCTGGAAGCACGGCTTCCTCTCCCTAGGAAAGCTCGGCTTCACCTCCAAAGGCTCGCGTCTCCCAGTTTTGCTCTGGCACTCAGAGAAACTTTCTCATGAGAAGGAGAAGGCAGCTTGAGATTCCTGCGCCGTCGCAGGAACCTGGGGCTTTAAGGGAAAAAAACCACCTTGCAAAACCCACGCCACAATCAGATGAATTTTGATGCAAGCCACAGCGAAGGGCGGCTCTGTGGGATTTCAGATAAATAAAGGCACAAAGGCTGGTGAGATTGGACTGACACCTTTCAGGCTACGTTTTCCTGACCCTACGCCTTGAATATAAAATCCTCCCCATCGCCAGCAGCCCTGAACCCCAAAAGCTCTGGAGAGCTGGGTGGAAGGGACCGATTCCCAGGGGGGAGATACCAGGAGCTCCCCAACGCCTCTGCTCTTTATAGAGCAGGGATGCCAGAGGAAGGGAAACCCCTTCCCGAGCAATCTGCATTACCGAGGGTCCCCGCCGTGGTCCCACACCACGGTCCTAGCACAGGACACTGCTTTCACCCAGCTCGTGAGAAGGAAGGAGTTGAAATAGCAAATAACGGGGCTTCAGTAACCTGACGGCCCGGCTCCCGAGCTGCCAGCATCGCCCCTGGACAGTATTCTCAATAAAGATCTGCGGCGAGTGTCAATAGGAAAGAGATTACATCGGCTTCTAGAGAGAGAGTGTGAAAAAATGAGTCGGAGCAAAGAAAAGCTGCTGCTTTAGAGCATGGGCGACGGCCAGGCACCCGCACACAGCTCAGCAGGGTCTGCAGGAGCGCGCTGCTTCCCCGAGAGGTGGAGGACAGCACGGGATGAGCGAGAGATTCGGGGGGTTCAGGGCATCCTGAGAGGGGCCACAGATGGAGCACAGGGCGATGGGGAGAGGATCTCCCACGTCAACGCTCCGCTTCTCGAGACATCAGCCTCGCATCTCATCCGGCTCGCGGTAGATGAGCGCTTTTGTTAACACAAATCACACGTGCTGCCTCCAACAAAGCCTGAACCAGGGCCTGCAACTCAAGCGAAGTAACTGTGAATGCTGATAACTTTATCATCCGACAAGGCACACGTGAAATGCTTCTCTTTTGCTAATGATACGCTGGAGAGGCGCTGAGCTGAGGCGGGACAAAGTGCCCGGCCGGCTGGTAATGAAGACCAATAAATAGTGCACAAAATCAGCCCCCAGTTTCTTTCAGCATCCCTTGATCAAGCAGCGCCCTGCCATATAATGAAAATCTTGCTTTATTGTATCCATGCAAATCACACACGCCGCTTGAAAGCGCGTGCATTAATAACTTATCTGTTGGGCCAATAAGAAAAAAACTATCGCATTATCTCGTCCACTTATAACCATTAGAGCAGCTCTGAAGTGCATTCATTCACCTCCTACGATGCTCGCGGCTTCCAGCTCTGCTCCCAAGTCCCGCATTTGCCACCATCCCTGACGGCTGCTCTCCCGGACAGATGGATGCCGGCCCCATCCCGGAGCCAAGCAGCGAGCGAACGGGCACGGGATGGGGTCTGAAGCTTTTAGGGATAACTACCACGACTGCCCTGCTGCTGCCTTGGGGGAGCTCTGAGCATCCAGGAACCCACATTTACATCCCGAAGGCAGAGGGGTCCAGCAGCCTTCCTGCCGCCTGTGTTTCTTTAAGGCTGGCCAGTGAAGGGTAACGTTATCCAGCCGGAATTGCACGGGGGAATTCAGGTAAGCAGACTGTAATTAAGGGAGCTGGCATGTCGCCACGTCCGACAGATGTGGAAATCCACCTTGGGAGGAGGAAAAGGAGGAGGGAGAGCAGAGCAGCAGAGGAGGCATGGCTACCCAGGGTGCTCTGATGCTCCCTGCCCACGCGCCCCGGAGGGATGCGGGGAGATGCAGCAGGAGCGAAGGAGCAGCCGGACTGCGCGGCAGTGTCCTCCTCCTCCTCCTCCCAGCTGGTGAGCAGGAGCAAAATCCCCTTGGAAATGCAGGCAGAGAGGTCCAAAAGCACTGAGAGCGGGTAGGAGCTGGGATTCGGTTGTCCAGCATCCTCGGGAAGAGATGGCCAACAGCTCAGGCACTTGGAATAGGAAACAGGGAAATTTGTGCTCCCTAGCTCAGGAGGCTCAAGCCACAGCTTTGCCGTCAGGCACATCATGTCCGGCTTCTGGTAAGCAACCAGAAAGCAGGATTTGTATGAGTGACCTGGAGCTAAGCAGCAGTAATCTCCTTCCAGCCCAGCTAACTCCCATGTCTGTCAGCCCCGCTCCTCCAGAAATAGCTTATAAGAAATTCGCCCAGGCAAATGCCCACAAAACGCACGTCCTTGATTTGTTCTGCTTTGGCCTGTCTCACGCCGGCACCCACACCTTCAAATCCTGCAGAGACGAACCTCTCCATCCCACCATGCCCAAGGTGACAGACCTTCAAACTCGAGCCCGGACAATGTCGCTTGAGCACAGCAAGGGCGTAAGGGCAGCACAGCCTCCCGTCCTGCCCCGGCAGGCAACCCGACCTCGAACGGCAAGGCACGACTTTTTCCCTTTCTCTTTTTGCTTTGTTTGATAATTTGCCTTTTCCCTGCTCTGCCTCGTAATCAGATTGGCAATGAATTACAGCAAGGGTGGCTCCGCTCGTTTCAGATGTCAGAGCCTGCAGTAATTGCGGCACCCACTTAAATTTATGTCAACGAGAGGGAGCCTTTGTATGGAAGAGAGCTCACGCTGAACCCGGGAGAGCCTTCGCTCATCATCTCTGGGGTCTTGCTCCCCCCTTCCCACCAGGCATCCGGGCAGCACGCTGCCGAGCAAAGCTCCCCTTCGAAGGGCAACACGTTCCCCAGCTCGGTCCCGCTCCGGGAGCCCATCCGAAAAATGGAGCAGCCCTGTTCGCCCTGTCCTGCTGCCTGCAGAGAGGCTCTCCAGCCCCCGCGTGCCTTAAACTGAAAAAGCAGATGCTTGCTCTGAACGCAGACTACCGAAATCTTCCCGAGCGACTTCAGCACACGCTTCCCCCGCTCTCTCCTCTCGTAGAGACAGCCTTAGCTCAGCGTTTCAAGACACGCGAACGTTTGCCTCTGCGGGGATGTGCCGGGAGAGGGAAAGAAGCCGGCGGGGGAGCAGAAATTGTCCCGACTGCAGGAAATTTTGCTCTCCAGGTGGGAGCTTTGCCCATCTGCAGCAACAACGGGTACGGCGGGGGCCGGGCGCGGGAGCATGGCGTCCCGCAGGTGGGACTTGTGCGCCGACGCTCTGCCACAGCTGCCGCGTCGAGCCCAAGGGCACCCAGCTGCTGGAAACGCTCCGACAGAGCTGCCAGCAGCTCATTATCCTGCAGGAGCAGGGCCCAGGCTGGGGAAAAGGGTCTGAAGCAAGATGGTCCAAGAGTTTCCCAGGAGGTCATCTCCCCTCTGCCACCCCCCTGCTCCCCTTCAAGCAGCGTGACGTGGCTCTGTCACCGGGAGGGGACCAGGCGCAGGAGGAGGATGAAAAGCCTTATTAGCATCCCGGCCACGCAAGATGTTTTGCAAGCAGCAACATCCCCAACGCCAGCTCTGCCCGGGAGCCACCCAGGGCTTCCTAAAGTCACATCGTGCGCTGTCACCCGGCCAGAGGCTCCTCGTCCAACAGCAAAACACCCATCCCCTCCCCTGTGAGGACAGGTCCAAGGGGGTCATGGGGCACCCCGACCCTTCCGCAGCACCGGAGCCTGCTTAGTCCCCGTGTTTCCGAGGGGTGGACATGGAGGGGTGGCTGCACATGGGTGGGAGCCCCACGAACACAAGCAGGACGGGGCTCACCTGCACCCCGGCATGGTGGCACGTGGGCAGGGATGGTCCCTTGCAAGTCCTCCGCCTCCTCTTGCACATGGGAAGGATGCAACCACCTAACTCCAGCTGGAAGGGCGGATGGAGGAGGATGGGGAGAAGCAGCAGAAACCTCACAGGTCAGGCAGGGTTTCCAGCCACCCGTGTGTCACATTTGCTGTCGTGCTGCCTTCCCCTTCCCCTGGCCTCTCCAGAGAACTCCCATCCACACTGCAGACGGGCAGCTGTTTCTGAGGAGCAGCGTAGGTTAAAACAAAAAAAAGAAAAAAAAAAAGAAGCCAAACCCCATAACACCAAAAACAAACATTGCAAAAGACAGAACACATCAAATATTAAAGGAATCAAACTCCTCCTGTCAACAAGGAGGACACAGAAACTGTTCCCAGATGTGGCAGGGCTGTCACCTTCTCTGATCAGCTCAGCTTCAAACAGCTTGTCAGAGGGATGTTCACGCTTTTGGGGTCCCTAACCCCGGTGCCTCCCCCACCCCCGGCTCCCTTGAAGGGCTGGATCCTTCACGGGCGTAAATCAGCCCGGAGCTGCTGCAGAGAGCGCTCTCCTGCCTGCTCAGGCAGGCTTACGGCAGGTCTCACCGGCAGCACCCAGTGCCGGTCACTAAAGGGGCGTCGGGTGGCAGATTTGCACCGGGTGCGATCCCCAAAATGCCTGGTTTGGCCAAGCCAGCTCACAGGGGAGGGCACAGCACCCTTCCCCCCACAGGGGGGGGGTACGTGGGTATTTTGGTCCCTCTCTAGGGACAGGGCCATCTGAGAAGGAGCAGGATTTAGGCTCTTACTGGGGAAGCAGGAGATGCCGCAGCCGGATCTCACTTGAAAAGCAGCCGCTTTCCCGGTGCACCCATCCCAGGCAGCTCCCACCTCCCCGGCTTGCGCCGCTCAGCAGCAGCTCAGAGGCTGGATGCTGCCCACCACCACCCCGGCACGGGCACATGGGGAGCGAGAGAGCAGCCCTGGGCTCTCCCTCCCTCCCTCCCTCCCTCCCTCCTTCCCTCCCCTCCCACGCCGTCCCTGGCACCGCACGCCACAGCTGCAATGTCCTTGATAAGAGGTGGCACACCCCGGCCACAAAGCAGCTCTCGTTCTGCAAGGGGGGGGGGGGGAAAATGAGCTGTCTGGGACCAGTCCCAGTGGTTGGACCGTTTCTCCGAGCACCTGATCTCACCTTCCCAGGGCAAATATGAAAGATCCCTGTCCCAGCAAACAGGCGCTGTCACCTAGGGCACTCTTCTATCTGGACAGAAAAGAGCCGTGCAAAGCCCTGTGGCCACGCTGCCCTTGACTCCCAGGGATGCTAACTCTGCATCTCAGGGTGATCTCCAGCCACACATAATTACATTCACAGTCCGGATTCAGCACCTCGGTATTTTGCATCGCTGCCTGCCTGAGATTCAACCTCTGAAGCTGGGCTTTCCGAGCCTACGAACTTCATCTTCGCTCGCAGTTGATGCCAGGAATATTGAAAAAAAACCCAAAAAAACCCCACAACAGGCTTTGCAAGGTGGCCACGTGCCAGGTTCATCTGTTCCCAAACTTACTCAAAGTTTCGCGAAATCCCTCCCTCTCCCTGTGGCGCACAATCTGCCTCCCCCCTCTCCCTCCCAGACCCCCCCCAAAGACCTCTCTGACCTTCCCCCTCCGCAGCCGCTTGTCCCCACGGCACAAAGCTGCCCGAGGGTGCAAAATAAAGCGGTATTGGATCGAACCGTCATCGGCAGGGCACCGTCTGTGCCTCGCCTCGCCCCGCGGCCTCTGCCCGTGCCGCAACCTTTTATTGCGGCAGCAAATTGCTAATGGCCCGGCGGTTAGGCGCGGAGATGATATTGGCTTTCCCATCGAAAAGCAGCTTTGCAGCCATTTCCCCAGGTCTTTGCTGAGCGGCTGGTTCCATTTAGCAGCCACGTGAGCAGACACCGGGGGAACCACGGCCCGGGAGCTCCTTCCAGCACTAATCTAGGCGCATGAAATATTCAGTAACCCCCAGAATAAACACGCGCAAGATCTCATGGTCCTCCAGGACTCCCTGGCAAGATGGGTTCAAGCAGGGACCTCATCAGCCCTGGGATGCAGCGCCAGGAGGGGGATGAGAGGTGCTGACGAGGATGAGGAGAACCAGTTTTTCCCTGTCCCAGCGTTGGCAGTAGCCCAACCCCAAGCCGCAGGCTTTGTCAAGGTCTAATGAAGGATTTGCAGAGTGTCCCACACCCCCGTGCCCAACTCAGTGCTTCCAAACAGCCCTTCCGAGGGAAACGCCAACCCCGAGCGGCAGCTCTCGAGGGGGTGCCCGCCGGCAGAGCCAGCCCCGGGACCGACCTCCCTCCCTCTACACCCCCGATTTTAACTTTTTTCCACAGCACAGAGTGATCTGCTCTCTAATCAAGGGAGCGCTAATGTGGTAATGCTGGTAAATTGTAATTAATTTTCCCCCTAATTGATGCGTGGGAATATCCGGGACCCTCATTCTCCTGCCTTCAATTCCTTTATAAATATATGATTTGACAGGTTAATTTGAAAGTAAAAGTTCGGTTCTTTACAGCAATCCAAGCAGAAGCCCCAGAACACAGCCTGCTGTCTCGCTACTTGAGGCGTAATGAAAAGGGTTGAAGTTAGGTTACAGTCGTCATCATCATCATCTTTTTAATTTCACTAATTTAATTTCTCTGTGTGTGTGCGCGTCCCGTCCCCCTCCCTTTCTCGGAAGATAATAAAAGCTTCATTTCACAGTCCAGGAAATTTGGCAGCAAAAGGTGACAGACAGCCAAGGAAAGATGGGAAAGACATATAAGAAGGGTGTGCTTCCTTCAAAGTTAAAACACGGTGCTCAGCAGCCCGGAGAAGGGCAGAGGAGGGCGCGCAGGACACGGCGGCATTAAGAAACATCTTTCCCAAGGTGGCAAAGTGAAATCAGGCAACACTAATGATGGTGCTGGGTGCCAGAGGGTGCAAAAGCACCCTGCGCCGGCAGGTAAACACACCGACAGCTCGCTTGATTGCTAGCCGCTGCAGAAGCGCCGGGTCACCTTCCAAGAGCTTTAATGAGTTTGTGGGCGCTGCCTTGCCGACATTAGGGAGTTTTTTGGGGGCTTGAAACCCATCGAGTGTGAGACTTTTTTTCGCTACCGGCCACGGCAGCAAGGGAGCGCAGGGCACTGCTCCCACCCCGCGCTGCCCCTCCAGAGCCCCGGGGTCCTCGCGCACAAACGCAAACCGCTCCCGAGGTCAGCGGGGGGGAAACATCTCAAACGCCATCACGTGAAAGATTTCAAAACCCT
Source organism: Grus americana (assembly GCF_028858705.1). Taxonomy (NCBI): domain Eukaryota; kingdom Metazoa; phylum Chordata; class Aves; order Gruiformes; family Gruidae; genus Grus; species Grus americana. The sequence continues at coordinate 6,059,919 of NC_072875.1, forward strand.
TCTCAACTTGCTCCTGATTAGAAAGGAAGCATCAACCCCAACCCTTTTAAAAACTGGGAATAACCAATTTTAATATATTTAACCTTTCTAACAAGAAGTTGCATTGGAGCGTCCCCTTTCCCACTTTTTGCATGAACCTCAGCGGTGTTTTCCCGTTTGACAGCCTGCAAAACCCACAAGGCTCCAGCCTGCAGCTTCAGGTCTGGCACCGAGTCAGCCTGGAAACGCCATCCCCATCCCCTGCAGCCCTCAGCTCCAGAGGGCAGAGGCTCCTCGCCTCGCAGTTCCCATGAGGGGTACGATAAAAGCTCAAGGAGCTGGAGAAAGAAAGGACTAAAGTCGCCCCGGACATTTGCCAGGGGACTCGCAGAGGATAAATAAATGCGAGTCTTAGATGTGGATGACTGGCAGAGAGTCGAACTTCAATACCGGCTGCCGAGGATATTTACTGGAAGCAGATCTGGACTAAGCAAAGCATATGGGAATACTGTTCCTCCAGAACCAACACCAGTGCTGTCTCTCACCAAGCTGTGTTTCGGGGCTTAGGGGACTTTTTTGGTGGAAATCTGCAGGAAAATGTGATGGGGAATGTTAAAAACATGCCTAGATTTATGTCCCTATCCTGCCAAAAATGATGTTGAAGCAGTACGTTTTGCAAAATCCCTGCTCCCGTTTGCTGTTTTCTAACCGTGTCTCTCCCTCCTGGTCACAAACTGCCCTTTTCATCCACGTACCAACAAAATCAACCAACAACAAAGGCAGGCAGAGAGAAAGAAAGGCCTTTCTTGTCCTTTTTGGAATAATTCAGAGATTTGGAGGAGTTCCAGGAAACGAGACAAAAATAACAATTTCCAGTTCCAAGGGCAGCTGATCCGATTCCTGTCCGTGCCTACCCTCCCCCCCCAAAAAAAAAATTGTACGAATTGGTGCTGGTTGCCTAAATTCGGGGTGGAGGAACTGCACGGCCCCACTGCACCGGCGAGGAGCGGGGAAGTTTTCTGAGCCGTGGCGAGATGCAGCAGGGACCCGGCTTTCCTCCCGCATGCATCTCCCCCTCTCCCTCCTGCCATCCCTCGTGAAGGGGAGAGATGTCAACTGACAATTTCTTAGCAAGGAAAAGAAAAAAAAAAAAAAAAGAGAAGAAAAAGAGGGTTTGTATCTACTTTAGGTTATATTTTTATTGCCAGCCGCTACTGTAACATTTGCTCTGATTACCAGATTAATCACCAGATTGCAAAGCCCATTAAATAAAATCAAGTCGGACAGTTGAGGTATTCCAAGAGCGATGCCTCTCGGTGCATATCCCAGCCTGCTTCTCCCTTGTCCTTTCTCTCCCTGTCACTCAGCCGGAGAGAAAGACCTTTCCCCAGCCAGGACAGAGAGGGAAACAACATTTCCCTCTCTCCTGGGGACGGGAACCATCGGGAAATACCAGCGCAGCCGTATGCCAGCCCCCCGCTCGGCATCACCCCCTGTCCAAACTCGATTTCCCAACCCCGCACATCATCAGTTAGGGTGATGGACAACACAAATAGGTGAAGATATGTTTCACAACCCTTGGCTCAGGTCTCTGCAAATGAGCGCTGTAGATCTCCCCTTCTCCTAATGTCACCTGTCAAAGCCTCCGCTCTTCCCAGGAACAGGATCCCGCATCAAAGCACAGTTAAATGGGGTGTAAATGCCTCTTTCACGCACCGAAAATGGGCTGGTTGGCAGTAATAGGGGGAACTGTAAATGCTGTCAGTGGCTACATTTTGTTTATTGATTTACACCGTGTAACGGGATGACTCGATTTGAATCATATACGCAGGTGTCACGTCCCATTCATCGCCACCGGATTTAATAAGGGGAACATTGCACCGCTGAGCTCGGCTGTGCAGTGGGGCACAGAAACTCCCGAGGGCTCCTGCGGATCCTAAACCCCTCAGGTTTGTGAACCCACCAGCAAAGCCCAAGTTCGGAGGGCGCTAGCCTGGGGCTGGAGCCATCCCATACGTACAGTCCTCGTGATGCTCGCCATGGCAGGGGGACAGTTTTTATGCTTGCTCTAGGTTTTGGACTGTGCAATTCCTTGCTAGGCACGCACAGATTAACCCATCTACCACCCTGAAACACCTTCCAGAATTACCCGTCTCTGCTGGTACAACCCAAGCACGCAAACTGCACGGCTCCTCCAGCCCTCCGCCTTTGCGCAGCCTTCCCGAAGCCCAGGAGCCCACAGCACCCAGGGAAGACGGAAAGGATGAAGCTCCCCCATGCCTACCCTCTGCCTGCACCATCCAAATCCCTGGCTGAGTTTGCCCTAACGCGGAAAACCCAAGGGATTTCTTGCTCCTGCATCGCCTGTCTCTCAAACGACACAGAGGAATTAAATCCCACTGCTTAATTTCTGTGGCATCTGCCAGGCTTCCTCCCCCACCCCCAAAAATAAGGAATCCAATCAAGAACCTCTGAGAGTATCACCCCAGTGGTTACGATGCCAATTAAGAGAGAGTCAACCATTCCCATGGCCAAGCAAAACAAGGCAAATGACAAGTAATTTAAACTCTGCTGGGCACTCTCCCACCGAAGGCAGGCTGGCGCGCTGCAGCGAACTGCGGCAGCCGCTAATTAGTAACCACTCAGAAGCCTGCAAATAGCCTTAAAATCACGCTCCAGGTACAGCGGCGCAAGATATACAGCAACGGGGTGTTGGGTTTATCCCCGCTGCCAACAGCTACGGGTCCCAGAGCCACCTTCACGTCTCGGATGGGGACACACGGGCACGGCGAGCGGATGCGTCCCATGCAAACATGTGGCAGGGACCAGAACAGCGCATCCCGTGCCCCGGGACTGCAGGCATCCCTTCCCATTCCCAAACCTCCAACGCAACCCAGAGACACCTCTGTGGAAGGAGCGGGGTCGCTCCTGAACAGCGACAAGACTCAGCACCCCAGCCCCAAGCCACCTTCCTTTCACTGCTCCCTTCCTCGCCAAGCGAGGTGGAGGCAGGCCAGGACAGCATCGTCTCTGTTTTTTCAGGTCACGCTTCCCCTTGAAATACCATCACTCGGAGCAATGAAGCTGTCACTTTTTGTATTTTTAGTTTTTCAAACCTTATATTTCATTCCACCGCCAGCTGCTGAAAAGGACGAGCAAAAGGCCAGAGCAGGGAGCAAAAAATCAATACGCTGCAGGAAGACAGAAGAGCTGTTTCTATTCTTCATCTCCGACGCCGGGTACCCAGGGAACATCGCTGCAAACAAGGCTGTGGGCTACTGTCCTCCTGCTGAGGCCGAGTCCTCTGGTTCCCCACCCCAGCCACTCCCCAGTGTCCCCAGTGAGGGACACCCACTGCCAGGGAAGGGGCTGGCTCTTTGGAAAATGCTTTTCCTACGTGGAATTAAAGAAGCTGAACGAATGCCGCACGGACGGTAGGCAAACAAGACAGCCCTCAGGTAGGTAGCACCCTACACACTTCTCCCCAAATCCCCGTTCTCACCTGCTCGCCCTCTACATTTCTCCTCACGCTCCTCCCCCTCCAACTCATCCCACACAGCTACACGTTTTCACTCCGCACCACGCACGGCCCTCGATCCCCTGCTCATCAGTAATCACACACCAACTTTCCGCTCTGAGCTTGTCCATTGCCCAAGTGCTCAATTTTCACCTAATCCCTTTATCTCCTCTTGCTCCCTCCGCATGGGGAGTGAGGTCCCCATAAATATCTCCAAAGCCGCCTTGGCATCACGCTCCTTCAAGCTGCCCTGGCTCCTCTGCGAATGCAAAGGATGAGAAGTCGCTCAGCCCACTTCATGCTCTGACGACCTTCCGCCTTGTACAGCGTGCGAACGTACTGGACGCAGCCAGACAAATCGTGCTCTCCTCCACAGGCACGGTCTTGGAGCCAGTAGCTACGGGAGCTCTCGGAGTGAAATAGAAATGAAGGGATTTGGATCCCGGAGAGTAGAAACATCCCTCCGAAGAGAAACCAGACTCTCTCACAAAGCAGCTCAATCTGAAGGGGTTGGAATGACCTTTCTGCAGCAGCCTGGGGGAAGATGGGCACAGAAAGGTGCTTCTTGGGGCTTTCTTGGTGGCGCCGAAGAGGCAGAGGCTGAACAAGATGCAGGACTAAAGGCTCTCTCTTGCTGAAGAGCTATGCAATGCATCTACAACGCCTAGAAATGGAGCTTATACAGCAGTTGAATAGGTGAAGTCCTGAGGAACAACATGATGTGATGGCTAGTACTAGCCCAGCTGGTCACACCATCCATCCATCCATCCATCCATCCATCCATCCATCCACTCTTTCCATAGGGACCCCTTCTCAGCAGTAGCCTCCCCATAAATCAGGGGGTGAGGAATACACATGGAGCATAGGAACTGCAGAAGCAGCAGCACTGCAGTCATAAATCAGGATCTAATTCAATCTTGCGAGATGCCTCGTTTGATTAATTTATGTCAGCATTTTTCGTTCCATCAGCGGCTGCCGTCCCTCCCCGCATCGCCTCTGCCTCCCACTCTCCTCCGCAGTCCCACGCCGGACAAGCCGGCAGGCTCCACACGGGAGGGCTGATCAAGAAGGGATGCAGCCAGGCTCTGAGCCTTGACCAAACCCGACCTCTTGTCCTTGGTTGAAGCCCTCAGACCGTGGATACGGTGGCTGCACCCATCTGCTCGCCCCAGACCAGTGGCTGGCAGGGCCACCAACTTTCTCAGGACATGGACCTGTTTGATAGAAGAAACTTTTTCTAATACCTTCACAAGATGGCAGAGACTGCCTCTCTGAGCCTGGCCTTTTCCATTTATCGCTCTCGCTGACAGCATCCAGCACCACTACATGAAGAAAACCTGTCCTTTAAAGTGCAGGGGGCGGGGGGGGGGTGTTGGTTTTAACAGCTGGAAAACAGAACGCCTGTCGCAACCATAAAATAAAGATGGACCTCATTGAAAATCCAGATACTGCATCCGAGCCTGAGTTTCCTGAGGGAAAGAAATTACCTAACTAAATGAACATGGAGCAGGGAAAAAAAAAAAAAATAAAGCCCATGCTAGCTGTCCCTGCTGAATCTCCCAATAATGAGAGTCTGATCAAGAGCTGCATATATTAACCGGTATCGCAAGACAAGAGGGTCTAAGAGTAACATCCGCACTGACCCCAGCAGCCTCAGACAGCCCAGCCTTGCCTGGAAAGTGTACATCCCGAGGACGCATTACACACCCCGAATTTCTCCCTGCACCGCTCATTTATTCAGTAAGGAGGTAAGAGACAGTGAGATTGGTACTCGGGCCATCTGTTTGAGCTCTCCCTCCTCCCTCCTTGCACAAAAATTAGCGAGAGCCTGCAAGAAGCAACAGCACATGTTTAATTCAGCCCTGCAGATTGCTGGAGCCATCTTTTGGGCTTGGCTTATGGAGGGGCGAACTGCATAACGAAGCTTTAAATAAATCACCAGGTCAGAGGTGCAGACAGCCCAGGCACCGATGCGCAGGCACTGCATCCTTTTCGGGTAAGTGATGGACGCTGCTCTTGCTCTCCGTGAGTCCTGCCCTCTGCCAAAGCCTGGGGCCAAGAGTTAACACAGGCACTCGGATAGCTTAACCCGGTACAGCTTGGTTAGCATCAAAGGGAGCTCGGATAAAGCTGCCCGTGAGATGCAATGCCTTGCTTCAGAGCAGCCAAAACCTGGCAAAAATCAGTGCCAGGCCCCGGGTCGGAGGACTCGGGCTTACCGCTCCCCCAGGTGCTGGCAGGAGTTTGCCGGGGTACTGAAAGATCAAGCTGCCCCGACGCCGTGGCGGCAGAAAGCAGACCGTTAGAAACACGCCTGCGGAACCCGAGCAGCTCTGGGCAACTCCGTCCAAGCGCCAGAAGGCTGCAAACAGCAGGGCTGCAGGTTGACACGCTGCCCAAGCAGCTCCTTGCTGGCACCTTGTGCGATGGAGAAGGTGGCAAGATGGCTTGGTGGCCCAGGGACAGCTGTGCCTGCTGGGTCTTTGTGGTTAGGAACAAACCACGGCTTCACCCACGTGCTCCATCCCCCAGCACCGCGATGGAGAGGCTCGGCTAGGGACACTGTGTCAGGCTGCTACGCTCTGCTGTCGGCCCGAAAGCCAAAACGCACTCATGGACCTTCACTAGAGAGGCACCAACGTGATGGAGATGTTCTTACATCTCTCCGCCGCCGCTCCCAGAGAGCCAGCGCTGGCTGATGCCCCGTTGGCTCTATATTCAACTACCAGCCTGGGGACAAGGCTGGCTGAGCACGTAGCTAACGCAGACGGCGCTGCACCATCCCATCCGCCTTCCTCAGCCCTCACCCCACCCCGGGAGATGAGGGTTATGAGGAAGGAGGCAATCCTAGGGGAAAAATGCCGCTCCTCTCTTTTCAGGCCCAGCTCAAGGCAAAGGACACCGTCGCTGTTGCTGCTCTGGTCCCACGCGCTCCTGCTTGAACTTCTTCCCTCTTGGACTCTGCTCCCGCCGGCTTTAGCCCTCTCCTGCCAGCACATCGCCCTGGGACTCGGCTCCCACCGGCACCCCACGGCGAGGCGGCTCCATCGCCCTTCGCCAGGCAGTGGGGAAGGCTCCCCGCCAGCTCCTCTCCAGATGAAACTCCACTCAACCGATTTGTATTCGTAGCAGCAGCAACTTACAAGGTTTGGAGCGATTTCAGAACATCTTCACTGGCAATTTTCTCAAAGGCCGGTCTTCAAACGGCGACAAACCTGCCTTGATCTTCTCCGCTGAGCAGCAGGAGACGGGCTGAGCTTGTCCTCTTAATTGGTGTTACTCTCCCATTATTTGCAGGCAGACAGAAATCCTGCAGCCTCCCTTTCTGGCTGGTGGGCAGAATGGGATTTCCTTGGGACTCAGCGGAGAGCAGTACTCTGAGTCAGTGATATCTCACTACATACCTCCCCGGGGAAGGAACCCGCAGCCAAAGGCTTGCAGGCACTGTCATTTCACGCCTGCCGCAAAGCGCAGCAGAGATGCTCTCTGCCGCTCCGCAGCGAGCCAAAGGACGCAGCCGTCTTCATCAGCCTCCATCATACAGATTGGGCATGCCACCCAATATTCAAGATGGAGATGGGTCTCTTGCACCCATACAGGGTCAGGGCATGCTCTCAGACGAAAGTAATTTCTCAGAAACTCAAGTGACTTTCATAGATATTATTCAAATGTCAGCCTCAGCTAAAAGCCCTTCGAGTTGCCAAGGCAGATAGCTCCGTGCGTGCTGCAGGTCACAGCTGTAACGTCCCCATCACCTCCCAGGCTTGTGCACGACGATACCAGCGCCTAACAGCTACCGTCAATAACTGCGAACGCGCCTTGGCACAAACCGGCCACCGAGTGCCGGCACCGCTTTTTCCAGAGGCGAGGGAAACTGCTGTAAAACAGCACCAGTAAGCTGGCTGTGGTAGGCAGGAGCCCAAGGCATGGGTCTGCTTGCCTCCCAGTTCAGCCCACCGGAAAGAAAAATCCTCCAAGTTTGAGCAAAATTGCCGGCAAGGAAAATCCCTTCTCTTACCAAACCAACAGCGTTAAGCTAGAGTTACGTCTGCATGGGCAGCAGGGACAAAATGGAAGCGGGCTTCCAAAGGTTGCACTATTTATACTGAAAGCTCAGCCGAGTTTGAGACAGACCTCTTCATTTTACATCAACATAATCTTTATGATAGATCACAAAAGATTATGGGCCAGAACCTCGGCCAGTGTAAATCAGTGCAGCTCTATGCACTTGCACTTGACCCAGCTGAGGACCCAGTTCTGGCTGTCAGCTTTTAAAATGCTATTTTTCTTCAGCAACGGTATATGCTACATAGGTTTTGCCAGCCAAGTCCAGGCAAGAAAAACCCAGATACGGGGAGAGACAGAGACCTACTCACGTGGTCAAGAGTGTAGGACAATCTCTGTTAAGTGAGGAGGAGGAATATTTGAGAGGTCCTGGCCTGGAAGGGTCTGGGACATTGTGAACCAGCAAAAAAGAAGGTAAATTTAAAGAGTGGTTGATGCAACAGACCAAGAAATCATCCCCTCGTGAACTCTGCCATCCCCACGGAGTTTAACGATGGGGGAGTGGGAGTGCAGCTCCACTTGACTCTCCATCTCTAGTGGAGCCTGAGCACAAAAGCACTCCATTTAAAGCTGCCTCGATTTCATAACTACGTGTCAAGTATGTGCAGATACTGCCTACAGGCAACGGGAAAACACAGCACCTGACTTCTTCTTTTTAGAGATGGCAAGCGCAGCAGGATTTGACAGCCCTCTGCCCATGCCCCCATCACTCCATCGGTCCTGAGCTGCATCCCTCCGGATTTAGGAGGCTAACTGCAAGGCAGAGTTGAGTTTACGTATCTTGGCCTCAATAATCTCCAGAGTTGTTTATGTTGCTCCTGTGTTTCCTGTTGCCTCCGTGCCCTTGAGACAAGGAATTTTGATGAGGTCCACCCAATCATCCTCACGTAACCCTAAAGCGCCGCTAATCAAATACGCAGTGAAGAGCAATTAGAGTGGGATGCTTCACTTCAACAGGCCTGTTACTGTGCATTACCCAACAGCTCCCTACGAAAAGACAACGTGATGGATATCAACCACCTATTACTTATTAAACACCTAATACGGCTTTAACGGTTCTGTTTACTGAAGAGTGTTAATCTTAATGAAAACAATATTTGAGGCAGACTGGCAGGATAATTCTCTACCCTTTTATCCAGGGATCTCAGAATACAGAAACAGTAATTGATCCTCCCAGCATCTCTGAGGGTATTATACCTTTTTAAAAGGGTAAACAGAGGCACAGAGAGGTTAAACGGTTTGTACAAAGTGCATTTGCTTCTCTGAGTGTTGGTAGTGCAGTCCCCGAGCCCTCAGGAAACCCACAGAAGCATGTCTCTAACAAGAGAGGTCTGTGGCTTTTTTATCCCACTTGCCTCTGACAAGCTTGGTTTGAGCTCTTCGATGACGGGGGAGCAGAAACAGGGCTCTGTAGAAATTAGAGATGGAGGAGACCCGTAAGGAAGCTCATCGTTATATCAGAAGATATAAAAATACATCGGGGATGTAAAACCTTATGCTTTGGCACAGAAGTCAATCACTAACTGACTGAGATTTGCAGAGAAAATCTTTCCCAGGCAAATGATTCTATTAGGCTCTGCGCACCTTTCTCTGAGGGACCTGGTTCTGGGAGCCATCGGGTACACCCGACTGGACCAGTATCTCTGATGCTCGGGGGCTGCCAGAGCATCTAAGGCACGCAGGTACCCCAGAGCATCAGCACCGCTCATGCTACCCGGACCAAGGACCATGGGCGTAGGCAGGGCTGATGGGGAAGGGAGGAAGGAGGGCTGGAGCTCCCTTAGCCCAGGAAAATCATTTTGCTGTCCTTTACAGACAGCCTTTTCAGCCCTGCCAAGCCAGGAGAGGGTGTAAAAGAGGAGACACAACAGAGTATAGGAAACACTGCCCTATGGTATGTTCTCCAAGTAATTTTCCAGCACTAAGAGTTCACAGGCTGCCTCTAGAAAGGGAGAGATGTCAAGGTTCATAATATTTTCCTATTCTTCAAGAGAAATACTTTTTACCATCCCAAAGCCTTCATTATCACTACTTGGATCCATCTCATAAAATTCATAAATCTTTCCCAAAATATCCCCCTTGCCAGAAAAGCACAGGTTAGCCTAAATTCTAAGCAATGCACAGACCCTTAATGACAAGCTCCCGACAACAAAGGCACTCAGGCGTCAATCTATCAATCCATGGGCTGGCGAAAAACACCTTAAGAAAAGGCAAGGAGACACACACAGAGCCAGAGCTGAATCACCAATTTCTTTAGGATAATCACGGTCCAGACGCATTCGCCTTTGCGTAAGATTCTTTGATTTCCCCTGGCACTAAAAGGTCTTTTATTACTCACCAACAGCCCCATAATAACAGCCCTGGACGGGACGGAAAGCCATCTGAATTAATGCTGCTCTTGACTTTATTTCCCCACGTCAGCGGGGGCCCTCGGAGAGTCCCTTTGCACCCAGCGGGCAGGTCTGACGCCTGCGCCATGTCACCAAAGTGACACCTATATATCTATGCCTATATCTCTATATACCAGTCTATAGGCATGCGTATATACGTACATACACAGTTCTTCAGCGGGGGTTTAATTTCACCCAGGTATTCTCCTCACCGCAGAAGGATTTATTCTTTTTAATCATACCGTAATGCCTTAGCAGGCGCTCACGCATCCGCACAGCAAACCTGCATATTTAAAAGCCCTTTATCTGCTTTAGTGCAACTTTTGTCCCTGAGGCCACAAGTACGCCCATGCGAAACAGCAACAACCAAAGAAAACAAAAAAAACCCCAAACAAAAAAACCCCAGCATTTAAAATGGGTGCAGAGAGAGCAGGTCTGGCAAATCTGGACATTTCCAACATCAGTATCTCAGGAGATGGAGACTGAAACAAATTGTTCTTACCCCAGAGTAATTTCACAAGATTTTATCCATACAGCAAAGTCACTTTCCACCACTGAAAATGATTTCCCGCCATGCCTGCAGATATCGCCAGAGCACTCTCTCAGCTGCTGCAGGTCTTGCAACCTAAGAGGGAAATCGTGGACATGCAAGTCACGTCCGTCTGGATTTAGCTACCACAGCCTGGGAAATGCATCCTCGTACAGCCGCAGAGCTGACAACCTGTTAGCATCACCTATTAGCCTGATCCAGAGCGGGCTGCAATCTAACCTGCTGCAGCTCAAGGGTCTATCAGCTAGGGGAGAAGAGGGGAAAGCAGAGACAGCAGCTCGGGGATTGATACGCAGCAGGCAGAAAGGAAAGCAAGCAGCAGAGGATTTACATGTGCACAGCCTTGTTAATGGCCTTGCCGCTCGCACTCATCCGCTCCGGGTCCCGAGGATATATACCACAATCGACGTTGGCTCAGCTAGCCTCATTGAGAAATGAATTCCCATCCCTTGGCTAATGCAGTAGGAAGTCTCAATAAGTGCTTTCCGTGCACTTTGGACTTGTTTACACGCAGTTCCTGTACTAGCTGTACTGGCTCAGCAAGAAACACTACGGCCCAATCCAATGGATAGAGTTGTTCTGCCATAAAGGCGCTGCGTCAGGGATAGCGTGTTTGCACATGCATAGAGAAACACGCCAGGCAGCCCTGCCCGCCTGCAGGCAGCAGCGAGGGCTATCCATCATTAGGAAGTCTGGGAATGAGCCTGGACAGGCTCCGGTGGGAAAAGAGCAGGTTACCCATCGCCGAGGTTTGCAGCCCCAAGGGATGCCCAAAAGACGGCGCAGTCCCGGGGAGGAATCCCGCTTTTTCTGAGCCCTCGCTGCAACGCAAAGCTCCCGGCACCTTCCCGGTGCGATGCTCGCACCCGCAGCCCTCTCCCTGCCCGCACGCCGCTCCCAGCACAAAGGCTGCGTCTCCCCGCTTCCCCCCGTCACTCAGCCTGCCGCAGAGAGGCAGATGGCAGCATCCCTCCCGTTGTACGTATTTTGCTGGGGAACGTGTAGGGCTTGTCTGGCTAATGAAAAGCTGCTTTGGATCCCCCTTTGGGCTTTTCAGGAAGGATTAGCAAGGTTTCTCCGAAGCAGACACGGCAAGACAGTGTGTTTCTCTAAATACATCAGGGACTTCTCCGGCGCTTGGCTTTGGCAGGGGCTAAGTGCGGTTGTCTCGCAAGTTGTCTCCTTGCTTGGGTATACAAATAGGAAGGTGCTGTCAGGCATCGATACAGGGCTGCTAGGGCTTTACCTCTCTTGGGTGCCTGCGCAAATCCAGCCCAGGCTAATAGCAAGTGAAAGCTGGTACCCGCTGACAGCTCTGCCGAGGTCTCGCAGTGCACGCTCGAAACAACGTGGGCTACGGAGAAGCTTCCCCGCAGAAGATGCCGACCCCTTCACGGCTGACACCCAGGCTGGCAGCCCCCTGCAGGGAGGTCAGCAGAGCCCAAATAACCCATCGCACTCCACAGAGCCACCATCTCGTCCTCCTACGCGTCCCCGCGCTGGAAGACTCGGGAAGGGCCGCCCACCGCTAATGGCTAGGGAGCAGAAACTCTGGCTTCACTTGCCAACTTCTCGACCCGCTAGCCAGCACCCCCGGCTCAAACCCTGCCACAAAATGAAGCAACTCGTCCATGGTCAAGCAGCAAAGCCGTGGCAGAGCTGGAGCTGAGGCTGACCTCCAGCTCCGCAACCTCCTTGAGAAACCAGGTCTTTAGGGGACCACTAGAGTCCTAAAACTGGTGCCAGCCCCACTGATCCTCTCGGCCCCAGCCAGGCTTGCAGCTGACTTGTATTCTCATTTGGAGTAACTGGGGCAAGTGATTATCTGTCTCAACAACCCTTATGGGAAGCTGCTGTTGGCAGGGGCAATTGAATGTTATCCCAGCAAAACAAGGGGAACAAGATGTGATAGCCGTATCATCTCAAAATAGGCTACACACAGGCCATTCATCCCTCCCTCTGGGGGCCTGGCTTTGTTTGAGCAAGATTATGAACTCCCCTTCAGAAGAGCTTCATCATTTCCACATATTTCCCATTGGCCATGGGCAGGCAGGATCAATAAAGACACAATCCGAGAGACAGCTGCAAACACAAAAGTTCCTAATGAATTCCCGACCAGCCAGTCAGTCCAAACACGCGTCCCATCAGCTGGGAATTTCTGCAAAGCCGTCACTCCAACGCGCTTAAAATTTCCCTGTGGAGGGTAGGACCAGAAGCAAGACAGCGTCAGACGGCTCCCAGTCCATCTCGGAGTCCAGCGTTATCCCGGAGCAATTACTCCACCAGCCATCACCGCCTCCGACCGAGGGAGAGGTAGGAGGCAGAGGACGGTAAATTTGAAGAGAGGACTATGGAAATGACCTGGAAGCATGGCCTGGAGGTCCGGCGGGGAAGGAAAGGTGATGTGTATAATAAGGATGAGTCAGTAACCCGGATTGTTTCCTCCAGCAAAGGTAATTCTGGTGGTACAGGCTGGTACCACCTTGGCTTTCCCTTTCTTCCTTTGCTTTTCCTAACTCCTCCTCCTAAATGCAATTTAGTTTCTCTGTAAGTACATATTGTCCCACCATCTAAACAGTTTTACTAGTCAGATGTAGCACGGAAGAAAAAAATACACATGGATTTACGCGTTCTTAAATTGCACCGAACAAACTGACATCTCTCTTGTAGGTAAAAGCTACGCTGAAGGGGACGGCTAGAGTTTTATTTCACGATTGCATCCTCTGTTAAGCCACAACCTCCCAGAGCTGCTAATAAGTTAAAAGCCAGTCAGCCAAAATTCACCGTTTTTCTGGCAAAGCACTTTTACTGGTGGTTTTCCAGGTTTTTGCAAAACGTTCTTTGGGGAAACACGTCACACAACTTCCTAGGCCATTTGGGGGAACTCGGGTATTAAATCCCACACAAACGAAGCACGTACCCACAACTCCTGGGTGGGTTTGTAAATCCCGGTTAAACTGTCCTGACTTTGTTTGAAGCCCGTCGCTCCCCCAGCGTACCCAGTGGATCTACTGCCACTATTTAGCCGAGAAACTCCTCCAAGTGATAGAGATCTGCTGTTTTTCAAAAGCTGAAGGAACAAGATGCTTATCCCAGCTTCCCCAAAGTCCTTTCAGTGCGTGTGCAGAACCGCAGACATTTCCATCTATGAAGAGTCCCCAACACTCACATCCCTCACCTTCATCCACAACAGCGAAAAAGGGGACACTCTCCCCTGATGGGGCTGTGGTGCCACATCTGGGCAATGAAACGTGCTTAATGGACTACCAAAGAGCAGCTGCATTCAATAAAGTGCTCCACTCGGTAGGTGATTGATATATGATCTACATGCATAAATATAAAGAGAGACACGGTACAATTACAAGGGTCTGTCAGGAGCAAGAATAAGTCCAGGGGAATTTGAGCAAAGCCTTGCAGCTGAAGGTCCAAAGATCTTTAATTTCACTTACCGTGAGCACAAGAAAGCTTCTCCAGACAGCGTTAGTTCAAGGCAGGGCAGACAGCAATGTAAAAGGTCTCGCATTTTTCCCACGTAACGCAGAGGTTAAGCAGTACGTGCATGGCCTCCAGCCCGACGCCGGTCGTGGGCAATGACGGGGTTTGCAGCTCTTTGCTTGCCAGGCCCTTCCTAACCTGCCAGCAAAGCCTGGAGTCAAGTCTAGAGAGTAAATACTCTGCCCGGGAAAGGTAATTGGAATGCCCAAGCGGCTCGGATCATACAGCAGGCTTTGCTGCCGCTCCTGCTTCCCCAAAAGTTTACAAATGATGTTACCGATGGCAATGGATCACTGGAATCAATAAGCGCTCTGCCGCAGTTTGTATCGAGCTAATAAAAACGTTCAGCACAAGGCGCCGGCCCTGCTTGCCAACGCTTCGCTCTGATCGACTTCAGCGGCTCCTTGGTTAAACGGCGCAAGGGTCAGGAGAGAGGGAGGTCCCGTTAGCACAGGCACCGAGGTCCTGGGGCTGCTATGCCAGCTCCAAACCAAAGGGCCAGGGAGCAGATCGATTCTAAAATAGCACGAATTATCTGCCGTTTACCTAGTACCATCCCTCCCAGGCTCCCCGCGAACTTCATTAACACTTATTTGCCAAGACAGGAGACGGATTTTCCAGCTCCGGCCGGCGGGCATCGCTCCTCCCCGCAGTAAGGAAGCAGAGCTGTTCAGAGACCTGCCGCAGGCCATTTTACAGGTACGTGATGGGAAGGATTCAAGTGGCAGGGCAGGACGCTTTGAAATCAAACACCTTCTCTTCTATTATAGGTGTTGCTGTGATTTTTTTGAACGGCCGCAGTGTGCCTGCAGTGAGAGCTCGTGTATCTAGCGGTACTCAATTTAGCTGTATGAATAGGATTAATTACCGAGCGATTAAATGACTTGCTCAAAGTCAAAACGAATCAGCGGCAGTGCCAGAAAAATAGCCCAGCAGTCCTGGCTCCCGGTCCTTCACACCTGACATCAGATCACACCGCTCCACTCGCCCGCGTGGTTGATATTTATTGACTTAATTGCACACGACCGTCAGTCTCCCTGCCCTGGGTCGCAAGGCTCGAGCAAAGCAGGTCACCGAAGTATCCGAAGCAAAAGGAGGCTCACCCGGTTGAAAAGGCTGCTTTGTCATTTGCTCCTCTCCAAAGTTAGCTGTCAAGAGCATCTGGGCATTTGGCTGGATCGCTCCCTGATATATGAGGAGCATGTCGAACATGTGCTGCCTGCAGTTGGTACAAGGTTCTTTGTCAACCCAAGCATTGCCTAAGTGCCCATAATAGGGAACAGGTTGCCCAACAGTTCCTCCTCCCTGATATTGATTATGGGGATATAATACTCCACAGAGCAGCAGCAGCTGTCTTTCACCGGCTGGATATTACGCATAATAAAGCACTGCAAGTTCCTTCTCTCGTGCAGTTATTACTCGATGCACCGCGATGACTCCTGCAAACAAGCTGCGCTGGCTCAGACTTGCCGCAGGCATCTCGAACTTAAAACAAGCACACAGCGGGGACCAGGGATGTGCCGCAGGGACTCGGAGGGCCACAGCCCGTCAAGTCCGGCATCCTGGATAATCCCTATGGATTCGGAGGAACGTTCAGGAAGCTGTATAAAAGAGTCAATACATGCAAAAAGGCAAAGGGAACGGGGCAAGATCCTTCCCTCATCCTCTTCATATTTATGGTAACAACATATACCATCGACTCTGCAGTCGCCAGCATCACAGCAATCGAATCGACTCCCGTGTTACACGAGACTGGTTCCCCATCCACTCCCCCCCTGGTTTTGAAACCTATGAAACTCTTAATGCCCACGTACAAGCACGCTTCAGTGATGTGACTTAAGCAAGCTCTTGGTTTTAGTCTTACCAACACAGACCGCTGCGTGTGTGCGCACAGAACGAAAAACAAGCGGAGGGTTTCAGCGTGGGTTCCCTCCTGCCTTATTCCAGTACGCTCCTTTTCCTTACAAAGCACGCTACACGTATTACAGCAACAGCTGGAACAAGAGGCTTTTGTGCAAAGTTCAATACACACACAGAGGAACGAAATCTTTTACCAAACCTGCCTGCAATCAGAGAAGAAGAGTGAGCAAAATGACACACTGCTGGGGAAGAGAGAAGCAGACTGTAAAACGATTTGCTGAAGGTCATGCAGTCAGGGCTGCGACAGAGCAGGGATGAGTCCTGCGTCCCAGGTCAATGCCTTAACCACACCGCTTTCTGGTTCCCATATACATTTGTTTTTCCATCTTTTTGTATTCCTTCCCGCAGGCTGCGAGGCAGTGCTCCTTGCCCAGAGCGGTCCCCCCAAATCTCCCTCCTCGCAGGGGACGGCTCTGCCTGCACACCGCCAGCCTGGATGCTGAGACCTTCAAGCAAATGAAACCAGGAGAGTCTGAAAGGCAGCGCTTGGCCACCTGTAACCATCTCCGCTGCTCCGATTTTTATGACCAAATGGTTTCCATAACCCCTCAGGAAGCCAGCCGGGGCTGGCCAAGGAGGCAACGCGTGCTCACCGCAAGCTGGAGTCTCCCAGGGGAAGGTTCCTGCGTCCCTGCATCTCCATCGCCAGGGGCATAACCCTTCCTAACTTCTCCGCATCCCCACGCTTGCCCCCGGATGAAACCAGCTCTGAGCCGCGGCTCGTTTCGCCAGGCTGTCACTCACCGCGTTGCTCATTACGGGGAAATGAACTCTGTTCCCAAGCGTCCGGGGGACAGAGAGTAATTGGGTTCTGCGCAGCCTTTTCACTTAATTTACTCAAGTTGTATTTATTTCTTACAGAATTAGGTTTTAGCGGCTGACGGACAAGATATCAGAAAAAAGACAGAGGCAAATGGATGGGATAATAAACTTGGATAGAGAAAAATGATGTCTCTCGTCTATCCTTTTTTCTTCCCCTGTCTCAGTCATCCCCACCACTCTTTCATCCTTTCACTAAGGAACACGGAGGTCTGTGGCTAAAAAGCTCTACTTCATCACATCACCATGTGGCTTTGTAAAAGGTAACCTTATTATCTGAGTTCATCCCAATATGGAAAAAAGGATATTTAGTGTGGGTTAAAAGATTCCAGCAGAACAATCTGCTGAATTTAATGAAATCAAAACATTTGCAGGAGCCTATTGATTGTGTTGACATTTTCAGTGAAAAATTATCAAAATGTTATTTTTGATAAGGTTGAAGTACTTCATTTCAACATATTATAATTACATCTGATATCCTTATGGAGAGTAATTCTGAATATAATATCTCAACTTGCCAAAACGAACCTTGCTAACTAACAACAGGACTCCAGGAGACCTTCTCATGGTGACACTTGGGGCAAAGCAAGACCCCCAAAACCGAGAAGCCCACTCCCTGCCACCTGATTGTAAAACCTCTCCCAGCAGCACGATCCTTCTCCGGAAAGGCAGGAGGAGGGAATGTCACCGGCTAATTAATTCCCATTATCTCTGCCCCAGCAGGCAGGGACCAGCTTTGATGGGCTGAACATCAACATCTCCCATCTCCGATGGTCACAACACCCCGTGTGCACGATCCTGCGATGTTAAATCCCTTCTCTGAGTTAATATGGGATGTAAAGAGTAGTTGGCTATGGTTTGCAGCAAACCTGGTGCTGCCACCGCCTCGGTTTGCTTGGAGAAAGGGCATGGGATGGCACGGGGGGCAAGAAGCAGAGGAAGAGCACGCGCGGCTTCGTCTCACCCTGTGGCACCATGAATTACGAAGCTGTATTCATCCATTATTCAGCATAATTTATTTTGAACGTTTAGATCAGCAGTTTGTGTGAGGGGAAAAAAAAAAAATAGAAGCAGGGGGGAAAGTGGGAAGGAAAAAAGAAAAAAGGGAATTAAGTGAAGGAGAGAGGGAAGCGCTGGAACAGACGGTCCGGTCATTAATCAAAGACGGGCAGTGAGATGACAGGACGAGAAGGAGCAGCTGGAAAGCCACTTAAATAATAACAGGAGCTCCAATTCCCCCGGCCTTTCAGGAGCAGAGGGTGAATGAAAAGCCCTGCGCACGGGTTGTTTTAAGGCTCGAAACAGCTTTAGCCTCTCCTTCTCCCGGAGCCCAGAGCCCCTCGCACGCTCGACAGAGAACAGGGCTGCAAAAGCAGGGTTGCTCAGCAAATGGCTTCCCCCCTGTTTCCAACACCTCCAGCAAACAGCTGGGTGAAGAAAGCCTGCAGACGGCCAGCGTGCGTCCATCCCAGGGATGCTTTCCCCAAAAAACACAGGGCAGCCCTACCAGAGGGAAGGCCACCAGCCCAACCGTGCCAGCTCGCCAGCCAGCCCAGCTTTCTGAATCACAAATGCTTTCTAATATTTAACTTTCAATGTCTATTTGCGCATCACTCCACGACTAATAAATCGGAGGAAAAAGCAACTTGCCCAGCAGACAGACCCCAAACTTGAGACTGGTGAATTCAATGAATAAAACGCTGACATGAATTATTCGCTTAAATCTAACACGGACAGCACCGCTCAAGAGCAGCTGCCCCAAAGCCACGGCGTTACCAGCAGCTCCGAGGTACTCGGGGGGGGCAAGAGGGAAAATCGTGGCCGAGATAAGCCAGGCCAAGTTATCGCCACGAAATCTCATTTACCGCAAGGAGGAGGTGCCCCTGGTTTGCAAAAGCCTCCCTCCGCCAAGGAACTGGCAGGTTCCCTCGCAGGCACCTTTGCGTCTCGAGGGGTTTCTCAGACACTCAGTCCCTGTCCTCTGGAGAGCAAGGAGTTACCACGATCCTCGTGCAGGAGTGAACGGTGCGCTCGGGTTAGGGGTGTTGGAAAAAAATCACAGGGAGTTGCAGGAGCATTTACAGAGGAAATGCAAGCTATTCTCTGGAAGAAATCAATAAAAGTTTTGTTTTGTGCCTTTCAAATCTGCAGGGAATCGTCAGATCCAGCTACGAAGAGCAAGTTTGGTTTGCAGCTGAAAGAAAAATGTTTCTATTGTCAAATTATCATGACACCTGAGGTGCTCGGTAAAAACCAACGTACCCATGAATTCCTTTCCCATCACCACACGTGTTGGGAACACGCTGAAAAGCAGATAATATGCCCGGCAACAGCTCGCATCCCAACTCGGCACAGCGGGACCGTGTCTCAGTCCAACACACCGGGACCGCCACCGAAGCTCGGTGTGAGCCAGCCCAGCTCCGGGAAAGCCACCAGCGCCATCGAGCAGAAGGCAATTTAGTCCACGCACGCCCCTCCGCTCCCGTTTTTCCGGGCCATAGCCCTGGAAATGCAACGTGCAGGATGGGGAAGGGACCGGCAGGATCCAAGAGCCTTGCCCAAGCAAGCAAACACCGAAACGAGAAGGAGAAAGCTCCAAGTTTCGATAACTCTGCAGCTGCTCTGCTGCCGGGGTTGGCAGCGCCAGCATTGCCGGAGCACAAGAGCAACGACCCGAGCAGCAAGCCTGCCCACGTCCTCTCCTGACGGCAGCAATTTAGCCGGCTTTGCAGCTGAGAGAGGGGAGGGCGGGAGGAAGCAAGGTGGGAAATGAGGTAGCCGGACCGCTTCGTGCACCCCACCGGGATGGGGCCATCAATGGGACCCAGCTGGAGACCGGAGTAACTGTCCTGGAGCAACTCATTCCAGCGCCTGCCTGGAAGGGCACCCGCCTTCTGGTTTAGCCATTTTTCAAGTTGTCACCGCTGCTTTCACAAAGAGTTACCAAGGTCTCTGTCTCTCTGAGTAACCCCAGAGGAGAAGATGCTGATGGCATTTCAGTGGACAGGAACATTACAGCTAGAAAACCAGTTACCTTCAGGGGAGACACAGCACGGAGCCCCGTTCCCACTCGGGATTTAAACGCTGCACTCAAAATCCGTATCATTCCTCTCACCCTGACCGTCTGTCAAGTTTATCAGTGCTCGGTTTGCCATGAGACACGCTTCATCCCTACACCTCACCTACTCTTGCTCCTCTTCTTCCCAGTTCCTGGGAAACTCAATACAACCAAAGCTGACTTTCAGAGCTTTAACGGGACCAGATGGTCCCATAAAATATAGATGCAGTGATAAAAATACCAGCACACCTCCCAGCATTTAACTTCAGATCTACCCTGACTAGGAAGGATTCAACCAAGCTTCGTTGAACCGGCAAGCTTGCCACCTCCCTCCCGCAGATGGGTCCATAAATTCTCACTTTCATCTGCCTCAAGAGCAATGCCAAAGGTCTCGCCACCTCTCTATGGTCCTCCAGCCCCTTCTGAAGGTCTGGTCTGCCAACCAGCTAACGTGCCGTCCAGTTCCTCCTCAAAGAGGTGTTACGAAGGGAGAAAAGCTATAGCAGGGTTTTCATAATTGCCACGTTACCAAATGGTTTCATTTGCTGCAGGAGACAATTTTGGGCGACGCGGAATAGAGTAGATCCTTTCATGTCACTTAAAAATACCAGGAAACTTTCATAGATTGAAAACTAAATTAAGACTAAAATTACCATACAATTTCACTCGGTAATTTTTGCTGGCATGGAAATGATCGCTCCTCGCTTTGGTAGTGAACAGATAATTCCAGACTTCAAAGGCTTATTTCAGCATTAAGTAAACTTGTTAAATTAGTGGTTTGAAAGTTGTAATAAACTACCTCGATGAACATGACATGGCAAACAGCATGGCTTTTAGAAAATAAAGTCACACCTCTCTAATCTATTAAGAGTTTTTTGAGGAAGGCAACAATACCTTCAAGAAAAGCAGGTATAATTTATTAGGCCTTCAAAAATGTCTTAATTAATAATAACTGGTACCCCTGAAGAAGCAGCAGGCTAGGAAGATGAAAACCGTCTTCCTACAGATGCCTTGTGAAGGGATGTCATTTGAACGAGGAATTTGGAGCGTAAAGTACACAAACCAGGCAGCAGCTGGAGAAGAGCAGCAGCTTGTCAAAAGCCATACGAAGCGGGGACGTGGGAGAGTGACAAATAAAAGCCAGACCTCCTGAGTCATGGCTCTCCCACCCCTGTATCAGGCAGATCCCAAGCATGACATCTCCATGGCAAGGAGGACGTAGGACAACATGCACGTTGGCTGGATTCAAGCCACCACGGCTGAGAAAATCATGGTCTAACAACCCAAACCCACGTCCCAGAGCTCCCGCAGGGTTTTCACCCCCTGCGCCACATCTTCGCCCTTGCACCTTCAGGGAACTGGAGCTTTCCTTACCCATCCCGGATAAATCCAAGGTGTGCGTAACACCTCCTACCACGGCAAAAACACCCCTCCGAGGCCGGTGGGCAGCTGCGAGAGGAGCAGCAAATGGACAGAGAGACGGAAAGGAGAGAAAGCAATGACTGAAAAAGATGAGAAGTTGATAGCAGAGTCAATCAGCCAAGCTGGGGTGAAGTTTTAAATGGCATGGGGAAAAAAGGTGTCAAGTTTGAAGCATTTGGAATACAAATGCTATTCATTTTAGGAGGAGAGGACTGTGGGAAATTCAACATTATCTAACACAGGCAATTAAGAAAACAATGACAGCTGAAATTTAATACAGACAAGTACAAGGTAATGCCTATCAAAAGCAACATTTCCAACAACTCATACACATTGATGGATTCTAACTTAATTGTAACCACTCAGGGAAAGAAAAAAAAAAAAAAACCTACACATCACTCTGGACAACTTAACAAAAACATCTGATCAACAGGCAACGGTGGCCAAGAAAGCAAGACATAGTGAGAAAGGGAGAGGGAACAAGAACCAAAAATATTGTGATGCTATCACAGAAGAAAACAACGCTCTCAACTTCCAGTATGTTCTTCGCCATCGGACAGACAGATGTATACACAAGGGATAGGAAGAAAAGACAAAAAAGTCTGATCCTAAACACATTTCCATACCAAATGAAAAAATTGGGGGTGTGTCATTCAAGAGGAAGATAAGAAAGGAGAAAAACAGATTGCAGAACAAAAAATACAAGGTTAAGAGGTGCCTTTTAGTCATCCTCCTGTAATGAAAAGTGCATATGCACTGACACTGAAAACCAACAAATTTGGAAGCGATAGACAACGTCTCAGCAGAAATGCCCAAGCTGCTCCGGGAGCCTTTGTCACGAACTGCCAGCGATGCAGAGAGATTATCAGGTTTTGCACGAGACACGAGCACGAATATTGAAGCTCAAAGACCTGCTTGTAGGATAAAAATCAGGACCTGGATGGAGGCCCAAGCGAAACCCCTGGGAGTCTTTCCCATTTGTGGCTTTGGGCAGCCTGGTATTTATTTAACGACAGCTCCTCGTAGAGGTCCGAGGCCAATTACCAATGGCCTGGAGTTCAGAAAGGAAATTTTTCCCTCAGCTGTCTCTCGGGAGGACTTTTCCCCTTAGCTCAGGAGGAAGCCAAGCATCAGAGGCATCCCCGCAACGACTGCTGCTGGAGGCGAACCGGGTGACGCTGACAGCGACGCTTCGCGCGGCGGCTTTCTTCGGGGAAAGGATGTAAATCGGAGTGAACGACGTGGCCTTTCGCAGGGAGGCACGCTCCTCGCAGCATGCGGGAGAGGAACGGCCGGCGGTGGCACTAGCACGGCTCAGCAGCGCGAGGCACTATTGATTCGGCTTTGACGAACAGCAAAAAAACCCAAAAATGCCACTGGCCCCGTCTGACCCGGGAGGGAGACACGACACAGCTTAAAAGGGACTGGGTTGTTCAGTGCCATTTATAGGATGGCTGCGCGGGCAGAGTAGTAAGGTCAGCATCTCTGCTGCCGAGTCCGAAGAGGATGAGGAGGACCCACGGGATGAAGGCATCACGGGAACCCTCCCATCCATCCCGCTAACATACCAGATGGGGGGAAGAAAACATCTTCCTTTTCCAGTAGGACACTTTATTAATTCCTAAAGTGTTGACAACCTTAGTTGGGAGGCGGGGAGAAGGGGAGGCAGCTCGGCGCGTGTTTATGGGGACCTGCGACTCGCAGCCACGGTCTGCCACCGCTCATAACCAGGGGTGGATGTGAAGGGCAATCTGAGCACATTTGCAAACAGATTTAATAATAAGGGGCTGTCTGCCTCGATGTGTCAAGCTATCTGCAAGTACTGCAAAAGAATATCATCGAGTGTGACATAATGCAAAGCAGGATAAGGTCATTTGCTTTGCTTTTCTCTGTTTTAAAGCATCAGAAAAATTCTTTTCAAAATACAGCTTTCACAGAAACATGACCGGCTGCCTGAGGAACGGCTCGAGATCAAGCGTTTGATATTCAAAATTAATCCCAGGAGGATGAGGCGCGATACGTTCCCTTTCCCTTCATCCATTTCCAGGCTGGAGATATCTCTCTTCCATTAACTCAGCTCTCTCCCTCCTCCCTCATCCCTCGACCAGGTTTTCTTCACAGGCTCAGAGTTCATCTCTCTCTTTTTTTTTTTTCCCCTGAACCATTGATCTAAATGAGGGGTCTGATCCCACGCTCCTCATTCAACAGGGATTTTCAGCTGAGTGAAACCTTCACGAGTGAAATCTGAGATTTTATCATCTCCGCAAAGCCAAACGCCACAAGTTTGCAGCCAAAAACCCTCAAGGTGAAATTAAGATAACTAGGGAGTCCCGCAGCTTTCACCTGCGGGAAGAAACAGAAACAAA
Organism: Grus americana; assembly: GCF_028858705.1. Lineage (NCBI taxonomy): Eukaryota > Metazoa > Chordata > Aves > Gruiformes > Gruidae > Grus > Grus americana. The sequence goes on from NC_072875.1 coordinate 6,083,500, forward strand.
CCTGAGAAGGGGGCCTTTAATGACAACTCCAAGAAGTTATTTAACTCAGATCTATCTACGATTTAAACTGGGATCACTGCAACACAGGCAAGCAAAAACCTTGCATGTGGGGAATGTTTCAAAACACAATGCCTTGCTTTTTCTGCTTTTTTTTCTCTCGCACCGCGGTGACTTTCCAAGCTGTCCTTTCCCTCACAGCCCCACCGCCTCTCTCCACTCAGGCACTGCCCGTCCTGCCCGGTGCTGTTCCTACAGATATGCTTCCCCACGGAGCTCATCTGGGGGAGGGAGGAAGCCACCGGAGGGGATGGGAACCCCATAACTACCATGCGGGTGCCCAAAACAGAGTTGCTGAGCATGCTTGGATGCTCCTAGCACAGCTGGATGCACCCAACACAGCTGGATGCGCCCAACACAGCTCGATGCTCCTAGCACAGCTGGATGCACCCAACACAGCTGGATGCGCCCAACACAGCTGGATGCTCCCGGTGCATCCCACCGCGGGAATACGCGAGTACATCGCCACAGCGAAGCCCCGGGGAAGAGCCGAATTTAGGGAGGGGAGTTACCTTTGCGAAATACAAATGCTCCTTGTGAAATGAGGCGTAAGAAACGGAGCCCTGGCAACGCCATCTCAAGGCGCGTAAACGTCTGGTAACGGTTATCGCTGGGGACACCCAGTAACTCACCCAGCGGTGACCGCAGCAGAGACGCTCGGGGAAGTGTCGAGGACGGGGTAACGCATAGCTAGGAGGCAAGGTTGTCTACCAGCTGCAGAAGGGGGCACGGGAAGTCACGACACATAAATCCAAGCTTTCTGACCACGGCAGCAGCAGGGAAGTCCTGCTGGGATCGCGACGGGGTCTCTTGCAGGCTGTATGCGAGGCGCGGTGCGGAAGCACAGCTGCACACAGCTGCGCCGCAGCAGCGGAACCGGGAAGGGAAAGGGCAGACTGGTCCCAGGTGAAGACTCATCGAGTTTGTCTTTGCTGTCTAACCCTTGGCTAGCTCCTAACATCATCAGTAACTGCTGCGCAAAGCCGAACGAAAAAGTAAGTAAAAAAAGCCCCAAAACAATCAAGCTGATATTCCAGGAACAAAGCCCGATCCCTCCCTCCTCCCAAGTAATGCTGCTGAGCTCTCAGCTGAAATCTGCCCGTGGTGACTGACTTTAAAATCTTCCAGCTAAAGAAAGGACCCATGGCAGCAGCACAGGACGTCTGCACACCCCCCCCCCCACCACAGCTCTTGGGTTTCAGCGCACGGGGCCGGTAAGCTCACAACAAGCACCCGGATGGGCTCCATCCTGACCCACAAACACCGAAACTCTCAGGAGGCTTCGGGAAGCAAACTCCATCAGCGTGGCTCCTGCCCCCAGGTCAGTGCAACCCGAGGGTTCGTAGCAGCTGGCACCACAGCTGTGCCCACGGCCACCACAGCGCAGCGGGTAAACCCCCTCGGGGAGAGGAACACAGACCTGTGCCCGGGCTGAAGGATGATCTAAACCATTTAACGTTACGGGAAGGTTTAGCTGTGCACATGGCGCGATGGCTCGGGATAACCAGAACCGGAGAGCCAGGACATTCAGCACCCACCGGCTCCTCCCAAATTCAGCCAGAAAGTCACCCTGCAAGTTGACGCGGGGGCAAGGCATACCCACCTGCTGTCGGGCAACGCGAGCTCAGCGCTCACACCCAAAGCAAAGGACCCTGACCTCCTCCTCCTTGCACAACTCTGGCAAACACCCGCAGTCCCTCCCGCACGCCCGAACCCACCCCACGCTCGTGTTTCCCGAAGGTCCTCCAACGTTACACCTGTCCCAGCTGGTGTCTGGGGTCTGTTTAGCTCTGCCAAGGAGACCTCTCCTTTTTAACAAGCGTGTTAACATAACATACAAAGCCCTCCAGCTCTCAAATTTCTCAGGAGCCCCAGAGGAGTACAGGAAATTCTTTTTAATTACAATGTGCGTGTTAAATAAGGACACCAGGAAGCAGTGTCTTAAAATACCTGGGAAAGGTTGTGAAGCCATCACCACCGCTCCTGTGCGGGTTTCAAGGGTGCCCACCACGTCTAAGGGCTGTGTAATCCCCAGGGCTTCCAAGGCCACCAAGACTCCCATCTGAGGGGCTTCAAACACAGCTGGAAATTTGAAGCTGTGGCCGAAGAGAGACGCGTGATGCTGCAGAAGCAGCAGCCCCCAAGACAAAGTGTTAACTAAAGAGCTACAAACAAGCCCCTATTTCTTTAACAACAGACAGAGCCCTTGAAAAACTAGTTGCAATGCCAGCGCAGCCCTCGGCTCATTTGTCATCCAGTGAGTAATCACTCACCGTCGCAGGAGTTTAACCCTGTCGCAGGAGACGGCGGCTCTGTCACTCCCGGCAGCGACACGGCACCAAGCAGGACGGCCGCGCGGGGATGCGTCCGCGCAGATCCGCACCTAATTCCTGCAAAAGTGCCTTTTTCCAGAAGGCACGGGGGTGTGTGCGCGCCCCTGGGTGCGCATCCCTACCTTACACCCCTCCGGCTGGTGGGATGCTCACCGTGACCCGGATGGGTCCAGCCCTGCTCCTCCCTGGAGCGCTGCCACTTAGGATTTGCTAATTAAGTCCTGCTAATGAATTCCCTCCGATGCCTATTCACAGCACATTTGTGCTCCCGCTCTGCCAGCGTTCTCGCCAAGCAAGTTGGCTGTTGGGAACTTATCCGAAATCTGGGGGATCGTGCCAACAAAGCCCATTTCGGCTTCATGGTCACGAACGCTTACGCCAGGAGCACAGCCTAATGTTGCATTCATGCAAGGAGGGAGCAATCACAGCCTGCCTGGGACTCTGTCTGTGGCAGGAGAACAAGAATACGACACATCATCCATTTTTTATCAGGTCATTTTATGACTACAGAAAGTTTCGACTCCCCAGCAACCACCTACTAACAAGCTACAGATCAAGTCCCACCAGCAAAAATTACCCAGCTACAGCAACTGGCTCTGAAGAAACCATGGTCCATCCACCAGTGGAAGAAAAACAAGCCGGGAAGGTGAATGATTTGTCCAGACAACCACCCAGCCCTCCTCACGTTCTCCACCCCTGATACCCCCGCAAGCAAACAAGGGAAATCAGATACATGCTCAGTCGACACTAAATATGCTCGTTCCTTAGACGCTTCTTTTCATCCCCAGGATGTCTCAACATCTGAGCACGGTAATTCCCTAGTGATTAACTTCTTTATTTATTTAAAAAGAGTAGAGAGGTTTTCACAAGCGCGACTGTCGCTCGGCATCCCTCACTGACAGCGAGACGATACGGGGACGATGCGTGACAAACGCTCTGCGCCGATGGCGGGTGCCACCTCCGAAGGGAGGTATCCCCCGACCGGGGCACTGTCTGGGGGGGTCTTGCAATCACCGACTGCAGAAACAGCTCCTGGATAAACGATACACAGCATCTGGGCTCTTCCCCTCCCCTCCAAATACACACCAAAAATTGCAAAAGCGCATTAGACGCAGCCCACGCGCGTGGAGGAAGGATGGGGCACGAGCCCGTGGCGGTGATACGCAGCAAACCCGCAGAGCATCCCTCCGAGACGACCCTCCACGGACGGCCCGGGAAAGCACCCGCTGGCAGCCAACGTGCGAGGCAGCTCAGCGCGGAAGAGAAAAATCCTTCGGGGTTGATAGAAATGCCACAGAGGCAACGGAAAAGCTTTGCAGCTGGTTTCCCTGCCTTCCCAGAGGGTGGCCAGGGCTTCTCCAGGAGAGAAAGAGGAGAAATGAGAAACGCTCCTGCTTAAAATGAATAAAATATGTCACTCCTGATCTTGTAGCTATTAAATCACTGGCTATACAATTACTTAATTATGTAGCAGCAAAAGAAGGGGGGTGGGGGGGAGAGAGATGGTATTTTTCCTCCTGAAAACTTCAATTTGCTACCTCAAGAAAATAATTACTCGATTCAAACATTAAATAATTGAGACATTCATTAGTAGCTCTATTGTATGATTAGCACAAGGAAGGTACCGTTTAAAGACTGAGAAATTGATTCACCAGGGAAAACGAAAGCCAGCCTTAATGGGCTAAACGAGAGCGCGGCTTCGAGGGCTGGCCGGCTCAGCGGAGGACAGACACAGGTTGCCACCACGCCTGGCCAGCTGCACCCACGCGGGTGCAATAACCGGCTGCCGAATAATTTGATGCAGGAGACGGGAAGCAGGAACCCTTAATGCCTCTAGATGCAATCGAGCAATTGATAGTGTTTGCAAAAAAAAAAAAAAAAAAAAATTAAAATTAAAATTTAAAACCAAAATACCAACCTGCTGCCAACGTGCTCCTGCTCAGCACGAGGTGGGGAGAAAGGGCGGACAGGGGACAGCGGCTCCGAGAAAAGAGAGAGGGCAAAGGGAGCACCGAAGGGGAAGAAATTACAAGCAATTCTTGGCAGAGGCTGCCATGTGCAAACATTGCTTAAAATCTGACCCGCTGCGAATATCTTTCTTGGAATGGTTATTGCCTTATCCTCTCGAATCTAAACTGCACCCTCCTTGGCTGCTCTAAGGAAGACAGAGCAGCTTTGAGCAGCCGCCGGTGAACACAGAGGATTTTTGCTCGGTCGGTATTTCCCACCTCACGGGGTCCCAAGGCTAACTGGGGGCACATCGCTGCCTGAAATCCAGGCAAAACATTCCCGCCCCATCCCACCCACTCCCTTCGCAGGTTCACACCGCGGCTTTCCTCCAGGCAGCGCTTTCGGGGAAAAAGCCACGGAGAGGGCAAGCGTCGCTCAGCTCTTCCTCCGGAGGAGACACGTGGGAAGGGGAGAGCAGGCAGCAAGCTGAGCTGCTGCAAAAGCCCCTGACTGTCTGACAGTCAGCTGCCATCCTTCAGCCCCGTTTGTTCTCCTTTAACAAGCAGGGAAACCGAGGAGTTTGGAGTCGTCAACTAATTATTTATCCCCAGTTTAAGTCTGGAGTTGAAACCTGCAAAGAGACAGCTGAGAACTGAGCGTTTTTATAACTTAGATCATGAGATTGCTACTTTTATGAGCTGACACCTTGCAAATACTTTGTTTTTTCGTGGAAAACGCCATTACATATACAAAGACGGGCTTTCCTACTGAGGGAAAGGAGAGACTTGTCTTCACCTCACTTTGAGGAATTCAAAACACCACCCTTCACCAAAGATTCGGGTTCTTCCCAACAGCTTATAAGGCAGCTCGGAGACTCTTTAGGTAGAGCACGAGCTCCTGTGGCTGCCGTAGCAACCCTCCCCAAAGCTGCATCAGCAACCCTCCCCAAAGCTGCATCGATGTCATCTCCAAGCGATGCCACCGACACGAGAGCAGCGAGACCTCTGCGCAATAAGGTGCTGCGTTGAACCGAACCGGCTGCGGAACAGAAGTGGCCATGTTAATCTCGCCTCCATTAAAAAATAATAATGGATCAAAGTTTGCCAAATAGAAAAGGACAAAATCAGCAGAGAATTACTTTAATTATTACCTTCAAGCTTGCAAAAAAAAAAAAAAAAAAAAAAGGGTATTACAACCGAGAGCACACACGAAAGAAAAACTATAAAGGAAGTACTTGACAGTGCCCCTTTAATTAAACTGCTCTGGCTATCATTAGCAATGGACCTTTGGAATTTAAAGCCAATTATAGTCTAAATACAAAAGTTACCTGCTCACCAAGAAGCTTATGCAACATCTTTCAGAAGCAGGCTTGGTGCACAGGGAAGAGCTTTTCCTCGACGAAGCATTTTTATACAAGCCGGGCACCTTGGCGCAGAGAGATGCGAAGCAAAGAGGAGGGAGAGGATCCCCCGCTGGGCTACAGCTACGGGTCCCAATGTGCCCACCACACCGTGTGACCCCCACAGGGGCCATCAGCCAACAGATGATGGACCTTTAGCCCAAGCTGGTGGAGTTTTTGACTTGCAGGGAAGTCATCCGGGGCTGCTGAAGAGTTAAAGATTTGGATTCTAGAGGCCAGCATCTTGGTTAGTGTCTAGCGCAGACTCACGCTGCACCACTCGGTGCTCCTGGGGCCCAAGCGTTCAGCACCGGCTCAGGAGAAACCCAAGCCTCCGGAAACAAGCTTCCCATCCCAAATGAGACCCTCCACTGCTCACCAGCCCAAACAGGTACAAGAAATCCTCTGCAATCACAACGCAAGCTGCCAGGCTCTGGCATCTCCAGGGATGCAGCTCTACCTACAGCAAGACCTGAGATAGTGCAAAATACTGGGACATGCCCCGGCTCCTGCGCATCCCTCCCAGGCTCTCTCAACAGGCAGAAGTACGGGATAAGAGAGGAAAAGCAGCAGCCCTGCACGCTGGGGTCAAAGGCAGGCAGCCTGTCTGCTGGTCACTGCTTTTTGCCTTTGAAGGATCCCTCGGTTTCCATAAGGTTTAGATCAGAACCTGATTACAGCGCAGCAAAACTCCGCAGTTTATCTTCTGGACAAAAGAATATGACTGCAATGACAGGAGACGACGGCTGTTTGCATGGAAACGGCTCTCCCCGTGCCGCGCCGGCACAACAGGGCAAATCCTGCTGCGCTGGTGTTTCTGCTCCGCGATGGGGTTTGGAGGGGAAGAGTAGACAGATGGCACATGGAACGATTCACCCCCAAAAGTCACAGACTGCGGGAGGGCCAAAACCGTACCTTGGATAATCGGTGATGTGCGTGGGGCTCGGGGCAGCTCGCAAAATGAGAGCAAGGACCCCAAATTCATGTATTAGGGTGTAGGGAGGGACCCAGGAGGCAAAGCCTTTGCTCTTTGGTGCTCAAGGCTCCTTGTCATTAAAGCAAAACAATAATTAAGGTTCAACAATCGTTCTTCTTTTCTCTCACGCCTTTCATCTTTATGGAAAAATCCTACAGACATATTAGAGACTGTGCTAGCGTTTGACTTTCAAAGCAAAACGGGGAAACATCTCCCTGTCACAGCATTTGGTGGGACAGCGACAACGAACCCAACAGAAATATTCATTGCCATATGTTCCAGGAACGAGTTCCACAGACGTTCATTAGTATCATCGCCATGAAACTCTACAAGACTTCCCTGCAAGGGAAGTGGCAGTTGCTAATTAAACTGCAGACGTCACCCTGAGCGAGGAAGGTGAGGCTCAGTACCTCCAGTTGAAAGACCAAGAAAGGGGAGAGCGATGGAGCGCGCTGCAGATACCCAGCTCTCTCCCCTAGCTGTAACCCCAGCTCCTCCTCCTCTTTTGAAAAACAAGCTTTCTAAGAGAGAATAATGATTTCTATACGCTCCACACATTTGCAGGTTTTGGTATAAAACCGGAGCGTGGAGAAGCTCTCTTACACAACTTTAGCTGATGCAAAGTTACTCGGATAAAACTCAAACAGAAAACAACAACCCCAAAGCACCAACCCTCTAATTAAAAGCACCCAGAGGTTTGGGAAGCCAAAGCTGGTACTGTCCTCAGGCTATTCACTCTTAACATTGCCATTTGATTTGTTTATTACCTAACTGCGGGGCAGCTGAATGTCTTGAGGGGCTTGTGCGTAGCGGAGTAGAGGAGCGTTGCTCCTCTCTATCACCTGCTTTATGCTTCGCCTCAGCTCTGGTCTCCAGCAGACGAAGCTGCTGCCGGCCAGGAGCTGCTCTGGGGAAGCGACGGGAAAACAGAAGCAGCCAGCAGTGGGCAACCCCAAGGTCTGAAGGCTTGAAAGAAACCTTCTTCAGACAACCTGAGCAGGAAATCAAGCCCAAACCTGGGAGATGGCTGGACCTAGGGGTGCCACAAGAGCCTTTGGAGCTGGAAGAACCAACTCATGATGGAAAACAGAATTGTTATTCCAAAGCTGCAGGCTTAATACAAACTCTCAGAGCCTGAAACAGCAATTCAGAAGGGAATTAGAAGTGGGCTGATGGCTTTTCCAGGCAATTTCTTCCATCCTTAGCTGGACTCCCAAAGGGGTAGCACAAACAAGAGAAATGCAGCAAGAGGAGGAGGATGGAGCCAACATCACTGCTTCAGCACGATGACTGACTTTGTCATCTTGCAGCCTCCAGCCTCCCTCCAGGGCTCTCCACGCGCCTCTTCTACCTACTCCGAAGCACGCTTTGCTCTTCGCAGTCTCAGAAAGGAGCACGAGCCCCAGATGGAAAACCGCTGGGCTCCGTTTCCAAACTGCTCCTGACTTACCGCACAATTTCGGGCTCTGCCTTGCTTTCCCCATGTGCAAAGGAGGTAGAGAAGACCTCGGCAAATTGCTCCGAGACCCTCAGGAGGAAAGAACGTCACAAATGCCGCTTTTAATAATTTAATCCTTGCAGTCCCACAGCTATCCCACTCAAGGATCTCCCCACGGAGCCAGCCGAGCACGTGTGCAAGAGGACTGCAGAACACAGTTATTTTGAGAAGATGGATAGACAGGCAAAAAGACAGGGCTTGACAGCAAGCAGAACATTTCAAAGAATCTCAGCTCTTCAGTAGTCATCCATCATCCGCTGCAAACACCAGCAAGCCAGGGTTTTATAACCACAAGAAAGTATTTAACATCTGTGTTCACCTATCTAGAGTCCTAAATCGCATCTCATGGGCTGGGGCCCCAAATCTGGCTCATTGCCACGGTAACGTCACCGGGGACATCACCTCGAATTTACTATGCAGAGGGAGAAACGGTATTATTCTCTAATACACATATACGTACCTCTTGTGCATTTCAGGTGCATTTCTATGTACATACTCGTCCCCAGGTACAAAGCATTGCACACAAAAAAAGGAAAGTGCTGGAATGAACCCATCAAGCTTTGCTGATGGGGAAACCAAGGCAGGCTAAGAGCAAAGTGACCTGCCCGCTGTCCTGAGACTGAAAACCATGGCTTATATCCACAGTCTGGCCACCTAGTCAGTAGATCACATTGCTTTGTTCTCCCCTCTGACCCCAGCCAGGAAAGTAATTTATTTTTTTTTTAAACACAGGCTGAGCAGACACATTTTTTGGTGGACCCCAGTGGCAGCAGTGATTAAGTGCTCTTCTCTCCCGGCGCTGCAGGCAGCACAGAGCGAAGCCCCACCTGGTTTCTTGTTCTCTCCCTCCATCTAACGAAGCACAGGATCACTCCAGGATGTTTGCTGGTTTTAAACAATACGAGAAGAAAATGGTCATGCCTGTTCCCTTCCAAGACAGGAAAACATCCCCTTTCTGCTAAGTCAAAGGAGGGAGCTGGAGAATGAACTCCTCAAGGGAAGAACCACGTTTCCAAATTCCTGAACCTTCCACCGAACTAAAGGGGCAAGTTATGAAAAATACTCTTTTCTTTTTTTTTTTTTTCTTTTTTTCCTTTTTCCCTCATTGCAGCAGCGCTTACAGTCTCCCAACCTGCAATTTCCCAAGTTACATCCAACAGGAATCACTAGTGGGGTCATCCCTGCCCCAGCCCTGAGGGGACGGACCCCTGCGTGCCAGGGGGGGTCCCTCTGCTCAGGACAGCTCCTCATCCGTACGGACAAGGGGACACAAAGTGACTTTGGCAGCCATGAGCCGGGCATCCCTTCGCTCCTTTGTTCCCCTCCCTTTCTTCCTTTACAAACACCATCCAAAGCCAGCTTGTTTCCTAAAGCTCTCCGAAAAGAGGGTGGGCAGGGGGAAGGCAAGCTCGGGGAAGGCAAGCAGCCAGAAACACTCCTGGGGTGACCTGCTTTTGCTCCTGCAAAGCCCTGGCCTCCTTCTGCAACCAAACAAGCCCTCACCTACCAGCAGAGCCTTCGGTGGGACAAACCGATGTCCGTCGGGCGACCCACAGCCCTGACACCCACGTTACCTGGATGCACAGAGCTGTTCCTACAACTTCGCTGCAGCACCCGTGCAAACCCTCCGGCCCCGCTCCGTGCAAAGATGGGGCTAAACCATTGGCTTTAAGGAATGAACTGGAAGGGAACAGAAGGGCCTGGCAGGCAGGCGAGGGTTTGGACTTTACAATCTGGATAATCCATCTGAAACTCAGAAAGCAACTAGGAGAACGGAAGGAGGAAGGGAGAAAAAGTAATGAGAACAAAAAAAAAAAAAAAAAAAAAAAAAAAAGGAGCACAAATCCCCAAATAAAGCCAATGTCAGCCCTCTCTTGCCAAGGAGAGAAGGTAGGGAAAGGGAATGGGCAGCTCTGGAAGGAGAGACGGACAGCAAGGGGACGCAGCAGGAGACCCGCTAACAGATCCCCGTGTCTCGTTTAAAAAGGATGAATCTGCAGCACAGGCATGGCATGAAAATAAAGAAAAAAGCACAGCAGCGCAAGAAATCTCTAACAGATGGGACTGTGAGCCTACAAGAGAAGACAGGGATGGAAGCTGGTAAATGCACGTACAGCAAAACCTTGGCTTTTGCTCTTCTGCCCGGTACAAGAAACTTAGAACAAATATTAGATGCATTGCTTTTCAAAACACCTTTCCCAGGAGTTAAACACAGTGGAGGCTGGAGCAATTCGGAGCAATTTCCCACGTGCATGCCACTGTCAAGGCTCCAAACGGCACGCTTAAAATGGACACCCTGGCTGGAATTTACTGTCTGCGGAGACAGCACAATTACCTGCCTTTGTCTTCCTCCTCTGCCGCAGAGGAGAAAGGAGAAGGTGAAGCAGCCAGCTCCTCAGGATGCCCGAGTGCCTCCGAGGTGGGATGTCCCCAAGATGCTGAGGGCGAAGCCGGGGCAAAGGCTGCTTTAGCCAACACCGTTCGGCTCGAAAACAGGGGCCACCCGAGACATCGGGATGCTCGAGCCTGACAGCGCCGGAATCTTTCCATCAAGCCAAGAATCTTATTTTTAAGTGTATTATTCAATTAGCAAGAGCCGGCGCCTCCCCGCATGCATTACACACACGGATGCTCCGGCTCCACCCCAATTTCAGGATTAAAAACCCAGCGCCGTTTCGCAGCTCAAGAGGAGGTTGGCAGCGGGCTCCAAGACTTTCAGATCCACTCGAGTGCGAGTTAGTTGGTCGCTCTCCCCCCTTTCCCATTACCGCGGCGGCACGGCAAACCCCTCTGTCTGGGTGTAGTAAAACCCCGTCGAAAGCTTCCCAACTGCATTCATCCAAAATTAGGGCTCAGAGCAGCACTTGGTATCCCCCCCAGCAGGTATAACCCATCCGAAGCAAGCCAAAGGACGGGCTCTGCGCTCCGCGGGGGGCTGCTCCTATTAAATGAGAAGATGCCTTGAACCAGGCGATAGCGATAACTCAGCCCAGGCTTAAAAGCGAGTTTGGTGGCAGAGCCGGGGCTGCAAAGGCAGAGTTTCTCCTCCCAGCCCACTGAGCCAGCGAGGCACGACGTGCTCCCTTTGTACTTTTAAAGGAGGAGGCGATAGCGGAGCCGGAGACTTAAGAGGGGAAAGCCCCGCAGTGCAATACGGCGTTTAAAATGCGATAATTAAGCGAGCATCTTTTGAAGATGCTTGCGAGGGGTGCTTCCCAACACACCAAGGTTAGGTAGCTATTAGAAGTGGTTTTGTTTTCCCTGCGAGATGGGCCTGTTAAGCTGTTGGCATCTCCTCTACGGAAAAGATAACTGATCTCCCTCAGATCACAGTATATTCAAGTTCACAATTAATTTGGATAACTCCAGACAAGCTGGGTTATTAGAAAAAAGAGAAAAAAGAAAAAAAAAAAAAAAAAGAAAAAAAACCCCGAGAAATCTGGAGATTAAGACTTATAAATCTGCAGGCATTAGGGAGAATTGAATTCTTTCTTATATGGATGTAAAATCAAGTCTTTTTTATATGATTCAATTATAGATTGATGGGAAGGCTCAGAAATATGGATTAATGATCTTTTCTTAAAGGAAAAATGATATAAGAAAAAATAAAAAGAGAGTCATATAACAAAGAATTACTACTCCCCAAACCATGATTAAGGTTTAGTAGGTTACGTTCAGAACAGTGTAAAAGGGAATTTGTGGATTCCCAACCACATTAAGCGAGTATAAACGGAGATAAAGGAAGCAGCCTGGTACAGTAAATTATCGGCCCCGCAACACGGCCGAGGTGGGGGAAACAAGTCTCCAGGTGCACGGGACCGACCACGAGCCGATGATTTCACATCAGACGGACGAGAAGGTTTCAGGGAGCCTGGAGCCTTCCGAAACATCTCAGAGAGTTTTACACACGATGGCGGTTGCACCGGGCTCTATCGATTTACACCAGCTGGGACATCAGCTTTTCCTAGCGAAGGGAAAATTATTAGGATGGGGTCTAAGTGGTACAGCACAAAACGGTCCGGATATTAATACCCCACGGCATCTTGCTCAACCCCTCTTGCTACCAAAAGATTCGCTCCAGCCCCTGTGCCCAGAGCTTTTCTAGCACTCCTGATACTTCAGTCCCCGGCCTTTTAAAAAAAAAAAAAAAAAAAAAAAAAGGGATAACACCACAGGGTTAACGCAAAAATAAGCATCTTCAAAAGCCGCAAGGCACTCAGATACTACGGTAATAGGGGGCATCCGAGTACCTTAGATAATCTGGCTCCAAGTATTTCTCTAATGCTAAGTCCAAGCCCTACTCAGCGTGAATTAGCAGCCAAGCGCATTGTTAGCGAAGCTATTGTTTATTGCTTTGTCCGAAAAGAAAGCGCTATCTAGGTCACTCATTACAGGGGAGAGCTGTGTATGAGAATGCAGCCCGGGTGCCCGTACGCGCTATGGAAATGAAGGCAATAAATGCGAGAAGAACAGCGCCGAAGGAGGTGAGATGTGCTAGCGAGCAGCTCTGGAAGGATCGCATTGAAGGGGGAAGGCGGTGTAGCCGGAGCTCCTGCGCCGCGACACCGAAATCTAATTCACACCTCTTTGCTGACTGCCCTTTCGGTTCACAAGCACGGAGGGGGGAAGAAAAAAAAAGCGGAGAGGACACCGGGGCTTATTTTTAAAGCTCGCCGCCGAGGGTGAAAAAAAATCACCCTCAGCTGGGAAATGGGATTTTGCAATGAAATAAATAAATGTATAGTTAAATAAAGGCAAGGCCCACGGCCGATTCTGGCTCTGCGGAAAGCAATTAAAAGGAAAATGGATTCCAGTGGGAAAAAGAACAACTTCTCCCTCTTCAGAAAGACGTCTTTCTGATGAGACAAAACCTTTACTTCACACGGTACGGAGCAGAGTTAAAGGCCAAGGCAGTATTTAAGCTCGCAATTAATTTCCAGTCATTTCGGAAGGCTGTGATGAGTTAACATTTCGACGGCAGCGATTTAACGCCGCACGTGCCTTGAGGACCCGGCGGGCACAGAGGTGCTACCAGGGCACCTGGGAACACACACTTAAACCCAGACCTCTGCAAAAGCGGAGGAGGACAGGCCACCAGGGCTGGGAGGAGCTTCAGCAGGGCTTTCTGTTGAGTTCTGGGGTTTGGGGGGTTTTTTTCTCCTTCCTATACTGTTATCCACAGACATTGCTAATGGCAACTCTTTTGTCTTTAATCCCAGGGAGTTTGCTCTAGCGCTTTCCCCCCCCAAACGCCCGTGCAGCCTACTGCTCTCCACCCTTACTGCCATTAATTGATTTGTACGGATCCTCCTGTCAAAGAAAATTGCCAGAGAAGCCCAAACCCTGAAGAAAGTCACAAATTCTAGAAGCTGAAGACTACGTGAAATGGTAACAGCCGGTGGGAGTCGGAAAACGTTATTGCTTCTCCTCCTTGTTTGAAAATTAAGGGTCTTCGGTTAAATCAAAGTTTCTCTCTCCCTCTAACAAGATGACAGCCCAGACCGTTTGACTGACTGCTGAGACACCGACTCCTCGCTGGCTTTAGATTACTCAAGTGCTCAGAATTTAATCTCAAATGGCTGCTATTGGATTTTCGCTCGGACTAGCTGCCTGACGGGCGCAGTAAGAGAAGCCAGCCCCTATGCACCCGCGCAGCCTCCCAGCTTCTGGAGTTTGAAAACCTGCTGCCACGCGATGGTTTTGCAGGAGTTTTTGCTCCAGCACCTTCTAGGAGGGAACAAGCATGGCTCAGGAGGAAAGAAAACACCGGTTAGAATTTGTTCAAGACAGGGTTGCTTCTCCGTGCACTGCTTCTTCCACACAAAGGTATTAATTGTAAGCAACAGCAAGGAACCGTGCAAGAAGCGATCCCTCCAGATGTGTTTAAGCTCACGGCGAGGCAAGGCAATTCTCCAATGTACACACGTATCTTGGAAGGGTAAATGTTTCCCAGCTTCTACCGGCGTCTTCATGTCATTTACACAGCGCTGTCAATCACTGCTCTCCCAAGAAGGGGAGCAGTGTAAACTCATGTTTAATGCCAGATTTACACACATTTCTATTCGCCAGTAAATGAGACCATTACATATGTTGTGTCAATTGATTTTTACAGTCTTGCTTTGGGCGCGTTTGCACAGGGGCAAGCGCGAAGGAATGCAGGCACTTAAAAGTGGACCTGGCTCCCGGTCTCTATGCATCACCCCATCAAGAGGCACATCCTGACCTTTACCTTGTGGCATTAAATTTCTCCTGGCCACGGACCTTCTTAACTTCACCAGCTGATCTCATCTCTGCTATGCAAACCTTTCTCCCCGACCTGTTCCCCACCACAGAGGGGGATACATCTGTGTCCTGCGTTTCACGTACACACCAAAACGAAAAGCATCTGCCCCAAACTTTTCTTGTGTGCGTACTGGGTGTAAGCCCTCGCTCGGGCTCAGCCAAGCTTTAGGCCACGGCAGGATAAAACTCGGACCTGCACCGCCCCTTAGCACAGGGCTAGCTGCACTTTGCTGAGGGCAGATGCACGCCGGCCAGCGCGACCGCGGTGCAGGATGCTGTCCCCCCTCTGCAACGGCACCGGCGTGCCCGGCATTCAGCTGACAAGTTGATTTGCCATCCTTTGAAGAAAGTCCTTCTCCTTGCGTCTTGCCAAAAGAAAGTAACCTTCCTTGCTGAAATTATCCTTTGTAAATACCCCCCAAGGAGTTAGCAATTCCCTTCCCCAGGATGACTCATCCTCCTACACAACGGACCATGAAAAGAGCAATCACGCTGGCATGTCAGTCTGCAGCAGAGACGGCAATCCCCTCTCTGAATCAGCCCCCCGAGAGCGGTTATGGGCATAGCTCTACCATAGCATCATCCACCCACCGTGCCCGTGCCCACACTGCTCGCGTCCCAGCAAGCTCCCTCCTGAGGTTGCCTCTTCGCACGGCGCGGGGCTCAAGCGGTGCCCCGAGATGCCACTCCGGACACGGGCGATGATCTGCGGGAAGCATTTTGCTAACGCTCCTACGACTTGGGTGCTTTGCCTTCATCAAAATGCACAGCAGCACCTTCCAAGGCTGGAGAAAAGGAAGACGAGCCTTTCAGGGGTGGCTTTTCACGTCGCTCCCCCTCCTCCCCAGCCAAGCAGAGCCTTCTCTCCATAATTAACTGCTCCAACCCGCATGTTGGCTGAGCTCCACCAGCAACGCGGCAG
Organism: Grus americana; assembly: GCF_028858705.1. Taxonomy (NCBI): domain Eukaryota; kingdom Metazoa; phylum Chordata; class Aves; order Gruiformes; family Gruidae; genus Grus; species Grus americana. The sequence goes on from NC_072875.1 coordinate 6,098,917, forward strand.
AGGCAACGACCTCCGAGAGCAAAAGCCCTGGATTTCGGCGGAGCCAATGCTCCCCACCACCCGGGCCACCGCATAAAAAGCCAGACCGAGGATGCAAGAGGCAGCGGAGCCATTCAAACCAGCCACGGGCAGTTTAACAGAAACAGAGCTTCAATCCAACGTTAATTTGCAGCATCCTGGGCTGAATACTTCAGATAAGCAGCGCCGGAGCCAGAGAGATGACAGAGAAAAGCTTGCGTCTGTGGCACATCCGTGCGTGCACACAACGCCCTGCCTGCGGTCTGCTGCTCAGCTGCTGACGACCTGTATAACATAATAGTGGCGTGCCGAGGTGTCTTCGCAGGCAGACCCCTTCTCCAAATCCCCAGCAAAATTGTTTTCCTCCCTGCAGGGCTTTAAAGCCCCATCCTGCTCCAGTTATTCTGAAAGGGAATTTAATGCCTCGCCATAAATTATACGAGCATTGGACATACGCATCATTTATGCACAAATCACTGTTCCCTAGAACAAAGCAAGTATCAGCCTCCTGACAAAACACTTTTTAGGAGGATTGGCAAATGAATAAAACCTCCCAATGAATACCGACGTGCTGATGAAAAAGTCCTACTGATTTTAATAGAAAATGATCATTTTCCTATAGGATTTTTTGAACCATCTTGTTGAATTTAACGGAGATTTTCTATTCTGGTCCACAATTATGCAAGAGTTAAAATACCTCCAGAGACGAGGAGATTATCTATTACATTCTATAGGATTGCAGAGTAATTTCCATAGAATCCTGTTATGTTTCTATAGAGCCTGACAAATTTAATCCCTATTGAACTTTACAGGGACTTTTCCATAAGGGACAAATAGACACTGACATCTGTTAGCTGCAAAATGAGTAATACTCAGAAAATAGAGGCCTTACACACCACTGCTGTACTCAAAATGGTCGAAAGATGTCTTGAACAAGCAGCTTAATGGGGAAAATGCATTAAATTGGTGTCACGTGGCTGCATTAGTACGGTTGTGTTGCAACATTTCTTTTATACACAATGTCATTTATACAACCAACGCTTTACAAATTGCATTTGCTACCAATGCGCACTTGATCTCATCATCCCATGCTGGGACTTTTCCCGTATCAGGCACAGAAAGAGTGAGAGCAATCTACATCGAGGGGAAAAAAAATGCCAGGTTAAAGCCTGGAGCTGGCAAAGTATCTGTGCACGTTCCTCTGCCCTAACGTTACATCGACTCCAAATCTCTCTCTCATTGAACTCTGCTGCGGAGCTGGAAGAAGGGCTGCACTTCTCTTTCATGCACAGCATTAAAGAAAAAAAAAAAAAACATTCAGCTGAGCTATCTGGAGACTGAAGTCTTTTAAATTTAACCATAAGGTAGTTACGCCAAGGAAGAAAACAAGCAGGGACAGCCTAAGGTTTCCTACGCCAACATGCCAATTTGTCCTAGACTGGTTCAGGGAACAAATTAAAAGACACGACGGCCCCCGTGGGTCTTTTCCCACTTTTCCTTGCACAAGCCGGCGTCAAACACGATGTGTGCTTGCAATACGGCTGTATCAGTATCACCCACCCATCCCTTGTAGCCAGTTATTCCTCAAGAGCCCAAGACTCACTTCAAAACGTCCTTCAGGAGAACCCAATTTTGCATGCATCACCTCTGCAGAGTTGCTCTGGTGCTTGCCTGGCCATTCCCACACCCCCCAAACATCTTTTCGGAGGTTTTGGGTGCTTTAAGCTCACCCTGGATAAAATAGAGCTTGAGTGCCCCTAAGCCAGGCTGAAACCCCTGCTCTGTGACAAAGATGCACCTAAAGAAATATCAATCACTGCAGCGATTGTAGTAAGCTCTTGTAACAACCTCATACCGACAGTAATAGCGTCGTAATAGCCAAATAAACCTTCAAATTATACAGTTGACAGGGAAAAATATCCTAAAGCAGTATAAGAAGCCTCTCAGAGAAGGGAGAGCACCAGCAATACGGACCTAACATCCCTGGTAAGCGTGCGGCACCGGTGGAGCCGAGGGGACCAAGCCAAAACTGGGCACCCAGAGCTGCATATTTGAGGACACTGCAGACATACCCATGGCAACAAGAAGAACAAGCACCTCCATATGCCTCCCCAACTGCATTTCCTTTCCAAAGAAAAGGGCAACGCGGTAACTGAGCACAGCATTAAAAAATACGGCTTTAATATTTTATCATTTGCCAAATGCTGGCGGGGTATGGACGGTGGGTGCAGGGAAGGCTGCGGGTTGGTTTTGCTTTTTTCCTTCTTCTAAGCTATTTGCAAAGGAATTAAGTCCTTAGCCACGACAGGACAAGTCTTTTTGCTAGTTAACGCCCAGAGATGCCTCCAAAGCGAGCACTGACCATGAAGGGGATGCATGGCATTTCTGGCAGGGCAAAAATCAATGTACACGCGTGTCTGGGCACATCTCACACCCACGCCGCTGCCCTTGCCTCCTCGCACGCACACTTTAATCAACCCCTGTGTTTCTAGAAACCAAACCCAGCTTCGACACATACAGACTAATAAAGATGCCTCATGTCCCTTTTAAGATGACATTACAGAGTATGCCACCATCCACGAAGAGAAAGCCTCATTGATTCCTCAATCCTAAGTGTTATAACATTGCAAAGCAGGAGAAATGAGGGAGGCTCGTATTTCTAATACCCGAAAGGAAGCAACATGATACAGCCTTTGATCCAAGCAGGCAGCCGTGGGTTTTCACACACACACACACAGCTCACGAGGAGGGGAAAAAGAAAAAAAAAGACAGCTATGGAAAACGGAGAACAAGCCAAGCAGATCCCAGATCCTGGCACTTAAAAGCCAACTCTCTAAATAAGTGTTTAGGAATAAAAGAACAGGGTGGGATCTTCAAAAGCGTTCCACTTGAGTCTGAGCCCATCAACGCCACGGCTAAATGACACTGTGGTCAGAGACAGGTCATCGAGAAGCCCTTCTGCAGGTGCCATCAGGTCGCACATACCATAAACCCAAATCCGCACATCGAACGCAGGCAGCTAGGATGATTTCAAGGCTGGATGTACACCCATGGGCCAGAGAGAGGATTTGGCCAGAGCCAGGCTCTAGTAAAGGCTGGGAACCACATCCATCTCATCAGGCTGGACCGAGCCTTCTCAGTCACCCTGTCACCAAGCGGTCATGTCTCTCCTACAGAAGAATCCCATATGGGGTGGAGATAATCTACCTGCAACCGCTTTCTATGCAAAGCAATGAAGAAACGCTCATCCCTCCGAAAGGTGGGGAATATCTCCTGGGACGCAAGGCATCCGAGGTTAATAGAAATGGATGGTTACACAAAAGGACGTGCTTATTCCCTACTAACCCACCAGAAAGCCAGGCTTAGCCTACTGACCTCCTTCCAGCCTACTGACCCCCTTCCCACAAACTTAGCAAGCCATGCCTAAAATTTCATGGTATAAAATAAAACCGATTAAAAAAAAAATCACGACTATTATAACTGCATGCCCAAGTGCTGGGTGGATGGCCCAGTAGCCAGCGCGGCTCAGGAAAGGCAGAAGCAATGGTAAGAGGGATGAGTACCCGTTAAGTCCTGCACCGGAGTCCGTGATGGCCAAGCTGTCACCCATCCTTCACTTCTCATGTCCTTACACCATAAAACCTGGTCGTCGCGGCTGGCACGTCACAGGGCAGGGGACCCCTTGGGTCCTCAAATGGCAAGCTCGTTACAGCCCCCCGTCTTGACATCTTTTGCGTCGGTGTCGAGACGTTTCAGCATCCCCTCTCCTGAGCCGATGTGCCACCAGCAGCGCAGCGGGATGGCACGACGACACAGCGAGATGAAGCTCGGCAGAGCTGGCAGTGTTTTAACAAGAGCCCCGTGATGGGTAAGATCCTGACCCCCCAGGAAGTGGGAGCCCCACGGCACTCCGTCCGTATCTAGAAGAAACTCCTTGCACAGCATTTCATCCAACGCAAAATTAAGCATGGGGACTTCGTAGCAGGGAGGAAGGGACACCTTGTCCCTAGCACCACACTTCAAACACCCATCGCTCAGTGGAATTGCATCCTAAGGAGGGTCCCTGGGGACCCAGCAAATATGGGGGGTCACCGAGAACTGCCAGCCAAGCACAAGAATGACCTCTCAACCAAAAAACCCAGGGCAGAAGCACCTCTGCACGGAGGAATCGCTGCGGCTTTGAGACCAAGCGGGACAGCAAACAAGCACGGCTTACACAGCCGCAGCATCCCAAGGGTTAGGAAGGTCCATAGAAGAGAGGAGGTACTATCAGCAGAATTTGTCCTTGCTAATAATATCGTGACACTGGGGTGATAGGCTCTAAGTGGCCACAGAAAAACTTTCCAAAGCGATGGCACCTCCACAGAGCCCGCGGACAGGGCTGGCAGCCGGCGCGCTCCTCCAGTGGCGGAGGTAGCCTGCTCTAACCCAACGCGAGCCGGCCGCTCCACCACCCGCTGCTGGAGCACAACATCACCATAAGGGAAAGTTTGGTGCAAGCTTCAGCAAGAGAAAGCTTTGCTTTGCTTTAATTTCTCCCTCTCCCGTGGCGCAGCACGGCTCTGCCCCGGGCCGTGGCGGTACGGAGTCTCGGCGTCACCAGGGCAGTGATTTGCAGTCTGCTCAGATGCGGCTGTAGATCACTTGGGAGAATGAACCTACAGTTTTATAAACTATTTATTAGCCCTGTCCTGTAGCGCTACATCAATATGGCCATCGGTGAAGCAAGGCAGGAGCTATAAAAATACCATCTATCCAAAATAAGCTTCATAAAATCAAACAGAGGCCAGTATAGCCTAGGATGGGATTGTGGCTTGACATATAAAGGGCCTCTCAATCTTTGAGATAGACCATTAAAATCCTCAAGCCCTTTTGGTTCACAGAAGTCTAAAACAAAAGGGGAAAAATAATGACACCTTTTCTGGCAGAGCAGGAGAAGGCAGCGCGGTAGTCGTGGAACATCATTTGTTTCCGCAGAAGTCAGATTACTCCCTTCTCCCAGCAAGACAACTACCAGGTCCGAAAAAAAAGTAAAATAAAAAAAAAAATAAATAAAAGCTTCTTCTCCTCTGCCTTCCCCACCCACAAGCTGCTTTTCCACAGGCAAAAAGTTTCTCCTCCCCCTGCCAGCAGCGATGCATTCTGCTCTGCACGGGAGAGGCGGCGCAGAGGGCGGCAGGGAGGGAAAGGCACGGCTGAAGCACGCCGATATCCCGGCCGTCGCTCCCCTCCAGTTCCCCGAGGCAGCGGGGTAAGGCAGAAGGCAGGTCAATACATTGTCAGAGATGATGATTAACATTTCCAGCCAGTGCTCCCTCAAACCGCCTCTAAAACACGTCTTAATAAACTGCATTGCAAATAGCCTTGTATTTCTACCTTGCTGCATCTGCCAGGGCGAGATAATACGCCGACCTGAGAAAAAGTGACATGTTGGGAATGAGCCGTCGAGAGTTATACGACGCGGCGAACCTTGCTCAGCACCATCGCTCCCGGCCCCGGGCAGCTCACTCCGTCGACGGGCCGGCGGCAGCAGCTGGGGCGCGGGCGTCTCGCCCAGGCTGTTTGGGGGTACCGTACGGAACAAGGGGTGTGCTCTGAGCAGAGAAAGTAGCAGTTCGTGCGGAGTTTGGGGCTAAAAGGGCTTGAGGGAGAAAACCGCTCCGAACTGCTATTGACTGTGAAAATCACTGCGCAATATCAGAAAGCTACGCACAGGCTAGTTGTTTTTGCAGAGGCAGGCACTGTGCTTTAAAAGCTCAGAGGGAGGTGAGAGCAAGTTTAAGCATCGTTTTCCCAGAAACGCAGCTCTGAAGCTTTGCGGAACTTCCCTCAGCGCCTCCCACGGGAACCTGCCCAGCCCAGCGCAATCGCACCCACCCCGCCTTCGGTACGGACAAACCCCTCTGCGTTCGTACAAAAGCAACGGGTTCCGTCACAGCACGGAGCGTTGCTGAAAAACGCGGCTGGATCAAGCACAGCGCGTCTCAGCATCACCCTTCTAGGGGACTGCGGACCTCCCCTTTCCCGCACCGCGATGCTCAGCCCCGCGCAGAAGACGGACGCGGCGCTGCCAATCCAAATTGCAACTCGAGTCCTCAAAGCGGTGAACCGTAAATGAAGCTCGCGCACCTTCGTGGCCTTCTCCTGCAGTATCAGCCCGCTTCGGTAACATCAGAAGAGAGAGAAAACAGCTTGGGTTGGACATGGGGAGGGGGGGGCGGAAAGAATTAAAAGATTTGAGTTTACCTGCCAAGTAACCTCCAGCTGGGCAAGGATGTTTTACATCCCCCACTCTGGACCTTCAAGTACTTCAACGTTAAGCAAATGCCACTTACCTATGAGGAAAAAGAAGAAAAAAAAATAAATAAATAAAAGGCAAAGTTCACCAAGTATTATAACACTACGCATTTTAAAAGCAATGGAATCTGTAATTCACTTGTAGACTGGAGGAAACATAAAGGGAAAAACTCGAGTTTTAAATACACTTTGGTAAAGGTCAGCTCGAACGACGCGTGGTTACAAACTCGAGCTCTTTCCCAAGCTCTAGCTGCGGCAATTCATCCCTCCAGCCGGGGACGTCCTACCCGAGCTCCAGCCCACAGCCACGGGACGAACGCAACGAGCTATTCATCCTTCGCTTTCGGAAAGACCAGTCTGACCTTCTCTAGGACAAAGAGAAACTCCACCCTTGCCAATCCCCATCAAAATACCCGCTTCGTAGATAGTAAGATCTGATAAATATCAGAATAGAAAATGGAAAATATATATATATTTATAAATATATATATTAAAAAAAAATTAAGATATCCCTTCTAGCTAGGTGGGAAGCCCTTCCATTTTTTCCCCAGGCATCTGGGAACATGGAAAACTGAGCGAGACGGCAGCTGTACCCACCCGGCTGTTGCTCCGTAGGCTGTTGTAGGAATTGAGGATGACGTGACGGGGCATGTCTCGCTAATGTACGACTGTGTGTACTCTAAATTACTTAAAGGGTGCCTGGGGCTACGGACAGATGCTGCTAAAACATACAATTGAATAAATAAATGGAAGGTAACAGAGAGGGGAGGGATGCGATAGGAGAGCGATTGGCAGAGTTGTGTGCCAAGGTGTTAAAAAAACTCCCACGGAGCTGCCTAAACCTCTTCTGAGACTCCACTGCTCCGTGTTTCAGATGCTGAGAAGATTGCACTAATAAAAAAGAAATGAGAGAACTGTCACTGCAGATTACATGGTATTTATTCCAAAATCTGCTCATTATAGAAATTTGCAAGACAAATGGGTTTTTAGCAGGAAATGGCAGCTTTTCCTTAAGTGCATAACGAGGAGCAGAATTGGTTGGGAGTTGAATCTTTCTCTCCTTTTCGAGCTACTCCAGCTCCAAGTCTTACCAACCACCCGAGAAATAAAAAAAAACCCCTTTTTTTTTTTTTAACATTCTCCACCAGCCTCTTCATAATCCTATAAGAAACTACGATTAAGAAATATTTGAAGCAAGAAAAGCTCATTTGGCCTAGAGAGTTTCTAGGCGGCGAGAGCTTCTCTTGCTCCTCAACAGCATGCAAGCGGTATTGCTAACTCTCCGGATCCTTCCTTCCTCGCAGGGAAAGCCCTTCACCAAGAAGAGTATTTGTGGTCAGGCTTTAATCCCCCTGCCTTGATAAATATTTAATTCCTGGGCCTGCCTACATATCTGGATATAGACTGGAGGTGGTTTGCATTCTGCCGTATCTGAGTGCTTCTAATGACATTTTGGCTTCTTTCCCAGTTAATTCCAAGTGCCTGAAACCCAAGCATCTCCCCTCTCCCCCTCCCCATCATGGATGCACATGTGGATATTTGACTGATAACGTACAAAGCCATAATATGCGGTTTTAAAACAAGTCTCTGCAGCAGAGTCTCAAGAAGGAAGAAGACGCCGAAGAAGAAGGGGGGAAAATATGCCTTGAAATATTACAGGGTAGGAGCTGTCAAGTTGAAAAAGCTTCTACAAGGTTTTCAATGCCATAACTGTGTTATTTAGCTGGGGATGAGAATTTTTAGACACACATCAACAGGAAAAAAGGGGTTTCAGGAGGGGAGAAAAAAAAAAAAAAAAGAGAGGCGGCCTGTCTTATTTGCAGCTCTCCTTTGTTGGAAAGCAATTACAGCCTTACTCAATTTATGACCCAGAATGCACCCTAATCTACTTGTAAATGCGTCTTATTCACCACACAGCACTTTCAGATACAGCCAGGGTAAATAAACGGGAGATTGTTCCTACCTACGTCGCGGCACAACTGTTAATTGTAACGCCCCATGAAACTTAATTATGCAAAGCAGAGTGGCGACACTGCAGCCATTAATGAGATGTTTGATTCAAGAATAATTTGTTGTTTGGAGCCTCGGACTTGTTTTGCCTGTCCCTTCCACTGTGCTGCACTAATTCTCAATTCGTGCTTATTTTAATAGGGTGGCAGTGGGGCACAAAATGACTCGGCTGAGGGGGCAATGGCGGAGCTCCTGCTTGGGATCTCATTTTGCAAGCGTGCGGCGAGGTCCCACCGTATAGGTTTCCTGCGCTGCCACGGTCCCGAGTTCAGGCCAGGGAAGCCAACGACGGGACACACAACATTCAGCCAGGTAAAACGCTGGGGATGCTACTGAGCACTTTTAGACGCAGGAGTGTCTGAAAAGAGAAGGATTTGGCTGGTTTTAGATCCCAGAAACGCCTGTAGCTACACTGGGATGTACGCAGGCATGGACCCCGCTCATCCTCTACACGCGCAAACCCCCATGCTTTGCCTCCGGCTCCTTTGCAACGGTTGAATCCGAGCAATGGTTTGGGCTGAGCCATCGCGCTGCCTGCCTGTAAGCGGCATTACAGAAACCGCAAATTAAAGCACAGAAGAGGATGAAGAGACAAAGAAAAAGATGATGACTTGGTAGAAGAACTTGTAGTACACCCACTGATAAGGTGCGTGATAGATAGAGCTACAAGCTGTTGCGTGGAGACTTTCCCCGCTGCTCTGAGAGTTTCTCCCTAAATGGGGAAAGGAGATTGGTAGTCAGACCAAAGTCTATTATTTAAACCTCCGGTTATTGATAGAAACACGCTATCTTTTTAAATTTACAAGCAAGCAAGCAATTCAATTTCACCCATTTACAACAGCACAAGATGTTTGCTCATATCTGCTGTGGAGATACCAGAGCCTTTCTCCTCTCCGTTCTTTCCCAGCCTCCGACTGCAGAAATCCCCCCGCTCCAACATCATTTCTGAGCTTTCCGCTCGTTTTTCTCTCTGGTGACACCCGCTCCTTCTAACTCAGGCCGAGCGCTGACCCACTTCTCCAGTTGGCTCCGTTAATACCCGTGATTAGTAGCCCTTGGAGACAACGGCCACCCCCAGCCCATGAATCAACAGGATTTCTTCCCTTGCGTGGCACCAGTGAAAGGAAAGAGAAAGGACACTTTATCTCTGATGTATCTGCTGTTGATAGGAAAGACATTGTTGGTCTACTGCGACTGTCTATTTTTTTTCTTATAAATGCGACTCTTAAAATAGCAAGTCACGAAGAGGGTTTTAGATGTTTTCAAGGCCCTTGGGAACAAGCCCATCATGACTACGCGATTGCAGCGCGCGATATTGATGGCAACCGAGATAAAGAGTAACTTGCAATCCGGCACACCAAATCCCGCCGACGCCTCTAATAAGATCAGGATAGATGACAAGGCACTCAACTGTGCCCCGGCAAGGTCATTACAGAGCATTAATAAAGGAGTCTTATTATGAACATACCGCTCAGCAATATTGCATTTCCCACCTTCGCCGTTAAGAGACGATGAAAGCGGCAGTCCCTCGCATCCCAGACCTGCGGGGTTTGGGTTTTGCTGCTGCAGCCATCCAAGGTAAATACAGCCAGGGGAACCACGCTGCCCCATGCAAAACCCCAGAGGCAAGCCAGCCTTCCTAAGAAATACCCATCGCACTTAAAATTCATGACCAGGTAACGCACGTATCATTCAGGTACAGCAACCTAAAGCAGCTTCTAATATTCTCCTTCCCATTGCCTTGTCCGACTCCCTTACGGCCCAAATTGAGACGCTGCTCCCACCAACGCACAACTCTGCACTCTCTCTTTCCGTCTTACGCAGAGGAGAAGGTTTAGGTTCATTTGATCCTCCATCCATCGCCCTTTTTCCAACGTATTTTGGAGTCCGAGCCAGCCGAGAACTGGCTCCCCCAGAAATTTGCACCTGGCTCAGCTGAAGCTCTGAGGAAATTTATGCCAACCCCGCTGAATGTTTTTTGGCTTCCAGAAAAATAAAAACCATGCCTGGAGAAGGACGTGATTTTTTTCAAAACATTTTGGGTTTTTTCCACTGTCTGATATTTCATTTTGAGTGTTACTTTGATTTTCTAGAAAAAAAAAAAAATCAAAAACAATCTGACCCCAATTGTTCAGAAGTGCTATGAAAAAAAAATCTGATATTCACAGAGCTGTGGTCCTGTTGCCCTAATTCTCACCTTCTCTTATTCTGTAATTTCCTTCTTTGTAACACGGTGACTGGAGCTGTGTACGGTGTCTCAGACGTGCAGTCAGAGAAGGCTGAGATATTATTGTTGATTTATACAGGCTGGCTCTGCTTGGGGAGCGGTGATTTACTTTGCTGTGTTTTCACAACGCTGCTATCTCTTTGGAGACAGATATCGCCCTCATCTTCCCCATATCCAAGCGCCTGGTGCTAAGCACTCGGTCACAGATTGCTAAGACACTTCTACATCTTTCCTCTTCTCTCAAGCTTTGTTTCAAGGAAGGTCATTACCACGTTTTTTTTGCTCCCTAACGCTTTAACAGCCCAATTAGGAGACACGGCAGCATTTCAGTAGGTGCTGGCCAGAGCGTGCCCTCATCCCTGGAAAGCAATTCTGCCTCAGACTTAAATATGGACCCAATTTTATACCTCACTTATCTCCACAATGGAACAGGTCAGGAATTTTTCTTCCCAGCCCTACCTTATATTGCAACTCTGTCTTTTCTTAGTCCCCTTGATGCTGCGAAACAAGCGGAACTTGCACGTAGGGTCTACAGGTCTCCGAAGGATTTCTTCTTCTCCCGTGCAAGCAGGCAAGCCCGTAGTGAGCAATCTTGCACGCTCACGTCATTTACAACCCCACACCAGCAGCTTCCCCCAAGTCCAGCTGAGTGGCCGTGCCAAGATGAACCATGCCGCTCCCCGCGTTGTTTTTGCACAGACAACTTTTGCTTGGACAACTGCTCCTCGGAGACAGAAAGAGGAATGGGAACGAGGATACAGCAGAACCTGACCATAATTACCTACTAAAGGGACCCATTATGGCTTTGCCTTCTGCAGTGGTTTTATATATACATATACCAATAAATACTTTAATAGAGCGCGTTTTCTGTACGACGCCTTTTGCCCACTATTTTGCAAGCGCAGCTACATCAGAGTAACGTAAGGCTTTTTAAAACGCTCAGAACAAGTTGTTTGCTCGCCAAAGGCTGGTTTCCAGCAGTTGGAGAACAACAGAGCGAGTTATCCGCGCCACTTTGCCACCACGAAAAAAGCCATCTCCTCCCAGCTCCCACATACCATAACACAGCAGCACTTATCAGACGAACACTTCTGCAGCAACTCTCCAAAAGAGGGGAATTGAGACACCTTCCACGCCAGAGCTATGGACCAAGTCTCCTACGGACCAAATCTCCCACGCCCCACTCGGCTCCAGAAATCTGAGGATCGCCGCTTTGTTTTGCACCTCCCTTTTCATCCTCCCTTTGCCTCTGTTTCCCCCGCTGCGGGAAATCTTGAACGTCAGCTCCCTAACAGAGATATTGAGAAGCTTAACAACTGAGCAGCGTTTTCAGGGCCTTTGAGCGAGCGGTGTTCTGTCGGTACGATGGTTCACGCCAAACAATAACGCGTTCTCGCTCTTGGTGCCGGCTCCCACGATGACTGTCCTCAGCACAACTGTCAACTCGACTCCCATTGAAGGATCTTTATTATTAGTGATGAGCTACGGAGCAGGGTGAATGCAGCTTGATTTTGCAGCTCCAGCAGTCAGGGAGAAGAATAAAGCTTGTAAACCCGTAATCGGTGTTGAGATCACAGAGCAAGAAGAAACGTGGGATCCCATTAGGTGGAATCTCGCTTTAAAGTCCGTGTTTTCCCTTGCTGCTCCCTACATTTCTCCAGGCTAGACACCGGTTTGTCTCCTCTCCTCTCCCACAGCCTTTACTCTATAATTTGTACCATTTAGATCCCCGAACAGCTACCTACACACTTTGTAAACTCTGATACGCTCTTAAGGAGTTTTACGCAGTTCCTCTCTGATGCTCCTAAGTATAAAATCTTTCGGTGACGGTAGCAAAAGGCGAGATCAAATGACAGGTTGATTTAGCGTAGCTCCTACTAACAGCTTGCAGGAATTAGAAGTAAATAGGAGGTCAAACAGCTCGCGAGCAATTTGACATTGGCAAACGCGGCTTAGTTAGGCTCCTCCAGTAATAAAGAACAACCGCGTTTTTCCTTCACCTGAGTGCTCGGCAGAAGTAGAAAGGTCATTACCAGCTAAAGATACTCCAAGAATAACACTTTAAACCTTTATTATTTTTAACGAGACACGGGTATTTTAAATAGTGCCTGTGCAATAAACTGGCGGCATGCTACGCTGACTGAAAATGGCTCAGAATAAAAAAAAAAAAACAAGCGAAATTGGAAACACAATATGTAACCATCCATGGTTCTTACAGCTGTGTCAGTCAGCTAAGCAAAAACTATGCCTGGGCATAAGTGAGCATGAAATTCAATATAAACATCCCCGCTTATTCTAGACATCGGTGTTACAGAAATAGCCGAAATATATACAGAATGCTAAAGTAAAATATACAATGAGCTTTGTATAAAGAAACAATAAAGAAACAAGAAGATTAAAAAAAAAAAAAAAAAGCTGTCCTCATGATACATAGTATTGCTGGGAATGAACCCGTTCTGCAATTGTCTGACTTCAGATACTTTGGGGATGTTGATTACGCCTTAATTCTCCTTCATCAAAAATAGAGGTAATTAGGGACAAATAATTCCAGTAAATGTCAACTGCCTGGGACTCGGGAAAACTCAAAAGAGGCAAAGTCATACACAAATGTTTTGAAGTGAATAATAAATGAATTATGGGCTCCAAACAATTATTTTTTTTAAAGTATCCCTAATGTAAACCAACCAGATGCCCTGGGTGAAGAGAGTGAGAAATTGCCTTGACAGGCCACTAATTCCTTAGCTGCAGATCCCTTCTGTGAAGTGGGGATTATCAACATAAATAAATAAACAAATGAAAGGAAACGCAAGAGGCACAACATGGCTCCAAAAAAGCCAGAGCAGGCCAGCGCGATCATTGCAAACGAGTCTGACCATAAAAATATTTCTGAAACGGTTCCTATTTGAACGATGGCACGTATTTTGGATGGGAAAAGCACGTCCCTGGATTTTAAGATCCCCGCTAGCACCCCACTGCAAAGCACCCAGCTCCCCCAAGCTCCTCATTTAGAGCTGCGGTTGCCATTTGGGGTCCGTATTCCCAAAATAGTGACAGTACCGCTAAGCCCACCTCAGTTCCCGAGTTCTCCGCACCTCAGTTTCCCATCTGTCTAATGGGAATAATAACACCGACCCATTCCATCGAGACACGAGCGTTGCAGAAGCACTTAGATGCTATGGTAACAGGCGACATTACGCCCACCCACGCTCCCCCATGCTGGCTCCATTATTCAGCAGAAACGCAGACAGATCGGCAGGCAGGCCAGAGGAAACCTCCTCTCACGTTGGATGAAGAATGGGCAGCAGCGCTTGGCAAACCTCAGTTCTGCTCCTGACTCCATTTTGCAAGAGCCAGGCTGTCAGGAGCCACTGCCTGGGCTTTGCTCCCCAGGGAAAATTCCCCAGGCCACGCCATCCCACCAGGACACGTCACTGAACACCATGTGTGGGCTGTCCTCCAGGTCTTCTCCTCTGCTGGGACCCAAAAGTCCTGCACACAGGTGCAGGGAAGCATGTCCCTAAGCTGCAAAAGACTCCCACAGCGACCACGTTTGCAGGCAGATGCTAAAAACCCCAAGCAAGATTACCAAAATGGCTGTGAAATGAAGTCGTTCCTCTCCTGGAAGCTGCGTTCAAGCCCAACGTGGGCTTCTCCATGCACCTTCTTCTCTGCTGCCCTTCTCTACCTCCATGAGGTGGGAAGGAGAGGGGCTGACCTGCAACTCATCATGCTTTCACTAAGCTGCAAGCAACTCATCATCACGCCAACCTAACAGTTTCCCGAACGCATCCCAACCGACCACGCCACAGGTAATTAGAGCCCATGGTCATCAGCGATTCAGGAGGGTCGGCAGCGAGCTGCAGCGCAGGCTCCAGACGTGACCTGGGAAATTACGGAATGATGTGGGTCACGTCAGCTCACCTCCAGATGAATGGCTTAATCAAAGGTAGGACTGACAGCAGAGCAGAAATTTTAGCTAAACAGTGGGCCACACAGGCCAGCTTGGTAGGAGATAAAGAAAATCAGGTATGGCAGTGCAAGGTCTATACATTCACAAGCCACCCAGATAATTTTACAGCAGCGCTTTTCCCTGGCTTCCTAGCCTGTTGCAAACCCCAAAGCAAGGCTAAACCAAGGCGTTCGAACGCTTAAAGACCTTCCACAACACAGAAGAAATCCAGGGAGGGACGTCCCTATGCCAGCCTCCAGCTGGGGTGGAGGAAGAGGGCCACCAAAGAGCCAGAAACCACCAGAGAAAGGCAGAAATACCTCCCCGGCTGAGCGAAGGATGCAACTCCATGCCACTTTTGTCATCTTTCCCCATTTGGCACCGGCAGACGAGCTCCTTGGTCACAGCAGAAGACCAGAGCCGCCGAGAGCAATTCTGAGCCGTCTCTGCCAGCAACCCGTATTTGTTGCTCCCATGAGTGGCTGCCTCAGACAGGCTTTGCTGTATTTTAGACCTGACATTACCCAGCAGGCAGCGAAAACTGGATACTCATTAACTTCCCTGAGATGGGAGCAGCTCCTAATAAAAGGTACCGAAACCGTTCTAGCATTCGGTGCGTGTCATTTAGCAAGACACGGGGCTGTGATGTGTCCCTCTCGCTGTTTGGCTTTTCCCTTTCCCTTCAGTTTGATTTTTACGTGGTGACATTTGGAAGAGAAAGGCGTTGAAAGCAGCAATATCGGACCCTCGATTCATTCCTGCTCCCTCGCTGTCATTTAGCAGAAAACATTCAGGAATTTAATATTTGATCTCGCTCCATCCTCCTCCTTCCCTTTGATCACCTCCTTTTCGAGCCTCTATCACTCGTAGGACAAAGATGCTTAATAAACGGGAGAGATGGGCTGAGGAGGGAGCTCCGAGCAGGATCCAAGGCGAAAGCCTGAATCAAACCTACAAACTACTTGCTACCCAAGATTTTGGCAGAGATGTTTGCGTACTTTGTGTTATTTCAGGCCAAACTTCCCGGAGAGGGATTCTCAGTTGGTTAACAGGGAGTTAAACAAGGCGTAATAGAGGCAAATAATTAACAGTTAATGGATTGCCGAATACTCGGGCCAATGAGTCGGTGCTCAGCTTATAACCGTGGCGTGTAGCCACCAGTAGCATCATCTACTGATGGATTTACACCAATCTACTACTAATATCTGCAATATGTTTCTAACATCTGCTAACCGCTTATTAACTCTATACAGACTCCTGAAGAGCTATCAATAAATGTAACTTTAATAAGGGTGACCCCATTACCAGCATCAGAGCAGAAGCAGAAATCTTATTCAATCAACTTTTCTAGCTGGGCTTCTTCTCTCTGCCAAAAATCTCATGGGAGCATCGGGCAGGATTGGAGCAGCGCATTCAAGGTCAGAGAGTCCCTGACCAGCCTTGACCTTGGGACTTCAAAGCCCTTGCCCCAAACTTCAAGGCAATAACGTGCATTAGGCTGCATATTCCTCTTATCTCCTCCGTGGCCACTACACAGTTGATATTCCACTTCCAACCATAAAAAAAAAAAAAAAAAAAGTTCATAATGAGATCAAGCGCAGTGACCTCATTCTGCATGCGGCAGCTTCATGTGTTAGAGCAGATATTTTACTCTTTCTATATGAGAGGTGAAAAGCGTATATTTAGGGAACACTCCACAGCGAGAGCCGTCGGGGAGGACAGCGCAGGAGTCAGATTTTTTTTTTTTCCCCCAAAGGAAGTCATCCTCCTTCTCCACAGCCTGCTCACCTGCACGCCCTGCTGCCGCTCCCCCCGAGGGAGCGCACGGGGAGGAGAAAACGGGGCAGAATCCTGCTGCTTTCTCCTCGTCCTCGCAGACGGTCCCTCCCTGGCACGCTGGACGTCAGCACGTCACAAGGCCCTAAGATCACGCATCACTATGTGCTAGCATCACGCATCACGATGTGCTAGCGTCACGATGTGCTAGCATCACGCGTCACGATGTGCTAGCGTCACGTGTGGCTCCCCTCGCACGCTTGCAGAAGGACGCTCCCCACTGTACAGATGGGGGAAACTGAGGCAGGCCGGTTCGCGGCGGCCGGGTTTCTGCTGCCTTTGGTAGCTGTGCTCCGTTTCCAGCTCAGCGCTCAAGGTCAGACCGCGTGCGTCAGCAGCGTTCGCACATCCTGCGGGGACGGAGCCAGATCGCGAGCCATAGCCCAGCTCCTCCACCCTCTGCAGCTCCAACTTCAGAGTCCCACGCAATCCGCAAGCCAACAGATTCGGGTTCGAGTCCCAAACTAACACAACTGCGCCCCAACGCCGTGTCCAGAGGGGACCCTACGCCAGCTTACCGAGAGAGGACACCCCATTTGCCCATCACTACTCCTTCCAAAATAAATAGGCTTATCATCACGCAGCTGTTGAATTGGTCCAAAACGAGCTACTCTTACGGTAAAAAACAACCTGCACCACGGCCAGTACCACCGTCCCGCGCTCCGCGGAAAGCCTGGGGATCTGTCGCTGTTTCAAGAGTCGCTTTTTGCATCCCAGCCGTTCAACGTGACTCTGCCAACCTCTACCACCTGCTCTGCTTTCCCTGCTTTGGCCTCCGCTGCTACAGCCCTCGGTAGTCAAAAAATGCCCTGGCATCGCATGGATCCTTCCAGCGAGCCATGGAGTTTACAGCCTCCGCCGCGGCGCCATCAGGCACGGCTGGCTGCAATGCGAATGCATCGCCATACCGCCGCGTGGAGTAATGGACATTGCAGCACAAAATTAACGGTGCATCTGCTCCTCGCTGCAGACGCCGGAGAGAGTGGGCTGTAATTTCATCTCCGATCCCCCAAATAATGTTTGTTGTCGTGCTGTAATCTTGGCAATCAATGTAACAGCTGAACAGATCGTTTCGGCTGAAATATTTGCTAAACACACTAAGACCTTGAAACCACACCTCAGCGTGTGCGTATTGTGTATGGAATTACATACTCAACTAAATAAGGACTGGATGGGGGGAGAAATGGTGAGAGTTGCCAGCCAATTAAAACACAAAAACAACAACAAGGGGGAAAAAAAAAACCCCAACCCTGCCGTGTTTATCTCCAGCACCTTTCACCAGCAACGTCTTACTGCCTCTAAACCAGAAAAAACAAAGCTTCGAGCGCTGCTTCGAGCACACCGCCATCCAAGACGTATCAACTAAAATGTGTATGCAGGGCTTTTAGAAGTGGAATTTAATGGTCACAGAAATCAATTGGCCAAACCAGCTGCACACATATTAACCTCCCGATGTCCCTCTGAGTGAGTGCTGCCTTCACTCATCTAGCTATAAATAGGTTACACCACAAAATGTTTTTATTTGGGGAATTTAGTGAGAGTTGCTTTTTTATTTCTGTTCTTAACCTGCTTGAAATGCCAGCTTGGGAAAGGAAAGCAGCAGATACAGTGAAGACAAAGCCACAGGAGACCAGGTGGCCACGCTAGCGACCAGCTGCATGCCCTTCTGCAAGTCATGGCATGCTACTCTTTCCCTTCTTCCCCTCCAAGAGCTGTGTTTGTTTGAACTAAGCTTTCGGAAAGAAAGACTCTGTCTTCCTGTGCACGCATGCAACAGCTACGTTGCAGGACCCTGACTTTGGCTGGGGTCTCTAGGCGTTAACGTAACATCTACAAGCCTATGAGGTTCAATCACGCTGACTGGTTCCAAACCGTGCTGCGTTTCACAACTGATCAACGCCACGATCATCGCAGTGTCCAAGAGTACTACTGAAATAATACAAGGTCTTTGGGGACAAGAGAAAAAAGTTGGTCCTTTTTGGCCAAACTCTTGTGCTTCCAAGGTTTTGATTTCTTGGAGCACTGTGAAACATTTGTATAAATTAGTGCAGACATCTGATATACATCAAATTTGACAGGCCCAGGGTAAGTTCAAACTGCTGATCACAACATCCATCACAGCACTGAGCTATTTATCAACAATTGATCGAAACAAAGAGGGAGAACAAAACCTTTCACTTCTGTAATTGATACCTGAGGACTTACAAGATCAGGCCCACCAACACAACCACCTCCTAAAGACTGCAGGTTGCTCAACTGTCCCCCCCGAGACTTTACTCTGTTAAAGCACCTTGCCAAATGTGGATCTTCAGGAGACCTGACACCAAAGAAGGAGTAAAACCATCTCATGGACCTGCTCAAGGAATGACCCTTTCTCCCCCAGCCCAGCCATAACCCTGTAATACTCTCATGCAAAACACTTTATCGCCTTAACATAACAGGTAAATGGGTGAAGCTGGAAGATCAGAGATGTTACTGATGGAAGTGGGGGCTGGGACTCTCCTGTTCTGCCACACCGTCCCGGTGAGACCTTGAGAACATCACACAGTCTCCCTGGTCTCAGCTCCCAGCAGGGTCTGGATCTCCTTCAGGGGTGCTTTGGAGAAAGCACATTTGCAAGTCTGGGGAGCCAAGATACGACAGCAAAAGGGGCAAAATCCTTTCAACAAGACCCAAGCAGCCTTTTAATCCTCCCAGCCCTGCCAGATCACAGCTGCTGAACCACAGCGCTCTTGACTTGGACTCAAAAGAGAGAGTTTGGGGTCACTGGGCACCTCCGTGGCGACCTGTCAGGCTCAATTCCTTGGCTGTAACATCCCATCCATTTCTAAACATCTCATTCAATGGGGTTTCAACCATCTGCACTGCACAGGGACTAGTATCTTGCCCGGGCTGCAGATTTGGCTTGGCTAAAACTGACAGTAGCCAACAAGTGAAGCCAAGGGGCCATGGCTTGAAGCCAGGAGAGCCACATCAGCACAAACACCACCTCCACTGGTGCAGTTATCCCAGCGCCCGCGAGCTTCCCTCCCGAAAGGAGACGAGGGAACCACTTTGCAGGTCTTTATCACGCCGCAGACTCTAATCCGACAGCAAGAGCCAACCTGGCTCGCTTGGATCCCTCATGAAGACGCAAGCCTGCCAACCTGCTGAGAAGCGAGCGGCTGCCAGCGCTCCCAGCCTTGGCAGCTCTCCCAAGGTGGAGAAGCAATGGGCTTTCCCTGGAGGCACGAAGCAGACAAAGGAAGCTCCGCGCTTCCTACAAGATGTGTGTTGCCCTTGCCAGGGGACACGTGTCCTCAACAATTCCCCATCTCGGCACACGACTCCAAGGGAGTCGGTACACAACCTCGTTGCAGCAAGGCTCGCGGAAGCCACATATGCCGAACATGGAAAGAAAAAACATTGTTCTCCTTTTTAAAAAAAAATTAATTTAGTCATTTTCCACACATTTGCTAATTGCTCATCAGCTTTTCTAATGAAGGTGCTGTGCTGGGCACTGGGAGACCAGGGGACTTCCTGCTAAAATCAAACGTCGAGTAAGTGCTGCGTTTACCAAGGGATAGGCAGCTTCAAAGCTTTCCCTTCCACTTAGATTTTAAGCACTTCTACAAAAGAGCATTGATTTGGGGTTAAATTGACTGATTTTATTCATAGCTGGTTCATATGGTGTATTGAAAAGACAAATTGTACGAGACTGCAAGCTATGGATCAGCTCTGATAATTCAGAGTCCTCGTTCCTTTTTTTTTTTTTTTTTGTTCTAAATATTTTCCATGCTTATAATTTGCTATTATTTGGCCCCCGCCTGGACAGGAAAGGCATTTGCACAGTATGGGAGCCTCTCTTTGAAGGGAAGGTATTATATTTTAATGCCAATTACAACAGAAGTGAGAATCAGACATCCCTGCAACTCTTTAGAGCCCCTGCACAGGAAATAGCCTCTTTGAGGAGGGGATGTGTGTTTTGTTCATACAGATTATATTTATGCAGATAGTTTATTGACTCTAATTTAGTTGAAATATATAATAAACATTTGTATCAAGCGCTAAACACTTGTGACAAAGATCAGCTCCAGTCCCTCAGGTGCACTGCTGTAGCTGTTAAGAGAAGTGCGGTGTGAAAACTCTTGAAATATATAACATGCCAGGAGTGTTTAAGGCTATCGCACGTCAGGCACAAGGCAGCAAGCCCGGGAGAGCCAGCGATGCCTTGGGACACGGAGGAGGGAGGATCAGCTTCTGCCACCCCAGCACAGGTCACCATAAAGGTCCCAAAACCTGCTCCCAGGCTGACCTCGGCACATCCCCTCCCCTGCCGCAGCTGGCCAGCTGCAAACAGCTGGACGCACACCAAAGCACGGACACGACGCCCTACCCCAAACAAAGCGTGGCGTGAAGCTGAGCAGCCCGACCGCCGTGACTCGGTCTCCCCACACCAAAAAAGGGGATGCTAAAAGCCACCGGTGAGAGGAATTCAAGGGGGAATTGTTTGCAAAACGCACCTGAGGTTATAAGATATCAGCTGCTAAATTAACATCTGCATCATCACTTATAACCCCATTAACGTCGGTTATGTTGCACGATTCCTTGCAGCAGCAATGTAAACCTAAAATGGCAGCATCCTTCCATCCTCACATCATGAAAGGCTGCAAGACACATTTTTTTTAACTAAGGGGAGAAGAAAACTAAACCATCAAATTTCTTTCTCTAGAAACCTAAAGGTTTGGTGACCCCAAAACATTTCCTGCGTTGAACCTACTGGATTGTTTCAAGGAAGGGGAAGAAATGAACAACTTCAAAAGATGCTGAAGCACGGAAACATGCAGAGCATTCGGTTCAAAGGCCTGTCACAGAGTTTCCTTCTGTTTTATTTAAACCCTTTGGGAATATATTTAAATAAATGAAATCAAAACAAAACACTGGGGTTTGCAGGGGGAGGGGCTGAGCTTTCCCTCCCCTCTTTTTTTTTTTTTTTTTAATAAAGGAATTTTGCCATCCAGCAAATTCACTGAGTTCTCAATGCACAGAATAATAATAATAAATAAATAAGTAAATAAATAAATAAATGCAAGGAGAAAGAGAATATGAATCTGAACACATAATGAGAGCCTGGTGGTGATGAACTAAGGGGGACGCAGGACAAACCACCGCTGAGAACCGGTGTAGGGAACAGGACCCGGCGCCGTGCCAGCACGCGTGCTCCGCGATGGGCGCTGAGGAATTGGGAACAGCTCCCGCAGCGGCGGGCAATCCAGATTAGCATTTCCAATGAACCTATTCATGTCACACCCCAAACACGAGGAGGCTTGAAAAGAGGGGGGGAAAGGGCACAGACTGCAGAGCGTGAGGTTAGGGATGCTGCTCCTTTAGCTGAATTTCGTACTGATCTGATGCTGTAGAAGTAGATACCTTAAAAAAAAAAAAAAAGCATCCCAATTCTCCAAGCACCCCAAGTATAACTAGATTCTCAGCAGACAACCACTATAACTAGCTACCTTACACAAGAGCTACAACACTTGAAGAGGAGACGGGATTTGGACCATCCTAGGAGCATCTACGCTTTCTTTCTCCCATGAAGTCAACCTCTCGAATGTCTCCTCTCTCCCAGCAGACCAAATCCCACAACCACTTTTCGACACATCTGGGCACCGGCTGCCACCGTTTGCAGAGAGAGAAAACGCAGATGCCAGGCACGTCTCAAAAGCAGGCTCTTCTGTTATCATTTCAGGGCATCCGATGCTGCTAATTGATACACGGCAACACTCTCATTTACTCAGCGGCAAGCTGAAGCGTTGATAATTGATGGATTGGTTTGCCTTTGATGATCTGCAAAATTAAAAGCCCCAACCCTGCAAGATACTGAGTACCCCACATGAGAGCCTGCAAACTCTCAAACCCCCACTGCAGTCGAGCAGAAAGGAAAGGCACTCGGGACCGAGCAGGACCGGACCTTAATTCGACAGCCCCCATGACTGTGTGTAACTGCATCTATTAATACGGATTTAATTGTGGGGTTATATTTTATTATTGTCAAATGAAATGAAATTAGGAGGAAGGAGTTGCTGGTCCTCCACAGAGCATCTACATTTCTAGCCCCAGAGGGCTTTTACTTCTGGGAGAGGGCAAGTAGGCAACAACGATTTCAACAAGACGTCTCTCTCTGCTCCTTCTTGAGAAAAAGCTTTGCTGCACAAACCCCCACAAAGCCGAGGGGGCTGCAAGCATCGCATTGTACTACGCCAGTCTTTGCAATGCCTTCCTCTCCTCCCCAGCTTCACTACGCCTTTCTGAGAAGAGCCGCTTTATTCCAGCCCAGCCTTCCTAGGACGCGGCTTGGAGAACATCAAGTGAAGTGCTCACAAAGCTGTCTCACGAGCCAGTTGCCGAGTATTTTTCTCCCAGCACATTCGGCAAGCTGAACAGTTAGTTACGGAGAAGGGGAGAGTATCTGGCCACGCTGACATTAATCAAGACAGGATTTCTCTTATGATTTTTACAGATTTCTGACCCGATGTTACCCACACATCAACAACATTAGATTCACGAGGTCAAGGAGACGTATGCTTGAAGGATGACAGTTGTATGGCTCCTCTCAGACTTGCACTGTCAGTCAATCCATACTTTCTCTCAATATATTATTGCTTCTTCAGAAATGACTCCCCCATTTGCAAGTGATGATTAGCACTCTAATCTTGGCATAATTACTCCTGCCTCTCAATTCACACAAAAACAAAGAAAGAAAGAAAGGGGAAGAGCGATGAGGAGTCGATATCCCACCGTCGCACCGCCGTTTCAGAGCCAGCTGCCTACGAGACAAGTCACGACGGCAGTCCTGTCCAACTGCGTGTGAACAATGTCACGAGGAACTGAAGAGGACACCGCCATCTGCATATATTCACCTCATTACTGTCTCACCAGCTCAAGTCACCGTGGCTTATCAGGTTTTAAGGCACAGCAAGGTCATTGCTACCAAGGTTCTCCTACTCCCGTCCCAGCATTTGTTCTAGCTTATTTCTATCTAGATTCTCATATTATTGCCATTAAATTATGATAATTTAAGCATCCTGCATCCTGGGCAAAGCAGACAGAGATACCCAGTCAGGATGCCTGCCAGAAACATGGGCTGGCTGCACCTTCTGAGTATCTCTTAATTATCTCTTTCTCTTTCTAATGGGGAAAGGTCCGAGCTCAGGTGAGTGCTCCCTGCCCTCTTCTATTTGATTCAATTCTACGGCTCATGAAATATGCTCCCGCTTCCTTCAAAGGACAAATGAAATGAAACGGCCTCTTGGAAGGAGACAAACAACAGCGGATACGGGTGAAGACGTAATTCAAGAGACTTCGGGAAAGTCAGATGGTGATTTCGAAAGGTACCCGAGGAATCAATCCAGGAATGGAAACAACAGGGAAATAAGTCAATTAATTCACTGAAGCACTGCGCGGACCTGTGATTGGAAGTCTGCTGGACCTGTGACTGGAAGTCTGCCGCAAAGAGCGCCCAGGGGAGGCTGAAAGGCAGTGTGGAGCAAAGGGACACCACATTTTCAAGAAAGGGGCCGAAAGGTGGATTTGCCATGCATACAGTGGGGATGCGGAACTGGAACAGCACTGAGGCGGTGGGCAAGAGCCGCCACGATTCACCCCTTCTCCCTTTGGTGAGCCTCCACCTTGGGTCTGGAGAGAGATACCTTGGATGGTGGTAACTGGTAGCACTATGTCCACTTGCCTAACAGCAGCTGCAAAGGACTATGACATGCCTTCAAGGCCCTACAGGTAGGTGATGCAGGAAAAAGGGGATCTCTACGAGGTAGGAAAAGACAGGGAGGCACTTAGCAGCACGGGTGCTGCAAGGCTGATGGGAGAAGTCAAAAGAAATTTGGCAGAGAGGTGGACGGACAGGTAGAGCATCTTCAGGGCAGCTACAGTGAGGAACCGTCGCCCATGGAAAAGTCCTCTACAAGCATTAAGACAAGACCATCTCTGGGGAGAGGAAAAAGCAACACCCGGGCTCAACGTTGGCCAACTCTTGTCCCTAGAGACCCCTGGAGGTACTGCACTCTCCCCGGGGCCAGAAGCGGGCCATCTACCCCAGCACAGAGCAGCAGCCTTTGCCAAACACTTTAGTGGAGACCACTTTACCCTTTGTTTGTTCTTCGAGGTTATCCACGGCCCCAGCAGGGACCGCAGAGGATGTCTATCTAAAGCACCGACTGAAGCCGGAGGTAATTAAATACGAGGGGCCTCCCATTGTCAGCGGTGCGACTCTGTTTTGGCAGCCAGCTCCAGCAGAGCAGAAGAGGGAAGATTTGATTTTAATCACACAGATTTCAGGTTTTATTTTGCTCATTAAAATTTCTGATAAGGATTTAGTCTGACATTATGCAGTATTTTGGAAAAGGATGCGTGGCAGTGGGGGGGATGGAGAGGACTGCGTTTCCTCGTGATGAGAAGATCTTTCTGCCTCCCCATGACAGACATGAGGATATGAGCAGGTGTTATTTCAAAGGGAAAGGATTTGGGGGGAAGAGGGGAGCAGGAGGGAATCAGCCACACCAAATCAAGGATCTAAGCCTTGGATTACAGACAAAAAAAAGGTCCGAAGTCTCAGATTACGTTTCCCATTTCACAGCCACGGAAGTCACGGATCAGAGGGGAGCGAGCATTTTACCCGGCACAACAAAACCAGAGATTTCCACGTCCCTTAAGAAATTGCTCCAGAAAAGGTCTGGCACTCACCACACAGCTCTCTCCTGGCGAGGGGGGAAATGACGGAGCGTGGGAAATGAAATCATGGTGATTTCACTCCCTTCTGGAGCATCCTCACGTACCTTGGCGAAGAGGAAGGGTAAGAGCTTGGACAGAGGAGGGAGCAGTTCACCAGTGCCCAAGAGTCCCTTATTTGCTTGTTGATTAGGAACCAGCAAAGGCAAGCAATTTGCCTCTTATTTTTTCAGCTAGCTTTACACAAATACTGCTTGAACACCTACTAAGGTTATTCATCAAGAACAAGAAGCCTGCATGAACCCAACATCACCTGAACAAGAGAATAAATTAGCAAACGGTGAGCTTCACCTGGGCTACCTATTTGAATTTGTAGCCATAAACACGGAAGCATTTTGAAACAAGATGGATTTCTTCGTCCCTAGAGGATGCGTTCGTCTTTTAAAAAGCCTTAAACCAACCAAGTTCTGCGATGTGAATTGCGCAGAAGATGAGATGAGCTTTTAACTGCGGTTCCCTGCGCGCTCTCGGTCTGTGTACCCACCATCTAGAAGCCAGGCAGGAGATTTGCAGAAGGAGCAGAAATCTGTGAAACAGATTGAAACAAAAATCTATGAAATACCCACTAATTCCCACCAAACCAAGGGCAGCCAGAACGACAACGGCAACAGGTACTCAGCCAAACATTTCAAGCGTATCTGAAGGGTTTGTGCCAGCAAAGGATCACAAAGGCTCCCGGTGCATTTACACCAGCACCCAGAGCAATAAAATACCGCTGGAAAAGGGGTTTCACTGGTTCGGCACTGCCACCCACCCCACAGAGACATCATTTTGCAACCAGTCCCCGCTTGGACCTCCCCTCGGCAGCAACCGTGCCACACTTGTGTGTAAGGCGCTGCAATTACCGTGCTCAGAAGACAAAGAAAATACTGCAAGGGAAATCATTCATGTATTTTTAACAACTTCTAATGGAAATCAGTAGCTGGGAATGAGCACGCATCCTGAGTGCAGCCAACCCTCAGGGGCCCAGCAGAAAGTTCATTTATCGCACTAGATACAACGCACGACTGCCCAGCACCGGATCCGTCCTGTGCACCGTGCTGCTGGCAGCGAGTCCCCAAAAATCCTACCCCGACGGTCACCGTAACGCCCCGAGCAGCAGCAAGGGTCTCCTGCTCATCGTCCTTCATGGACACATCCATCAGGTGGCCCCTGGGGTGGCTTCAAGTCCTCCCGGTACCCGTTAAAGGAGTCAGTTCCGAGTGAAAAATCATTAACAAGGCTTGAACCGAGACTCAACCTGCCCCGGCTGGCATGGCGCATCGTGGGGGGCACAGACATAGGAAAAAGAAGTAATTTGCATCCCGTGCATGGAGTCCTGAGCAGGACCCCAGAGTCACCGCGAGGCCACCTCCTCTCAGGTGTTGCAAGTCATTTATTAGATCTCTCCTCTCTTTTCTCCCCCACCTTCCACTGTCTTTATTATCTTTTTTTTTTTTTTTCAACCAAAGGGAAAAGAAAGAAAAGGAAATCTTTCTACCACAATAGCGTGTCAGGCTCCTATCATTTTCAAACCCTCCTCTCCCCTCCCTTTTAACTCTCCTTACTTAGCGGAGAATTTTCCTTCATTAAAATTAAGCCTCATTTCAGGCTCATCTTCTTTTCTCTCTCTCCTTTTCTCCAAATTGAATGGAACGTGATCTCCATCAACCTGGCCTCCCCTTCCCTTCGCTCCCCTCCCTCTCCCTCTCGGTTTTATAACCAAACCTTCCTCACCATGAAAAAAATTACCCTACCAGCCGTCCTCCCCGTCCTCTACTCCACCGCAGGCAAATCAGCCCCGCTGAAGGCGACAGTCTTTCTCCTGGGAGCCTGCACGATCCCCCCCCTTCCCTCTTCCCCCACACCTACCACTTTCAGCTCATTCTCTTTAATTGGGAGGTATTTTCTCCCACATAATGGAATGAGACCTTCTTCCCCTCCTTATTTTCTCGCCACCGTTTTTACCTGCCTTAATACGCCTGCTTTCTCTCTTGGAAAGCAGCAGGAGCGGATCTGGGGGGACCCCTTCCATTAACCCGTACCCTGCGAGAGTCGCTAAGAGACTCGGCGTCCCCTCGTAGGAAAAGCAACCAGACGGTGCGAACGGGGCTTTCTCCTCCCCTCCGCGTTCCCGAAAGCACGTGGCATCACCGGATGGTTAACGACTGCTTGAAACTGCCTTCAGAAACATCTTGGAGAGGACGCTCAACACGATCTGCGCGTCCAGCCTGCCCTTTCGCTCCGCAGTTGATGCTCAGCGGGGACGACCCCATCCCACTTGCCGATTCCTCCCGCCTTTGCTCTTCTTCCCTCCCTCCCTCTTCCCAACACCACTTTCTCTTCCCCACTCGAGCTTTTTCTCCACCAAAAAACCGTTATTTAACATTCTCTGATGCTCAAGGCCAGCGGGCTCGTTAGCTCTACTACACCTGGATCAGGATCTGGAGACAAATTGCTGCTTCATTATAGGAGCTGAGGCTCTAATCCATTTTTTTTCAGGCTGTTTAACTTGTAAGGACAACAGATGGATACAGGGCTGCATAATGCAGGCTCCTTAAGATCCATCACGCAGTCTTGGAAGTGCAAAAACACAAGGCTGAGGAATGCAAAACTCGAGCAGATCTTACAACGGTCACCTTAAATTAGGCACGAGGAGAAAATGTGCCAAGACTAGAACTGGACTGAAACTGCCAACTTGTTTTGCTGAAGATTAGAGGAAAAATGAACTTTTTTCCTCCACATCCCAAAAGGTAATTGAAGTCTTTTGCTTCTCTCTCTCTCTAGTGAAAGAGAACGAGCAAAAAGTCCAGTAAAAAATTACCTAAGAAATGAACATATTTCTACTTTATTTTAGTTTCAAGGGATGATGTGCAAAAGCCACAGCCTGATAAACATCAGGTTTTGCTTTCTGATTTTTCACAAAGACAACTGAAAACCCTGACCCACCAAAAAACTTCCTGCAAATATGTTCATTTTGGTCACAAAAGGACTTTCTGGCAGTGGATTAAAAAAAAAAAAAAAAGAAAAAAAATTAAAGATCTCTTCTAGCTTAGAAAACATCCAGCGCAACCTTCCTTGCAGCATCCGTCTCGGACAAGGGCTGGACTCAGCTGCAGAGATCTCACACGGTGGAGGAGGCTCTTTGCTCCCTGTCTCCCCCCCAGATGTGCAGAGCAGCACATCTGCTCACCCTGCCAAGCCAGCTGCTGGCTTTCACCTGCAAAGAGCCCCAGAGACCTGGAGGGAACTGTCCCGGTGCTTTGATCCACCAGAAGCGCACATAGATACCTACAGGGTGAGTATGGTACCTACAGGGTGAGTGTGGTACCTACAGGGTGAGTGTGGTACCTATAGGGTGAGTGTGGTACCTACAGGGTGAGTGTGGTATCTATAGGGTGAGTGCGGTACCTACAGGGTGAGTGTGGTACCTATAGGGTGAGTGCGGTACCTACAGGGTGAGTGTGGTACCTATAGGGTGAGTGTGGTACCTACAGGGTGAGTGTGGTACCTATAGGGTGAGTGTGGTACCTACAGGGTGAGTGTGGTATCTATAGGGTGAGTGTGGTACCTACAGGGTGAGTGTGGTACCTATAGGGTGAGTGCGGTACCTACAGGGTGAGTGTGGTACCTACAGGGTGAGTGTGGTACCTACAGGGTGAGTGTGGTATCTATAGGGTGAGTGTGGTACCTACAGGGTGAGTGTGGTACCTACAGGGAGCGGTGCCCTCTGCCCATGCCTACACCCTTGCCAAAATCCGGCACTCCCCAGCCTCCGCTAAGCCGGAACGCAGCAGCTAGCGGTGGCACACGCTGCGAACACCCTCTCCTTACCAGACTGGGGAAAGGTGCCATGTAGGTTGACTGAATTTCTGAATCACCAGCAGCCCTCGAGAGGCGTTTTCACTCCTCCGTCCGTCTAACTGCTACCTACCAGCAGCAGGTGACTGCCGACGACCTGGGAGCGCTCGTTTTCCCCCTCTGAACGCGATCGTTTAGATGACACGGCCGCGAATGCTGCAGTTCCTCAGCTCTTCAAACACTCAATTCATCTCGCGGGCGATACTGAGCCGGCGAGGCTGGCGTTTACCCCGGCACTACCACCCCCTCCTGAGGGAACCTTCCATCCTACCGAGGCCAAAGCAACCCGGTGCCTGGCTGGCAAGCGCCCTGCCTCGGAGCAATGCCCTCCTCTTGCTGGAGCACGTACTGGGGGGCATTTGCCCCCTGGGCTACCAGCAAGCCTTGGCAACAAGGGCGACCGTCCTTCCCAAAGCCAGCGAAGCCCCCGGGACCACCCCACTTTTGCAGAGGAAACCTTGGACGCCCGCCACCGGTTTAGGGATTTGCACGAACAACCGCGGGACAGCAACTCCTACCCAGGGGCAGGCGGATGAATAGACGCAAGGCTCGCTATTGAACGCACACAATAAAGCATCCCGGCTGCCGGCACGTAGGTTCGCTCGGCATTTGTTCACGTTTCCCGCTTCTTGGACTCTCTCCTGGTCCCTCTCACAGCTTGGAGGCAATAACTTGCCTTCTTATCTGACCCAGAAGGACAGCCAGCTGTCAGCACACAAACATGGCCTTTGTTTATCCTTAAATGAAAGCTCAGTTAATTAAAACCAGAAATCACTTTCTCTTATCTGCAGCCTCTGGCCTATGTGCAGCGGGCAGGAGGCTCCCCGACCACATCACCCCCGCTCCGGGCTGTAGACAACAGCCCCGACGCATGCTGTCCCGATAACCCTGCCGGCGCCTGTTGCATCCTCCTCCGGGATGCTTTCCTGGGAGATGGGAATTTGTAGGGCAGCCAAGAGCAGCCCCACGCTCCCGGGCAGGTTAACACCGCTCAGCGCTTTCCCGTTCCCTGCCCGCAGAGCTGCAGAGCCTTTGGCTTACGTGCAATGAGTTTAACGGTCTCAGGGCTCTGGGTTTGCAATCCTGGGGGGGGATAAAGCTGACACCAGGAGACCGCGCTGCCACGAATGCCCCCCCCCCCGCCCCCAAAGCCTGCCACGGCATTTTCTCAGCCCCATGCAAAGATCTCCCCCTCCTCTTCCCAGCAGCCAGCCCCTCACAACCCCCGGAGCCGGCTGTCACCCTGGCTGGGCAAAGAACCCCTGTCACCGAGGCAGGGGGACCGCTGCACGCATCCAGCCCCCCCACCACCACCACCACAGCTCCCGGCGTGCTGGAAGCCCTGGCCAGCAGCAATCACGGTTATGCAAGGCAACGGCTTGATAGAGTGCCAGTTCTGCAAGCTGAAAATTGAAAGTGATCGACTTCCACCTTGTGCGTAAGGCAGAGAAAATCACATTCAACTCATTGAGAGGCTTCAACAGCACAAAGATTGATCAACTTGATGAGAAGTGACTCTCTCTCTCTGCCATCCTCCTTCCCCGCCCGCCCTCCTCTCCTGTTGATACCAGTTTTGCCGCAAACGAAGCAGCCCAGGGCCAGGAAAGGAGCCCGCTTGTTGCTAGCAGGGCACGCGGGGCTGCGATGCTGCTGGTACCTGGCCCCCAGGGGAGGGCACTTCTCCCAGGGTCGCTGAGAGCATCTTCCAGAGCCCGCTCAAAGCTTCTCTGACGGGTGGGACACCGCTCTGGGCAGCACACAGCTCTCGCCTTAGCGGCACAAACAACCCAGCAACGCGGTGGTCCCAATGGGTCACGACAGGATAGCGGTGCATCCCACTGCGTGCACAGATGGCACCAAACCGTGTCCTCCAACCAGTGGAGCTCTTCCCACGCCTAATACAGAGCTGCCATCACACCCCAGCCCCGCCAATCTCACCGCGGCGGCTCAGTAAAGCAGCAGCAAAGCGTTCTTATCCACCCCAGGGTCAATTCTCTGCCAGACAGGGCGGGTGCGACAGTTCTTAGCTATACTGAAGTGCAAAGCACGTTTGGTGAGTGACACGAACGCACCTGGGTATCGCAGAAGACGGAGCTACGAGCTGCACCTCGCTCTGCGGAGATGAGGAGGATGCCCAGGGTGGGGGACCGGCACCGCCTGCCCCCACCTCCCTCCCTTCCCTCTCTCCTCACCCGGCACTCGTCACTTTGCCATTTACACGTGTCACGCCAAAATCTTTCTCATTAAGTGGAAATTGAATTTCGTTAATTAAAGCAAAAGAAATCAATTAACCTTATCAGCAAACAGGAGCCATTTGAAACGGAATAAGGGAAAGGCTTCTCTCCTCCTCACCCCAAGCCTTCCCTCGGCTCTCGGAGCCGTGCACGGGCAGCACACCGTGGGCTGCAAACAAGCGAGATGGGGGACTGCGTGGAAGGTGGGGAACCGCTGACGAGAGGAACCGGAGAGGAAAGGGATTTCAGAGCAATTAACACCCCCAAGATTTACCATCAGGTTGACAAGCGCTCAGAGTAGCCATCACTCAAACGTAAGGATTCAATTAAATTTTTTTTTTTCCCCTCTCCCCCCGCAACTCCCCTGGTAGCTTTGCACTGAGCAGCTGAATGACTCTGGTGAGGATGGAAGATTTAAAATCAAACAGAGCAGGGTTATTTTAAAGGAGATAAAAGCCTTGTTTCTGTGTGTCCCCCAACCGCCAGCGTTTGTTTTTTCCTCCTTTGCTGTACGCCTCATTGGCACAGCTCAGGAACGCAGCCATTTTATAACTACCCCTGGATATTTGTATGTGCTCGTTTTCTTCTACATCTTGCAGAACCTTAATCCCAGACTCAAATCTCAGAAGGAAAGGCCTGCTAGTCTGTGATGCTTAGTCCATGCTAATTGCTGGAGTGGCCCCACCAAAGGAACTGGCATTGGCTCTGCCAGAAGACCTGTCCCTAGTAGATGTGGTGGTGATGTGAGACGGGGGATCCCGAACACCCTGGCTTGGGCACACTTCTGACCCAATTAGAACCACATAGGGGTTTTTTGGGTTTTTTTTCCCAGCCATGTGGGACAGGCTTTATTTCCAGCTCCCTCCCAGCGAGTTGAGTCTGTGGGACCTTGTGCTTTACAACACAACCCTCTGCAAAGGGCTTAGGTGGGAACGAGGGAAGCTTATCACTGCTTCTCGTGGGCAAGGATGCTCCAGAGAAGAATTGACATTCAGACTGCTGGTGGAAATCTGCAGTCTGAGCGTGAGTCTCTCTCCCAACCCCGGCAGATGATCTCAGCTCTTCACTGCCTCAGGTTGTCTCTTGGGGTGGATGTTTCTACCCAAATCTGTTCTGGACAATCTTCTCTACCACTAAAAGCCTAAGCTGAAAGAGTCCTTTAATATCTCAGTCTCTCTATGCAATAAAAACATCACAATAATAATAGCTCCAGCTGAGCACCCTTAATCTGAAGAGATCCAGGCACTTTAGAAAGGAGCAAAGCAATTATATTGAGGGGACAGAGGAGAAACGAACAGGGACACAGGAAAATACAGGGATTTGCACAAGGAAATCGGCAACCCGGGCAGCACACGCCCCCAGTCTCTCAAACCTCCCTCTGAAGGCTGAGTTTACAGCCTGGAAAGCAAAGGTACAGCACCCAAAAGAGTGCAGAGTCATCCCCCTCCACCACCTCCCAGAACGTCTAATCTTCCCCCAACCCAACGTCCTCCTGGCACCATCCCTGGCACGCACCCCAAACCACTGCCAGCCAGGGGAGGTCCCCCGAGGACACCCAGCTCGGAGAAACTTTTCTATTATTCTTTGTAAACCCCCCCTCAAAAGTGCCAGCTGGCCGCAGAGACCCTCAGGTATCCGGGGAGCGGGTTAGAAAGCTCTACCGTTGACGCAAGAAGCCAGAAAAAAACCCCCAGGCTGCCCCAACTTTGCCTTATCACAGGCTCTCCGCACTGCTACCTGCCCTGCTCCCATTAAATACCCAGCGCTCATCTCTCTGTCCACTCCCTCCTGTATGCAAATAGTTAACTAATTACGTGCGGCTAGGTAAATTAGCACTGCCCCAGGGACCACACAGTCATTTAAGAGTAAACACCCACTTTCTCCCAGATGGTGGACAAATACCCCCTTGTGCTCTCTGCCAGTAAGGCAAAGATCGTTCCCATTCCCTGCAGCCATCAATTTTGACAGCAGACTCTAGAAAATCACCACCTAATGAAGCGGGTGAGTTCATGCAAACCCTGAGCCCAAGGATGAAAGGAGGAGATTCAGTTTTTCCCATGCACCAGGATGCTCAGATCTAGCAGGCAAGATGCTCCTCCTGGGACCGGGAGGACCAGCGGACCAGGAAAGCCCAGGAGTTAGCAGAGAGACTTTCCTGTAGGCATCTCATCAGTATGAGGAACGTTACTTTGGGTGCGGGGCCAAAACAGCGTGTGTTTTCAGCAGCGCAGACAAAAGTAGGGAAGAAAAAGATGCAAATATCTCAGGAATGTGCCCGGCAGCCTTTTGTGTGAGCACATTAGAATACAATACAAACGTGGCTAAAAAAGACTCAACAGAATAAATACTGCACTTATAATAGGCCTCAGAGAGAGAAAGAAATTTAATGGCAACATATTAAATGTAAATCAACACAAAAGGTAACTGGGAAGGGAAGAGATATACCAGCTTAGGGATTATAGCACAAAGCTGTAATATTTACTCACGAGATTAAGGCACTTATAGGAAATGAAATATCGTCCTTTTGTAATAATTCAATCCCTCGCCTTTATCCAGGAGGATTGGACATATCAAGCTATTTTAGAGATGCAGGCATAAATTCACACCTATTATTAGCCGAGGGATGTGGACCTGGCGCCTGTATCTCTCATGGCTGCTCTACAAGAACTCAATGCTTTCCAGGAGAAACTCATCTTGGAGCAATCAAAGACTTCAGAGCTGCAAAGCAGCCGCTGCCTACACACCCATACTGACACCCAGCAGCACCAGAGCTCTCGTGACCAGAGGTTTTTGGACTGCTTGGACAAACCAGAAGATGACCGCCGACTATTTGGGGGGAATCTTTCCTCTCCGCAGCTCTCACCCATCCAATATATGGATGTATGGTCCACCAGCTGCTCTCCTGAGCAGCTGGGTCTGGAGGATGCTCAGGGCTAAGAGTAAGGCTGCTCCAAAGTCCTTGTGGGGTGGGTGAACACCATCACTTCAATTCTCAGCGCCTCAGTTTGCACATCTGCAGCTTGGGCACGTTTCCCTGCTGTGTAAGAAACTTTGGGGCTATTAGCCGAAATATGCTTGAAGAATGCAACGTATCATCACCGCAAGCACGTCATCTCCCAGTTTACTGTAACTTTTTCCAGGCAAAAATAAATTTTAACAATTTGATTTGATTTCCAGGTGGCCGGCAGAGCTGGCAGGCAATAAAAAAGACAATCTTTTGATTTCTCAACCGCAAACCTTTTCCTAAACTAGATACCTCAGCTACTCCTATGGCCCCAATCAGTAAAGCATCTTTAGCACCTCACAATCTTTAATAGACTTGTCCTCCGCAGACCCCTCCTGAGGTAGGAAAGTGCTATTATCTCCTTTATACAGGCAGGGAACAACAGCTAGAAATAGTCTGCCCACGGCGGTGTCTCGCTGCAGTGGAGACCTGCCCACGAAAACCTTAAATTAAGCAGGGCACTGCCAGGCAGCTCGCCCGAGCTGCTGCACCCAGGCTGAACTGCACCTCGCCTGGCTTTTGCAGCCTGTGCAGAACTGAGTGCTGCCAAACCTAAAGACTTCCACCAAAAAAAAAAAAAAAAAAAAAAAAATTGCCTAAAGTCAAACAAGAAGTCTTCACCATCCTTTAAGCCAAAAACCAGGGCGGCAGGAAAGACAGACTTCCCCGCGGTGCTGTCTCCTAGATGTGCTGGCGAGCCTGGTCAGCACAACGCAGCTCACGTCTTGGAGAGATGTCCCTTCTCCTGCATTACGTTGTTAATAACCAGCTCCTGGTGCGGAAAAGTATATGGGCGTGAAAGTGCTGGTGCGGCACGCTCGGGAGAGCGAGCCCAGCCGGGGTAGCGGGAGCATTAGGAGAGCTGCTGGTATAGCAACGCTGCATGCGCT
This sequence comes from Grus americana, assembly GCF_028858705.1. Lineage (NCBI taxonomy): Eukaryota > Metazoa > Chordata > Aves > Gruiformes > Gruidae > Grus > Grus americana. The sequence continues at coordinate 6,134,003 of NC_072875.1, forward strand.
GAAATCAGCCTCCAGTTAAAAGCTCCCAGGTTAATTCTGGGTAACGATCAACACGCCACCGCAACAGCCTCTTCAGATGCCACGTCTCTGAGGGGGTGTGCGTGTGTGTCCCCCGGTGCAGCTAACCCAGAGCATCACCCAGCGCTGAAGTGGTTAATGCCATTTCGAGTGCACGGGGAAGCTGATAGACACAGTCCCACTCTGCTCTTTATTTAATAATAATTATCCGGATAGTAAATCGCGACCCTGCTGTTTTGCTCACTTAAATTTTTTTGTTTCCCCAGCTATGGCAGTGTCACTTCTCCCGAGGCAGCCTCCCCCACTTGGCAGAGTTAAATTGCATTCTGATTCTATTAAATGGTACTAAATGTCTTCGAAATCAAAGAGCAAATATAATTTAAGTGCCATTTGGGTCTTCCCACAGGTTCTCAGCTGTTCACTCAGCAACCAACCTGTAGAAAGCTGCCTGGTGACAGGGGTATAGTTTAAAAGGAAGCACACAGCCAGTATATACAATACAATTCCCTTCCACAACACATCCTTTATGAAAACTCACAATGCACCGTGGTTACAGCTTAAAACAATACGACTGCTATAATAAGAAGAGAGGAGGAGGAAGAGGGGAGAGTTAAGACAACGGGTGCAGCCAGGGCGGGAGGGCTGGAACAGCGGCGTGCATCGTGCCATCGGGACGGGGGTGCGTGCCCACGACGGGGCAAGAGAGCCTGAAGAAAACTGGAAACCCTCCAAATCTCACCTGGATCCAGATCTCAGCACGATGCCAAATGCAGCCCAAAGACGCTTGCACGCGTCAAAGCCCCGGGGAGCCCGCGGACCGAAGCGCACCCCGCTAGTGTAGAAACACCGCCCTGTTTTCACAACCAACGCGGCAGGACTCAGGGGTGGAAAGGTTTCAGCAGGGATGGGATGTCTGCAGCTCTTCCGGGGAGATCCCAAAGAGATCCCAGGGAGAACCCAGGGGAGCAGGGGTGGGCAGGCAGGAAGAAAGAGGAGAGAAGAGGCTGCTCTAGCAAGAAAGAAACTGTAAGCAGAAAGTTAAGATGATAAAGAAGCCTTAAAGTGTCGGTAATGTCTCGCAATTGCAAGGCCGTTTTTAAGGGCAGGGGCTCAATAGAAGCAAAAAGCACTTAATTAAGGTTTTCAGAAAGACCAATTGACTTGAGGTACTTTTGTACTCCCAGCAACTAACAACCAGGCACGCTTAAAGGCAAAGAGTAGCGCAGAGAGAGGAAAGCTCCTTTAAGGCACCCACCATTGGGTACCAAACCAGGGAAAATCTCACCCAAGCAACTTCTTGGCACGATGCATCACTCTGCTGGCTCCAGCCGAGCCGCAGCTCACCTACAAACGAGCAAAGCCGCAGCCAGCGCGCCTCTGCGAAGGGAAAAGGCAGCCTGCCAGCCGACAAAGTTGCTCCTTAGCTCCCACTGAGGAGAGAAACGGTCCCGGGTGCAGAGCTGGCAACGGCACAGAGGGCAGGGCTGAGCCCAAACCATCGCATCCCCGCCAGTCAGAGGGAAGGGAAGAAATATGACGGCATACAGCCTTTCTCCAGTCTAATGAATGACAAAATAACAGCCCCTCCGTGCCGGATTCTGGCACGTGGATTCTCTCTCCCCCTTCCCCACTGCTGGAATACCATTGATGGACGCTGTTGGCTCCATCAACGCCCATCCTCTGCCTCCACCACCTCACCTGGCACCCAGGGCACGATTACAAAGGTAAAGGTGCTAAAAAGGTGGATGCATAACACGGAGCACAATTCGAGCATCAGCAACAAAAGCCACCGGGAGGCAAAGCTTGTCCGGAATTGTCCAGACCAAGGGCAGAGATGGAGGAGGACTCGCTCTTCAGCTTCCTCAGCTTGAAGCCACAAATAGTTCAAGCCTTTGCTCTCCCTTGTGCTGGTGGAAGTGACTAATTGTATTTTGAGAGAGAAGCAAATCATCACTCGAATCCTCTGCACCAACTCCAATAATAGCTGATCTTCCTGCAATGATCTGCCACGCAGCGCTAAGGCGACCGCCTAAGCCTCATCAGGCAGCAAGAGACGTGCCGAGATGCTCTAAGGTCAGAGCCCAAGGTTGTGCCCTGCCAGGCCACGGCTCCTTCCTCGAGCCAGGTAAGCATCCCCGAAAACCACCCCGAGCTGCCAGCACGCGGCACCGATTTGCAGCAAGAAAAGCGTTTACGCAGACAGAGAAGGCATTAGACAAACATCTTGGCAGCTCGGATGCCATTCGGTGCAGACAGGAGCAGGCACATAACAGCTCTCCAAAAAACCACTCCTTGCTGCTGAAGAGGTAGCGGAATGTGCAGCTTTGGAGGCTAGAAATGAAGTTTTTTGCAGTGGCTCTAAGGACACGGCATCAGCTGCCAGACTCTCCACCCATGAGCTTTCTGCTCCGGGGTTTGGGGAGAGCCATGGAGCAAGCAGTACAATTTGGGGGGCTGCAGCCAGGGGGGTTGCCTCTCCCCGCAAGCCCCAGCAAAAAATCCCAGCGCCCGACCAGCATCGCCAGCGCCTCAAGAACGGCAGTTCCCGATCCTCGGTCGTTTTTCCAAGCCTTTATCCTCGCACTTGGAGATACTGAGGTGCCGCTGGCCCGCTTGAGAACCAGGCAGGGGTTTCCTAAGGAAATTAAGGGGTCGGCAGGGATGGATGCGCTGCTGTCCCACCGCAGGAGAGCAGCCCCAGGGATGCTGCTCCGGCCTGAGGCACTGCTCCGAGTAACAGCACAGCAACAACCTTTAGAGATCAGACTGCACATCGGCACCCGAGGCGTTTGGCAGGCGTCATCGTCCTTGCCCCCGTTACCCGACGGACAACCCAGCCACGGGAGGAACCGCAGCCCCGTTTTTAAGCCTCCATCGCTCCCCGGTAGCGAGAGCAGCCGAGGGTTTTTAAACATTCAACACCTCCTGGCCAGACCGGGCTGGGCTACAGAGCTGCTCAGATCAAAAGATCTTCATCTCAGAAGATTAAAAGGCTCCGGGGATGGGTAATAGGATGCAGAGCTTTTCACCTCTAGGTGGCTGGCCCGATTTCTAGGTCAGGAACAGGCAAAAATCCTGTTTCTGCCGCAGTGGAGGAAGCAGCCGGCTTTGCTTCAGCTCCCGGCTGTCAGCTGTCCCTTTCTGGGGGAGAAACAGCAAAACCCCGCCTAGGTTGGCACCGCTTCATCACATTACCCATCCTCAGGGACCCGCTGAGGCCACGGGTCCCACCCCGCTCCGCACGGCCACCGAGGAAGAGGATATTTGCAGAACAGGGGACGTTTCAGAGGGGAAGGCTCCTGGGGCAAACAGGGATGTCCTCTGCATGGCGTGGGAGGACTTGCCTATCGAGGGATGCTCCAAACCTCTCCGTGCAGCCAGGAGGTCCCCACACCACGCACGCCTCTGGGAAAAAGCGCGGCACGCTGAATTCACGCCTCGGCTCCCTCCCCGACGATTCCCAAGCCTGAAAATTCTTGGCTGGGCTGGCAATCTGGCACTTTCTGCCGGTGCCGACTGCACGTTCGGGGAACGGCGTTAAAAATATCTCGCATGCCCGCACCCTCACCGTCAAGACTCCCACAGGCGCGCTTTCAGCTGTGCCCCCTTTGCTCTGCCTGCTGCGGGGAGGGGTGCCGCAATGCAGGCAGTTGCCGTGCCGCCTTCCCATCTGATTTGCAAAGGAGAGGTGGGCAACAGATGGAAAGAGCTCTTCGTCTCTTTCTCCATTTTTAACCCCGCTGCACGCGGCTGGGAAGCCGTTGTCGAGGAAGAAGGCAGCGCTTTCAAGAAACCCACCTTCAAACCATCGTTGCACCGCTCGGGGATATCTTTAACTCGCAGAACAGAGGGGAAGAGCAGCGGGACTGTGTCTGTGGGCTGGATCCAACAGGCTGGGCTCAACGGTGTGGATGAGAGGACTTTTAATTCTCTCAATCATCTTGTGGACGATCTGGCTGTTGTCATAAGTACGATATCATAGTTACTATATCCTGTACCAAATGCTTCTGTCGTACTGAGGTTAAGCCATCATCTCCATTCCTGGGAGTATACCAAGGATGGGACAATTCCTCAGGAACTGATTAGAGCCACCTTCAAAGTTGAAGGGTAGGAGCCCAAAGAGAGCTCTCAGTTGGTCCCTCCATTCAGATTCCGCTCAAATAGGATGAAGATCCCCTCTAAAATCCCACCAAGTGCCACCTCATCCAGCTTTTGCCTTCTAAATGTTTGATGCCCAGTCAAGCAAATCCTCCAGGTTTCCTCTACCACCACCAGAGAGACGCAAAAAGTGAGCAGTAACTCTTGGATCACCCATGTCTCTCCAATGACTACGGAGGAACCTAGGCACCTACCATGCACCGGACTTCCAGGGAGCTGAATCCAGGTGCCATGAAGCTAACCCTAAGTCCCTAGAGGAACCACGTTTGCAAAGGGGTCCTCCAAAACGATGCGTTTATAAGCGACATGATTACACCTGCCTGAATTTGCAAGCAACGATTTACGAGGTGGAGGGGGGTGGGAAAACAGTTTGACTGGGCTAAAGCCTGCTGAGCTGCAGCAGATGGCTTGCTGCAAGAGTGGGGAAGGAGGAGAGAGATCTCTACGCAGTTACGAAAGGTTGCCTCCTCTTCTTAGTCTGCTCCTTCCCCACCTCCTTCCCCACACTCCTCCTCTCCGAGACAGACAGAAATATGCGGGAAATATGCCGGTGAAATCCCACACAAGGCGCTACTTGACTGACTTCTAAGTTACTTCGCTCCCATCCAATTCATCCTAACTTTGCAAGCAAACCGTGGCCCACTGAGAGCAAACTTGGCCGGCTTGTCAGCGTTCAAATCACGTAAGACTTGCCCTGCTGCACCTCGGCAAGGGCTCACCGAGTTCTTCGAGGAGACCTCACGCAGCTCGGCAGCGCAAGGTGAAACCGAGTGGCTACAAAGCAGCATGGATCAAACCCAACAGAAATATTTGTACCGAGCTCTGTGAAGTGAAACCGCCAAGCTTCTCACGGTTTTAATTATGACTGGCAACCTTCCACGGTATTAATAAAACTCGTGTTTCTATGGTACCTTTCATCCCACAGGTCCCCCAAGTCAAAGCCCTTTGCAGACGTGGTGGGAGCACACGCCGAGGGCACTGGGATGCAGCCACCTGCGGAGCACAACGCTCCAACCTCCGAGGCAGCAAGCAACGCCGGTCGGGCTCCATCCTCCTCCCGCATTGCAGGGGCACACGACGGGACCGGCTCTGTTATCGCCAGGCTGACGTAGGCAGCATCGAGCCCGTTTTATCTAGCTCAAGGCAGAAGGTAACGGCTGAAATTGGAAGATGAGCGGCACGCTCCAAATCTGATCTCCTGACTTGGGGCTTTCTACTGACTTGTTTCTAGTGTGGTTTATCTTCCCATTTAAATACATACTGCTTTTCAATTTTTCTTATTTAAGGCCCCTGAGTTTTCTCCCTTTTGGGGAGAAACCTCCCTCCCCCCCCCGCCCCAGCTTGTTCTCAGTGCTGCCCTGCCTGCTAATGGGAAGCGAAATATATGGAGGGCAACAACCCCGGGGGTTCGATAACCCATGCATCTGCCTTCTTCCCACCCTGCACTGAAGCTCTTCCCAGTCGCGACAAGCTGCAAAAGGGGACTGTGAAAAAATATAAGGAAGCCGCCCCCTCAACATACCCATCCATGCTTTTTCTCAAGGTCACCTGCAGTCATTTGACATATTTTCTCCAGTCGACTCACTGGCAGCCAAAGCCTCGTTTAAGCGACAGAGCAGCCTTTCCAGGAAGGAAACAATTTCCTCGATGGCAAAGGAACAGAATTATCCATTTGGAAAAACGGCGCCTCGTCAAGCTTGACACGTACAACAAAGGCAGCCGTCCTCCGAGACTGACGGAGGCACAGCGGGCGAGACGAGCGGAATCCCACAAAACATCATTTGGAGGTATAAAATATTCACCATAAATTGCAATGCCGCTCGGGACCCGGAATTCAAAGAGCGGAGAAGAAAGTGGAGCCTCGGCAATGACATTCGGCTCCCGAGCTCAACTTTCTCCCGAGGCCCCAAGGAGGGATGTGAGGCTGGACGCAACGCTCCAGCAGCGATGATCTACCTCCCATCCCCTGCTTTTAATCAGCATCTCCCCCAGTATTTCACCAAGAATATTAATATCTTTAACCCCGCTTTACTAGGCAGAGAGACAGAGAAATAAAAGACGTCTTGGCAAACAGCTGCCTCTCAGACATCCCAGTCCCGATTCTCTACCCATTAGGCAACACTTCCCAGCAATAAGAATAAAGCAGTAGATGAGGAGGCGGAAGACTTACACCAAGTGCCAAAGGAAAGAAGCAAGGAAACGTCCTCTTATAGGTGAGGAAATTGCCGTGTATTTAACTCAAGATGAACCTGCTTGAAAGGGGAGATCGGCCCAGTGCTTGATACCAGGGATGGAGCCAGCTACCTGCATCCCCTGAGCTGAAGGTCGGATCAGCTATTCCTCAGCACAGGTTGAGCGAGCGACCAACCACCCGGTTAGCCATGAGTTGTTACCTTTCCAGTCTGTGTTCGCCCAGCGCCCTGCCCCAGCGACTTCATCCACCACTCGCCATATAAATTCCTCAGCTGCTTGGTGACTTCTGTTTTCTCGCTTTTTTAGTTCTTTCTTTGTCTCCTACCAGATGCCCAAATTTCCTGCAGAAGGTGAATGCTTCCCATGGAAATTTCACTTTTGATGAAAACCCAAGTTTCTGTCAAAAAAAAACTCTTGCCCTGTAAAATTTTCCACCAACTCTAATAAGTAACAATAACACTTGGATCTGAATTGCCCCTGGCTTGGTTTTGTTGTTTGCAAACCCTGCTGGAGGCTTTGCCCACCTGTAGTTATTATTTCATTGCTTTGTTCCTGGCTGTCAAACTTCATCTCTTTTTTTTTTTTTTTTTAACCTTAACACCATATGTTTCCTAATGAAAAAGTCTCCATATTCACACCTGAAATTAGAGGCTTGTGCGAGTGCTCTTTCACAGAGCCCTTACGGAATTTCACTCCGAGGCTCAAGGAAAAAGAAGCGAGAGAAGACCCTTTTCTTCTCATCTCCCTACGACTGTTCAGCAGAAGCTGCCCTTCACCGGAGGTCCGGGGTTAGCTTCATGGCAAATGCAAATTTCAAAAGGGGAAGAAGAAAAGGACTTGGGCATCGCTCGCCGCAGCCACGAGAGCCACCGGAGCTTTTCCCCTCTGAGAGCGGGGTGGGGAAGGTCAGCAAGGCTGCCTTTTCTAAGCTGAGGAACTCTTTAGCTGTAAAAAGGCGTCCAAGAGCCTCTTCATCTCGCCTCTTTTTGGAGGTGACCTTGCTCTTTGAGAAGATTCCCCTACGATATTTGATTTACTGACTCCCCTCTAGTCTTTCTGAAGGGCTGAAAAGCAGATACCATCACTCAGCCTTGGCAGAGCCCCGTGCCTGGGTAAACCTCTTGCCGTGGGGATGATGCCCCCGCAAGCAGCTTTCGCTGAGGACTCCTTGGTGGTGGGTACCACACATGCAGCATCTCTGCAAAAAGCCCCAAAAGCCTCACCGAGCAACACCCAGCTACAGACGGAGCAACACCGCGGCTCGCCAGCAACGACCCCGCTCTGCGGCACGCAATGTCCTCGACACCACTGAGGATTCGCGCCAAGGACGGGAAGTTTCAGACGTTTCCAAGGAAATCTGACACGCTTTTGAAGAAGAACTTGAAAAAGCAGACAGCACATTGCTTGCAATAAGGGCTTAAAGAGCCTGCATGGGTGTAAAATGGACATTTATTTTATTTCTTGTCCGCAGCGCTGGACAGCTGAGTGGGACGTGGCACCCAGCGAGAGCTGGGGAGAGGGGCTACGGATGCCTCTGCATCCCTGCTCGGCACACGCGGCACCTCGCAGCGAGGAAGGAGCCTGCCGCGGCGTCGGAAACGCGCTCGCCATCACGCTGTGCTTGGCCGTGAGTCATCTCCTCGGCCTCTACCCCTGCCAGCGACGCTTCAGAGGCCAGGCTGACGGGGCTGTCAGCAAGGCTTTCTCTTCACTCTGAGCAACCACTTAATGAGCCAGTGCATTGCGCGTTTAATTAAACCGTGCTTGGCATATTTGTCATTCTTGAGTCGCGGGAAACTGAGCAGAGCTGGAAGGGGCCGCCGTGACACCTGCGGGCACCCAGGGCTCCGGCGATGCCCTGCGGCACGGTGCACCCAGCCCCAGCACCCAAATCGTTTGCAGCACCTCTCCCTGGCCCCAGAAATACTTTGCAAAGGCCAAGGGGGTCCAGGGTCCTCCCTGTCCTGTACCAACAGCGGTGCCAGTTACCGCACCTACTCTTCCCTGCCAGGAACGTGCAATCCCAGGGCTTGACAGAAAACCCCATCAGGATAATCAGGATTGCATCCTCCCATTTCCTCAAAACCGGCGGGCAGTAATGAGAAAGAGATGCCGAGAAGGAAGAAAAGCAGCTTGGCAGCAGAGCTTCTGGATGTAAAACAGGAAAGCGAATTGCTGCAGAGGAATTTCTGGAGGTATTTAAATCCTGGATGAAGTCCTGCAAGAAACGTTTCTGTTTTGACAAGGAGGATGTGCAAGGTGGGAAACTATTATGTTTTTATCACACTGATTTCAAAGCCTCAAGCAGAGGTCAGCGAGCAGCACCGGGAGCGATTCCCGCAGCCCCCGCGGGGCACAGGGACCCTTCACTTCCCACTGCCACGTTTCCACCAACAGCCCACGAGCACTTCTCGCAAAAACTGCCGCTGCGACATCAAGGATAGAGAAAGAACAGGTTGAAAATGCATTTTGTTTACGTGTGGGCAGCAAGACTGGTGAGAAGATTTATTTTAGACGTTAGGAAACGTTTCGAGCCCCCTTTCCCCTCCTCCATCCACTTAGCAGCAATCAAGCATTTTCCTTCCCAGCTTATCCTTTGACAAGAAGTCAGATTGGGGTTTGTTTTTTTTTTGCCTCCCCCTCAACACCTAAAAACTTGAAACCTGGGGGAGCCCCTGGTGAAAGACCAGGGCACCCTCAGTTTGGGTGCAGGGCTCTCCAGCCCTGCTGGGGCTGTACCAGCTCGAGCTGCTCTCCTGTCACACTGGAAGAAAGGATGGAGCGAGGCAAAAAAAAATAATAAAAAGGAGAAAGAAAAAAAAAAAAAAAGCACTGAAAATCGGATCCATTTATTTTACTTCAACCTTCACCAATAGCTGCTGGTTATTTACCATTATCTCTCCTTGCAGAGTTGGTGTTGAGCCGGACTACCCTCCGCAGGCTGCTAACAGCCTGTGATTACCAAGTAGCGCAGCGCTTGCTGCAAAACCAGGCGGCGGCCAGCCCGAGAAAGATCCTCCGTGCCGGAGACAGACACAGAAACAGCCTCCCGCGAGGGAGCAGGGCGAGCGGAAGGGAACCAGAGAGCCATGCAACGTGCTGAGATCACGCCGGGCGCACAGAGGGATGAATTCCCCTCCCAGGGACCCGGCAAGGGTCGGCCAGCAAGGATACCCCGAGCACCCGCTGCTCCCACCTTGCGCCCACCGCTACTAATTTGGAGATGTCATGTATAAATATTTGCCCCTCGGAAGGACCCTTGCCAAGGCAGAGCTGCTTCTCTGCCGCACACCGTAGGGACGAGGACACGTTGTTCAGGTAAAGGGTGTTGCTGCGTATGTCAGCTAGATCATGTGTTTTATTTGCCCAGGATAGTATTTGTTTGGCCAGGGCAGGAGGGGGCACACAGAGCATCTTCTGTTTTATAAGAATATATTGCCCCTTGGGAAGAGCTTTAACTAGCTTGTACCATCAACCGTGGATGGAGGAGCACTGGAAACCACCCGCTGCACTGCATTTCGCAATTAATCTACGATTTCCCGGTTAGCTTTCGACAGCAGGGCAATGCACTTCACTATTAACCCCAAGTTCCCAGAGACAGGTAGGATGTTTCCAAACCCAACCCCATGAAAACACCCCTGCTGCCGAGAAGCGGCGAGAAATGAGAGAAAGCTTGGATGGGTCCCCTTACGGAAACGTGCCCGTCACTTCCACCCATCTATGCCAAAGTCAGGCGATGCTATTCAGCACAAATAAATTAGACTGGGAGTAACGCGTGCCCCCGAAGCTGCAAGCTCAGGCGCTGCGAAAGCAAATCCAACCAGATGAGCTAAGGGGGGAGCGAAGACAAGGGGCTGCTATTCAGGCCTGCCTTGGCGTCGTCTTGTTTTTCAAGCAGTCCCTGGCCTCTGCCTCCAGATTAGCATAACGCTCCTAAAGCCAGGCTTTTCCCCTGGTGAGCAGCCAGCCGGGGATGTCCTATATCTTAAAGCAGATGCAAAACATAGACGCGGCACCCCTTCCTCCAGGCACCCCCTCGCTGGTGCAAACCCCCCCCTCGAGCCCCATTTGCTGCAGCCATGGAGGACCCGGTGGCTGCCCCAGCACCCAGCCAGCGTCCCCCCATTTGTCTCGGGCAGGTCAATGCTCCGTCACCCTTCCTACCCATCCCCGCAAATTAGAGGGCTCCAGAGGGAGCTGCGGGTGTCTTTCCAGATTTATGGCCTCTTTATTTATTTATATTGATTTTTAAAAACTCTTTTTAAAGGAGGAAAAAAAAAAAAAAAAGCCCAATGACTCTCCTGATGGCTGGAGGCTTGGCAGTGATTAGTGCTTAATGCATCTGCTATTGCTCCGTGCACCTGGGGACCCCCGAGCACCGTGCAGACATCCAAACCGGGGCGAACCCCCCCAACCCGAGCAAACCCCAGCTTTCTGAAGGCGAGCAGCCAGCATGGGACCGCACTGTCCCCATCCCTACGGATACCAGGCTCCTGCAGCCACTGGGTCCTGCACAAGCTCCTGACTCCTTGTAGCTCCTCAAAGCCCCCCAGAAACCCTCTTCCTTAAGCTTAAAGCTTACCGGCTAGGGCAGCCCTGCTGGGGTTCAGAGTAAGTTGTTGCAATGATTAATTACCCCCTCCTTAAAAACTGGACGCCACTTCTATTGGAAATGAGTCCAGCTTCACCTTCCCACACTGGATCCTGATGCGCTCTTTGCTGCTAGATTAAAGACCTGTCCTCAGCAACTTCTCCCCCACCGAGAAATACGTAGACCACAACCAAATCACCTCTTAACCTCCCTTTGATAAACTAACCGTGCAGAGACGCTCCGCTCACACTCCAAGGCGAGACTTGCATGCCTCAATTTACCCACACGTTTGGTTTTAAACTTTCTGTGGCTTTTTTTTTAAATTTTTTTCCCCTCCCATCCTCCTTTGAAAAACACGCCCCTCTATAAAGGTCTTGCTCGTATATGTACCACCTCCAAATACTCGCTGTCCCTCACTGTTCCCAGAGACACTTCTTGCCCAAAGGAGTTCATATTTATATTGAAAGAGCAACACAGGCTGAGAGAAAATAAGGATTATTATTCCTGTTGTCTAGATGAAGGAACTGAAGCACAGAGATGAAGTGATTTGCCTCAGGTCATGCAGAGTTTGAGGAGCCGCCTGTGCCTATCCATGCCAATAGTTATTTAGCAATAAGAGTATTGATAGATGGCAACGAAGGACACGGTTCAGCTCCCGGATCTTGCTGCTCTGATGATGCTCCAGGCACCTATCCGGCCTTCGCTGCCCTCACAACAGGATTGCGCCGGGTGGGTATACAAGCTCCCCAGGGTGGGAGGATGCTCGTGGGGTTTCCCATCACAGGGCAGAAAGGAAAGGCGCTGCTCCAGCATCCAGACCAAGGAAAAACCAGATCTCCCACCGGCCCCAGAGCCAGCTGTCCCAACAGCCCTGTCATCTGGAAACACTCGGACCGAGGTCCGACAGCCCCCTGAATCCTCGCTCCGAATGGCTTCGCCGCAAATCCTTGCCTGCGTCCTGCCTGACAGCACACCGAAGGCAGGGGTACCTCTGCGTACCAAAAGAAAAGCAGGTTGTGATTCTTCCTGCGCTCTTCGAAATGGAGATGATCCTGTTTCCCCCCCTGGGTTTGCAAAGCCTGTTACGTGCCTTTGGACGCAAAGTCCCCCGCAATCCTCCCTGACCACGCCGTCTCCAAGAGAAACGCTCGCGTTTTCTTTTGCCATCTTCCCGGTGACTCAGGGAAGTTTGAAAAGAGAGGGGTTTTGGTTTTTTTTTTTTTTTTAGTCCTACCCAACATCTGGCTCCCCCCTCAAAGCTTCCAGTGGCCAAACACGATGGAGCGGCGTGACAGGCAGCGGAGACGGCAGCCTCCTCCAGCTGGGTGCTGAATTAGCAGTACTACATCCAACTCCTGGCAGGGGACTTCCGATAGCCTCAGAGATTAACGCAGCCATCGTAAGCGATTTTTTTTTTCCATGCTGCCAAGTACCCATGGCCAATACGGTTCTCCTCACTTCTTCTGACACAGTCCCACTTCATTCTCCTAAGCTGCCGATTAGGCAGTCAAAGGAGATGAAGAGAGATCCCGAGAAGCGGCGTCACTTTGCTTACTCCTCTCTGGCAAGCTGACATGAAGAGATCCCGCTAGCTAAACAGTTAAAAAGAAAGCGGTCCAGCACAGCACATCAAAATTGCACTTTAATTAACTTCAGGTTGTTTTTTCTCTCCCTCTCTTGCCTTTTTTTTTTTTTCCCCCTTCTCTTTTTTCTCTCTTGGCATCAAGAACCAAATTGAGATGCAGGTGAATTCATTTTCATAAACTATCAGTTTCCATCAAATCTATCTAATCCATCTCTCTCTACAAAATCCCTTAAGCAGAAGATCTCGCTCCCACTCTGCCTTCCACAGCTGTGTAAGCCTCGCAGAGCTAGCAGAAATACCAAGCGTGGGTGGCACTACAAGTTCCCAGCTCTCTCTAGATGTGAATATCACTGAGCTTACACGTCCTCGCCGTTCCATCTAAAACATATGGCTTTAATGTATCACCAGTCACTTCCCATCAAGATCAAAGTTTAAATATATCTGCGGACTAGGGCAGGAACAGCAGGTGCTGCTCGTGGGTCTGGACCGAGGGACCTGGCTGAGCAGCGTGAGGGAGCTGAGCTGGGATGGAGAGGAGATGCTCCACGGCTGGAGCACAGCTGCAGGGAGAACCTAGGGATGGACACAGGGACTGGTGTTTGGGAAAGGGGTCCCCCGCTGCCCCAGGAACAAGCACCCCTCAGTCCCCATCCCTCCACAGATACGGCGCAACACCCCAAAGATGCCTACGTCCAACTGGGAGCAGCCAAAGCAGCACACCAAGCACACCAAGCTGATGCGGGCAACATCCCACAGCTCTGCGCCCGACCTAACAACTCATAGACCACGCCGTTGAGCAAAGCAGAAAGCCAACCAGCCCTGCCTTGAACTTCACACTGGCTTTTCCACAACCCCCAGTTTGCACCAGCCCAACCTCTACCACCAAAGGACTGAGCCTGCCAGGCAAGGCGTTGGCAGTGGGCAGCATAAGGGCTGGCGAGGGAGGTGAGGAAGGAGGAGGAGTTGTGTCGGTTATTAAAGCATCACCCAAACTTATTTATCGGGACCACACACAAAGGTATCGGCTGAATGCATTTCGTGGCAAGTGTTTCCCAAAGCCGCTGGGAGCTGGAGGGCTCATCAGAGAATCTTAATTGGTTTCCTCTTAAAAAATCCCAAATGCATAACTTAAAGCAAAATAATAAACTCCTGCCTGATTTTCATTATTAATAATATTAACACAGCAAGACAACACTGCAAAGCATCTTTCTGCACATCCTCTCCCCCAGGACGGAGCAGCCAGGAGTGGGGGCAGCCAGGGGAGCTCCCGCACCCCGGCGCTGGGGGGGCAAAGAGGGACCTGGACGAAGGCGGCGAGCCTGACAGGAGGATGGACAGGGCAATAAAATCGGGTCTGCTACAACCTCCATTTTCTTGGTTTTCATGGCTTGCTCCTCCCAGCCAGGTCTCCGTACGCTCATCTTTCATCTCCCCCTTCTCCTTTTATTATCTCCTTTCCAGTACAGGCACACGCTTCCTCTCCATAACTCGGTTTCTCTCCACTTTGTAGATGGCTCTGCCCTTTCATCACCGTCTCCAGAGGCTCGAGCAAACATCAGAGTCTCACCCATGGCTACCCTGGACCGGGCAATGCCAGCAAGGCAAAAAATCAAAGCAAGGAGCTGATGCTCAGGCTGCAGCCTCTGATGCCCATCTCAAGCCAGAGCCTGACATCTCCCAGGCTGTCCCAGGGCCATGCCAGCCCTCGGTGGGTGATGAACCTCGGTGGGATCAACCAGACTGAAGGTGGGCAATGGACCTCTCACACTTGGCATTCAACTGACAGCCAAAACTACAACAGCACGTGCAGTTTCCCCACTGCAAATGAAGTTTCCCCTGCTCCCCGATGTATTTAAGTTTCTCCTTGAGAATCTTACCAAAGTCTCCAGTGAATTAAGCCTGCTTTTCAAGCGCTCAGTGATACTATTTTCTACGCTACGTGGCAAGAATCCGATGGGCGAACCGAGAATAGGAGCCAGTCCCGCTCTCTGCCCGTACAGAGAGATTTAATAAAGAAACCACAAAACAAAACAGACCGTGCTCCTTTTCCTCTTGCTTTTTTTCCCTTCCCCAAACTAGATTATTTATATTTTAATTAAAGTGAGCACAATGCAACTCTGTAAGTGAGTTTGGCCACGGAGCGTTGTCTCTGCTTGGGCTGGAAGATAAACAAGCTCAAATACTCTCTGTGTGGCCCTTCTCCGAGAAACACAAGGATCACGCTCACAATTCATCTTAAACCGTCGCAAGATGATGCCCATTAGAGGGGAGAGAACGGGTGTTAATGAGATGAAGTGCGAGAATGGGGGGAAAATGAATAAAAGCAACAGCATGAATAGCGCATGAGAGGCAAATGAAATAATTACTCCGCTCACCATTGTTACAACAATGCAATAAATTTAATGTAATTCCTAAAGGCCAACCAGTTTTCTTTCTTACTTGCTGCTTCTTTCTTTCTCCCCCTTTTTTTTTTTTAAGTTCCTTTTTACAGTTTCAGAATTATGCTTTAATTAGCATAACATTTAAATTAGCGAATGGAATCTTAATTAGCTGAGGAAATAGACTTTTGTTGGAGTGGTTGCTAAAACAAATAAATCCTCTTCCTCTTTCAAGAGCCATTTGCTTATGGCACATTTAATAGCCTAGTGTACCATAAACAATTTGAGACAAGGATAAGTAATTAAATTAGAAAACATGCCGGCAGAAGTACCCCAGCCTGGCCTTCTCGGAGCTACGAGAGGATAATGCAAACCTTCCTTCAGCAGGGGAAAGCGTCCACTCCGGGTTTGTTCAGTTACTGTTTGCAGAACTCCGGTTGCCCAACGTTTCGGTTTCAATATTCGAGCCCCAGGGACGGTCGACCCAACGCACTCAAGCTTGAAGGAGGGCTCTCGTGGGAACCCAAGGAAAGGGTTGCAAAAAGTTCAGCCAGAAAGAAAAAAAAAACAAAACAAATAATCCAGAAATGGCGTTTTGTCTTGTAGAAGTGCCTTGTTGGAGAGAAAGCCCGTGGTGATGAAGGTCTGGGTGCAGTGGGAAAGAGCGGGACAGGAGCCCCAGGTTGCAATGCCAAGACAAATTCCTAGCAGAAATGGTGTTGGAGGGACAGCAGGCGAGACACAAGAGACTCGGGTCAGGGACCACCTTCTCGATTTAATCTAGCTGTGCTCCTAGCTTGGTCCCTCTCTCCTGGGTGGGAAACATCTCCCCCAGCTTTAGCCACCTACAAGCCGGGCACCGAGCCTCAGCACTGCTGGAGAGGGACCAGCACCTGAACGAGGCACTCGCCTCACCTATCCCGAAAACCTATTCCATGATGAGAAAAATGCCCTGCCAGGAGGTTCTACTCTCTCCCTGGACCAAAAGAGTCTCAAGTCAGGTAGGTCAGGCTACGGCACCCACGTTTCGCCTTCCCCACGCTCTAAAATACAACACGTTTTTCCCGCCCCTAAAAAGGTAGGGTCATTTTGTTAATATTTAGACACGAGGCTTGTGGATGAAACAGGCAAAAGAGATGGCGCCGTGCAGCACCCCAAGACCAACCCCCAGCAGCGGTTCTGGGCATCCTTCGGAGGACACGCTTCAAGGTCCGCACCAGCGCGGGCAAGGCGGGCAGCACGAGTCAGTCTGCACCGGGTACTTCATAAGCTGGATAGTCCCAGGATGCAACAAAAATAATCGTGTTAAATCTCCTGCATTGCCAGCTTTTAAAGACGAGCAGTGTTATTCTCAGTCAAGAGAGGTGGGAAACAGCAAGGCCTAGGGGAGGACGTACTCCTACGTCTTCCTCTGCCTTGCAGAGGACTGGAAGACCGTTGCACCCAAAGCATCTCACAGCTAACGAGCAAAGCCCTGGGTGGTCCTGTGCGTGGGAATGCCTCTCCCCGGCGTCCTTCTCCCACCCCTTCCCCAACACGACCCCGGCAGCCAAAGACGGAGCGTTTCCAGCAGCAGGGCCGCTCTATCCCGCTCCAGCCAGGCAACTGCAGAGAGCAATAAAAGTTTAATGGCTCCCAGCGGGTCGATTCAGAAAGAATGAAAACGCTATAAATCCAGCATAGTGCTTATGTGGAGCTTAAAAACAAACTGCTCCAATCACACTTAGCGAAGTCGTCCAGTCTTCACAGAAGACGGGGATGAAAAGGAAAGATTTAACCTTAGCCATGCCTTGGGCAGCACTCAGGTTGGGCAGAAAAAATGGAGTTTGGGCTCACTGGGAAGATTTTTGTGGCTGTGTTTTTACTTAGTGTGATATAAATCCCTCACACAAGAGTTCACACTCAAAGGGCACCACCAGGACTCACCAAGCAGGTACACTGCGTGCAACACGGAAAATCACCTGGGATCAGGCAAAACACACCTCCTTGCTTTCCAGGCAAATTAGCCACGCTGAGAAGCCCCTATTAAAAACTTTCCCACATGAAAGTTTCCCCGTGCAAACCTACACCATACCACCGCCTCATTTCTCCTCTTGGTGCATTACAATAGGCGAGGATTTTCAGTGACAGCCTCTTGCAAGGAAGATGCTCTATTACAGGTCTAACTCATTCCCGGGCGCCGCTCTCTCTCCATCTTATCTCTCTTTTCTTCCTTGCTTCACTACACAGCTGCAAACTGCGGTGCCAGCTTCTCGGGAGGACAGGAAAAGCAAAAACTCCTTGTATAATCAGCATCTCTCACAGCAAAAATGCCTTCAGCGCCGTGCCTCTCCAAACAAGGCAAAGGTGCGCAACAGACCTATCCATCTTATGTCCGCTCGTTCTTTTGCGCTAATAAAGCAAGGGATGTAGATGGCTACAAATAACAATTAGCCCCTGCTCTCCGGTGGGGGGGGAAAAGTCAATCAGCAGAGAGGAGCCAAAAGCCAGCTTTTTCCACCCACGTTCTCCTTCTCCAGCAGCAGTGGCAGTGCCATCCTCTGGGTTCACAAGTTATTTCTCACTCCTTAGCAAGCTGCTCTGTCCTCAGCAGAAAGAGCCGTTAGGTGGCAAGGGGAGGCCACGAAGAGCAGCGTTTCTCAAGTACACCGACACGCGTCTTCACCTGACCTCAATGGCAGCGTGTCTGCAGATCCTCCAGATGGCTTGGAAAAGCCATGCCCCGTGCTACGCAACCCGCTACCCATCCCGAGCCGATCGAATCCTTCACTATGAATAAATTATCCAGGGAATTCAGACTCTTTCCCATTTGGTCATAACCTAGTCTCCGTTTTCCCTGTCCTATGCATCCCTCATCAGCATTCACAGCAGAGTCTGGCCAAACCATCCCACACATGGGATATGAAATGTTTGCTCTACCTGCGGTGAAGGGTTGATAAGTCAAGTAATTTTTGTTTCTAATCTCTGAGAGGGTATCTTAAATATAAAGAGGGTGCTTTGGTACCGCTGGGATAAGAACATCCAGACTAAGGGCAAGCTGTCCTCCAGAACAGGTTGCCCAGAGAAGCTGTGGATGCCCCATCCCTGGCAGTGTTCAAGGCCAGGGTGGATGGGGCTTTGGGCAACCTGGGCTAGTGGAGGGTGTCCCTGCCCATGGCAGGGGGGTTGGAACTAGATGGGCTTTGAGGTCCCTTCCAACCCAAACCATTTTGTGATTCTATGATCTCCCATCCACAGCTTCTCTTTGGGGACCCTAGCACCCACAGAGCAATAACACTTCACTTTTAACAGAAAACCCTGTTTAATATTTTGACCCACCACTTCTAAGGCCTAGAAAGCCCAGAAAGCTCCTGAGGTACCCCGCACACGGCCGCAACGTTGCGCCGCGTGAACATCCCTCTGCCAGACAGCACCGCTCTTGCCTCAGAGATTAACGGTTCACGTGGCAGTGACTCTAATTACCAAAATTACGTCTACATTGCAATCACAGAAGCCGAGCTGGCTTAAAACAAGCTACGCCCTTGTCCCAAATAACACTTTTCATAGACACACATATACGCACACCCCAAAACCAACCAGAAAAAGATACTTGCTTCTGGTAAAATGCCAAATGGTAGACAAATTACATATTGCGACCACTAAACATTTCTCCGTGGGATACTCCCCTGCTTCATTCAGGACACAACAAGATGGGATGCAGAAACCAGCGAGGATGCTGCAGCAGAGCAAAACAAGCTGGAGGGACAAGGTCTTTGATGGAGACGGAGGTAAAACCCTGCTCAACACCTTCATTCCTTTCACAGCATCGAACCAGCTCCGTTATTTTTATATTTTTTTTTAATTAGGTTTCACCCGCCCTGGAACCCAGACACCCAAAAAAGGCCCAGCTTCATCCTCTAAGCCATTACTTCAGCAATATTTATAGCTTTCCAAGAACAAACAAACCTATCACGCCAAAGCCGGCGCAGTAATGGCACAGCCTCGGGACAGATGACTTTGGGGAAATCACTGCAGCAAGTGCTGAATGATGATGGATGGCAGAGGAAAGCGGGGGGGAAAGGAAAGGAAAAACCAGCAGTCTGCAGAAACAGGGGGACAATTTGCCAACTCGAGTAGAGTCACACCTCCTTGCTCCAGTGACAAATTTGCTCCATTAGGCCTATAAACCATACTTTGCCATCACCGCACTGCAACGTACGGGCTCGCGCGCAGCAATGGGCCTCTCAAGGCAAATGCACGCCCAAAACAAACGCTTTCCAAAACGCCTAATAACTTTTTTTTTTCTGCCGCATGTGAAAAGCGCCCGACTGCAGTCAAACCTGCACTCAGGCCTTCGCGTTTCTTCCACCCGCTGCAAACCTCCAGGAAAATGAAAAAAAGCCTGAGAAAAACCCTCTGCCGCATCCCCGGGCTGCACCAACACTTCTGGGCTTCTCACCACGCAACGCAGCCCTTCGATGCTCGGCACAGAGTGTTTTCTTTACTACACTGCATTTATTTAATGAAAAGGAAAGGGCTGGCACGGAGCTGGATGGGAGTCAGGACTCCTCTCCGACCACCCATCTTCAGACAAGGGATTTCTCCCCTTGTGCCTAATTTCCCCCAGCTGCAGCCCGAGGACGCTAACACCGCTGTGCCTCGCAGGCAAGCGGCAAGGATTAACACGCCTCGAGATCCACCGACGGAAAGATGCTGCAGGTAAGGGAAAAACGCGATTCCCTCGGACATAAAGTTTGACGTCCTATCTTAATCCTCGGCCACAACAGGAGCATTACCTTGGGATCTCACCACGTGTTATTAAAGCACTCCAGACGGTTTTGATGGAGAAGAGACATTCATTTCAATACCCCGGACGCTGAGCTGACATCTCAGCGGCCGCAGGAACATCACAGAGAAAATCAGTTCCCCGCCAGAGTGTTTGTGCAGCAAGGGGGAACTCGTGAACTGAAGCAGAAAATCCTCCACAACTGCTCTAGACTAATAATTGCCCAAACGCCGGGTGGTAGCCAAAAGAAAAAACACAAAGCGATGCCTGGCTTTGAAACCCTCCCTGCTCCGAGCCACGGGACGCGGTGTCCAGCAACAAATTAAATGCCAACAGAGCCGTCTCGCTCAGCCCGGGCACCCCGCGGGCAAGCGAGATGAGCTTGCTCCGGCTCTCCCGTGCTTGCTCCTCTCCAGTCCCCTCCCGCGCATCCATCCGCACCGCCTCTCCTCCCGTCTCTCGCACCCTCCGTGCCTCCTGGCTTTCGAATCTCTCCCTTCCCACGGGCTCTGCCTCCCTCTCCACCCCTTGCAGCGGTTGCACAGACCCCGTGTACGCGATGTGATTATTTACAGACGCTTCTCCCTCTCTCCGCAGCTTGCTGTCAGCACACTGGAGGGACCAAAGCCCTCCGGAGCCTGCCCCGGACTAGAAAGCCAAGCAGGTTGCTCATGTCACCGAGATGCCTTTGCACCAGTCAGAGGCAAGAGAAAAGCAAAACTCCTTGCAGCCTCTAAGGAGGTGCTGCAGGATGCTCCCCACCCCAAGCGGAGGCTGGATGCCGGGAAGCATCCCGCTTCCCGATGTGCGGCCCAATTTGGATGGGAAGGAGGGGCTGCCACCCTCCACCCACGCCCCGCGCAGACCTGGGAACATCGCATCACGAGCGAGCGAGGGACGCGGGGAAAGCTCCCAGAGGTGACCAGATGAAGGGGAAAGCTGGGAATCGGTGTGGGGGACCGGGCAGGCTGCCCTCGAGGTGGGGAGCAGGCAGTCACAGCAGCCTAACCTTCAATCACCGCAAGGCAGCGGTTCTTGGCTGCGAGCAAAATAAAAGAGATCGCTGCGGCCTTTTAAACGGCGATATAATCTCGTGTTATTACCATACAGAGCGGCACACGGAGAGGCTCGGCACAGCGGGAGAGTTATGAGGAGTTTGGCTGCTCCAGAAAGCACAGGCTGGTGCTTTTTGAACTGCGCTGGCAGAGCATCCCTCCGCAGCACTGCCGCCTGGCGCCTGTGCCGTCGCCCACCGCCCTCCCCGGGCACGGGCAGCCCCTGCGAGCCAGGGAAGGGTTTCCACGGGTGAAGCTAACGAGGCCCATCATCCGCTGATGTCACTTGGCAAACCGCTGCAGAGCTTTCGCTAATTTACACCACCAGAGAGTCTTACCCCAAATGTTAATTATCATTCTGGGTTTTGGGCATGCTTGATGGCTTTGGTTTCCCCTCCTCCATGCGCTGGATGGTTTCCCCTTCCGCATCAGCAAGGCTGGAGCTGGTCCCTCCTGCCAGCTCCTGCCAGCACAGATGATGGCACGAACTCTGCTAAGGGAATAAAAATAATAACCGGGACCAAATGACTTGGCAGAGCGGTGCCAGAGCCACGTTCTCTCTCTCTCCTTCACGTGGGAGATAAACAAGGACTTTTTGGGAGATGACTGAAG
The DNA here is from genome assembly GCF_028858705.1 of Grus americana. Classification (NCBI taxonomy): domain Eukaryota; kingdom Metazoa; phylum Chordata; class Aves; order Gruiformes; family Gruidae; genus Grus; species Grus americana. The sequence goes on from NC_072875.1 coordinate 6,155,358, forward strand.
TGTGGGACAGATAGATGCTTTGTTAGCTGAGAAACCCTGGCCGGATGGCTGCAGATGAAGCAGGGAGGCAAGAACATCACTTGAAAAGGCATCTAAGAGTTAGAAGGCACTATTTGGGTTAAATGCAGCTCATCTCCAGCCAAGAGCCCCTGTTTGAGCCAAGCTCTCCCAAGGCGTCCACCTGCTGTGAAACCTTCTCAGCCACTTGGTTTTTGCCATACTGAAGGCCATCAGAAAAAACGTTAACTCACGACGCTTTCCCAACAAGAACGCGAGTCACAACACTTCTGGAAAATTTTTGCCCTTCTTGTCACGGGACGCTTTCCCCTTTGAGAAGACCTGGGGCTTGGAGGACTCCACGCTCGAACGTGCAGCCCTGAACACAGCAGTCCCCTTGGGTGAGGGACCATCCCACTGCCTGGCAGTCGGGTATCCAGCACTAAGGAGACCAAACCCTCATTTTTGGGGTCCTCTACCTTGCACTGCAGCCCAAATGAAGACTAATGATGATGGTCCCACCCCTCCACAGCATACAAGAGCATCTTCACCTTGAAGAGCAATGATACGAAGATGCGGACAAAACAGGGCAATACCATTTTAAACTCGGCTTACGCTGCAAGTCAAGCCCACGTCTGACCCGGCGGCGAGAGAACAGCTCAACTGATGATAAGGAAAATAGCAGACCAGGCAAATTTAGTTAGACTGGATTATGGGAGACCAGCGCTCCCCAGGTTCTCCGTAGAAGAAGTATAGTCAGGAGTCTGCGGTGAGCTGTTCCAATGAGAGGCAATAATTGAATTTGTTTTCGTTTAATTTGAAGGGCCTTTAATTAAAAGCCAAGCCTGTGTGTGCAGAGAGATAAAGCTGAGCACGTGGAGACCGGGGGTAATTTGGGTGCTGAATGCAATAATTAATTGTAAACGTGGAGGTCAGGAGACGGGCTCTATCTCCCTGCAATCAGCACGCCGCACTGGCCAGCCGAACGGAATGGGCTCACAAGCGCCGGAAACGCTTAAGTGATTTTGGAAGCCTTAATAGCAATTATAGAGCAGCGTGGAGGTTAATTTGCAGAGTTCATTAATCAGAGAAATAAACACGTCAGCGATCGCCACGCAGAGGGGAAGCGCAGGAGCCTGCCTCCGAGATGGAGACGGCCGACCTCGGCACGGATGCTAACCAGGGAACCGGTGACGGCGGTTTGCATCCTCAACTCAGGCTGAACCCTGGCTTTTCACAGCCAGCCACCAGCCGTAAAACCCTCGGCCACTCGCCCTGGGGCTCCTGCTAGCCAGAGCTAAACAGTCCCCAGCTCCACAAGGTGTTAACTGGATAACAAGACCACATCACTCTGCAGTTGGTAACTCTGGTCCTCTTGGTCATCCTATTCCCCTGCAATCTCAGCTTCTCATCGATTTTTTTATATTATTATTATTATTATTATTATTGAGAAGCTTCTCAGCTTCTCAGTAATCCTGGCCACCAGCCCTGAAGTTACAACCTTCACCCTCAAATTGAAAACTCGCCCCACAGCTGGTAACACAGGAGCCCTAAAGCCAAACCCTCCCAGGAGCATCCTCCCCCAAAGCCTGAAAGTAAGAGATGGAGCTTTAACGCAGCGCCTTCAATGACAAGATATGCGAAGACACAGAGCATCTCTTAAAGGACAACGCTTAGAGAAAACGGCTTGAATCGTATTAGGTATTAATAAAGTTAACAGACGCGGGGCCTCCTAGCCACGCGTCGTGGGAAAGAGCGGTGCTTTGTGGCAGAAATATCTGGGGAACGAGGTGAGGATAGCCCCAACCTGCCACAGGACACAAAGGGGCCAGGGGCAAAGGTTTGTCGCCGCTGCTTCACACGGTCCGGACAAAATGGGAGTTTTGCAGCGGTGGGAAAACCAGTACAAGGAGCCAAGAGGGCTGGCATCTCCCCGTGCCGAGCAGCGAGAGACAGCGGGCGGCAGGAGAGCTTTCGGCAGAAGGCTGTAATAAAAGGAGAGCGCTTGCAAGATGAGGCTGGAGACCGCCAACAGCTCCCCGCATCCTCTGGGCTCTCCTGACTTGCCCTTCCCTTTCAGCCTAAGGAGAGGTGACAGAATGGGGTAAGGCTTTAGGGAGGCGCAGCCGTGCTTCGCGCTCTCGGGGGAGGTTTCTGGAGGAGCTGGGTGGCCCCTTCCTTCCCAGGCCGGCGGCTCCTCCTGTACCTGCCGCTGGGGCACCGGCGGGAAGGGAGCTGCAGAGGATGCGCACACACGGAAAGGCGTTGAAGGGAGCGGAGCACTAACAGCTTTTTCTCAGGCTGGTAATTGCTCCCTGGAGAAAGGCTGTACATTGCACTGATTTTTTTTTTTCTCCCCCCCCCCCCTCCTTCCTTCCCCACAGTCTATTTCAGGAACTGGTTTCCGATGCTTTTTTTTAAAAACCATGGATGTACTTGCATGGAAGACCTGTGCTTCCAAGGCGATGGGCCAAAAGAGTTCAAACCCAGCAGAGCCAGGTCTTGTCTTGCTGATCTTCTCTTTGTCCTGGTACAATTAACAGCAGTCCAGCCATTGCCTTGGCTCCTCTGCAACTTCAGGCACTGTCGTCCCTGGGACTTCCACATGGGAAATGAGTTTTACAAACCTCAACGCGCTTCAGGGATTTGTTTTTACAGGAGCAGCTCTGTTCTTCAAAATACTGAAGAGCATCTATGACATTAAGCAAGAAAAAGTGCCGAGCTCAGCACCTGGGACAGAATAATCCCACACACCAGTACAGGCTGGGAGGGGATCGGTCGAGCAGGAGAGCTGCTGAGAAGGACCTGAGGGTTGCAGTGCACCTCAGGTTGAAGAACGTGAGCCACCACTGTGAAACAGGCAAAAAACCAGCCCACAGCGGCAGGAAAGCCACGAAATCTGCCGCTCCCCTCTACCTGGCACCACAGAGAAATCAATAACCGGCACGCACGCGTGTCACTGTGACCGCAGTCGTCTCCTGCCCTTCCTGCACGCTCTGAACAGAGTCCTGTAACATTACTGACGGGCAGCTTAACACATCTCCTCCGTGACGATCTCCTCCTCTCCCCCGCCTCCACTAACTCCAAGTCTGGGGACTCGGCCAGGATCAGTGTTAACTTTTCCGCCTGCTAGAACTGGGCTTAATTAAACATTTTAATTAAAATCTACAAGAGTGATTGCCCCTGTCATCCTCTGAAGGGAAGGCTAATAAAGTCCCTTTTTATCCAGTCCAACGAGCGGCCCAAGGACGTGCTGCTGGGCAGCAGCCTCGGGTGGCAGCAGGAGAAAGCGGCTGTAAGGAACCGGGTCCCGACCCGCACCCGAGCAGCAAAAGCCAGAGCAGAGCCAGAGCCCGGCGCAGACGCCAAACCCGGACGCTTGGAAGCTTGGGCACGGAGACAAGAGGATGCAAACCAGCCGGTAAGGTGGCATCACTGGCTGGATCTCGTTTCTTCAACGGATTTAGACATCAAGACCTTTGGAAAGACCTTCGGAAAGACCTTCCCACCAGAAGCGACCTCTGTTAGCACCAGGGCTGGTGGCACACATCGAGCCCACCTTGCACCAGCTCCATCCATCCTCTCTTTCCCTCCGCAGCCCTTTCCCCACCGCCGCCTCCCGCTCGCCGTCCCAAGTGCCGGAGGGGCTGCGGTGGCACGGAGCATCCTCTTAGCGCTCACCCTGATTGCAAGTGAAGCGCGTGAGCGGAATTTCAAAAGTTTTCTCCCTCGGTGCCCGTCAAGAACAAACAAAGTATTTGTTGTTGGTGGAGTAAAAAATTCATCAAAATAAAATAAAATAAAATCAGGAGGAGAAATGCACACATCTACATTTGAGTAAGCGGGGAGAGAACACACTCAGAAACTTCTTGATCAGAGCACAGAGTCTCAAATCCTGACAGAGAAAATGTATTCATAATTTATTAAAAAAAAATTTATAATTTATTTTCAAATTCACCAGGCTCCTCTTCTTTTTTTTTTTTTTTTCTTTTTGCCTCCCTCCTGACAAACAAGATTTTCTGTAATTCCCGAGGAGGATGACCAACAGAACAATACTGCTGAAGGCTTCTCTCTGCTTTCAGCGTTTGGCAACACGAAAAGACACAGCATCGGTGCCGGAGACACACACACACACCCCCCCTTCACATCCCTGCTGCCCTAAACCCTCCCAGAGATGCTTCTGCATCCCAGAGCCCCCCTCCCCTCCGCAGGGGCTTTACAGACCCAAAGCGGGTGCCACCGAGCCGGCGGGCAGGAGCATCGCAGCAGGCTGCCGGTGGGTACCACCGCCTCGCTGTGCCCCAGCCAGCATTGAACCCTGGCTCTGACAGGTGAAAAAAATATTTAAAAAAATTAAAAACCAAAAAAACCATGAAGCCAGGGCAGAAAGCTGCAGCTCTGAACCCTCCTGCTGTACTCTTTATCTAAGAAGATTATGAGGTTTACTGCTGCTTCTCCATTATCCTAAATAAAGCAGCCTTTCAAAATTGCTTCAGACATATTAGATCATGTACTTTTTACACTTCCAGAGACACTGGTTATAATATCTTTTTAACAACACTGGGCAGAATCTATTTTCTTCTTCCACTGAGCTGAAAAATACTGTTTTCTCAAGGAATAAGAAAAAGGAGGAGGAAAAAAAAGCTATTGATTTTGTTTAGGGTCAGAATAAAATATCATTGGAGTGGGTGTTGAAATCCTCAGCCACGAATTATTTCCAAAGTGACAGTTTGGGCTGTGAAGATTTTTCTTGTGAAATAAAACAAAACAAATGAAACATTGTGTTCTTCTTCTATAGGTATACGTTCGAGGTTTCCACCAGCTCCAGCTGGTTCCTGCTGGGTATATTTAGCGTTTCAATCCATTCTTTTCCCATTCCCATCCCTGCTGGAGTTGATGCGTGGCCAGGACCGAACCTTGCTGCCCATCCGGAGTCACGCCATGCCACGGGGCAAAGAGAAATGCTACGGGGCAGGATCCGGAGGCACAAATCTCAAAACCACAAAAGTCTAACAGAAGGTGCCCCCTCCGATGCCCGAGGGATGCTGCCGGCTCTCCCTTCGACCCTGCTCCTCTGCCAGGATGCAGAGCACAGGGTGGTACCCGGCGGTGCAGCATCCCTCCGGCCGCGACAGGCATCTCTCACGCTGCTTTTGAAGGCGAAATACCACCAGAAACCCCCAACCCCACAGCTCTCGACGAGGTTTCACTTCTCCAAAGAATCAGAAAATTAACTCCCATTTATATGCACAATCCACTTCTCTCTAATCTATCCACCTATCTCTGCTCTTCTGCTGGTACAAGAGATGAGTATTGGCTTTTAATACAATGATTTCTTTATAAATAAAGAACAGGCAACACTTTTGAAAGGGAAACCAGATGTCTACCTCCCTCTTCTGTGCTTTCCGCTCCTCGGCATTGTGTGCGGGAGATAGAAACACGCCACTCGAATGAGCAGATCCACAGGTCCCTGCCTTCCTCTCTCAATTTTATTTTATTTATTTAGATTTATGCAAATGCCAACAGAGGTCACCTATCCCTACGCTCTCAATGCCCTTGACGTAACTTCAAAATGCATCATAAAAACGTCCTGTGCAGTATAATTCAACACCACACGCCACCAGGAAGGCAGGTAACAAAAACCCCCCAAATCCTCCTTTACCGCCAACAAATACGCTCCCTCCCCTGGCAAGCACCCGCGCGCGCACGTAGCACCCATCACCTTCTGTTCGGGGAAGCCGCAGCCTTTTTCCCCCACACATCTGCTACTCCGCTCAACATCTGTCCCCTACCAGTCACACCATGTCCCCCCCGCCACCCCCATCCGCAGCTTTGGGCAAAGCACCAGCCGGGAGCTGCTCCTGCCACAACCTGCCATCCCATGCCTCAGCCAGAGGGACCTTCCAAACCCCGCCATCGGATCGGGACCCCTCGCTCTTCTCCGTGCCTCTGAGCATCAAGACATGGTGGGCTTAGAAACCTCTTGGCTTCGTGGAGCCAGCGTCAGGTAGAAATAGCAAAAATGCTGCAAACGCCTCCCAAAAATGCATCCCAAAGCCTGGCCTCATGGGACTGCCCAACTGGTCCCACGGTGCTACCGTGTTCCAAGCAGGTCAAGGCATCCCCAAGCACACGGAGGCTGTTGTGACACCAGGGGACGGTCCAGACCACGCTCCTGCTTGGGACACTGCACCCACCCACACGGCCACGCTTGAGCTACCAGCCAGCCCAAAATCCAGCAGCATTTCGGGCAGGAAAGACCTGCCCACGATTCAAGCCACCAGGACGTTGTGAATTTTTAACTCCTGAACCTTCTGGAGCCAACCTTCAACCAGGAGCAGAGCTCCCCGCTGTCGGAGCCAGCCTTCAAGATGCCACAGGATTCCTCCGCAGCAACTCTTCGCAGTTCCCGGCCATCGCTCCCTTGGGAACGTGCGCAAAGAGTGAACTAATGAGTCTATTAGACTTAATTAAGCTAATGTGAAATTATTTACTTAATCTGGGAAGATCTTATGATGGCGAGAAATCCCCACGGAAAAAAGCATACAGCTGCCTCGCACCGTCTAGCGAAAAGCTCGCGAGCAACCGGTTGCCGAGATGCTCGACTGCACGGCGGCAGGGGCGGCGGGGACCAGGGGGCTCAGCCGAGCCCCTCCTGCAACCGGCCTTGGACCGCACCACCGCCTCAAGGCACCTGACTCTTCCAACGCACGCTGACATCGCCAGGAAAACCAGCCAGGAATCCCCGGCTGCGTTTCGCCTTCATTTTCCAAATGCGCATCTATCCCCGGCCAGCAAATCCATCCAAGTCTGGCACCTGGGTAGGAAAAGTTTTCAGACGTGGCTGGCCCCTCTCCCTCCCACGGACGGCGAGCATCCCTCATGCCCCAGCACCGCATCCGCGTCGCAGCGGCGGGGGGAGCGCGCAGAAGAGCAAAGGCTGCAGAAAGGAAAGGGGATTTTGCCTCGCACATTTTGCTCGCTTTTTTTTTTCCCCCCCTTAATGTAAAAAAGCTTAATGCTCGCTTTGAATTCTTAGTACGACTGAGTTCTTTTTGCCACTTATTTTGTTTTGTCATGCACTACATACAATTACACATCTCTAATCCGCAAATCCTCCCCCGACACCGGAACACGTGCCAAGCCTTTACTTTCCGCAGCCGCCGCATTAAAGGCCTTTCGAGATTAGCTCCCATCATGGCGCGGCGGGATGCCCTTGCAGCACCCACAGCCACGATGCTCCCGGAACTCGAAGCCCCCCCGCGCCCCCGACACTCGCGATGGCGATGTCCCATCTCTTGCCCTGCGTAGAGGAGGGGTCTCCAGCCCCGGCATCGCGGCCGGGAGCTCTCGCTGGGATGAAGTCCTGGAGATGGACCCTCCCTCCATCCCGGCCGCGAGGAGCTCAGCTCAGCATCTCTGAGAGGGAAATCACATTTCGCAAATCTCCCGCAGTGAATCAACTCACCAGTCAGATATTAGCTCAGCAAAAACTGGCAGGCAAATGATCTAATTAATAATCAGCACTATCAGTAGCTTCTGCTTTTCTCAGGCAGCCAAACAGGCGAGAGCTCCTCTGCAAACGGGAGGCCTCGCCTCGGCTACCGGGACCAAGATGTAATTATTGCCGCAAGGTCGGACGGCGGCAGCAGCTCCGGCAATCGGCACCCTGCTCACAAGTCACCTCTTCAGGCCACCTGCAAGGGGACACGGTGGCCCGCTGTGACCCCCAGGGCAAGCAGCGGCATCCCGGGGACGGCAGAGCCGGCTCGGACCCCGCTTTCCCATCCAAAAGCATTTAAAGGCAGGGAAAGCGGAGCTAAAGGCTACCCCAGCGTAGAGCATCGCAGGTGGGCTCTCACCTGGCAAGCACCAACCGCTCATCCAAGCCCCGGAGAAGCCCAAGGACCTCCTAGCACACAGCCACCATCCCCGCTGCCACCCCCCAGGGGAAAGGGGCTAGCGAGACCATTTCACGCAGAGATAGCGACGGCCAGGGAGGGTGCGAGCAAAGGCGAGAGTTTCCCTCCGTGCAAAAAGCTTCGCCGCAGCCTCGGAGACTTCTCCCGACCCCGCTCGGGGAAATAAGGAAATAAGAGAGGCATCAATTTCCAGAGCTCAGCGCCAAAATCCGGCCTTCGCCTTCGAAAGCGTAATTTATTCAAGCTGCTTTATCGTTTATCCCCCCGTCTACGCCGGGGGGGATTATGGAGAGGTCACAGCTGGAGCGGTAACAATAATAATAAAAAATAGTGAAGTCGGGAGAGTGTCTTGTGCGAGTTCGTCACGCGTGGGGGAGACGCCTTTTTTTTGAGCCAAGGTGTTTTAAAGCAAACCAAGAAGAGCGTCCCGCCCCGCCACCAACTTAACGCCAAAGCGGCATCAAACGAAGCTTTGGGGGAGCGACGGGGATGGGGGGCTTCACACCCCCTCTGTTTGTGAACCCAATTAGGCATATGTTGAGGAAAGGGTGTATGTATATTAGATTTTAATTAAGCAGTGTTAATTATAATCTATGAGATGTGCTTACCGCTTATCTGATAATTATGAGAAAGCCAATTTGGCTGCTGGCTTGTGACTAATTAAGTGGAATTAGTAATGATAATTATAGATTTAATTTTTGTTTGCCTTTATTGGCAATAGGGGGAAACGGGCTTCGAGGGCTGCGTGGGGCGGGCGGGGAAGGGATGGGAAAAGCCATGGGAAAAGGTCATCGAGCCAGGGATTTGGCCCAAAGAACGAGGACCCGCCTGGGATTTCCCAGAAAAAGTGGATTTTTGGTGGGGAAAAAAAACCCCTGCAATTTGTGGAGTCAAAAAAGAAAGTTTTGGGGACGCCGCTGGATGCAAAGAAACTTCTGCTAAAAGGAGCAGTTTCATGGAGAGATTGGGCTGGAGTTTTGCCAGCCCATTGCACGAGCTGCCAGGGTCTTGAAAAAAAGCTCGACAATTTGGCCAATTCGGGGAGTTTGGCTTTTCCAACGCCCCCAGGAATCTCTCCCCCTTCCTCCCACACCCTCTACGACCCCGACTGCCGCTCACGACCTGCCAGTAAGAAAAAGGCGATTTTGGGATGTTTCTGCCTTATTTTTTCCCCAGTGTAATTGATAGGCGATACAATAAACATCGAATACAGCAAAAACTGCCCGAGCCCTAGGAATGGAACTTGCATATTTTTTAACATGCAGAAGTCGCTACCTCTGCCTGGCTGCAAGTCTCCTAGAAATACCAGGCATCCTCCTCCCTCTTCGAGTACGCACCGTGGCCAGAGGCCGCCAAAGCAGCCCAAAACATCGTCTGATCGCAAAGCATTTGTAAGAGGCAAAGAATAAAAAAACGCAAGGGGGAGAAAAAAAAATAAAAAAAAAAAATTGCAGCTGGATTTTTAAAAGGCCCAGATAAACTCGCAGCTGCACGACACCACGTGGAGCTATGCAAGCTAAGCTAATGATAATTAAATCTCCTGCTGCAGGGGTGAACAGCAATTTCGCGCTAGGCCGGATGCCCGGGATGAAAGCTATCCCGGGAAAAGCCGCGGCAGCGGTGCGGGGCCGGAGGATCGGAACGTGGAGCCGCTCCGCTCACTTCCCAGGCGAGCGACGGAGCCGGGGACGCTCTGCCCAGCTCCTTCCCGCAAAACCGCGTTCCTAATCTCCGACGCCGAGCTCAATAATACACAGCAATCGCAGGTCTAAATTACGGGCAGCGGCGGAGGGGAGACGACGCAGGGCTGAATTCATTACGCTCGTTTGCAAGACCCCGCCGCGCACTGGAGGGGTGGGGGGGTCCCCACCGCGGCACCCCCGGGCAGCGGCAGGGCGAGCGCTGCGAGGACGGCTCCGGTGCGGGGCTCTGCTCCAGGGAAAGGACCTGACCTGACTGCAAAGCGGGGTTTTTTTTTTGCATCTGAAACCAGGACGTTCCCGGGAAGCAGAGTCGGGGGGTCAAAGCGCTCCTCTTTGCACCTCGCTGACCAAAATAGATACTTCACCCAGCTACTGCACAGCTAAAATTGGTCCCCAGCCCGCCCCCCCGCCCCACCCCGGATAGATGAAGGCAGCGCAAAGCCACTAGCCAGATCTCTCGTGTCACATCAGAAAACCTTCACGGCGGCAGGCAGGGACGCAGCCCTCGCCAGCAGCCCGCCCTCACGCCTCCCGAGGAAGAGGATGGTACGGAGGTGATGCTGCTTTCTGGCAGGCTGCTGGAGGAAGCGGACGTCAGGCCAAACCCAAGTCCTGGCCACTTGTGAGCTTTAAAGATTATTTGCCAGGCAGGCTAGCGCACCGAGCTCTGTGCCGGCTGGTTATTAGGAGCAGCACAAGAGATTAAATGACAGCAAACTCGCAATTTCTCTTTTTTTTTTTTTTTTTCCTATTTTTCATTTCGGCAGCGACTCGAAAATAGGCCTGATTACAAAAGGAAAAATTCCCCGTGAGTCACACAATTTTCAGACCAAAAAAATAGCCAGCATCACCCCGAAGTGACCAAAACACACGCTCGGATGGACAAAATTTGACTTCATTCCTAATGATGCTCGGGATTTGTGCGGTCACGTCCCCCCCCCACACAAACTCCCTCCATGGTTTCCATCTGGAGCTGCCATCCGGCAGCGCATCGGGATCCGTCGCACCAGAGCATCGCATTCAAGTGCGTTTGCTGAATCATTCATTCAGGCTCCTGTACTTAATTTCCCCGTGATACATTTAATGCCTTCGCTTCCTGTCCTAAAGAGCTCCGGGATTGCACCGGGACGGGAGTGCAAATGGCTTCGGCTCTGACCTCATGCTCAGCTCTGCAAGGAAATCGTTCGCTTGGATTTCCCTGATGAGCGCCACGGTAAGAGAGGTCAGTGTCCGGCCCTAGAGAGATAAATAATAGTTTAGAGATGACCCAGCTCCACGCCGGGATCTTTTGTTGAACGCTTCTGCCTGCGGTTGGCAAAGGATGAATTCCTGGGTGCTTACATACCCCTCTGAAAAGAGGAGAAATGGGGTTTTAAGAGAATAATGTTTCATAATGCTAGGCGTGCTGTTGGATAAGAAAAAGACAAGGCAGAAGCCAGGAGCTGGTAAAAGCTACAGCTTGTAATTTCATTGCACCTTCTCGACTCAATAAATGGGTTTCAGTCAGAGCATCTCCTCCATCCAACCCAAAAACGACCTGAAGGGTAAGTTGATTGCATTGAGCGTGCATGCATTTTCCTGGCAGGGAAAGCGGCCCGGTCCCCCGCTGCTCCCATCCAAAGCACTCCACTTACTACGGGAATATCGCCAGAGACTCCAGGGCCAGGGAGTGGGATGCTACAGGGAATTCATTGCTCTCTGAGCGCTGGGAACATGAAGAGAGAAGGCAGAGGTATGGCAGCGGCTCAGCTCAGCCTTTTCCCCGTCACGGCCGCTGGCAGCCTATCGCTCCTGCTACGAGTTTTGATGGCCCCGTGGGATCATTTTCACCAGGCTGTGGTTAACCCTTACAAGAGCATGCCTGCAGGGAAGGCAGCGCCGATCTGCCAAGACAAACCGCCCTCGTGCAGCCCCTGCCCGGCCCCCCCGCCAGCACTCAGCCCTGCCACCCCTCACACCTTACACGTGCATCCTCCTCTTCCTCCCCGAGCAAGAAACTCCTTCTCCATCCTACCTAGATCCCTACGCCTCGCTGTGACAACGCTCAGGCATCCAGCCCCTGAGCCGAATCACCTCCCCTGCTGCTCCCAGGCTCCCTGCCGCTGCAGAGTCCCCGGGGTACCCATCCCCATCCCTACAACCCTGCCTTCCTCCCCGAGGGGTCGGGGAAGAGTGGGAAGCACTGCCAGACTTGGTATGAAGCAGAAACTCGTCTCGGTAGGGTCATCGCTGCCACAGGGACGCGCTGCCCGGACGGCACCGTTGCTATTACCTAGCCTAAGCCAGCCCCAGCACGGGGCTAGTTGCAGAAACGATGGGTCTGAGCCCAAATTCAACGTTGAACCCCAAAACAGAAGCAAAAGGCTGAGCACAAGGTCCACGTCCAGCTGTCGTGCCCTTCGCCTTCAGCCGCCCGGTCCTTCCCCGCCCCGCGGATGGCACACGTGTCCGGGAAGGGAAGGGGACGTCCCGGAGCCGTGCCAGCCTCGCCGCTCCGCTGACGTCCCCGGAGGTAGCAGGGACAGGCAGGAGACAGGGTGGGTTGGCACCTCACAGCAGCGCTGCCCGTGCCCGGGGAGATGGGGTCGGGGTACCTGGCTTTGCTAATTGACCCTCGAGGAAATCACCTCCCGACGCAGCAGCGCGTTCCTTTAAGCCTCTCCCCGCAAGAGGCTGAGCCGTGCCTTGCCGTAGTGTCTTCGAAGGAGAAGGCTATCAGCTCAAAACAGCCGAGACCTTTAGCTCAAATCCATTAATCCTCTTTATTAAACCCGGGTCACCTCTGAGTCCTGGCAAATTAACCAGCATCTCCCCACTGCAAGTACATCAAGAGGAAACGCGCTGTGCAGCGCCTGTAATTTTCATGGACCAGGGCTCCGGGGTCAGAGGGCTTCCCGGGCTCCATTCTCTGCCTTTGTCAATTTAAAAGGGAACATCGGCTCGCTCTTGTATAAATTACGAGAGAGGCAGAGCGGGGGCCTGGGGCAGCCGCAGGGCGCTCTGCCGGCTGCAGCCGTGCCGGTGGCTCCGCTCCTGCCCGAGGATGGGAGCAGGGGACAACGAGGCCACAAGCACCGAGTCCCCTGGGGAGCGGGGAAAAAACGGGGTTGGGGACATCCTCCAAGCACACCCTCCCAAGAGCTGGGCAGGCGGGGTACCGCGCTTGGCATCCTCCGAGGCTACCTTGGCCACGCGCCTTCTCGCTGCTTCTAATAAACGGCACATCCCCGGTGCCAGCCCAGCTGGGGAGTGAGAGAAAGAGAGACTGGAAGGGCTTCGCTCCAGCTCAGAAGTGGGTGGAAAATTGTTCCCTTGTTGCCTGAAATTTCACCATTTGCAACGTCTCCCCCTTTCTGCGCTATCCTGTTGGAGCCACTCTACTCTGAATGCTCACCAAGCCAGCACCAAAGCGAGAGCGGCTCTATTTCTGAAGAGCCAAGGACATTTAGCTGGGCTGGGGAAGACCCGGGGCCAAATCTCTTATAAACACTAATTATACACCCAGCAGAAGAGCTCCAAAAGAGAAAGCCAGCCCAGCTTGGCCTGGGGAAGAGAGACTCTGAGTGCGCTGAGGGATAAGGGCAGAGCAGGGACTGGAGGTCACAGCCCTCCCTTCCTGCGACGGGGCTCCTCCTGCTCCTAGAAACAGCATCCTCCAGCCAAGCAAACCTTCCAGAGCCAAGCAAAGAGTGCTCACCATTGGTACATTCTGTGAGTCAAGAAAGAGACATTTTTCAAGGTGGGGGGGGAAATAGTGGGAAAATTTCCAAGTGGCTCTGCCAGAGCTATAAGCTTCGCATCTATTCCCCTAAGACAACCCCACGCCGTCACACAAAGCGGCGCTTCCCAGCACGCTCTCCAGCCATAGCTCTACCACAGGGCTACAAATCCACCGCCTTCGGCTGAAGTTGCTCCGGTTTTACACCAACTTAAGCCAGCGGAGACTGAGCTGGGGAACCACGATCCAAACACCAGGACGCTCGCCCTTACCTCAATCTGACAGCACTGGGGTTTTTCCACCTGGGTTTGAGTTACGGGTAGGATTAGCACACGGCATCTTAAATCTCCTAGCCATCAGCTTGTATCACAGCTTTAGTTTTTTATTAAAAACATCATTTCTTGCTGTATTTAATCACCTCAAGGTCATTTCAGTGACAGTTGTCAGCATCCTAGCCAAGGAACCAGAGGAGCAGAGTCCTGTCCTGCTGACCAGATAAAAGGAGGAGATGCTGGGTTTCATTTCCTTGTTTTCAATTGAGAGGTGCCCACCTCGGTGTGCAGATTAAGGTGTGGGTGGGCCGATGTCAGCCCCCCGTGGGCCGAGATGGGAAGCTGCCGCTCGCTCTGCTCATCAGGAGCCCCGAGGAGAGAAATTGCATAGTTCTCCCCGTGGCCCTCTGCCCACCTCGAACCAATTTCTGCTCCTTTTAATTCAATTCAGCTCCTCCTGACCTCGGCTGGCTGGAGTCGCAGAGTTTCTCTCAACAGATAGCACCAATTACAGAGGTGTGAAAATGGAAGGCTTTCAATTCGGAGAACAAACCCAAGAAACCGGGACTTTATTGAACTGCGAAACAGGGGGTGGGAAAGGGGGAGCGGATGGGGCCGCGGGCTCGGAAATATTGCCTGTGCTCACTCCAGAAACCAAACGCTTTGGCTGTCCCCTCCGCGGGGGAAGGCGAAGGCTGCCCCAGGGGCTGGGACGGCGAACGCTGCCAGGGGTGCAGGTTGAGACGCACAGAACCGACGGCACCCGGGGGACCAGGGATGCAAAACCCACCCGCTGCATCTCCAGCATCACGCCTCGCTCCGTTAGCTCCTGCAAGCCCACGCTTTCACGTGCATTCCCCAACGGGCTGATTTCAGACCCACCCCCTGCCCCGAAATCAGATCCGACACAAACTGAGTTTCCTTCCCTGCAGCGGATCCGGGCTGGATTGAATCTGCAGCCCCCGCAGCCCGATCCGTACCGTTAGGCACGGCACCACCTCCACCCACACCACCTCTCGAGATTAACGCCGCTTTTTGCCCACCCACAAAGCTATTGCCAGCTCAGGACTGCTGGGCCAAGCCTCTGGAAACCCGCGCCCCAAGTGCCAGCGTGAGCCCGGTTAGATCTGGGTAGGAGGGCTCTGGCAGGATCGCTTAGCTGACTGCCTCGGCAGAGAGATCAACACACGGACAGTCTTTATAAAAACTACCTTCCTACTGCGCGGCACAACCTCTGATGATCAGAGAGTCCCCAGACAAAAGCAGGGGATGTTCAGTTCACGGGAAGGAGACAGAGACAAGCACCTCCCCGGGCTGAGCTCACTGAAGCTCTTTGCCCAACTTGTGCCGATGCTAAAAAAATTAAAATTAAAGCAAGAACTCCTGGATGCCTGGGATATAAAAGGTCGTGCGGCAAAAGGGGTTACTCTCATGTAAAGCAGCGCCACCGAGTACGGTCCCCCATCAGCTCCGGATACTTCCAGGTATTTCATGGGCTGGAAGGATGCAGAAGAGCCTCCCCGAGACCTGAAAACTCCCCTCTTGCACCACCCACGTACCAACCAAGCCCAGGGGCTCCCTTCGATCCGGATGCAACCCTTCCCCAAGAGGACAACCTCACGCCGCAAAGCTCTTCCTTCCAGGCCAACGCACCAAGAGCAAACCGGTCTTCCTCGCCCGAATTTTGGGCAAGCGCCCGGCTGGCTGGCGCAGCTGAGCAGGCTCAGCATCCCCTTTCATCAGCATCCTCCCAAGCCTCGGAGGTGGGGGACCACCAAAATAAAGCAGTGGCTCGTTCGAGCCTCTTCTCTGAAGAGCTGCCACGACTTGGCAGGACTCTCACCAGCTCAGAGGCACGTGGTTTTAAAGCCGGAGCACAGCACCTCCCGTATCTCCAGCCAAGCTGCGACCGCAGCTCCCCCCAACGCCTGCCCATAAATCCTCCAACCCAGTAAACAGTCGAATTACGGCTCCCCGCCATTGCTTAGCTGCTTTTGACACTAATTGCTCTGCGGAGTGCGTGCAACTGGCAACACCTTATTAAAAGTGAAATATATTATACTGTCCACTTATTGCTACTTTATAAAGATAAAGTATCCCGAGGATACGGAAGGGCTGGCAAAGGCATCGGCGCTCGGCCTCGGAGCAGCACACGAAGAAGAAGCAGGGCGGCATCGCCAGGACGAACGCGTGCTCTCCGTTAAATTGCAAAGAGCGTTTCCATTTGGAGCCAAGGGTTGAGCAAAGAACGTGCTTGAGAACTCCTTCTCTGCTCACCTCCTGGTTTCACCTCGGAGATCGTCGCTCTCAGACCTTGGGGGAAGCCAGGCAGAGGTGAGATGCGAAAGGGCAGCGGCAGCGGGGGAGGATCCAGCACACGCTGCCTTCCTGCCAACTTCAAGAGGAGCAGAGGGTGCCCCTCGACTTACAAAGCCAGACTTAAGTCTCTTGTTAACCGGGAATTCACGTTTGCCTACCTCCAGACATCACCACCTGCGGCGTGGCACAGGCTCTCCTGCCCGTGACACCAACCAGGGCATCAGTTGCTTCGACGGTCACGTAAGCGCGAGCCCCAGAGCCCCGTGATGCTCCGGCTCCGTGTGAGCCCAGCACAGGGCTTTTGGGACCCAATGCATTGATCTCACAGCCTCTCTCCTGTGTTTCTCAAAGGAGGAAGCCGAAACTCACTGTTTCACAAGGGAAAACGCGCAGAAACCTCCACGTCAGATTTGGAGCTACAGCGAGCACACGTCTTTAAACACGTGTCTCTGCACATGCCTCGGGCAAGTTATTTTCCCTCTTTATTCCTTGGCTTCCCTGTCTGCCGAAACAGGGACAATGAAATTTCTCTTCGCCGTGACGGGTTTTAAGATCTACTAGAAACAACCAGTACGCAAGAGCGAGACCTCATGATACCACCGAGTTTCCGTAACAAACGTTTCGATCCGGTCCCTCAGGCCTCGTCTCACCAGGAGAATTTTTGGTTTTGTTTCGAACTGATAGGCTGTTTCTGGTTGGGAACACGACGGGCAGCAGAGGAGAGGAGGAAGATGGACACGGGGGATGCCATCAAAGGCACTTCTGCAGCCTGCGGTGCTCAGACAGAGATGGTGTGCGGGGAGGGCACAGAAAAAACAGAAAACCACCCGTGTGGGGGGAAAAAACAGCTTCTGGGGACTCGTTTGCAGTACAATGGAGATATTCCTCATGTACATCACAAAAGTCATTACATCTACATCCTCCTGCACCGCGGAGAGTACAGATGCTATTATTTATCACTTATTGGTCATTTCCCATGTGGCAGAGACAACAGACCGACCTCACATCGTCCCCGAGGACCGCGGGGCACAGAAACACAGCCCGCATCACGCTTTGATTCCTGAAGGAAATGGCATGTCCTAAGCAACAGATTTGAAATACCCAGACTCTTTGGTTCAACAAGTTCAAATCCAAGCAGGATCAATACCTCCTCGCTCCTGAGGTATCAGCAGGTAATTGGGTATCATGCAGTGATGAGCAACCTAGTTCGCTCAGAAGCTGCAAACTTTAATCTTCATCCATTCCTGGTACATAGAATGGAGAGGGAGGAACAGATCAAAGGAGAACAGATCAAATTCAGCTGCATTTGGGCCCAGATTGCAGAAAAAAGGACTCATTCTTAAGCAAAATGGCTCGGGCTTCTAAGGTTCAACGTCTTCAGAGGACTCAAGTACAACACAACGCAGAGAAGTTGCCATCTCACCAGCGCAGCCACCTGCAACCCCCGTGCCGCCTCCCTTGGGTTTTCGGCTGCTCCCGGCATCCCGACGTTGCACCGGAGCCCTCTCCGACTTCACACCAGAGCCCTCTCCGACTTCACACCGCAGCATCTGAACACCTCGACCTCTGCGAATGCCCACATCCTCTTGCGGCTCGCAGAACCCCTCCCCGCCACCCCATCTCCAACCCCACGGCATTTCAGCACGGGGGTTCACGAGCGCCCGCGTCGCTTTTTCCCACGGCACCAGCCCTACCGTCGGCTCCGGTGAGGGCGAGGAGATGCTGGTCCACGCTTTGCAAGCTGGAAGGTCCCACCTGGCTATAGGACATTGCCACCCCGGCCACGGAAAGGAGAGGTGGCAAGGTAGACGGATGGGCAGAGAGAGAAAAGCGCCATGGGCAGCAGAACGACCTATTTGACAGATTTCCCTGCCAATCAAAGCTAACTTTGCTTAGAGGTTTTGACATCTGATTAATTATGTCACGTTGGCTCGCCTCAAAAGGTTGCGTTTCCGGCAGCCCTCGCCTTTCCATCCTCGTGGCGTTCGGCGCCCGAGCCCGCTCCCCTGGTGCCAGCAAAGGAGGGGACGGTGGGAGGGTGGCTTTGCCAAATGTCCCGGCCCGTCCCTGGAAGGCAGGAGATAAGGAGGGCGAGGGACAGCTGGGGACAGAGCCCCTTTGTCCGCGGTGCCTTTTGTCACGGGCAGATAGGAAGCGGCCGCCTCACACTGACATTTCGGTGACCAAATTAAAATGCGCCACCATGGAGACTAAATGTCATTAGCCTCATTAGAAGTGATCGCGTTAAAATAAACAACAACAACAAAAAAAATTAAAGTGGAAATTAGCCAACGCCATTAAATAAAGTAAATAAACGGGCAGATCTGGCAGGGACCGCGCAGCCGATGCCAACGGCGATTGTCTGGGACCGCCGAGCCACGAAGGGGCATGGCAGGAGCAGCCAAGGTCTCCACGGGCTCTGCTGCCACCCAGGAACGTGCTGGGTGATCCGCTCGTGACGTGGCCTGTCTGGGATAAGCCTACGAGGTCTTTTGGGCTTCGTTTCCAGACAGTTTCAGGATGCTCTGCTCAGGCTGGTGTTAACGCCCGCGTCCCCTGGGGCTGGTGCTGCGGGCAGCCCTCGGCCAGGACCTCTGCCAGCAGCTGCACCACAAAGAACGCACCCCGTGCGCGCTGCTCTAACAGGGATGGGTTGGGAGGGGTTTGGGTTTTTTTTAGCAGCATCCAGGTTTCTCCTGGATGCTTCCCGTTCGATTACTCGCCAACGCCAACCGTATTTCGTTTATGCGCTGTGACAGGACTGCCGCACGAGGTGGAAAGCCTGGTGAAAGAAGCGCTGGTTTGTCCTTGTGAAGAGAGGAATTTTTCCTGTAACCCCTCTTGCTATGCAAACGCCATTTCCTTTGGGGCGGGAGAAGTCATCAGAAGGCCCTTGCAAGATCCTGCTTATGACAGAGCAGATTTGAAAGCCCAGAGATCTCCTTCCCCCTCCTTCCCTTCTGTCAAAAATTATAATCATCACTTTCCAGCTTGCTGAACAATCAAAGTGTGGCCTATATTCGCTGGAGCTCCTTCCACACACTGCATGCATAGCAACAAGTCCAGGAAACAAAAGCCAGAAGTAAACAGTTGGGTGAGAGGAGGCGACGGGCTGGCAGGTGGACACCAGAGAAATGCTGCTCGGAGAGCACGTCGTGGGGTGCGGGCAGCCTGGTTCCCCCCCCAGTCTCACCGGTTTGGAGCTGCTCCGAGAGCCCGAAGCCCCGTGTGAAGATCTCTTCTTCCACGCTCTGCAAGGAGCATGGGAAGAAACGTGCCTGGTGGATTTGGTTGGTGGAAATGGCAATGGTCCTGCTGTACCAGAAGGAAGCCCAAGCCCTCCTGCTGCAGGTCCTCATGCGGCTGAGGAGCCGTGAGGAGCTCACCACGGGGTGAGCCACGAAGGACAAAGCCACAGCAAGCACAGGGAACCCCAGCTTGTCCCCCGGGAAGCTGGCATCCTCTGCATAAAAGCCCACCGGCGCACCAGCCCTGGTCAAGACAATGGACACCCCCCCGTGATTTTGGTGTCCGGACAGTCCAAGCCGACGAGATCCGGTCCCAGCACCCCATCCTGAAGCATGGAGCTCGCAGGGAGGTTTGCCGGGCTACCCCTTCCCCCTGCAGCCCGCTTCAGTCTCCAGAGCTGTCAATCCAGCACTTTTCACTAGCGCTGAATTCACAGAAAAGTAAATCTAAAAATAACTCTTCTTTTTCCCCCTTCCTTGCCTCATCTCACACGTGTTCAGCGTGCACATGACTCTGCCGCACAGGCAACAGGTCCAACTTCCCCAAAACGGCTCCTCCCAAGGAGGCTGCTCTCACGCTGATGCACTGATGGGTCTCTTCAGCTAGCTGAGCCGTGGCACCCAAGGCTGATGTGTCCATCCAGGAAATTCAGCCCATGGAGACAGACCCGGGACATGAGAACCATGAGGAGCATCAAGTCCCCTCTCCAGAAAGCCCCTGAAACCACAGTCTCTGCTTTCTGCAACCGTGCAACCACTCCCTGCTTCAGACGATCTTGAAGAGACACCTCCTCTGCAAAACACTCTTCCCTGGGCCTGCCAGGAGAAGCCCACCACCTCCACGCAACTCGAAGCGATGCCCCAACCCACATCCCCCCGCCAGCCCACGCTCTCCGACCCTAAGCCAGGACCAGAGGGACAACCCACCAGCTCCAAGGTCCCCGCAGTACCTGGGCTCACGCTACCACCAGCTCACAAGGGCGATGCAGCCCCTGCCATCCCCACCTCTCTAGACCTAGCAAGCCACCTTGCTTGGTCACCCTTCGAGGGTGATAACGCAGTCCCAGGGCTTTTGAGAAGCAGGCGGGGAAGTGTTTCTTTCCTCTAAGCGTGAAACGAAGAGGAGTTCCCTGGAAAAACCCACGCACCGAGCAGCAAGTGTCAAAGCCACCTCTGTACGTGCTGTTGCCGCATTGGTAATTATAAGTACCATGCCTTCATTAGGGAAAGGGAGAGATGATTGGGAAGCAAGGAGATTTGCAGCAGAGCTGTTGTTATTTTTAAGTTTAAACAAAAAGGAGAAGCGTGACAGCTGAGATCATTCCCCATCCCGCACTCACCAGCATCTCAGGGGATGCTCAGGCAGGATGGGGACCAGTGCCCAGCTTTGCCCGACTGGGGATGGGAAAAGGACAGGGCTGCAAATCTCAGGCTGACCACAGGGTCATGGAGGATGTTACAGGGAAAAAAAACCACAAGTTTTCCTCTATCTCCGCCTGACCGCAGCAACAGGACCCTCACGGGTACCCTGTTCCCCCCACGAACGTGCCGGGGTTTGTTGCAGCACCCCAGCAGCCTCCTTCCCCACTCCTCACCCCACTTTGGTTTCTAACCAAGCCGAGCGGCAAACTTCAAATTGCATATTCAGGTGTAAAATACGAACACAGCTGTTTATGCAGCTTGAAATTCACCATAACCAAATATTCAAGCCTTTGGGGGAAGATTTTCAAAGGCACTGGTTAAGGTACCCAGCTCCCATTGGTGCCTTTGAAATATTTCTCCTTTTTCCGTTTTTCACAGGGATTCGCACCAGCAAAAGCTCCTCCACCCGGCCGTCTGCAACTAGTGAATACGCAAAGGAGACGCCGTCAAAGAGAAGCTGCTGGAAAGGGCAAAGCAAGGTTCGCCACTTTGGGGCATCCTGGAAGGCAGCCGCAGGAACCACCGGCCCCGAAACCCGCAGCCCCCAGAGCAAATTGTCGTGAGAACCTGTGCCGCGGGGATTCGCACGGAGCAAAAGCCGCGTGCGCCCGTTCTGCCATCGCGCTCCCTCCCCACGTCATTTGGGAACGCGAGCAAGCGCTGCTCCTCCCCAGCAGAAACAAAACATCCTCCGAAAGGCCGACGCCAGCTTTTCCCTGTCCCGGGAGCCAGCAGACAGAGGAATCGACCTCTGACAGGGAAACCACAGCCCAAGCCTCGGCCAGAGGAAGACCAGGCAGTGTTTTTGGGCTGATGCCCGCCGGCGCAGGCTCCCCATGCTGCCAGAACCTCCCTCTTCCCCAGCATCTCCGACCGATGGAGGACTGATGGCTGCAGCGCCTTATCCACTCCTATCCCCAGCCTTTGGGAGAGCACAGAAAATCCCTTTAAGTGCCTCTCGCTCATATTGAAATGACACTAAAGCGGAACTAACGTGCTCCAGGTACTTATTCTTGGGCTTAGTGGCAGGGATCAGCAGCCCTCCACTAGTCCGGCGTCCCCCGCCGGAGAGAGGTGACAGCGGGAAAAGCATGCTCCCATGGCAGGGGCTCTGGACAAGGAAGGGATGGAAAGGCGTTTTGAACTCCTGCAATGTCCACTTCCTAAACTTTAGACCAGATTTACAACCACCAAAGCCATGCCGCCCCAATGACGATGAGGCAGGGGAGGTAAGGAGTTGCACAGGCACAATCTCCGACGGGATGCGGAAAGCTGGTCCTGGGTGCAAGGGGTGATGGCAGAGCGCTGGGGGACTCTCCAAGCTCTGCAAGCTTTATCTTGACCCAAATGGCCAGGAGCAGTGAAAAATGGGATCATCCGTCTCACCCTGCACTGCTCCTCTGAGAGGAGCCGCTGCCATGACAAGTCATTTTGCCAAGCCAGCGAAGGCAGCGATATAAATGCCTGGAGAAGCCGCTGTGCATTGATTTTTCACCACCTGTAGAGCCGTGATGTCGCACCGTAACTGCAGACAAGCCAAATATACTCCCCCTCCACCCCAAATTCATCCCCCAGTGCAGCACAGCCCACCCTGATACATCTCAAAACAACAGCACCCGAGATGCCCAGCAGTTCAAAGCGTTTGCCAATAGCCTGACAATTAAATTACCCACTCCACCTCCCCATCCTGCAGCGCCGGGCTCATTAAAAATCCTCAGCATCCTTCCCATCAGAAAGAACCCACCTCAGAGAGCAACTGATGTCCAGGAACCCGCCTACCCCAAGGCACCAGATGACAACAGAATTAACCCTTCGAAATTATTTTGGATGGAAACTTGTCTTACAAAGAAATAAAAAGCTGCAGAGTAAGACGCTATCTATGACCAGAGGGGTCAGGGTTTCATTATTGCATTAACCTTTCGTGTCTTTAGATTCCACAAGAGTAAATTGGTAACGAGACGACACGAGCCCCGATGGGAAAAATGCATCTTTCCTAACAAAAGTAAGGGCGGGGGGGGGGGGGGAAGAACAGAGGTGGGAGCGAGAGAAAGAGGAAAAAAACTGGCAAATAAGCTATTACAGCTAATAATAACTTTGCGATGCTATTTTCTGCAGGAGCCTTCAAGTTGTGATGTTTCCCTTCACTCTAATTACACCTTCTAAAAGCAGGTTCCCTTCTCACTTTAACCACCCCGTGCGAAACACCCGCAGGATTCGGATAAAAACGGAGAGGGAGAGAGTTCGCACTTCACAAACAGCCTCTGCATATCCCAGGGGAGCGTCACCTGCATAAAACACGTGGGATTACGCTTGCAAATAATAAACAGCCCAAAAAGCACTCTGGGAAGGCGCAGGCTCCGAGGATCGGCAGGGACCATTCGACTTCCCTCTGCCCCGGCTGCCATCCAGGGAGACTTTGCCAACCTGACTTGTGTTACAACCCACAGCAGCGAAAGCACGACTGAAATCGGTGCAGGTTGGGCAGGAAAACATCCGACCTCTGCAAGCCATGCAAAAACTAAAAAAGGATAGGAGATGCTCGAGGCAGAAGGCGGTTGGTGTGGGGGCAGGAAGGCAGAGCACCACGCAGCCAGCCCAGTGCACTGGGATATTTCCTCTCCTCTAATGCAGGCAACAGGTTTGGGCTTGATGGATTAACGGCTGAGCCCAGCTGGGCAAAGTCCTGGGCTGGTTTGGCTCAGGGGACGTTCAAAGCCAAAGCAGATATTGCTGCTTAATAGAAATAAGAAGGGAAAGCTACGACCGCCTAAGCGCGGATCAAGAAACCTCTCCCAAGTTACTGGGGGCTTAAATGCACGGCCTTTTCCTTCCCTGGCACGCACGGATGTCAGCTAGCCCAGGCCTTGGGCCAAACGGCCCAGTCCCGAGGAAACTGCAGCAGGGCACCAGCAAACCGCAAATGCTCCGTGCCAGGTCTCTGCCAGCTCCTACAGCTTAAGGACACCTTGATGACAGCCCATCAAGTGTCACGCGTCCTCCCGTTTGAACCGCACGGCTGCCTTGCATCCATTTCTTTGCGTTTTTGCCCCAGAGGAACCTCATCTAGCAAGAGGGTGAAAGAGCCAACGCTCTGCTCAGCACAGCCCTGGTGAAGCAAGCTGCGCCCACGCCAGGCACACCTGCTCTGCCTTGCTCAAGATAATATTGTCACGAAAAACCCCCTTGCATCCGGCAAAGGGCCGATGCACATCGCATCCCCCTGCATCAGAGCATCAGTGGTACCCGGCCCCGTGTCAGGGGCTCTTGTACCTGCTGACCGCTCGGGCTGCAGCGTGGCACCGCTCCGCCACGGGACCCCTGGATGTGGATGGTGCCGTGGCACAAGCCTCCAAAAAGCAAGTGCTAGCCCGAGTCCCCTCGTGTTCGTCACAGCTGTGGAATGAGCTGTTTTCCAGCTGTGACACAGCTAACCTCTCCCCCGCCAGCCTCATCCTCTTCCCACACATGCCAGCCCTGCACAGCAAAGCGCTGTAACTAAACCATGGAAAGCTGCTGAAATTATAGCTGTGCCTCGTCCCTGCCCTCCCGAGTCCAACATAATTCTCACTGACAGTCATGAAAAACACATGTTGGGTTAAGATCGGATCTAAGCCTTGACACCCAGTCCCCATCTGCCTGCACAAGGACCGTAATCTTTTCAGCTGCTAAAATTGCACATCATCGTTAAAAAAAATGCCGGCGACTTCTTCCCCTCAGCGTGCAGCTCTGCTGTCTGCCCCCATCGCTCCCTCCCCGCGGATGCAGTGCAGGGCTGCGCTCGCTGCCCCGCCGTGACCCACCCGCCGAGCATCAGCACTGAGCCAGCATTGGATCCGAACCCAGCATCTCCCCCCCTCATCCTCCCCTGGCAAGCCATGGGGATGAAGCCAACCCACATTTCGGGAGCCACCTGCTCGGCTCGTGGAGGTTACATGCAGCACCTTCGCCGCAGCCCCCCCGGGTGCCCGGATCGGGGGGTTCGTATGCACTTTGCAAAAGGGAGCCGAGGGGCAGGCACCCGAGTTTGCCTGGCAGGAATCAGGGAAGGAGGGATGAGGGGGAGCACGGGGAATAGCGTGAGAGGAGGGCAGAGGAGGTGCCCAACTTTGAAGGGGAGAAAGCTCCGTGACCCCATCATTTACAGCCCGAGGGGACGGACTCTGCCCAGCCGGGGGGCTGCACACACACTGTGCAAGCCCGGTCAGCCCCCGCCGCAGGTGCCAGCGCCGCCCGGGTGCGTGCCTTTCGGTGCCCGCCCGGGGGGGCCAGCCCTGCCGCGGGGGACGGGCACGGCTGTTTGAACCCCGCTTGCTGGAAGCACTTGGCAATTCCCTGCTGCAGAGCAACTCGCTGCCTGCCTGCATGTGTGCGTTCGTGCGCAATGTGCATGAAGTCCGGGTCCCCCACGCGCGCACACCGCTCGGCTTTCCCACCCCGTGAGCCGATACCCTCCCATCCCCTGGAGAAAAAGCTTTTTGCACTACCTGGGATGAAGAGCAGGGCAGTTGTGGCCGTGAAGACGATCCAGCAGGCAGGATGGTACATCTTGGAGCTGCGGTAGACTAGCGGCTGATTTGCTTGCTGCTTGCTGCTGCCGCCGCTGCTTTCGTCTGCGTTGAATTCTGAGCAGGTTTAAATCCAATGTTTGCAGAGGGAGGGAGACCGAGTTAGCGAGCTAGAGAGAGAGAGAGAGAGAGAGAGAGAGAGACGGCAGCAGGCAGTCAGTGTCTCTGATTTTTCCTTGCACACGCACGCACACACACGCACACAACTAGCAGAAGGAGCACCAGGCTCTGTGCGTGCACCGGGGAAAGCAGACCTCCTACCAGGCACCCATTGGTTCGAGATGCTGACTGACACACGCACACTTGCTCTTCTGCGGGTCTCACTCTGCAACCAGGGAGTTAAATGCGGGCATCGACCCCCCTGAGCATCCCTCCCAGCACCGGCTGCCAGTGGCGCTCGGGATAGAGGGAGCAGCCCAGCAAAGGGACGGGCACCGTCCCACGCACTCCTCGTGCACCGGGCGCCTTTGAAGGGGCTTGGAAATCTTTTGCCCCCAGGCTGGAGCTGGCCGGTGGGGCAGCCCCGGGTTTTTGGCCTCTTGGCTCACCCTTGCCCCTCTGCGAGCTCTGCTCCCCCCTCCCTGAGAAGCCACCGGCAGCTCTGCCTACTGCCAAGAGAGGCAAACCGGCGAGTAATTCAAGCTTTTTAGCATGAGTGGGTGTTTTTCGCACAAAATCTCTCAAACTGAGAAGCAACCTTCTCTGTGCATCCCAACCTGAGCCATAATTTTTCCCTTCAGCGGGCTCACAGAGCCCCAAAAGGACGCCGAGCCCAGGGTACCTGCTCCCGCAGCCCCCCCAACCCGATACCATCCAGTTCCCACCGAGGCCAAGGAGTGTTTCCTCAGGCTCTCTGATGCAATCCTCTCCTTCCAGGCTGCCACAGTTTTTCCCCCCACCCCGATCCTTGCCTTCCCCCAGACTCCCCTTGGCACGTTCCCACGTCCCTGCCAAGCCCCGAGCATCCCCAGCACAGGGCACTGGACACGGCTTTCCACCTCTCTGCCGGCTGCCCCTGCCACGTCCCCCCCCTGCCACAGCCACCCCCAGATCAAAGCATTTGCCAGCTAGGGCTTGAGTTTGCTGCATTGCAAAAAAAAAAAAAAAAAAAAAGGTCGCAAAGATAAGTTTCCAAAAGAAATAGTACTTATTTTGACATTTTCTAAACCAAAAAAAACGTTTCTCATTTAGCATTCATTGCGGCTTTGTTAGAAATAAATTGTAAGCAATTTTTAATGCTTAAAGACAAAGTAAAATGTTTAGTTTTCCCCATTAACTCCGCACTAAAGGTCTCTTTTTGTGTTCCAGGGCAGCCCAAGTGTACTTTTAGGCCAATACTTTAGACTTCCAGCTCTCAGCCCACCACACCTTTTTGGCACCAGTGGTCACAAACTCCTCCACCTCCCCATCTCCCATCCCAGGGTTTCATCCTGCTCCTCGCCTTAGTCTCTGTGCTCATCTGCCTGGGCATTCTCTCACCATCCCTGGTTCCCCAGGACACATCGGTTCCCCGGACTCTTCTCCCTCAAGACTTCTTTTCGCATTAAACTCATCATCTCAGAGAGTTTCTGGAAAAGAGACGCTCCACATCAGACGTGCACGATTCTGGGAAGGACGATGCATCCACGAACACCGGGCTGCAAACATTAATTCCCCCAAGCTGCTACAGAGCCGGGGTCGGAGCCCTCCAGCTCCTCCCTGCCACCAAACACCTCGCATCCAAACCCAGACACAGAACCCCAATAATTTCCTCCCACCCACTCGTTGCAGCTCGACGCAGACTAATCGCAGAGACGGCAATCGCATCCCCCTCCGTGCACACACCTCTTATCTCGCATTATTCCCGTACAAAGCAGCGTCAGGAGGAGCAGGAACGGTGTTTTCGGTGCACAAAGCCGTATCCATCGTGTTCTCGAGGGGGTACCCTTACCTGGTGAGGGAGGGAGCCAAGCGCGGACTGCCGGGACAAACTTTCTCTGCTTTTAGCTGTTAATCTCTTTTCATTTTCTACTCTGCATGAATAAACCACAAGTTTTTAAAAGCTTTCAACTCAACCATATTCCCATATTATGTGCTGAAGGCAGCCCATCTCCCGCATCTTTAGCAGCACGCCGAAGGAAACACGCCCAGGGACTTTTTTCTTTTAATAAGAGTAAAGTTATGTTGTTCAGAATAACTTTGACCTCTGATAGAGATAAATCATCGCACTGAGTAAAAAACAAGCAGCCTAGTGTCTCACTCAGCTTGAGACGAGGATGGCAATATTTCTATCCCGAACTTCCCTCTAATTGACGCCCAACCAGCTGACATTAAGCACATTCATCCTTTGCTTCGCAAGTGTTTTGGGAAACGGGCTGCAAGGGGGCATTTGGGATTTCCCAGGGCCGCAAGACGCGTGCCTGTGTTGTACGCAGACAGCCCAGGACAGGGACATCTGTCCCCGGAGGGGACCGTGCTGCTTCGGGACGCAGCTCCCAGCTGGGAAACTGAACCACCCGGCTGCGGCTTGCCCTCCAAAACCCACAGTGCCAGCGCTGAATCCACCCAAGGCGAAAAGAAATATTGTTATCCTCAAGGAACGAAAGGAGATGAACAAAGAAATCATTTCTAATTAACAGAAATGTTTGATGGGCTCCAAACAAACATGTTGCTCTGCTTTCAAAACCTGAGTTGAAAAGCTATATTTGGGCAAATTTCAAAACAACACACTCTTACTTTGTTTTCCTCCCACCACATTTCTCCTGTATGCCTTTTTTATTTTTTTTTTTCACCTGGCAATGACTATTAACCAAATCCAGCACATGCTTAGCCGCTCTCCTTGCATCTATTTTGGCCAATTAGGCTGGAACTCAAATTACCAAGCGCAGCTCTGAGTATGACCCCGGACCAGACCTTTAGTACCTCGAGGCCTTTGCCTTCCCATCTGCAAAATGGGAATAAATGTGCTTTGGTCAGGGAAACAAATCTATCAGTGCTCACTAGCTCTCCAGGACCGAACAGGGCACTGGCCTGTTTCATTTGTTTGATTTCCAAGACGCAAAAAAAAAAAAGACGTATAAATATGTATTTAGCTGGTGGAGCTTTTCTGGGATATTTGGAGTTGTTTGTTTTTTGATATCAAGCAGAGAATCTAAAATGCATATTTAAATTTGACAGGCAGCACCCGATCTGAGAGGAGACATTATGGTCCGCTGGGCACATTTAAACGTGATTTTTGTGCGTATTTTCAGGGTTGGTTTTTTTTCCCAAGCTGTCTCAATGCATATTCACATGTGGGACCACTCTAGTCTCTAGAGCAAATAACACTTAAGTTTTCCATAAAGCAGAGATTCCCTCACCCTCTCCTTGCACAGCCGGGGACCGGGGAGCAGAGCATCCCAAAAGCAGGCAGCCGCGCCAGGGACCGGGTCTGCAAGGTAACGCAGCAGGATCAAGATCTTTCACCATCCCACATCCCAGCCCCAGGACTGCGGCGTGACCTCCCGTGTGGCACAACCGGCCATCGCTTCAAAGCGATTCCCTACGAGCAAGGGAGGGAGGGCGAGGACGAGCGGCTCAGACGCTCCATCACCACGTCCAACCACACATCCCCGGGACCCGGGCATCACAGCAGCCTCCGCCAGGCTGACCCCAGCCCCGGAACGTGACCCAGGCCCCTCGACGGAGCCGAGTCCTGCGTGAGCACAGGACCACGTGCTGCACAGCACCCTCTCTCTGCACAGCACCCTCTCTCTGCACAGCACCCTCTCTCTGCTGACCACCAAGTCCCGAGGCCACCAGCCTCGTCACTGCCGCCCGCCCGCTCTCCTTCCCGGCCCCACGGATCACCCTTCCCAGCCCAATCCAAGGTCATTTCCAGCTCCTCTGCACCTCTCCGCAGGTCTCCTCCTTTGCAAAGACCCCGCCGCTCCCTCACTGCGTTCCTGCTCTCCTGGGGGGTGCGAGCTGCGGCGGGAGCAAAGCAGGAACGCCGGGGGGGGGAAGGAAAGGCTGCAGACGGCTCTGAGGGTATAGAAACTACCCAAAAACCTGCGTGCCTCTGGGTTTCACCTCTCCTGCGCCCTCCTCCCTCGCCGGCAATGGCCAGCACGGCAGAGAGCGGCACCGCGCTCCCCGCTGCCCCGGAGCCGCCCCGCAGCCCGGCGGGAGCCGCCGCCTCCCTCCCTCCCTCCCTCCGCCTGCCTCCCCCCTTCCTGTCCCTTCCTGCCCCCCCCGCCTCTGCCTGTGTGTGTTTGTGTCTCTGCCTGAATGAAAGGCTACCCTTTTCTCCTTGACATCTTGTTAGAATGTGAATACAACATCTATTGATTTGCATTTCATGCAAGGAAAGGGGAAAAAAAAGGAGCTTTTTTTTTTAAAAAAAAAAAAAAAAAAGCAAGCGCCTCTCTGAACTCAGAGCTACTACAGGAATAAACGGAAGATGCAGGCAAAAGCAGCCCGAGCTGCCTGCCCCCAGCACCCCGGCAGGACTCTGCTCCCCCAGCTTTAGCCGTTCAGCTCAGATCTGTTATTCAAGCACCAGCCACCACCGACTCCCTGCACAGGCCGCAGAGGCACAAGGACCTGCCTGATCAGCATCATCTTGCAGACCATAAGAACTTCCCCAATAAATCGTCCCCGGGTACATCAGGCAGATGTATCACCCTCCCCAAGTGCTTCCTCATCCCTACAGCCATCAGTTACCCCAGGGTGGGTGAGCACCACCTGCCCAACCCCATGGCAAAGGCAAACCGAGAACAATTAAGCTGGCCGAGGCGACTAAATTAGCAGCAAAAGCAAAGGGAGAAGCAGGCTGGCGCTCAGGAGGAGATGCAGCAAGCAGAAATGCTCACCTCTTGAAGGTTTGCATTAACCTGCAGGCAAGCTCCTTTCGCGCCCGTCCCCAGCCGTGACGCTCCTTTCGCGCCCGTCCCCAGCCACGGTGATGCAGACAACTGTCCTGCTGGCCCTGCCTGGGGGACATCATCCCGCTCCTTAAAACCAGGGCAAGCAAACCCAGCAAGCGAGGGATGCCCCGGGGAGAGAAACCCGGTGCCACGGCACAGGTGAGGGGTACCGGCACGAGTACCCTCACCTACCGCAGCAGGGTGCTGGGAGGATTAATTAGTGTTTGTAAAGCACTTTGAAGATAAAGGCGGCCGCGGGAGAGCTCGTAACCGGGAGCGAGATGGAGATGGGGATTGGGGAACCCAGTTACGACAGGGTTTCTTATCTGGTGTGCAAGCTGCAGCCCTGGCTGGGCGAACGCCAGGCAGGTTCAGATGAAAGGTAGAATGGGAAAATTTCCGCAGCGTGAAAAAAAGAAAAATCAGGCGTGTGCTGCTTGGGAAAAATGAGCAAGAGAGAGATGAAAAGATGGGATCTAAGTCTTTAAAAGCTGGAGAGACCTGCTATTGATTTTGGCTTGGGAAGAAGGGGCCTGAACAAGAGCTGGTGTGTTGTTAAGTGCACTTATCTCCTCTGGCAGAACGGGGCCAGATGGACAGGCTACTAATTCCCGTCAAGAATCATTACCAGCCGCACGCTGGATGAGGTACCTCCAAAGACGTGCTACGAGCAGCAGCAAACACAGCAGCACCGTGAGGCCAGGAACCCCACAACATCCCTGGGAACCTTTTCCAATGCTCGAGCACCCTTCCCATAACAAAGCTTTTTCTTACATTTAAAGACAAATTTTTGTACTTTAACTTGCGCCCGTTGCCTCTCGCCCTCTCTGGGCACCCCAGAGAAGAGCCTGGCCCCTGTGCGCACCCACGTGCTCCCATCTCCTGGGAGAAATCCTCGTGGGAAGAGCCAGCGATGGAGTTTGCACCTTTCCTCAGCCGTCAGGAGGATGGGCCCGCTCCAGAGAGTGATGAAACACAAGATACCCTCACACAAATCTTTGATCATAGTAATTATCCATTGTCGTCGTGTACAAAACATTATCTCCACGCAGACATCAAGCTCCTTCTGTACCAACCCCCCCCTACTCTGCTCACCCTGCCGCTTCAGGCTCCCCCATCCCATCAGCTCTGCACGCACGCTTGCCAGCACCGGGGCAGGATTCCCCTCTCCCATCCATGGGTCAAGAAAGGAGACTTTTGTTTGCCTAGCTTTGATCAAAATGACAGAACGTCAGGGAAAGAGCAGGGGGAAAGAAAAGAAAACAGGGCAGAAACGACGCATCCTGATCCATAAGCAGGAGACGGTTCAAGGATAATTCAGGCATCGCTCACTGGCTGTGTGCTTCTGGGGGTTGAGTTTTCTCTTTTTTTTTTTTTTTTAAAGATTGAGAGAGAAAGAAAACATTTTTTTTAAGCTTTGCTCCCTTTCATTTTTCTCTGAGTTCAGTGGCTTTCCTCGTCAAGCCTCTGTAGCTCAGGTAAGAACAGAGGGCTCCAGATTAAAGAGAAACACGGCAGCAAGCAGAAAGCCGACAAGATAACAGAGAGGACAAAGTCGGGAAAGACAAAGGAGGGAAGTCTGCTTTCTGCCAGATTCCCACTTTTGGCTTTTATGTAGATTACTCCAGAAATGGGGACCATGCTGCACATTTCAGACTCTGATCCCAACTCTCTCAGCCTGGACGGGGGGATACACAGGACAACGAACTGCGGCAGGAGCCCTCGTCTCAGCAGCAGGGCTCAGCATGTCCAGGGCTCTCACAGATATTTAATATACCCTGGATTTTTATAGATATCTGGGTGGGTGGACAGACAGACAGCACGCTAGACTGACAGCTCTAAATACCTCTCTGCACGAGCGTGGGTAGCAACTAAGCGTAGTGCCTCCTGCTCGAGCATCTCACGTGCCGGTGAAAAACGCAGCCGTGCAGCTCGCCCCAGCCCTCGCTCCTCTACCAAGGCGCCCAGCGAGACATGGTTTGGGGAGGAGGACTCGATTTCATCACTCCTGATCTCATCAAGGGCCTACCAGCGGCTTCCTGCAGCATTACCCGCCACGGCAAGGCTCCTGCAGCCATCATGAGATGCAGAGCTCTTCACTGGGTGGGGAGGTGCCCAACCCCAACACTTCTCCGTGCGACCACAACCAACCTCCAGACTAGGAGAGGATTTGCCCAGAGCCATCCACTCCATTGCAAAGCCAGGCACCCTGCAGACCAAGGGCTCAGCAGGGTCCACATCTCCTCTGCAAATGATTCCAGCGATGACATACTCCCTTGGTCCCATCAGGCTCTGCTAGGAAACCTTCTCTGCTGTCTTGTTTATAGATCTATTCTTAGCTCAACTTTGACTCATGGCAGAAACAGCACAGAGCCTTTCATCCCGTGACCCCGAAGCACCTTAAAGAATATGAGCTGAGCCTCGCGGAGAGGAAATATTGTCCTCGCTGTTAGACAGAGGGGTCAACCAACATATGAGGCCAGGGAGATAGGCAGCAGGCCAGCAAGCAGAGCAGGGAACGGCAAATATGCTTTAGATGCGCACCAGGCAACAAGCAGCCCACGGACAGCACGAGCAAGACGACTGCACGAGGTGCGTCGGAAATTGGCTGAACCGGGGGGCTCAAAGGGCTGAGAGCAGCGGCACGAAGTGCAACTGGAGACCCACCACTTGTGCTGCAGCCCAGGGGATGAGCAAGGTGGTCCTTCTCCAGGAACCTCCTCTGGGAGCATTCTGGTGGTCCAAGTAGCACCTATGAACCCACTGCTCTCTGCTTAAGGCACTGGGAGGTGGGAAATACGGGATCAAGATCCCATTTTCAACCAGGAGCAGCAGAGGGGAGGCTGGGTGGTCCCTTACTCTGTGCAAATAGCCCCATCCTTGGGATGCCCCCAGGGGAAGGGACCTTCTGGAGGCTGTGAAGAAGCCATCAAACCGCCGTGTTCTCACTCTGCTCCTGGACGAAAACCACTTTGGTTTTGGAGGGTTTTTTTGCTAAAAGTCATGCTGAAACGGTGCTCGCCCGCATGGCACAGAGGTCCAGCTGCAGGGACAGCCCAGCCCCAGGAGAATGACAAGGACACCTGCATTAAAGACGGGAGATGCTCATCGCCGCGTCGCACCCCTAACTCGGGGAGGGAGAGCAGGTGCCAGGAGAGGGGGCACCGCACCCTCGTGCAGCACAGAAAGTATTTTCCATATGCTGCCTGATCAGTTATACGTTTCTTAAAATGCTATTGCACAGATATTTCAGAGGCATCATGTAGTACCATCTGTTATGTTATATATTGCACCGAGCCCGGCCAATTTTGAGATACTGTAATTTTATCTCCTCCATTTCATATGCGGCACAGGCATTTTGCAAGGCAAGTTGATGGGGAACGGGAATTTGCAGAGGGATGGGGTGCAAGTAAATCAAAAGGCGAGGCCCAAAAATGAGCGGCAATGGCAGCTCCCACCCATCCCAGACACCGGAGAGGACTTTTGGGGCTGGACCCGGACATTTTGGGTCAACCACCTCGCAGCAACACCTGCATTGCCCAGGGCAGAGCGTGCCGCTCCGTCTCTCCCGCTGCATCCCTGCCTCCAGCAGCAACGCCGCGGGGTGGAGCGATGCCTCCGGCATCTCCCAGATGTCCTTTTCCCTGCTTCTCCCAGCTTTTCCAGGCAGCACCGTGGTTCCCCCCCCGCCATTCCACCGATGAGCCACGCCGCAGCACATCTTATCGCGCAAACCCGATGTCCCCTTGGCAAGGGATGCTGCGGGGGAGCAGCTCCATGCCAAGGTTATATCTCCTCCGTTGTTACCTTTTTCCAGGGCGCAGCGGGAGCAAGAGGAGCTGTCGGTGGAGCCGGTTATTCTGCACCTTGGCCCCGCTCAAGAGCCCATCAGCAAAACCCATCTCTGCCTCACGGGGCAAGCATCGTTAAGGCGAAACTCTCCGTCCGAGTTATCCACATGGATAACTCCGTGCTGTAATAACAGGGGAAAGACCGGAGGCCAAAAAAACCCACTGAGGTTATTGCAAAAACATTAAGTGAAGCAGGTGGGCAAAGCAGAGAGGGGGAAGCCCTGTCCTCTAAGATAAAAAGTTGCAAATGTTAGATTTTTAAAGTCATCACTTGGGCACCGACGCCACTTTTATCAACGCTTTCACAAGTGCCAGCTCAATTTATTCTGATTTCATTAGGAAAAGAGACATTAAAAAAGCAGAAACCTTCAGATTTCCTGTGTTTTGCTGGCTCCCTCCTCTGGCACTCGGAAATATTTTTATTTTGTAATGGGTTTGGCCATGAAGTAAACGGAAATACATCCGACATCCTCCTTGGACCTGCTTTTCAAAGCCAAGCAAGTCTTGCTCTGACTCATCATACACTGTCAGAGAATCAGTTTCTTAAAGCTTTATTTTCTACCCATGCTACAATAATTAAAACAAAAAGGAGAATTCACCAGAAATATCACCTTCCCTACTGTCTAATATTAAAAAAGCAGTCACATAGACTTTAAGAAAAGCAACGGCAAGCAGAATTAGCAGCATCTGAGCACATCCATGGCGCATTGCTTACAACAACCAGAGAGAAAGATGCAAGAACCCTACAGCCAACTCCTCGGGCGGTCCCTACCCAAAAAGAGTTTCTCTCTGGCCATCAATATTAAGACATCACCTTAGGTCTGGAAGCCCCAGGGCTTATTCTTCCCAAAGGCAGAGGCACCCGCCCAGGCTCATGGCAAGCACCGGGGGCTGTTCCCCCATCCCTCCCGCACAGCCCGTGACCACGCAGCAAACGGCACTTTGCGGTGGGGTTAGATTTTTGTGACTTTTTTTGTCTTTAAAGAAAGATGTGACCGTGTCCTCTGGAGGTCTGGCACCATCTTCACAAAGGTTTTGGTGCCAGGCATAGTTTGCTGCTTTCAGTTGCATTTCATTTTTTCTTCAGTTCATTAATAAGCATTAATACCTCGGGTTTGTGTGCATTTAATATTCTTCCCAGCACTTCAGTTTTTCATTTGAAAGGGACACTTCAAGGGCTTTTTAAACATTATTTCGTTATTGTTCACAAAACACTTCTGATGGAAAACAGCATTTCCATTCTGTTTTAAAACTTGTAAACAACCTTTCCCCTTTATAAAGAAATAAAGTATGTTTATCCATCTACCAAATACTAGCAAGCAGAGAGCTACAGGGAGCCCGTTAACTCCGGGAGCTCGGAGTGGTAGGTGTTCAAAAATAATAAATAGTAATGCTTGCTTCTCCGTCTTTCCTCTAAAGTTTCAAGGACTCTTGACGCCACCGCCCAACTCAAGCATGCAAAAACACCACCGTGCTGTCAAGCCCGCCGTTTTTCTTTGCAGTCAGAGAAGCCAAAAGACCTGGGACCCAGCTCACTTCACCCCTGGCTTTCCTGCTTTCACCAGAAAAAGCTGCTCAGGTCAACCAGCACCAGCCGGCAGGACTGGGAGGGACCCTATTTCCATGCATTTCCGTGCAACGCCAGGAGAAAGATCCATGCTTTGCAAAAGAGAGCTGGAAAATTGGAGCCGCGGTTGGGGCACCCATGTAAAAGCAGGTTCTTTTAGTGAAGTATGAGCTTAGTTTTAAGGAGATGGCTCTTCTGCTCTGGGGCACGTACTCTAAGCAGATCCCATACTAACAGCAGAAGCAAGCTCTGGTCCCCGAAGGAATTGAGGGTCTGATAGCAAGCACATTATCTTCTGGCCATGGTCTTCTCCTTTCCCCATAGGAAAATCTGAGCCAGCCCTCCGAGGTGGGGGTGGATAGAGAAAAGGAAGAAGTTCAAAGCAAGAGGAGGGAAGCTGTGACCGGCGTGGGGAGGGAAGCTGCCACTCCAAGGCACTGCAAAATCACTAGACCCCCCTCAAGTGCTGCTCCCTCCTTCCCCAGGCGCACAGCACTTTACATCTGGAGAGTTACTTCTGCACATCAGTCATTACCCACGCCGATATGGAATAGCCAGCCAGCTACAAGCTACATAAATATTGACAGGGTACATTATTAAATAAATAGATCTGCTCAAGCATTCAATATTGACCACTTTGAGAAGGCAAAACAACAAGGCCTGGGGGACGGGGAGGGGGGGGTTCATCCAGTCCCAAATTGGATAAGCGTGGATGCAACCGATGCACTGGTCGTGGCCCTTTGCTCATGGCCTGAACACCAGCTGGGAGATGAGGAAGGAAAAGAAAGCCCTGGAGAGACAAGGAGGCAAAACCCTTGCATGGGAACACCACCTCGACAAGACATTTGTTTTTCTGGGTCTGTTCCCTTCTGGTCAAGTAACTTGAAAATTCAGTAGAGTGCATGGGAACTGGGGCAAGGGAGGAGCGGAAAGGCACTGTATTCCTCTGGGGACGATCAATCACGGAAGGAAGGCTGCCAAATCACCCTCGAGCTGCCCAAGTGTGTTAACGGATGGGATTAGAGAGCTCCTTCTAGGGATCAAAGAAAAGCTCTCCCCCAGGAGCACGCTGCCTTCAACTCCCAAAGTCCCAGGGGACTCTTTTTGCAGCAGCTCCTGCAAATATTTTCTTTGGGGGTCACAATCCCCTGAGTCTCATTAAGGATCTTGAAAGAAAACACAACTTAATTTGAGGGAGCCACGCTTCATCCGGTTTCGAGTCAAAATTACACGCGGATGCCAACATTGCGTTATTTGGATGCAAGCCTTGGGTCTCAATTTCTCCCACATCCCCCCCCCAAAAAATGTATGCACTGGTGCATCACCACCACCCATGCGCTGTAATTAAACGGGAAATTATCATTCAGGGTTTCAGCACTTGTGCAGCCAATAGCATTCATCTCTCTGATATCAACCCATAAAAAAATAATAACTACAACTGGAGCTTGCCGGAGAAAATCAGCTTTACAAGTCGTCAGGTTTGGATCACGAGAGATCAAAACCAAGAGTGGCAATAGCCTCGCAGCTCGTGGCCCCAGGTAATAGGAACTTGCCTATTTCATGAACTCTAAAAGCAATCCAAAGGAGAATCATTCTTTATAATTGTTTTTCAACTTCTCCTCCAGCTGGAGGAATAATGACTGCACAATTCTCCTAACAACATGATCATAATCTATCAGTTCTATGAACTATAGAATGAACCCAAAGAGATAATTGGTGCAGGCACTGAATGATAAACATGTCAAGATTATGATTTCTTTGCTTAAAAATGAAACGAAGATATGATTGGAAATGCCATGCTTGGGGAGTATGAGCAATATTCCCATGCTCCATCATCTAAATTAGTTTATAATTTGCATACACTTGTATTTTTAGGCATTGTTCGAAGGCAGGGGAGCTGTAAAACATTAAGATCCAAACATCA
This sequence comes from Grus americana, assembly GCF_028858705.1. Taxonomy (NCBI): domain Eukaryota; kingdom Metazoa; phylum Chordata; class Aves; order Gruiformes; family Gruidae; genus Grus; species Grus americana. The sequence goes on from NC_072875.1 coordinate 6,192,752, forward strand.
TCAGACTTTGTCCTTCAACAGCACCTTCCCAGTCAAGATCTTGACGTGCGTCACAAAGTCCCATTATCCCCACGGCAGATGCGGAGGTGCTGCTCTGCCAGGGAGTCTCGGGAGGGTTTATCACCTCCTTTCCACAGGGGTTTGCGCCCCAGAGATTTGCTGTAAGTGCAAGGTTCGTACACGCGCCAGCGGCAAGCTCGGCAGCAATGAATTTCAGTGTTGCACCTTTCTGTCTGCCGTTTCCCGACGGTCCCAGAAGGACGACATTCGACTCATAACAAAACCTAAAGCACAGCAAAATTCACCTGATTTCCAGTTTTGTTACACGCGCTGTTTTCGTGGCCCTCTGAGCTTAGCAGACCGCGGCGCTTCATTGCGTTAAGCCTGAGACAAAAAATACGAACGAACCCAAACCGTATGCAAGATGCTGAAGAGGTCTCTGCCTCTGCTTCTTCAGCGGCACCCTCTTCTATTTTTCAGCAGCAGTACAAATGGAAAAAGGGAGGGAAATGGGCAGAAAGAACCCACCGCCCAAAAGCCGCTGCAAAAACTCCGAGCGTGTTTTTCCTCCCATCTCAGGATGGGATATGTGGGAAGAGCCGGCAGCTCGAGGTCCAACGCACGCCCTCGTCCTGTGTAAAGATGCCCCACATCCCACGAAAGCCCCCGCCTCCCCCTGCCCACGGCATCCTCCGCAGCCCACGGGGACTCCCCGGGGAGCGCCAGGTGGAAACAGAGACTGCTGAACCATGAAAGAGCAAATAACAGGTCCTTCTGCCCGTGACTGTTCCTGTCACTGCCTGGAAACCCCCCGGGGCTCCCTGCAAGCGCGGGGGGGCGGGAGATGCAGCCAGCCTCGCCGCTCGCTCCATATGGCTCCCATTAGCCTGTTGCTCGGATGGCACCGACAGCGCGCGGTGCAAGCCAGCTGCCGGCGAGCCGTACTTGGAGGCGACGCTTTCACGCAGGCAGATCCTGCTACCAGCAGGGCAAAGAGGGTGGGGAGCAAGGAGAAAGGACTGAGGTCCTGCATCCTCCGCCAGCCCCAAAAGCACGGGTGGGTTTTGCTGAAGCCCCTCCAATGGGTCCTCCCAAAAGCTTTGTGAACTGCTGCGCGGGGAGCGGGGTCTTGCCCAAAAACCCGGGTGCAGCAGCGTGCGCAAGGACAAGGGACGGGGGAACCGGGATGGGAACCGTGGAAAGGGACATTTCTGCTCTCGGATGGACTCTGCAGGAGCCAGGAGCAAAGTGGGGGAAACCAGTAAAGGAAGTCAGAAAGATGAAAGCACCGATCCCCATCCTTTCTCTGCTAAAATAGAAAATCCCTTAAAGCAAGTCTACTGAATTAAAGAGGAAACCCTAGAGAGCCTATATGCTCATGAACAAATTCAATTTGCCATCTCATTTTGAACTTATAAAAGTCAAAGCTCTCTAAACAAGAGGCAAAGCCTCACAGTCTGCTTCCAGCGCTCGGACAGGGCGTCAGGCTCCTCGGGACAAGCCAGCTACTCGCCCCATCTCACAGCCCCGGCCCTGGTGACCAGACCCCATCTCGCAGGAGTTGCTCACCAAACACACAGTCAGGACAGGAAGGGAATTTGCATTAAGCCATCCTACAGCATTCTTTTTTATCGCTTGTATTTACCCCCTCCTTGCTTCGTGCCGCCTAATCCGGCATTGCAGCGACGCAGCAGCAGCACGGGCACCGCTCCCTCGCCCACCGCCTGCCAACAAAACAAACCCACCTTTGAAATAAAAGCAACTTAAAATCCAGTTTGAACGGAGACCCTGAACAGCAGCCCCTCGGCTGAAGTTCCCTGCACCTTTGCTTTCTATACGAGATACAAACTGCCACCGGCATCGCTTCCATGGGACCCTGCAGGCACGGACAATTTGGCCCGGCTCCTGCTCGCACGAGCCCGGAGCTCTGCACGCAGAGGGGCTGCCTGCAGCTGGCGGGACCGGAGCGGGTTTCTAATGCGGCTGCAGCACAGGGAATAGGAGCTCCAGCGCATCCCGCATCACGCCTGCCCTCGTTCCTCTTGCTGCTTTCAGTGCACTTGCAAACTTTTAGTTCACACTGGGAGCAGGCGAGAATGAAATCCAGATCGACACTCATTTAGTTTTACAGATCCCACCAAGCCAAGCGCCTGCAAACCCCGGGGTTTCCAGCTCTCACAACAGACACCAAGTGGAAGGGAAAACCCTTGGGCAGCCAAGGCCAAACCGACCTGATTGCATCCCTTCCTCCTGAAACATCATCGCTCAAGCCCTAGGAGCACTGTTAAAGGCTCTGTGATTTTTACTGCATTTTAATGCACGCCGTATCCCTCGCGCGTTGGGAACGCAGACAGCACAGCCCTGCCTCAGTGCTCGGGAACCAGCACTGAAGCACACTAGAAACTCAAGCCAATTGAATTACGTGCTGCGAGTAATTTGTTCAAGAAACACTGACATTCTTGTCAAACTATTCACAATTCCTTTTTTCCCCCCCCCTTTTTTTTTTTTAAATTTCTGACTAGCTCCGCAGATCATTGGATAACATTCAGGAAATGATCGGGATGATTTTCTTTTCTTTCCCCATCATCGCCATCAAATGAAGTTATTTGTGAATACATCTGCTGGAAACCAAACCAAACCGAACATGACAAGTCTATTTTCACTGTCGGCGAGGCGAAGTTGCAGGCGCCGAGGTACGCGCAGCCCCGCGCGTCATGCCTGCGAGGCACTTGCAAGAAGCACAGGGAGCTGGGCGACCACGGGGCGACTGCGAGAGGAGCTGGGGTGGGTTTTTACGCTGGGGGAAGGTTGCACAGTAATACGCTAACAACAGAAGGCTAAGCCTCCCCACTGCAGGGAAAAGCCACGATACACAGGGAAAAGGCATCCGCTTTGACAAGATATCGGGGGTTTTGGAGTTGTGTTATCCCAGTGCAACTAAGTCGTTAACTGCAAAGTAATATTCTAGTAGTTAACAATTTGACTAATAAGCCTCTGTGGCAAAGGCAAAAGCTAAGACAAAAGGCACTGCGTGAACCCGCGATTTGTCCTGATGAGAAACTCCTGAATCACAGGCAACGGCACAGCGTCGCTGTGGGAAGCGTCTCCTTCCAGCGAGGCACAGGAGCTCCTGCGATCTACCTGCTCCTTGGCAGCGACCGTTTCTATCTGCTTCGCAAAGGTTACAAAAGACGAAATCCCTCATGAAGCACGTCCCCAGAGCCCGTGCGCAGCCCATCTCCCGGCCAAGCTCCAAGAGCCCTTCCTTCTTCCCGGCTGTGGCTGGAGCTCCTTGCTGGAGAGCTGGTCCAAGAGCCGACGGATGCTCCTGGACTTCAAACTTCAGAGCCAAAACCTGAGGTTTTGCAGGGGGAGGATGCAAAGCCAACAGCAAAGTACACAGCCCGGGATGGGAACTGGGAGCCAAATGCTCTGGCTCGTGCAGCCACTGTGCTCATCATGGCCCTTTCTGGATTTAAAATCTTGATGCTTATGAAATCTCTTCCCAAGAGGACGCCTGGAATAAATTGTCATCTGATAATAGCTACCAGGTGGCGAGGGAAGAAAAAAGCAGACATGCACAGAATGTTTTGACTTCAAACTCATGTGGATTGTCAGAGAGGGAGTGTATTTTGTGTCCCTTCCTCATCCCTGCCTCCCCCTCACCGTTTTCACCCCTTCAGGGATTTTTTTTTTTTTTTTTAATTTTTTGTATGCTTTCTTCAAGTGGAAGGCAAACTCCCTGGGGCAGCGGCTGAGGGCCAGAGGCAGAGCCCAGAGCATATCCCCACCACCCTTCAAAGGGCCAGGGGCGGCCAAGTCGGGGTCGCCACGCCTGCTCCCCATCTCCTCTCTAATTAAGCGAGCAGATGAAGGAAGCCTCCACAGACATCCCTGCTCCTCTCGCTTTCTCCCATCGTCCCTACCCCCTGGCTGACCCGTCTGCCCCTTCTCGCTCCAGCCCTCACTGCCCATCATACCTGTAACCTTTCCCATTAACACCAGCCCAGGCAGGGGAAAACCCTTCCCAAGCTCAAAGCATCTGCTTTTAATCAATTTGCCACGGAGCCTGCCTCAGCCGCAGGCAAGGAGCAGGCACAAAACTCCCTCCCCGTCCAGGATGACATTTCCAGGGCAGGGTAGCAAAGGGCATCCTTTTCACGAGCTTCAGAGGACAGTAAAAGGCAATGCCGTACCTCCCTGCCCGCCTTCGGGGAACGCACATCCCTTTCTTCCTGTTCCAGGAAGTTCACGCTTGCACTGTGCGAGCCCGTGAACGCACACACAGATTACATCTTGTTCTTAGCAGGAAGGGATATTGGCTTGGAAAATATCAAAACTGCCTCTGAGCCCACAGCGCCTCTTCTCACAAAACAAAACAAAGACAGAGGTTGAATCAAAGAAGAAAAGACATTTTACTGCACAGATGATCCAAGGAAATTAGCTTGTGTAATGAGGAGGTCAGCACAGAGAGCAAGAAGCAACTTTCAAAGGGCATCTTGAAATTTCAGAGGTCTTTGCTGCAGTGCCCGTGACCCGGGAGGGACTGCGGCAGCAGCGGGAGCTGGCAGGAGAGCAGAGCTGCTCGGCCACCCCGCCTGCGAGGGGACGTGCGGCTGAAGGTACCGAGAAGTAACAGCCAGGAGAGCATCGGCCCCGGGCAGGGCAGCGCTGCCGGGCAAAACGCAACATCCCAGAGCCAGCCTCGCCTCTGCCGCTCTGCCTCGACGGTTCAGCTCCTGCTCCAGACACGACTGGAGGAAAAAGAAAGTGGCCACAGGCAAGCACTAATGACGACTGCCAATATAATGACACATATAATACAGTCAGCTCCATTGCAAATGTAATTGCAATCATAATGCAATCAATACCGATGGAAACACCATATTTATACAGGGCCTTTCATCACTCACATGTAATGCAGTCAGTGCCAGTGCAAATATGCCAGCATCTGAAATAAAATATTTGCCATACATCTCATGTACGTGCAGACCAAACACTGCATGCGGGAGAGCCTTGCGATGTTGAAGGCTTTGGGAGGTTTCTGGGCATCCTACAAACTCATTAAAAAAAAAAAAAAAAAAAATCCCAATTCGGGTTATGCTTCAGAAAATAATAAACCCAACATCCACACTGAATTCTCCTTAGCGTAAGTCACAGTTTCCACATTGCTCTCCCTGCCAGTTCTCCGCCCCAGCATATTGCTGTGGCCAGGCAGGCAGGAACCTCCTGATGGGACAAAATGGGCAGAAACTCTCCCATCAGCGCCGGGGCAGCCTCCAAACTGTCCAGGCAAGTGCTGCACCGGAGACACGCAGTTCCGCTTCATCCAGCGATGCAAACAGGACCAAGCACCCGAGCCTCGCCATTACCCGCCAACGTCCCTGTAGCCACCAGCGTGGCTGGTCCCATGAAGGTGACAATGCCCACATGGCAGCAGCCCCCAGCCGCGGCGCTGAAGGGCTTTGCCCTTACATTTTGGAAAGCTCCGAGGCTTGTGCAACCACAGAGCCCGGCATTGCTGGGAGAGCAGAGAAAGCCTTCCTGCCCTCGCTCGCCATCCCATCTGCCCTCTGAATCTGATCCAGACAGTCCATCACGGGTCTTGACACATTTAATGTCTCAGTAAAGAAAAGCATGATGTGTTGATGCTCCTGTAAAGCTCTGACAACTGACAGCCTAATGGCTCCTTATTTTTTCCCAGCTGCAGTTTAGAAAATGAAATAAATTTAGCTCCTTAAGCATGCTGGCTGCTCCGTGAGTAGCGTGTTTGGTGCTGAGCCGTGGGTCCAGGGAGCAAGGATGGCTGAGGGAAAGGACAGCACGAGGGGTGGCAGTGGACCGAAGAGTCGCTGGCTACGAATTTACCCACCCAAATCCACCCGGTGTGCCCCTTGCTCTCCTCCCCCTTTGCTGGACGTGAGAGGCAGGACCCAAAACTCCAGCTGTCCTACCCTGGAGGGGGTGGATGGGGCAACAGGACCACTCTCTGGTGACATCCACACCGGGAGGACCTGGTGCTCCTCAACACATCAGACCTCTCCGGTGGGCAGTAAAAGCCAGGAGACACAGTCGAAGCTTAGAAGTGCCCTTCTGCCGGTGGCTGCAGTGTATTAAGCAGCGCTGCTGTAATTAGGCTAAAGCACTGCGTGGCCACGGGGCTGGGAAAGCATGATTGAAAGCCTTTCACAGGGAAACGGCCAGGTCCTCATGGAGCACACACCAGCCATTACTCACCAGCAGCTCGCCCCGAGGAGTTTAGCGAGCCTCAAGCCAGCAGACTGGAAACCCTTTCTCCGAAATATTTCTAAGGCCATGAGCAATGAAGGATGGACAGGGCTGGAGATGAAGCTCTCATCTCACCATGAAGCTCCTGGAGGGCAGAAAAGGAGGCTCGGGAGGGGGGACACCACATGGGGTCCTGCACCCGCTTCTCCGGCCGCCTGTGCCGATGGAGGAACCCGTCCATTTCCCGGCGGCTGGGATACAACCCTATACCTGATGGAGGAGGAGGAAGAGGAACGGGGTGGTGGGAGCCTGCTGCCTCTCTCCCCCTGCCTGTGACAGCCAGTGTGGGACATGACATCATTTCCAAAGCATCACACAGCTGGCAACCCCAGGCAGGGAGCTGGATCCCACCCACCCAGCTTTTGGGGGATCTCTGCAGTGCCTGGCATCATTTAGAGGGCACTGCAGAGCTAAGAGCCTCCCTGACCATAATAATGTGGCGCTTTCAGATTCAGCTAAAAGCCTTTTCTCTTTCTTTTTGCCCCACTAATGAACTCCTCTTGGGCAATTTCCCCCCCTGTCCACGAAGCCTTGCCACCCGCCACAAAGCATCACTGCTGGGTGGTGGTAGCAGGAGCTGCTGGACCCCACCAGCCAATATCAGCGAGCAAAAAAGCACCAGTGAACGCCCCGTGGCTTGCAGGTCACCTCCAGCCCCCCCAAGCTGGAGGTTCAGGAGGCTCTTTCTTAAACTCACAGCTCCCCACAAGAGGAGAAAGTTGAGAAAAGGGACAGGATGGTTGCAAAGCCAACGAAGGTGGATGGGAGGGTCCGGTGACAAAAGCACCCACTGACACTGTCAGCTCCTGTCTCACCAGCTCACAAACTCACTCGTCTGTACCAGCCTGGGCACAAACAGCCCCTCAGATAAATGCACAGGACAGGTCCGCCCCTGCAAACACAGTCCCTGCCTCAGCACCAGCGACCACGTCCTGCCGCCCCGCGAGCTCTGCCGCATCCCCGCACAGCCCGACCGGAGCACAGCACGGGGGCTGCAGCCCCCTCGCACACCCACAAAATCCTCGCGGCGAGAGGGAAAACGCTCACACAGCCGCTCCGAGCAGCATCCCTACGCTCGCACCCCAGCTGGAGCCCGGGGGGCCCGGCACACCCGCACCCCCCGCCCTCGCACGCAGCCCTCCCCGGCACAGCGTGGCGCACAGACTGTTCCTTTCAGCACTTTTCTCACCCCAAATTCCTTGCTCTCCCCCTCCCTCGCTGCCAGAGGCTATATTTCTCCTGATCCAGGCCAGCTTCAAAACCAGGGCTACTGCAGCATCTCTTTGCGGGTGGCGTCTCCGTCTCTCCAGAGGAGCTAAATGCATTCCCATCCGTACTTGGGATGACCCCGTTTGTTTTTTGGAAGCATCCAGGAGCCAGCAAAGGGATGAGCAGGGAAAACATTGTGCAGGCTACTCTAAGGCAAAAGAAGACATTGGGATTTTCAAAGGGCGTGTTGAAGGTAGGAAAGAAGAGCCAGGGCTAACTGCAGGAGGACGGGTGACGGCCAAAGGGAGCGCAGGGATAGGAAGCAGCAGAGGAGAAATGAGGGGAGCTCCGACGCATCAGGGCGAGGACACAAGCAGGCTCATTTCCCCGGCCCTGCTACAGATGGGTTCATTTCAGCTTGAGAAAGTTGTTTCATTTCACTGCACCTGGCCTCTCCCTGCTTTCTGTCGCTGCAAGAAAGGCACGGTCAGGAAAGCAAGAGGGGACGGGGAGGAGAGAGGGAAGAGCAGAGCAGCGAACTGATGCTCAATAGCTGCCAAGAGCCAGGAAAGGGGCTAGTCTCCCTCGGAGCGCAGCGAGACACATGGAATGATGAAGCCGCCAAGAAGTTGTAATCAGGACTAATAGTTTGAGGTTCTTAATATTCCTGCAATCCAATAAATCAATGGCGCTAAATACGAGCGCGGGAAGGCGAGCACCGGATTGACAGGACAAATTAGGCTCGGCTGCGGGGAGAGATTTCTCAAACAGTTCGTTCCATCTGAGCTCACGGCGAGTTCGTAAACAAGGCGTATGGGCGAGGGTGCTGCAAGAGCCATCCCTCGGGCAAGCCGTGCCTCCTGCCCGGATACCCCTCCTGGCACCCAGGCTGCCGGCCAGGTCCCGGGGTCCTTGCTCTGCTCTGGGAAGCAACAGCAGTCCCACCACCCTCCCTTGCAATTGCAGGAGATCTAAATGAGATCTTAAATACCACAGCTATAACCTCAGTCAAGTTGTAAATCATGCCTATGGAGTAAATGACCCAAACAAGTTCAGCATCCACTTCTGAGTTCAGGACCCAAGATGCCATCCAGACAGCTCCTACCAAATTTATCTTATTTCATACTCGTGTCAAACTTAACACAGCCCAGAAATGTGTTACCAGCAGAAAAAAATGGGGTGGGTGGATGTGTATCCATGCGCTCGTCCCTGCGTTAGCCAGTGGGACATCTGCAGAGATACTGGCATACTCAACCCGGTCATCTCCATCTTCTGTTCTATCCTTCAGGAAATGAGATGACCAGACTAAATATACCAGTCTCTGTATCCCTTGTCATATGGAACTTTTCCAGGTCCTTAAATCATTCTTGTCTCCATATGACAAGGGATTGGAAGGGCTGAGATTATGTGTCTTAAAAAGGAGACAAATAGGAAGCCTTATGATAAATGTATATGAATTAATGAATGAGAGAGACAAAGTACAGCTGGTATTTCTATCCTCCCTGCCTTGCAACACAAGAAGTCCCCTTTGATTCCACTGAAATAGTGACAAATTCACAACTGATGAAAAGAAACACTTCCCCCAACCAGCCTATGAAATCTGTTGAAGCCAAGAGCTCGGAAGGTTTCAAAGACATTTATATCAATAACACGGCTATCCAGAGTTAATGGTTAATGCTAATGAAAAGGAGATAACGAGTTTAAGCCCCTCTCTAATGACTGCATTGGAATGAATATGAGTCGTGGAGTTTAGCCAGCAATTCCAACCTGAAAACGCTCTAATTCACGTGATACTTGCAAGTTAGGCTCGGCATGGATTTACCAGGGGTAGACGGGGCTCTCCCCAGCTCCTCTAGCCCTGCCTGTGATTCTGGGCCAGTATCGCAGCCCTTGCCTAGGCTGAGCTCTACTCTAGGCACCGTCCCTATGAATTCATGCAGATCTTCCTAGGAAATGTTTGCATTTCCCTCCCTCCCAAGAAAAAGAGCGCAGGGAGGTCTGGACAGCTTGTTTCATCATATAACAGCTATTAGTCCACACTAGGACTGCACTCTGAAGCTCTCTAGTTCTTATTCTTCCTTGTTAAAACTCATCTGTATTCCTTACTCCTGAATTACCAACACAGCAGTGTACCACTGCTCTATTTTTCCTGGGAATCGTTCCTTTGTCTTTGGTCTCTCACTACCATGATTGTTATTGATACCAAAAGCAATGCCCAGAAACTTCAGATGAGAGGCAAACCTCGATTAAGAACACATTGTAAGAGATGCTCCCTGCCCTAGAAAGCACAGCCTAAGCAGGCTGCGCAGATGCAAGAGGAAAAGAAAGATTTGAAAACATCCCCAAGGTCACAGGAAGAGTCTGCAGTGCAGCCAGGGAAAAAAAAAAAAAAAAACAGTGCAGAGACATCTCCGTCCATCAGCCCCGCCTGAAAGCCACCCCTCCTCCTATTTTCACACCACCCACGGCTGAAAATTCAGCGTGCCGGCTTCTGCACGTGCTGTGACGGCAACAAAGCCTGGCCCACATCTCCCTTCTTAAAACGCAGGGTCTGGCCATGCACGTTGCAAGGACCTCAGCTCCTACTTTCCCGCATCACCGCAACGTCCTCCTCCCTTTACTTCCCACCACATTCTTCTTGGCTGGCAGGGAGCTCTGCACGTGACAGCATCTCTGTCCGACCAAGACATTAAGCCCATCATATTAAGGCCAGGTAATTAAGGCCAGATTGCTGATGGGTCCTGATTATAGGTTGGGGAGGTCAACAGACCACGTCAAGAGAGGGACAGACTCCTCCCAAGGGTAGATCATAGCACCAAAGGCAGGAGCCTCTCCTTCTCCACTGACACAACTTGGGGCTTTTTTAGATAACTGAACTCAGAGGGTGTGAAAATCCTCCGGCATCTCTAAGCTCTAAATCACAAACCAAAAACTACTTGAGCAGAACGGCGTTTCCCTACACAAATATGTTGCAAACCACTCTGCACATCTGTCCTGGACATCAACAGTTGCAATGATCACCGTAAAAGGTTTGAACATAGCAGAATGTTCTTTACTCAGGAGTGTAACCTGCTCGTTACTAAGTGCTATATAATGCCGAGCTCCTGCTGTAAAAGGCTCTTCAGAAATGACAACATAAAGAATAATGGTCTCCAAAGCAGGACTCAGGTGAAACTTGACAGTTAAAGCCAGGAGAATTTTATATCAAAATCCTGCAGGTTTCACAGGAGCATAACACAAAGCCATAAATCACGTTGGCTTTGCTTACAAGGTTGGTGGAACTCAGGAAATATAAAACCCCCAAACTTTTGATGAACATCCCAAGTCCTGAGCTTGTTACACGGTTCTGCGCAACTGTTTGTTAAACCCTGTTTACCAACACATCCTCAAATAATTCACAGACTTCTCAAAATAATAAAGATACCGTCCTGGCCCAAAGAAGGTGCAACCTTTTGACGGCAGGAAGAGGAGATGCCAAAGGAATGAGTCTTCTGGCCATTGTAGGAGTCCAACATTGCAGTGTCTGAGCTCAGGTGAGACAATTCTCACCCTCAACCCCTGTGCCCCAAATCCCTTTCCCCAAAGCAGGGACAGAACCATTCCTCACAACCACCACGGCTTCACCATGGAAATGATGAGCAAGTGCTCAAATACTAAAGAAAGGCCATTAAAAAAATCACACAAAAAAAGAACAGGGTGACTGCAAGCACACAGAGAAGACTATTCTCCAACAAACCACCAGCACTTTCCACCACGTTCTCCACTTAATGTCTCCTACCTGGCCCTGAAGAACACAGCACCGCATGGCGCAATGGTCTAATCCCACCCTTGCTGGACGCGTTACGGGAACGTGTATATCAGCAAAGAAAATCTAACTCAGAAATGCAGTTGGAGAGGAGTTTTAGTGGTTTCATTTAGGCTGTGTTGCTTCCACTCGCCACGGGTTATCGATCTCTCCAGAGAAGAGTCAGCAGCCATAGCTGACATGCCGTCCCTCAGCCAGGGGTAATATATGACCCTGTTGGGAACCACAGTTAACTGATGAACCCATCTGGCAGGGGAGCCGGAGAAGTGATTGATTCATTCTCCATCCTGGTACTTAGACTTTTCACCCTCAACAGGCCACAAAGCCTCGTTCATCATCTTCATCAATCAAATGGGTAAATATCATTAAATCTGCGGGCCACAGGCAGCATCATTTATATTTTTTGCTTTTTTTTATTTTATTTTGTTTCGAAAGTTTGCCACCTCCTCTTCCCACATCCCTTACTGAAAAATGGTGCTTCAACCTGTCAGGGATTCGGTGAGGTGAAATGGAGAAGCTGAACCTTGGTAAGATGGGACGGTGCTGGGCTTTGGGTTCCTCATCTCTCCCAGGTCACTGGGGATGCTTGAGGAACAGAGTTTTCCCAAATGCTTCAGAGATGCCTGGCCCCGTACAGCATCAGAGCTGTCTGGTTTGGTTCAGCTCACGATAGCTGCATGCTCCTGAACACATCAAGGGAGTTTTGCTCCAAGGTTGACCCAGGGCACAGCGTTTAAACACACCAAAGCACCACCGTGCGGGATTTGGCACAAAGCGGGTTAATTCCTCAGAATTTAGTGAAGCAGCAATGATCTACCTATGCGGTTCATCCGGCCCATAACTTCCCAAGGACAACGCTCTGCTGTACAGGAACTTCCAGTTTATCACAACTGTTTATTTAAGCATCAACTTGTCCCTTAATGCACTTTTTCAAAGTCTGGTTTGTTTTTTTTTTCAAAGCACGGAGCCTGTTTAACGCTATGCATCGACACTGCCAACCAGAAAAGGGACACGAAACTCATTAAAAAGCACGGGCAGGTTTGAGGCCATCCTGCAGCAAGCTGACATTTCATGCTGGCACGCTCCCTCCCCTCCCAGAGCCGTGCAAGACCACCCTCTGCTTAGCCAAGGGCTCTGACAAGACCGCTGTCGAGGATGGATGGATGGACAGATGGATGGATGGACGGACAGACAACAACTGCCAACAAGTTCGCTGCCTTGTCTCCCAGCAAGACACTCCATTGGAAGAGTTTTTAAAAAATAAAAATAATAAAAAAAAACCAACGGTGGAAAATGCTGGACAAAAATCATCTGACTCAGGGAAATTTCAGGTGAGTTCAGAAAAGCCTGGAGTGAAAAATCCATCTCTAACGCGACTGAAAGAGCCACATGAAGGAACAGATGCAGCAGCCAGCCTGTAAATTAAATCACCGAAGAAAGGTTGGAAGAGCCAAATGAAATCTCCACCTGCCATTACTTCTGAGGCAGAGAACGGGCCGGGCATGCCAAAGGAGGGCCAGCACCGCAGCGATGGGTAGGCAGACGAATCATTTTATTAGCCTTAATTGCCATTTCAATACCGTACCCATGTCTCCACGTAAGCCTTCATTTTGTGCAAAGTTGTCAGTTCATGTCCTGAATGGGCCAGGCTTGTTATCAGCAAGCCGTTTACAGCCCCTGGGCTGTGCATTAATTAAAAAGGCTTTGTGCTGAGGCTCATTCATTAGCACACTGCTCCTTTAATCACTGCCTCTTCAGCCACCAGGACAATCTATAAATCTCCTCAAATATGAAATAATGAAGTGGAATGGTTCAATTTATTACAATGTAATAAGTCAGGATAATGTGGGGGTGGACAGGGTGGCACTGGAGCTGTCTCCTTGCCCAGTCTTCCCATCTCATTACTGACAGCGACCGTGAATGAGAGGAGCAGAAGGGATGCACGCAAAGAGGTGAACGCACGGGACAGGGATCTTCCCACCCACCCGAAACCCAGCTTGCTGCAGGTGATTGAGGATGTCGCTGAAAGCCAGACTTGGTTTCTTGGCCGTGGGGAGAGAGAAGTAGGTTTTGCCCCAAAGAGGGTCCAAATATTTTGCTCTTGGACGCAGACGCCGTCTACGGGAGCAGCTACCAGCATCCACTCAGTAACGCAGTGGAAGTCCACCCACTTCGCATCCCCGTTTTCCCATTTGCATCCCTGTTTTCCCACTTCTCCTTCCTTAGACCTTTTTCCATCATTCCTGGAAAGATCCAGGTTGAGATACGTAGGCAAACGCCAAGGAGCAGATGCTCTAGGGAACATCAACGAGCTACAAAATCCACGTATTAACACAAAGCTTCTGCTTCTCCTCTCATGGCTCATCTCCCAGCAGCTGGGCTCTCAAGTCAAGCTGCCAAATAAAATATGACTGTACATATTGGGTTAATTAACAAAGGGAGAAGGGCAAAAACTATCCTGGCTTTGTATTTCCCAAATAAATGCATCAAGGACGCCTAACTAGTGACAGAAGGCCAAACATGAATTTCTCTGTTCGTGAAAATTTGGGACTAAAGATGCCAAGGGAAGAAACAAAACTTCCAGCTATTTTAGAAAAGCAGCCACAGTTTCCACAGAAAGTGCAAAATGAAAACTGCCCGTACAAAAGTTAACAAAAGCTAATTACGTTCTTGCATAAAAGGGAAGCATTTAGAGAAAAGCAAGATTTGTAAAGAACATTGTGGTGTCTTTTGAACAATTACTTTTTCCTGTCAAAAGATACCTAATAAGATATATCCAGTCCACACTGTAACAGCTCGACAATTTGCTATTTTATTTTCAATGCTCTCCCTATTCAGGCTTAGAAAGCCTTGAATTCTTATGCACTAACAGTTATATAATTAATGTGTCTATTAATATAATTAATACTATATGTTGATTTATCCAAGTCAAAATTTATTCACAGGCAAGTCAGTTGTGATAAATTGACTATAAGAAAAAAATTAAATCATCAAAATATCCCATTTCAACATTTTGTTTAAAATTTAAATCAGTCTTAAAGTCTGTCTTCGGTTCCAAATCTAGGCTAGCATCGTTCAGGGGTTGGTTTTTTTTCAGATGGAATATGCAAGCAGATGCAAACTATAAACATGCACCGTTTTAACTGACTCCAGCCTAACTTTGGGGGGAGCGGGGTGCCCTGGCCCATGAAAACACTCAAGTTTTTGATGTTTTGTTCCCATTCATTATCAGAAGTGCGTTCAAAATGGTGTTACAGGACGGGGAAATTATTTCTTCTCCCGTGTTAGCGAGGACCGAATGTACACACTGTTCAAACCCACAGATCTTTAATACTAGCAATCTGCTAAGTGCTAATTTGTCAACGTGATACCTTTCATCTCCAGGGTTCCCAAAACACTTCATTTGCTCGAGAGTCACTTGTCCCACCACAATAAGATTTCAGATCATCCATACGGCGCCTCAAGAAGGACGTTTGGGTTCCTCTTCCCCTCCAAGAAAGGCTCCTCCAGAGACAGGCGACTAATTACTACTCAGTTCAACAAATTAACCCTGTCCCTGGCTACTCCGTGAGTTTCGAGGTGCTTTTTAGAGGGAACAGCATGCAGGGGTCCTTACCATCAGAAAACTCTATTATATGGATCTTCAAAAAAGCTCATTACTACAAAGCTGTGAGCATTCAATCCCATTAATAAAACACATCAGTATATAATTATAATATTAGGCACTTAAATTGCAGTTTTCATCTGCAGCTCTCAAAGTGTTTTACCATAGTAAATTAAGTCCCCCCCTAATTCAGGCTGGTCAGAGTTTTCCATTTGAAGCTTTTTCCTCAAGGAGAATTTGATTTTGTGTTCGAAAAGAAAAATCGAAGAAAGGGATCTGTTCTTCCTCAAAATGTTCATTTCCTTCTGGGGAGGGGTACGTAGGGTGAGATGAAGAGTCAAAACGCTGCCAAGAGAGGAATCGCCATGAATCTACAGACTTCTTTGTGGCAGCATAATTGTTTTTACCGCAAGCTGCTCAGGACGTGTTTGCACATCACCGGGGGTCTCCGGCTCACCCCGTAATACCAGGGGTAAGCAAGATAATGCCACGTTATGTGAACAAAACCACCCCGAGACCCATTCTTCTTCTCCGAAGCACTCCCCAAACCCATCGCCAGGTTTTTTTTTGTGGGGGGCGTCAAGTTGGCATCTCCTTCCTAAGATCTGCACCCTGATTTTTGGACGGACGGAGCGAAGCCACGCTTATCGCAAGCTGACAGCGACATCGGGGCACGGCTGTCCTTGACTAGATCGAGGATGACAGCCGCTCCTCCGGAGTCACATCTTGGCCCACGCTGGAACAAATATGCTTCCAGCAGGCAACGAAGCTGAGTAAATCGGAGATGACAATAAAAGTATCGAGGAAATTCTCCGTCTGGGAGACAGAACGCACCCGGCACACAAGGTTCAACTTTAATTTGTGAGGAGACCTGCACGCTCGAGAGGTTATCGCATGAATACCAGTGTAAATGATATCACCATGGGCACCAAACAGGCAGCTTGCTCGCAAACCTATTAGCTGGTAAACACCAATCTTGGGTAATTCCAGCTATTAAAAACAACTTAAAGAGAAATCAGATCTCATTTCGCAGAGAGCGCAGAGGTCTCAATGACTATTTTTAAAGTTTTCCCGCACTCATTTGAGTTAACAGTCTATGACTTTTATACGTTCAGCTGCTGTGCTGCTTCCAGATTTATTAAATTTACAACCAGAGAGACAAGATGGCTTGGGTTTTTTTTCCCCCCAAAGAGCCCCCAGAAAAAAGGCAAAGTGTCTCGGGCATCACTCCGAGCTGCAAGCTGGGAAACCACGGGGATCCAAGACGACTCATTCTCCAAACCCACGCAACGAACCAGGTAGACGTTGCTCCATGCACATATTTATTCAAATTTCAGGAAATTTATTGTACACGTGGTACCCCTGCAAACACGTCTCTCCAAGCACTTCGACGACAGTGAATAGACGAAATAATTAAACGCAATATTACAGTGCAGTGGGGTGAGGTTAACCTACCCGCTGGTAAGGGATAAGTACCACAGCAGCATCCACCTTCGGGCGCTAGCAAATCTCTTTATCGCTCACATCCCTGTTCCTCCCGCTGCCCAAATCCCTCTTATTCACCAACTAGTTATTCCCACGGGTCCCATCTGAGGAAGGGGCTTGGTTTAGACATCTCAGAGGCGCAGGCATGAAAGATTGCCAAAAACACAATGGAAATTTTATATATATATATATTTTTTTTTTCCCCCTATTGATGACCGAAAGCCTTTTTTCCCTGAAACCGCTTTTCAATCAGCTTTCATTAAAATTAAACCTCTTTCATTGGATCTGGAGAGGTTTTATGGCCCATTCTCACACATGTTAGACGACCAGCCGGCTTACGGGATGGATGATGGCATCTCCAGGTTTCGCTTGGTGCTTAGATGTTACATGTGAAGGGAGATTCTCCCTCATCACAGCTAAGAGGATTTAACGGCGTTCCTCACAGACCGGCGCGGATGCTCCCTGTGATGTCTGGGTGAAGGCCCATTAAATCCATCCCATTTTTTACAAGCCACGAGAAAGGAGAGGAAAGGATACGGCCAGGCACAAACCACCGACATCTATTGTGCATCACGATGGGAGATAAGGCTAGGCTAGAGGGAGATTTTTCTTTTGGCACTTATTGTCTTCTAAACTCCACAATCTATACAATATCTATGTTTGTAATCACTCGAAAATTTTCAATTAAATGTAAAAAACCAGAAACAAGTAAATCTATTCTCGCTTTTGACTGTTTTATTGATTAAAATGGATGCCTGAGCTGCGACCACTGAACCATGAAAAGCAATCTGTCTTGGATGGGTAAGAGATCGTTAGGAAATCATTGTGCTGAGGCAAGAATAACTGTGCATGTACACACGCACGTGAACACACACGCGTGGTGCATGGGCACGGATATGCACATGCTACCGTGGAATAAGCCATCTGCAATGAAAAAATGAAACTGCATATATATTTTTTAATACTAAGTTCAAAGCAATCGGAGGCGTTAGCCTGCCACAAGACCTCTTCTCTTTTTCTAAGTTTCAGTAGCAAAACTTCGCTGTCTCCATTGCTGCGGAGCAAAAAACCACAAGGTGGGAGAAGAAAAATCTCAAGGTCTGTCATTTGTTACAAGCTGCAAGAGCAAGGAAACCACTTCTTAGGTCATTAGGAGACTTTCAAGTTGATGACAAGGAGATTCTCCAGCTGATGTTTCACTTTCCCCTTTAGCCCTGTCCTTTCAGGGAGAAGTGGAGGACGTTAAACAAGTACTAGACAGCACGAGGAACACTTAGTTTTGCAAAGCCTGGCTGGTTTGGGCATGAGTTAACCTCCAGGAAGGCAAAGGAGAGAAGAAACTTCCCACGTGAAGCTTTTGCCGTGAGCGCTCACTTAAGGATTCCCAGGCTGCAGTGGAGATATCTAATATTGGCTCTTAACAGCTACAGGAACAGATGGAGAACGCTGACAATACTCTTCTTTTTAAGCAAGACTATCCTGATATCAACTCTATTTTATCTGAGCACCTCAAGTTGAATCTTAAATTAACTGAACATTGTTTTTTTGTTGTAACCCATCACCATCCCACACGCTAAAAGCCTCAGGGAGTTCAGCTCTGCAAGTTCTCAGCCTTTGCAAGAAAAAGATCTCGTTTGCTGAAGCCAGCCCATAGCCTGCTCATCTCTAGGTATCCTGGATCCACACAACCACCCAAGGGAAGAGCCCTCGAGGGGAGTTGGGTTTGGCAAACCCTGCTGCAAAGCGCAGCTTTGAGAAAACCTCGGCTAATACCCACCATGCTCACCCTCCCAAACAGCAGCAGGCTGAAACCCCTTTCCAAAATCCACTTTCTAACAGGGTTTTTTTTAGCTGGGACTGAGGCCCCAGCCGCTGTCTCCCACCAACATGGGTCCGGTAGAGAGACATCCTCATCTCAGCACTGGAAAGACCAACAGCAGCTGCCCCGCTGGCTGGGATCTCCGGGAAAGACGGGGATGCCGGGCAGGAGCGCTCGGCATTGCCTGGAAGGCTGGGAGTGTTCGTCAGAGCAGCGTTACTGATGAATTTAGCACCGAAACAAGCTGTCATTTGGGAATGAGGGGATACCCACCTCCCCACACGCTCGTCCGTGGTATTCGTTAACGGGGAAGAACGAGGCACAACAGCAGATCCAGCCTGACTCCTGCGGTATGTGCTTTTATCGGGTGCCTTTCCCCGCGCACACCTCAAAAGGCAAACAGCACGCGTGAATGGAGCTGAACGGGAAGGGGTGTTTGGGAAATGCTGCTCCCCACCATTTCTATTCCGGTTATTTGGGTGTGGAGCAAACTATGAGACCATGACTACGTCTCACGCTCCAGGCAGCTGCTCCCAGGGGATGCTCACAGATGCTGGGCAGCAGCTAGGTGCTTTAGGAAGAGCCCCCAATAATTTAAAAAAAAAAAAAAAAAATTATTATTGCTTTAATTTAAACAAAAAGAAAAAATTTGGAAGCGAATAAAGTTTCGAGTCCCCGAACTGGCCGGGCCAAGAAAGGCATTGTCAGGTTTTAGTCCTGCCATCACCACGGCTGCCTTCGCCCTGCAGTATCAGATAAAAGCAGCGGCAAACACGAGAAGCAAATTGGGGGTATCTCCCCAGACACTGCTATAGGGTGGAGGACCATGCAGACAGGCACCCAAGAGGAGGCACTGAACGGGTTAGTATCTCTCAGATCCTTTAATATATTTTCCCTAATTAAGCTGTTCAATTCACCAGTTTAAATAGCTGCCAATAGCTGCTACAAATTGATTTATCTTTGGATGAAGGTAAAATTTGCTGGAAAAAATGAGAGGCAAACAACGTATGGGTTTGGGGGGATTAAATTACTTTGTCTTGTGTTAAGATTCAAACATATTCTGGAGGCAGGATGAGTCTTTTACAAGTAAATTGTTTTTATACTATACATTCATTTCTATGTAAACAGAAGTACACTAATTTACACATCCACCTACAATACCTGCTAGATAACAGAAGTATATACTTAAAAGCCAGATGAGATCCGGAGCTCTCCGTGGGCACACACGCACAAATAAAAAGCAATCATCCTGCAACCCGCCCAGGGGGGAAAAAATGAAAAAGCCTTCTGGAAACACAGGCGATCCATCCATAATAGATATGGCCTAAAGCGGTCTCTACGAGAAGGGTCGCGAATGACTAACGCGACAGAGGTCAAGTCTCGAAAAGTGCATTTCGATTCCCAAACCGTCACCTTGTGCGGCAACGAGCTTCTTGGAGTTTACCACCTCCGCTTCATTATTTTGCAGGTTTGTTTACTCATCAGTGAGAAATATAAGGTGAAGAGGGATAAACATGAAGAGTAAATCACAGCCAGCCTGACAAGACTGACAAATAACAGCAGGATAATTCACTTGATCTCAAATGAGAAGTTTCCCCGGCAGGATGGGACACTACAACCCCGCTAAGTAAGGGAGGCGAGACAAGAAGTTGGCCTCTGCATCTCCCGTATCCCAACACCATGAGCACCGATGTCCCCGCGAATACGGATCCTTCTCCTTTTCCCAGCAAGAGCCACGCTCGTCTCGCCTCGACAGCAGAAATGAAATTTGTCCGTGCGCTCGCCCAAAACCAGCTTCTTCGCTTCAGATCGGCTCTGGCATCGGTTTCTCCAAAGAGGGAATGAAAGAGAGTTCAGTGCGAGGGATGTGCAATAGCCACGGGGGGGGGTTGCATTTATTAACTGTTTTCTCTGCACCCACTTTATCGGCTATTTTGGACATACGCATTTTCTACACGAACACATGCCAGACATCTGAGAGCGGATAATTTGCCCAGACAGGCAGTAAATATATCACATCTCATGTTTACTCCTAGAATAACGTGCTTTCCAGTGTCACCTGCCATGTAAATCATCACCTTGCAGTTTATCCTAAGCTACATTTCAGCCTGTTCTGGACCGACCGGAAGAAAAAGAAAAGAAACCAGCAGAAGGTCCAGTAACCCTTTCTGCTGCAGCTGAACACAGATGCTTCTTCCCTGGCCAATATCTTGAATTTTTTTGCAGAAAAGACATCTACCCAATTTATGGCTTCCCAGCCAAATTTCTGACTCTTAGATTTAGAGGAGTCCTAGATTTTCTTCCAGCTATACAAAAGGCATTTACATAAGTTTTTATGCAACATCAGACGCTCGTTCCTTCAGTCTATTTCTCTCTCACCATATGAGTATCCAACAGCTACCCACCACACAGTTCCTGCAACTCAACAAGTTCGAGGTGGACTAGAAAAAACCTCATGAATCGCATGAGAAATTACATGCCTGTGATTTCCCTCCCCCCCTCCCCGTCCCGGCATTTTTTTTTATTTAAATCTTCCCACAAAACCAGAGTCAAGGAAAGAATTAGGGTTGATGGCGCTTGTCTGGGCTGCAGCCTTCCAAAGTAACAAGAGAAAAACAAGGTTTTCTTTCCAGAATTAAACAGAAAAACCTCCGTGGGACCTTTCCACCAGGAAAACAAGATATTTTCCCCAGACTTCCTTTGGAAAAAAAAAAAAAAAAAAAAAATTTATTTCCAACAGAAATTCCTCAAACCAGCCAGGCTTGTCGAAAAGGTCGGATTTAAGCAGATATTTTGGCATCTTGCAGCCTGAGCTGGCTGGGGGGGGAGCACAGTCCTGGGGGGCCCCCTCAAATCCGCATCCTCTCCGGCTGCAGAGAGAAAAAAAACCTCCCGTGCATCTCTTGTCTTCTCAATTTTGTGTTCAAAACACTTGAGAATCTCTCTTTTGTTCCTTGACTGTCTCCCTTAATCCTTTCCTCAGTCATTATTCAATATTTGGGTTTGTGACTATATTATTTAACTTGGCGGAGCGTTTTGGGACGCAGCTTGCATAAAAGGCTCTGTTTTTAAGAATCGGAAGGGGATCCGTGGCAGGAGCGGGGAGGAGACGGCTCCTGACAGCAAAAAGGAGACCAAAGCTTCACCCATCAAAAAAACTCTCCGGGGAAAGTAGGTTGGCAGTCACAAAATCGTCATGCGAGGGAATAAATCACCAAAGCAAACTCCGACGTCGGTAATTTTGTGACGCAGAAAATTGATTCGTGCTTTACAATCAAGGAGCGCCTTCCTCGATAATGTACGCTCGGCATTTTAACATAATTATTTGCACAACAGTTTTAACATTTGCAGCCTTCTCCGGCTGTCAACCTGGAAGTAGCGAAAAAATAAAATTTTAAAATACTCTTCTTCAGAGACAGGATTAAAGAAAAAAAGAAAAAAATCAATCTCTGAGCAACCTCCTTTGTATTTTGTTGTGACAAGCCTGAATTTAAACAGCCTGTGAAGTCAAAACAACAGGAGAAATATCAATACACATTAATTTAATCAAGAAACACAATTCTGCCATGCCAGGCCAAACTCGGCTTTATTTCCATGGGAGCTGCTAACGCCCCGCTGCCCGCCCGAGCCCCCGCCGTGGCCAAGGGTCTTCTCAAAGCCTCCGAGCCCCCTCTCCATTTGCACGCCTTGCCGTGCACGAATCAAAATTCTTGGTGCTGCACAAAACCCCGCTATCGCATCTCCATCCAAGGTTCATTTTGCTGGCAAACACGCCCCAGCTGGCCGTCCTGCCGCATCCTCATTGTCTACCGTGGAGCTTTCAAAGCAGAGGCAGATAAAAGGGTAAACACGTTAACAAAAACTATTTCCAACGCGCTTGACTTCGACGAGTCCTGCGCGCGCAGCGCGACGCTTTGAAACGAGAATCTCATTAAGAAAGGGAGAGTTGAAAGGATAAGCCCCGGCATACCAAACGCAGAAATCAGATGTACTTGACCTTTCAAATGAATGTACATTTTCTGACCGGCTGTTCATGTCAGAGTAATTCAAACAGACACCTGATAATCCTCTTAGACTAAAATTTGGATACTGGATTGAGCACAATGCAGCGTGATCTGCGGGTGGTCTCGTCCCTCTGCTCGGTCCTGCCCTTGCCCCCAATTTCCTGAGGCACCTTGAAGTCTTCTCCCCTCCCTGGGCTTTCATGTCCCCCTGCACGCACAGAAGACGTTTCAAGTCCGGGATTCATTAACAAGGTAGCGTCTTCTGTGCTGGCACAGCTGGAAACCAAAATCTGATGCTCCTTAACACAAATTGGGTGATTAAACACTTCAGATGGAAAAATATGTGCCCCAATAGCATGGTACGAGAGTGAGACGTCCTTTCAGATAGGCTCCAGCCATGTTGACCCCATGCACAAGTCAAGGGACCGTGAACCCCACTTGGGTCCTGCATCTTGTCTATCAACACGCATCATGTACACAGGTTTACTGAGAAAGAGAAACCCCACAATTAAGCCATGAGGATCTCCAGAAAGCCCAATGGCTTCACAGAGACACATTCACATGGTGAACCGTTGCAAATGGAGCAGTTCACCAAGCTAAGGGGGTGCTAATTACTGCCCAAAGGTAATGGTAGATGAATGCAGAGAGCAACCACAGGATTCCCCCATGGACAATGTTGCTGGAGAGGTCACCGCAATGAGATCGACACCCTGGGTGCCTCCTTTTTACAGGTTTGGGACATCTCGGAGATCCTGGTGAGATCTAGCTGCCTGCCTTGCTCTACAGTTCAGTTTCCACCAATGACTTCTGGGCTTCATTTACCACATCCATAAAAAAGAGGCACAGACACAGGCACTGCCTTTGCGATCGCACACCCTGGGGAGTCCACATCCCTATAAACGCTGGAGGAAAAGGGGGGTTTGGTGTCTATTTATGGGGTGCATCTACAAGCAACAGACCACACGGTGACCAATAACGAGGGGTTTTTTGAGGAACGCCAAAAACACTTAGCATTTTTGCTAACAGCTTAGCATTTCCAGTGCAGTCCAGTAGTGTTTTCTGACCGGTAAGGAAATTGGAAATACATCAGCCTCTTCTGATGTTGCGGTAACGTCAGCCCAGCCCTGCACGGTGCACGCACTCACATCCGCACGCTGCTGGCTCCTGCTCGCGCCACATGGGGCTCACAGCCATTGCCATGCAGGACAGGTACCGCATGGCTTTGCATCCTCTGGCGAGGCCTCCCCTTCCTCCTCCCTCTGAGCTCCCCGGCATGTAATATTAATTGGCTAATATTTGTTTAGATCGTTCCTGACACTTCGCCTTTCGATTCCCGCTGCAGTGCATCAGCGGCTCCGGCGCGGGTTGCTGGGGGAGCGTTGCCTTCGCTGGGGGGATGGAGGACACGGCGGCCAGCCAGGGAGGAGGGTGGGATCGGGGGTCTGCACTGCTCCCAAGCCAGCCCCCAAACCCACAGGAACAGCTGCAAAGAAATCCCACAGAAAAGTCAAATGCAAGGGAATAAAACCGGCTCGTTTCACAAGGAGACGAGCTCAAGCGTACCGCCTGCACCATGACTGCTCGGGGGAGCTGCATCCCTCTCTCCCAGCCCTCCTGAGCTCCAGGTACCGGAGCTCATTTTGTGGATTCCCAACCAAAGCCCCAAAGAACCACAAATTCCTGTTCTGAGCCAGCGCCAGGGTCCCCCAGCAGGCTGAGCCCTCCTGTTCCCAAGCACCCATCACCACAGCATCTGGGCTCCGTCCCTGGAAGGATGCCTGTTTATCCGATGGCTCTCTGAAGGCCACCCAAGAAGAGTATGGGGGTCTGCAGACCTTCCAGCCCAGTGAGCAGGTCAAGACATGGTGAGTGTCACCAGGGGAAACGAGCATCTCTCCTCCGGTGGGGACCCATCCCTCTGCCCCCCTGCACGGGCCTATCACGTGCTCCCCTCGCCTCTGAGCCCCACGCTGTCCCCAAACCGGGACCCACGTCGGCAAGTGCCGGCAGCCCCGTCCCCGCTGCCTGCTGACTCACAGGCGTGTTTTTCTCACTGGTCGCCCCTCCTCTCAACACCTCCTAACAGCTCATGAATTTTATAAACTAAACTCATTGTAACCAAACCATGAAATTGCAAATTTAACTCTGTAAACAAACAAAGCCTGGGGAAGGAGCTGGTGCTGCCTGAGGCAGGGCTGCCGTGCTGCCTGCTACCTGGCGAGGGGGAGCACCTCCTCCGAGGGACACCGCACCCTGCTTGGTCCCCCATGGGGCAATGGCACAGACGGGGTTGTGAAGGATGCTGGAGCATCACAACCCGCGCAGCATCCCAGCCTACACAACATCACAACCCAGCGCTCTCGGCAGCGCCGGCCATTCCCATCACCCCTCCCCTCCGTGGCCATCCCTGCCACGGACCCGAGAGGCAGAGAAAAGCCTCGACAGCCCCAAAACTCCCGGGTGAAGCCCACCCTGCCCAGTCCAGCCAAGCCTGGCTCCCACCTCCCCCTTGACTGGTAGCACTGCACACTGTGTCCGTGTCCAGGGCAGCCGGGAGAGCCCTCGTTAAGTTAATGGAGTGCTAATTCACTGGCAGATCGAGGGGAGGGATGGCAGGCGCTGCCTCATTTGCTCGGTGGAAGTAGGCCATTAAAAGGAAGGGTGGGTGGTGGAGGCTGCCACGCTGCTTGAGGGATGGGGAGGGGTCTCGCTGGGGACAGCTGGGGCCACGCAAACCTTTTAACAGCGTGAAGCAGCCTTCAGGCCAGAAAGAGTGGGAACAAGCTGCCTCGTCGGTGCCTGCATCTAGGAGAATGGCAGAGCACCACCAAAAGTGACCTTCCCCCCGTCACCTTCGCCACCTTCAGGGTTCGGCAGTTGCAGCCCTACCAGTGCCTACCCGAGGCAACCCTTCCCTTCCCGCACGCGCAACGCCTAGCGACCACGAGCGCTTGCACCGGGTCGGAAAAGTGCAGCAGTGCCTGCTAACGCGCGGCACGTCCACACCGGGCTCCTGCCAACGTACAAATGCCACCTCCCTCCAAATAAACACATTGCCACAGGGTGTTTCTATGGCAACAAGCATCTCCGATACAGCCGGCACCGAGACTCCGGCACCGCTCTGCTGACACTAGAGGCCATGGTCCCACCGGCTCTCCTTGCTCCAAGCGGGACTCCCAGGGCGGAGTTTAGCCATCGAGAGGCTTCAAAACCAACTTACCGCTCCTCGCCCAGGGTGGTTACAGCATCACGACCCACGCGGGTATCCCTCGGTCACAGCAGCATCCCTCCCGGGGGTGTCACCCATCCTGCAGCACCGGCAGCTGTGCAAGCTGCCACCCCCGAGAGCAGCAGCGGCTGCAGCGGTCATCAGTCACGGAGTCATGCTATAGGCAGTCTTAAATCCCAGGCCTACCTTCCCATCGATCTCCTCAGCTCCGTGAAATTAAGAAAAACGCAAGACAAACACAAGTGAACGTCCCCGAGCAGGCTGTCTAAGAGGCAACCGAATGGGACCAATTCCCCTGAGCAAGGCAGTGCCTAGCTGGGAAAAAAAACCCAAACAAAACCCCCAATTCCAGACAGAATGCCAATCTCGGCTTAAACATCGCCCTTGGATTCCCAAGTCGGGGGGCCCGCAGCACCCGGCATTGCCGGCATCCATGACCATCTTCAGATGCTACGTTGGAGGCTGCACCAGGCAGGAGAGGGATGGGGCTAGCACAGACCTACCCCATTTCTACACAGAATAAATCTGTCCTCAAAGGAGGCGAGAAACAACACAGAAAGTCTGAAAAGTCTCCCTCCCCTACAAAAAAATCACTTCCCAGAGCTGACCCATGCTTTAAAAGTGGCTGGACAACTCAACACAACGTTATTAATGTCTGTTTTCAACAAGTGTCTCCATTCCACCCATCCTTCTCTCTCTCTCTCTCTGGCTTTTGTAACCCTCACTTTAAAGTCTTTCCTGTCCAACCGTGCATTGTGAAAGAACCTTTTTTTTTTTTTTTTTTTTAAAAAAAAGGAATTTAAAAGCTTTAAATCCAGTTCTCCGGTCTCCGACCCCCTGAAGATTCCTGCACAGCAAATAAAGTGCTTAGCCGCCCTCCTTAAAAAGATTTAATCTACCATATTTCCAGAGCTTGTATGATTAAACCCTACCTCTAATTCTGTTTTCAGAGCCACAGCTGAATCTCTGCTTAAAGGAAGCAGCACGGGCGCCTCTCCTCCCGTCTCCCTTACACGCAGGAGAGTGGAGCTGCATCCGCGAGGACATGAGGGAAGAGTCGGAGGTAGCAAGGCAGCTCTGAGCATCCTTGGCTCCGAGTGCTTCCTTATCAGAGATGGAAATACCCGTTTTAACGTAACCTTCGTGACTGAGCGTCCTTATAAGCACCTCTGAAGGAATAAAGAGAGAAGGTAGTACGGACACGCAGGGTATCTGCTGGACCAGCTTGCCAGCTCAGAAGCTCACGCTCCCAAGCATCACCAGCTCTATCGTGCCCACGGCAGCCTCATACTAGCAAAGAGAGGAGTCCCAACACTTCAGCTGGGAGACTTAGGGCAGGCCAGAGTCAGCACCAGCCTGAAAACCTGGTTTGAGAGCATCCAAGCAAGAGGCTTGAGGATCAGACCGTGTATCTCCAAGAGGAGATGCTGCCCATCACAGCAGAGGACTTGAGTAGGGGACATGCTGGAAGGAAGACGTTGTGCTACTGGACCCTGGTGAATTCATTACACACTAATCACTCATTTCCCCTCAGCTATGCATTATCGACCATTTATAGAGATGCCTCGAGGGCCCTCATCCCAGGTCAAGAGGAGATGGAGCGTTAGCAATGGGACTGCGAAATAAATCCCTCGCTGTTGCAAACAAAACTGGCTTCAGACAAACACAGGCAACATCCCCGCGTTTCTCTGGTTCATGATATGCACGGAATTCGTTAAGAACCTGCACTAATAAGGTGGAGTGTTTATTGAAAGTCTGGGAGAAATCGACTTTCCAATGAGACGCAGCACAGCGACCTTCGCTTGCTAATAATCTGGAGAGAGCTCAGGGCCGGTCCTTCAACACACCCAGCAAGCGGTAAACGCGTCCCAGGGTGAGATGGAGATGAAGCTCCAAGGAGCAAGGCACTGCAGCAGCCAAGAAGATCATTAACATAAGAGCATCGTAGCTCTCACCAGCATCAGGAGATTTGGGACTGGGATTGACGGGAAAACATCTCCTGAGACTTTTGTTGGTGAATTTTTGCTGAAATTCCGTGGGCAAACTATACCGAAGCAAGTTTCAAACCTTCCCCATCCCCTTGTTCGACAGAGACTTTTTTGCTGCCAAAGCCTATTTATTTCTTGCAAATCTCTATGAGCTAGTGCTCATGAATAGAAATGCTTTTATCAAAAACTGCTTGCGTTTTCCACTGAAAATTTTAAAACAAGTATTTTCAGGGGGAGGCAGGTTGCATTCTGTGAGAAAACCGCATATAATGCCCCTTCGGAGTATTTTTGCTTCAAAAACCAAAAGAAAATGTATTTTAGGAATGTCAGCCTATGAGATGGGAACAAAAAGCCAATATCAACATTTCTGAGCTTGCTTTCAAATAAGTGTACTGCAGACATCTCCCTCGGACCAGCCCCCTCTCCCAGGGGTCCAGGCGTGTGCCCGCAGCAGGACCCTCACCACCCACCCCATGCCGGGGGGGCGGGAGGGCTGCACCGGGGCCGCCCGGCCAAAGAAACGCCATCGGGAGGAGCGAGCGTGCCCGGGAGCACGCAAAGCCAGCCACCGAGGAGCACCGGCTCATTTATCTTGATTTCTTTTAGCAACGCCGGCGAAGGCTAGAAAACATCGACTTCGTTTTCTGGTTTTGAATTTAGCACGAGGCAAAAGCGAGGAGCGCTGCCAGAGGGGCTGCAGCAGCTCGGTGTCTTCCTGGGGACCACCCTGCACCCCAATCCCGCTGGGAAGGGGACCCCCGGCGCCGATTCCCTGAGGACATCGCTGCTATAAATTTCCCAATCCAGGCGGCAATGCAAAGGGGTTTGGGGCTGAATCTCAGTCCCGGCAGTGCCCGTTCCCTGCAAGGCGGTGTAATTACCGGGGCAAAC
This sequence comes from Grus americana, assembly GCF_028858705.1. Classification (NCBI taxonomy): domain Eukaryota; kingdom Metazoa; phylum Chordata; class Aves; order Gruiformes; family Gruidae; genus Grus; species Grus americana. The sequence goes on from NC_072875.1 coordinate 6,221,074, forward strand.
CGCGGCATTTGCACCAGCGGCTGAGGGCTGCTGTGCGTGTATCGGGTTTGGGTGGTTAATCACTGCCGTCTCCTCGTGGGGTTGAACGCAACCCCAGAATTAGAGGCAAGCCTGCCGGCCTTTCTGAAAGCCTTAATGTACGTGTCGCTTCGCTTTGGAAATCGCTGCATCTGTTATATTTGGATTGCTCTGGAAAAAAACCAAACCACTAAACAACAACAAACAAACAACTCCCTAATGCCAATCAATTTATTGTCTCTTCACCCCTGGTAAACATTTCCATGCAGAAGAGAAAAAACATCTCCGGTCCCTACTACCAGAGATCCAAAGGGCAATGATATGTCTGGATAAATGAACAGGTAGATGTACTTTCATTAAAATCACCACATTTAAATTACTCACAGATGAGATTGAAGACATGAGGTTAAAAACTTAATTGACTAAATCAACTGAGACGCCGAGGGCTGATTATATCATTTAAAATAAATGTAATATTGGCCATCAAAAACTGCACAATATATTATTACATATCAAAAGCCATTATTCAAGAAGCACAAACAATATCCTCCCAAAGCCCCGGCGGATTTAAGAGCATCACCCTCCCCGGTTTTCTTTGATTGTTTTTCTTCTTCCACGGACGGGGCTGGAAGAGAAAAGCAGACACCTTCCCACGTCGGAATAAAACTCTCCCTGGCTGCTTTCTCATCACAGACCATACCTCCATGGGCAGTCAGTCACCAGGTTTTAAGGCTAAAGGGGGCCACAGGCACAGCCACCCTGCCCGACCGCACGTGCAATTTGGGCTGTACCCTCGCAGTTCTGTGTCACACCGCTAACAGTGCACTTCACCCAGATTTCTCCTAGGAAAATCAGAATACAAGCACAACGGAGTGGTGGAAAGCCCTCTCCTCTCATCATATATCATCCCTTTCAAAACCCTTTGGGCTATTCAGGCTCTCTCCGCTTCCAGCTTCATGCTTGAGCTTCGTTTCTACAGGCTGGAGCTGGTGGCTGCCACCAGCCTCATGCCCGTGCCAAGGGATGGGAGCTCAGTTCCCACCTCGGCACCTTGGGGACGAGATACCCTGTCTGCTCTCCACTTGCTAAAACTCATTGCCACCATCCACCCAGAGGTACAACATTACCTTCTGCCTTACCTCCTCGCACTCCGAATATTAGCCACAAAACCTGAAAACCCTTTATGAGACCAAGCCTGTTCCAGATCAACTTGCAAATGATTTCCTAGCCTGGGCTGGGAGCTCGTTACAGCCTGGGAGTTATCAATTACGGATGGCTCCGGTGGCCCTCCAACCCAGGCTGCGGTGCCACAAGGAGCCGTTTGCTCTGCACCCGCAAACCTCGTCCCTCTCATCTCCTCCTGCTGATGGGCAGGAGGATGGACCCGACCCCAGCAGCATCACTAAACCCCCCACAAATGCGGGCAGGGGAAGGTGGGGGATAACCCCACAAGTCTCGATATAATGTTAAGAACATGCAAATTAGCCCCTGGGCTCTCCATTACACCGATTACATTATAATTACAAGCAGTGCCATCAAGGGTTTCTCAAAATCCACGTCTGTTTTTAAAGGATCTGCCAGGGAAAGGCTCCTCTACCGCAGGAGGAGCACATTAGTATGCGTGCGCCATGCACACGGAGGAGCGCGCCGGCTCCCGGTGCACGCAGCCCGGCTGGGAAGCAGCCTGGCAAAAAGCAGGGCTCCCCCGGCTGCTTGCTTTGCCGGGGTGACAGACGGCGGTGCCGTCCCTCGCTTCCCTTCCCGCATCCCTCTGCCCACGGAGGAGCCAGGCGTGCAATTCAATGAGTCGTTCCTCTAGGTCCCAGGTAGGTGGGTTGCAGCAGTTGGGGGTCTTGCCCAGAGATCCCGGGGTCCCAAGGGATCGTTCATGCAACCGGGCACCCGCAACGGCTCACCCAGCTGCCAGGACGAACTTTTCCCCAGGGACCTGCAGCGTGGAGGGAGGATGACACGGAGCAGGGGGATGTGTCGTTGCAGGAAAGCTTCTCCAAAAGCACCGTGCAATCTGTGTTAGTCAAAGCTAGGACATGGTGCCCCCTCTCCCGGACCCCCTGGGAGCTCAGGCATCGGGGGGTGACAGCCCTGGCGTGGTGCTGGGAGCTCCGGCACAGCTGCAGCCCCTGAACCGCTCCCACGCAGCCAGCACAGCATCCCACCCGCTTTTAGGACATGAAGCACGTTGCCTGCCCCACAGAGCGTGCCCCGCAGGGGGGCTGCATTACAAAACCATTTACTGAAAATAAAAAGCCAAAAGACCCAACCACATGCACTGTAATTGCAGGGTTTTCAAGCACGAGGCTCTCTGATTCCACATAGGAGTGCTATGATAAACTAGGCTTCAGGAGCCCCAGCCAAAACCAGTCCCCTGTGCTGCCTGAAACACCCTCCAAGTGCACACACACACACACGGCTTCTTAAACCCTACCTGCTCCTCTCCTGCTCTGGAGGAGCGAGGCCGGTGGCAAGAGGCAGCGGGAGGGACGCCAGCCCGGCTGGGATGCTGCGCATCTGGCAGCTGCCGAGCTCAGCCCCGTGCGATCGCTCCTCTGCTCGCGCTCGGGGGTAAAACCGGCAGGAGAGCATCCTCCGGCGTGCAGGCAAGGGTGCTGCCTCCCTGCCTGCTCCATCCCCCTGCCTCACGGGGGGCTTAGCCTGCTGGGTGCTTTACGGAAGAGCAGCGGGGGCCGGGCGCGGGCAGGAGAGGTGTTAAGATTCCAGGCACAGCCCGGGAGGAGACATCCGAGCATCCCGCTGCAGAGCAAGCTAATCCTGCCAGGTTAATTCTCTTCCTCGGTTCATTCCAGCTTATTAAAGCCAGCAGGCACCCTGCAGAGGATTCGTTACCTGTGTCATTTGAAGGCTGGGCCTTAATGAGCCGAGAAACGGGGGAGCGATGCTCCCACCACCCCCCCAGATGCCTGGGTCCCTCCTGGACGTGGGGAAACCGGCAGCCCCATTCCCACGGGCAGCGGGAAAATAAACAAGTAGAACACGCAGGCCTTTTGCAAGGTCCCGAGCTTCACCCAGATAGAACCACGCTCCTTTTTCCTCGTATACACCTGCTCTCCCCAAACACCCCAGCCCAGCCGCACACCGTGCCCTGGCCTTGGAGCTCGCCTTCACTTTTATTTGCTGGGAATTACTGGCAGAGGGCAAAAGGAGATGAATTTTCAGCTAGGTGAGTGAGCACATTACCAGCCAGAGAGATGGCAGCTGCTGCAGTACATCTTCATCCCTTTAAATAGTTCCCAGCCTTCCCCCCGCAGAGCCAGGCTGACTGTGTAAAAGAGATCTCTCCTAATTAATCTAGTCCTCTCCATCGCCGGTGAAACAGAGCTGGAGCTGGCAGATAAAATATTGCGGGAGCTAACAGAGGATGGCAGGCTTGGGTTAGCGAGGCAGAAAGCAAGTGGTGGACTTCAGCTGAAGGGGCACAATTATTTTACCACCATGCTATGCCTCTATTCCCAGACCTGTCTGGCATCTACCAGCGCCAGCCTGCCTTTTTCATCTGGGTTTTATCCCCCCCTTCCCATTTTTCATTCCAATTCCTTTTTTCTCACCAGGTGGCTATTTAATTTGTTGTATTCCATGCTTTCCCTTTCATGAGCAAAAAACTTGCATCTGGGCTTTCTTTTTCGCGCTCTCTCACTTCATTTCCAAAAATTTTGCTTTTTATGGGAGAAAAAAAAAAAAAAAAAGAATAGGAGGGAGAATGCTAAAGGAGCCAGGAGATGAAAGCGGCTTTTACATACAGTCAGGAGAGGAAGGATGCAAAGAGGAGCGGAGAGAGCATCGGATGCCACTCGCACCACGATTTCAGCCGTACAGGGGTGAGATGACTCAGGCAGCAGCTTCCGCGGGTTGCAGCAGAGCAAAAACATGCCTGGAAGCACAGTGCCATCCAAAAGAGCTGGGAAAAAACCGTGCTGGGGATGCTTAGGAATCACTCGCCTCCTGCGTGGGGCTGGGCTGACGTTACCACCTTAGCCTACCGCACGCTGCCTTCCTCCCCGTTGCTTTTCCCCAGTCATCCTCTTCTGTAGCAGCTCTGCTCCAGCTCCTCGCCCCCCCAAACTGTCTCTGTGAACCCCCTCGTGCTCTCAGGAGCAGCATTTTGGGCCCCACGCACCTTTGCCACGAAGCAGCTTGGCAAACTCTGCCCCCCCCGCCATAGACCTCGCCTATTTAAGCCCAAGCAGGACTGCTCAAGGAGGAACATTATCTGCAAGAAACAGGACATCTAAAAAATCATCTTTGCTGGTGATCAGAGAAATTGAGACAACAAACAGAGCACAGGAGGGATGCAATCCCTCATTTAAACCTGCGTGAGGAATCTGGCTGCCAGATCTGGGCTCTGCTGACGAGAGTATTTAAAAAACAGTGGGAAGGTTTGCAATGCACGCGGGGCCAAATTCACCCCAGGACAAGTCCCCTGGCTCCTCGGCGGGGGTCACACCTCGTTCGGCTGTAGCAGAGGAGGGGACGCAGAGAACGTTAGCAAGGGTAAAAACCCAACCGTGCGTGACCTAACGCACCCAAAGCGCACGCAGCCGCCCTCACCAGCGCTGCTAGCAGGGCTGGCCGGCTTTCCCAGCCTCCGAAAGGTTAAAGATGCCATCAGGAAACAAAAGGAGATGACAACCGGGTGTCAGCATCCTCCCACCTGGGTGGACCCGGAGGCTGCATGCCTGCCAGGATGCCCAAGGCAAACCTGCTCGCTATTGAATGCTATTTTAACCTTGCTGGCTGGCCTTCATCCCCGCGCTCTCTTACCCCCTCTCCTCCCCTCCCAGCCTTTAAAGAGCATCCTGCAGCTCCAGTGACAGCTCTCCATTACCGCAGAGGCAGATGTCCTCCGCTTTTGATAAGTTTTCCTAAAGAGCTGAGCAACCGTGTTTGAAGAGGGATGGATATCGCAGCTCGGCCAGGCTGGGACTACCCGGAGGCGGAAGCATCGGCTCCCACCGCTGTGCCGGGGCCCACGCACAGCCCCTCTGCTCCTGCACATCTCCTGGATGGCTTGGACACCTTTCCCTGTTCGATCTCCTTGCTGTCTAGCCTGGGGCTCCCTCTGGCTGTCACGGCACTGTGCAGGCTGTCCCCCGTCCCCAGAGCTGCTCGCTGGGCTTCTGCAAACAGCGTTGGGCTCTATTTGCTGTTGGCGAGAGCTGCGTTGCAGCCACAAACCGTTCGTGCCACGGCAGAAGGACGGACCTTCTGCACCCTGCCTGCCCGTCGGCGCTGGCTGGGGAGGGCAGCAGGACAAGGCGAACTCCCGTGCACGGGTGGGGGGAAATTTGGGGCCACTGATGACGACCAGTGGCCAGACCGTACCTCCAAGCACCACCAGTAGCTCGCCCTGGATCTATCGGGCTCCTTCATACGGTGGAACGAAGAGGCAGCAGTTTCCCTCTGGGAACGATGTCACTAGTGGCAGCAGTGGGAAGATGATGTCAAATCACTGCCGTGACCAATGAGCCCAACTAAGCGTTTCCTCTTGTCTTACCACCGCCGCTCACCCCACAAGTCGCTGTGCCGCCGCCGAGGCAGATTCCGGGCGAGCTTGTGAATACAGCTTGCTTGCCGCCCTCGAGGGACAGCAGCAGCTTCCGTTCCCACCCGCCATTCCAAAATCCATCACCAGAGCATGACGACAGACACGTTGTAAGGGATCCAGCCGACCTCAGGTCTCACCTCCTCCTGCCTTCTCCTCGCCTGCACCAAGCTCCTGCGGCGAGCCTCAGCCAGCTGAGAACATCAGTGAGGCACCGGGCTCAGATCTCCTGCTCCAGAAGCTACCACTACGGGAATTTATTGCCAGCTCAAGCCCAGTTTCAAAAATACCGATGGCTGTTATACACATCACACACACAAAAAAATCAGTAGTAACTATCTGTGCTTAAGTACGAGCTAATTGCAGCCACCAAGAAGTTCCAGCAGGAGCGCAGGCCCTGTGCAGATGACACACGCAGAGATGTCAGCATCCACGTTACCATGGCTCTGGAGATTTTAAAGGCTTTCCCACAGCAATGGTTACAATAAACCCCAAAACCTTTCTGAGCTCGGATTTGCCTTCCCGCTAAGCATGGAGTTTGGGTCGCCAAGCTGGGATACGCTCTTTAACAGCATCGCTTCCCGGGGAGATCACGCACATCCCAGCAACAGGGGCCAGCCGGGCTTCCAGTTGCAAAGACGAGAGCCCTGGCATCGCAGGGCACGCGTGTCCCCCGCCGCTGCACGCTGCCAGACCCCGGCAGAGAGTGGGGGCACCTGGGAAACTTCATCCTGCTCTAACCTCGGCCAGGAAAGCCTCCGCAGGATGACAGACCCGCTGCGTGCTTAGGGGTGGGATGGCAGCAGCGTTACGTTCACGTGGGGCAGAGCGGGACGCAACCGTACAGCTGCACGGCACAAAAATGGCACAAAAGTGCCAAAAGTCTTTTGCCAAGCTTTGGCAACGCTAGGGGAGCCCTGCCGCCCCACAACACCTCCCAGGAGCCCTACGCCAAACCCCAGGAAAGGCACTTTTTGCCTTCATACAGGTCCTGTGTTTCCCAGCTGCCCCACTCAGCTGCACCTGGAGCCTTCTGCCTCCACCTCCACGTTCGCAGAGGAGCAAACCCTTTGCCCGGACCCTCGGCTGCTCTCTCCAGTAGGAACCGATGGGCTCCGCTGGGCTGCACCCACCCCCCTGTGCCTCGACCCCGTGCAGGCAGGCGGGTGAAGAGAAGCCCAAGAGCTGGGCAAAGCTGCCGGCGTTCGCCTGCCCGTGCGGCGGGAGCAGCCATCTGCTCCCCGTCGGAGCGGGGCAGGAGCCAGCCCTGCCATCTGCAGCCCTCTTTAGCAACGCTCGGCTCCGCAGCAGCCCCGGCTGCCTGCTTCCCAGCCCAAAAGGAAGCTCCATGTTGCAGGCAGAGCAGCCCGGGCAGCAAATTGAGGATGCTGCCGTGCCTCTCACCTGGTCCCCCACCGCCTGCCTGCTGCGGAAGCGCTGGCAGGGGCCGGTGCTGAAGATGCTGCCATAATTAGTTTGCAAATGCCGTTCGCCTAGTGCCACGATTTCCCCGTGCCCAGAAGGCTGCAGCGTTATCTCCGCTGCCACCACGCCAGCGGCTGCCCCTGCTCCGCATGCTGCCCCTCGGGAGGCAGTTTGGGGGATTTCATACCCCCCCACTGCATTTCAGGTCCTCTCCCTCCTCCCTCTACAAACCGTGGGCTGGCAAACCCAGAGGCACCACGTTTTGGGCTCCCCCCTCTCCCCGTTCAGAGTCGGAGCATCCCCAGCGAAGCCGATACCCAGCCCGGCTCCCTGTCGTACCTTGGCGAGATAAAGATGGGATGGGAATTTTAAACTGCCTATCAACGGGATCTGAAGCCCTCTGAAATGAGAGCATGATAAATTCACCCAGAGAATCACAGGCACAGAGTGCAGGGCGACGACTTATCCTCCACCATACATACAGATTTATTAAAAATTTAAAATTGCTACATAGATCTAAAGGGCCAGGTTATTTATTTTTGCAAAGGCTGATCAATCACACGTGTCCCCAAAGGATGCCAGACCTTTAACTACTCATCTGATTATGCCTGCCATACCCGCGCTGCTCCAGCCCGGTGCTTAATATTTTATCCACACGGCTCCTAGGCAAAGCCGGAGTGGAGTCCGATCTCCTGGCAGAGCAGAGACCTGCCTTCGGCTTTTTATCAGCTCCTGCTCAAGGGCAGAGGTGGAAGGGAAGAAATAACTTGTTCTTTGGTCCTCCGCCCCTCCTTTCAAAGCAACAGATTTACTTTCAGTCATCGCCGTCCTAAAAACGCGAGGGTTTCGATCAAGAACGGCAAAGCTGCCGTGGTGTTTCAGCTGCCCGGGGAAGGGATGGCCGGAGAGGCTGCCGCGGTCAGGGACTGGCCCTGCTTCTGTCCCCGCTTCTGTCCCGGGACCGGCACGTTTGTGCAGCAGCAGGCACCTGCCTCTCCTGCAAACCACATTTTATCAGCACAATCGAGGCTTTTGGCGACAAAGGGGGGGAAAAGCGTTGGAAAGGCGAGTTTTTGTCATCTATAAACTGCAAGAAAAATCTCACGCCGCCTCCCCAAGCTGGCTCCAGCCATGTGTTTAATCTCACCGCCGTCTCAAGCAGCCCACCCGCAAATGCTGCAAAGGCAGGAGGAAGACGCAGCTACGGGCTGGGGGCGGCGGGGGGTGAGTCTGCGACAGGGCTGGGGGCCGTCCCCACACCTCAGCATCCTCCAGGGCACCGGCAAAGAGCTGAGGACGCAGCGGCAAACGCCAGGGCTTCTCCAGCCCCAGCACTGCTGCTGTAGGAGGGGACCGATTTGTCCCCTGGGAGGATGAAGATGCTCAAAACAGCTGGGCTCGCCCTGCATCCGCCCTGGATTTTGCAGAAGACACGTAACCAGCCACCCCGCTAAACAAAACCAAAGCGCCTGTTCGGGAACCAGCAGCACCGAACACCTAAATCCCTGCCTGTTGCATCTCTCGGCGTGCTCAAACCGGACCCAACCTCCTGGACCTGGTCCCCATCACTATCCTAATGGATCCAGGCAGAGGATGAGCGTCGAGGACCGGCACGTGCCACGCGGCAGGGAAAGCGCCGGCATTCCCCACGGAGCTCTCCAGGGACAGAGTGGCTTCTCATCTAAAGGCTGTATTATTCCAGCACGTCTCTTTTGTGTGCCGGGGCTAATTGAATGGTGATGGCGGTACTAAGCAGCCCTCGCGATCCAAGACCGGAGTCAGCTGAATCTCTGAAATCGTGTAATTTTTTGCATGACTGAGTGTGCAGATGTAATTAAAAAAAAAAAAAAAAAAAAAAAAAAAACAGGAAAGAAAAGAAAGCAGGGGGGCAAATCAGACCCTTAAATGAATCCACGATTGACAGAGATGAATGGTTGGAGGGAGTTGAGTTGCAAAGTGGCCGGCGGGGAACGGTCCCCCTCTGACCACGCTGGGGACAAGCAGCATCCCCTGATCAAAGCTGTGCCCCCCTCAGAGCAGAGGTTCTCTGTTGGACCCGCTTTGCCAAGGAGCAATAGGCTCGTTAGCAGACTCAGAGCTCATTAGGGAAATGCAGAGACGGCATTTACCCCTCCAGCCATGCTATGCCAAGTGTGGACGCGGTCTGGCCAGGGGGAAAATGATGGGAAAGCGACTGGGAGAAAGGAAAGCCGAACCCAGCCGGCTGAGATCTTCCTCCATCCGTGCCCCAGGAAAAACCCTCCGGAGCCGTTACAGACCAAGATGTCTCTTCTGAGAGACAGAGGACTACGCATGAGCCCTGCTCCTTCCTTCCTTTGCCACTTAGCACTTCTCCACGCTGCTCCTTTCCAGGGCTCCCGGTACGGCCACGGCCACCACTCTCAGCCCCGAGATGCCCAGGGACGCGTCCCTTTGCCCCTCTGCATCTCAGGTACCGCACACGCCAAGCAGAGGTAACAGTTCCCCGGAGGGAAGGATGGTTTCTGGCATCCCGTGCCCCGTTTCTGCATCTGAACAAATAACGCGGGCAGAAATTTGCCCCCGGCGCTCGGGTCACCTAGCCAAAACCCGATGCTTAAACCTGCTGCGGAGCCTTTATACGACCGCGGGTGCAAAGCAAGCACGCAGGCATCACAAGGGCATATCTAGGTAAGATTAATAAAGCCTGCGTAGGATTGACGAGGAAGAGGGCGAAGGGGAATAGCTGGCTATTATTATTATTATTCGGGGCACATCAGGCGCCCACATTGCCCGCATCAGGAGGAACAAAAAGACTTTTCAGAAGAATCGCGGTCAGTTAGCTAAAGATTTATGAATTTTATTCTTAGTGCGCTTTAATTGCGCCTATAAATTAAAAATGAACTACTTCTGTACTGTGTAAAGTGGCTGCATTCACCTAAAAAAATTGCACTTCAACTTTTAATTCCACTTGAATTGCGCACACGCACCAAGGTAGCACCGCGCCGCGTGGCAACCTCAGATCAGGCGCTCTGGAAATTGCCGTCGCGATTTCATTCCACCTCGGCTGCGCGCATACATTTTTAAAAAGTTACTGCTGTGCTGTACAGAGCGACATTAATTGAGTGTTAACGAGCTGTCTGATCAGCTTCCCACTGTCCTTATTACTGGACGTCAGGGTCTCTGCAATGTCCCAATTAAACAGAATCAAAGAATACTTAATACACGGTAAACTGGTTCCCAGCCACTTGAACTGATTAACCAGCTGTTCCCTTTATTTGGGTCCCCGTTAAGCGATGCTGCGCAGTCTATATTGCCCAAGCAGCTCCTATATTCTGGGAAAGAACAGGGTTTAAATGGCGATTTCTAGGAGAGGCCGAGGGAAGCGCATCGGTTCAGGACGGCAGGCTCAGCGCCTCGCGTTTCATCCCGAAACAGAGAGACAAAATTGGGTATTTTAGGTATAATTCAAATGGGGCACCCAGAGTCGCTAGTCATTTTGCAGTCCTGTTTTATTTAACCAGCTCCAGTGATAAAGACAGTAAGAGAGGAAATAACTTGGATGACTGAAGAAGAAATCCTCCCATCTTAATACCAACAGAAATAAAGGACCTGCAAAAACCCATTGGCAATATAAGATCAGCTCAAAACGTAAGGCAGGACCAGCAAAACCTCCCTGCATATCTCCTTGGGGCTGGCAGGCTGCTTTGGCATCAAATAAAGTGCTTTCTGGTTTTGCATTCCCCTTAGTTTGGATGGAAAGTAGAAACGCAAAAGATTCCCCCAGGAAAAGCACCCCAGAACCTGGCTGCAGACTTTCTCTCCCAGATGTGGGAATACTCAGGGATGCATCAGGTCTCCTAGCTTAGGCAGAGATCTTTGTCCTTCCTCCTCCCAGGTGGTCTCATAGCCAGAAATGGGGGGGGGGGGGTCAGACGGTGATTCGTTGGGGCGAATGGCTCAACACTACCAGATTTTCTCAGGAACCAGCGCTCCTTCCCACTCCCCCTTTTTGTGTTCTGGAGATAGCAAGCAATCAAAAAGATGCTCTCGACTTTCAAAAACTGGCCGCGGTTTCAAGAAAAAACGAGTTTATACTTTGGCTCTTGCCACCAAAATTGCCTGGCTTCCCGTTCAAACACAAAACAGAGAAAGTTCTACCCCAGGTATGATTAAAAAGCTGCCTGTCACCTAGAAACTCCCCCACATGACCCCTTTATGCTCCCAAAACCAGAGTACTGCAGTTTTCTCCTCCCCTGAGATGCAACGCTGCACCGATTCCCACCGCGCGAGGGAATACAAACCTCATCCCAGGGTGGAGGGGTGAAGAAACAGCTTCACATCGCACCCATCCGCCCCGTCGCACAATTTCCTTTGACACAAGGCTCTCGCCCCATCACCCCCAAAGGCGGGGAGCATCCCTCCCGCCGGTAGCATCCCTCCCGCCGGGAACACACGCAGCCACGAGGATGGCTGCAGAGCGGAAGCACTCGCAACGGCCCATCGCATCCTCCTGAACGCCAGCCCTGGGGCTAGCGAAGCCGGGTTGTGCAAGAGTCCTGCGTCCCGTGCAAAAGCCAGGGGATGAGGACGGAGCAGGGAGTCTCCACGCGCGTTTTCCAGCCGCAGGAGGAAAGATGCTACAGCTGTCTGCAGGCTCGGCGGTGACACCAGTTGAGATAAAAGAGAATTTAAGGTGCAGAGGAGAACTAAGCAGATCCTTGTAGATTGGAGCCGAACAAGATAAGGGAGCAATGATGAATATAGACGCATTACGCTAGGACAATTCAAAGCACATGCAATTTTGGCGGATGGGAAAAAGCGATAGCGCAATGTACTTACAGTCCCCGAGCGATTCGTGAAGCCGGCGGCCGAGGTTTCCCCCTGTCAGCCTCAGCCAGGCTCGGGCAGCCACGCGCTAGGGGGCAAAGAAAACAGACTTTTAAAAATCATCGGCGTCTAACCTCAGGAGAGAAAGCCTATGCTTTACCGGCGAGGGCATTCCTCGAAGCTCGGGCAATAACGTTTTTGCTCGTTGTTTATTTTACAAGGCATCAGCGGAGCGCACTGCGCAATTATCAAAGCCTTCAGCTCCCCCCGCTCCTAAATGGAACAGTCAAGGAAAATAGCCTAATTTGACAATTTTGAGTCGGTTGAAATGATACGTGGAAGAGGCATGGAAGAAGGAAAGCATATTATTCACTATTTGATAAATTATCTCCATTATACGGAAGGCAAATCTGAGCCCGGGAGACGTGCGGGGCTGTTGGGGACAACACACGTGTTTTCAGCAGCCACCCGAGGGCATCGCCACCGTGCCGGGCGGTGAAACCCTCCTTCTCCACTCGGCCTTTGCCCATGAAGCAAAGGAGAAAAGGGCAAACGGTTGGTAGAGTCGAGTCCGAAATTCATCACCCATACCCACCCCCCCCCCCGCCAACTCTGGGTACCCCGCTGCTCCTGGGAACGGCCTCGTCTCCACCACAGCTTAGGGAAACACAGAGGGAAGGCAGAGTGAGCCGAGCTGTGCCCATACACCGCCAACGCTTGGGCCACCCCCGGCGCGGAGACGGGAACAAAACAGCTGCAACATTACGAGGAGATGAGAAAATAACACTCTTCTTCCCCGTTTTCCTCCGATTTCCCCGCTTGCCCACCAATTCTCCTCCCGGGGTGGTGTAAGAGTCCCACGCAAGCGCCAGTACAGGTATGGGTGCCCTGCTCCCCCCAGCCCCAAATGGTGCTGGAGACGGATGCCCGTGCCGCCATCCTCCCAGAGACGGGGTCTGGGAGCCACGTGAACGCAGACACCCCCCTCGTTGCGGTTCTGCACCCCGAATCGCCATCCCCACCGCTCCCGATCCACGTAAATATATTCATGAATTCGTTCAGAAAGTTCTCCCTGTGCTCGAGCGGGTGCTGCTTGTAATTGCTGGCGGCCAAAATCTGTTCTGTTTTTTCTGGCTGAGGTACCAGGCAATCATCAGCTGTAATTATTTCGAGTCTTGTTACAGATGGATCTCCGAGCTTTCAGTCTTAAACAGAATTCATTATTCAAATGCCGGCTCCAGCCTTCTGCGACGGGGTGGGCACGGGCGCTGCCGGCCCCCCGCAGCCGCCGCCAGCAACAAATGGTTGCGGGGAAGGCGAGGACGACCGTGGGATCTGCTTGTCAAAGCCGCCCCGCTGCAGTTCCCCGCCGTTCCCACCCGGCACGCGTTTTGGCTCGGGTTCGGCCCTGGGGAGAACGTGGGCGCCCGAGGGGAGCGGGGCTGGGGGGCTGCAGGGGAGCTGGGTGTCTGGGACCTGTTGGTGGCTGGGGATGCGGTCAGCATCACCTGCGCCAGGTCCAGAAAATCTCTGAACGCCGGCTCTGCCCCTCTCCAAGCTCACTTTGGATACACAACAGCATGAGAGAGGAGCCCCAGGGGCTCAGGAGCGACTCAAAGCACCAGGACGAGGCGTTACCGGACAAAATGGCAAAAGTGAAGTTGAAAAGTAAATCAATCTGAGCTTTTTCTTAGCCAAATCGTCCATTTCAACATTGTTTTCAATGAAAAAAAAAAAATATCCAGTTTTGGTTACTGTGCAAAGACTTTCTGCTTTCAAAACAGATGTCATTTATTATTTTAGAATGTAATACAACACTTTTGAAACTTCAAAAGTCAAACATCCAGAGATCGAAAAACTATACCAGGCAGAAAACATTCCCCTACCAAGGGGAACCACTTGCAAGGACGGCAGCGGGCTCGGGGCAGGCAGGGCTCAGGCACGGGCTACCCAGGGACCGGCCACCGAAAAGCCCCCAGGTGACACTCCAGAAATCACAATTCACAACCCGCCTTGGCGCGATTTTGGCACAGCACGCAGACCACCTCCGCGGGAACCGGGGCTCTCCCGACGCTGAGCGCTCGGGGGATGCAATGCATCACCAGGTGCCCAAAAACCCACGGCCCGGGAGCATCACTTCCATTTCGCCGACTGAGGCCACCCGATTCACCCCATATAGCTAATTTTTGGCTCCGTGTATTACCGCTGCATAAACCCCCCACGCTCGTCAGACTGAACCGGCTTTGCTCAGCGAGGGTTTGCAGCTCCTGCGAGCATTGCAGCCCCCCGGCACGCTTCCCTCTCCTCCCCTGGAGCTGGCAGCATCCCCGCTCCCCGTCCTTCCCCAGCACCTTTCCCTTAACCACATACAGCACATTTGTTGCCTTACAAAGAAGCAAATGCGTACCTCCTGGCCTTTGCCTATACTGTTTGCACGTTTGCTCTCTAAAAACATCCCTGAAATATTCACTGAAAAAAACGCTGCAAGAATTTTAAACGTTTTTGGGTTCAGAGCCTGAGCACGCACAAAGGAAAGGAGCGTTTTGAGTAAGGCGCCGCTGCGCAAGTTGGCTGTGAAACGCAACTCCTGGCTTGTCGCTGAGTCCCCGGGGCATTAAAGCAAAACTCTCCCTCCCGTGCCCCCAAAGATGTGCTTCCCTGCTTTTTAGGGTGCAATGCGGATAAACCCACAAATCCCCCGCAGCACATTCCCTGGCTGCAGCAGCGAGCAGCCCCTGACTCGGGGCTGTGCTCGGCCGGCACGGGAGCAGAAATCCACCTGGGAACGTACGAGCCTGCAGATATCTCATTGCACGCGTCCCCGCGCGCACGCCAGCAAACCGTGGGTTTGTTTGCAAGCACGAGCACCGCACCGAGCCGCAGCAGAAACTGCTTTAGCCAAAGTTTTGCAAGAAGGAGCAAAGCTTTGCAGGGCAGAAGAACAAATCCTGACGCGCAGGTCGCGCGACGAAAAGCCGAGGGTCAGCAGTCCCCCCCCACCCCAGTGACCCCAGACCCCTGAAAGTTGTTTCCCAGCTGCCTCCCAGGCCAGAGCTGGGGCGGTTTCCAATGTAAAAGGCCAATATTTTCTGCAGGAAATTTCAGTATTTCCCCCCCCCCAAAAAAAAAATCGTTTTTTGTCAAAGTTTTCCATGGGGAGGGGGAGAGGGACATTTGCAGCAGGCAGCAAAGTGTTGCTAATCTTATGCACATACAAAATGGAAACATCGCTTCCTGGTGGGATTTCTGGTATTTTGTTTTTATAAAAATTTTAATCTCTGTATCCCTCCTGCTACTGTTTGTATTTTTTGTGTGTCTATTTGAAAAGCAAACAATATTGCCTGCTCCTGCGGCGCTCTGGGTTTGGTTTTGCTTTACACTTATTTATTTTGCTCAGCAGTTTAAATTATTAGTCCCTGACCCTGCAAATATCTTAGTGCGCGTGGATCTTTGTGCACGCAAGCAAGACGTGCTGCAGGTTTGCTTGCGGGTGCGAGCAGAGCCCTCGACCCCGGTGCAGCTAAATGCATTTTAACCCAAAAGAAACGGACCCTGCCGACACGACCCCCAGCACAAAGGCCAATTTCGGTTTTATTTGCACCGACCTAGAAGATATCAGCTCCCCTCAGGTTTGGTGGACAGGCTGGAAATGGGATGGCGAAGGGTCGGGTCACCTCTGGGTGATGCTGGGGGCTGTTTCTGTGTCCTGGGAGGGTGAGGAAGGGAAGGACAGGGGATGCTGACACCGGGGAAAGAGAAGGAAAATCCCCTCCCGCTCCATTCCCCTTCCACCCCACCAGCCGTTGTTGGCTCAGGGACCGGACACAGAGAAAATGGGCAAAAGAGCTGGTTTGTATCGAACCAAAACACTCAAATAATAATAATAATAATAATAATAATAATAATAATAAAAGTCTCATTTTTCTTTCCTGAAATGAAAATCTAAATAAAACAAGTCATTGCAGTAACGCCGGAGCTAATGAACCCTGCTCCCCCCTAGGCTTGTGCCTGGTGGTTGAACGACTCCGGTGCCTCACGTACGAGGGGAGCAGAGCCCGTGGGGGGTTTGGGGGGGGGCAGCTTCCCCCGGGGTCACCGCCTGCGCTTTTGGGATACCCCGAGCCTGGATAAAGTGGGGTGAGTTCACAAGCAACACACAGCAGCAGGCTAACCCTAGGCTCAAACCACACAGCTCATACCCCCCTTCAGTCCCTTTTTTCCTTTTTTCTTTTTTTTAACCTCTCCTGCTGAAGCAGAGGCACCCACTCCTTCCCACCCCCCCCAAATCCCAGCGTGACAGGCAGCACACCTTGCGCGTACGCTTTCCAGCCAGACCACCTCACCAGGACCGCTGCCCAGGAATCCAGCTCCCACCTTGCACCCTACAAACATCTCAGTATCAGCCAAGCCAGCCAGAAACGGGGAGAAACACCCTCCTCCTGGGCAGCACATGGCAAACCCAGCTCCATCTATCCCCCGGAGCAATGAAATTGCACACCCAGTGCACCCAAAACCGAGGGCAGGACAGCCCCCTGCCTCAGAAGCACCTCATGCACCTAGCCCTGTCCCCTCCTTCACCTGCAGCTTCGGAGTAAGGTGGGCGATGGGGAGACCCTCTGTCCCCCCAGGACGCAGCTCTGCAGCCTCCACCCCTGGCTCTCTGCACAGCTGACCCAAAGCAAAGGGCTCGGGTCATTAGCACATAATGCACTGGGGTCATTAGCAGCTTCAAGGCCAGAAGAAGGAGGAGCAGAGCCCACCAAACCTAATCCTGCTTGCACCAAGCTCAGAAAGACTTTTATTGCGCTGGGTATTTGGTATTAACTTGTTATTCCTGCAGCCCTTTGGCTCAGGCATTTGGGGAGCTCGGCAATGCGTGGGCATGCTCGGGGATGTTTAGCGACAGTAAACACAAGCCCTACACTAGCAATGTATGGAGGGTGATTTTTGGGAACGCTCCCTGGTAACCCTAAATCTTAGGCGATGCACTTCTGTGTGGGCACTGTCGGGGTTTAAGCCCAGCTGGCAGCTCAGCCCCAGCAGCCGCTCGCTCGCTCCCCTCGCAGTGGGATGGGGGAGAGAATCGGAAGAGTGAAAGTGAGAAAACATGTGGGTTGAGATAAAGGCAGTTTAACAGGTAAAGCAAAAGCCATGCCCAAGCAAAGCAAAACAAACCAAGGAATTCATCCCCCACTTCCCATGGGCAGGCAGGCGTTCAGCCATCCCCAGGAAAGCAGGGCTCCACCACACACAGAGCAGCTTGGGAAAACAAACGCCATCACACCAAACATCCCCCCCCCCCCCGTCCTCCTTCTTACCCCAGCTTTACATGCTGAGCATGATGTCATATGGCATGGAATATCCCTTTGGTCAGTGGGGTCAGCTGTCCTGGCTGTGTCCCCCCCCAACTCCTTGTGCACCCCCAGCCCACTCGCTGGTGGGGTGGGAAGCAGAAAAGCCCTTGGCTCTGTGTGAGCACTGCTCAGCAGTAACAGAAACATCTCTGGGTTATCAACACGTGCTTTCAGCACGAACCCAAACCACAGCCCCCTACTAGCTGCTATGAAGAAAATTAACTCTACCCCAGCCAAAACCAGCACAGGCACACACAGGGTATTGAGGCACAGGGTGGATGAAGGGGGGTCATTTCACTGGAGCCTTGCAGCCGCTCTTGGGCACCCCACAGCAGTTTGGGGGATGATTTGCACAATGCGGCTCCCTCTCAGAGGAAGAAAAACACCAAAATCCCATTTACTGAAACAGCTGCGCACCGCAACAATTGCATTTGCCTATTTAAAAAACAAACCCATTTCTATTGCAGCTAAGAAATTAAACCCAAAAAGAAAGAAATCACCTCCAACTTCATCCACGCCCTCGGGCTCTCCCACTTTGCAGTGCAAACTCCTCCTGGGCTCAGTGCACCCACCTGCAGCACCCACCCAGGTGCAGAGGGCTGAGCTGGGCAGGGCTGGGGGGAACGACTCCAAACTCCCCGCAGCTGGGTGGCCTCGGGCAGAGCCCCTGCCCCCCTTGCTAGCAATTAAAAAATGTATTGTGGGGGGAAAAAAGCATGGAAATATCACCCTGAAACCCCCCTGTTAGGGCTGAAAATGCAAAGGGCTTATCGTTGAGTTTATCATGTGTTTGTTAGTGAGAGGCTCAGTTTTTCACAGGAAAATGGGGGGTGGGGGTGGGTTGCTTTTTCCTGCAGCAATTCCCTGCCAGGCAGCCGACAAAGGGTGTGATCCCACCGTCCTGCTCAAACCTGGGGGTTTGGGGTGCTGGGGGGGGGGGGGGGCCCAAAGCCACAGGCTCAGCTGTTGTAAAGATGCTGTAAAATCCCACCAGAGGAGCACAGGGAAGTGGGGGGACCCCAGCAACCGATAGGCCTTTGGGAGGGAGGGGGGCTGAGGAGCAAAATTCACCCCCTCTTCCCCCCTGCATACAGGGGGTACCAGGGTCAGGGGGTGTGCACCCCACCTGGGTCAGAGCTGGCCTTGAGGGGTGCTGCGGGTACTGGGGAGCACACGCAGGACCCCCACACAGCCACCCTGCTCAAAAGCTCACCCAAAACCACACTGGCAGGGATTTTTTTTTTTTTAATGGTTTTTTTTTTGCCAGTTTGCAATGTAGGCTTTGTGTCTCAGAAAAACAAAAGCCCTGAAGAAACGCAATTAAAATATTATAATTATTGGTGGTGGAGTATTTGCTTTTATCGGCTCCTATTTAAAAAGATGCAAATAGAGGTGATTTTAGCATTCCAGTCAGCCTGGCTCCCTCCTACAGGGATGGAAATATTTGGTTTAGTCAACTTTGTTGTGTCGATTTTCTAGTTTCCCTCTTATTTTTCCTTTTTTTTTTTTTTTTTTCCCCCCTGGATACACTCACGCTCCTTCCCTGACAGCCGAGCCCCCTTTGCTGCATCTTCTCCCCTTGCTGGCCCCGAGCAGAGCCCCATACAGCTGGGGGGGGGGGGGGTCCCCCCAACCCCCCCGGGAGGGATGCACCGAAGCCAACAGCCCCCACCCCACCCCCCCCGTTGCCCGAAACACCCAGGCTGGAGGGAAGGCAGGACCCCGCTGGGGGGGTGCAGGGGGTGCTGGGCTGGGGGAGACCGCCCTGGACGCGGGTGGGGGGTAAGGGGGGGTCAGTTGAAGCAAGGCGAGGGCTGGGGCAATTGTAAGCCGAGAGCACCCTCCGCTGGCCAAAGCGCGGTCCTGCTGCCCCGGGAGAGTTGGGGGGGGGTGTGGGGGGTGTGTGTGTTCCGCAGCCCACGCCCACGCGGGACCGGACACCCCGCTGCAGTGTGCTGCGTACAGCGCGCTGGGCTCTCCGCACCCACCGCGCATCCTCCTGCTTCTTTGCTTGTCATCAGCGTTAGAGATGACGAAGCAGGTGACCAAAGCAGCCACCGAGAGCGAGCCCACGTCCCCGCGTGTCACCCCAGCGGTCCCATATTTACTGCCGGCTGGCCCCGGGTCACTGCGCCAGGCCGGCGATGCCCAGACCCCCGGGGCCGTGAAGCACATCTCCCCCTTTGCCAGGGAGCGGAGAGGCGGCTTTCGGCCGGGAGCCATCCCCGGGGGACAGGAGAGGTGGCACGGGAGGGGGGACAGGGGGGCAGCGTGGGTAACCACCCCTCAGCTGCTGGCTGAGCCCAAAGCAGCAGCCGGGCCGCTTGCAGCATCGTGCTGGGGGTCCTGGTGCGCGATGCAGCGGCCGGGTGTGATTAAAGCGGATTATTTTGGCTGGGAGCGATGGCACATCGCTGTATGCACGGAACGCCTGCTTGGAACTGGTGGGGGGATGCTCGTTGCTGTTATTGCCCGCATCTTTCCAAACCGAAATTATTGTGCTCTGAGGAAGGACTGCTGCGCTGCACGGGCTCAAAGCGGGGGCAAGGTACGTGCTGTCTTTCTCGCTGTTAGGGCTTGCCGGAGAGCCAAAACTTCTGCTGCTGGTGTTTGGAGCTCAAGAAGAAGGAAACAAAACAAAAAACAGCATCAGCAAAAAGAAAAGTCTTTGTTCTTTGTTACATTCACAAAGCAGCTTCATCCCATGTCCAACCACCCCCTCACAATGCAGTACATAGCTACTGAGGCTAATTAACTCTCTAATTAAAGATTAGAGCGCTGTTGGTTCTGGTTTTTCCCCACAGGGACAGTCTTAAATGCATTTTTGGTAAGCATTATACAAAGCTGTAGCGGTGGCTCTGGCCACTGGGTTTGGGTTCGGAAAGAGCGTTGCAAGGTACAGAGGATGGGCAGAGCTGGGCAGGACACGCTGCTTCTGCCTCCTCACCCTTTGCACTTAGTTTGGGAAAACAGAGAGCAAAAGTGAGGCAAAAGGCAGGGAAAATAGTTGTGTGGATGGCAGGGGTTGATGGGGATACACCCCGGCTGCACCGGTCCCACCCTCCAGCTCTGGGTGATGGTGCTGAGGCAGGACAGCTGGGTAAGGAGGAGATGCCTCAGGGGGATGTGATTAGGAATAACTTGTGAAAACAGCCTTCCCCCCCCCCCCGCCAAGACCAGAAAATTGTGCATAAAATAGTGTTTTGTGAAGTTTCGGACAGGGGGACCGGTGTGGATAAAACCCTGCAGAAAAGCGAGGGGGACAAAAGGAGAAGTGCAGCCTGGCTCCAGCCACCCACCTCAGCTCCTGGGGGTCCTGGCAGCACGCCCGTGTGCCCCCCCCAGTGCCCTCCCCAGCCCTTTCCACCTTGCTCTCGCTCCCCACAGAACCGCAGGGCAGTGCTGAGTAAGGCTCTTGTCCCATGTTATTAAGTTTACCTTGACCATAAAACCCACAAGGTTATAAAAATGCAAAAAAGGCCATTTGCTCTTCGCCTCCTTCGTCCTTTATTTTGCACTTTCGATCACACTCCAGAACAGCTGATTCATTTCCCTGTTTCTAACCCATTTTACTGCTAGGCTTTCATGCCAGAGGGGCTCCCCCAGGATCTCTGCAGGAACAACCAGCTTTGACCCCCGAGGTGGGGGAGCCCACCCAAACCCCGCTTTTCTCCTAAAACTAACCCCTATATCGGTGCAGAAATACTGGATTGAGGATGTTTTCCCAGCAGAAGCAGCCCAGCTCAAGCCCCTAACCATCATCCTAAGCCTCAAAGCAACAGGCTGATATAAATGAATCATATCCAGTCTTTCTTCTTTTTATTTCTCTATTGTTTGCCCTTGTTATGGAAAAAAAAAAAATCTATATTTTAACCCTAATTGTCTCCCAGTGGTAATGATTAAGGCATGGCTGGGTGATTTGCATTACAAATACCATACGGCTTTTACTCCGGTGCTGATGAATTGCAGGCTTGGTGTCCAAAGCCCATTAACCTGTGCTTGGTTTTGCCATGGTTTATGACCACCCCGCTGAAGGAGAAGACAGCTTGTCACTCCTCCAGGGGGTCACCAGTTCGTGTTCCCCATCACAGCAGCAGCAAAGAGGGACAAGGAAGAGACTCTTAGAGTTTTATTTTTCCCTTGGGGCAAGGGAATCAGCCTGGGGCTGCTTTCCTATCTCCTCTCCTCCTTGATGCGGCACAAAAGCCCGGTGTTGGGAGAGGTGGTGGCTCAGACCACACGGACTTGGCTTTGCCGATAGTTTCAGGTTATTTTTGCAGGCTGGAATTAGCTGTAGTAATTCAGGAGCTAAAGCTCTACTCGGGGAACAAATACAGCTAACCCAGGGCGAGGTGATGTGCTTTTAAGTCATCTCTCTGAGTCATCCCTCACACATCTGAGGGGATGCTCTGCCAGACGCACACACCAAGCTACGTCTGTCTTACACATTTCCTTCCCCTGACAGCTGTGAGCACCTCGCTCCAGCACCCCTCTGCTATCTGCGGTTACTACACCAAGGAGCAAGCAGCTACGCTGCAGGCAACAGCCCCGGGGGTTTAATGCAACCTCTTCTAACACATCAGGGATGGCTTTTGCTGCACAAATCTTCCCACCACCTCTAAACGGAGCAGGAGGGTTGTTTTCTACACCACTGTTCATCTACCTTCAGCTCACCTCCCGTTGAAACTGGGCATTTACAGGCACAGGGCTGGATTTATTCACCCTGCACAGGGAGGTTGGGATGCTTTCCCCATCAACTTTCTCACTGGTCCCCAAAACCATCAATTCATCCCAAGAGGGATATGGGAGCAAAACCCTGCTGCAATCAATACTGGCTAACTAAAAAAAAACCCACCTGGGAAAAGTCATCAGCTCTCACCTCCGGCTTCCCAGGGAGGGGGGGGCTGTAAACACAGCAGTGCCTGCATGCAGGTCTCATCTGTGGTTAATGCAACCTCCCCAGGAGAGGAAACCCCAAAATAGATTGTTTGCTTGGGGAATTTAAAAGTTATCTTTAGAATTAAACACAATAGAGCTAGATAATTACCTAGCCAAAACAACTATATATGAAATATTTTATATGAAATCTGCATATTAAAAGAATTCCCATGAGAAATCACACAAAGCAGCAAAAAAAAAAAAAAAATGGAGAGCTGGAAACAGGTTTGTAAATAATGAATATGTATTACAAAAAAAATGAAATATATTCACTTAGAAAGTAGTTGCTAGGCTGGTAAATATCAGTCTATAAAGAGCAAATTGCAGTGGAGCCTTAGTTTATTTAGTCTTATGTGAGGTTTTGTGAAGGCTCAGTCCAACCCACTCAGCAGCTCTACAAATGGAGTTTTCCATTATTGTTTTGGAGATTAAGATACACAGGCTGCTAGTTGAGGAAGGACATTAACCTTCTTTTTTTATTGCTTTTTATAAAATTACATAACCAGTTTCATTATATTTTCAAATCTCAATGAAATGAGCAGTTTTGCTGGGATTTACACATTCCCCTGCAGCATGTGAAACTTAGCAGTGCTGTTACAGGTTATGAGACCCCAGGACCAAAAAAAGAAGTCAAAGCAAGCGTAGCTCATATCTTTACTCATATTTGCCAAAAAAAAAAAAAATCAAAAACAGCCATACAAAAAGGTGGGAAACCCAGCATGCACATACAAAAAAACATGTCTTGTGAGTTGGAATAAATTGAAGAAGGTGATGCAAATCCTGCTAGAAATCACCTTTTGGAAAAGCAAAGAAAAAATTATGTCTCTTGACATTAAGAGCTGAAAACACATCCCCACCTCAAATTAATTTTGGATCCGCTGCCTTCCCAGCAGGCAGGGCTGCTTAAATCCCATCCCCCTGAGCCACGCTGCATCCCCAGCCGCATCACCCACTGCAGCCCTGGGGCTGCCCTGCCGCCCCACTCCCACAGCCACCCACAGGGGAAGCAAACCCCAGCTTTCACCAAAACCACCCAGTCCCACCCCAGCAAGAAACATCTCCAGCACACAGCTCAAGCAAGCCTTGAGGTTTGCTAAAAACGAGGAGGCAAAACAAATACGTACATAGATTTTAAATTACATGAGTTTCAGGCAGCACAGCAGCCTCTCCAGCGCAGGACACACCACATCCCTCCTGTGTCCCCGGCAGCCCCACCTAAGCCAAGCTCTGCCCAGAAAAAAAACAAAAAAAACCAAAACAACACTTCCCAAAAAGCTCTTTTCTTGCCTCATCCAAGCCAAAGCACCACAGCAGCAAGAAACAAAGCCCCCCCCCCCCCCCGAGCCATACTTAAGGGCATCCCTCTGAGCATGCCTAAGACAAGCAAGGAGGAATTTCCTCCCCCTGGTCCCCATCGAAGCTGATTAGCGTGAACCACTAACGAGCTTCTGCCAGCGGCTGGATTGGGTCTCTGCCCTTTGCTGCAACGGGAACGTTGGTGATTCAGCTCCCCCCCCCAAATCCTAGTCAGGGAGAGGACAGTAAAAAAGCAGAGCCTCACCCCAAAAGCTGGTGGAGAGTAGCAGGGTGCAGAATTTGGGGAGATTTGCCCCCCTCTGTCAGCTCACTGCACCTCCCACACTGCAAAGTTTGCCCAAGCTCTAATCCCACTCTATTTTACCCCAAAATACAGAGCCTTTGGGGCGGCGGAGAATAAAGGAACATGGTTTGGGGCATCGCTGCAGCACCAGGCTCACAGTTCAAGGGTTGCATAAGGAGACAGAGAAGCAGTATTTATTTCCACGGGAGGCAAACGCGCACAAGTGCCACCAGCCATAAACCAGCCTGGTGCAGCCTCTGCTCTTGGGTCCGAGCATTTCACCGGGGCTTCCAGCCCCACAGGAAACACGGCCGGAGCCTGGGTGCATCCCACCACATCACCCCAGCCGCAGGGCTCAACGGGGCTGGCGCGGATTTATCGATTGCATTTGAAATGAAATATTACGGTTAGCAGGGAAATGAACTTGAGTCCTGTCTGAGCCCGTGGAGGGGTACCGGTTCCTCCTGCTGCCCGTAGCACCGTGCAGAAGAAGTGACAGCTCTGCGTACGAGCGGCCACGCGTACGCGGGCACATCTGGAAATTCAGCACAGCTGGAAAAAGCGGGAGGCCGAGCCAAGCCCGTCTCGCACCGCAGCGTTAGCAAACAGCCCGTCCTCGCTACCTCTGCGAAACGGGCGCTGCCGCGCGGGCTTCGCGTGTTGCTGTTGGCGAACGTAAGGGCAGATCCGATATCCATAAATCAACATATTACTCATTTTCGAGCATTGCAGTCTGACAGCTGTTACATGAGCACATTGTTAGGAACTGTCAGGCAGTGACACATAGTGCCTTTTACAACATATGTTGACTTTTATCTAATGTTGTTCCATAATTAGCCCCAGGGAGCAGGAATCTGGGCAGCCGGCTGGCTGTGTGATCTCGGCTAACCTTTCCTGCCGGGGGGGAGAAGGGCAGAGCCAGGAGGGCTGCGAGCCGGGGACGGTTCGACGGATGCAGGAGTGTGGATGTGAGTGGTACCCGCAGCCTGTCACCTGGGGATGGAGCGGGTCCCGATCCCTTCCCGGGTTCCTGAGCGTTTTGGAGCCATCAGAAAAGGTAAAATAAAGCCCCAAGGGACTTGGGAGCTTTCCTCTGGATGGAGCCCTGAATTTCAAGCTCAAAACAGGGACGTTGGCCCTGGGGGTTTGGGGTGAGGAGGGGGCCCTGGGGGTACGTCTCCCATGCGTGGAGCGAGGGGGAATGCAGGGATGATTTACTGATGGGGGTGGTAGATAAATGAAGGAGCAGATGGTGGAGTTAATGAGTGGAAAAGGTAGATGGATGGACAAAGAGACAACGGAGAAAGTGCGATAATGGATGATTGCACTTCTACCTGGATGAGGACGAACATGCTGGTGTGTCCTCGCAGCCCGGCTCCTGTTTAGGAGCTGGCGATGCTACCCACAGAGGACCGGCTCTCCCTGGTAAAGCGGGGAGCGGGACCCCCCTCCAACCAAGCAGGAGAGGGCTCCGGTTCCTCTACGGCGGCACAGCCACGTCCTGCACCTCCCCTCGGTGCTAACACGGTACGATGAGCCTGCCTGAGGCTGCCACACCAGGGCAGAGCCCAGCCCCCCCAACTCTTTGCAGATCACCCTCCTGCATCCCGGGGCTGCGTTGCTCTCGCACACGTGAAGACCCAGCAGCCCGCAGTCACCATCCCGCTCACCCTCCCCGTGGTCCAGGACACCCTCCACGAGCATCTTTGCTGTCCCCAAAAATGATTACCCCCTCTCTTTGAACTATTCCCAGGCTCCTGCTCCACTGAAACAAGTGTCGGAGTACTCAGATGGTGTTGGTCTCTCTAAGGCAGCACTCAGCTTTCTGGTTTTATCCTGCAAGTGGAGAAACCCAAAGGGATGGTTTGGCTGCGGTGGGGCACACTGTCCTGCTGCAGCAGCTCCCCGGCCACCTGGGCTGGTTTCCCTTCCTCACTGCAGCTGCCTGAGCTTGAAAAACAGGAGAGGAAAATAAATCAATAAGACACAAAGATAAATACGCTTTTCAGCACTTGCATGTTGCAGCCGATTCCTCTGGACGTGCCGTGGTGGCTGCATAATTCATAAACTCACCAGTAATATGCAAATGGTGCAGCTCTCACCAGGCTGGCCCGGATGGGACCGGCTCCCTCCTCGCCGGCATCCGCCACATCAGGTGCAGGCGGTGGCGAACACGGCCGTGCCGAAACGGTGAGCGGTGCTGGGCCCCCCTCGTGCGCGGTGCTGGGGCGCAGAGCTGTGGCTGGGGCGGTGGGCTGGTTCGCAGGTTCAGCTCCAGCGGCTGCGATCTGTTGCTTCCTGCTGAGCTGCAACTCACATCGTTTTGGGGGTCGGAGGGGGAGAAAAAAATATTCCCTCCCCCCGTTTGCATTCACCTGCCCCTGCTCCGACCCCTGCGAGGCTCCCTGAGGGTTTGGGGCTGGCGTAAGAGGCTCTGCACCCTGCCACGCTGGTGGGGGCACATCCAGCACGATGCTCGTTCCCACGCAGGCTGCCCTGGCTGCAGAAATCCTCTTTTTGGGCTCTGAAGCGCTCACAGGCTGCGGGACCCCACCAGAGAGTGACCTGGAAGCATCCCGAGGTCCGGATGAGGCTGGAGACTGCGTTTCCAAACCTTCAAGGCAGCGCTTTATCTCCACCCCACAAAAGCCATTTCTATTGATGTCTCTGAGAATAAACCCCGGCCAGAAATTGAGAAGCTCTTACAAACCAATTGATAAAAAACCCCGCGCACGTGTCTAATGTGATGCAGCCCATCAGCCAACTCACCCGGCGCACAGCGCTGGGCACCAAGCAGAGAGGGGCAGAGATGAGCCGCAGAGCCCCCCGAGCCCTCTCATTGCTGGGTTACTGCCAGTTTTCCGGAGAAATACATTTTTCCCAAATTTTTACAATGTCCCGCTCACTCCGGATGAATGGAAGGTTCAGGGACGCTCCAGCAAAAGAGCTTCACAGGTGCTGCGTGCTGATGAAACCAAGGGGATTTGTGCCACCGCATCAGGGACAAGACGACATCGCCCATTAGACATCACACCTGTCCCGGGGAGCCCATCTCCTCCCCCCAGCCACCACTGATGGGTTTGTTCTGAATTTTTAAAAAGGAAGATTTAAGAGGCATTTCCTTCCCATCACAACAGTGGAGGAAAGCGCCGGGCTAAGACCTTGATGCAGCAGAAGGGCAAAGAAAACCCTACCTGCTTTTATGAGACATTAGGGCAAACTTAGTTGCATCTTAAGCTACTAAAGGTTTATAAAAGCCCTGAAGAGTAGACTGCAAACCTCGGAAAAACCTCCCAGGGTTTCGCTAAGAAAAGTCAATTTAGAGTGCAGCCTGCTTCAGCAGAGCGCTGTGCTCTGCAAACAGCAAGCCTGGCCTGCCCGCAGAGGAGAGTTTGGGGGGAAAAAAAGGGGATTTGGGTCCCCTGCCCAGGGTAGCACCGAGCTGTGATCCAGCTCCGCTCATCCAGGAGCAAATGCCATTCTTCAGTATGGCCCAGAGCAATGGGTGATAATATAAAGTGACACCAACTTCTCAGATGGAAAAGTACTTTATTAGTCATCTTAGCATCGTAGCATCATCAAGGACTTGTTTCGGCAGCGGCCCCGCTGGGGATGCTGTGGACGGTACCCACGTCGCTCAGCCCCAGGGCTGCTCCCAGCTGAGATTTTCCCCCCTGCCAGAGGCTGCTGACAGCCGTCCCTCGCCCCTGCCTTCCCCAGCTCGCCGCTGTGCCCGTTCCTCCTTCATCCTGACAGCAGTGCTTACCAGGAGTGGCTGCTTTTCCCAGATAAATAGCTTAATTAGCTTTCTATTAACTCAGGCAAACACACTCCTCAGGCAGCGGCTGGGAGAGGAGAGGCAATAAAGCCCCAGGGAGCAGATCCTGCACCCCAGCAGCAAAACGGGCTGTGCAGCAGGAAGGGCTGCAAGCTGCCAGACTTGGGGGGGGTGTGTGTTTAAAAAGGTCTTTGGTCCATCTTGCCCCGTGGAATCACACGTTGGCCAAAAAGGGCAGATCCAGCCCCAGGAGGGGCTTCTGGTCCCCGCTTGAGCATCCACGCGAGCATCCCTTGAGCAAATTCCATCCTGTATTCCCGAGGAGGAACACACAGAGGGCAAGACCATGGCAGGAGGAGAAATCCAGGGTGGGGGAAATAAAGAAATAATATTTAAAAAAAAAAAAAAAATGAAGTGTCTGCTGGACAGCGAGGCTGGAAATCAAAGTGTGAACACCAAATATGTCTGTAAGACGCAGGGAAAATTTTTAATTTTGGAAATTGGCAAAAGATTTGCGATAGCTAGAGAACAATCAGCGCTTCCCTTCATGCCTGGAGGAACTGACAAACTTTGCATAAACAATTTTCCTTCCCTCTGATCTGGAAAGGCTGCCACCGAGCAGCGGGAGAGACCAGCGCCGGTCCCCAGCACCCTGCCTGGCAGCTGACTTGGGGAAAGCCAAACCCAGAAGGACCCCTCGAGAAATGACACGAATGGCCCAAGAGCAGTGGGAAGGGGGTAATGCAACGGGAGGGGGGGGGGTTCAGCCCCATCCGCCCCGAGCTCCGCTTCTGATTTCTGGTCCAGGGACCAGGGCTTCTTGTTTCCAGGGCCCCTGGGCTGCTTTCTAATCCGCAGCCCTCAACCCGGCCACCCTGAACCCCATGGGCAAACATATTTCCCTGCCAGGTTAAATGCCATCCGCGTGAAAGAGGGTGCGGGGTGGGGGGGAATTAAAAATAATAACCTCCCACGGGCAAGCCCCCTCAGACTGCGCCGCCCCGAGATGTGTACTGGCCCCGGACAGCACCGACATATTAATGCGACGGAGGATGCCGTCCGCCTCGGCCAGGCACCAGCTCCAGCGCGGGAGAGAGATACCAGGAGCTCAATTTGTGTTTGCCTGAGCCAAGGAGAAAATCTAATTAAACATGGCGTCGGGGCTTGGAGGAGCTGGGGATGGAGCTGGAATATAAAGCGTGGCTGCTTCCCGCAGATCAGAGGGCAATATTAATAAACCCATGGAGGGGGACCAGCGGATCATCCGGTAATATTGATAAATGTAAAGCAAAGATGAAGCAGCCGGGGAATATTGGATGGTAATGCTGATAAAAACGCAACGGGGACCGCCTTGACAGCAGGCTGCAGACAGCCCTGCCGTCCTGCCGGGGCGAGAACCACAGCCGCCCGCCTGCTTCCCGGCCAGGGGATACCATGAGGCACCCCAAAGAGCCCCACAGCTTGGCATGGGGTGGATTTCGGCCCGACAGGCTGCTACCCGCATTGCTGTGCCCCCAAACCTGCAGCCCCAGAGCAGCAGCGGCTGCCCGGCACGTCCCACAGCCAGGTCACGGCGGAGAGGAGCCGTCAAGGCACGGACGCAGCATCTGGCATCAAGCCTGGACTGGGGGATGCGCAGGGGACAAGGGACAGGGAGCAGGGACAGCGACGGCCAGGGGCTGCGTGGGAGCGAAGCTGGGGGCACACGGCACTGGAGATGCTCACCGCTTGCTCCGTCAGCTGCAGGGGTGCAGGGCTGGAGCTGAAGGTGGAGCGGAGGGCAGGAGCAGTACGGAGGGGACGGCACAGCCTCTGCAGCTCCTCACCTTCCCCACTTACCCGATCTCGAGCACGAAAGATGAAAGTTTGTTTTCTCTCACCCTCAGCAAAGGAGCGCTCCTGAGTCCTGGTGGGGCTGGAGCGAGACAGAGAAGTGGGGGCAAGGGCTGCGATCCCAGCTGACGGCTTGCACAGCCCCGCTTGGAGCAAGGGAGCTGGTAGCAAAGGCACGGCTAGGGCTGGATGTGGACGCAGAAATCCAGCCCAAAGCTGCCTCTCCAGGCTGCAAGGGACCTCCCTCACCCCCCGCCCAGCCTTGGCCCCCCATTTCCCGGCAGGCAGAAGCAAGGCGTGGGGAAACAACCCCAGCCTCTGATGCAGACCACCAAGCCTCAGCCGCCCTGACAAGGAAAGCTGGGGGGGGGGGAAGCAGGGCAGAGCCCCTCAGAGCCTGCCTAGGGGCTTGGCTCAAAGCCACCCCCTCCCAAACGCAGCACAGCTCCCCAGCACTCAGCCCCCATCCGTTTGCAGAGCTCCCAGGGGAGGGACATCGGCCACCAGCGACCTTCAGCATCCCTGAAGCCCCTCTGGCAGGGATCAAGCTCCCGGAGCCGTGCACCCACCGCTCCCTCCCCTCCCCTGCTGCACTGCTTCGAGCTACCCCTGCCCAGCCCCCCCGCCAGCAGCGCACCCAAAGCCAGGGCATCAGAAAGAGCCACCGAGTGCATTTTTAAATAAAAGATAGCATCTTTCAGAGCTACTGGAGTGATGATTTAAACATGAAGTCAAAGCCAGTAATGGTGTTGTCAGAGCCGTAGCAGTAACTCCAATCAATAATTCACTGATAGGCAGTCGCTGTGCCTCCAGCCAGACCTACCTGCAGTGGGCACGGTGCCTCCCCCCGGGGTGGGACGTACCTCCCCTTGCCTTGCTGTGTCCCCCTTTCTCCCCGCCAGCAGAGATCTGGCCCCCACCGGGGCTGGGAAAGAGCCGGGGGCCAGACCCAGAGCCCCGCAGGAGGAGGGGATGCTGCCTGGTGCCAGGGAGGTGAAACAAATTTGTTACCTGAGGACATTCAGAAGGGTGGAAACGCCTTGGATCGTTGGTGATCACAGCCCAAGTCTTCCTCTCAGCTCCTGTACCCTTGGAGAGAGCCCAAATCTCCCCCAGGAAGCCCCAGCTCTCCCTGTGGGGCTTAAAAGCCCTGGCAAGGGACATTTGCGTGACCCCTGCTCCAGCCCATCAGCACAGCTGAGCTGCCCGCCTCTGCCGGGGGTGCCGGGGGTGCCGGGGGGTGCCGGGGGGTGCCGGGGGTGCCGGGGGCTCACAGCTCCCCTGCATGCCGGTGCTCTTCTCCCCTGCCCCAGCGAGCATCCCTCATCCCCGTGCCATCCTGCGCCTCCAGCCCGTGACCCGCACGCCCCTCGATGAGCTCCTGCAGCATCGTTTAGCTGCACAAACAGCCCAGCCACCTCGTATTTGCCACGCCGAGGGGTGTGAGGCCAGCGCACCTTCCCGCAGAGCAGCCAGCCCCCAAAAGCCATTGTTGCAGGGAGGCTGGGGGGGGGGGAAAACGACGGGGATCCCAGCAGCGGGGGGGGCAGCAGGGATGCCTCAAGGGAAAGGGGATGGACAGACGGACAGAAGCAGCCCCCCCCATCCCCAGGATGGAGACGCTGGAGGTGGTCAAGGAGGTCCCTTCTCCCTGCTGCCACCTCGCCGTCGCCAGCACCGGGAGCTGCCGAGCCGGCACCGCCACCTCGTGGCACGGCCACCGGCAAGGCCATGGACTGCGCGGCACCGCACGCCGTACACCAACGCAGTCCTGGACGAGGCACACGCTCCGACGGCGTACACAGACTTTATTAGCAGGGGAGCTGCCTCTGGGTGAATCAGCGCCGGAAAGGTGGCAAAAAGCTTTGATAAAGGGGAGCGGAGAGCGGGTCAGCCTGGATAAAAGAGGGGGAGGGAAAGGGAAGCTGCGGCAGCGGGTGGGGTGGGATCCCCGGCCTCGGAGGAGACAGCGAGGGACCCTCGCCCCGTCAGATGAAGCTGGGGCTCTTACCTCCTAGTCCTCGCTCCACAGCAGGACGTGGGCATCGGTGTCTGGCTCAGTGTTCGTCTCGGTGTCCGGCACGCCGTCTGGCTTGGCTTGGAGCGCCAGCTGGGAGGTGCTGCAGCAAGGCAAGGTTAGGGGGGGTGCACGGGAACCCCTGCCCCGAGCAGGCAGCGAAAGGGCTGACTTTCCACCAGGATCGGGCAGCGAAAGGGCTGGCTTTCCACCAGGATTGGGCAGCGAAAGGGCTGGCTTTCCACCAGGATCGGGCAGCGAAAGGGCTGGATTTCCACCAGGATCGGGCAGCCCTTTCTCCTTGCAGGGGATGGGGGTTCGAAGCCCACGCAGGGTTTAATTCCCAGGCGTGGGGCAAACGGCAGCCAGAGGGTCAGCAAGCCAGGAGCATGTGGGGTGTCTGGGCGAGGGGAGCCCTGGGGAACATGGCAGCCCCCCCAAAGGCTGTGCCGGGGAGGACTCACCAGTTTTCTATTTGCTCCAGCCCTTCCTGCACCTCCTCATCCCCCGGCACACTCAGCACCCAGCAAACCCGGGTTTGGCTGCAAGAACTGCGCCGGTCCCCTCATGTGCCACAGCCACCAGCGCCGAGCTCCCCAGCCCAGCGCAGTGTCACATCCCACCCCATCCCCAGCTGGTCCTCCTGGGCACCACGGGGCTTTACCTCCGCCTCAAGAGCTGGGTCGTGGTCCTGTGCCCCAGGAAGGAGTGGCTGAGCGACCGTCCCAGCGGGTGCGCAGTGAGAGACACATCGTCCTGCCGAAAGCGGAGCGAGGTGGTTAGGGCCTCGGCGTGAGGAGCCACGGGTCAGAGAGACCCTGGTCACGGCATGGACGCGGCGTGGCTGGAGCTGGGTGCCTCCGAGGGTGCAAGTGGGAAGGTTCCTCATCCGAGGGTGTGTTTAATCCCAAAGCAGCCCCCCGGAACCCTCTCCATGCCCAGCACCTCCCAGCTGAGCCCCCAGACACTGCCGCGGGGCACGGCCACGCTCAGCCCACGGATCCCAACCTGTGGGGCCATCCCGCTTGACACTGAGCACATCGGAGGAGCCGACGCCGACTCTGCCCGCTGCGCCACCGTGCCAGTCAGCATCCACCCGAAGAACCTGGAGACCCCATCTTCGACCTGCAAAGGCAGCAAAGCCACCGTCAACCGCAGGCTCCCGGGTGGGAGGACCACGTATTGCATCCCCACCCCTTGGTACGAAATCCTGGGCAAACCTCCCTGGATTTAAATCCCGGGCTCCCGTGGGTTGGCATCGGCATTCGCGTGCCTCATCCTCACCTTGTGCAGCCACCGCTCCGTCAGCAAGACCGTTCCCTCCTCCACCGCAGGGATATCCTGGAAGAGAAGCGGCCGCTGAGCCCCCCAACCCCAGCCAGCGCCCGGAGGTGGGGGGAAACCTGCCGCGAAGCCCCCAGTGCCACCGGCAAACCCCTTCCCCGTCCCACCGCTTACTGGGGCACCAGCAGAGGGGAAGGGAGCACCGATGCGTTTCCGTGCTGTGATATACACCAGCCAGGCGGAAACGATCATCCTGGCTGCGCGGCGGCGGCAGCAGCACCGATGAGCTGAGCCCGGCACATTATTGGGTCAGAGCCGGAACGGGCGCCACGGCAGCCACGTGCCGGCACAGGGCTTCCACAGCAACAGGGACAAGGGAGCTACAGAGAGCAAATCCCAAGGGAGAAAATTCAGGGGCACCCGGGGGGGTGTGGGGTGCAACC
Source organism: Grus americana (assembly GCF_028858705.1). Classification (NCBI taxonomy): domain Eukaryota; kingdom Metazoa; phylum Chordata; class Aves; order Gruiformes; family Gruidae; genus Grus; species Grus americana. Next base: position 6,254,151 of record NC_072875.1, read on the forward strand.
CTGGCAGGCTTTTTCGTAAGCCCTCCTGCGAGCGTGGCTGAACGGGACGGCGGAGAGGAAGAAATGTTGCCGAAGGCTGGAGTAGACCCAGCGAGAAGCCCCACGTGGCCGCGCAGCTCACGGAGACCCGGCGGGAGGATGTACCTTGGGGCACCCCAAGGCACGGGAGGGCACCCCACATACCCCATTGCACGTTTGGCAAAGAAAAGCGGAGCATCCTCCCACATCCCAAGGGAGAAGCGTCGTCTCCATAAACATCCCTGGGGCAGCCCTCCTCCTCCCCACAGCCCCCCAACCCAAATCAATGACATCAACAAGTCTTTTTTTCTTTTTTTTTTTTAGCAAATGTTTATTTATATCAAAATACAAAACATTTCTGAAGCAGGGTAATGTTACATGAGGAGCAAGTTAATCGATTCCAAAACCCATCATTCTCCTACAGCATGGCTAGTTGTACGTAACATTGCAACACTGCCAGAATTTCTTATAGTGGGTACATTAAAATTAAAAAAAACCAAACCAAAACCCAAAAAGTCAATCTATGAACATGCAATGTTACCGGCGATAAATTGTTAAGTACTCAGCAGGCCTTAAAATCCCAACAGGCAGAGACCACGGGACCAGCTACTCCCAGTAAGGCAGGGCTTCAAACTCTCATTTCTTCCAATTTTTTTGTTGGTTTATTAGCATTTACTCATTAACTGACAACAGTCCAAGAGCCAAAGGGACCCAACTTTTCTTGGCAGAGTGGGATTATTGCTTAGAGCTATCAAAGCAGAGCCAGCTCCCGGCTGTCCCCAGGGAGGATGGGGAAGGGCAGGGACAGGGCTGGCAGGGCGAGAGCCAGGAGAGCTCTGCCTTGGCCAAGCGCCGCGTAGGTTGGGCTGAGCTGGAAGATGTAAAAACCCCCCCGGTTGAGGGGTCTCAGCGGGTCGTTATCCCCTTAGAGACAAGCTCTGAGTTTGTCCGGCCGCTGCCTGCAGTAAGGGGGGGGGGGGGCCGGGAGGAGCAGGCAGTGCTCCCGGCGAGGTCTCGGTTACCTGCCCAGGGCAGGCTAGCACCCAGTCGGAAGGAGAGTTTGGGGTGAGGGACCCCCGCTTGTGCCCCCCATCGCACACCTGGGGAGCGATGCCGATATTCGGCTTCCTCTCCCCAGGGTCCCGGACAAGCTCCGGGTAGGAGCCCGGCCGTTCCCGGGGATGCCGATGCCGAGCAATGCCGCCGCCGGTCCCTCCTGCTGGCATTTTACCGGCCTTGGCGAGCACGGAGGCCGAGAGCAACAATACAGATACAGAGAGATTATATAGAGCGCGGAATAAGTTTCGTATAAGGCTTTGGTACAGCACCATTATGTCAGATTTATTTGTAAATCGTTTACAGAAAAAAAAAGCTTACTGAAAAAATAGTGTTTTGTTTCTCTTATTTTTTTTATTTTTTTTTTTATTTATTCTCTTCTTTTGAGGATCATACCTGAAGTTCAAAAATTAACCCTCTAGTTGCCGTCTGGGCTCCCATCAAATGCTATTTTTGCTGTGTGCAATTTAAAAAAGAAACGAAGTGACTCGAACCCAACTCCCACTAGCCTGTTACGCAGCCCGCCCGGCTCACGGCAGCCGCTCACGCTGCCCAGCCAGGCAGCGGCCAACGGTTTGCAGCGCACAAGTCAGTAAAATCAACACCACAGAGATTCGGCAGCTGATCGCTACTCACTTTTTAGTAAAAATTAAAAAAAAAAAAAAACAACCAAAAAAACAACAAAACAAAACAAAAAACCAAACCAAAGAAAAAAGTCACAACAACAAACATTATGGAACCAGTGGTACTTAAGTTTCCTTTATTGTTATTGTTATTATTATTAAAAAAAGTCAGTTCCACTGGTTACCATTGAAACAGCACCAAAGAGCACCCTAATGTGTGTTATACATCGTAATACTCGACATTCAAGAAATGGAAACGAGGTTGGATGGTCTAGTCTTTATATCCATAGGCAAGAAATTCTTCTTAAAGAGAGGAAAAAGTTGTCCCACGCAACCAGAGACCTGTTGGGTCCGGAAGAAAATCCTGCCTTAGGGGAAAATACTACGGAGTTAGGAGAGAATTAAATGAAGAGCTACCTATGGAGGTCTACGAGGGTTCAGAGACTCTACAAACCTATCAAAGGGGATTAAAAAGTCTGGGCTCCCCGGGGGAGCCAGGGATGCTCCCCTGGAGGACAAGGGATGCTCTCCCCAAATGACCAGGGATGCTCTCCCCGGAGGACCAGGGATGCTCCCCCCGGAGCTGGCGTGTAGGTGCAGTCTCCGAGTGCCCAAAGGATGGCTCGAGAAACCTACAGCAGCGTAGGTGTTTTCCGGAGAATTTCTATAGGGCTTTCCCACATGGAAAACGCAAAGGGCCAGGAGCCCACACAGCCATATGGATGGTCCTGCATCCCCCCCGGGGCGAAGGGAGCATCCCCTGTTTGCTCTCTGCCAGCCCCGTGGTGGGGGGGGGGGGGGGGAAATAAAGAGAAGTTTGGCCTTAAAGTGCATGTGGGAGGGCAGGGAGTGGGTGCCAGCACCTCCCACTGAGCCGAAACCTTCCCGAGTGGAGACGGGCTCTTTCCCGCACGGTTTTTCCCACCGCTCCCAACAGCCAAGTGGGAAGAGCCTGGGAGGGGGCAGGAAGCAAGTACCCCCGAAAAGCAAGCTCCGGCTAGATGCACACGCGGCTGCGGCAGATGGAGGAAGCAGGCTTGCGTGTACAAAAAAAAATTCAAATAATAAAATTAAATAAAACCAAGGGAAGCAGGACGATGCTGTCGGCGCGGCCGCCCCTTCGTCCCACGGTGCCTGGGGAGGGGCGGCTCTTTATGTGTCTGTTTGGCATCCAGAGGGTTAACAGTACTGTGGAAAGTGTGCTTTGTAAACATTTATATTTTTTTTTTTTCTCCTGTTTTTTTCTGTAAGTGATTCCAGGGGAGATGGGGAAAGGAGAAAGCTGCCCGCCCCCCAGCCCACCCCCAGCAATACCCCAAAGCCCCGCCGGCCAGGGTGGGGGGCAACACAGCCCCCCAGCCCAAACACCAACCGGCGAGAAATCTCATCCCTTCTCTTCCTCCTCACATCCTTTTTCTTTTTTTAACATACAAAATACTCACTTATGTATTTACTGCTAATAAATGCAAGTTAGTCCCATCAAACATGCTTTGCTTTGATATCAAGAATTGGTGCTGAACAAATCTTGGCTTGATATTAGAAACATCCCACCCCCCACCCCCTTACCCCCCCCCCCCCCCATTTTCCCGACGAAGAAGACAGAAATATCATGGAAAATACAGGTGACACCTACGGAGGACACAGTGCCGCTGCGAGGGGGCCAGCTCCCGGGCATTACATTCGTGCCTCGGTCGGTCGGGGACATGGCGTGACAACGGTGAGGGACCTCTGCCCGTCCCCGGAGGGATGGGAGCACCCAGGGGCTGCGCCACCCTCCCCTGCCTCGCCGCGGGGCCATCTGAGCCCAAAAACCAGCATCCGGGTCGGTCCCCCACGGGGCCAAGGGCGGTGGGACCCAGCCCGAGGGGAGCGGCAGCCTCCCCCACCGCTGCCCAAAGCCAGTCCCCAAACCCTGCCCAGAGCAAGGCAGAGCGGATGGCCCCGAAACCGGCCCTTCTCCCCCTCGCCGCCTGCATGCACGCGGGGAAAAGGGCGCGGGGGGCCACGGCGGGTCCGTATCGCTTCGCAGGAAAAGCACCGAGCACCCCCAGCACCTTCCCCACTGAGGCGGGGCTCAATGCCGCTTCACCCCCCTTCCCCGGGCAGGAGGAGCCCCGCATCCCACCCCGGTGCCCAGCCGGGACCGGCAGCCTCCACGACAGCAGGAAAACCCTGATGGTTGGAGATCTGTTGTTCGGTGTAGAGGTATCGATGTGCCTACGGAGAGGGTGCCCTGCTCCGGCCGGGTGCGGGGACGCGGGGGGACCCCACCGCGGGCACCCAGGCGGCTCTGCAGGGCTCCGTAAACCGTATGAGGGTTTCACGAGCCCTAAGGATTTATGAAGGCGGTGAGGACGGGTGGCCGACGGCACCCGGCGAGGTAGCGGCGTGGGGAGCTCAGCCCCGCAGTGTCCCCCCATCCTGCGCCACTCCCCGCCGGGTTGCAACCGGCCTCGTCCTTCCCGCTGAAAATAGCGCCCTTGGAGCTGAAATTCCTCGTTTCTCTGAAAAAAACCCAAATAAGACGCAGCCCTCGGTGGAAACGCCACGGCCTCGCTACAGCGCCGGGCGAGCTTGCAGCAAACGGGGTGCCCGGGCTCCCCCCCGTCCCCAGGCTTTTTCCCTTTTCAATTTTTTTCCCCTATTGAAACAACAACGCGACAGCAAACAGCGGCGACGCCGAGCCGGCGGCGGGACGGCAGCCGGAGCCAGCGAACCCCCAGCCTTACCCAGCCCTCCTCTTTCCCTCGCCACCGTATTGCTCAAACAGCACTAGGCATGGATACAAAAATAAAACAGCTATGTGACTTAGATATATATAATTATTATTTTTTTAATATATATATTTGTATATATATTTTTGTCTATTTATAGGTGGATGGAGAAGCAGAGAAGCCAAAGCGCAATATAATGTAAAAATACTTGCTCTGCTCCCGCTGTTCAGACTCTCCCCACCTCTGACAGCCTCTCTCATGCTGCACAGAAGTTTCTGACACCTATCACTAAGGAATTATTTTAAATATTTATTCTCCCCCCCTTCTAAAATAGAAAGTAAATATATATTTGTTTAATTTTATATACAATGCAGTTTCAATACACCAATATCATTCTTTAGATAGAGATACTGGGGCTCATTTCTCAAGGTTTTTTGTTCGTGGGGGTTTTTTTTTGTTTGTTTTGTGTTTTTTTTAATGTGAGTGCTGGGGAGGAGTGGGTGGAAGTCAGAGGAGCTTTCAGACCACAGGACTGCCTCGTCCCGGGAAGATGGGCACCCCCCTCTGCAGCCCTCTTGGTCCCCTGTAACCTCAGGAGAACAAGAACAAAAGTCCCCCTGGGAGAGAAACTGTCATTTCGATGGTAAAGCAAAAATCTGGGCAAACTCTCCTCCTCAGGGGATGCCAGGCCCTCCGTACCACATGTCCCACCCCACTGCAACCAGTATAAAAATCCTTAGCTACCACTACAGCGCATGCTTTCCGCATCCAAACCCCCTCAGCCTGGACCAGCCCCTTCTACCCCCCCATTTCTCTTGCCCACCCTCCTCCCTAGCCGCGGTCCTTCATCCATCCACGCACGTATCAAAAGACAACCAGAGCCCTGGGGCTTGGGGATGCTCGTCGGCACGCGTCCCGAGGTCACCCAGCATCGCCGGGCAAGGTGCCTACCGCCACACAAATGATGAGGATGTACGGACCGATGCGGGGATGTACGGACCGATGCGGGGATGTACGGACCGACGGAAATTAAGTTCAAGGCTAAGTTTCTTCTTTTGCTGGCACAGGCGGTGCCGAGCCAGACGCGCCACCGCTGCTCCCCCAGCCTCCCAGTACTTGGCTCGTGTGCTTCCCCGACAGATTTCGGCGGTCGCCTCTAACCGGAACAAATTGCACTTCCCGGCCTCTCCCCTCCCCAGCAACCACAGGCAGAGAGGAGTAGAGATACTCAGCAAAAGCAAAAAAACCAAAAAACAAACAAACAAACAAAAAAAAAACCCCCCACCTAAGCTGAAGAGGGGAAATGGGAGTAAACATCCTGTTTTCTTTAAGGATTATCCCGTGCCCAGACAGCACGGGGATGGGCTCCTGGAGAGCAGCAGGCATCTAGCCTGAATTCAGCCGCCCCCCGTGCCCGATGCCAATACACTTTGCCAATACACTGGCTCTGGCATCGTTGGTGAACGAATCTCCTCTATGTTTCAGATCCTAGAAGTCCTGCTAATGAGGTTTAAGGGGAAAAAAAAAAAAAAAAGACAAAAAAAAAAGACACTGTGAAGAACATCTTGTCCCACCGAGGAGCCACTGCTGGGACAAGCTGGCACCACGTTCCTCAGCCCAAGGGACAAATTTAGCCGCATCCCTCTCATCCCTTCTGACTCATGCTTTTCTGGGAAGCAGAGATGCAAAGGAAACTGCTTTCACACGAGTAACCGGAGAGCAGCATCTAGAGGGACGTCAGAGAAGGGTTTCTCTGCACGGTGGTGCTTTTTCTTTAAATGATTGCACCAGAGATGAGGCAACGTGACGTCTCTTTCCCATGTCATGCCCCACGTGCATCGGACGCGCAGAGGAGAGGACCTGTCTCTCCTGCTTCTCAATATCACGGCCCAGGGGTGAGTCACATACAATGAACAAAGAAGAAAAAAAAAAGGGGGGGGGATAATAAAAAGGAAGCGATGTGGTTGTGTGCAGCAGGGATGAGGTGTGGGTCACGCCTGCCGTGGGGCTGTGCCTGTCCATTCCCAAATACCCCCCCATGCTCCGGCTGCTCCCAGCCCCTGCCCGACTTCGTCCATCCCAATCCCTCCCCCTCCACCGCGGCTCTAAACACTCTCCCCTAGAGACAAACATACCCCCGACATGCAAATCTACTGCACTTCTGCCTACCTATCTATCTTTGTCCTACGCTTCTCTATTTATTTATATCTCATATATACAGTAAGTTTTACTCCGGTTCCTTGAAAAGATTTCTTTCCACAAAAAGCATCGACTCTGCCAGCCCGGGGCTACAGCAAGCCCGCGCAGGACGCGTGGAAATCCCTGAAGGCAGCCGGTCCAGCCTTGCCGAAAAATACCCCCCAAGCCGAGAACTACAGCTGAAACCAACCCAAAACTCGGCGAAATCCCAGATCTACATCACTGCCTGAAGCAGGAGGAGAAACCAAAATACCAGGCAGATTTTGTCCTAACGCAAACTGCAAGATATGAGCAGCAATACGTCTGAAATGTGCGTGTCGTGCCCAGATGCCGTGAGACATGACTAAGCCCTGCCGGGACTGTGCCTGGGCTGCTGAGCACAAACCCTGAGCCCTCAACGCCCCCGAGGTAGGTACAGCAAAGCTGGTATTCCCTTTATATTTATATAACCCAAAAACCGTCACCTCCAGCCTTCCCCACAGCGGATGGCACTCAACCAGCTGGCAAGATCAAAAGCCTGGAGCCCACCGGCGACCGAAGTCACGGGTGACTGACACGCAGCAACAGCGAGCATCCTGCTCCAGAAAAACCATCGCCCGCTCCCACGGACACTCCCTGCCACTCTGCACGGGGGGAACCCACGCACGCGCCCGGCGAGACCGCAAACCATGCCGGTGGTCCGGAGATGCCGGTGGCTCCCACCGAGGGCTCCAGCCCAAGTTCACACCGCAGGTCTGGGGCAGAGCTGGGAAGAGACGCCAGGAGCCCCCAGCTCCCCCCATCCTACCGACCCATCGCTCCAAGCGCCCGTGGATGCGCTTAGCGACACAGAAACAGGGCCCCACAAGCGAGCCCTAAACACTCCCTCTCTCCCCGCTTCCTAACTTGCGTTCTCCTTCGCGTCAACATTGCCAAACCAACCTGCTGTGGGCGTGCACAGCAAAAGTCACCTGAAAAACACGTGGCCGATTACTCAGCAGCTCCCGACGGAAAACCAGGCAAAGCGCTTGCCCTGCCCCACTGCCTGCCTGCGACGGGACGGCACGGGTTTGATGGAGAAGGTACGAGGGACGGCACCCCACGACCACCCCCTCTGTCCGAGGGATCTCAGAGACACCCCGGTACCTACCTCTCCGTGTTACCTCCCCCGGTTTGGGGCAGCTGAATCCTGCAACACCTGCGGCGGCACAAAAACGGCACTGGAGCATCCCCACCTCGGCCACCTCGCAGGCGGAGGCACCAGCAAGGACCACCCAAAGCTGGGCTGGTGCCCACCGGACCACCAGTGGAGCCCAGGGACAAATAATTCTTGCAGTTCAGAGGCATTTTTTCACTGCGGCCCAAAGGACTTAACGAAACACATCACGTTCGCAACGTGCAAGGAGGAATCGTACGCTTACTGGTAAAGCAAGAGCCATCTACCTCAGACAAGCTTACAAAATAAGAGAGTTTGGCCCAGGAAGATAAAAATCAAGATATATTTTGCAGCATGAAAGAAAAAAAAAAAAAAAAAAAAAATGAAGCAGCAACAGCTGTGTTTGCAAACCACCAAAGCGAAACGGAGTTCAAACAGGGATGAAATGGGGGAAGCGTTTGGCATCGTCTGACACAGCTTCGATGTCCCAGGTCCGCGGGAGGAGAGAGGAGCGACCCCCTGAAGGGCATGGAAACCAGAGGGCTGGGAGAAGCGAGGAGGTTGCCAAAGCAAGAGGCGAGCCCGTCTGCCAAAGCACGGCCCGAGTCTATCGGAAGGTAACTCGGTCTAGCGGAAAAAGGAGTTAAGGATGGTTTTAGGGAAGAGCCGCTTCCACGAGGCGCCCGGGCGGGATTTCCCACTCCAGCAGCGTGGCAGGTACACGGCTGAAAGAGAGAGGGCTGCAGCTCCAGCCTCTAAAGGTCGAAGACCATGAAAAGCAGGGGGGCCCAGCGGCTCAAAACACCTGCAAAAGGAAAACAACTCTCAAAAGACTGACCCCAGCAAGCCGGCGCGCTCCGTCAACCTTCCCTGCACTCCAAGTCCTCTAGAGCTCCTTAAGACAGGACGGGGGTTACGGTCCCGAGGTAGCGACCCCAAGAGCCTGAAGACACCGCCTCGCCTGTTACGAACGGGCGTCATAAATAGTTTGGAAAGCACTCAAATGGAAAAAAACAACCTTCTGTTAGAGAGGTCGAGGCAACGAGAGCGAAAGGAAGAGCAAGTCAGCCGCGGCACGGCCAGCACAAAGCCTCTGCGTCTCCCCCCGGCCGGGGCATCCCCCGGTCCCGATCGTCACCTGTGCGTCGGGAGCAGCCGTGCGGCGAGAGCCACTGCCGCCGGCGCGCCGGCTCACCGCACCGCTGAAGTTACCGGCGAGCTGAAGTTAGCCAGGCAGAGTTTTCCCCGCTGCCAAGCGGGCAAATGGCATTAAATCAATTCAGATCCGAGCGGATTCTAGGGCAATCCCTAAAACACGCTCAAATAAAAGAAATCCACAGTCATACTGTTAGCAAAGTTGAATTCTCACTCCGATAGTTGAGGGTCTTACGTCAGGTCACTCATCGCATACTCAATAAAAAGCTCTGGTGCAGGCTGGAAAGAGAGGGGCGTTTCTACGAGACCCTCCCTCCTTCCCGAGACAAACCTGCTGACGGTTTGAAGACCACCTACACGAAGCTGTTAAAGCTCGGAAATATCTCGTTATCGATTTAGAGGATTCATTGTCAAGTGGTTCAAACCTAAGTCAGGGCTTCAAGATTGGAAAAGACGCGGTGCTCTGCTTTTCGTGGTTGCAGGTTTCCGAGCATCCTGCTGGAAAAGGAAGCACAACCTCTAAAACCAGGTTATTTCGAGGCAGAGCGATAAACAGGCTCCGACCTAAAAGCTCCCGGGGAGCGTGGCGTGGTCGGAACGCCGCATCCCGACCGCCTGGCTGAGAGCTCACGTCTTTCTCCAAACATCTAAGCCCTTTGAGGTTCAACCAGCAGCAAGAGCAATAACCAAGGCAAAGCAGAATTAAAGGCGAGATTGCGGAGAATCTCTTGGCAATTCTACCTGGGAATAAACAAAAGTTTCGTATGCAAATGGAGAGCCTGGGGCAAAAAACATGCCTACAGGCTCTTCGATTCTCCTGACGCTTCTTCTACAGCCTGAATCCACTCAAAGCAAGAATATCCACATGAAACACTCGGTATTTTATTCCCAGGCAGGCTGGAGGGTTTAGCACTTTATCGCAGAGGAAGAAGTGTGCAAACCTGGATGCAGCGGTTGATTTTACCACTTCAAAAAAAAAAAAAAATCTCTAAATATTTTAAAGGTAGGGATCACTTGGTATTAGCACTCAGCATTTACATAGCACTTGCAGTCCGTAGGTGACCAAGTGCTTGTCCAAAGTGCTCAAATATGACTTATCCCCATTTTACAGATGGGAGAACTGAGGCACAGAGAGGTTGAGTGACTTGCCCAAGGCCACGCAATCAGAGAGTGGAGGCAGAGCAGGAAAGCGAGCCCGGCTGTTCTCGGAGCGGGCTACACCTTTCCTACTAAGGTAAAAAAAAAAAAAAAAAATAAAAGGCCTATGCAATCCAGAAAACCACCGGTCGCCAAACCTACCCTAAGTATTTTGAAGAGGAAATACATTCTGGTGAAGAGTTAGAACAGCATTACCGAGAGGGGAACAGCGGGTCTCCTCGGATGGGGCAAAGGGAGGGACACAACCCCGGCGGGTGTCACAGCCTACACAGCCGGGCTGGAGCAGGAGAAAGAAGGGGAAAAACAGTGAAACCAGCAGCAACGCATTTTAAGCTGACGCGAAACGCTGGGCTTAGCTTTGCGCGGTCGCTCCGAGGAGCCATCCATCTCCATCCGCAGAGCTGGGGATTTTCCAGCCGCTCTCGCCTGGGCTCAGCATCTGCCGACGGAGGCTTTTGGGACCACGCAGCCAAACCCCCTTCGCTCACGCGCCTGCGGCGGCGTCTCCCCGTTTTGCAGTTACGAATAAAGATTACAGACGTTACGTAGTAAGAAATCGCGTTACTACACAGCACTGAAGAACATTTGCCAACGATATACGGAGTGTCGGGAAGAATTAATCAAAACCGCCCTCATCAAAAGTGAGACATATTGTACTTGGGGGGGGGAAAACACCCTTGGATGAAAACAGTCCCATACCTGCGTGCTCGCGCAGCGTTGAGTACGCGTTAACAAGGTTCAAATGCATTTGCACAGACAAATGGTGATTTCTCACATCTCAGACCGATTGGGAGGCTCAGGGTCTTTCTGGTTTTCCCTTTCAGAGATAGGGAAGGAAAGATGTCACGGATGGTTCTGTTGCTGTTATCTTCACGTAAAGGGAGGCTGGGAAGGGGGAGGCAGGGAGATTTTCACAATTACAGCTTTCCTGGGATTATTTGGTCGTGTTTTTATCATAATCAGATTCATGGGATTACCAGTTCCCGTCTGGGTTGTTAGTTTCTTGTCAATTAATTACACCCTGTGTCATTTAATTTCTTCCGGTGACTGAGGGCCAGCTGCTCAATTCCACACTTTCTCCCTAAACGCGTGCTGCAGAAGCAGATGTCAAAAGCTCCGTCTATGCCTTTTAACCCTAGAGATCTTTTCTGAAACCGAGGTGCGATTCCCCCCCTTCCCACCCCACCAAAGCCGTCCGGGCTGGGGGGGAGAAGCGGATCTGAGGAGCGTCCAGCCCCACGCATCCTCCCCGTCCCCCCAACCTGCCCCAGGATCCCCCCAGCTCATCCCCACCACAGCCTCCCTGCAGAGGTGGCAGCGTAGGGGCGTCCCCCCCCGCCCTCGCATCGCCTCCGTCCCCCGGCAGCGTGACGTTGGCTCCCTCCACCCCCTCCTGTTTAACCTTCTCGGGCCAGCGCTAGGCTAAAGCAACGTGGCGTGCCCGCCGGTGTCGTCGTGGTCCACGCTGTTGAGAATGGCTGTCTGGTCTTCGGGGAGCTGCCGGTGGCAGAGGTCGTCCTTCAGCGCCGAGAGACGGGCGAAGGGGTCCTGACGAGGGTGTCTCTTCTTCTTGCGGAGGCAGACAGCTTCGTCAGGCCACAGTACCTGAGAGCTGGGAAGGTGCTGAACCTGGGAGGCAGAGCCGTCTGGGGAGGGGGAAGAAAAGGTAGATGGGACCAGAGCCGGCAGCTACCGGCAGCGCCGGCGGCAGGCAGAGCGCTTTGCGTGCCGTAAAAGGGAGGTTACGGCAAGCCTGGCCCCAAACCCGGCTGCTTGGCGAGAGGGAAGCACGTTGGGCATCAAGGAAAATTAAATTAGCGCTCCAAAATAAAATCTGAAATAAATCCCTAGAGATAGGAGACGCATGGAAGGGGAACTCTGTCTGGAGGCAGGGGAGGATCAGGGGAGGGACAGCCTGCGGGTGAGCAGCCCGGGGAGCCATCCTTTTGGGGGGCAGGGGGTGAGGGCTGCACGCAGGCATGGGCTTGGGGACCCCCCGGTGCTGGAGCCAGCAGGGACCTGCCCGAGCTCTGCCACGGGGGGACAGAAGGATGCTGTTGGGGACCCCGGGGTCCTCGCACTCACTGGATTGTTTTCTGGATTTCGAGGAGCCCTTGGATGACTTTTTGGGCTTCTTTATCCGCTGGTATTTCAGAGCTTCGAGCCTCTCAGGTGCAGCAGCGTCCCCGGACGGAGATGGCCGTTTTCTAGGAAGCAAAAGCAGACAGGTGCCGTCAGTGGCTCTCAGCCACGCTTGGGCCTCCGGACGTCCCCGGCGGGGGATCGGTCAACCCCAGCCAGCTCTGCCGTGGAAAAGGAAAAGGTAAAGGTGAGAAACCCGGGGCCGAGGGAGCGGGGCCAGCCAGGCGTGCTGGAGCGCAGGGCGGGAGGAAGCGAGGCGCCCGTGCGTGCCGCTCTGCGGGGTCCCCGCCGTCCCCCTACGTCTCCTCCGGCACCGCAAGCCCGGCCGGTCCTACCGGCAATATCCAACGCCAGCCCCGCAAGAGAGCTGCCGGCACCCCAGCTCACCTGCCTGCCATGCCAGCACCGCTAAACAAAAAAGGACGGGGCAGATCCTATGTCCGATAAGGCATTTCTGGGAAACGGTGGGAAACCCCTTGGGATGGAGAGAGAGGAAGAGACAGGCAGAAGCGGCACGGCAGCATCGAGACGGGCACCATGAGCCACCCGGGGCGGACAACACCGGCGCCACAAACAGCAGGGAGGCAGGATTCTGCCTGTTCCCGCTCCCACGGCCAAAAAAAACCAGGGGCCACACGACAGACAGGGACAAAGGGCACACGCCGACACAGCCGGGAGCGGTACCTCGTTCCCAGGTCCCTGCTATAAGCAACAACAGAAACGCAACATCGTGGGAGCGTCTGCTCCTCAACACCGAGAGGCTGGGAGCTGGGTTTTCTTGCCCTGCAGGACAGGACGCTGAAATGAAAACACTGACAAGGTTTTACTGCAAGGAACGAGGAGGAGACTTGCAAAAGGGTGTTTCCTGCAGCAGAGCCAGCAGTTGTAAGTGATAGTTTTCTGCCCTTAACCCCTGAGTAACTCTTCTACAGCAACCAGCTCAAGGTTAAGAGGTCTCCCCTTTGCAAAGGGTTTTTTTCCTCTACTTTCCTCACTGTACCCGTTTTTCCCATCCAAGGATCGGACAGAATGACTGCTGTGGAGAGCAGGGCAGTAGAGGAAAACCTTCTCCTTAGGAGAGCGGTCGGTCCAGCTCTCACCTATAACACATCACGGCATCCCTCCCTCTTGCTGCTTTCCCATTTCCTTCCCCCTCTCCATTTTACTTTCACGTCCCTCCAAGTTGCACCGACACCAAACGTTGCAGAAGGAGATGTCTGAGTCAAAGCAGCCGAGGCCGCAGGTAACAACCTGGGATCAACCCGAGTCACCACAGAGCAACCTGCACACAAGGTGCCCAGAGATGACAGGGGAAGCATCCACAAAGCACCTGTCATTGCAATAAGGGCAACACTCGAAGCCAGGCTCCGCAGAGAAAAGCCTGGAGATTTAAACCAGCGTGCTTCTGACAAGCCTGTCCTACCCTTCAGTGGAGGAGATGACACTCTTCTGCTCTCACCACTCAATCGCCGGAGGTCAGCGACCAAACCTTTTCAAAACAGCCACGCAGAGGACAGCGCTGATGGCAACTCCTGCATCTTCAGGCGCCCGTGACCGGGGCAGGGATCAGCAAACCCTACGAGCCATGAGCTCTTCACAAGGCAGCAGCGCGAGCAGGTAGAAGAGTCACCTTGACTGACTGCAAGGAGGCAGCATCAGTGTATTCAGACTCCTGCTTTGTCACCAAAAAGCCACGGCCAAACTCATCCACCTCATTCCTGGTCTATCAGTAAGGTACGACTCATCCAGTGTTGCAAAACCTCTGCCAGTGCCGGCAGGAGCGGCAGCAAACGGGCAAGCACGCACGCTCAAGCGTGGAGCCCCAGCACACCCAGGCTGAGGTACAAAAGCATGTCCACGTACGGTGAGTTTGGAGCTTCTCGTCTCCCTTGGGTTTCAGGTGGAGCCTCTCCGGCACCAAAGACACCCCGCAAGCTTTCCTCTGCGAGTCCCCACACGTGCCACCGCTGCAGAGAATGCGGCGCGATAGCAACGCTTTACGTCTGAGATCCCAAGCGGCTGCCGGAGCGGTGATACTTCAGCTGGAGAGGCACAGATGAAGAGCTCCCAAGGGATTTTTCCCCCTTGGGGAGCAGAAGGGGTTGTTTTTGAAGATGTGTACGATTGCAAAGCTGCTCAGTTCTGCTAGCAGCATTGGAGAGCATCAAGAAAAGTGCAGTGTGAATCGATGAAGCAGCTGGGACACAGCAGATGCAACAGAAACCCAGACACCGGGTATAGCAAAGCCCTTTTTCATGTTTCCCATCGCAACAGAGACGTTGAGGCGTGGATGCTCCCAGCAGAGCAGCACAGCAGCCGAAGACAAAGTAACTCATTAGACAAGCTGGTAGTCCTGCTGGCTGGATCCAGGTGAGATCTTTCCCTCGACGTTTACAAGCCCGTTCAGTTGCAGCGCTTAAATGCCTTCTTCCCAAGCGCAACCAGCCTCTCACGAGAGATTCCGCGAGTTGCGGCTCCGAGTTCTGTTGGGGCACTACGCGCTGAGCTGCGCCAAAGCCGCTGGGCTGCACCCCGTGCATGTGCTGGCTCAGAAAAAGACCACAGTGACCCAAAGGGGACTTCCCTACTTGAACAGTCAATAGCTGGCTTTTCCCATTTATATCCACCATTCTATCATTTGCACAATAGTTCTTCACGTAGGTACTTGGCTAACGGTGACCTCGACTGCTCCAGCCCCAGTCCATCACCCATGGAGCTCATGTGTGCCAAGTCCTGGACGTCGGCAATCCTGCCACCATCCTGCCCATCAGCATCTGCCCTCTACTACCTGTTCCCACCACCCAGACAACTTTGCTAATATTATTAAAGCTCATCTTGTAAAAGGCTCTTGTTCTTCCCAATCTTTTTTCCTTCTAAGAAGATGCTACTGTGGCATGTTGACAAAATTAGACAGATTTACGCAAGGGATTATGAGGAAATTGCCTGAAGCTCATTTCCACTAGTTCTCCATAATTGGACTTATATTTTTACACACAAACATAAACAGCGAGCGCACTGAACCCATGTGTCACCATAAATACTGTCTGACCTCTGGCAAGGAAGAGATACAAAGGAGGACAAAACAATGCTACTCACCAGCCAAATTTTATCTGCTCTACCCACCCTTTATTTCTTCAAAGGACTCCGATTTTTCAAATTAATTTTCATTTTAAGCTCAGCCAAAAGCCTCTTCCTGCCCCCAGAGTTAGCATTTTGGGCAGCTGCCCATGCACGAGAGAGATCTTGAACACCAACAGACGAGAGGTTCAGGGAGGCAGGCAAACTTCTTCCAGAGACTTCAGTGTAGAGCAAAGGAGCTTCAAGAAGCACACATGAATTCCTAACACAAGCCTTCCACGAGGCACCACCAACACTCGGAGCAGCAGTTTTCCTCAAGCCTTCAAAGGACAACCCTTCTGTATGAGTAAAGGTCTCAACGGCATGGACAGAGAGGTACTGGAAAGGCTGCAAAGGTACTGAGGGACCCCAGAGAGCGCCAGGACGGCAGGAGGTAGCTAGGGGAGAAGAGCTATCCAACCCAACACACATCTCGGCTCCTCTTCTTCAAATGTCTTTCCACATACGAAGCAAAGATGTAAGGGAGAAGGCCCATGAAAGCATCACTAACCTCTTTCCATCCAAAAGGGGGAACCCATATAAATGAAGGGTCCTGGACATTCAAGGGCGCAATACACGTATTTCACCTCATGGAGGTCTCAACACACATTCCCTATGTCCTTCTCTCCTTGAGTCAAGACATTGACATCCAGGAATAGTTTGGACGTGTTAGAGCATCCACTTGGACCAGTTAGAGCATGCACTAGGACCAGAGCCCACTGTGTCTCAACCCTTCATCCTCCTCAGACGAAGAGATCAATTTGCCTACACCAGGCTCAAGTACTGTGCGATCCCATGAGACGTCCCGCAAGTCGGAATTCCCCCTCTGCTCGGAGGCAGCCCTGGCTGCTGCCTCCATCCCCGGAACGCCATCGCGCATCGCTTGAGATCCTTCAGCGCGAGAGATGCTAGAGAAACGCGGCGGTGACGGCCCCTTGCCCCAGAGCTGCTGCTCCTGCTGCCAAGGCACCGCAATGAGGGACGAAGGGGCTGGTCACAGCGGGGAGCACGCTGGAGAAGGGGGTCCCTTCTGTCTGCAAACACCACAACTCATCTACACAACGGACTTCACCATGCTGACGGGAGAGGAGCGGGGAGGAGAGAGGGTGAGGGAAAAGGGGCCGGACTGGAGAGGAAGAGGGGTTACAGTCATGGGGAAGGGAGGGGAGAGAGGAAGATAAATGAAAAACAGGAGTGAGAAAATATATAAGGAAATTAAAGAGACTGAAAAGAAAAAAATAATAATAATTAAGAAAGAAAGAAAAACGCACTCAGACAAGCGGACTCACAACTTCTCCAAGCGGGAGGAGGCATGAAACACATGCAGAGGATCAGCACATGGACGTCTTTAAAGGGGAACCTGTTTTCTTTCAAGCGGGGAGCGAGGGGTGCTCCTCCTCCCGCACGCCTGGCGCCGACGTCCCTTCGTCACTCAACACTACGCCATGGCCAAGCCCCCGAACTCCCGGTGTTGGCAGCTCTGCCCCAGCAAGGTGGGGGCCGGGGTGGCCGCCCAGGGCAGGATGCGGTGCCGAGGGGCAGGGGAGCTTGGTGCCTTGTCTGTGGTTTTTGGGTTTCCCTCTGCAGGGAGACGACAGCCCCCTCTTCCCCATTAGGAGATGCATCGCTGGGCGCTGCGTCCAAAGAGAAGATGATGGGAAAACTGCTCGTGCCGACTCAGGAATGGCATTATTTATCCCTGCCCATCGGTAAAAACTACCTGACCTTCACCTAGCAAAAGCCACCGTGCTGTAGCTGCCACCAAGCCTGCAAACTGCCTCCCCCTCTCCTCCTCTCAGCTTTTATTACTGCAGTACAGAAATCTGGCTGGTCTGGTATAAAATCCCTGTGCTCTGCACGCACTGACAATTTTATGACCCCAAATCATCAAGAAATTACTTGGCTGGGCTCTTTACAGGATTCCTCGCTTATTAAAGCGAGATTTATTCTTCTGGCTTCCCCTTTTTGGGGATGACGACTCTGGAGTTGCTCCTGCCGCTCCAACCCCCGGCAGCATCTCAGCGTAGGACGCACGGCTGCTCTTCAGCAAGTGTTCTGTGACCCAGCTCCTGAAGCTCCATCAGCTCGTGGCACCCAGCGCCAGAGACAGGAGCCAGCCAGGATCTGTGCAAGAGCCACACCAAACTCAGACGTGAGCCTGGACTCACCTCTGCTGTGCTAAAGCCACATTTACTCGTGTCCCTAACGCTCCTGGAGTAGGGAAGCACTACAGAAAAAGAATAGAGAAAGAGCCATGTCCTCGCTGAGGGCTCCCCCATTTCTTGAGAAGTCTGGCCCAGCCTAGATCTCACCAAGGCTCGGTGCTAGCTTTGCTCCTCATGGGACACCCTGCTCTGGGATCGGCAGGGGAAAACAGAAGGCGGTGGCCAAGCGCTCAAGAGCTTTGGAGGATGCAAGACTCAAACTAGAAGGGCTCTGCCATACCAAGAGAATGGCTCCTCCGTGGAGCACGTATCCTGTACCTGCTCCCATCACTGTGACACAACACTCCTTCCTCACCCCAGGACAGCCCTCCACATCAGCTGGAGGAAATTCCCTCTCCTGGAAACAGCTACCTGATTTCTCTAGGCATCTCATCTCTCTCTCGTGAGGCTCTTCTCCAGTCCAACAAGGCTCCTCAGGCTGTTAGGAGAGCATCAGACAGGACTTTGACTCTTCCCATGCAAGGCAGCAAAGCTGAAGCTTTTCTAAGACCTGTCCTAAGGAGGCTTGGGCACAGCCAGGCCCTAGAAATGGTCCCATCTGCAATCCCACCTCTCCCTTCATAACCAGCTTGAATGACAGCCAAACAGGTCAGCATTCCCAATCCTTGGGGTCAGGAATGATTATTATCCCATCTGACTTTAGCAGTTTTAGTGACATTCTCTGCTTCTAAGGTCTGAAAACCATCTCCCGATTACTCCATCCCAGTTCCAGGGATGCCATGCCCATGGCCATCTAGGAAACCGGCCCCACGAAGGCAGCCCGAGACGTATTTTCTTGGGAGAGTCTTTCAAGATCTGCTTAGGGCTGTTTAATCACAGCTGGGTCAGAAGAAGTCTCAAAGATTTCTCCAAGGAGTATTTCAGAGAGGGAGGACTTTCACTATGACTACACTCGTGACAGGAACGATAAAACACCTCACCAGCAGCCTGAAACTGTAGGTACGCTGCTGCTAACCATACAGTCCATCTTGAAATAAAGACTTCTCCCATTTTCCATGATTGAGGAGACTTGCAAAAAAAAAAAACAAAACCCACAAACCAAAAACCAAAAAAAACCAAAACAGATCCAGGTACTGACAGGAACAAAATTCTCCACGTCCTGGACTGCAACTGGAGACTGATTTTTGGAGCCTCACTTCGAGAGCGCTGTCTGCAGCTGGTTGCTCCAGATGCGGCTATTTTACCTGGCTCCAGGGGGTTGG
The DNA here is from genome assembly GCF_028858705.1 of Grus americana. NCBI lineage: Eukaryota > Metazoa > Chordata > Aves > Gruiformes > Gruidae > Grus > Grus americana. The sequence continues at coordinate 6,272,895 of NC_072875.1, forward strand.
CCATGAGCTCCTCCTGGTTTGGATCTTCCGGGACAACCCCACCTCAACACGCATCTCCCTAACACTGCGCAACCCTTGCGCCACGCAAGCCCTGCCGGGGCTCTCCCAAACCTCAACATGAAGACACGGCTGCCACCACCGGGCTCTCCAGCCCCACCGCCTCCCCAAAAGCAGGGGAGCACAGCGTGCTGCTGGGAGGGGAAACCCAAAAGCCACAGAGACTGTGCGTCCAGAGGTGTTTCCTAGTGTTTTCGGATTCCTTATTCCCCTTTAAAGGAAGAGATGGTATTGGAAAAGCCCCTTCCGTGTCCCCTCTCATGCCCCGCTCCCGGCCACCCTCCACAGCGCCCACACCATCCTTTCGGACATGGATCACCCTTACCTATTGAGCTGAGGAGAAGCTTGTCTCGACAACACTGCCCAGATAGCTGAGATTAATCAAAAACAAAGCAGTTATCAACACCCGCAAGGAGCCGAGCTCCGCAACACATCAGCACGTCAACAACTCCAAAGGAAAAGGAGGGAAAGAAACCAAACCGAAACACAAACGAAACGAGGCTGGAGAAGAAAGGGGGAAAAAACAGAAGAAAAAGGAAAAGAAGAAACGAAAACAATAATCAACAAAGCAAATGGATACACTGCATAAAAGCACGGACAACAGTGCTGCTCTAACACGGATCTGTCCTGGAGCTGGGTCTCCTTGGGGTGCCCTGGCTAGGAGACGTGGACCTACGTCTACATGCTTAATGGCATTGCTCCGTAGCTGTGTTTTCCAGAGGCACACAGAAGTCCTTCCAGGCTCGTTCAGCTCCTCTCCCTCCCCATCGTCTCCCCTGAGCCCTCCTTCCTGAGCCATGCCAGATAGTTTTTCTAAGGCCATAACGCTTCCAGGTACCAGAGGGCGGGAGTGAAATGCGGAGGGCGCTGCGGGGTGAAACGCTGCCTCCCCCCTCCCCAAAACACACGCCTCTTCTCCGTACGCCTCCGACCGCGCCGGCTCCGCGGGGCTGCGTGCCCCGGCCCCCCGACTCCTCTCTGCCGCAAGCCGGAGAGGGGGGGTTTGACCCCGCCAGACAACAAGCCGAAATGAAGCGAGACGAAAGGATGGGACGAAAGCACGGCTACGGGGTCTAAGGTGCTGTGAAAGACGGAGGGAAAGAGAAGAAATACAGAGAGAGAGAGAAAGAGAGAGAGAGAGAGAGACGCTTTTTGCCTGGAGCAACCCTGGTACCTGGAAAACCAGCCGCTACTGTCTAGTGCAGCCACATCCCTCTTTAGGGCAGGATCTGAGCGTGCCGGCAGCCTCCCGATCTCCGCTGGGGTTAGTTTATTTTTATTTTTCCTCCTCTCCTGACATGCTGCTGGTGTGGCTAAGTCCTTGATCTCTCCCTGCCCGCGTCCTGGGGCTGCAGCATCCCTTTTGCAGGTGGGGCGGTGACCGTGATAGCTGTTTCTGTCATGCATTAAAGCTCTCTAGACTCCGCGGGAAGGAAGAGGAGGAAGGCAGAGGCGCGGCGGCGGCGGCCCTAACGTTCGAAGAAAGCCAAGAGCCAGTAGCTAGAAGAGGAAACAACCGCCAGTGACACCAGGACACTTACCTACGCGAGCCGGGAGCCAGGTCTTTGCACGCCTGGGAAACGGCCCATAGCCAGAGTCACGGCACTCCCAGGTTCCCAAGGGAGCGGCCGGGGAGGAGGCAAGCGCGCCGCCGGCACCGGGAAGGTCGCCTGCCTAAAACCCAGCTCTCTCGGGCAGCGGCCATGCAACCCGCGGCACCAGCCTCTTCCTAGCAAAGCCCGCGGGACACCGTCTCCAAAAGGGATGCTGCAGCGCGCCCAGAGAGACCCTACGAGTTGGGATGGCGATGGTGGGGAGGGAGTCAGAGGGAGCGGGTGAGGCAGGGTGGGGGAAGCCGGGAGGGGGCCGGGGGGGGGCACCACGGGGGCTCACGCACTTACCCCGTGGTGGCTACCGTGGTGGATGTCGGCTCCGGTTGGAGAATCTCCTCGCCGGCCCTCCTCGGAGAGGGGATGTCTCCGAAAACATCCATGGTGTCCACGGGCAGGGAGGAGCCCTGGGAGCCGGAGTAGCCGGTGGCCAGGGAGGCGAAGGTGGCGGTAGGTCGGTAGCTGGGGCTGCCTCCCCGGCTGCTCGGCGCGGGGGATCCCGTCGACGGCGTGGACTTGCGGGAGAAGCTGACCGCCGCGGGGGGCTGCAGGGTGATCTCCGACACCTCCGCCTGCTGGATGAGGCCCGGCCGGGGCCGGGCACGGGCGGTCAGCTCCGGGGAGCTGTTGCGGGAGCTGAGGGGGCTTTGGGTCAGAGGAGAAAGCCTCGAAGGTTGTAGCACCACCTGATGTAAACTGGGCTCAGCCCTCCTGACCTGCCGAGGGCTGGGCCGAGGTCGGGGTTGGGGCTCGTACCACCTGGTGTCCAGGCTGAATGTGCTTGTGCCGCTGGGGCCGACGGGCTCGGACGGTTCGTGGTAAGGCAACACGGGTATGCCCATACCTTGGCTGGTATGTCTTAGCTGCCCTTGACATCCCATGGGTTGCATAGGTTTGTCCTGCCACTTGGTGGTGGTGGGCACGGAAGGTTGACCCCTGCCCGGTGACTTGCCGGTCCAGCTCTTTGGTGCCTCCAGGGGCAGGATGCCCGGGTAGGACGCGGGGACCACCTGGAGGGAGGAGGGAGGCGGCCCCCGAGGAAGGCAGCCGGTGGGCTGGGAGCCCTCGGCCGCCTCGCAGGGCTGGAGCTGGTGGGGGAACGGCGCGGGGGCCGGCTCCAGGCTGCCGAAGGGGAACTCGGCCCTGCCCCAGGGCTCGGGGGACCGGCCCCCCGTGGGGGTCTGGGCAAGGGGCAGCGTGCTGTTGGAGGCGTTCTCCCCGTTCTCCTCGGGGATGGTGGGGTGTCCGAAGGGCCCCTCGGGGGGCAGCGGCGGGGAGGACATGACCGAGCTCAGCGGGCTGACTTCTGGCATGTAGAAGGGCGGCGGGTCCACCTCCCCGGGGCTGCTGCTGCTGAGGTAACCGTAAAACTGGTGGTGGAAAGCCCGGGGGGCCGGCGGGCGGGCCTGGCCGGTGGCCTGCAGGGCGCCGGGACCCTCCAGTGCCCGGTGGAACCGGGGGCTGTATGCTGGTGGCTGAAGGTAGGACTCCTGGCTGGAGGAGAGAGGGGTGAGCTGGGCTTTCAGGGCGGTGACGGAAGTGGGGACGACAGGGTCGTCGTTCTCCTCGTCCGACTGCCTGAACTCCGGGTACATGTCCGTCTCCTCCACGAAGGGGAAGCCCTCGATCCGCCGTGTCTTCAGGGAGGGCTCCATCTCCGCCGGGTCCATGACGAAGCGGCCGTCCGGCCCGCGGCTGATGAGCTCGATGGGGGTGGTGGCCTCGGCTTCGGCCTCTGCCTTGGAGACGCTGTACTTCTTGCTGCTGATGGCTCGCTTGGTCTTCTTGTAAAGGGAGAGCTCCTTCTCCTTGGTGGGGCTCAGCATCCGCTTGGCCTGCGGGCCCTGGTCATCAGAGGACTCCGAGGGGGGACGAAGCGTGCGGATGCTCTCGGGACTCACCTTGCCGGAAGACAACCTGGACCACAGGGGAGAAAAACCGAGAGAGGGGACGGTCACCCGGAGGGGAAAGGAGTTGCTCTCGCCCAGAAGAACCGCCGGCCGGATCCAGAAAACAAAGTGCTACCAGCTCTCAAAAGAGGAACCACTGGGAGAAATCTGGGGGGGCTAACCAGGACAGCAGAGCCTTGCCTGGCCGCGGCACATCATCCCCGCTCCTCAGGAGTGGAGCCTGGCACGCACGGCGTCTCCCCCAGGGCAGACAGCTCCCACTGACGCCTCGCAACAAGCTCCACCAACACCTTGCAACAAGCTCCATGGCCCCAGCAGACAAAAGACAAGACCCTTCTGACTCCTTCAGAAGTTTCCTACATTAACCTGAGCTATCCACACCCAGGAAAGGCCCTGAGAGGAGCGACGCCAAGGCAAACGTCCCCTCCTGCAGAACACACCATCTCACTTGGATGCTGACAGATCGTTCCAAACCAACTTTTCCCCTGCTCTGAACACTCAAATTTAAGGCTGAGTGCCTCAAAAGGCAGAGAGAATCAGAACAGTTCACTCATCCCCCTATCCAGAAAGCCTCAGACAAACAGGATGGCAGCGCAAAAGGTAGCAGATCCACCAGAGATGATGCAGGCACAGTTATTTCAGCACAGTGGATGAACCGAAAAAAGCAAGATTAAGATCCACCAGTACTGGGACATTTTATAATGGTCCAGGAGCCAAAACATGAGGCATCCACATCTTGGACTCCCGCGCTCACATCAGGAAGATGCTCCCACTGTTTAGCAGCTATACATCCTTTTGATGGGCTCTGCAAGCACCATGACCCGCCACCTTTGGGCACATGTGGAAAGAGGCTTCGGCGGGGCACTCTTCATGGGAAAAGAAAAGAAATGTGTGTAAGGTTCTCTGAATTTCCCATGAAAAAAACCAGAGCCAACAGAGAATGACTCAAAAACTACACTGAGCTTGCACGAAGGACTCCATACGCAGCAGGCTAGCCCTTCTCCTAAGGAGCCTCTTCAAGCTGGCTGTGTAATTGAGTTCCACCAGTCAACTCCAGCTTTGGTCAACGTCCATAGATCCACAGGGTCGTCTCTTAGCTCAAGGCTTGCCGCGCTTGTCCCTGCTGCTTTCTTTTCCAAAGCCCATTGGTCTCTTGTGAACCTCTGTGTTCCCACAAGTTCAGGGAACACCAAAAACAACCAAACAAGGTCAGACATTTCCATTTGAGCCTTGCAACAGCTGTAGGAAGGAGGCACCTTGAAGACCCACAGCCTGGTGCCGCATCTAAGAGATACTTACGGGGACTCCAAACTCTTCCTGCAGTGGGTGATCGAGAGAGGAGGGTCTGGAAGAGAATAAAAAGGGGAAAGAAGAGAGAACGCTAAGGAGACGCAACACAACAGAGACAAGACAAACTCAACATCAAGACCACAAAAGACACTCAACAAGAGGCCAAGGTTTCATTGCTCCAGTGCTTTAATGGTTGCTGACAACAAACAGCTCCCGTCACAGGGTCCTGCCCGTCCTGCTGCCGCAGACTCGCAGGCTAGAGGAGAAGGAGCCGATTCCCTTGCCCTCTCCGGCTCCCCGGCTGCCCTTTTCCCTACCGGCCCCTCCTGCATGGCGGCTGCAGTCCCAGCTTTCGGGAAGCAGAGCTGCAAGGGTCTCCTTTGCGGGGGTCTTCTCTAGCCTAGTGCGGCCGTCGGGCACTGCCCGCTCCGGGTTGGGTAGAGCTGGGCAGGAAGCAGCTGGAGAGCCCAGCTCCGGGGGGACCTCGAGGAGGTGAGCGGTCCCCCCCATCTCTGGTCCAGAGAACGCCCCAGCCCTAAACCCCCCGGCTCTAGGAGTTATCACCACGCGAGAGCGCTCCCTCGGAAATCCCAGGCTAGTTTCTCTGTCGCCTCTTCACCCACCCTGCCTCTCCCGCTCCCGACCACGGGCGCTTTCAGGCACAGCCGAGGGATGAAGTCAGGGCTTCACCTGAGGACGCGCACGGACGGAAGAAGAGACAGACAGGGAAGAAGGTTACCACCACAACACGACCAGGGAGGAGAAACGAGGAGGAGGAGGGAGGGAGGGAGGAAGGAAGCGCGCCGGGGACGGACTCACCTTTCTTGCGCTTGAGCTTGCGTTTGCGTTGCTTGTTGACGAAGCAGGCGGCGAGTGTGCTGAAGAGGATGGCAGCAGCCAGGAAGCAGATGGTGGCAACGATGCCAGCCAGCACCGGGCGGGCTAGACCCTCGTCCGTCAGGTCAGGCTGAGGGAATACGTCTGGGGGAAAAAACCACAACAATCAGGCGTTATGCACACACCCCTGCCTGCCGCCTTCCCCGGGGACGTACCACAGCGTGAAGGCGACTGGTACCAGCAGTGACAATAAATAAGTGAAGACCCTGCTTCCAGCCCGGCCCACCCGCGGAGAGCAGTCAGCGCTGCTGCAGGCCACTGCCAAGGGATGTAGCGACCTCACAGCAGATAAAGCTTTTTGTCTTGGCCAACGGGTCCCCAGGGGAAAAGCTTCCATGCCACACAAATACGCATTTAGGTACAAGTGCACACGACTGCAGCAAACCTGCAGTTATCTCCTGGCCCAATAACCCGCTGCAGCTCAGGCTGTAGCAACATAAGGTATTTTCCCTTGTGCATCAGCACAACATACTTCACCTCTTCAATGAAAACCGGGCTCCGAACCCTCATCGCACCCCTTCGCTAACAACAAGCGCGTCCAAAGCGCCAGCAGACCTTAGCTGCGGCCATTTGGGGATGCAAACCCTGCACACACCAGCGCTGCTGCCGCGGCACTTGCACGCAGGGTCAGCGCGCATCCGCCTGCCGGGAACACCGGCTTTCAGCCTGGGAGAGCAGCTGCCTGGGGCCAGGGCACACGCACGCCCCGCGGGCGCTGCCAAACCTCATCAGAAAAATGATGTGAGAGGAGTAAGGGCAGGCAAGCAGGCAGCCTGCAGCAGGCAGGCTCTCCGCACCGCGCCAGCACCACTTGGGGGCAGAGAGAGACCGCGCATCCCTGCGCGCAGCAGAGCTGGGTGGCTCCTCGGCTTTTTCAGGAGAGCCGTAAAAGCAGGGTGCTCCGCATCCCCATCGCCTTCTGCGGCCCATGCCTTCCCCATCGCAATCAGATCCCTTTGTCTCTGTCCCTTGCTCAAGGAGCATCCTCCGAGCCGGACCAGGGTACAGGGTACACGCGCAAGCTGCGGCGTGTTGCAGTCGCCCGTTGCAAAGCTTTTTTCCCCTTGGACTCTGCACTGCAGTGCTACGTTTCCCTCTCTGCACCTTTCATTCCTATTTCCAGGCTGCGCAGTGCCCGGTCGGAGCTTTGTTCTCCAGGCACCCTGCAGAGCTGAGATGTGTTGCCACTCTGCACCAGAGGATGCCCGACAACACTGCGCTCCGCGGGAAGGACTAAATGGGGCGGTTTGTCCTCGCCCGCTCTGAGTGCTGCTGGGCTGTTTGCATCGGGAGGCGGCACGGGGCCAGCAGCGTGCCCAGGACACTGATCCTAACCGTGCGCCCATCAGCCCAGCTCACAGCCTGAGCACCTCAGGTAAAAGCACAAAATCCAGCCGTCGCTGTCGTAACTACTGACGCATGACACGAGCGCTAGCCCAGGGACCTGCAGAAGCAGAGATGCTCCCACAGCTGGGGGTAGAAGGAAGAGCCACCCCTTACCTGTACTGGACACGCCAGCAACGTTGCTGGGTTCGCTGATGAGATCCTGCATGACCGCCAGGACCCGGAACTCGTACCAGGTGTCCTGAAACACCAAGCACATCCATCAGGTCCCCCACCGCAGCCTCCAACCTTGCCCAGCTGCTTGAAGACCCCAGCACGGGGACCGAGCCACACTAAAAGCTTTCCCAGAGCTGCAGCAGATGGTGCAACACCAGAGGTATGGCGTGGGCAGCCCCTGCTTACCTGGGACAAGTCCTTGGCAAAAAACTCGCTCTCGGTCCCCGGGATGCCATCATCCAAGATCTCCCACCTCTCCGCAACGCGGAACTCCATGATGTAGCGGTCGATGGGGAAGCTGTGGTTAGCGGGAGGAAGCCACGACAAGAGGACGCCTTGCTGTGTCCGGTTGGCTGTTAGGCACCTCGGTGGGGTAACCAACACCAGAGGCTCTGGAGTTGTTACAGGGAATGCTGGAGATAGAGCAGATGGGACAGGGGCACCTTTGAGATGGGGCGAAGGGAAGCGCAGAGGATGCTCTCCCACACGTGCCCCATCGGTGGCGGACAGACCACCATGGCAGCGGCAGTTCCCACCTTCCAGGAGTTTAGGACACATCTCGGACGTGCGCTCTCTTATCTCAGAGATAGGAAAGCGGCTTTTGAAAAAAGCAGGGGACCAACGATACAGTGACTCCAAGAAAAGGGGCACAGCGTTAGAAAAACCTCCTGCTTCCTCCCACCTCCGCCGGAGACAGCCCCGAGGCAGGTACCAGTGCGAGGCCCTTAGTGTTAGCTCCCGCTCTGAGCCGCACACAAGTGATTTTGTGCTCTATTAATACCTCCTGACCCCAGCTGAACTTAAGGAAGATCTGAAAGGTGACTGGTACAGTACAGTTCTCCCATGTTGTCTCTTAGGACAAGCTTTCAGGAGCCTCACACATCCAGCAAAGTCTACAAGCTTTACCCAGGACCCTCCATGAACTATCTTCTCTGTGGCTGCTGACCATCATCTCTGCTCCCAGCAGATAGGACACGTGGACCAAGGCAAAGGGCCACTTCTCTCCACGGACCTCCTGAATCTCCTTCCCCCCCCGCTCCCCTTGTGCCCGCGGAGGACCTACCTAGAGTGTTCACAGTGACCACCTCACTGAAGGAGCTGGTGCCCAGCTTGTTTTGAGCCAAGACACTGAACTGGTACGCAGTCTCCGGTTCCAAGGTATCCACCAGTAGCCAACTGGAACCAGCTGGCACAGGGAGAGACAGCCAGTCATGGGGACCAAACTGGGCTCTCTTCATCCTGCCGAGAGAAAAGGGAGCATCCTCAGGGACGGTGCCTTCGACAGGGAGGACAAAGAGGCAGCATTAACTTCTCGAGCAAAAATGGAGCTTTCCCGAGCGATGGTTTGGTTTGACAGCAGCGATGCGTATGGATGTGGGGCAGCCGCTCGCCACCCAAGAGCTGGCTCGGGGACAGCACACACGAGGACTGCCAGGCGCGGGGCGCCGTCCCGTCGTGCCACACCAGCATCCCCCGGCTCACACGGACATGGCTACCGGCCCTCCCCTCTGCCGTGCACCACCTGCACCCTCCAAGCAGGGTCAGGGACAAGAGCAGTGCCAACAGCCCCGCTCTGAGGTTATCTCCTAAAGGCTGGAGTGGAAGCCGGTGCGTTTTTACTCTGGTGAGTAAAAGGGGACAGCTGGAGCAGAAGGTGGGTCCTGTTCCCATTTACACCTCAACAGCTCCCGAGCCAGAGTCAAGCTTTCCCTCAGCTGTAGCCCTGCACATGCAATCCCACCACAGACGTTTAACTACGTTGATGGTTTTGCCACATTTGCACAAGTCAGGGGCTGCCAGCACCACCCAGGGCATAACTCGGGGTTTAGCAGTGCGGCAGAGGCACTTGTGGGGAGCACAGGACGCAGCCTTTCTGAAGAGGTCTATAACCCTCAAAGCCAGGGTGGAAAAAAAGCTCCCAGAGCCGTCCCAGCGCGACTCCAGCACACACGAGCGTGCAGCCAACTCCACGAGCCTTAACCTCGCCGGGAAGCACCACGGTGAAAGAGCCCCACGTCCTGAAGCGGCGTCACCGCGCTGCAATGATATTGCAAGTATCGGTGCTCGTATTAGAGAGATGCTCTAGGGAGTCTCAGCCCTCGGCTGCAGGTTTTGGTGGTGTCCGCGGAGGATTTGGGAAGGATTACTGCAGAAGGTCTATTCTGCATAGATAAGTGGGCATGTCTATAGCTCCCAGCATACAGACAGGTAAGTCCACCGAGTAGGAAGTAAGAGACGGAGGAAAAAAATAATGCCGCTGTATAGGGAGCAAAAGGTGAGGCAGGAGAAGCAGCAAGCTATGGAAACAAGCAAGTCGGTGGAGAGCCATGCACGTGCAGCGTGCCTCCACCAAACTGCGCGGCTGTGGGCAGGAAAGCCTCCGTACCACCGCAGCTCCGGCTGGGACCACAGCTCCCAGGATCCCCCGCCGCCACAGCGGAGGCACGGAGGGCAGCTCCGTCGCCCGAGTGGGTTTCCCTGCTGCATTTAACCCCCACCGCCTTCGCATCCCTTCTCCCCAGTGCTGCTGCGGGTGGGTGCGCAACGGCAAGGGGCTGAGGGTGGGGAGAGCAGAGGGTAATTGCAGCACTAATCGCCTCTGGGCACAGGAGACCACCCTTGCCGAGGAAGAACGCATAGGCAGGAGGGATGCTGCGGTGGCCCTGGCTGTCCCCGGGAAGCAGGTTTTGTATTTCAAGCATCAACAACCGCGTAAGCGAGAGGAGAGCATGGGCTCCGCAGGAGGCGAAGACATGTTTTCCTCGAGCATCCCATAGCCACAGCAGGAAGGAAAACGCACGCCCTCCAGCCGGCCAGCTCTAGATGACCCAGCACGGTCCCAGATCCCTGGTCCCAGGGCTCGCACTGCACAGTCAGGACCAGACGGGTCTCTGCCCCTCTCTTCCAGGTCCCCCCCCCAGCACCCTGGGAATTCCCTGAGGCAGGCTGGGTGCAAACATCCTTCCCTGTCGCTGGCTGCTCTCCCCCAGCGTGGGGGCTGGAAGAACCTCGAGGAGGCAGGAACCCGGCAGCACCAGCAGCAGCTGCCCTCCCTCCAAGGTGAGACACGTCTCCAGAGCAGAGAGGCTTAACCACTCCTTCCCAAGGACATTTTCATCAGAGCAAGGTCTGCACCGCTCCCCTCGCTCCCTCATTTTTCCCCTCTGCTTGCTCCATTTCTGCTTCTTTCCATCTCCCGACAGACTGCCCAGCCCCATCCTGCCACTGTCCAGCCTTGGAAATCGTTACAGGTAGCATCTACTCTATCTCCACTCTATCAGCAGTCTCCATCAGGGTAAATTAAGACAAGGAAGGAAAGAGAGAGCAAGAAGAAAGGCTGAAGAACGTCAGCCCAGGCCTGGGAAGGCACCATCCTCTCCACATTTGCAAGGACAGCTCTTCAGAAGAGGAAGATAAGAGCAAATGCAAAGCTTAAAGAAAACCCCGACCTCGCTGCAGCTACATTTTGCCCTCCCCTGCCCTGGGGAAAAGCCGGCAGGGCTGAGCCCAGCCCCGTTGCGGGAAGGCAGGATGCACCCGCTGGCTGTGGGTACTGGCTAGGGCAGGCTGGCACAGAAGCTACGGGAGCAAAACCCCACAAGGCTCAGACCCAGCCGGCATCTCATGGAGGCTGGTTGTGAACTCAGCCAGGATTTAACCACCTCCAGGGAGCTGCAGAGCAAGGAGAGATCATTTCTGCTTAGTCACAGCTCTTCCAGGACGCACTCTATAAAGGTTGCATTTTCCATCCTCTCCCTGGCTGTTAAGCTTCATAAACAGTTTATCTTGAAATTAGATGCCAGAGGCAAAATTACACGAATGCAAAGCGTCTCCCTTGCACCATAAGCAGACTAAAACCTGCTGGGGCAGACGAAGGTACCGGCTAGCACAGAAGGGAGACGAAACACAGGACCTATGTGATCCCACCACCACCCATCTCTCCGAGGCACCAAACGGGTGCTCAGCCCTGTAATGCCCACGGGCACTGAGCCGGGCACCCTCACCACCCTCCTCCCCCTCGCTGCTCGAAGCTCGGGTCGGCTAGGAAGGAAAAGAAGCAGAGAGCAAAGCATGCCGGGATGACTCACAGAGGGCCGTACCAAACTGAGAAAGTCTGCTCGTATCCACCGTCGTAGCCGGGCTCCCAAGAGACGTTGGCTGAGGTCATGGCGACCACGACGTGCACGCTGGTCGGGGCGTGAGGGCTTGTGCCTGCGGGGAGAGAGGGAGGGGGCTGAAGGGGAGAAAAACCACACGCTGGCCGGCAAAGGCAAGGGGGCTGCTCCCGGCCGTGATTCCAGGGAACTCCTCCTGCACCAAGCAAAGGCCACCTGGAATTTCGCTAGAAATAGCAGCGGGACAGCTGTGTCCACAGGCGGCCAAAATAACGGAGCAGGAAAAGGCAGCACCACTGGTAAATAGGATTTAAAGGAGACACTGCTTTTCACGGGAAGCACCCCCATCTCCTGCCTTACCCACACGCTGCCTGGGGGACCCCACCCAGGGACGCTCCACCCCCGAGGACCCGTCCCCCGCCCTGCCCATACCTACGACAGTAAGGTGGGTGCTGGCAGTAATGCTTGCGACGACGTTGGTGGCGACGCACTCCCACTCGCCGTGGTCGTCTTTGCCGAGGGAGCGGATCTGCAGGGTGCCGCCGGGCAGCGTGTTGTGCTTGCTCCTGCTGGGCTTCCCTACCTTGGGCAAGGAGCCGGGGGGGGGGGAGCCGGGCAAAGAGAGAAAAAAAAAAAAAACGTGACTCAGAAGCGGGTTGCGGGGCAGGGCGAGGCGGCAGCGGGGTCACTAAGCTACCTGCGCGGCCCAGGGGACACCGCCGGCCACCAGCAAGGGATCTGGTCTCTCCGGTCGTGGCAAGGCAGACGGTTGCCCCATTTTCGAGACGACCTGGCGGGGCAACGCAAGAGGCACGCGTCAGGGAGGCTGATGCTCAGCACTCGCACACAAGCGGAAAAAAAACCCCACGGCACTCGCATGGACACCGAGCCCTGCGCCAGGGCTCAACCTCCAGCATCCAAAGCTGAAACCGCTGCAGAGGAAGGTGCACCGGCCGCCCCCAGGAAACACCCTCCCAGGCCAGGGAAGGCACCACTTGCCCCAGGAGATGCCCAAACTGCCCCTCAGCCAGAGGCAGAGGAGAAGCAGGACCCTTCACGGCAGAGGTTTGGGCAGCAAGGGCCCCGCGGGGACGCAGGTGGATGGTGTGCGTGGAGGTGCCCGGGAGCTCTCAAGCCAAGCGGGAAGATGGATCTCGTAACAACTCATGTCTACACCCATCACCCAAAGTTGCGCAAATCCCATCTTGTCCTGAGTCCTCTTCAGCTGTTCTTCACGCAGGGGTCTCTGCCGATCGACATGGGGACCCGTGGCTCAGTGCCGTGCAGGATGAGCAGAGGAGCAGACAGGCACGTGGGGTTAGCAGAGCCAAGCCCAAGTCTTCAGGAGTCTTTCAAGAGACTGGTCAGTGCTGGTGGGCTGCTGGGGAGCGAGTGAGCTGGCTTCCGCCACTGGAAAACTGAGCCCAGCCCAAGCTGGAGTCGTGGGGGATAAGCCCAGAATCATGACATGAGGAGGACTGCCAGAAGGCACAAGAGGAGTTGAAAAGAAACCTAAATAAGAATGGTGAGGGTAGAGGGAAGAAAAATAAGATGGAGAAAAAGACTAAACGGCCAAGAAGTTTTAGGTAGGTCACTGGTCTCTTGCAATCTGTGCAAGTCATGGTCCTCCTCGTGCTGGTAAAAGGAACTCAAAGAGATCCAGCATCTCACGCTGCAAGGACTGAGGACGGTGCCCACTGGGTGACACAGGGACCCCGCTCACTCTCATGAGCCCTAAGAAGGGGACGGGAGGCTTGGAGAGAAGATCCCGACAGGGGGACAAAGAACCACCCTGCACGGTGGCTTTCCCGTGGGAACAGTGAAGATGGGAAGCAAAGGGAAAGCTGGAGGAGGACTGGGAAGCCCTGGTTGCTCCCAGGCTGTGCCACCACACCGGATCCTACCCTGCTCTACAGAAAGGGACATCCTGAAATCATTACGTCCTCTCCAGCATCATTAAAACAGCTTCTTCCCAGGGTCTTCAAAGTCACGGGGCAGCAAAGCGGCTGCTGACCGGTCCAGCCCCTTGCTGAAACACATCCAAGAGACCTCCCAGACATGCTCCGGTGGCACGTCCCCTCCCGCCGCAGGATGTCTGTAGCCCGAGAACGGCATCGCCGGGGCTGCCACGTCCTGCCGGTCACCACCTCACAGACAGGCAAGGAGGAAGGTGTCCTGCAGGCAGCACTGGCGAGGAAGAGGAGGGGGGGCCGGGGCAGCACTCAGCTTTGCAGATGCTGCCGAGACGGTTTCACGGGATTAAAGTACTCGGTGGCCACGAGCCGGACTTCCCCCACCCACCTGCGGGACAGGACGGCAGTGGCTCAGCCCAAAGCGAAGCAGCTATACCTGCAGTTTGTTCTTACCGGGACAGAGTGTGGCTTCTCTGTCTGCAATATTCATCAAAAGCCAAAGGCACTGCAGATTTGTCTGGCAGGCCGGGTACCTTTCTCCAGGCGATGATGGGAAAGGGGTCTCCGGCAGCAGCGCAAGGAATCAACAGCTCCCTCCCTGCCTCCTGTCTGTACTCCCAGCCTGGTAGCACCGTGAAATAGGGGGGGTCCTGCGGGCAAGGGAAAAGGCAAGGAGCGTCAAACCCACGCCATCTCCCGCCGCGCGCGAGCGGCTCCCCACCACCAAACCCAGCCCTTTTCCAAAACAAATGAATCATCGGGTTGGGTGAGGTTGAGGCATTGCAAGAAAAGCTGCGGCGGAGAGCGTGTGCTAAGGAAGCTCCACGGCACACCAAATTATACCCCCCCGAGGGAAGTTATCTCCAAAAAGCCGCTGCACTAGAGCATCTTGTTTAAGTAAACAGGAAAAACGCACCCACATCGCATCAGACATCAACCTGATTTCATCGACTCCGCGGACGTGTGTGTCTATGATACACAAAGCGTTATCATGTGAACCTCAGCGAGGCACCATGAATCACTGCTGCTCACAAGCACGGGACTTTTTGTTCAGGGAAGGAAGAGGCAGCAGCTCCCACCCCAGTCGCGATGGGAACTGCACTGGGAGCCCAGCATGCCTCGGGCTCCGCACGCAGCAAGAGCGTGCGGAGCGTCTCTAGAGCTCAAATCATCCATTTATTAAAAATCTTCCATGAACCCAAGCCCAGGTCAGCAGGGCTAAGTGTTTTGTTGGCAAAAAACCCATCCCAGGGACGTGTTTCCTCAAACTACCCTGGGCCAGCGCTATCAAAGCCTTATATTCGTCACACGGTGAATGAACAGTGTGGGCTGTGGCCCAGCCTCTGCTGTTCCCCTCCAAGGATGCTTGTGAGGGCCCACGTTCACCTTTCTCAGCACAGGTAAGAGAAACAAGGCTCAGAGCAAAAGGGTTTTGCTAAGCTGAGTGGAAAAGCGGGCAGGTTTGGGGGCACAGAGCCCTTCTTGAGCTCTCTTCATGGAGAAGGTCTCAGAAAAGCAAAGTAAAACCTGAATTTCTGCACAGAATTAACAACCAAATGAGAGGCATGGAAAAACAACCCCCGCCTCATCCATCCCCGCCGCACTGCGGGGAACAGGAAGGCAGAATGAGCTACACGCACACTTCAAAATCCACATTAAAAAAGCCTAACTACGGTGCAAGATGCCTCCGCAAAGCACGCGCGCATTCACGCCGCCTGGCCGGGGACTCCGGCACCCTGCGCAACCCCAGGAGCTCTTCTCAGCACGAGAGGACACAACCCACGGCAAATCCGCCGGCTGCAGAGCCAGGATTTTTCCAGGCAAGTTACCTTCAGTACCAGTCGGGCAGGGGGAGACTGGCCCATCGTACCCAGGGCGTTATAAGGCACACAGGTGTAAGTGCCGAGAGCATCTTCGGTTGCCTCCTCTATCCGGATCGACCCGTCTTCCAGCAGGTTCCAGCCAGAATACTGCGGTGGTGAGAAAGAGGGAGCTGACTTATCCTGCACCCACCACAGCTTATTATTTCCTCTTCAGCCAAGCGCCCCCCCTAAGCCCAGAGCGGCTGTCGCATCCCCGGGAGATGCCCAATTCAAATCCCAGCATCCAAGCCATCTCCTCAACTGCAGAGAGAGGAAACGCGGGCAAGATCAGCTCATCCAAACACAGCCTTCCTGGGGAGGTTGCCCCGCTCTGTTCGCACCCAGCGACATGCAGGTTTATCTCGTAGCCGCTCTCCTCCATACGCACAGTCAGGCTGCTTCAGGGAGCCCAAAAGATTTAACATCACCATCTATCACACCCTAAGTAAAGGTCATCCTGGTGGCACCAAGGACACAACTCCATCCACGGGGCTGAGGGCACCAAGGGCCAGGAACCCACAGCAGCAACAGGCTTAAATGGAATTGAAACTTTGGATCGTTAATATTTAAGCAAAAAATTTAAAATATTGAGTGTTTTCTTTAAATATTTAATGGCTAATATCCTTGCTCAGACTATCAAACCGTGATTACAGGAAGACAGAGACTTGTTAAAAGGGTCTTTTAACCATCAGTTGCCATCGGAAAAAAAAGACAGGGCCATCAGGAGGTCACTTTAGAGGGAAGCAGGCATTAGGTCTGGGAGACGCAGACAGCACGTCTACAGGCGCCCTGGGCTCCACGCAAGAACCCAAATTAACTCTGCCCACAGCTGATAAGAAAAAGCAGCGTCATCCCACCCACGGGGCTGCTTCTCTCCTGACGGCGGGCTGGACCCGCGGGGCGCCCAGTGACGCTCGCTGGTGTTTGCAGAGGACGCGAGGGTCCCACCCTCTCCATGCCCCCCGCCCCGTCCCTCCCCGGGGGCTGCGTTACCTTCTCGATTCGCAGGGGACGTCCGTCTTTGTTCCACTTGACCAGCGTCACCGGGGGCTCTGCCTCGACCGGGCAGCGGATGTATCCGTGTATCCCGATGGGAACGTAGATGACGGGGGGCATGTTCACCACGCGGGCAGGATCTGGGAGAGCAGCAGCACCACATTAGCATGGGGAAGGAGTCCATCTCTCCTCCACCACCCGGCTTCAGAAGACCTACAGCGCTTTTATAATGAATTCCAAACCCAAATACCACCTTGGCTCCCCCAGGCCGTTATCTCCAGGCTTGCTACGCACAAATCCACTGTAATACCCGGCATTTCTGGGAGGCTTTACTCATGCTCAGGGCGTTCCTACCTGGGGCTCATTAAAAGTTGCATTTAAGAAGAAACATTAAACACGCCTGCTCTCACATCCGTACTGTCTCGCATCCCGCGGAAGCCCAAGCCGCTCCACTGCGCTCAGCCTGCGGGACACGTGCACGATGGAGTGCACATCCAGCAAGCCCTGCAGCCTGGTTTTGCACACCAGCGATGAAAACTATTTCAACTCCCGAGCCTTAAAACACACCAACTGCAGCAACCAAGATGGGAGAAGAGATCCATGGCCGGGCTGCCGCGAGCCTTTTACCTCCCATCTGTTTGTACTCGCAGCCCGTGCCTCATCGAGGCTGGGTCGCGTTCAGCATCAACCACCTCCGCCCTTTCCAATGGGATGCAAAAGCTTAAAATACATACCTAACCCCCCCCTCGCTGCACCACCCACGCAGCGAGGCGTCTCGCAATCCTCCAGTCTAGAATGTGTCATTAAAAGTGCTTCTAAGAGCTTTTTAATTAAGTGCGAGTGGGTTGGAGAGAATCTAGACTTTCTTTAATAAGAAGCTTTTTTTTTTTTTTTTTTTTTAAAAAAAAAAAAAAAAAAAAAGAGAAGTTACTTTGAATAAGAAGAGCGAGTATTTCTACAATCTCGTCTAGACACCGGCAGCGTGAGGTTATGGGAAAATCCTGACGGGGTTTACGCTGCATTAAGGGACGAATGCATTTCTTCTGGGTGCAGCATCCCTGCGCTGCTGACGCAAAAACACAAAGCTGTTCAGGAGGAAGGGATGGAGGATGCAGGGGTGCCCCCTCCTTATTGCTTTCTTGGGGCAAAATCTACCAAGTTTGGGAGCTCTGCTCCCTCCCTGCTTAAACACATAACCCCAACCGCTCCCCGAAACCGTGCGCCCCCGGCAATGGCACCGTAACCCAGATTGCCAAGCGCTGCATATGGAGCGGGCTTTACCCCCCTCCGCTTAACTCCACCTCTTAGGAAATGCAATCAAGGGCTCCGGCGGCGCGGGAGAGGGTAATGGGATCGAGCCTTTCACTACTAGGTCACTGGCTGGGGGCCAGCCCGGCTCACTAACGACCCAGAGCTGCATCCCCAGCCCACGGCTGCTGCTTCGGCGGGTGGGAAACCTCCCTCCCGAGGCATCAGCCCCGGTCCAGATGTCAAGGTTTGCTCTGGAGGAAAGGAGTCTGCAGCACAAAAAGCCAAGCGTACCTCCTCACGCCGAAGCCTGGCTGGGTCATCTGAACGGCTGATTGTCCAAACGCCGTTTTTCTTGCCATTAGAGCTATTTTTAACAGCTATCAGCCTTGACGAGTGGTCCTGGATTAGCGGCAGGGCAGATTTAATGGCCTGAGGCTGCACGCTTTCCCCAAGAGCCGCCCAGTTGGGCACATCCAAGCCCCGAATCGCACCTCTGCCCGGGCACGGCTCCGGTCGCGCTGTCCCCTTGCCCCTTCATCCATCCCCGTAGGGAGACGATCGGATTTACCAGCCCTTCTCACAGCAGCTCCCCACCGGCGTGGGGTTTCCCACCAACCAGTGGTGGGGGATCTACAGGCAGCAGCAACAAGGCAGCCTTCAAAAACCCAAATCACAAGCCCAGTTTGCTCAAGCCTGTCTTTCATTATAAAATAAACCCACTACAGTCTTTTACAGCAGAGCAATATTGCAATTGCGAGCGGCAGCAATTGAGGCCATTACTGTCGAATGCCACAGGACGCCGGTGGCACGCTACCCATTACCACCCGGGGAGCCCGAGAGAACAAGCGTGGGAAGCAACGCTCCTGCTACAGCCCCTTCTCCTCCGCTTGTTTAGATCAGTTACAGCCTGAAAAATATGACACGCAAAGCTATCGAGCTCACAGAAAAACCACGCCGCGGGAACAAGCCCCCCCATAATAGATACCAAAAAAAATACAAGCGGGTAGTTGAGACTGAGAGCCCTGATCCGGTGTTTCCCTGCCCGACGCGATGCAGCCGATGAGGACAGCGTGCCGGCAGCAGCGGCAAGAAGATGCTCACCTGGTCAAAAACTGCTTGTATCAAAGGTGGACACCGGTGCTACCAGGATGCTCAAGCTATTTACTTTCTTGTTGCTCGCACCCTACAAGCGGGATGCTCTCAGCCTTTTGCTGAGGATGATCGCACGCTCGTCCAAAGGCTGCTGTATCATCCCGGGAAAACAGAGCCTCTGGGGCTGCCTCAGAGCCGGGAATTATCAATGCCAGCCCCATCCCTCAGGATCAGGCCCCGCTGCCCGCACTCACACTGCACCGTCAGGTAGGCAGAGGCTGATGGCGAGCGGCCCAGGCTGTTGCTGGGGATACAGGTGTATTTTCCGGCATCCTCTGGCTTGACACGGAAAATGATCAGCGTCCCGTCAATCAGGATCCGCACCCTCAACTTCAGGTCGCTGTAAGAGAAGAAGGGAGGAGGCTCGCGAGGAGACCCGGGGGCAACAGCCACCCCGTTGGGGTTCCCAGCAGAATTTGGGAGCGGGATGAGGACATGTCACTGTGCTGGCTGCAAACTCACTTCTTGAAGTAGACGTTCTCCTCCTCCCAGTACCACAGGTAGGTGAGGTTCCCGGGGTACGCCTCGGCCTGGCAGGTGAAGAGCGCATCCTGGGAGATGTTGACCGTGATGTTTTCCGGAGGGGAAACGATGAAGGGAGGTCCTGGATGGGGGGGGGGGGAAAGGGAAAAGCGTCACCCCCACCAGTAACGATGTCCTCACAACGGTTGCTCAGGCTCAGCTCCATCACAGCATCGTTGGCTGGGAGCTGCTGGGGGGGGGGCTCCGGGGCAGAGCTGGCCCCGATCCCCTGGGATCACGGGGTGCAGGGGCTGACCTCGGGGAGCACGGTGGCCCTGTTGTTCCCAATCCTTTCCCCTAATCTCTGCAGCTTTGGGGAGGGGGCCCCGTGCCCGTGGCGCACGGCTCTGCTTCTCCCAGGGCACACGAGCTCGCGCTTCCCTTCATCTCAAGCACTTTTCCAGGATCGCATCACCCGCAGGAAAAACCCAGGGGGAAAACAGTAAACTGCCGGGAGCCGGCAACGAGCGCCCACAACCCGCTGCCACGGCAAAAGCGGAGCAGAGGACACCCTGCGCTCCTCTCTCTGCCGGTAGCTGTTGACCTAATTAAAGATTTATTTAATAAAAGAGGGAGCGAGGAGCAGGAGGCCTGCCATGCATCACGGCTATGTGACAAGGCGCTTTGTGACAGTCTCAATCTTTTCCCCGCTTCCCGAACAAAACCGAGCTGCCACCGGGGCCCAAGCCGTTCATCGGCACGGCCGCTTCGGCGCGGCCACCGCGGTGCCCCAATTAAGTGGATTCTTCTGTCCTACAAACGGGCTGCGGAGCCACGGGGCGGCCGGCACGACGCCAAGCCCGCAAGGCTTGCGGGTCGCTTCAGGGTGGCACCGCTGCCCTGCGGTCCGCGGAGTTTTCCCCACGGAGCCTCCCTCCCAGGGGATGCCGACGGCCGAGGAGGAGCCGGAGGGGCTGGAGGATCTCACCTTGAACGAGCAGGCGCGTGGTGTGCACAGCCTCCCCCTGGATGCTGTACGCCCGGCAGGTGTAGGCACCCCTGTCCTCCCGGCTGACGGAGA
The DNA here is from genome assembly GCF_028858705.1 of Grus americana. Lineage (NCBI taxonomy): Eukaryota > Metazoa > Chordata > Aves > Gruiformes > Gruidae > Grus > Grus americana. The sequence goes on from NC_072875.1 coordinate 6,293,051, forward strand.
GCACCGTCAGGCTCCCGTCACTCACCTGGGGACAAGGGAAGAGCCTGGAGCACGGGTAGGGACCCCCACGGGGGATGCAGCCCGGTTCAGCACCCACCCTCCCTTCCTCCCCGCTTCCAACGGCGGAGAGCTGCAGGCGCTTTTAGGGCCGGATGAGAAACGGGTTTCCCCGCTCTGCAAGACTTCGGATATTAATAAACCAACACACGCGTTTCTGCTCGATGCCAAGGGGAAGGGAAAAAAAAAAACACCAACAAAACCATAAAATAAAATAAATAAATAACCCTCACAACGTATTCATCTCCCGCAGAAGTGACTGGCAGGCGGCAGACTCCAAACCATTCCTGCCAAGCGCCCCGGCACCAGCAGCGCTTCACAAGGAGCAGGATGCCTCACCGGAGCATCCCCCGCTCCCGAGGGACCAGCTCCACCGCCGGGGTGGGGTACAAGGGGGAGACCCCAGCTCGGATGCTATCCTCCCCGTGGGGGCCACCTCGCAGCTACAAGAGGAGCAGCCGAATTCCTCCTCCTCGGGGACACAGCGGAGGAGGGATGGGCAAGGGACCGTCACCCTCGGGGCAGCAGCCCTGCCATGCACAGGGAGCCCTGCTCCCAGCCAAGCTTCCCCCCCCCATTCTCCCTCATCCTTCTATTTCAATTAGTAACAAATGATTCCTAATTACTCTCATTAGTGCCTGTGCCGATTCCAATGCCTGATTTACCAATTACAGCTCAGGGGGGAATCTCTACCCGGGAGCCTCTGGGATGCAAAAAGGGTCCTGGGAGGGGGGCAAACCCCCTCCCTGCATCCAGCCCTGCCCAGGGACGCTGCAGCCCCCCCTCATCTCTGGGACCTGGCACAGCAACCGGCCCCCAGGATGAGAGCCCCCAGGGAGCAGCAGGGAAGGGGGCTGCCCCAAACCCCCGGGGGGGGGGCTCCAGCCCGCACCCCAGGACAGGCAGCGTTAGAGGCCGCTGCTCAGCAGAGATGGAGGGGGGGGGGGGAATGGGTTTCTTGGCAAGAAATGCTGAGAAAGCACGTCCGGCTCCAGGCACGGCGGAGCTGCCGCCACCGTGGTCCCGTCAATATCGTCCCCGCCGGCGGGGCACCCGGGAGCCCCTTGCCACCCACCTACCTGGTACTTGCTGTTGGGACCCAAAAGGTCTCCCTCTTTCAGCCAGGTGACGATGGGCTTGGGGTTGCCAAACGCCATGCAGGTCAAGGTGACGCTGCTGCCTTCCTTCGCCTCTACGTACTGCGGTGGCGTCTCCGTGAAGGTGGGGGGAGCTGCGGGGCAGGGGAGACTGCCATGACCCCCCTGTTTCACCCATGGCCGCTGTGGGTCTGGAGGGGGAGCGCACGGGGACAGAGGGGAGGCTGCTGCCCGCAAACGGGGGACGTGCTGCACATCCCCGCAAACGGGGCCGCAGGGACGGCAACGACAGCGGCTGTCGCAGGGGCTGTCCCTGGGGGGACCTGCCGAGGGCATCCATCCCCTCCCGGGCACGCTGCACCCCAGCCCCATCCCCTCTCCTCCCCGCCACCGGCTCCAGGGCACGGCATCACGTCCCCCTCTCGTTGCACATTAACTTGCTATTGTCAAAACATGGGAAAACACCGCAGTGCAGATCGAAAGGCGCCTTCCTGATTAAAGAGGCTGGCAGGATTACAGCCCGCCCCTAATTACCAGCGGTTGTTAAAGCCCGCTTTCGAGGAAGACAGGTTGGCAATTTAATCTGCTCGGGGAAAAAGAGAATTATATTTTGTTTCTCCCCAAATGATTTTTATTTTCCCCTAAGAAAATTAAGCGTTGTAATGCACTGGGGGAAAGCCACAGCCTTCCCCCTGAAAGCAATTCCTCGGGCCGGGAAGATTATGGTTATTATTTTGTTAGTAAGCCCCTGCATGCCCCGTGCTGCATAAAACCCCAAAAGCACCCCATTTTGCAAAGGGGGTCGAGCCTGGGGCGGGACAGGGCACCTGGGGGGCCAACGGCCACTTCCAGCTCCTCGGGCCAGCGGTTTGCAGGATCCGTGCACGCAGCGGAGGTGAAGCAGGCACCATCCTCCTCCTCCTGCTTCCCTCTCGCCCTCCTTCCCAAGCCCTCCGAGCTCATTAGCAGGCAGGAGGGCAGGCAGGGGGAAAGCAGGCAGCGGCAAGGCAGCGGGCATGGACAGGGCTGACGTGCCGCACAGCCCCGCCTGCAAAGCTTCCCGCACGCTAATTGGGCTCAATTAGGTGGCTCTGCTCCGTGCCGCAGCCCAGCCGTCCCCCCGAAAGGTTAAATTAATTGCTCAAGGTCAGGCAAGACCAGGGAGGAGCTGCCGGTGCCCACGTCTCCTCTCCAGCCACCCCGCTGCAGCAGGAGAGGCGCAGATCCCTGCTGCTGGGCTAAACCCAAAGACCTTTCCTGATGTGGAGAGTGACAATTTGCTAATTAGTTTCACATGCAGCCTTAATAAAATGAAAAAGTAATTCCAGTAAATCTGAATTTCAGGAAAACAAAGATTTGATTTTCTGATCCGTCTGTTAAGAGGAGAGTCGTTCCCAGCCCCGTTCCTTGATGTCTCTCCTTTAAACGAGCTCCGCATAATTAAACTGCAGGATCCCTAATAAAAGTTTGTCCCTTTTTAAGTCACGCCCCGGCTGGAGCAGTCAGCCTGGATGGCTTCGGGCTCGCTTGTCTGCACGGCGCAGATACCATCGAGATCCAGCGCGCATCAGAAATCAAAGGGAAACCCGTCTCGGCACCGGACGCAGCCCCACGGCGATGCCGCGGCCCCCCCCCACCCCCGGCTCACCGTTGACCGTGAGATGGACCCAGCTGCCGTTGTGGAAGGTGTCGTACTGCTGGTCCAGCATGAGCACTTTGCACTCGTACCAGCCCTGGTCCTCGGAGCGGACCTGCTCAATGCGCAAGGAGGCTTTGTCGTGCAGGCTGGCCCGACCTGTGGGGAGATCGCAGCCGTCGGCTCGGTGGCCCCCAGCCCCACACGATGGCCCCCCATTGCCAGACCAGCCCCCCCCGCCCCCCCTCCCCCAGAGCATCGCTGCAGGGGACACCCCAGCCCGGTGCAGTCACCGAGCAGCTGGGGCAGCTTTGGGGCCGGGCTGCGTCCCACCTTCCCCGGTTTTGGGGCTGGTTGAGCCCCACGGCGCGGTGCTGCCGGTTGCAGCCAGCCCGTCTGGGGAGGGCAGAGTAAGCCGCCGCGGCCAGGCAAGGCGCGTGGAACGGCGTCTGCCCGCAGCGACGCCGGCCTTCTGCTCCCGGCCAGGGGCTGGCAGCGGTACAGCCGGCAAGCAGACGCGCCCCAAAGTCCTTCCCCAGCCTGGGAGCCTCCCAAAAAGCAGGGCGGCCCAGGGCTGACCCTGCGCGCAGCCCAGGAAACCAGACCGGCAGTAAAGCAGCCCAAACCTCCGCCCCGGCCCAGCGGCCGCTGGGCTCTGGCATCGCTCGAGCGTGAGCTGAGTTTGGCAGGGCTCAGCCCAGGCTCAGGTGCCGGCATCCTCCCTGCCGCAGGATTTCCCAGGGAGCAATGTGGACAGCAATTCCCACAGAGCCTGGGAGCAGGGTAAGACCCAGGAAAGGTCCTCGGTGGTGCTCCCCAGGGAATGGCATATGGAAACAGGTCTGTCCCCACCACATCGCCCCACTCGGGGCTGGTCCCCAGCCCAGTCATCCCATTAGAAGACACCAGCCACGTGGGGCAGGTGGCACATTGGCGAGCGGCCACGTGGGCTCTGCAGCTCCAACCTGCCACCTCCACCCAGCGTGTGGCCCCGGCTCCATCCCCACCGTCCCCCCAGCATCCCCCCCCAGGCTCACAGCTGCTCCAGGGCGCAGCGGCGGCAGCCGCCGCCACCACGCGTCACCCTGGGTTTCTCTGCCTCGCTTGCTCCCGTCCCACGCAGCCCAGCTGGCTTCCTAGCACTGCTGCTTAATTAAAACCAACTGGGTGGAAAGCGAGCAACGAGAGGCAGAGCTCGCGCGGTTTCCGACAGAGGAGCGGATGGAGTGGAGCCGTGCATCCCAGGCTGCGCCGCAGCCGGGACCTGGCGTGTCCCCCACGTACCCCCGCACCCCCCCAGACTCACCGGCATACTCCGGGTCAACATGGGGAGGGTAAAACCCAAACTTGATGAAGATGGGAATGGGAACGCCGAACTTGAACCACTCCACGACATAGGGAGGAGGCTGCCCCGTGAGCGGGTGGATCACGTCGCATCCCAGGATCACGCTCTCGCCAGCGCGAGCGGTCACAAACTCGGGCTCCTCTCTCGAGCCGAGGGCACCTGCGAGAGGGCGAAGGAAGAAATGGTGGCTGCTCCCGCTGCTGGACCCCAGCATCAGCGACAGCCGGAGGACCGGGAGCCCCGGGAAAGCCACAGCAGGGACTATGCCCCTGCCCAGCCGCATGGCCCTGCCGAGGGCATCGCCAGCCCGAAAGCAAGGGGGGTTCCTCGAGCCCCTCCACCCAGCTCCAGGGCCACCCCAAGGCACCACAGGACTCCAGATGGTGACCATCAAGTACCCACTTGCTCCGGGATGGCTTCCCAACCCCTGTGCCCAGCGACCCTGCCGGGGTTTTGAGGACCCCCTGCTCTCAGCAGGGTACCCCGAGGATCCGGCTTTCCCCCAGGAGCCATCCCAGGGCGGGTCGAGCCCCCGGAGCAGTGATGCTCCAGACAAGTCCGCCCATCCACAGGCATCCCCAAGAGCCCGAGGCCTGAAACCCGGCTGTGACCCGCACATCGAGTCTGGCACCCTGCTCCTCCTGCCTGCCCCCGGCGGGGGTAATTAAACAGGGCTTTGGCCGCAGACGAAGGCACTGCTCCACCCCGGCTGTGCCTCCCTGCTCAGCTGCAGCCTGTCATCATCCTGCTCTCACCATCAGCAGCAAAGCTGCATCCTCAGCACGGCTTTCAGAAAGGGAGAGGGAAACCCAGGGCTGGGGGGAGCCAAAGGGGGGGTCCCCAAAACTGCCAGCATGGGGTTCAGCCCCACCTCTCCCTTCCCATCAAGGAAGGGTCCCCCCTTTTCCCGGCGCACACAGCCACCGCCTGCTCCAGGGGGGATGCTCGGGGAGGGATGCTCGGGGAAGCACGTTCCCACTCCTCCGCGCTGCTCCTCAGGGCCGCCGGTGATTGGCGGCGAGTGACATCACCGCTTCCCCGCCGCGGGAGCCGAGCATCACCGGCTATTTTTGGCTCCGGCACAAGCGGCGAGAGGCCTGCGCCGTGCCACCCCACGGGTTCACCAGCCAGGTGCCCCCGTGGGAAGGGGAGCTGGGTGGACGGCGGGTAGAGCCGGTTTTACCGGCAGCCCCAGCTGCGGACAAAAGCCCCTCCCTGCTGCAAGGTGCAAGCCGGGCACCGGGGCTGGATGGCGGCTGTTCAACCGGGAGGGCTGGCTGGTGGCAGCGGGGAGGGCAATGTCGGGGTGCAAAGCTGTAAAGCGTCTGCAAGGAGCACGGGCTGCATTGCACCCCCGCTGCAGACACCCACCCTGCTACAGGGTTTCACACGACCACGTACCTGCCCAGACCTCACCCAGGCGGGGTGATCGCTGTGCGCGCATGCAATACGCACGCACACACATACAATATGCGTGCACACACGCGCCCTGCTCCTGCCCCCCACTTTGCACCATCCTGATGACACTCTTGCACCTCTCTGGTCCTCGTTATCGCTGCATCACTGATGAGCTCAGGCATTCGCACCCTGTCAGCAGGGATAGTGTCAGCCCACCCCTGCTGCCCCAGGACCCATCCCGACCCCGCTGTGCCCATCCGGGGGCGGGGGGCTGCGCTGCGGGGCTGGGAACCCCCCTCCCTGCCCACGGCCCCCCTGTGCCGAACGGGGACAGCAGCTGTCACGTGCAGCTCAAGAGCATCCAAGGACATGCATTTCCCCAGCCGCCTCGCCCGAGCGGGTCCCCAGCACCTCGCCGCCGTCAAAGGGATGCTCTTGCTTCCCACCGGCAGCAGAGGACGGAGGGGGCTGCAGCCCTGGACCCTCCCCGAGCCCCTGCCTGCCCCAGCCCACCAGCTCCGGGGGTACCAAGGTAGGATCTTGGTTTCCAGCCGCTGAACACCAAACGCAGCCTGGGATGCTGATGCTTGCCCAGCTGGAGAAGTGCGCTGCCCGAGAGGCCACCCAGACGCCCCGGTGATGGGCATCAGGGAGTCACGCTCTCTGCCCAACGCCGGGAGCCCCAGAGCGGCTCCCCAGCAAACCGGTGGGTGATGTCCCCGGGTAGGGGACGAGCCAGCCGCTCTGCCGGACCCATGCCTGGCCAGGGTCACCCGGGCGGAGGAAAAATAGGTCAGGCCCGGCAGCTCACAGCGCCGGTGTCTGATCGCAAGGCCAGTGGGGAATTGCACGCACGGCTGAGCATCGCCTCCCCACGCGCACGGCCGACTGGCAGCCACGGCGGCTAACCGGCCCCCGGCTCTCCCCAGCTGCCACCCGCCCCGCCACCGGCCCCCATACCCTCCTGTCCCTGTTTCTGGAGCCATCGGGAAAGCAGTGGGGAGATGTTTCAGACACCCCCCTCTTGGGTTTCCCCAGATTCCCACCCCACTAACCCTGCGCTCCCAGCCCCGACCAGGTTTTCCTTCCGAGTCCCAGCCGCTGAAGGCACACGAGCGATGGAGACTGCAGCTCTCAATTAAAAGAAGTGTTTCTCACCCCCACATTTGTGGGGAAACGCTTGAAAACAACCCGCGCACGCCAGAAGAAACAGAGCGCAAACAGACAGGGTATTTTTAAACCCACTTGATTTTCCCCAGCCAAGTCCAGGGGGGTTTCAAGGCTCAACCTGTGGTTTGGAAATAGGGTCAACATCAGGGAGCCGCAACGGGGAGGCGAACCCCAAACCCCCCCCCTTGGTGCGGGAGCTCGCGTGAAGCCGAGGGATGCCTCGTAAAGAAAAACAAGTAATCAACAGGCTTCGTCATCCAGGCAGATCCAGGAAAAATAAAAGCACACCGCGTGCCAGGAGGCAAGAATACAAGATGTGGAGGTGGAGTTGAACAGCATCCCAAAGGGAGAGGAGGGAAGGCTGCCGCCGCGTAGAGACGGTGCCACCACGGGGGTCCCCGGATGGCGATGCCGAGCCTGGGAAGACCCTTGCCTGGGTCTGGGCATCCAGTTCCTCCCATCCCAAGAGCAGAGACGTAAGGCGACACGGAACTCGGTGAAGCTGGGGGTACCCAGCATCTCGCTGAAGCGGGACCCTTTCTGCAGATGCTTTGCGAGAAGGATGCAGCCATAGCAGAGCAGGTTTCCAAATGAAATAGCGCTGCACCTCAGCCCGCGGTGGGGATGAACGCCAATCCCACGGCAAAGGGACGAGGCAAAGAGCCCTGCCCAGCAGACACCCACGCCCTGGGGTCAGAGAGGGGATCCCGTCCTGATCTCCCACCCCAGGCGCTTGTCCTCATCCCCGTCCCGCCGTGGGGATGGCCGAGGGAGCAAGGCGCAAGCCCCCGAGCCTGTGGACCTCTCCTCCCTGCCGAGCGGAGACGAGATCTGCTCTGACACATCCCGCTCGCATCGGCAGAGGCGGGGTACAGCGGGGATCTCTGAGGACAAGGCCACCAGTGTGGCATATGGAGGCCGGCAGGGAAGGACAGCAGGCAGCCAGCGCCACGGAACAAGGAGGGCAGAGACCGCAGCCCAGGGCGGGGGACCCCCCCCCCCCCCCGCAACACCTCGGTGGGGGCTGCAGCCCCCACTGCAAGCTTGGTCCCCCCCTGCCCACCCAGGGGTACCCACAGCCCCACAAGAGCATCCGCCTGTCCCCTGGCGGGGGGCAGCCCCGGGGACCGGGAGCGCAGCCCTCGCCCCCTCCCCCAGCTGGAAAGCAGCATCTGGGCTTTCAGCGCGATTCCTGCCGTTTTAAACCCGATTTTCCAGATGGATGGAGGGCGACGCGCAGGTCAAGTGACACGCCTCAAGGTCACGCAGGGCCGGCGGAGGAGCAGGATTAGCCGTGAGGGGTGGCTCGGCGCCCCGTTCACGGCAAGACGGCAACTTCAGTCCCCATCCCCGGGGACAAGAGGTGTCCTGCGGGATTGCCCACGCCATCTTCATGCAGGCAGCTGCCCTGGCACCCCCAGGGGATTGTGCATGCCTGAAGCGCTGCCCCACGGCAGCCCATGCCCACCGCGGTGGGTCCCCGCTCCCTCCAGTGACACAGGTGGGACCATGCCCGACTGGGTGGCAGCTCAGCGGGCACGTGCGTTAGCGCAGGTCGGTGCTCAGAGAGGCACAGAAATGGGGCGCGCAAGAAAACCACTTCCCTGTGGTCACCCCGCTCCCACCTGGGGGTCCCTGGCATCCCCCCACCCGCTAAACGCCGCCGGTCCAGCGTAGAGCATCCCCACGTGCCGCACAGCGGCCGCCTCGCGGGAGCCATCATCTCCCAGCAACGACCAGCAACTACCTGCGCGCTCCCCGCAAGCTCCCTCCGCGCGCTGCGGGGCCGAGCGAGCAGCTGCGGCAGGAGGCTGGAGCCAAAACTGCTCCCGGGGGAGACCTCCCGCACCCGGAGAATGCTGATGGGGTGCTGCGCCCCCCAATCCAGACCCGCAGCACACCAGTACCCATGGTACCGCCCTCCCCACGGAGCAGCGCGTATCATCCCGATGCTTCCGCATCCCTCCGACTGGTAACTGGGATGCAGGCAGCGCTCTGAGCTGCCCGCCAGCAGCTCCTGAATCACGCTGTTCCTGGCTCAGGCAGCCCTCCCACCAACGCCAGCCTCTCCATCGTGGAGCGGGAGGAAGGGAGTTGTTTTTCCAAAGGCCAGCTGGTCGCTCAGGGCCCCCCAGCTCAGGAGATGCCTGCTGCAGGGGAAGGGAGAGGGAAGGACTCCTCCGTCGGCACGGCACTGGATCCGCGCTGCTCACCCACGTGCAGGGCTTCTCTCCCAGCCAGAAGCCTCCAAGACAGAGGACTGGAGGAGAATAGCAGCTAACCCATCCCGCTGCAGCTCTGGAGAGCAACTTGCAGGTTCCGCTCATCACCGGTGAAGCTGCATCTTCCAAGTCAAAAGGCAACCGAGCCGGGAAAGCATCACCACAAAAACCCTCCGGCAAGCCAAGTCAACCATCGAGACACGCACGTCCCTCCCTGTCCCGCGTGCTCCCATCCAACAGGTCCGGAGGAGCAGAAATCCTCCGGGGAAGGGTGGAAGTGGGAGCTGGGCCAACCCCCTTGGCCGCTCCCAGTGCCAAACCATCCCCTTGCCAGAGGGGAGCGGGGCCAAAGCCACATGTGCCAAAAATCAGTGGCTGCCGGTCCAAACCCCTCCATGGCCAAAGAGGCAGAAGCCCTCGCGTGCACCAGCTCTGCGCCGGGAGCGAGTAGGGGATGCAGCACCGCCACGGCGAGCCACTCCGGTCAGCGCCGCAAGCATCACCTGCCGCGATGTCCCGGGGAGGGGGGACCTCTTCGACAGGAGCCCCTTACCCAGGGCTGGCGAAGCCAAATCCTCCCTCCGCAAACCGCGCCAGCCAGATCCACGAGCATCCCCGCTTGCCGTGCGGCGCCGCGTCACGCTCGTGGGAGAGGGTGGAAAAGCCCCTTGGCGTCACGGCGCTGCCGGGAACGCCAGGAGGCCGGATCCCTCCTCCGACACCCACTCCCGGCGCGGTCACGTCCTGGCTCTCCTCCCCCACGCTGTAAAAGGGGATAACGCGCCCTCCTTCCCTCTCTGAGCCGATTAACGCCTGGAAAGCCCTTGGAGAGCCGGGCCAGGGAAGAGGGCTGCCCAGGGCCAGCACCGCTGCATCTCAGCCTGGCTCTGCAAGGAGGAGGAGGCAGCGTGAGGAGGAAGGCCACGGCCAGGGGAAAAGCCCTAGCGAGGACACCAGAGCATGGCGAGCCCCAGCCCTGCTCCGAATCCCTGTCCCCAAGCAATGCAGGGTGACAGCCCGCTGCGAGGAGGGCACGGCGCTGGGACCAAGGCGTTGCTGCAGCCGAGGCGAGTCCCACGGGCTCCCCGTCCCCACGCAGCCCTCCCACGGGGGGCCGCGCTGGCCCGCAGCGCCCCCTCACCCGCTACGCCCGGCGCATTACCAGGACACCCACCCACGCATTACTCACGGCACGCTCATTCATCACGTACGCGCCGCTCTGTACACGCAGCGCCCCCGCACCCGGGGTCCCTGGTACCCACCCACCAATTCCGGAGCCCCATCCGAGTGGCTCCAGGGTATTTCCAAGTTTCCGGGTGCTGAACTCACTGCTCTGCTCCTCTCCGAGGCAGAGGATCCCTCTACAAAACACTGCTGCAAAGCACTGCCTCGCCACGCCGCAGGATGCATTTCAGGCAGGCAGCAGCCGGCCGCGGCTCGACAGCAAGAGGGGCTCCGTCCCCCCAAAAGGGCAGCCCCAACCTGACCACCCCCACCCCCCCATCTCCGAGGATCCAGCTGCCAGGCAGGGATGCCAAGGGACCGTGGCAGGGTGCAGATGTGACCCCGCGCGCTCGAGGAGCGCTGTGATGCGGGGGAGGGAGGGGGGTTGAGGTGCCCCCTCCCAGCCCACCCGCGCCCACTGAGGCGGTGTTCCCCCGCGCCCCGGGGAGGGAGCGGCGGCAGCTGCCAGCCAGGCATCGCTTGCCGCCGGTGGCCACCGCATCCCCACGGTGCAGCTCCCGGGGTCCCATGCTGGTTAGGGACCACCGGGGTGCAGAGACCACCCTGTGCCCAGCGAGGTACCAGCAGCAGAGATGGGAGACGGTGCTGCACCAGCGACAGGCGGCTCCCCCTTCTACCTGCAGGGATGGCTGGCAGGGAGGGAGGGGGCTGGCGGCTGAAGGAAAAGAAGCCAGAGCAGGAAAATCAGGGTTATTCCCTGCCGCTGTCTCCCTCCTGACCTTGGACAACCCTGTGCCTCAGTTTACCCCGGGCACAGCCTGCAGTGGGGGGGCTGGAAAGGAGGGAAGCCTCCCCCGAGCAGGGAGGGGGGGGGAGCAAAGTCACCCCCAAACCCGCAGCCAGGAGCGCACGGGCACAGCCGGGGTGCTGCAGGGGAAGGCGCCGAATCCCTTTTGCATTTCTCCTTGCCCAGCCGGGCTACCCTTGCAGGGAAGGGCAAACGCTGCCTGCGCCCCTCCGAGCTGCTGCCTGCTGCTTCCCCCCGGCTGGGAGAAGAAATGGGGGAGCTACAAACGCTTGCCTGTCCCCTGCCTGCGCTCCGGCCCCTGCCAGGGGCCACGCTGCCTGCCTGCCTCCCCCCGCACCCAGCCAGGCGTGCACCCAGCAAGGACGCGCACCCGCTGCCTTCTCCCAAAGGGAATTGCCAAGCCCCCGGAGCGGGGACCCAGGCAGGGAGGCAGGACCTGCCGCACACCGGCGCCGGGAGCCCGGCCGGGCGCTGCTGCCAGCTCCTGCCCCCTAAACTTCCCGAGTTGCAGCCGCTGCCCTCTAGGAGGTCACTGAAAAAAAAAAAAAAAAAAAAAACCAAAAAAAAAAACCACAAAAAACCCAAACCCCGCTGAGCGCCTGGGGAAGATGCGCCGGGCGCTCCCAGCCGCCCCCCGACAGCGGGGAATAAAGAACTAACCAGCGCCTCGCTGCAGCACCGGCGCCCGGGGGACACGGGCAGCGCTCAGCCCCCTGCACAGGCACCGGGGGTGGGGGGGGGGACACGACACGCAAACCCCCTCCGGAACCGCAGCGCGCCGCACCCCCGGGGCGTGCTCCCCCCCCCCAGCCCCCCTCCCGGTGCAAGCTCCGGGACGTGCTGCCCCCCCAGTACGAGCTCCCCGGTGCAACCTCCGCAGCCCGGTGCCGTGCATCCCAGCCCGGTACGCGCTCACGGTGCGTGCACATTCCCCCCCGCCGCGGCCGGTACACGGAGGTGCGGGGCGGGGGGGGGGGGGGGCATGCAGAGGCGGCCCCGCCACCGCCCTGGCGAGCCCGGCGGACTCCCCCTGGGGCATCCCGGAGGAGGACGCCCCGCGGCCCCACTCACCTTGGACGGGCAGCCCGCGGGCGCCGAGCACACTTGCTACCAAAGCGGCCACATACCAAATCATAGTACTACCGGCCCCCGGTGCGCAGCATCTTCCGCCCGCCAGGCGGCCCGGCCGGGGCGGGGCAGGGCCGGCAGGGCCGGGGCAGGGCTCCCCGGGCCGCCGCGGGGCTGGCCGGGCCGGAGGGGCGGCTCAGGGCCGGCCGCCGGCCGCCACCGCTGCGCCCATGCCCGCGCCCATGCCGCCGCCGCGCTGCACCTGCCCTCCGCCGCACGGCGCGGGGCGCAGCCTAGCCTGCGCCCTTTAGCGGCTCGGTGCCGCCCCCGCCCGCCGCCCATTGGCCGCGCCCCGGCGGAGTGGGCGGTGATTGGCCGGCGGCGCGGCCCGGGCCCGTTTCAAGGTGGGTTGGCGCGCGCGGGGCCCCTGCGCCGCAGTATCATGCGCACTGCCGGGAGCGGCGGGCGGTGCGCCGGCACGGCTCGGTACGGCACGGCTCGGCTCGGGGTCACCTCCGCCGGCCGGTCACCTCCCGACCGGCTCTCGCCACCCGCCCCGGAGCAGCGTCTTCTTCCTGTCTCCCGTTTGCACCAGCTCGGCGTCACTTCCCTGTCCCCCATGTGTCCCCTGCACCGGCTCGTCTCACCTTCCTGTCACCAGATGTGACCCCCTGCACTGGCGCAGCATCACCTCCCTGCTCCCAGATGTGTCCCCTGCACTGGCACAGCATCACCTTCCTGCTCCCAGATGTGTCCCCTGCACTGGCTCAGTGTCACCTCCCTGCTCCCAGATGTGTCCCCTGCGCTGGCACAGCGTCACCTCCCTGTCCCCAGATGGGACCCCTGCCCCGGCTCAGCGTCACCTCCCTGTCCCCTGATGTGTCCCCCGCACTGGCTCAGTGTCACCTTCCTGCTCCCAGATGTGTCCCCTGCGCTGGCACAGTGTCACCTCCCTGTCCCCAGATGGGACCCCTGCACTGGCACAGCATCACCTTCCTGCTCCCAGATGTGTCCCCTGCCCCAGCTCAGCATTACCTCCCTGTCCCCTGATGTGTCCCCTGCACTGGCTCAGTGTCACCTTCCTGCTCCCAGATGTGACCCCCTGCGCTGGCGCAGCATCACCTTCCTGCTCCCAGATGTAACCCCTGTCCCGCTGCAGCGTCACCTCCCTGTCCCCAGATGTGCCCCCTGCCCTGGCACATTGTCGCCTCCCTGTCCCCAGCTCTGCCACCTGCCCCTGCTGCCATACGCAGCCTCTCTGACACCCCAGTGTCACTCTGCGCTCACGCAGGGTCACCTCTCCACCACAGGCTGAGCCACCTGCCCCCCGCACCAGCTCCGCATCACCCCAACCGACATCGGCTGTGCTATCTGTACCTGCCACCCTTGGGGTTACGTCCCTGCCACCTGCTTGGTGCCACCGCAACCTCGTACCCCACATCAGCTCAGGGTAACGTGCCTGCCACCGTCTCTGCCCCCGCCAGAGGTTCAGGGTCATCACCCTACGACCCTGCATCAGTTGTGCCGCCTGTCCCCTGCACCAGCTTGCTGTCACCTCTGCCAAGAGCCTGCACTGCTCAGCCACCTCCTCGCCACCTGCCACAGCTTGGTGTCACATTCACCTGCCACCCCACACCCAGCACCGGCTCAGTGCCACTGCCACCCCTTGCACCACCTGTGTCACCTCCCCCTGCTCCTGCTCTATGCCACTCGCCCCATCCCTAAGCCCCTGCGCCCTGCGCCAGCTCCAGGTCACCCTGTCCCCTCCAACGTGTCCCCCTGCGCTCTCCCATCCCTGCACACCTCTCCTCCCTGCAAAGACCTCTGGTGATGCCAGATGGGCAAACAGCCGGGCTCGCTCCCCGAGGAGCGTGCCAGCAAGAGAAACGGGCCGCTGAGCTCCCCCCGAGATGACAGGCAACCCGGGAGGGGACAGGCTCGCATGGAGGGGGGGGGCATGCCATTTAGTCCCCAGCACTCACTGTCTTCCCCTTGCCCACACCGTTGGGAGAGTATCTGGGGAGAGGCTGGAGCAGCTGCTGATCTTCCCGCCTCTTCCCATGCGTGTCCTGGAAAGAGGCAAAAAAACCCCAACCCAACCCTTGTAGAGGATGCAGGCGTTTGAGAAGCTCGAGGAGCATCCCACACCTTCTGCTCGCGATTATGCTTCTTGAGGGTCGGGCATCCGCATGACCCTGGGCAGGAGGCGAGAGCCTGCGGGCAGCACGAGGCCGGGCAGCGAGCAATCCCCCAGCCCGGCCCGAGCTCACGCGAGCTCCCGGGCAGTTTGCTTCCCCAGCAAAATCCAAGACCTCATAAAAGTCTGACTCAGCTCTTAGGCTTGAGGTCTGAACTGAAAGCTTGCAAATCTGCAAGGTGGGCTGGCGGGGTTGGCAGAGCCAAGGATGACCCTCGCATCGGGGCAGTTTTGCTCTTTAAGCTGCTCTCCGGATCGCACGTCAAGCCGGGTCGGTGCAGCCTGGTTCCTGAAAGTCAGGTTTGCAGCAGCCCAGGAGGGCAGGGCTCCTTGGCCAGCACCCTCCCCGCTCTAGTCCTGCTGGCTTCAAAGCACCCGAAAAATCCCAGCCAACATCCACTGCCCACGAGGGAGCAAGCCCAAGGCCAGCGGAGCTCCATCCACCCTCGCCCAGCCAGAGAGAGTCGATACGTTCTGGTTCAGCTGGAGTCCATGTTACCAGCCAGATCGTCTTCATGTCTTTAGCTGGGTTTTGCCACAATTTCAAAGAGAAAAAAAACCAGCGAAGGACATTGATGACACCTACGCTAACACAGCCCAGCCCAGGAGGTGTCAGCAGCCCACGGTAGATGGGGAGGACCCAGCCCCGCTGCTGGCACGTACCTCTCCGAGCCCAGCGCAGCACAGGGGCCCCACCAGCATCCCTCAAGAGACTGGAAACATGGGCTTGGGTTGGAGCACGGCTGCCGGTTCACACCCTTGTTTCTCTAGACTAATTTGCTGGTTTTATGAAATTCATTCCCCACTGTTTTCACACCTCTCTCCCTCTCTATTTATAGCTGGGTTTATTTACATGAACAGGGCACTCCGTGTACTTTCAAGTCAGTCTGCAGTGGCAGAACCAGGAGCAGGCGAAGGCAGCAGGCGGTGAAGCAAGGCGAGGAGCACCCGGGTCCTCGGCCACGGCCACCTCCTGCCCGCCACGTGGGAGGCAGCCAGGCAGCTCCCCCCACCAAGATAGGAGCTGCTGGGCAATGAGCTGGGGCAGAACAAGCCACGCACGCCCCAGACCCGCGCACGCCCCAGACCCGCGCACGCCGGGCACAGCGATGCAGCCGCCATGGGCTGCACGTTGCCCTGAGGCTGGCAGCTTCCCACCTCGCTGGCCCGAGCCGTATCCATCTTTCGTGCTGCTGACCTGGGGATCCCCGGGGCTCCCCCGGCTTGAAAGGCAACAGAAAGGGGAAAAAAAGTCATTGCAGGACTCGGTAAGCCTGCCCTTGTCCTCCACCCCAGCGCACAGCCATGGGGAGCACAGCCTGCCACACACAGCTGAGTCACTCGACAACTGCCCAGTGATAAATTTACCGCTTTGCCTAACAAGAAATGTCATCGCTTTTTGGTTTGTTTGGGGTTTTTTGTTCTTTGAAAACTCTGACAGATGAGGCAGGAGTCCTCAGTGCAAGGGCAGGAGCCTTGGGGGATGCAGCTCTCCCCATCACCTGTAGGGTCATTTGGGAGAGCTGCAGCCCCAGGTTGAACCCTGGGACTTAGCTTTCAGGATCAGGGACAGAAGTTTAGGTTTGGGTATCAGCACAAGAAAAGCAGGAATGAGCTACAAGTCCAGGTTGGAAATTCAGAGATTTCCAGCCCTTGAAGCTGCGAGGTTCTGGTTCAGCCTTCACACGAGGCAGCAAAAATACTTGCTGCTGGAGAGGGGCTGAGCTGAAAATGGGGCTTGCTGGGGTGCGGGTCACTGCTGCTCTCCTCCTAGCCCCTTGCTGCCAGCAACCCGGCCAGGAGAGCAGGAGATCCAGGCTTGGCTGCCTCCCGCCTGGCCACGGGATGCTCCAACCCACACGGGGCTGAGTCTCCCTGCACAAGTACATGATTATTCACAGCCTCCAGCATTTGCATGGTGGAGTCACGAGTCTCACAACACCTGATCTCCCGGGAGAGCTGCCTCCTGCACTTCGGGAGGCAGCGGCCCACATTCGGAAAGTGGGACTCGGTGTCTCACGGCATCCCACATCGCCCAGCTGTCACCTCCTCCCCGCTCCACAGAGGGACCAGGAGAAGGGAGCCCACCCCATCCCTGCCACCGCAGCAAGGAAGACGGCTTCAGGGCAGGGACACGCAGGAACCCTGAAAACTCGGAAGCCGAGCATGGAAATGCTGAGCCAGCCTGCAGCGTCGCTGTGTGCACAGTGAGCCTACCACGGGAAAGACCAAAAAAAAACCACCAAACCCTCGACGGAGCTGCTGAAGGACAAGCAGGCAGATGGGCTCGGCTCACGCCGAGCTGGGGTTAGGCTCGTTCCCTCCCCGTCCCCTCTCCCGTTGCCGGTGGCTCATCGCCGGCGCGTGACTCCAGCTGGCAAGCAAGGAGGAATATCCTGCCATGCCTTCCCGGCTCCACATCCAAGTCGTGGAATAATCCACCTGTGGTATTTCAGAAAAGACACACTAACTTCTGCAGAGAGGGGTCAGTTGAGTCACGTTAACAACTTTTTCCTCCCGTTAGCAGGTCTCCAACGTAGCTGATTACTCATCAGCCCACTAATAGACTCACTCACAGAGCACTCCCTGGATCAAGCGGCAGCAATTGTCTGTCTTGTCTTATTAACCTCAAAGAAGAGTCCGACTCTGGTAACACGATACCCCATCCTTATCTTGTCTCCAGCCAAAATACTTCTCTCCACCGTGCAGGGCATCCCCGTCCCAGCGCTGGCCAGGGGAAGCCAACGCCGTCGGGCTCAGCCTCGTGGTGCTGCTCCGCAGGACCTCGGCTGCAGCAGATACAGCCCAGGTGGGGTGGGAGACCCCAGACCCACGGCGGACACCTCCAGGCACCACGGGCTGGGGTTTGGTCCCCCAAGCAAGGGGCAGCAAGGCACCACCGACCTCCCTGGGGACCTGTCTCACCCTTAGCACAAGGCAGACTGTCCCCACACTGGTGCTGTAGCCCCCCCCCAATCCTACTGCCTCGAGGTGGAACACGTGTGTGTCCCCCAGCGCTTGCCACGCTCCCGGGGCTGGCAGCGATCCCCCACCCCACCAGGATGCCAGAGCGTGTTCTGCTCGGTGCCACCAACTTCAGCACCGTGCTGCCGCTCCCGCCCCCCCCCCCCCCCCACGGCACCCCAGCACTGCCGCCCACCCCATTACTCACTGGGCCTCTCTGGCACTGGGAACACACCTCCCCGCGTGGGGAGCATGGGCACAGCACGTGCTCCTGGGGGCTGGGGGACTTGTCATCAGCGCTGTCATCGCCATGAGTAACGACACTTTGTCTTGGCTTACCCTACCATGTCCCCAAAAAGCTGGGAGCGTGCATTTCTCCTTGGGGGGGGGGGGGGGAGAAGCACAGCCCCACAGCAGCTGCTCAGCTACCGCCTCCCCTGCACCACGGGGAAACTGAGGCACAGGGCTTCAGCAGCATGCCTGCCCTGATCCCGGAGGGAGAGGGACAGGCTGGGCCACTTAAAACGTGCTATGGCAAGCCGGGGAGGAGAGGTGACTCACTGAAGGTCGGGCGGCGAGGCTGGCTCAGCACTGCGAGGCAGACGCTGCTGTCCCGGTGCTCCAATCCCTCGCCCTGGCATCCTCTCCAGCCCCTGCACATGCAGCGTGTCATCAGCTGTGACACACTCTGCTGACGTCCCTGAGTCATGTGGCATCAACCTCGCCGGTAATTACGGACGGCAGGAGCTCTTCCCCCTTCCCCGCTCCCTGCCGCAGGCTGCAGCCGGCCGCGGTCCCCCCCGGCCGAAGCCCACCCCAGCCCTGCGCAGCCGCTGCCGGAGCAGCACCCGCTGCATCCCCCGTGCTCCGGCGTGCGAGGCGCAGCCAGCCGGCACCGCTCCTCAGCGCACACTGAACCAGGGGGCACCGAGGCTTGCTGGGGAGCAGCAGGCACCCCTAATTGGCGGGGTTAGCTAGCACACCGAGCCAAGCCCCCCACGCACACGGCGCTTCCCCAAGCCCTGCTCCCGTAGGACCCTTGCTGGTGCTTTGCAGGGAGCACCGGGCTGCAGGACCCTCTGCTTTGCAAGCATTGCCCCCCCCAAAAAAAATCCCAGCAGCACGCGCTGGCCCAGCTGCCGGGGAGGGTGTGTGGGGGGGTCCCCTCCACAGCTGGAATCCCGCAGCACCCCAGGAAGGGGGTGGGCAGGCAGGTGCCAGGCTGGGCTCCAGCCGCCCGGGCAGGGCTGGCAGAGGGCAGCGAAGGGGGTTGCCTGCCCGGGGAGGGGGGGGAAGCCGGCTTGGAAAGGGCTTTTGCTGCCGGAGAGAAGGGCTCTCTTGTAACGTGCCAAGAGGCAGGGGAGGCTCAGAGCTGCCTTTGTTCGCAGGGGAGCAGACGGCAGCTGCGGGGGGCTGCGGCCACGCACCTCCCTGCCCACACTCCTCCTCCCTCAAACCGAGCATCCCTGGGGGGGGGGGGGGGGGGGGGCTCAGCGAGGTCTCAGGGCAGCCCCCGAGGACCGGGTAGCCAGAGACCAACCCCTGCAGGATCGCTTTCCCCACAGCCGTGCCAAGCAGCCCCCAGAAACCAAGCTGCGAGGAGCAAACCGGGGGGGGGGGCACATGGAGAGGGGAAGCGGCAGAGCCCAACCCGCTGGGGGGAAACAGCCGTACCCCTCCAGCCCCAGCCCCCCCCCCCCCGCTCCCTGCCCCGCGGTGGGTGGGCAAATCCTCACCTCCTGCAAACCAGCACCTGAAGAGCAGAGAGCTACCTGTAACAGGATTACAGGAGGGCACAGCCCTCCGAGCTGTCTGCTCCTGCACATGCACATGAGCCCGGGCAGCGTGAAAAGAGGCCACGGCCCTTCCATGGGTCCCCTCCAGCCACAGCCCAGATGCCACAATGAAGGGCTCAAGGAAACACAGCGTGCCCGTTTCCCGCGCTGCCCCGCAGCACGCAGCCCAGGATCCGCGGCTCGGCCCCACTGGGGGCTCATGGCTCAGCACCATGTGCCCCCAACAAGCTCAGGGCATCACAGTGACAGCCTGAAACCTTCCCAGGGTCACGAGGAACCCGGGGGCTCAGGGGAGACTACAGTGACGGGGAGGACCAGGTCCAGGGACCCCCCATGTCACCCCTTTACAGCCCTGCCGTGGCACTCCCTGGGGACAGAAGCCAGTCAGCCATCACGAGGAGAGGTGGCAGCCCCCCAAGGGCTCTGCTGGGGACGCGGGGGTCCTGCACCGCCAGGACACGCAGCTCCCAAGACCATCCCTTCAACCAAGACTGGCACAAACCAGAGACACTAATTGGCTAGTCCTCAGCTCACCGCTGAAACCACCCCAGCGAGCCAGCCCGGCCAGGGAGCAGCGCGGCGGCGGCATCACTTCCCCGCAGCTGGGCTTGGCCCCGAGTCGGCTTCCCCCCCCTGCGCTCCCTCCCTGCCAGGCAGCAATCAGCCCTGCATTCAGAGGGCTGCCGGGGAAGATGATTAGGCAGCGAGTCAGACCACTTTGGGGACAAATGTGCAATCAGCCCCCAGGAACGTGCCTTGCTCCCCTGGAAGGGCGGCACAGACCCAGGGGATGCCCCAGCACCCCACCATGCCTTGCTGACTCTTCCCCCATCCCCAAAAGCAAACCCTCTAGGATGCTCACCCACTCCTGAGTCATCCTCCTGACCCATGAGTTCCCAGCTCGGGCAGGAGGAGGATGAAAAGGCCCCCCCCCATCTGCCCATTTTCGCTGATGAAAGGGATGAGGATGGTCCTGGGAGAGGAGCAGCTGGAAATCCTCGTCTCCAGCCTGGTTTTCTCCCATCAGACAGCAGCTTTTGGGGCCCCGAGAGCCTGGACCACGGGGCGGCTTGTGACTGACACGAGCCCAAACCCCGCTCGTCTGCAATAGCATCCCCAATAACAACCTGGGCAGCACGACAGCTGCGCTTTGACCCACCAAATTCAGGGAGAGCCCCCTCCGCTGCTGCGCTAGCCCCGATTCCTGCGGATTTGATCCCTCAGATAACAACCATCCGCACCCTTTCCCTCCCCATCTCAGGCGCTGGTGTGTCGCTACTGCCGCATACTGACATTTCTTTCCCCGGATGCCACTTATTTATAGCACGGCTGACCTTTTCCCCAAGTTTACATCCTCCTTTCCGTTCCCTTCCACCCACCCAGCACCAAAAGACACCTCCGGCTTCCTCCAAAGCCTGGCTGCACGCAGACAGCCCCCCAGGCCCAGCCGGGATGCGGTTCACCAGCATCCCCACAGATAGCACCGGAGGACAAAGCTGGGGGTGTCCGTCAGGCACGAGCCCCCTCCTTCCTTCTGCAAGGAGCAGCTTCCAATTAAACCAGCTGCCCGTCTGCTCTTTGAAATCCAGATGGCCCCGTAATTCTTGCTGGGGAAGAGCAGAAAGGCCATTTCACCGCAGCCCCCCGCGAAGGCAGAGCCGGGGAAAGCAGCGGGCTTGCTTTGCGTGGGTGGGATTTGCCAGCGGGTTGCAGGCAGGCTGGAAGGGCAAGGGAGAGCGGGAACAGCTTCGGCACACGAGCGTTGCAGCCCAGCTCAGGGCTCCTTGGTGCCATTTCCTTAGCCTGCGGGGAAGTTTTTCCCATTTTCCCCTTGCCAGCAGCAAGGCCTGAGTCCCTCCCTGATCTCCCATCACTTGCTCCTTGGGAAGTGCAGCGGGTCCCTGAGGTCCTCCCCTCGCAGGCCCCTCCCAGCACCCAGCATCTGCCTGATTTGGGGAAAATTGCTTGCCAAAAGGCATCCCGGCTGCCAGGGAAGCAGGAGCCAGCCCCTCGCCCTCCCTGCCGTCCATCCATCCATCCCTCCCCAGGCGACGGGCTCCGGTGGCTGCCCCAGTGCCCCGACCTCGCGCCAGCCGGCCCTGCGCTGCCTCTGCTGCTCTAATTACTCCTCTTGCACCCAGCACAGAGCCCTCCGACCAAATTACAATCGATTCTTCGTTCCAGCCCAATCGATGCCATTGACTGAGGCATCAGAAAGACAAATCCAGGCTCCCACCCTGGGAAGACGCTGGCAGCCTCGGGGCGGGGGGGGAGGGACGCCACCATGCGGGATGCACGGAGCTGCCTTCATTTGATGTTCTCCATCCCTAGAGCCAAATGGATAGGGCAAACACCTTCGAGGACCAGAAAGCACCAGCTCGCTTGTTCTCTGGCCGCTGGATACAAGACAACAGGCAGCAGGAACCAAGCTCATGGACCACACAGCCCTGACCAGCCAGAAATCCCCAGCCCCAAAGGACTTCCCTCCCAAAACCTCTTCCCCCTTTGCCCAGCTCCCACTCCAATCCGTAAGGAAAAAGATTTTCTCATAACCTGCTGAATCAGCAAACCCAGGCTGTAACCAGGGCTGCATCCCAGTCACCTAATTAAGGGGCAGTGATATTTAATAGCACGGGCAGCTGATGAACCAGCTCATCTGGGAAGGGGGAGAGCTCACCTGGGCAGCAGTCAGCCCTGCGTGGGACGGGAGGCTGTGGTCCCCCCCTGCCCCAGGGATGAGCTGTCCTTCTCCATCACACCACGCGAGGAACCAAACCCCAGCCCGGGGCCGCGCTCCCCAATAGCCACAGGCAAGGCTGCAGCGGGGAATAATTGAATCAGAGCCCCGACAAGGGATCGCTGGCTAAACCTCCCCCTGGCCTGGCGTTACACAGATGGGAAACAGGGGGGGCTGCTCCTGCAGCCCCCTCCTCCCGTGCCTCCCAGGAGCAGATAATAGACCCCGCATGAGGAAATTACAAGGAATTTGCAGCCATCCCATCTAATCCACAGGGGAGACATCTGAATCCTACAAGGAGCGTTTGCCTTCTGGGTACAGAGGAGCTTAGAGACATGCAGAGGCATTAAAAACACACATGGGGATTAAGCTGGGAACCGGGAAGGGAGAGCACAGCTGGAGACCATGGGTGGCCGCGGGAGAAGACGGTTGGGGCTACCCAAGGGCTGTGGGTAAACAGGCTTTAGGCAACATCTAAACGTCCCCGGTGCCTTGATCCAGCCGTGGAGCCCAAGGTGGTGGGAATGGAGATGGGAAGTCACAGACAGGGTGCTGCAGGACAGGTGGGATTTGACTATGGTGTGCAAAAGTGGGGTGCCATGGGGTTTCAGGCTCCAATGCCCAAGCAGGCATCGAGCGCTGCAGCACGCGCCCAAACCTGCAGCCGGGTACCAGCACCCAGTCTCAGAGCAGGGCAGAGTGAGCTCCGAGCATCCCCCACGGGCAGGTCCATACCAGAGGGGTCTTCCAAGGATAGACTTCAGCAACGTCCCTCATCGTTTGGGATTTATTCTGATCATCTCTAATCCTCCGCCTTGATTGCTGAGGCTCCCAATCTCATTAGCTGGGCTACGCTGGGTCGTCATTTATGTTAGGGGGGTGTTTAAAATTGATATTAATCCCATCTCAATAATCTGGCATTTATTGATTTTTATTTTTAACCTTGCATTTTATTAAGACGAGCCGAGGCAGGTCCCTGCTTGCAGGGTAAGCCCCAGCCAACCCTCGGAGAGGTGCCCTGGTGACACCAAATGCTCCCAAAAAGCTGGTTGGCACCAGCCCACGGATGAGATGCTACCTCTGGCCTTTGCAGGCTGTTTGAGCAGCAGCACCGCCCGACCCCCAGTTGCTCTCCTTTAAACCCATTATTATCATTTTTCTTAATTATCACAGAAAGAAGCAGCTTCCGCCCGGCGCGTTCGGGGACATCCGCGCTCGCAATTGCCTGATGAGGAAGGAGCCATTAGCATCCCGTCAAAACAGCTTCTCAAAAACGAGCTTTGACAAAATCGTCACAGGAGAGGCAGGGGGAAGCGAGGGAGCCCGGCGCAATTGTACATCATTTTGACAGCTCGCATTAAGGCAACTTCAGGCACCTCTGGGAAATTACCTCCCCGTTAAACAGAACTCGCAGCAAGCGCGGTGCCTGGCGGGGGGCGGCGAGCTCGGCAGCCCAGCTCCCCAGGCAAAGCCATCACCAGGCAGGATTTGGCCTTGCTGGGGCAAACTGGGGTGGCTCCTCGGAGTGCCCGTGTTTGTGCATGGAAACCGAGGCCCCGTGCCTCAGTTTCCCCGAGCACAAAGTCCTCTTGGCTCTGAGGGCAAACGCGGCAGCAACTGCTGCTGATGTTGCTGCAACCTGGATGCTCAGAGGGGGATTTCCTCCAGCCCCAAACTCTCCTCTCCTAACTCACGGGGATCAAGCCACCTCTTTGCTGCAGCTCAGAGTTAATGGCTGTTTACCCGCCTCCTCTCTAGACCCTTGGCAAAAAGCAAAATGCCAACAATTTCGGGAACAGCTCGTGTTTAGCTTGGCAGGACGGCTATTGTTCCTATATTGCAAATGCACGTATCACACGGAAATGTTTTCAGCAAAAGCATACTGTTCCCCCCAGTCCTGCTACAGCAATGGCGAGCGCCGTCTTACCAAAGCCCAAAAGATGGGCTTTTCAGGGTGAAGCCAGCTCCAAAGGCTCCCCAAATTATGGGGTGGGAGAAAACCAGCTGCAGCATCCCAGCCTAACCCCTTCCTCCATCCCAAACAAGCTGTTCCGGGCACATTTGAACCCAAAACCCAGCAATTCTTTGCATGAGGTAGGAAAAAACTTGCTGGAGCAGAGCCAGGGAGCCAAGCACCAGGGTTGCACCGGCTCCATCAAACACCTCGAGAACCTCATGGGGAGAAAACCAACGCGGAGGCAGCGGTCCAAGGGAGAGGTGTGGGGATGGGGTGGGCAGCTCGGTGGCCTTGCTGTATTTTTAGCTCCTGACTTAATTTAAAAGCTGATGGTTTAATAAGGAGGTAGTTTTAATTGGAACCGAAGTCACTGAAGAAAACACAAGCAAGGGGAGTAAATATATAAAAATAGCCATGTTTCTAAAAGATTCTGTGGTACCTGCCTAATTAAATGGATGTTTTAATTACAAATCAAAGTTAGTGCCATTTAAAAAACAAGAAAAAACCACAACAACCCACAAGCATTTTTCTTGATTCGAAAAGCAGCTGACACCAACTTAGAAAAAAACAAGTTTGGACCCACTCATATGCAATAGCACCAAAGCAGATTCGGAGAGACCCCAGGACGGGCCGCAAGCATGGTGGGAATAAGGAGAGACAGGCACGCATCGACATGGAGAGGTGATGCGGAAAGCAGCTCTGTAAAGAAAATGAGCTGAAGAGCAGAAGTGATGCCAACCTCCCCTCCCAACCCCCGGAAGGAGACGCACCGCTTGGAAAAAAATAGACCTGCATCATTCCCCCATCAGCCCCTCTTGTTGGGTGGACGTTTAGAGGAGCTGACAGAAACCGGGAGGTTTGGGGTCAAAACCCGCCTGCAGCTCCCGGGGACCCCTCACCCGTTGTTCCTACGAGGGAAACCCAGCGCTGGAGGTCCTGACTGCCATCCTGGCCCGAAGCAGGTCAGCAGGAGGTTGCTATCCCCCAGTCCAGGGGTGAAGGAAGCTGCTGGTACCCGTAAGATGCTCCTCAAGGCAGACCCTCATAGCTTAAGATCTGGGGAAGAGCTAAACAATAGTCAGTAAAATACTAGAGAAGTAGAGACATCAAGATGTCAACCACCTGGGCACATCCGATGAGCAAAAAGCCACTTTCCTGCGTTGTTCCAGACATCCTGATTCCTGCACCACCAGCGTTGAGCATCACCTCTCCGGGCACCGGGTCCCCAGGGCTGGATCCTTTTTCAGGTCTAGAGACACTCCAGGGCTTTTCATCCTTCCTTCCCCCCCCTGTACCGGAGTGATGCACGGCTGTCACCAGCAGCCGTGTGACTGACAGCTCCCTGCCTAGCGCTTTCAAATGCCTGCCCAGCAATTACCTCCACAAAAAGTTATTAAGAAATGTCTTTGTCTGGAAGGGATTAGAATGGCACTCATTAAAAAAAAAAAAAAATTGGCATGAAGAACTATGTATATTGCAAAACAAAATGTGTTGCTTTTTAATATGTTTTTATAACCCAAACAAATTTGTTTCTCACACTCCCAGGCTGGAAAAAGGAGCCGTCCGACAGTTTAGGATTGCAGTTTGCAGTCAGCTCCGCCAAAGAATCTGTTGCAAAGCTGTCGCAGCAAATAAATGCCGTTTCCCTGCTGTGCTGCAGCTCCGCCGGCACTCTGGTCACCGCGCCGTAGCTTGCACGGCAACCGTGGCTCCCGGCACCGCTGCGGGGTGGTGGGGAAGGCGAGCGGGAGCTCCGATCCACAGGGAAAACAGACGGGGAGCAGCAGCCACACGTACCTGCGTCACCCCCGGCTGACAAGGACACGGTGGCCTTGCAGAAGGCTTTGTGCAGACAGCACAGCCTCTGCAGGAGCGTGGCTCCGTCCCTCCGGTCCTGCCTGCTCTCGCTCTGCCAACTGCACCAAGCTCGACGTGCCACGGCCTCGCCGGAGCGGCCGGGCATCGCCCGTGCTGCGGGTCAGAGGACTGAAACCCTGGGCTGATGTCCCCATCCCCGTGTGCTCTGTCCTCCACCAGCATTTGCATTTCCCTCTCGCCACCTGGGCCTGAATCCTCATCAGCAAAAAAAAAAAAAAAAAAAGGAGGAAAGAGTCACAGCAGATTATTTTATTTCATTTTTTTTAACGGGAACAAACGTACAGCCCCAGCTCCTTGAACCCTTGCAGGGATGCGAAGGTATTTGACTGTGCAAACGTCTCCCCGTCGGCGCTGCAAAGCCAGAGACGGACCAGGGCGACGCAGCATCAGGCACGGCCAGAGCAGCCCTGCAACCTAAAGCCAAGGCAGGCTGGGCTGCAGGAAAAAACACCCGTGGGGACCCACCAGCACCTTTCTGATTCCCCAGGGCCAGTCCCACCGGAGAGCAAGCCATAGCAATCAAACGCCCCCCATATCAACTGGGAAAACCCCCAGAACCGAGCATCCTTTGGGAACAGGGGAAGGCAGAGCGATGCCCTCCCTGCAGCGGCACTGCCCTACGCGCCTTTCCTCTCCCCAAAAAGTCCGTGCGTGTTACCTGCGTGTTATCACCTGAGCAGCGAGACAGCGCGTGAGACGCCGCTCCCAAATTACCTGCGCAGGCATCCCAACCGGAGGACTGGGAGACTCCCAGCTGGTTGCCTGAGGGGCTCCGAAGAAATTACCCCCCCACACACCCCCAGAGGACAGGCGGGGAGCCGTCCCAGCCAGCCCCCGGTGGGGGGGGGGGGGGACACCCGCTTTGTGCTCCGAGAATGGCTGATTCACGCTTTTTCCAGGCATCCCCTGCAAAACCTTGGATGAGGATAAAACTCAAAGCTGAGCGGGTGTCTTCCACAGAGCGCCACGCTGGGCTTCCCTTCGGGAGGGATGCAGCGAGCCAAAACCATCTTTTTTTTTTTTTTTTTTTTTTTTGTAAAAACACAAGAGAAGGTCTTACAACTTAATTAAGGAGAACCAAGCCCCCCTGCGATAAATCAGCCCAGCCCCAGACACCTGCTGCTCCAACCCTCAGCGCCTGCTTATTTTTAGACAGCGCCAAAAAAGTCAAGCCTATTTTAAAAACATATTTTTTGCACTTAATTTTAAGTCCTTAATAGATGCAGAGCGCTGGATCAGGAGTGGTGCAGACTCAGAAAAGGAGCAGGAATCCCTCGACACGAGCCGGGTTAGATGCTAGGGGACAGGGAAAGCAAAATAAAGGCGGTAAAAAAAATAAATAAATGTGCTGAAGAAGGGAAAAAGTCAGTATGCTTTCTGCCTTAATAGGGATGCTGGGCTAGCAGGCACCCATGAGCCATCCCTGGGGATGATGCATTCACGTGGAGGATGCTGAAATGAGAGAAGAGGACTCAGACAGGAGGAGATGCCCCCAAGGGACTGGCAGGGCAGGACAGACCAAACCAGGGCAACCAGCATCGTGTCCTGCGTCCGATCGCAGCCGGGTCTGGGAAAACCACCTCCCTGTCCTGCCCGTCCAGGGGACCTCAGCTGGCATCACACCCTGCCAGGAACCAACCCCCCCCAGGGCTGGAACAGGGACACTGAGCCACTTTTATATTTAATAGCTGTTATTAGCTATTAACTGAGCCCACATGGTGCTTCATAATCACGTAGGACCCTCGGGAAGAGCAACCGGAGCAAGACGCAGCGCTCCAGGGCTCCTTCCCGGGCGACAGCAATCGCACCTCAAGGTTGCCGAGCGGGAGCAAGGAGCCGAGGCAGAGCATGTGTAATTTCAACCCTGTTTGGCAGAGCTCAAAGAAGAAAATAATTCAAGCCCTCCAAAGCTTGCTGCAAGCTGAGCGGCTGAGCGCAGGGGGGGGCCGCAGCCCGCCGTGGGGTACAGCTGTGACCCACCAAAACCCCTCGGGGAAGCCTCCCTGCAGACACCCCGTTGCGCACAGATCGGCTCCGGGGCCAGCCCATGCTCTTTGCTCTACAACACCCGTTCCATGTTGGGGCAGCACAGCCCCCCCCCCAGCCCCTCTCCCCATCACCCCCACGACCCTTCCCAACCCCCTGCTCATCGCTCAGCCCCCCCCCCTCAAATACTCCGAGGCTCCACCTGAAGCCAGGCACGCACACGCAGAGTTAAACAATAGCATCGATGCTTTATTAATTTGCGAGGATAGAGGCAATTAACAGCACTTCGCTTCGAAAAATCCTAATTGGTTTTCTGCCGAATCTCCTACGGACACGGGTCTCTGCTCGGTTAACTCTTCACATGAGCAGCACCGCGAGGGGATTAGAGCGGTGGGACACGCAGATGCCAGCGGATATTTATGACTGCCGCGAGATAAATAGCAAGGTGACGTGGGTGACGCTTATCCCCCAGCAGCGCTCCATCACCGCAGCCTCGCTGTACTGAAGGCACGATAATGGCTCCGAAACGTTTGGCGTGATGGATGCTGCGCGAGAGTGACAGTTGCTGGGGCAACCGGCTGCAGAGGTACCCAGCCCTCCCCTCGGATGGGTTCCAAAACGGACGAGGTCCCCCCACCCCAGGCCAGGCGGGGACCAGCTCATCGGCGAGAGAGCAGCATTGCACGGCGCGCTGGATTTTTACGGGTAGCTGCAGTTTTAATTGCTTCACAGGGGGTTGCGGGTGCATTAGCAGGAGCAATAGTAGGGATGCACCAAGGGCAGCGAGTAAGGACCCCCCCGCCCCGGAGCCGCAGCAGGGTGCTGGGACCCAAGTCACCCAAATTCACTGCTTGTTTCTCAGCAAAATCATCCCCCCAGCCACCACTGTAACCCAGGGCACCGCAGCCAGGTGTCCGAACATAGCGCCTGGCTCTGCCATGGGGCATCCAGGAACGTGCCACCGCATCTCCCTGGATAATGAAGTTTTCCTCCCCGGGAGGCGGGAGCGCAACGCGGGTGCGTTTGTTAGCGCCTGCAAAGCCACATGGAGAGGCACGGCTGCAAGGGCACCGCACGCGCCCTGCGGAGAGGCGCTGGCAGGAGCTGCTGTGCCAAACCAGCCAGAGGAGGTCTGGTCCAGCCCAAAATTACCCTTTGTGTTGCATACTGAGCAACACAAGCACATTTTTCTGCCCGTAACCAAAGCCACGAACAAACAGGACTCCCCTAACAGACCTGAGTGGCCACTCTATGCCCAGAGCACCCCAGAGCCCCCCAAGCCACATCTCCTGGAGTTCAAGGCAGACTCCCCACCTGAACCACTTCACGCCACCTCAGACACCTTGGAAAGCCGGGTGCTGCTGGGGGAAGGACCCACTCTGCCAACTCTCCCTACCCCAAATCACGCATCAAGACCTGTTTCCCAGCGGAAGGGACAACCCCATTGCACCCAGCACCCTGCAAACACGGCGAGCACCCCCCCCCATCACACAGCCCAGCTGTGCTGCCGGTACCTGGCCAGGAGAGCCACAGGGTCATCGAGCCAGGGCAGAGCAGCAAAGAGGCTGGCAGGGGCCCTGCTCCTCTCTTTAAAGCTTCATGCTCCGCAGCTGCAGCCCCCACGGGTTTGGGAGGCTCCAGGTGCTCCCTGTCAGGGCTGTTGTCGCTCCTGCATCCTTCCCCACCCTGCATCCCCCTCCTGCTGGTGGGCATCCCCTCGGGACCGCTGTCCCCCCTCATCCCCATCATCCATGGGAGCTCCTGTGCTCCTGAATCGGGGCAGCGATGTGCTCCCCCACTTAAAACCCCCTTCCCCACTTGAACCCATATTGATTATTTTACTCCATTAAGAAGCAGCATCCATGGTGGCAAATCCCTCGCCCCTGCCTCCCCTCTCCAGCAGCCTTCCATTAGCATCTCCATCCATCCCCACATCAGCCTCACCAAGAGCTCCTTAAAAGACCTCTAAGCCAGGAGCAACCCTCGGGCGGGGGGGATACATGTACCCGGATCACGGGAAAATCCTGCACTGGCGTGACGCCGGCGCCTGCACGGAAACATGCCCGTGTCCACCGAACTCCAACAAACCCCACAGCCCCCGTTGTGATCTAACCGCTGCCACGCAGGCTTGGGCACGTTGTGGGGAGGGGGTTTGGGCACATCCTTTGGGGAGCCACCTGGAGATACCCGAGGCAGGGGAGAGGAGTACAGGAGGCTGCAGCCCCATCCCCAGAGCAGGGTGCCCTGGGGCAGCCGCGTCCGGCCACGGCCCCGCAGACCGTCAGCGTCACTGAAATCCCTCCTTGCTGGCTCGGGCTTGCCAGGAAAACACACGCCAGCAGCCCTGGGAGCAGGCAGGGGTGAAAGCTGGGACCTGGCGTTCACTGTCCCCCCTCCCCAAAACAACCTGCCACCCCCTGGGGACAGCGCTGTGGAACAGGGAGCCACAACCCACGGCCACGTGAGCCTCCCCGCCACAGCCTGGCCCTCCTGCATTCTCCTCCTCAGATTCGTCACCTCCAGTTACCCCCGACGGAGGGCTGACCGCAGGCATCAGCTGCCCCTTGCCCCAGCATCCCCCCTCGCCCCCGGCCGGTGTCCCCCCCTCAGGGCGGCAGTGACGCAGGGCAGAGGAGGATGGGGGGGCCCGGAGAGCGGAGGTGGGCTGTCACCACTCGATGGGAAAAATGAAGCCCCCCCCCCCCCCGTCCCCCTGCCCTCCTCCTCCTCCCCAGTCCCCCAGGTTGATGCGCGAAGAATAGACCCGTTTGCTGGTGGGGCTGAGTAATGCGCTGAGCCGCTCCTCCCCGGCAGTGAGTAATCGCGCTTTTGTCTCCCTCGCCGGCACGGCGTTAGCCGGGGACACGGCTCTCCCGGCACAACCCAGCGGCCGCCTCAGACCCGTGCCCCACACGAGACCCAGGGCGGTGTCCCGGAGGTGACACCTCGGGGGTGACACGCGGTGGTTTCACTCCGCCCGTGGCATCGTGGCGAGCCGTGCCCATCTGGGTGACATCTGGGCGACATCTGGGCGGCATCGGCCATCCGGGCTCCCTCCGGCTGCGGGTGCCCCGGGTTGGCGTGCCCACGGATGAGGGGCACCCCGGGCTCCCCTCGCCGCACTGCTGGACCCCACGAAGGAGCAGGTCCGTGGAGAAGAAGCACCTCCCTGCTGGGTGCCATGGAAACGTGGCTCCTGCAGGAAAAAAAAAAAAAAAAAAAAAAAAGGTCTCCTCTTCCACCTGGTTTTTCCTCCTTTCCAAGGAAACGCCGGAGGTGTGAAGGGTTTGACCCCGGCCGCGATGGGCTGCCCACAGCTCCTGCCTGCAGCTGCCCCCGGGGGGGTGGGGGGGTTGTGCCCTGGCTGTCCCCCCCGGGGCATGTCTCGGGGTACGTGGGGCCAAGCGCCAAGGGATCCCAGAGCATCCCTCCCTCCCCGGTGCTGAGTCACTTGGCGCCAGCGGTACCCAGGCTGCAGTGGCAGTGCGGGGCTGGCGGGCGGCTCCTGCTCCGGCACCCACGCGGCAGATGGCAAGCCTCTCGCCTTGTGATTTGATTTTTTTTATTATTTTTGGCTGTTATTTCGGTCCACGGCCCCCTCTTTCTCCCTTCCCCCTGCCGTGTCCCCTCGCCACCTCCGCCCAGGAGGAGAGGAGAGGGCGGCCGTGGTGAGCACCAGGTTTTCGCACGAGGGAGCGAAGCTTTCGGTGCTTCCTTGCAGCCCTTGATGGCTTTTCTGTGCGATGTCACAGGCTGGCAGTGTCCCACATGGGACAGCACTGGATGGCGCACCGGGGTCCGGCCAGCCCCGGAGTTTCCCACGGCACCGACACCGCTGCCGGCCGGGGCGGGTGATGCCGATGTCCCCTGGCTGAGGTCTACACACTCCTCCTCTGCACGTCAGGCGGTGGCCCTGGGCATGGGGACATCCTGCAGTGCCCCGCGCGGGGAGAGGTCTCGGGAGCGCTGGCGAAGAGACGACCGCCTGCCCCATCGCTGCCCGGCGCCGAGCACCTCCCTCGAGGGCCATCGGTGGCACAAGTTTGCTGGGTCTCAGTTGGGTTCCCGTCGGGCAGGTGACTGGTGCCACCGTACTGATGTGACCCCGGGAGGGACGTCCCTCCTCAGGGCTGTCCTTTGCAGGGTCCCCAAGACCCCGGCGCCACAGCGAGGACCGATAACCCTCGTGCCAACAGCAGCTAACGAGCTCCTGAACGTGGGTAATGGCCACGGGCAGCGACCTGATGCACAATCCCCGCCGGCTGCCCGCAGGAGGTGATCAGCGCTAACGAAGAGCGCGGTGACGAGGCTCCGGGCCGTTCCTGTGGGGATCCGATTTCTCTTCCACTCCCTTTGCCGTGGCTGCGCGCAGCCGAGCCAAGGGAGAAGCCTCTCCGCGGTGTTACGAGTTCAGCAGCTCAGCTGCGCCGGGGAAAGAAAAAGAAAGAAAAAAAAAAAAAAAGAACCAACCCA
Source organism: Grus americana (assembly GCF_028858705.1). Classification (NCBI taxonomy): domain Eukaryota; kingdom Metazoa; phylum Chordata; class Aves; order Gruiformes; family Gruidae; genus Grus; species Grus americana. The sequence continues at coordinate 6,325,025 of NC_072875.1, forward strand.
GCGCGAGCAAGACAGACTATAAATAAAAGCTGGAGAAGTGGGAGGCAGCAGCCACAAGGGCTTTCTGAAGCAGCAAGAAAAGCAGGTGCACGTTGGCTCCGGCACTCGATGCCTTTGTGTTTCCCGAAGAAGCCCGGGTATCCCTAATAGCCGGGCTCCGGGTGGGAGCGGGGCCGGGCTTCCCTCCCGCGCCGATGGGAAGACACAGCCATCTGAAGAGCAAATACTGCACGGAAGGGACGGGAGCGTCGCCGAGCCCGGGGAGCGGAGGGAGATGAGGAAGAGGGAGGAAGGGAAGGAATCGAAGGGGGCTGCCAGCACCAGTGCAGCCCCAGAGGCTTCAGGTTTAATGGGAGAGGAGGGATCCTCCAACCAAAATTTGCTGCCAGAGTTAACGGTGGATGGAAGGAATGGCCAGAGCTCAACACATCTCAGCCTCAGGTGCATCCGAACTAAGGTCCCCCCCAAAAAGTGCCCCAGCGAGCATCCAGCCATGCGGGAGCAGCAGAGGGAAGCAAAATGCCTGCCACCCCCCCCCCCCCCGGGGGTCACCTAGAGCTGCTGGGGACGGGGACCCCATGCTCCGCCATCACCTGCCAGCACGCAAGGAGGGGAGGGAAGGCAGGAAGAGAAGGAGACAGATGGGCAGCGATGGAAACATAAGTTAACTCGAAGGAAGCGGATAAACAGCAGGCAGGGAGCAGATCCCAGCACATATGCTGCACTGCAGCCAGCCAGGCGCGGGGAGGTTCCTCGCCGTCCCCGGTCCCTGTCCCCGCAGAGGGGCCCGAGCCACGCGGGGAGGTCGGCAGTGGGAGAGGGGCAAAGGCTGGAGGCAAAAACCCCGCAGGGGGGTTTAAAGCCAGGGCTTGTGGCAGAGAAGCAGGAGTTCAGCCCGGAGCAGCCGGGACAAGAAGCTCGAGCGCAGCTCACGTCATGGCCACGGGGCGTTGGGGAAGCCAAGAGCAGAAGCCGGCCAAACCCACAGAAGAAACGTCCACGAGATGGACACGAGTCCTGGCTGGGGAATCACGGACCAATTCCCTGTGGCAGCTGGGGTGGCTTTGGCCGGGGAGAGACGGTTCCCCCCTTGCTGGCAGGAGCAGGGCACGGTGGGCAGCTGGATTGGGGCCAGATCAGGTCTCCTGCCTCAGTTTCCCCATCAGGAGAGGGGAGAGGAGCAGCATCAGCTCGTGCGAACGGCTGGCGGGGCCCCGGCCACGTGGACCGAATGCCATTCCCGGTGCCGGCGCAGCAGCAGCTGCAGGTTGCTGCTGAGGACTCGAGCAGCTGATGGGAAAGGGAAAAGAGTCAAGCCGAAGCAGGGATGCTGAGACCCTCAAAAGTCCTTGAGCCCTGCAGCACAGCGCTGCCTGCTGATTATCGGGTACCCCAGCGCCGACACAGCATCGCCGGCTGCTCCGGCCGCGCCGTCGCAGCAGGATGGGGACCCGGGCCGCCCCGCATTGCCCCCACTGCCCACGGCAGTGCGGTGGGGGCCTCTGCCGAGGGGACTCTCCTGCTGCCGCAGCCCCCGACTCGCCTGGAATAACAAGCAGGCAGAGGCGCAGAGCCGCCGAGAGCATCTCTCCAGCGACGTTCGGCTGGGTGCTAATGAGCCCCGGGCTCTCCGATCTGCTCAGCGAATGTCATGACCCAGATTAATTGCTCAAAAAGACACCCAAAGGCAGCTAATAAAAGAAAAAAGGAGAAAAAAAACCCCCAAACCAACCTGAAACCGAACAAATGCACAACAAGCCCCCCACAGTAGCCAGCACATCCCCCCTTGCATCCCAGCGTCGGCAGCCCGGAAAGCCCTGCCCGTTGCAGGAATGCGTGTCGGGGCGGCAGGCCAGCGAGTGCGATGGGCGCACACAGCCACCCTTGTTCCCCGCTCTCCGGCGGAGGGTCAGAGCCGCCGGCCGTCCTTGCCGCACAAGGGGAAGCCTGTTCGGAGGCACCCGCACTCCCCAGCGGGATGCTAATGCCTTCCCAGCGGTTGCCAGCGCGACCGGATCCTGCTGCGGGACCCCCATGTCCCGGCGTAGCCCCGTGCCTCTCGCTGCCCGGGGGCTGCGGCTTTCAGGGGCAGCACTACCCCCGTGAGGGGGAAACTGAGGCATCGGGGGGCAAGCGCATCCCTTGCACGAATGATGCAGCTGCTTCGCTGCGAGCTTTTGCAACATCACCCGGATTCCTCACCGGAGCGGGGCATTGCAAGCAGTTAGTCTTTACATCTCCAGCCGAGACCTTCCTCCTAAGAGCAGCCTTTCTCCTCCGAGCCTGCAGACATAAGTATCCTCCAAGCCTTTGCGTTCCAGGCCCTTCAGCAGCGTGCGGCTGGCCCGCGGGCGCTCCTGTAGCTGTCGCTCAGCCGCTCGCTGCCTTCACGCCGATTCAGCATCCCTCGCGCAGCTCCCGGCGCTTTGTTTGCAGCATCCTCCCGCTTGCCATGTCCTTCGCAGGCCACTGCCACCACCGTCTTTGCACACCCACCGGTGTCCTGCCAGGTCCCCCCCGCCAAGTACCACATGGAGGAGAGCTGCACCCAAGGGATGCTCGCACCGGGACAGGCTCCCCGCAGCACCGTGGCTACAAGCCTCCCTACACCGACGGCCCTGGCTGGAGGGCCAGAATCCATTTACTGCGTGAAAATACCTCCCTGTGCGGAAATGGGTCCTCACCGCCCCGTGGACATGGCAGTTCCTGCCCTTCCACGTCCCCGAGGAAGAGGACGGAGCCGGAGGAGCCCTGCCAGCCAAAAAGGCAGGGGGAAAAGGAGAGACGGGAGTGAAAGCAGATGGGAGATGACCACCCACCCGGCTGCTGCTCTCCGGTCTCCAGGACTCCTGACCTAGTTATTAGCCAGGGAAGTAAGGCACAAAACAGAGAGAGGTGGGGGAATAGTCCAGGCCCAGAGATGCAGCAATAAATGAGTGATGGACAAGTTAAGCCAGGGCCAGGGAGCTTCCAAAAAGGTCCACGAGACGGACCCTGGCTCTGAGCCACCGCAGCTCATCCTGCCGTCGGTTACGCTGAGCCAGTGAAGAGCCACGGCGACATTTCAAGAGCCGGGAGAAAACACCTTCTGACAAGAGACTTAAACTGTTGTACCCACGCAGCCAAGCGGAGATGTGGGGGCTGAAATACCCCCGGGAGCAGCACTGCCCGCTGCGGGCGCTTCAGTCTGCCGGGGAAAGGCAGCGCGAAGAGCAACGGCTGGGAGAGAAAACCAGGCAAGCCCAAATTAGAATTAATAAGGCACAAATTGTTAGCGGCAAGAGGAATTAGCACTGGGAAGAGGCTGCCAAGGGACACGGGGAGAGGCAAGCACCTCGGGTTTCCACTCAGCTCAGAGCCATGTCTCCCATCCCAGCAGCAAAATGGGAGCCAGCCCAGGCCCTGGTTTACCCAGGCAACTTCAGAGCGGAAACCTCTGCAGCATCCCCCGGGCTCCCCGGGGAGGGGACGGCCATGCCCCGGACCCGCCGCAGCCTGCGCGTGCCAAACCCAGGACCTGCACCACCCCAACGTGTGCTTAGCGATGCCAGCAGCCGGATCCTGACCTATTCGGGGAGCAGCTCGTTCCCAGCAAGCACACCAACTCTATCCCTGGCTCCTGCCCCATGCAGGGTTTGGAAAGCAGCCTGCGGCTTTGCTTGCCACGCTGAAGCCTGATTCCCAGCCCAAGAGCATCACTGCAAGACAAGCACCGCAGCTTCCCATGCCCAGGGACCTCTTCCTGCGGGGCAGGAGCAGCCGCAATCCCGTATGTCCGTCCGGGCGTCCAGCGGCACGTGTCGGGAAGATGCTCTGCAGCGCTGCCCGCTTGTGCTACCCCCCGCCCCGAATCACCGGGACGCCTTTGGAGACCAAGAGGTCGCACGCAGGAGCCCACCGGACTTCCCTCGCCTTTTCGGCAGCCCCCAGCCCCGGCCAGGCTGGGTAGCAGCCCCTGCACAGTGCGGGCTGCGGGCGGCGGTGGCTGCGGCGGAGGTGGGAGCGATGACTCAGGAGATAATGAGGCAGATCAGAAGGAGGAGAGGAGCGGTGAGCGGACGTGGCGGGGAGGCAGCTGCGTCCTTCGGGCCTACACCCGCTCTCCCCTGACGCAGCACCGCAGCTGGGGTGCGGGCACAGGCGCCCCTGAACGCTCTGACTCACCCGGGGGGCACGGCAGCACCGGGGCGGGGGGGATAATTTTAGCCGCCCCCCCCCCCCCCCCCGTACATCCATCCCTCCTCCTGCCAGGGATGGGGGTGTCAGGGGCTCCCAGGCCAGGAGGCGAAGCCCCAGGGAGTGGGGCTGCATTTGGGGCACCGTCAGGGTGATGCCCCTGGGGTCTGTCCAGCCCCCACCCATCGCCCACTGCTCGGGCTCTCGCTGCTGTGCCGCCCTGCAGGGAGCCCACGGAGCGGCTGCCCCGGCTTTGAGCGGTGCCTTTCATCCGCAGGGCTTCCTCCTGCTGCCAAACCTGCCGGTTCCCCAGCTCCTGACGGGTAAACAGCCTCTCCTGCCTGGGGAAACTGAGGCAGGGAGACACCAGACTTGCCCGAGGCTGCTGTTTGCGACAGAGCCAGCAAGGGAAGCCAAGAGTCCCGGCTCTCACGTTCATCTTCATCCCAAGCTCATTTATAAAGTCATTTTCCCTGTGTGCCGGCAGCAGAGCAGTGCCAGTCACCCATGGAGTGGCCAACGTCGCCGCATCACCCTTTGCTGGCCCAGCCCATTGGTGGCTTCGCCCTCACCCAGCACCAGAAGAAGGCAGCTGAGAGCCACCTCTGCCTTGCCGTGTGTCCCCAGGCACGGCACATCGCGCTTCCCAGCCTCAGTTTCCCTTCTTCTCCAAGGGCATCCACCCACTGCAGAGGCAGACCTGGCACTGTCGCGTGCCTCAGTTTCCCCCACGTCGGAGTTCAGCCTTGGGCCACCTCCCCCCCGGCAGTGCCGGGAGCACCGGGAACCCCCTCCAGCACGGCACGGCTGGGCCCCTCCGTCTCACAGCATCTTACTTCTCCAGGAGCCGAGCCTTGGCAAGGGGAAGGAGCTGCTTATGCAGAACAAACGGAATCAATCAAAACAAAAGGCAGCGGGCCTGCTTCTATTTATTACCCATCCAAGGGTTTGAAATGCATCTACACACATCCACAGCCATTTGGAGAAGGGGAACCCACCGGGGCCACCCCGGAGGGCAGGGAAAGGGAGGGCCAGCCGTGCCCACGGTGCTGAGCACACAAATCACCGTCCGGCCCTTTGCCCTGCTCTGCCCCTGGGCTGCTCCGCTGAGCCCTCGCCCAGGGTCTCGGGGGCACCTCCGGATCTCTCACAGCTTTTCAGACCTCGGCATCGGGCACCCCCAGCTCGTTCCTCAGGACCGCGCTGGTCCCCAGCCACCCGCTGGTTAGGGACGATGCCTCCAAGAAGGTGGGGCATGTGGAGTGGAGGGGGGGACAAAGAGTGGGGTGCTGGTGCCTGCCCAAAATAACCGGCGCTGGGTGCAGCACAGCCCCTGCAGCACCACCTCCACGGACGCTGCAGGCGCTCGGGATCCATGGTGGAGGATCCAGCAGCAGGATCCAGCCCACGCTGCCAAGTGAATTGAATCTGTGCCTGCTTTCTCAGCGCTGCTGCTCCTGCTAACAGACTCCCTGAGCTCCAGGCAGCTTCTCGCCTCTCCCTCAGCCTTATCAGCTCATGGAAGAGGTGATGCTGGAGTTACCTCTCTGCTCCATTCCCAGCTGGGGCAGCACTATCATTCTGGTATCGAAACAGAAGTTGGCAGGGGCGAGGAAGGCTGGCGAGAGATGGTTTATTGATGCGCTGATGAGGTAGCAGCTGGGCAGCAGCACATGAGAGGGCAGGGTGCGGAGGGACAAGCTGGCTCCTGGCAGATATGGCCAAGAGGACCTGCCGGGGGAAGGCACCTTTGTGGCCAGGGGCTGCCGTGAAACACCACGGACTCTCATCCTGCATGGCTGACACGAGACTGAGACCAACTCACAGCTGACAGCAGACCTGGGCACGGTGGCCTGAAGGTCCTGCTCCTCAAGCGGGCACCTGTGGGTGAGCCATGCTGGGGTGCAACCTGCTCTTCTTCCCTATGCATGCCCAGCACATGTGCCAGGACGTGCCTCAGTTTCCCCTTGCTGTCAGACATTGCCTACCCTCCTCCAGGAGCTGGACCCAGGGCAGCAGGACCTGCCGAGCCTGACCCACCTGCGAATCCTGGGACCTGGTCGTTGCAGAGGCAGCGAACGGCCGGTTCCTGTGGGTCTTGGCTCCAGCTTGCAGCCCCCCATGAGGGCGTTGTGCCCCGGCCCGGCGTTCAGCCAGGCTGTGCATTGAGAGCAAACTGACGCCACGCTGCTGCTTGCTGCCAGCACGTGGGGTGCAGCCATGTGCTGCGCAGCCATTACCCAGGCAATTAGGAGATGCCAGCTGGGCTTTGTGGCTATTGGAGAACAAACCAGGCCACGCAGCTCCCCTCGAGCTCGTGGGCTCCTCCTTGGCCAAAGCTCAGCCCTTCCCACCCACAGGGGCTCCCCATTGCATCCCTCCAGGGTCCTGCTGCTGGACCTGCCACGTTAGCCGTGTTTCTGGGCTGATGCGGGGTCCCAGGCACTCGGGATGGTGGTCTGGGGCAAGGAGGGACTCTCCTACCGTGCTGAGGATGCCGAGGGCTCAGCTGGACCCCACAGCCGAGAACCCCTCACGGGAGCCCGGCAGCTCCAGGCAGGGACAGCCCACTGCTCTGCCCTGCGCCCGGGAGCGTGTCCCAGCCCGGGGGATGGCGGGGGGACGGTGCTCCGCGGGGAATGATGCTCGGTGAGGGATGCTGCTGCCCGGCGAGGGATGCCGCTGCCTGGCGAGGGATGCTCGGCGAGGGATGCTGCTGCCCGGCGAGGGATGCTGCTGCCCGGCGAGGGATGCTGCTGCCCGGCGAGGGATGCTCGGCGAGGGATGCTGCTGCCCGGCGAGGGATGCTCGGCGAGGGATGCTGCTGCCCGGCGAGGGATGCTGCTGCCCGGCGAGGGATGCTGCTGCCCGGCGAGGGATGCCCGGCGAGGGATGCTGCTGCCCGGCGAGGGATGCCCGGCGAGGGATGCTGCTGCCCGGCGAGGGATGCCCGGCGAGGGATGCTGCTGCCCGGCGAGGGATGCTGCTGCCCGGCGAGGGATGCTGCTGCCCGGCGAGGGATGCTGCTCCCCGCCGCGGCCGCGGGCTCCCCCTGGCGGCCCCGCCCCGCTCGGAGCCCCCCCCACCCCGCCCGGACCCCCCCCCCCCCCCCCCGGAGCCCCCTGCATCCCCCGGTCTCCCCCCCTCCGCCGCCCTCCGCCCTGCCGCAAGCTCCAGAGCACCGTGGGGGTGCGGGGCCGGCGGCACCCCCTCCCCATCCAGCCGAGTCTGTTTAAGCACATTCAAATCATATTTCAAAGAGAGGATTAATTAAGGCTTTTGTACACGGGCGCTTCCCGGCATCCTAAAGGGACCCGACGCGCCAAGGAGGAGCAGCTGCGCCCCGTGTCAGTGTGCACCCCTGCTTTGGGCTGTGAGGATGGCCCCCTCGCGACTGCCGCAAAGCTGAGGACCGCACAGCTTTTGTAACCCTCGAGTTTGCCACCATCCCCGGCAGAGACCCCTCGGATGCACCCAGCACCCAACGCAGGCCCCCGTTCAGCACCGGCCTGCCGGGGGGGCACCGCCAGTTTGCAAAGATTTTTGCCTCCAAATGAGTAAATTCAATAGGAATCCAGGGGAGGGAGAAGAGTTACTGTTTTCTTTTTTCCAATTTGATCTTATTAAAACTTCATTCAAAGAAATAGGCTTTTCATCTCAAATCTCATGCAAGTTTCATGGCACTGCAGATGGCAGAGTGGGAAAATGCCCGTCGGAGAGTTTAATAACAGGACTTGGCCCTTAAACGTGCTCCTCACCGGGGAGGGCTGCACCAGCCGGCCGGTGGCCCCACTGCCTGCCCAGAGCACCCCCCCCCCCCACTGCCCAGCACTTTAAGGGCCGTCCCCCCGCTCCCACCCCCTAATCGCTTTGCTCACGTTCTTCCTAGTTAAATCTGCAGCACTCTCACATTAATAAATCCCCCTCGATGCGCCAGATGCGGGCTGCCAGCATTACCCCACTGCATCGCCGGCCATTAGGAGATCAGCGCGGCCGGGGCCGTGTCCTGCTGTCACCCCTCACCACACAGCGTGCCTCAGTTTCCCCCATCTTGAGCAGGCATTGCCCTGTTGCTCTGCTGGGAGGGGAGACAGCGAGCGACAAGGAAGCGGCGGTGGCATCGCCGAGGCCTCTCGTGGGACCTGGTTATCAGCGCGCTAAGCGGTGCGGGTGCCTGGGTACCTCAGATGTCTCCTGAGGACAGCAGAGGAGCCTCCCACCCCGCGGCAGGAGGGGAGGCTGCCTCTCAGGCTCAGTGGGAGCGGTGACTAAACAGCATCCCCAATACAGTCATTAATAAACATCGATGCCGCCCGGGTGTTGCTCGCCTCCGCGCCGTGCGGAGCCCTGCTCAGCATTGCAGCAAGGTGCTGACTCATCACGGCTTGCAGGGAACCGGCTCCCTTCTGCTCCAGCCTCTCCCCCCGCCAGCCAAGCAGGGACAGGGGCTCAGAGAGGCTGCGCAAACCCCTGGCCTGGTGCAGGGGAGCCCACGGAGGCCTCCTCTTTGTGCCCGGCTGCTGCAGCAGCCACAAACATCATTAGGCAGCCGCAAACATCTAGTTTCCTACGCAAGAGGGAAGCCCAGTCTGTCCCCCAGCTCATCGCCCAGAGACGGGTACGGAGGAGCCAGGGTCTCAGCAGCCGCCCTGCTACGCAGTCCTGCTGCCGTCCCCCCATCACAGCTGTGAATGTTGGGGTTACCTGCCATAAACTGCATCTCCATAGCTCAGCCGTGCTGCAGGGCAGCGCTGCGCCACGGCGTCCCTGCACAGACACAAAGATGGGGGACGCGGGGCATTCGGTCAGAGCCTGCCCGCAGGGATGGGGCGCAGAGGTACACGGTGCCGGGCATCCGGAGCTGGCGCATCCCCTGCTGCGAGGCAGGAGGCGAGCTGGGGGAGATGCAGAGCTCTGCTGAACCGAGCCAGACATCCCTGCGGCCGCCTGGGTGACAAACCCCGGGCCAGGTGCCGCTCTGCAGCCTGGCAGATAACTGCACACCCATACCCGCTGCATTGGTGCTGAGGCCACCCTGCACCCCATGTCCCAGCGCCCAGGGGTGCCGCTCTTTAGCGGGCGGCACGTAGGAAGCCTGCGAGGCACCGGTGTGCCCAGGGGGAGCGGGGGGCTCAGCACACCCCGAGCCCCGGGCTGGGGTCCCCCGGCACTCCCTGCCCTTCTCGGGGGGGCGGGTCGGGGACCGCCTCGGCTCCGCGCCCGGCTGCGAGCAGGGTGGCCGAGCCAGGAGCATCTTGCCACAAGAGGGAACCCCTGGGCTGGAGAAATCCGTCCTGGAGATGCCTCACAGCTTGGCACCCACAGCCCCTCTTTCCCGAGAGGGTTTTTTGGCCAGGAAAGGATGCTCTCCTCTGGCTCAGCCTGCTAGCCAGGGGTCTTGGACCCCTTCTTTCACCCCAAACTACCTGCAAGCACCTCCCGTCCCTCCCCAACTCACCCTGCCCCAGGGCCGGTGTGGCCCCATGGATACATGCCCTGACCCGGTTTTTGGTTCACAGAATTCCTGTGACCTCCTTTCCCCAGCTGATCTGATCCAAGGGATGAAGGTCAGGCAGGACACACACCAGACGCTCGGGATGCGGGGAGCGCTTAGCCGAACGAGGGAGCGTAGCAGGGCAAGGTTTGTTAGGCGTCTGATAGTACCGCAAGACAAAGGCACATATTCTGCGTGGGTGGATCAGTCAAGCAAGGACAGCTGGGACACTCGTATCATCACGGTGAAGGAAAGCCAACAGGATTTCCAGGAAAAATGTAGCTGGCCTGGCTCCGGTTGCCATCCTGTAGCACCCACACAGCGTATCAGAAGCAGGCTTTGCGTCCTGGTGGGACCTGGAGCACTCGGGAGGGAGCCCGGGGTCCTTTGGTGGGGCAGAGATAAGAGCCACGGAGCTGAGCACAAGTCCCCTGGTCCTGCCATTCAGCTTTATATCCCCAACGGCTCTCGGAAGCCAGGTCAAGCTTTGTGGCCATTGCTCTCATGCACGGATGTGCATCTTCCCTTCCACCTCTCCGAAGGCTCCAACCCCTTGGGCAGAAGAGCACAGTATTTGGGTTGGCTGCGTGGCTCTCCAAACAACGGGGCGGTTCCAGGCTAAAGCTCCCCGTGGTGCTGTTAGCAAGAAGCCCACGGGAGGGTCTGTTTAGGTACAAGTATCGAATAAACTCCAGGCTGGGCAGGCTCCAGCGCTGAGCACAGCTGACCAGAGCCTCAACCAGCAGTTCAGCACCTGCAGGGTCCCCCCACTTGTGGGCTGCTCTCTGAGCTCCCCAACGCTGGCGTCTGGCAGGAGCATCACTGACACATCGTGAGGGGACCTGGGCAATGCTTCATCACGTGGAGCAGCAGCACCAAGGGGACCAGACAGGCAGGTAGAGGCTCTGCTAGGTTAGTGCTCAGAGCTACCACGGCGTTGGAAACGTGTCTGTCCAAAACCCTGGGATGACAAGATTTCTCTCTGGCTTTAATCTGTGCAGGGGTACTTTCAGGAGAAGGAGAAACATTCCTTGGAAGACAAACTGGCACTAATATATTAGGAGAAGGCTGGGGGATGCTGGGGAACCTGTCTGCCCCACGGGGCCAGAGATGCTAGTACCAGGAGCAAGAGAGAGAAAGACAAAGCAGGGAAAGGGGAAGAAAGATGCCAGGATGATGGAGAACAGGGGCATGGACCAGCAGGATTAGCAATGATAAACTTGCAGCTAAACTGGGTTTATGTCAGCATGTATTACCCGAGAGCGACAGGAACGATGGGCTTGCTCATCTGCCATTTATAAGTGGCAAATTCTCCCTCCATCCTGTTTACTACGAATTAGCTGGCATATGTCTAATCGTCTTTGCAAGCACAACTCAACGGGCAGAGATTAAGGCCCTGCTCCTCCTCCAAACCAAGCACTGCACTTCACTGCAAGGCAGGAGGAGAGTGCTTTTACCTGCCTGCTCGAGGACTGCGGGGAGGGAGGGTAGGAAGAATGGCACTCTGCTCCATGAGGGAAGTCCTCCCTGTCCTCACAGGCCTCCGGAAACACAAAGCCCTAACGCAGCCGGGCCGCAGACCTGTTCCTGCTATCTGCCCAAGGCGACGAGGCAGCTGACATCATGAGACGAGCCCTCCTCTCTGACTGCTTCTGATCTCAGGGCATGGGACGCCCATCACCTGGTTAACTCATCAGGCAGATGGGGGATAAAGAAATAGCACTAACAGGTACCCGAGTGATCAAGAACCAAGTTTTGGACTCTTTTCCAAGCAACCTACTCTGCTCGAGCGCAGTTGCCAGTTCAGAGCCCGACGCAGTACTGATTTCCATGGGAGTCATCAAGGGCCATTAAAACCAGTTTTAGGTGGGGAGCCTAGCGCTGTCTGCCGGAGACACGCAGAGGAGAGCCAGGACGGGGACACCCCAGGCACTTATCAAACAAAAAAGCAATGCAATAGGCGTGTGGGTGCGTGGCGGGGGGGGGTGTGTGTGTGTGCATGGCTAACTGCTCGCCCCAGGGCATGTGTTGTTTGGCGAGCAAGGTGCTGCCTGGGTGGTGGGAGACCCTTGGCTGACACAACTGCTAGTCAAGCGTGTCAAAACAATCTTGGAGAGTTTGGAAAATTCAGCTCGCAGACAAGACCGCTCCACCACATCAGCATGAGCCCTCGGAGCCAGAATAAACAGTGACTCGGGAAGAGAATGAGCAAAGGTGATTACAGGGGGATAAGTTTGCTGGGAGGCAGTGAGAGGCACTGCAAAGGCAAGCTGTTCTTACCTGCACTATATGGATTTGAAGACCTGACTGCCCTCCTGCCATGATGCTGACGAACCAGAGCAGCTCCTTCAGCCCCAGGGCATCGGCAGCCCGAGTGCAAGATCAGGACTGCGGGAGCTCCGAGCTTTGCAGGGCATCCTCACTCTCCTCAAGCAAATGTTTTTCCCTCTTTGTCCCTTGGCGTCTTTCAAGAACAGAGATAAATTCAACAGAGCATTAGCTCTAACAGTTATCACCATGTTTGTGAAGCAGCATCTAGGTGGGATCAGGAGAGGGAGGAAGCATCCCCTTCCTGCTGACAGTCAAACCTTGCTTCCACAGCCCAGGCAGGGGAAAAGGGAGTAGCATCCATCTCCTCCACACAGCCCTGGCCTGGGGAAGCTGCACTTGCTTCTGCCAGCGATGCGTCCGGTAGCGTTAAGACCTGAGCAGGGTCACCAGCCTGAGCGCCCAACCTGCTGCTCCGCGAGTTGGTGCCATCTCCCGGGCTCGCCTTGGCAAGGGAAGGGAGCAGTGTAACGTGATAATGACCAGCTGGCCTTGTAATCTGCAGCTCCCGTTTGCTGGGGGATGGAGCGGGAGAGAGCGGACTTGGCTGTGAACAGAGCTACAGGAAATCTGCAGCGCGATGCGGGCAGCCCGAGGGGTGCTCGCTGCCTGATGGGTCAGCCAGATGCTGTTTGTTCGTCGAGGAGAGAAAAGGATTGCGTGTCCCAGCCACATGCGACGGCTCCCTCGCGCCTCTGTGCTGCGCTGGGGCTGCCGGCGGGATCACAGCTTCCTTCCTGGCTGAGGATGCTGAGAGCCAGGTAGACAGCGATGCTTGGGCAGCACAGTGCTGGGAAGCCGGGGAGACCAGGTTCCTACTTGGGGAACGTGGTTCAAGGCCATCACTAATTAGTATCGCTCTCGTCTCCATCCCTGGACCAGCACAGGGTAAGCGAGCTCGACTCGGGGATCCCCAGGGGTGCAGACTGCTCCAGGCCACGAGCGCTAACTGTACGGCGTGGAGACAGCTGCAGGGAGCTCTGCGCAGCCACAGGCAGTGGGCTGCAGGATGAGAAGGCAGCTGTGTCCGTCCCTCGGGGGTGTTCGCTGGCTCCTCTATATAGCTGGTATCCCACCGCGCTGCTGCAGACAGACCCCCCCGAGGAATGCGAGCCTTCCCCCCCCACCCCGCTCTCTCGGGAAACGTGCTGCTGGGAGGTGAAGGGCAGCGTATTTATTTAGCAGGAAGGTTTCTCTGCATGGCCAGTCCCCAGCGCTTACTGCCTGCCCTGCTGACCACAGACGTGAGAGCCCTTGTGCGCAAAATATCCAGAGAAAACTACCTCTAATTAGAGGGTGGAGTTAAAAATATCCATAGTCCATAAAGAGAGGGAGGCAGACAGGGAAAAGGCACATGCCAGTGTGACTGACGCCCTGGGAGGGAGACGAGATTAGGAGCGACTCAGCCTCACACATACAAATGATTCAAAATAGATGAGCATATGCCTGAGCAATGAACTAGGGAAAAACGATGGGACTGGTGTAGGAGTGGGGTCATGGTCTGTGACACCAGGGAATCAACAACTTGTCTAGACTACAGCAGACAAAAAAAGAGATGCTCTCTTCAGCTCGGAGTGAGCGAGAGGCACTGCAGCGTGAGTGCATCCATAGAAAGCTGCCCTAGCAGCAGAAGCAGCGCGGAAGAGGGAGGGAAGCTGGCCAGATACCTGTATCGATTCCCAGAGCTGCTGAGAATGATCTTGGGTAAATGAGATATCTGCAAAGTGCTTCGAGATCCTCAAATCAAAAGCGATATGTATAAATAAGGGAGTATCGTTTGATCTGCAGAGCCTAAAGTCACTCTAGGAACTCTTCAAGATAAGGCGGGACTTTGCTCTAGAGACACTTCAGATCGTCTAGCAAAACCCTGTGTGCTGGCATTTGCCCCCTGAGCAAACACAGTGGCCCACAGCCCTCTTCTTAACACGGAAAAAAGTTTCTCTTTCGTGCAGGTTCCCTCCAGGGCTGCTGTCCTCCCACCGGGGCAGCACAATCAGACTCTTGCACTGGCTGCGGTGTCTGCCAGAACCTCCTTCTTCACAGGGCAGCAGAGCAGCCTGCCGTAATCACAGTTTCAGAGTTAAAGAGGTCTGGAGAGAACCTAATAGCGGGGATGGGTCCAGATGGACAGCCCCGAGGACACAGACAGGCTGCTCCTCCGCACGCAAGGTATGTCACAGCTCGTTGGCAGAGTCCTTGGAGCCCGGGTGCCTCAGATAATAACATTCCTGTCTGTATTGCTATTGAAAACTCACGGTGACAGGCACAGCCTGTTATTACAGGTTTGAGCAGCCTCTTCCCAGCAGGGCTTGAACCTCGGTTTGGGCCTGCCAGCACTACAAGCATCAAGAGGATATCCATTTTCTCTGAGTCGCCTTCAGCTGCTTTCGGATCCCAAACACTCGCTGTACAACACGCTCCGTACAACCTTTAGAAATCCCCAAGGTGGTTTGGTTTTTTTTTCCCAGTTTAGTGCTCGGTCACCTTCCCTCCGTTCTGACAAGTGCCAGGAGCGAGGCCCACCCCGCTCCTCGCCTTATCCTGCACCTCTCCCCTGCCACCACCACCGCCTGGGCTTGGGCTGGGTCATGCAGCACCTTCTTCTCCATCACTCCCCACCTCAGGCCTTCGCTGGAGCTGGGGAGGGCTCCTTGGCGGGACACGTGCTCCATCCCATTTCTCCTGCAGATTCCTCTTCTTGTTTTGAGCACGGATGGGAAGCTCTTCAGAGAACAAAGAAATCTTAGGAAGAGGCAGGTTTATGCTGCCTCTCATCATGCCCGGATACATCCCTGCACTACACAGGGCTGCTCTTCCAGCATATTTTATTCTAGTTACTTGTTTCAACATTAAATAATGAAACGGGAGCTCCATTTGTGTGTGAAAATCAATGTTGCACGCTGCGGCACTTTGCCATCCTGGTTTGATGAGCGCTACGGTTCTTGTATAATATTTATTGTGACTCCTTTTGCTTGTTGAGTTTCACATTTCGAATGGCTCCTCAGTGGCGACGGCAGATTAAAAAGCAGAACCTTGCCGTAATAAAACTACAGAGGCGGCATAGAGAGAAGAGCTGGCGCTACTCGTATCTGCCTGATACAGGCAATTGGCATGTATGTCCCGTGCGGGGATGTATATACAAGATGATGTTCAAGGTGTCATGCCCTGGCGTTATCCGCTGAGCTCACATTTGCTTTGCCGGTTGACTTCAAACCTGGCCTCTGTCTGCACTGATTATTCACGGTCACCCCCTCAATGCATGCCCAGGCTAAGCTCCAGCAGCCCGGAGGGGGAAACCGAGGCTTAGAGGAGCTCCTTCGCACAGATCCAGCTCCCCTTCGAGCGGCCCAGATGGCTGGGGAAGCCGGCACACCGCAGCACCATCCGCCTGCCGCTCTCCCAGCACGGCTCTTCCCCAGTCCAGCGTGGAACAGGCTGAGCCTGGTTTCCAGCGGGGTCGGCGGCTGGAAAGCCCACAGCGCGGGGTGCTGCGGACCATTTGCAGGTCCACGTTTCACCTGGCCCCATAAACACAATTTAAAAGGCCAGAAGTGCGTAAGAAAGCCTCCTGCCCTTTCTTGTTCGCTCTTTTTCAGCTCTATTCTTCCCTGATCAGGCTGCTGCTGGAAGGAACCCGACACCTCAGTGATGACATTTTATCGCTGATTATACTCTATGTCATCATATTTTACATCTCCTGTAATTTCAGTCCAAGTGGACTGTGTCAAAATGACTCCTTACTCAACAGGGACCCAACCCAAAGATCGCTGGAGTTAGGTTTTAAGCCAGATAGTCTTATTAGGCAACTCCTTCCCCTTCATCCTCAGTGAAATGTCCCATCTGGCTATTAGAATTGATGAGAATCTCTGTATTAATTTCACCAGGCTCAGATCAGCCCTTTAAATCTACTCATTAGCATCTTGAGTTAGATCTGCTACATTATCAAGTTAAATACATTTTTACATCCCTTAATTTCTACCAGCTCTGCCGAGCTGGTTTACAGAACAGAGAAGAGCTCGGCTTTCATTCCAGCTGCTTGATCTTCAACAGCGTCTTAATTACATCCCCATCACACGCCACTGACAGTCGGTGACGCACGGACCAGCATTAACCCAGGCTGACTTGCTGAATTCGGGACGAGTGTCCAGCGCTTATAATTTTTCTTAATCAAAGAAAAAGGTTCTGGGACACTTTTGAGGACCACACAGCAGCTCGGGATGCTCTCTGTTCAAAGCCACTTTTTAGGGGAGAATCACCAAATTAGAGCCTGTGGCTGTATCAAACAATTTGGTACAGCAGGAGGACTCAGGGCAGCTCCTCCAGAGGAGCACTCGCTCCCCAACTGGTTGTTTGCGGTTCTTGCTTCCTGTAAGTTGATCAAAAGTTTATAATGAAATGCACAGTTCAATGTGAGATAGCTTTTTAGGGACAAGTCTCACAAAGAAATCCTTGGGTTTAGGGGTTCTGATTAAATACAGGGGGAAAACACCCACTCTAGAGCAAAACGTGGACGGGTTTTGATAACCAAAACCGTTGCTTCAAGCTCATCTCCAGCTTCTGCTGGCTCTAAAACATCTAAAGTCTTCCCGGCTCCTTACTCTCGGCGAACTTCCCTCCGCGGCGCTTAACAAACGGTCCCACGGACGGAGCGTTTCGGACGAGCGCCTCTTCCCACCCGCGGGCTGAAGTTTTCACGGGAAGCAGCCGGAGGATGCGCCCGGTTTCGGGGCTGCGGGTCGGTCCCTCCTCTCTACGCCGCTCCCGCCCCCCTCATCCCATCCCCGGCAACTCCCGCTCCCGTCCTCTCCCCCCCGCCCCGCGGTGCCAGGCGCCGGGATCCGCGCCTCCCCGCCCGGTTTCCGCGGCAACGGGAGAGAGCGGCACCCCCCGCCCCCGGGGCGCCGCCGGCCGCCCCCGCCGCCGCCCGGGCAGTGCGCAGGCTCGGCGCGGCGGGCTCGGCTCCGCACACCCCATCATGGCGCTGCGGCGGCCGGCTCTCCTCCTGCTCCTGCCCCTGCTCGGTGAGTCCCGGCCACCGGAGCCGTCTCGTCCCGGTCCGCCCGACGGTGACCCCGGGCCCCGCGTCCCCGTGAGGCGGGACCCGCCGCGGCCGCGCACCGGGGAAGGGGGGATGCGCTGCTCCGAGCCCCATCGCGGGCCCGGGGATGGGGGATGCGCTGCCCCCGTCCCGATCGCGGGTCGGGGAAAGGGGGGGGCGAGATGCGCTGGCCCGGCCGCGGTCCCGGGGAACCGGGGAGATGCGCTGGCCCGGCTCGGTAGCGGGGTGAGCGCAGGGAAGGATGCGCTGCCCCGACCCTTGTCCCGGGGAGGGGAGGGATGCGCTGCCCGGACCCCGGGGGGCTGAGACAGGACGGGATGCGACGAGGGGTCCGGGGGCAGCCGCGGCGGCCGCAGCAGGGACTCGCCGGCTCCCCCGGCGGGACCATGGTGCTGTAGGGAGTGTGGGGGGGGACACACACGAGAGAAGGGGAAAACCGGCCCAAAATCCCAGCTCAGCAAGGAGCGGGTCCAGGGATGAGGGTGCCAGGAATGTGCAGCCTCGGCAGGCAGGCAGGGTGGACACTAGTGCCTATTCACGACCAGGCACAGGCGCCTATTGTTCCGGGGGCCCCACATGAATGTTTGCAGTTTTAATTGCAAAAACATTTGCTAATTCCGCTCAGGAATGAATTTGGGCTCATTTGTTGTCTGGCTATTAATAGTGCGGGGGGGGGGGGGAATAAGGAGGGGGACAGCAGCCGGTGGGCTTGCATTGCCCTCCCCCAATCTGCCCAGACAGCAGAAGGAGAAAAGGGGACAGAAGGGGGTTAGGGTGACGACCAGCAACTGATTACTAAAATACACGGGGCTGCACACGCATGCACGTGTGTACAGACACACAAATAACTGGTTTGGGTCAACTCAAGAAGTGTATTGAAATATTTCAAGCAGTTTATCTAAGGACAAAACAATTCTCCAATGACTCCAGCTAACTTGCAGAGCGGTTTGAGCCTCAAATAAAGTGAGATTTGGGCACTATTTACCAAAAAAAGTAAGTGGAGGGTGAGAAGATGACTCTGACACCTCTGTGATGAGGAGATGGTTGTCATGCGCTCCAGGGTCTGTTGTTCGCTTGCTTTACTGTGGTTTGTAGCAGAAACAGTTTCAGGAGGAGAAATTGGGAGTGGCTAATCCTGGAGCATCGCATAGTCTTCCAGGTGCTAGCTCTGGATTCAGATGCTCCCTTTGAATGAGAAAAAAAATGACAGGTTTAACACAACTTCCCCTTACAGTTGGGCTGCAAGGTAGAAAAGTACTCCATTTCCTTCCTCTTACATGAGCAGTGCCTCAGTGTCCTGTTGAATCTGGCCTAAAAGATAGCACGACCGGAGATGAACTACAGATATTGCTGCATTTCTTTAGACAGACAAAAGTTGCTAAAACCCACTAGGTTTGCACCTCTGTCTGAGAGCATTTATCTGGTGAGTAAATCAAGTAGTAACTGGGTTTATTCTCTATTTAAATAGAAAGGATTATGGCCAAATCAAAGTGCTTCATCCTGTACTGATTTCCAGCTGTTTTCAAATTTGGGGTCATAAGCCCAGAAGAGTGGGCAGAAGCGTGGCTGAAAATAAAAGTTTGTTGCGCATCCCACTAAGTTAAGGTTACGCTGTCAGCAGTACCTAAAATTAAACATGTCCCGAAGCCTGCAGGGTTGGTGCTGGATAGTGGGATAGGAGTGAGGCCATAAGGATACACTTGATGCCAACTGATTACTTCAGGGGAAGAAAAAAAAAAAAAAAAAAAGAGAAAAAGAAAGGGCAAAAAAGGAAGCTGACAAAGCTAATGAGATGCTGAGATCCCAAACTGCAAAACTCTGACCCGTATGCTTTAGACTACATGGTGCTGCTTAGACGGTAAGCGCTGCAGGGCAGAGATGGCCTCCTCCTGCAGTTATTGCCAACATGGACCCTACTCTTGCTCATGGCCTTAAAACATTGCCATGAAAGAGGAGCCAGTGAAGCATGGAGCGTTCAGTGCAAAACCAGCTCTAGGCACTAAAAGCATCTAAAGATGCTGCACATCAGGGAAATGCCACGGTCATAATAATGCTAGCGGAAGTTATTGGCGTCAGTGATGAGAAGTGGGGCTTACAGTTGACATCAGTGTGATTTCTTACCTTGAGGTCTCTGTTGCAAACTTGCCCGTGGAAACAGACATTTGGATTTTGAGGATTTCACATGAAAAAAAATCCAGCTCTCCAGAACCGTGGAGACCTTCCCAAAACTCACAAGTATTTCCTGTTGAAAATAAAACACGTTGATACCTTCTAGTCCTTGATGGGGAGATATGGCAAGTCCATTTCAGTTTTAAAGCTCAACGTATTCAAGCCTCCCTTTGATTTAATTCTGAGGTTTTGGTAATATGTTGGATTTTGCAAAAGGCTTTTCAAAAATCTACAGAGTAGAAGTTCTGATTTCCTTTTTCTTTTTTTAACATATATATGAAGTCCATCTGTCCCAGCCACCAGCAACTGTTCCGAGTCAGCTGTCAGTGCCAAAAAATCACTCGGTAGAAATGTTGTTAGCTCTACGGCAGTTACGATAAGTTGCTTGTTGGTATTTTCTGATGGGAAGTTATTTGCAGTATTGCTTTCTTTTCAACAGGCAGTAAAAAAATCGGGACAAACAGCTTTGAGAGCCATGCCAAAAATCAGACGCTTAATAACATCTTCAAAAAAATTCTTAGGAAGGGCTTGGTGTTCTTATTTGAGTAAGCAATATCTGGCATCACCACCAAAAAGTAGTTGGATGCACATCGACTTTACAGCTGTTGACAAAAAAACGTGACACCAGCACATTCCCTCTTGCTCTGAATACTTCTGAGAATTACTTGGTTACTGAAGCACAAGTAGATATAAAGAGTAAAATGTGTTTTCTTTAGTTAGGAGAAAGAGCTGTGGACTGAGATGTTGCTCTGATCGTGAACTTAGGTTCTTTTACTGACCTGTTTATTTTCCTTGTACAAGTTGAATTCTGGGTCTCTTGGCCCGCTGCAACTGTTTTTCAATTATCTGTCCACACGCTGAGGATTTGCACCAGGAATGCACGTTGAGTTGCCAGAAAATCACCTAAACAAGTAAATAAAGCGGGATGAGCTTCTGCATTTAGCCTCACAAGCGAGGACAAAAGCTGTTCTACATAACAGCTGTGGGTGGGCCTGGTTTCTGAGCCTCCTGCCCCGAACTTTAGCCATCTCCAAAGGGTAAGACGTTGATTAGCCCCCCACTTGCTCCTGTTTTCCTTGCAGCTTACTTGGATTATTATTTAAGTTTCTCTTGCAAATTGCACCCACTGCTTTATCATCCTTTGCGAGGAGTGTTTGTGTGTTGAAGCAGAACCGGCCTCCCAGTTGTATATTTAGAGCTAATGCTTCACAGTTGATTGCATCAAGCCCTGATGATCCGGAGAAGGTTCGTGAACTCCTTACAGAGCAGGCCTGAAGTGGTGGGAGGGAATTAGCAAGGGGAAAATTTCCACAGACCAACAGGATCCCGAGTCCTCAAGAGTCCTTTTCTGCAAAACAAGAGCGTGTATTGCAAACGCGCCGCTCAACAAGATAAAACAACTACTCTCTGCATAAAAGCTGGTGGCCTGCTTTGAAACTGCCATTTATATAAAAAGATATTAATTCAAGATATAAAATTAATTAGGATAATTACATTCTCCATCTGGCTTCTCTATCAACTGGAATATGAACTGCATCATCTTTTTCCAATTGATAAGGGCTGTTTGCCTTCCCTCTGAACCCCTAGGGACTATCGTGTTTTTTTTATGAGACACAGGATCAAAACCAAATTCAACCACTAAACATCAGGTCCGTGTAGTGGAGGAGTAAGGGCGGGTGCCGTGCTACAAATCCCATTACTTTGCTGAGTCAGGACATGGCCTAAGAACCAGTTAATGGCTTTAATTGCACTAATGAATGTTCTGGACACGGTTTTAATTTTTACCCAAAGGGTCTGGATTGCTGTTTGGGTGCAGTTCTGTCAATAGCTGTACTTGGGGCGGAGGAAATACCTGCTGGGTTGCAGTCCTCAAACTCCCATGCTGGAAATGAGAGTTTTCAGTTTCAGAAAAATAAACAATAACATAAAAACTGGACCTTTTTTTTGGCTGGAAAGCTCAGATCTCTGTCTGCTTATGACCCTTCAGAGTGCTAACACTCACAGTATTAACTTCAGATTAGAGGTATTGTTTGGAGAGTTTAATTCTCTTTCTAGAGACCTACCAGCAAAAAAGTACATCTGCGGGGAACAGGACAGCAAGGTGCTCCATGGACTTCACCAGAACTTTGGTCTCAAGGACAACCAACTCCTCACAAACTTCTGCTTCTCATTTTAGATAAGCAGAGGTCAAGCAGGCTTCCTTTGGGGATAAATGTTGAAGGAGGCGTATATTAAAGATGTTTCCTGCACAAGAATGGCCAGCTGAGGTTCTGTTATCACTTCTTCCTCAGCAGACGCTAACTTTGATTGCCTGGCTGCATTTCATACTCTAAGAAAGCTTTGTGTGACTCCTGTGCAGAAGTTCAGCTGTCTAACACACAGCTTGGAAGTGCAAAACCAGGACAGCTGCATAATTGAGCTGGTGCCCAGTTCTTATTAGAGCAGCATCCTAAGCCAGGCCTTCAAATTTCTTAGAAAAAACGCTAATATAATAGAATTACAGAATGGTTTGGGTTGGAAGGGACCTGAAAGCCCATCTATTCCAACCCCCCTGCCATGGGCAGGGACACCCTCCACTAGCCCAGGTTGCCCAAAGCCCCATCCAACCTTGAACACTTCCAGGGAGGGGCCATCCACAGCTTCTCTGGGCAACCTAATATGCAAGCAGCAGGGTCTAGAGAGGGTGTTCCTCTGCAGTTCTTCACTGTCTTGTCAAAGACAGTCAAAGCTCCTTCTCTGCTGCGTTGAGTATTGAAGGAAATGGCTTGTGGTGCATGCTCTAAACAGACAACTGGCAGAGAAAAGAGCAGCAGATGCAGAAGCAAAATTTATAACCAGGAGTTGGCAAAAGAAAAAAAAAAATCTCCAATTTCCCCTGCTCCTGAGAGCACAGTTGAGTAGGATTCCCATGAACTCACTTGCAGACCGCTGAGAGCCGTCAAATGGGAGTCCAGTCAACACTGGGCTGGCATTAACTAATTAAAAAGAAAACCAGCCACATACATGCTGTAACCTGACAGCCCACAGGTACTTGAGATAAGCTCAAAAAATTAATGGGAATTGTTCTGTCATGCAAGAATCACTTGTCAGTATAAATAATATAATGTATTGGGTTATGTAGTGCCCCTTGTGGGATGGAGCACAGGGCTTAACAGAGAGTCAGTTACAAGGGGAAATGAAGGTTTCAGTGCAGCAATAGATGAAGTAGATTAAATTAAATTGTGTTCAGATAATGCTCAAGGTTTTCTTTTTTTTTTTTTAAGTCATAAATCCCAGGGATTTCGGAGTTAAAGCCAGAACCCACTCTAACATACTCCCATCAATGTACCTGATTATTACAGCACAAATGTAAGAACAGTGGGTTTTTAAGAGTCCTCTTAATTCATTTGGGCACAGCTGGCTCATTTGAAGACATTGAGCTTTAAAACTGCAGTGTGCCAGGGACTTATTATATCTTTGGCATGTGGCTAAAAGGTACCAGTTGACATTGTTCAGAAGTATTTCAAGATTTTTAAATCACACTATTAAAAATATATTTTGGTGGCCTAGGTAAGATTTTCTGCTGAGCTGGAGAAATCCACTAAAATCTAAGGGGATTTGTTCCGTTACTAGGCTGTGTTTCTAACACCCACAGCCTCTTCCAAAAATCCACGCCTTAATAAACTTTGGGGCAATTCCTTCTGTGAGCGGCCAGCATTTGACAGGTAGGATGTAAATTGGGCGCTTTGTTTTAGACTCTGCTTTGCAGGGTGGAAGTATAATACTTCTAAAAATTCAGGTCCAGTGAAAGCATCTGACTTCCCTGCTCACTCCCCGACCTGAGACACCTAATTCACTTGCCACTTTTGACAGTCTCATCCAGCATGTCTCAAGATGTATAACCATCGAGTCCTTCAATGGTTGCTGAAGGAGCTTGTACTATTCTATTTACCCAAAGTAAGTCAGAATTTTGGTTTCATTAGCAATAAGGAATAAGATGGGCAAACAACGCCATGAAGGAGAGCTGTTTTGAGAAACCAAGCTTACCTTTTAACAGGGTCAGCAGGGCTCTGCACAGCAGTCCTGCTTTTCGTTCCCAGTAGAACGGTTCCTGCCACTTTACATCTCTCCGGGGTGGCTGCGTGCTCTCTCAGACCTTCTCAAGTGGAATCAGTTGCACAGCTGAGGACTTAATGATTTTGTCTGCACATAGATGTACAAGTCTCTGCTTGATCTTTTAAGCCGAGATCAGTCATGAAGACAATATTTTTGTTTTGCTAGGATGCCATCCTTGGAAAACAAAGACTTTGATTAGATGTTACTGCTTTTACCTGCATTACGGTAGCATGTACGGCTTCTGTGCGTGGATCGGTGTCTGTCTTTGCTAGGTTCTGTCCAAAAAAAAGGAAAAGAAAGAACTCACTATACCAATTTGTGTCCTTCCTCAATGAAAGCTACCCAAAGGACTAATTCATCGTGCTATCAGGCTGCCATAGAGATGAGGAGCATTCCTTAGAGTATGGGATGATAATGGCTGCGTGAGCAGCCCTTGAATCACAGCCGTGGAAAGAACCGAGTGTCCGGGCAAGGCAGCATCTACCACATACCCGGAGGATCCATTAAGGAGATTGCTGCCTGCTAATGGACTTCCTCCTGGGGCGCTCTGGCTGCTAACACTCTCTTGAATGATTTCCGGGAGCTTACACAGTTAACAGCAGGGAAGGTGTTGCAAAGTCCTGCAGTTTTTGCTGCTCCTGTAAAATAGCTTTTATCCCCTCAAAGGATCTTATCAACAGCTATTTTTAATATACACTTAAATCTTTGCTTTAATCTTTTTCTTCTGCATTGATCTCTGCAAAAGCCCAAAGATAAATATTTCTTTATACCCACCATGTTGTTTGGAGTTAGTTATTTTTAGAGCCTGGAAAACACCCACTCTGTAGTAGGGAGGTCCTGTGCATCAGTAACATACTTCAGAAGGGGAGGTCCCACCTCTGCGAACATCAGCAACTTGTACCTCTGGACCAGCCCTGACTTCCTCGGCCAGTGTGAGTGCCCCGTCCTTGGAAGAGCGGGTTGTTTTTGTTGAGGTGTTTAGATACCAGCCACGAAGGTGGAAGGAGTAATACGCAACCCTCTATTAGCACGAATGATCTGTGCTTTGCTGACAGGACTGGATACACACGCCATGAAACCACCATGGATCTCCTTGTTGATCTTGTAGCTCCTACAGCAGACGAGGTGCTGGTTTGTTCCCCCTCTTTGGTCTTAGCTGCTCTGCTGAGATTTGAACGTAGTGTACATCGATGGGGCCAGTCTGATTTCTCAGGGAGCAAGGAGACAATGGCTTATCTCATTTCTCGTGCAGGAACAAATAGCTATTAGTTGGCTACAGCTTGGTCAGTGCTGATGGAGTTGCCTTTGAACTGGCGATCTGGAGATGAAAGGCAGAGCGCCTTGTAATCGCCTCCCGAGTGTCACGGGTTCTCCCTCAAGCAGAACTGGCTATTTGAGTTGGTAAGCATCCTTATGTATCTGGTGTTTTCCCTTCATTTTGGCCAGTTTTCAACATCCCATAAATAACAGGGCTGTGCAGAGCTCTGCCTGCCAAAGCTGCCTTGTGCGTGCTGGAGGAGAGGTTAAACCAGGTGCTAACTTCTTTCTTCTTCCATCAAAAATCCTCTGATGGGCCTGGCCAACAAACAGCTGTCCTCACCCACAGGCACTGCACGCTCTCCCACAAAACAGGGCAAGATAAGCCCTTTGAAGTCTGCCTTTGGGCTGGCAGCAGCTTCTAAGGCACTCGGGTACCCCCCTCTCCCGATTGCCAACTGCGCCTTGAGTTCTCCAAGTCAACAGCTGAGCTACAATCAGGGCTGATAAGTCTGCAGCGCTGGACTGCTGGGGATTTGCCAGGGGACAGAGGGGACTCCAGATTCCAGTTTGTTTGCAGAGCTCCGTGAGCATGGGAGGACTCGGGGGCTTTTCTCCCCCCCCCCGATGTTGCGCCGAGGCGTGCTCGTTGCCCACCAGCAGCCTGCTGTTGGTCAACAATAGCAATTGTTCTCCTTGCCTGGGGAGGCTCCTGGTGTTCTGCTGCAGGCTCCTCCAGCCTCCTCTTTCTGCAAATATTTGGAACAGGTCCTGTTTGGCCATTTTGACAGTTTGACTCAGCTATTAAATGACAAAGGCAAGCTGGACTCAGGTTCACCGTGATAACAAGTAGCTCTGTGAAGAGGGGAGATGAGGCAGCAGGCTCTGGGAGAAGCGCAGAGGATGCGCGGTGACCTGGCCTCAACTGTTAGAGCTGGAGCTGGGTTGCGTGCAGCAGTTCTGCCTGCAGCATGTAAGGGGATCCCTAACCTTCTTGGCTGTAACACTGCACAGTCTCAAGGACAGCGTGGTTTTGGAACTTCTTGTACTCTAGTGACAAACATGTCATAATTCTGGCTACTTAAATATTTCCCAAGAGCTTTTCAATTCCTGGCTCATCCTCGGTCACTTCTGAGACACACATGCCATACATCTCACATCTGTCACTCAACGCATTCTGGACATGAGGCAAAGTCTTTCCTTGCTACAAAGACTTCCCTCTTTTCCTCCCTCCCCAGTTTCCTTTTGTATCTGTGTCCCTCATTGAGAAGCAGTAGCTCCTTCAAAGAAATGTGAGGGAACCCATTTGCAAAATTTACAGCTGCTTCCCGAGGCTTGAGCGTCCTCCTCTTTAACAGCAAGCTGTTAAGCATGTTCTTAAGTGGGAAGATAAGTGGTGCTACGATCCTTTCATCTTCTGGCTCAGAGCAGACTGGAGATAACTGATAAGGGGATGACAGCAAGGAAGATGCATAGGCACCTTTGGATTTAATTCCTACTTTGCAAGGCAGTCTTTAAAGCACATCTCTGGTGGGAACACAGGCTGGTAAAATAAAGCTGGTCCTTCCTTTCTCAGCATATGTCTTTTCCTCATGTCTCCGAGGCAGATCCTCTGTCTGTGCCAACAGAGCCAGTGCAGCAGAGCGAGCTAGGTTCTCTGTCTCAGAGCCCTCCTTCTGGTGCTGACATTCGAGGGACTTGGCTTGAGATGTCTCTAGACACTGTTTTGGCTGGTGATTTCATTTCCACATTTCTTTTTTTACAGCAGTCCTTTGCAGATTTGAGCTGTACTTTAAACAGGGATGCATTTGCGGTATGGGAATAGCAGTCTTGCACACGATGGGCAAAGACGCATTCCTCTGCACTGAGGCTGTAAGAGAGCACACATCAGCGACAGCTTCACGTGGGTGGGAGTCTTCAGACCACTCTTTAACAGACACTGCATTCAGTTCCAGAATTCCTGGTTTAGTCCCCTCGTCTGCTGGCTGAAACAGGTGGCAAGCACATGCCTGTAAGGGTCTTTATTGGGGGTGGTCTTCAACGTCAGCTGTATCCAGCCCGCATTCCAGCTGAGTCCCTGTACCTCATCTTCTGGCCTAGCTGGCTCGGGGCCATCCAGCCCAGAGGTTCCTAACCACGGTACACGTGCTGCTTGTGGAAAACAAACCACTTGGAAGCAGCATGTCTGTAGCCCCGAGCCTGTGCCAGCCTGCTGCATTTTCCTCCAAGGAAACAGGCTACAAACCTTCCCGTAGCAAACTTCTGTTTATCTGCCTGGCAAGCCTCCCCTCTGCTTTATCTGGGGAGCTGCTGCATAGCTGAGCGGTGCTGGCTTTTCCACCCTAGAGCTCTTGCATCACAGTCCAAAGCGTGAACAGAGGCCGCAGCCTCCCTCTCAAATCGGCCCCCAGTGTCTCTGCACCTCGCTGTTACTCAGCACTTTTCACTGACAGGGAATTAAGTAGGATTTCTAGGTCATTGTGGGCCTGTCAGGAGGAATCGTCTCCTGTAGACCTCATTACCAAGGCTCTTTCTGCAATGCCAGCCTTCAGAACAATTGCAGCCTGGTTCCCTAAACACTGACTAATGAGACAGAGCTGTTAGCAGCAGTTTGCAAAATAAAGGCTGTTTCTGCCTGAGACAGAATAAAGCCAGACTGGATTTTCTTAGCTGTCTCTCACACAGAAGGTATTTCAAAGGACCCTTATTAAAATAATGAGCTAGATGTTGCTCTTGTGTTGGCTGCATAGGGCCAGTGCTTGATGCTAGTGCCAGGTGCTTCCCCACGGCCGTGACTTCAAGTAACTCGTGTTCAAGTGACCTATAAACCTCTCCAGCTCCTTTCACACTGCTGCCCCCTTGGTGTCAAGGTATCTGGAGCATTTACCTAAGCTGCTGTGGCTTTGTCCTGCTCTGACAGTGACTTGCTGCCTCATGGTGGACAAGCTGCTTGTAGTTTTCGGTGATCTCCATTTCCTCGGTTGCCATCGGAAGACATTCTTTGATCTCTGGGTGGTAGCAAAGCTTGCTCAGCATTCACGTCCATGGCTTTGGAAAGGTAAGGGATCCAGCATCCGAGCAGGTTGGACTGCCCAGAGGACTTCTTTGTATGGCTGCTTTTGAAAGGAGCTGGATGTTTGCAGATTGTTGATAGGAGCTAGGTGAGATTTCTGCTTGTCCCTGGATGCTGAGCAGAAAGGACATAGCCCCCACTTGAGCAGTCTGGGGCCAGGTAACTTCTGTCGATGTTCCTGTAATGAAATTTTTCATCCTACCTCTCTTCCTGTTGTCAGAAGGGCCTGGATTAAAGGTGACCTCTGAAGCATGATGGGATGGGTCTGACTGCCTCTGGCTGGAGCAGGCACAGGAGAGCTGAGGATTATTACTTGGCCAGTTTGCAGGTTTGTTCGAAGTGGTGCTTTGATGTGGCAATGGGAGTTGATGGAAGGTAAACGGTGTCTAGACAGGTTTTTCTCACTCACTGTTGTTGTCTCTGAAGCAGCAGAAGCAGTGCCAAACAGGCTGAATGGCTCCAGGATGCGAGAAGCGGAGCTATTTCTAGAAAGACGGAACAATGGCTCTTCAGGAGAATCCAAGCCAGCTCTCCCTGAACCCTTGTCAAACCTCCTGCAGGTGGAACTGCTCCTCTCTGTGCCCTGTGCACTGCCTGGATCAGTTAATTGCAGCTAGATGCTGCTGAGAGAGAGCAGGGGGGAGTCCAAGAGGTGGCCGGTGTGTTTCCAGGTGAGCTGGCGTGGCAGAGAGGTACAGGAGAGGTCCGTTAACCAGTGCTCTGGCTGGCAGGGTTGGAAACCCAGGAGGTCAGTCGATTTTGGCAGCATTCGGAGAACCATCAGGCTGGCTCCAGCATCAGCGTGCTGAGAAAAGTCTTCCTCAGTTTGGCTAGCTGGATGCTGCCAGGATTTGCCCAGCAGAGCTGGCCTGCATGGCCAGTAACAACTGTAGCCAGTGGTTCGGCTACACTGGGATGGAAAGAGGAGGCAGGCGGTGATCTGGAGAGACTTGTTGCTGGCTGGCAAGCTGTGCTCTCAGCGCTGTCTTGGCTCTGATGTGCCATCTCCCCGAGGGTGTTTGGGAGGGGAAGTGGAGACTGTATTCAAATGCCTATTGTCTGTCCTTCAGCTGGGAGCAGAGCCAGAAGAGAGAGAGGCTCTGGCAGCATCTGATACAGGGGGCAGATGTTAGGGGAAACATACTCATCCGTAAAATGCTGTCGCTGGGATTTTCAAAGGAGCCTCAAAGGTTAAGTGCTCGTGTGTGGGAATGTGTACGTGAAGGTCAAGAGAGAAATCCTGGGCTCCTGGGATTCCTGCTGGGCTTGGGGAAGCATTTTGAAGGTAGCTCTTGCCACTGGAGAAGCCCGCATGCAGCATCTGTGGGTTGTCCAGGTGACTGCTGTTCTCAGCCCCGTTTGTTCAAGCGTAGCTGAGGAGAAGGGCGAAGCCGTACAGTGCCAAATTTAATCTCGTGGGGGCCTTCAGAGGTGCGCGATCGAGTTCAGTCTGGCTCCCTTCTCCTGTAGCCAGCTGCCAACTTCTGCAAGCATGAGCTGAAAGCAGAGTATTTCCTGACCCTGCCTGTCCTCTCCCCTCACCCCTGCCAAAGTAGGGCTCGGCCACAGGTTTCAAGCAGAGCTGGAAACTTGGCACTGAGGCAAGGAGCAGAAAAGAGCCCAGCTTGCTCTTCTGTGTCTGGGTTGGCTTCTGTATTGCTGTGGGGAGTACAAATATGTTCCCAATCTGTTTGCTTCACTGACGTGACTCCAAGACACACAGGCAACAGATACACTGACCAAGAAGGGGCCATTGTTAGAGGGATCTTCTTGAATGTGGCTCTGCTGTAACCAACTGACTGCTGCTGCTCTCCAGCACTGGTCTGCAGCCTTCGCTGTGCTTTAGTCACAGGATCCAGAGGGCTCGATCCTCCAGGGTCCCCCAGCTTTAACTGCACGCTAGCACAGGCAAGCCAGGGGTTCATTCCTGGTTTACTCAATTCGTCCATCTATGTGCCCTGATCTGGCCTTTTGATTTACATGCCCATTCTGGCAGGCAGGTGTTCAATCAAGCAGTAGATAAAAGAAGTTACAGGCATTGTTTCCCTGCGAACTGCCCCAAACATTCACTGACGCATTGCTAATTGCACATCGGCAGACAGCCTGAGCAGACAGATAGCTTGTCTGGAGGCTAAGCAGCAAGGAGCCAGGGGAAGGGAGTGATGGACTGATGGACAGGTTAGCATTTTGGCTAAGGAGGAATAAGGGCTCCGAGAGAACCAAAGAAGCAGAAGGGAGTTACCTCATTTGTTTCCAGCAGCCAAAGCAGGGTTGTCCTCTGAGAGGTATTTCCTTAAGCTTTATCCAGTCCGATTTTAGTTGCAACTTTAATGAACAATAAAAGCTTCCACGGTTTCCCTTGGAGGAACTGGAATGAATCCAAATAGATTTTAGTGCTGAGAAGCAGATCCTGTTATTAATGTCAGCCTAATCATTTCTATCTCCTCCCCACCTTTTTTTTGCCATTCATACTCATAAAAAGCCCGCAGGCAGTTATCAAGTCCAGCCCACCCTCTTCTTTAGCAGCTTCTGAAAGAGCAGACCAGATTGCAGCCTCCCCTGGCTTTTAGGGGTCTGTGAGAGCATTTAATATGCCTGCACCAGGCTGGTGTGGGGACTGTCACCCATGCCTCAGGAGAGACCTGGAGCACAACAGGTACACCCCAACGCTGGCAGGACAATGAGACAGAGCTAAGCTGAACTGGGGACCAGCACGTAGCCAGGAATGATCTTCCATGCAGAGCAGCAACCTTCCTGCTGCTGGGCCTGTGTCTCACTGGGAAAAGGGCCTCTGACCAGGACTCAACTGGGAGCATTCGGCTGAGAAAATTCTCTGCTAAAAATAGCAGCAGATGATGTTTAAGGAGAAAAACAAGTCAGGGTCTGGGAGAAGTTAGTTCCCAGATATGTGGCTAATTCAACTCTCCCAGGACAAGTAATCTTTTAACCCCTCCATGCCAAGGCTCGATTCTGCTGTTGTTTAACAAGCTTGCCTTGGTCAGGAACCCAAGTTAGGACAAGCCAAAATGGCTTTCATCCTCACTCTTTGCTCTACAGTGGCATTACTTTCCTCCCTCTTCCCCTGCTCATTTATGCCAGCATATTCCTAATAGTGCTCTGTGTCAAGCTTTTCATCTTTATCTGTCTGTGACTTCATTCCGGCTCCCTTTAATTCCCAATGTACTTCCTAAGAAAATAATCTCTATTGAACCCTGCAGCGCAACTCCCTCTGCAGGTTTGCAGCCTACGCTCAGGCTGATGTTAACAAGGTAAGTCTTTTCAGATCTGTTCGGGTGATTCAGGGATGCCCCTAGAACAATA
Source organism: Grus americana (assembly GCF_028858705.1). NCBI lineage: Eukaryota > Metazoa > Chordata > Aves > Gruiformes > Gruidae > Grus > Grus americana. The sequence goes on from NC_072875.1 coordinate 6,355,997, forward strand.
TTCCCCCAACTCACATGTCTTCAGGCCTGCACGTGGCTCGGGCAGCTTTCTACTGAATGCCTTTTTCCCTTGTAGATCTGCATCCTTTGTTCTGACAGATTCACTGCAAAGCTTCAAAGCTGCCTTACAGAAGACAGCCCCACCTCTCCGGCGTGGAATGACGGCAGTAGTTTCACAGGCTCTTGGTTGCACGCTCATAGGCAGATGTGAACGTTCCCTTGGTGCCTGCAGTCAGTCTCTTGCAATGTTCATTTGTACATGTTTTGTACAACGCATTAGCTAGACAATTGTGGTTTATACCCGAGGCTAGAATTATACACACAAAAAAAGGACAAAAATGATACTGTAAAATTGGAAAAAATGTTCTTAAAAAGAGAGCTGTTTTCAGTCTTGTCATAAATGATTTCTCTGTGTGCTTGCTTATGCCCTCTCCCATTCCCTTCTCTAGCCTACTCTCAGCTCTTGGCTCTGATGACTACTGCTCTCTTTCCCAACTCCCATTTTCCACAGGAAGATGACATGGTTGGTCTCTGATAAGCAGAACTTCAGATCCATGTTTTGTTGGTCAAGCTATAGGCTGGAGGAGAACGGAGGATCAAGAGATTAGAGTCACAGACAGAGAAATAGAGGATTATAGGCTAAAACCCTGCGAGTCTCTGTATTGATGGTTGGGACACAGCCAGACACTAAAGAGCATTGCAAAGCCTGGTGCTGATAGCATATCCGCTTATTTCCTGTCTTTGCATTTCAGGCAGCTTTTGATATATGTGTCCTCATCAAAAGCCAGGGTCAGGCAGGTACCGAGCATCCTAGCTCCTGACGAAGTCAAATACCTGCTGAGATCAAGTCTGTGCGTTGGCTGGCGCTCAGCCTGGAAAACGTCACTTTGGCTTATGAGATTCTCAGCAATCCTTGAGTCAAATTCCCACACAAGACAAAAATAAAGGAACTTGCCCCTTTTCCCGTTACAGTTCATTCTGTCTCCCTGATCGTGGCCATAGATCCCTGCCGTGTCTTGCTGACTTGACTCTGCCCTGGAGACTTCCCTTAGCATCTGCCTGCTGCAACAAGAGCCCTGCCGGGAGGAAGGCAGAGGACGGGAGGAAGACCATTGCCCCTGGCTCTTAGCACAGTTATCTGCTGGTTCCCTCCCACTTTGCACTAATTTGGTATCAGCATCTGCCACTTTCGGGAGGAAAGGGACTTGCTGAAGTGAGAAAGAACGTAGGATGTGCCTGTATGGCAATTCTTGGGGCTGGCTAAGGAAACAATGGAAGGCAAGTGGGAATAGGCAGGAAGGGTTGGTTTCAAATCTGCCCTGTGCAAATATTCCCAGTTCGGTGCTCACCATTTTTGTTCCTGGCCCTTGCTTCTGCTGTTGCAAGACACTTTGATCCGGTGAACAGATCCCAGAATGGCATATCCACTGCCGGCTGAGACAGTGTGTTCCTTCCCTTCCTGAGACTTCCCATTCCTCAGTTTTTTTCCTCCAGTGAACTGGAACCGTACATCCTTACTGAATCGCAGGGGACACTGAATTTGAAGGGACTGAGGCTTAACTGATAAATGTGCAGCGCTTTAACAGATGAAAACGATCACGGGGAAACACTGCATGTGAGAACCTCAACAGACATCCAGGGGCCCAGGCAGTTGTATTCCTCGGATTTTCATGCCCTAAAGCGGAGGTGGGGATGAGCTGACCTCCTGAGATCCCCTCGTGTCCCATTTTCTGCGAATGCACTAATGTTCATGGTCCGTACTGGCTGTGAGCCAGACCAGTTTGAAGATGTAATTATGCTGTCCGTTTGTTAATGAAAATGGCAAGAACAGCGCTCAGTACAATGTGACTGTTTTGATACGTTCCTAGCCAAGTGATCTGTAATTGTTTCCTTGTTGCCTTATTTCTCTTCTGGCTTTTGCCAAAGACTTGGTGCAGCCGTAATTAGAAGCTCTCCTGCCTAATGGCCTTCCCTCAGAGCCACACAGCAAGGCCACCTGCCCCTGTTTTTTCCTCCTGGAGAATCAGCATGACATTGCAAGCCCAAAGCATCTGTGTAAGTAAGGGGCTTGACCTCAAAGGCCAGTGGCAAGGCAAAATAAATGATCTGGGCAGGACTTAATCCCCTGGTTAGTGGTATCTAATGCAGCGCAGAAGATTCAGGCCTTATTCCCTGTTGCTTACCCAAGGGAAATGCGACTTTCAGTTCAGCCTCACATTTCTTTCTTGGGAAGGGAGAAGCAATTCAAGAATGCAAGGGCTGGTACTAACAGCCTCTTCTATGCACAGCTTTCCTGTTCATCTTTCCTTTCTGTTCTCTCTCCATTACCCTTCATCCTAGATTTTGAGGGGCAAATTCTAACTCTTTCCATCTTTTCTTTGAGCAGAAGATGGCCTGAAATTATATTACAGAAAGAGATGCAGCCTGACATGCTGGAAACTCTCTAGCCCTTGCTGCTTCCATCTTAATCTCTTTTAAGTATTAGGTATTAGTCATCCACACAAGTATTGCTTCCTTCCCATCTCGCACGTACATTCAGTCCTTTCCAGGAGAAGAGCCAGAAACCAGGGTATGAGCTTGGAAAAACAGGAGAGCTAGAACCAGATCATGCACAGATTAAGATGTTGGGCAAGGCAAGTACAGCCACATCTGCAAAGTATTAAATGCCTGTCTTCCTCTTGATGTCAACAGCATTTAGATACCTTCGCGGAGCTGGCTCTTGGTCTCTCGAGCCATGTCTGTTCCGACGGGTGAAAAGCTGTTTCAATTAAACGGGCTAAGTGTGCTAGGCCCTTCAAGCTGGGAGCTTTCTCCCCAGGTTGCCAGCCATTGGCTCAGCTGTGGCTCTCTCCTAAAGCATCTGTGTTCCCTTAGGAGAGCAGAGCATGAGAACCTGCTAGGTCTAAGCTCAACAGGTCCAGCCAAGAGCTTATGCTAAGACCGTGAGTAAGCTTGAACTCCTCCTGTTCAGACAGCTCTGCAGCATGGCTCACGATGCCTCCTCCAAGCACGGGCCTAAGAATTTGCAGAGTGGGTGGCATGCAAATCTGATCTTGAGAACAGGCTGTCTCATTTTTGTGAAGGTGCAGATATGCAGGGCCTTGATAGCTCATCTCTCAACACGCTCCAGTGCCACGAGCAAAACAGCAACCAAAGATTGTGAAATTCTTACCTCCAGAAGCCCTTGTCAGATGGTATTTGAGGCAGCGTGTCTGCAACTGCATCCCAACATGACAAAACCAAACTCTGGGAAACCATCAGAAAGCAGCGTGCGGTCTTCAACAGGCAACACCTACACTTCCTTCCCTGCATGGGAGAGAGGAGGAATGTTGGTCTGCAGAAGGAGGCTGCTTTGCAGAAAGGCTTTTGTCTTAAGAGGGCTCCATATCTCCTTGATAGCAACCTGTTTCACTGCCGAGCGTGGGTGTGTAGGCTGTGTGTATACCAGTGGCTTTGCTGCCTGACTAGGAGGTAGAACAGTAAATCCTCCTGTCCAAAAGGGGAAGGAAGGAAAAAAAAAAAAAAAAGAAAAAAGAAAGACTTGTGCATGGCCTGGATGCTAATGGGCCTTCTCTGCAGCAAATACAGTCAGGTCTTTAAGGTCCCAGTTTAAATCCTGAGATTCAAACAGGTTAAGATTTTGTTCCAGAACTGTATGTACTCTGTTCACGCAGAGGCATCTCCTTACCTTCTCTAGTGGTGAGCAGGAAGAGAGCAAGAACTAAGACCAAAATCCGAAATTCTCACATCTTCAGATGAATGCAAATACTCAATGGTCTTCCACACAACTTTGTCCTGTGGGGCCCTGGTCCTGCTGAGACCACCTAAGGATCCCTTATTATCAGCATTTCAGAAGAAACGAGTGCCATCAGCTAGCTACCTAAGAGAGGAGAAAAGCAAAAGCTGGAACCATGTGGAATGCCAAACACTGCTCTGTAATGTTGCATTTGCCTTCTCTGGTTAATTCTGCTTCACATTCCCTGCCCAGGCAGGCACATCTCCTCTGTAGGTGTCTATCAGAGAGCTGGCACCCCTTTAACTGAGCGGTACAAGCCATGCATCTAAAATAAGTCATGCTGTTTTATGATAGCTGGTGGGGGAAAAAAAAAAAAGCCTTACTAGCACAAGCAGCTATAAGAGCACAGAGGATTTATGACTGAGTGGGTTTTTTCCAGGGTGGGCTGGCCACAGTCTGGTGATGGCCTTTTTATAACCGTTATCAGCTCCCACACAGACCAGGTCCATCTGTTACTTAATTTGAACGGAGACACTCCTAAGCTTTTGTTCGCTAATCTCTCCCGGCACATCTACATTGTTCTCTAGCAGGGCAGCCCACCCGTGAGTCGGGCTTGGCTTGCTGATCTCAGGGAGGCGCTATGGAAGAATGGAATAAAAGAAAGGCAATGCAGCTCGCTCTGGTCCCTTGACCAGCATGGTCCACCTGCCTGCTCCCTTGTACCGGCTCGAGGGGGTTTTTTAACCTGCAACTTACATGCCAGAGCAAACATACAGCCAGTTCCTTGGACTGGAGGCAAGGGTTGAAAGTTAAGACAAAGCAAAATCCTACTGACTACATCTAATGGCATAGGCTGGGTTTTTCAAACAACAGACCTATATGAACCGTCACTTAGAAAGACACCTAAAAATGTAAATGAGGATCAATAGGATGCCTAATTCCCACTGAAATTCAATAAGAATGAGGTATGCCATTCATTCCCTGCCCACACATTTATGCACCCTTTATAAATCCAGTCTTTATATATCACAAGTGCATTTAAGTCCCTTCAGCTATTCCCAAAACCCCAGCCGAGGGACAGTTGGACAAAAAAACCTCCAAACACTTAGCAGAGCCAGAGCAGGTTAGGCATTTTTTGGTATCTCATTCCTATGCCATGCCATGTTGCCGATATATCGTACAGCACCTTGTCTACGCTGGCACAAGTCGCATTGTGGAATCGCAGTGAGGTGCACTGAGGATAGAGAGGAGGAAGGAGAAAGAGCCTGAAGCACTGAGAGACAAAAGGATGGATATTTCGAGGCACAGATGGTCGGATGTTTCTGAAAGTTAGGGCTTACGGTAATTTCCTCAAAATAAGCTGAGGGCAGAAACTTGGCCTCCCTCTTCCTTGTCTTATCCCGTCCAGCACTGTACGGCTTCCTCTCCTCTTCCTCTGGAGGTTTCTCGCACATTTAACAGTTAGCTTCCTCCCTGCTGCATACACACAACACTTGTAAGGCAGGGACAGTCCTGGGGTCAGCTGGGCTGCCCTTAACAACAGTGCTTGTCTCCTGCCTGCTGCTCTGATCATCTCCGCTCTGTCGTCCTTGTCACTGTTCCTTTCGCTGCAGCTCGCAGCATTGAGGATGGACGCTGCAGGGGGCATCTCCAAACTGGCAGTCATAAACGCGCTGACACGCAGAGGGTTCGGCTAGCGTGTTTCTAACACCTAACAATATATCACTCACTCTCACTCCGCAGTGCTCCTGCTACACAGAGTAACCATCCAGAAAGCGAAGATGCTTAACAAGGCATGTGGTTTATAGCAGCGTTCCCACATGGCTTAGTTGCATTTTGACTTACAAATCAAGCAAAGGCTTAGTGATGATGGGCACCTCAAGCAAGATGTATTTTTGTTGCTTTAGTGGGCAGGTGTTTAAATACAGCTGCATGTTTTTGTACTGCTTGTGCCTGACAGTGCATTAACTAAAATCACCGTATCAGATAACTGCAATATCGGCAAAGAAGCATTGAATGATACCGCAGCATAGACTGTTGGCAGCAACTTATTTGAACTGTTTCCATGTCATCTTTTTACCTTGCCTATAATACTTCAGGAATACTTCACCTCCTCTTCAAATTTCTGCCTAGAGGTTTTAAAAAGAGAAGAGGTTGGGATGGAAGGAGATGGAAGGTCAGGTTTTACCTTAAACCCAGTACAGAGATAGGAGATCTAACACAGTCTAGTTGTCTATAAAGCTGCTATTATTTTTTTTTTCCCTGAAACTATAGTTTTGGTGTAGCATTTTAAAATGATTCAGATAACATGACTCACAGTAACAAGCATGGGCTGGATCTCTGTAGCTGAAAGAAGTGCCATAAGAATATGTTATAGACTTCACTGCCTTGTCCTGGATTCTATTTTGGAGAACTGATGGCATTTGGGATTCAACCATATGTCTGGCTGAGGCTGTAGCACATACAGATCTGGTAGGTATTCGGAGATGTACCACATACAGATCTGGTAGGTGCGTCTGTTGTGGCACGCATGCTGCTCTGGAAAGGAATGCATGTCTATGCCCGGCTGTTCTCCAAACCCTGGGTGCTGAGGCCTTTGAAGTGAGATTTACATAGCTTATTTGCACTGGGCTGAAAGAGGCCTAAAGGAACATCTTCAGAACTCTCCTTTTAAAAGGTGGCAGTCACCACTAATGATGATTTAAGGGCAAAACAAAGCAAGCCATAAGTGCAGTCACCAAAGAGACAACACTTGCCAACAGCAGGGAAAGGGGACATAGGATGTCCAGGCTCCCCGAACAGGAGAGCGCTAACAGCTGGGAAGCACTGGCTTGGTGCAGATTCCTCCAGCCCCATGGAGACCGGTGAACAAGAGATACCCCAAAGTAATGCTAGAAAGAGCTGGAAAGGTGTTCTGCTCCTGCTTTGCAATCTGCGTGGTCCCTTGGGGTTTTTGGTTTGCTCCCTGTATAGTTGTAGCCTGCTTGTTTTTTAGAACATGCTACTTCCAGTATTCTTCTGCCACATGCAGAATAAATCTGTCTTAGCAGTGACTTAAGCAGCCACATTGATCTCTGCCCACACCCAATACTCAGAATCTCTCATAGAGTCTCCAAGGACTCAGCTTCTGTCTAAAATTTGTTGTCATCCTGCTTTGCGCCTGAGGGATAGACCTACATCTCTTGTGTTTAGCGGGTGGGAAAAAACCTGCTGTGAACAATTTCCGAGAAATGAGATGGGGCTGGAGTTTGATAGAGTCCCACTGTCTTGGGGTGAACACTTCTAGAGTCACAACTCAGTTACTCAGAGCAACACAGCATTGGAGTATTACTGTCTCCACCTTCAGCTGAACCTATATTGTACCAGCAGTCTATGTACTGCAGTAGGACAGCTACCAGGCTATCTACTTGGTGGGACACAATTTTTCTGAAAAAAACCCCATCTTGTCTAAGTAAGAACATTTAACAAAAACCAAACTGGTACATCAAGTTTCTTTTAGGGAACAAGGAACCCTTTCCCTCCCCACCTTTAGCATTTCCAAAAGAAAGATTTATAGGATAGTACAGACCACATGGACGCTGTGCAAGCTGTCTTCTTCTGCAGCTCTATAGTCATCTGCGATGCCATGTCTCGAGAGAAAGCTATTGTTTGTAGAAGTGGTTTTGTAGTGCAGTTCCCCTATGAAGGAGGGTGCTGCCTCTGAAGAAGGCAGAGCCTATGACTTTCCCCCTTTTGAAAACTGAGCCAAATGCATTATCAGAGCCACCTGTCCCAAGCAGGAAGCCAACCAGCATCTCCACAGTTAAGCTGAGTGCTCAGGCCTGGGCCCTCAGGAAAAGCTCTCTTGGTTCCAGCAGCAGGAGCAATCAAGTGCCTCGTTTGCATGAAGTGCCCTACACTATTCTTGAGAATGTGTCCAAAGATTTCAAAAGGATTTTCCCAAGATTGCTTCTTGTCTTCTGGCACCTAGCCACTTCTAATGCTCTAGGGTTTTGCTGGGATCAGTGAAATCTGTTTATGCTCATGGAAGAGGGAAGCAAGGATCGTAACCCCAGAGAGAACACCTGAAAGGATCACAGGACGAACAGAGGGAAAGGAACTGGCTCTCCGAAGGAAAGCATAAGCAGACTGAAAGCAAAGTGCTCACTGCACTGTCCTGTTATTCATTTCAGCTCTGATACACACAAGGCTTCTCCCAAATAGCTACATTACAGTCCAGAGCACTGTCATCTTGGTTCAATATTGGATTTCTCCCAAATGCTGCATGAGTGTCTCCGAGTGCAGAAGGGGGAAGGGTGGAAAGGTCCTGCTAAGAGCACTTTTGGCTGGGCCAACTATTAGTTTGCATCAGCCGGTGGCTTTTATATGACTAACAATTATTTTGTACACAAAGGCAGCTTCTAAACCATGCCAAATTCCAGCTCTCCCCAGTGGTCTTTGGGGTATAAGCACTGAGAGCCAAGGCACCGAGGAAAGTGTCAGCATTTAACAAACAATGAGGGATAAGAATTGTCAGGCAACATTTGAAAAATGCTGAAAGGATTTTAGGTGTTCAAGGCCCTTGAGCTTTCAGTGGGAGTGACTTTGCAGCTCTTATGTATTTCTTAGACTGCTGCCTTGCTCTGTTACGCTGTCCGATCCACTCCACCAGAGGAATTTTGCCCCCGCATTGCCAGATTCTCTCTGTCCAAAAGCTTTCCACCCTGAAGGCCAGCACAAGGAATTTCCAGCTGTCTTGTCGTGATGCTGAAGATCCTTTATTTCTCCACATCTCCCTTCAGCTGCCTTTTCTGCTTTCTGTTCAGGTTTGTTAGGACTTTTCTACTCTGAGTGAGAAAGTCTTAACCTTTAGATACATCTCTTCTCACGTCACTGAGGCACTGGTTTCCGTCATCTTTAACTTGCTGTTTGATCGAATGCTCAGTGAGGTCAATGGGCGTGCTCCCTTAGATTTCAACAAACTTCTTGATGGGATTTGTAACAGCAGAGTTGCGTATGGGGCTGTGGCATACCTCTGTAGCTGATTATTTGGCACCGATTATAGTATGTATCCTCCTCCTGTAAGACAGGGCTTTGGAGCAGCCAAAGTATTTTGTGAATACCATAGTCTGACTGAGAGGTGATGGGCTTTGCAACAGCCAGAACACCCAGTTCCGAAATAGCCTCTGTGATGAAGGCATGGATTGCCTCTGCTGTCTGGTTCGCTTTCTTCCTACCGTGCCGTGCTGGAAACTGCCTGCTCGTTTCCTTCTCCGTCAAGAGAGTTGTCGGTGAGCGTGGGTATCCAGTAGCGCGTGAATGTTGTTGGTACGTGCTCCGGTGAAGCGCACAGCAGAAAAGACATGGAAGGCAGATTTTTCAAAATAAAATAATATATGAAAGAGGAAAAGTGACTGTATTAATTGGAAACATTTTGGCGCTCAGAGCAAGAAGGACAGTAAAGGGAAATAGCTTGTGGTATAAGGATACGTTGCAGCACTGCATGATAGAGCTTTTGTCCCAGTGTCAGTCTGGCTGGGCTCTACCCAAAGAGCTGAACTCCTGTTTTCTCCTGAATCACAGTCCTTTCATGATTTACTACCTTGCATTTTACATTTCCACGCCGAGTCTTAAAATACTTGAAGATATAATCAGCGTATGTTAGAGGCCTGGCACATTTCACCTTCTAGGAACTGACCGGAACTCTTGAGATTGGTCTGTTTCCTGTCTTTTCAAAATATTAAATTTGCAAATTAAAAATTTGCAAAATAATACATTATCAGAGCAAGAGTTCCTTTACCATCTAAATAAGCATAAGGCGCAAGGAAATGGCTTGTCCTGGCACTGGGTTTGTGCCATTATGTTAATCTTCCTCTTTAATTGCTACTTCTAACAATGATATTTTCCTGTATTTACACCACAACTCCTAAATAAACTTAGGCCTGCTGGACCGGCGTTCATAGTCAGGAATAGGTTTTATCTAGGGAAGTTAGTCCTTGTAGCTGTCTGAGAAGATTTCTCAGCAGGCAGTGTGTTTCTAGCTGGGTGACTTATGAGCTGTGCTATTTCTTATTACCTTCTGTTTGTTTTTCCAGGCTGCAGACTCTTGGCTGTGGAACTGACATCCAGCAACACCAAGCCTGTGGTGCAGGAATTCCAAAGTGAGTGCTGCGGGGGCCCGCTGGCTGCTGGACGCGATGGCTGCACTGCCCTCTGCTTGGGGATTTGCATCGGTCCAAACAATTGAGAAAAATTTTTGCTTATTGCTCATGGTGTCTGGTTTCTTGGGGGAGGCAGGACTACCAAGAGCCTGAGATTCAGAAAAGCGCTTCAGAATATGTCTGTACGTCTCCCCATTTAGCAAAGCACTTGATTGAAAAGGTTTATTGAAGTCCCCTGCAAGCCATTGGCATTGCAAAGTGTCTGCCTAAGTGCTTTTTTGAACTGGATCCCAAAAGGAGGAAAGGCAGTCGCCTTGCAATTAATATACTGAAAAGGGGGGTGGGAAATCTATATTTTATCTTGGCCCTGCTACAGTCGTGCAATGCGATACTGGGTAAGCCACCTCTCAACCCTGCTGCGATGCCTTCTTCCGTAGAGGAGATGGAGATGACAATGCCTGCTTCAAAGGGGAGTGGGTTTGCTGAATTTATCCCCAGGCGTCGTGGTCCTCAGTACATTACCAGACACCACCCAGGGAGATTCTGCATCCCTGACTCACACTGTGGGCTCTGATTAGCAGCGAGACAGTGCTGTGGACTCACCCTGTCATAAGGTCTTGTTTGCCATAAGTTAGAGCCCGTAGAGAACAGTGTGTTCACTTCTCTCCATAGTTGATATCTGTTCGGCTATTATTTTTGCTGGCCAAAATCCATCTTCCCCAATAGCTCCTGGAACCCAGCAGTGTTTCTGTTTGTGAGGCAGATGAAAGAGAAGGCTTTGCTTTGTGGGCAGCATCTCCTAATAAAACACTGTGCAAGACTGCTTAAAGTGGAGCAAAAACACAGCTGCTTCCTATTAATCTGTATTTCCTTTATTTTTCCTGCTAGGTGTTGAGCTGTCCTGCATCATTAAATCCACTGTAACACCAGATCCCAGAATCGAGTGGAAGAAAATCCGAGATGGCGAAACCTCTTACGTATTTTTTGACAATAAAATGCAGGGTATGAAGATTCATTGTTTTTAGGCTTCCAAAACAGCCTCAGAAACAATACAATCGAGAACAAACAAGTCTGTAAAAGACAGGGCCTCTGGCTGTCTTGCTGCTTTCTGCTGGAACTAGAGTTCAGCAGTGGAAGTGCAAGATGGAGAGAGAGCAGGGACGTTCTCTGCTCTCTGCCCTCGTTATTGGCAGTTCACAGTAGGGAGCCACAAAGAGCTGGAGTGAGATCCCATGTAGGAGATACTTTTTGGGTAAGAAAGCAAATGCTACAGCTTGGGCCTTGCATGGTCCCTGGGCATCTGAGCTCTCCGGACCAGACGCTGACCCCTTGTGTCTTTCCACGTGACATTTGAGGGCTCCACCTGTGCTTGAGAAGGGATCTCTGTCTTGAGCTGTCAGGGCTTACTGCTGAGGTAGCACGGCGATTTGCAGCATCCTGGGAGCACATGATTAGAAGCAGACTCTTTGGCTGGACGGTGAATCTCAAACACAGGACTGCCAGTAGGGCTTGACTCCATCTGGAATTACTTCAGCACCTTAGATGGGACCAACAGCCACATCCCAATGAATTTTCCGAAGAGGACAAAACCTGAGGCTGTCTTGGAAGTCCAATTTTGCCACAATTTTTGAGATCTGGGACGATGCTTTCCAGTTCATCCTCTTACATGGTTAGCAGCATTGGTTTCCTTTGTGGTCACTGGTGAAAGGAAGGCTCTTAACTTTAGAGCATCAGGTTCCTTTTAGGTGGTTCTCTTGACTCCAGAAAGAGTTCAAGATCAACCACTTAATTTGGATGCCTAAAATTAGTCTCTGTAATCACCCTGAATTTTTTCTCTCTCTTTCCTCTGTATCAGGAGACTTTGTGACTCGTGCAGAAATTCTGAGCCGGACATCGCTGGTGATTAAAAACACCACCCGGATGGACACTGCCACATACCGCTGCGAAGTGGCAGCACCTTCTGATACTAAAACCATCGATGAGATTAATATCCAGCTCACAGTGCAAGGTATTACTTTAAACCCAGATATCTCTGCCAGAACTGCTAGCTAACAGAACAGGCTGTGGATCTCCCCAGAGTCGAAACAGCGGCACTCAAAGTTGTTTAAAACCAGCTGGAAATAACGGAAAGTTCTGATGCCTTTGTAGCACAGACATCTTAGAAAGTATATCAGAAATTATTTAGTTCTACTCAGCAGTGCCATTCACATGGTTTGTGTCTTTCCCACAGTGAAACCGATGACGCCTAGATGCACTGTGCCCAAAGCTGTACCTGTTGGCAAGACAGCCTCTCTCCACTGCCACGAGAACGAAGGTTACCCAAAGTCCACTTACAGCTGGTACCGCAACAGCGAACCTTTATCACCAGACACGAAATCGAACACCAAATTCCAGAATTCCTCCTACACCTTGAACCCCACCACAGGCACTCTGGTAATGTCCTTACAGACATAATCAAGATTTGTTTTGCTGCATAGGTTATTTTTAAGGTCTCCTGTAAAAGAGAAAAGTCATTGTGTGGCTTTCAAGGAAGGTGTAATTTGAAGAAGGTTAGGTGTTCTAAGATCTGAGTGACTTGGGAAAGGGAAGATTTATGATGGAAGAAGACGTTTGGTTTTGATCACTGCTGAAACCACTTGCCTTTTCAGAAAGAGGGAAGGAAGATGTCTCACAGCCCACTGTGAAGCCTGGGCAATGGAGAGTTGCTAAAAACATGCTTATACCCTCGCGGGTCCTTCTGTCTCTCACGTCCTGCTCCCCTCCTTTTCTCCTCACCAGGTTTTCCATGCCGTGCACAAGGGCGACACAGGCCGTTACTCCTGCATAGCAACAAATGATGCTGGCTTTGCCAAGTGCGAGGAGCAGGAGATGGAAGTCTGTGAGTGGCTCTACATAATTTTCATCAATGCTGGTTAATATATCACCATAAATAAATTGCCATCACCATAGGGAAAAAAGGGGGACATCCTAGAGCATTAAGTCTTTCTTGCTTTCTCATAGCCCCAAACACCGGAAGACAAAAAAATCTAAAAATGCAGAGAACCATTGAAACACTGTTCAGTTTCGTGCACAGTTTTATTCTTGGAATCAGGGACTCACTAGTTCCCTATGAATTATTTGGGTTTGCTTAGAATATTCAAGATATGTCATTTTAGTGTATGTAAAGCTAGAATATTGCTACTGCCTTAAAGAAATACCGGATGATGGCTTCTCTTTTTGCCAGATGACCTCAATATTGGTGGGATAATTGGTGGAGTCCTGGTGGTCCTAGCAGTTTTGGTACTCATCACTCTTGGTATCTGCTGCGCCTACAGAAGGGGTTACTTTGCAAACAGCAAAGAGAGCGGGGAAAGGTAAGCTGGGGTTCAGAGTGTTCTCACACAAGTCCCTGTGCCCACAGCTAGCATGGAGTAGTCTGAAGGGTGCCAGAAATTGGTGGCTACAATGTATTTCGACACCCGAGTCGGACATACTCCTTCCTAGTTCCCTACCAAAGACTACAGGCCAACCCAGTTCTTGAAGTATCCGATTCCCCACTGTAAACTCTGCACCATCATGAAGGTTTATTTGCCTAAGGGAGAATTTTGGTATGGCTCCTCTTGTGCTTGCTATCAAGACCAGACAGAGGAGTGAAAGCTGTGCTCTAATATCCTCATACTTTGCACAGGAAGGAGGGACCAGCACAATTAAATGCCTACAGGTGTTTGTCCAATATAACCATATAACCTACAGGTTATACGCTGTTGGCATAACGAGGTCTACAAATTAATGATCAGAGCTCGCTGCACAATTAGTTTAAAGCATCAGGACATGCATAGAAAATATATGCAGAAGAGTAGGCTCTCTGCAGGAAATCTCACCAGTTGTGAGAACCTAAATTTGGGATTAAAAACAACCATTTTAGAATGCACGTTGAAATGTTAAAAACAACAGCATTAGCATCAGAAACAAGCCTTGATGTCCTTACAGAATCTGTAGAAGGGATAATATATGTAAAACCAAGATTCTCACCAGATAGATTTGTTCCATCTTAAATGTTGCTTTTCAGCAGAAGTCCTGTCTTGTTTTTTTTGTTTGGTATGGTTTTCAGAAAAAGCTCCAAATATGCTATTTAAATACAGCTGAGGGTCGGCATACACGGGACTTGACAGTCAGGAATGAAAATTGAATTGCTATGGGATTGCAAACAAGTGGCGCTTCCTTACAACTAATGAAAATGCTGAAAGGCATCTGGCAGTGAAGGTTTCAAATGAACTTTGTAATTGCCACAGGAAACAATGCAGGAGGCGCAGAGAAAGGTAGTGCAGAGGGACCAGAGCAGGAGAACCCAGAAAAGAAGCGGTTAATCTCTTTGCAGAGTTAGTCTTGTGGAAACATGCAGCAATGTTTTTACCCTGCGCTGAAGGGGAATTTAGAAAAAAATCCTAGTCATGACGAATGATGGAATACACACAGATCTATCATTTGAGCAATGAGCTGGGTCTCCCTCTGCTTTCTTTTCATTTGGCTGCTCTTCCTCATTTTCATCTTTCTCAGCACCTCCCCTCCAAAACCCTGCAGTCTCCTTGTCCCAGCAATGAGATCTTTTCTTTTATTTCAGCTACAAGACTCCAGCAAAACCTGATGGTGTTAACTATATCCGGACAGATGATGAGGTAACAAATGATTTGCATTTAACATCTCTCTGTTTAGGAGAGGAAGAGGGTGGGCAGAGGACTTCTAGCTTTTTTAGGGCCTACAGACTTTCTTAGAGTGGGCACCACTCAGAAGGAAGGATGTAGAACAGAGAGAAAACAGAAGGGTGAAGAAGGCTGAGTCATTTCCTTAGAAATGATGAACAGTTAAAGTTGCCTTAAGTGGCTGATGCCAAGTGCTATCAAATGCAGCTCTGCTCTGTCATCTTATGGCTTGACCCCCTTAGGATGAGTTTCATTGGATTAAGTGGGCAGGCCATGATGCTTTTACAAGAGAATTTGCATTTTGGGATTTGAATAGATCACTAAAGCTTAAGATCAGAAAAAGCCTCTCCCTGTTAGCAGAGATACTGAAGAGGGAATGAGGAAGTCCCCTGCCATGCCTTGCTATGCCAGGAGGACAGCAGGAGAAGGAGCACCTGGCCAGTATGACTGGTCTCCCCATCTCCTTACCAGCTGGAAGGGGGTGCTGCCTAGCCCGAGAGCTAGAAGTTATACAGATCGGATCTACGGGCACACTGCAGTTGAGGGCAGCGGGAACAAAGAGTTGCCTGGAAAGCCACTAGATCCTTTATACATCCCAAACTGTTTTGTTGCAGGGTGACTTCAGACACAAGTCTTCATTTGTCATCTAAGACGCCAAAAGAATATTGCAAACCAGCAAAAGCAAGTGTGAAAATACCTCCTCCAGGAACTCAAAGCAAGAGCAAAAGCTGAATTAAGTGCGCTTGGAAGAGTTTGGAACACACAAGAACTTGATAGCTAGCTATCTGTATATCTTTTTTTTCTTTGCCAAAGTTTAAAGTAATTCCTCACTGCCCAAGTTGCATCTCCCCTGCCTCCGGAGATACCAACAGGATCACGTAAACCTGTCCTTGGACTAAGGAAGCGTTTTAATACTTCCCAAGAGACTGGGCTGTGGAAGTTTGTGGAATTGCCTTCTATTTGTGCTGCAGGGACACAGCCACAATGTGCAAACCAACCAGGGGAACAGCGTTAGGTAAACGTGTAATAGATATTACTAGTACAAAATTACTAGTAGACAAAAAAAGGTGCTGATAATGGCAAGAGACGGACTTTAAAGAATAAGAACTCCGTGCAAGGGGGAGTTTTCCTCTCAGCAGCTTGTTGCCCAGGCCTGGCTGGTGACTTTTACACATTTGTGATTGTCTTGTGCTTTTGACTCTGACCGCTCAGGTGCAGAATGGGGTATCTGAACATCCTACAGTGACAGATACCGATACAGTAAATGCAACTAATGTTCTCAGCCCTTTTGTAAACTTACTGAATTGTCGTTACTCCATTTAACACAAAACACGGGCAGAAGGATTGCTTCTGTTCACTGCTTTATAGAAAACTCATTGCACGCAGGTAACCCCTCATTCTAATCTGCACAAAGCAGGCTTGCCTCTTGCGTCTTTTGGTGTTTTAAAGAGGCTTATAGTGGAGGCAGAGAACCTAGTGCTAAGACATCCCTTTCAGGAAAATTAAAGCCAAATACTTTCGTGGGCTAAGATTGCCATAAAAGGTACTGAGATATCTTCCAGCTTTTTTACCTTCTGCATTTATTTTATAAAATCCCACATTCTAAATTTTTTGCAAAGATATATTTTGATTACTTCAGAAAAGGTAACATTTCTATTTAAAGTGTAAATACATGATGCCAGCAGGGTTTAAGTAATGTAGCTATTTTTTTACTTTTTAAGCTACAGAGAGGAGCTCAAATGTCGCTATAGTATGGCGCACTCGGAGCATATCAGTATTATTGCAAAGTATAATAAAAAACTGCAGGTGGAACAGCATCTCTTTCCTCTTAAGCTAGCTTCAGCAATTTCCTTGTCACAGGAGGTCTTACCAGAGACAGAACAGAGTCACTCAGGGATAGTTTTTGTAAATTTACGGCAGGAGCGATCAACTTTTTTATATATAAAACTTACTGTTCTTGCCAGTGACCAACACTTTGTTTTTGTTGTTGCAAGAAATATCCAGGGATGGCTTTTTGGATTCAGTTCCAACAAGGTGACAGAGTGACTTCAATGTTTGCTACCCCTCTGCAAGTTCCCTAAAGCACTAACACAGTGTGACAGCTATGGCAACTGTACAGGTTTAAACTGCATAGCCAAGGCAACTGTTTCTGGAGTTGGGAAAGCAAAAGCTCAATAACAAAAGCACTTTTGTAGTGTCAATTGCAACTTTTCTCTAGATGGTAAAAGAAAAAAGGAAAGAAGAAAAAAAAAAAGAAAACAAATCTAGTTCTCTTGGCTTTAGAGAGAATAATTGGAAACACGTGGTTCCCAGAAACTTACATGTTGATGGTGTTGAACAGCATTGGGTAATATAAGACTGCAAGATGTGGATGCAACACTAGAACTGTGCTGTGGTTTAAGAATTTTTTTTAATGTAGCAGAATTTAGTGTTTCTTGTATTTCCAATATGAATTGAGTTGTCTTAACTTTTCCTGTATATAGTATTTTGGATACTTGACGATTTGGACCGTCAGTGTTATTTTTTAGTGTTCTGCATTAATCTGCTTTGTTTCCTAGGGGCCTCGCTGGACATGCCATTGCTGCATTTGTTTTTGCCTAAACAAAGTGTTACCACTTCTCCTTTTGCTAATGAAAGTAAAAAATAAGGATGGGGCAGCAGTAACCATACGTTCTCTGTGTAACTTGGACATTACCAGTGCTATTTTGCAACTACATTATGGTTACCTTCTTAAGACATGCTCTTCAACCAAGCCACACAGTACTGTTCACTGGCTGCACGCTGCCTCTAATCATTATGACAGTAGCGAACGTAACATTCCTTTGCACCTTCTGTATATCCACTACTCCTTTTCTATGCTGCTTTTAGGATACCTGTAATAAGGGAGAGAAAGAAAAGGTTTGAATCAGGGTAGCTCTGGGCACTATGGGAGCACAATCTACAGTCTCGCCATGAGCCAAAGGCAGCCTTCACGTGAAAAGCCAGCAAGCTAAGAATCAAGACTTATTTTTCAGTTCTAAAATGTGACAGTGGCATCTCTAACGAGAGAAGGGGAGATGATCCCCCTGATACAGCTCATGAGATCTGATTGATGGAATTCATTGTATCATTGTGAATAATATTCAGGTTTGTACTAATGTATTATGTTTAACTTTGCCAAGAATGTTTTACATAAATACCAAGCTATAAAGCATTCTTGTAGGTTTTTTATGTTTGGTTTTGGTTTTGTTTTTTAAACAGCCATATTATTGGAGGCTTCTGTTTCCAATTAAGTGAAATAAGGGAAAGTCTCTTCTGTCAGAGCACTCATTCACTTGTATCAAGCTGAAGGTTACAGAAAGTCCAAGGTATGTTACTGTTTATCTGTTTATTGGACATTTGTCTATCCCTGGTTCTTCTCTCGAGAAGACAGATTAATGTTTACAGGGCTCATCTCAATACTGCTCAAGGACAGAACAAAAACCAGAAAAAGCACAGATTAGGAAATAAACTATTCCAATTTACCATTCAAAGGGGTTAAATGGTATTTTAAGGCAGGAGAGAAAGTACAAAATAAATGGATGTGGCCATAATTGACCATCGCTTAAGCCAGCCATTCCGTATGTCCCCTGTTCCCAGATTTTGACTTTGGGAATGAAGTTTAACCTCACTTGAAGGCTCCTCTGATCTTCAAAACAGAATAGGGAAAGTGAGGGCAAATTATGGGATTCCGGTGCACGAGGTAAGTGCCTCTGGAAGGGCTGTGGCAAAAGCACACTCAGCCTGTTTGTTTCCACTTCTGCAGAAAAGCCTACTCCATTTCTGTCGTTCATGCCTGAATGACAAACCAGCACGAATAAAACAGATTCCCTTTTCAAGTTTCAATGCAATCTAGGGCAAGAGCTCTGTAATAGAAGTTAACACCGGAAAAACTTCAGTTAGGTTAACGTGGCATCAGAGAGACTCAGGAATGGTCAGATTCCAGCACTTAGAATAAACAAGTTATCTGTGCAGAGCACAAAGCTATGCATATGACTTACCAACCTTGATTTTAGTGAGTTACTCATATCCTGCTTGCAGTCAAATTAGAGTCTATATTTAAAAGCTGCTGGGTCCAACATTAATTGAACTGAGTGCCTAAGATACCGGCGACGTAGTAGAAGAGACTTTGAGACTGTAGAAATCTATAGAAAAAAATAATTTCTCTGTCAGATCAAGAAGAAGAGAGAAGCTGTGGGTGGAATTAATTCTGTAACCATTTATTTTCATAAAAATTTTAATAGTTGGAAATAACATAGTTCAAGAATGGAAATATTCCATATAAAAGAACATGAAGGCTGTTCATACACACAGGAGTTTGCACAACAAATAAGAGGTGATGTAGCGTGCAATTACCAGATTTAGGGGTGTGGCAGTGACAAGCTGTTTTACCTTTGTTCAAATTAAAGCAACTCTAATATATAACCAGGAGGGACAATGAGGGATCGCGTGAATAAGCTGAGCCACTCACTTCCCTGCAAGCTGTGATAAATGCATTTATCGCTGAGCTCGTGGCAACATTATGCTCTTACTTTTCCAAATGGACAGATTATACGTCCTGTGAGTGAAGAGCAAGCCTCCCTTTATACTGCAGCTTTCGAGCACTCCAGTGAGCTTTGTCAACAAGCAGCAGCTTATAATACATACACGTGTTAATGCAGGCTTTGTATGCCCGTCTTCTAGACAATTTCACGTAAAAACCAAAGAAGAATAGATAAGGAAGGAAGGACGCATGCCCACAGTGATTTAAAGAGGAAAAGGACAGATATCAGGCAACATGATGATTCTGTACAAAAGTTCAATGAAAGGATCAGTTGTCTGGTTTCAGTGGAGTTCTCCGCTGGGACCGTCTCAGAGGGACACGTTGGCTGCTTTTTTTCTGTGCAGGGGATTCTACTTTCCACTCCCGTGGCAGGGATGGGCTAGAAGGAGGAAACAGAATGACCCTTTATCTTAAAGCACTTTATCAGTCTTTCTCACTGTGATTCCTGTTCCAGACCTGCGTTGAACTTACGGTTTCTCTGGTGATGTCAAACAGATAATATCTCTTCGCTCGTCCTCAGCCTCTTTCTTCTCTGCAAATAATATTTCCATATTATAAAAAAATGCCACAGATTTGATCATTTGGGGTTGTTTCCCCCCTCAAGTTAAGAATCATAAAGATAACTTGCCTGGAGCTGAACCAGGTGTGTGCGTCAAGCTGATGTAACTGACCCCAGCACCAAAAGTCAAGTCATTAATGGTCTCTGAAAGAAAAAAACCCCACATATTAGCAGTCAGCTTGTGACATAGCTGGAGGGCAAGGCATGCTCTAGTAGAACACTTAAGTGTCACAGAGTAAGTACATCCAGTTAATTGCAAGCACATATAGATTCCTTTTCCAGCCCAGCAGATCTCAGTGTCTCCCATCCAGCCTCAAAACTATGTGGTGAATCTGACGGGCCATCTGTGCGCATCAGCTTCATACTCCAGACTTACAGCCTGCCTTCTACGTGGAGGAAATTCATTTAAATACAGGATCTCAGTCATGCTCCTCCTTGTCCTACCTAGGTGGGAGAGCCACAGCTTCCTTCGAAGCTTTGCCGTCTTTCACGACACGATTCAGACTGGTTGCTTTGCCTAGTGAAGGCAGAATACAGGGCCTCTGAAGACCGACAAAGGACCTGAAGAGCCCTTTCTGCGAGGAACTGCCTGTAGCCAGACAAGAGGAATCACTTGACAAGGAAGCTAGGTAGAATTTAGCTTGCCTGAATAGGCCGTAGTTGTCAGCTGTCTCTTTCCTGTCATTTATCTCCGGAGAGATGTCACAATATTCAGATTTTACTTTACTCAACACTCTGTTTTATGCTCATGTTCCCCAGAATCCTTCACAAGGAATTAAGGTAGAAAGTGCTTTATAGGGCAGGAGTTGGAAACTCTGTCTGAAGGACTTCTCTCTACAGATTGAGTTTGCTCTTTAACTACTCTTCTGTCCTGGAAGGGAATCACTGAAGCTCGTAGTGGAAATCCAACTTGATCTCTCTGCCTTAGCTGGCCTCTGCATCTCTCAAGACTGATGTGGAAGTGTCCTGACTTTGCGCGGTGTGTGCCTTAACAAGTTACCTTGGTTAGTAAGAAGTTTGTGTGAAAGGAAGGAAGGAAGGAAATGGCAGAGAACTGTCATCAAGTAGGGCTTCCCATGCAATCAAAGGTGGAATCTTTACAACGTGTTTATGAACCACAGTGAAGCAATCTACACTTGGTCAGAAGCCACTTAGCCATTCTCAAATTAACGAGCAGGAGATGAGCAGGAGACCCAAAGATAGCAGGGGAGAGAGCGACAGCCAGAACAGTCGAATGAAAGAGAAGAGACAGCTGTTCTTAACTTCTCAAGGACAAAATGTTTTACAAAGAACTGCATCTCCAATAGTTTTAGAATGATATACCAGAGAAATAAACATGTTTTATTTTGATTGTCTATCAGCCTGCAAGACCCAGCGCCACCACGCAGATGGCTCAACACACGCGAACCGAAGTGATGATACTGCTCCGTACAGTTTGTCTCCCCACTGAAGGACACGTGCTGCCTCGAAGCGAAGTAGGAATTCAGCCCTAGTACAACTGCAGATTAACGTTCTTCCTCCTTGTTCACCATATGGTGCTTAAGAGAAACAGCCATGCAAGCTTCCAGACAGAGATATGGCGCTTAAAGATTTCTGCTCTCTAAAAACATGCCCCTGATTTTTTTGCACAAAGATCGTTGCTTGTTGCTCAGGCAGCAAAGAGAAACATCGAGGCAGACAAATCTAGCCAAACAGTGGAGCATACAGGGAAGAGAAGGGTCAGATTTTCCAGTGGATGCACATCACTGCCGCTGCTTTGCTCCTGCCTGCTCTTGGATGTCAGGTATTTGCAGACTGCCGCACAGCTGACTGCCTTACTGGCTACATGTCGTTTGCTCTCCTGTGTGCGTGCAGGTCAGGTGTTTGCACAGATACAGGCAGAGTGCAGCCGGATAGCTATGCTTCTGGAACATCGACCCCTCCCCGCAACGATTCACAACTGCCTAATGAGAGATGACCTGTCAGGCACTCACCTATACTCCCAACTTAACTGGAGCTCTCTCCAGAGTAAGGGTGCACATCACACTCACAATCTGCACTACAACGGAGATGCCCTAAAGGAGTTCAGCAGCGAATTGACATAATGGAAGGGAATCTACTGCTGGAACTCAGCTCCATTTGTGTTTTACTATAACTGCCTCTTGCGCTTGCAGAAAGCGACACTGCAGAATGCTGCAGGGCTGTCAGAGAGCATTCCAACAATTCCTAACTTTTGAAGGTCAGGTTTTGTGAGATTGCAATTCAGCTGCAATTGACATATGCACAGCAGACTCTCGCAATTTGTGTATTAAAAATTCCTCTCTGTGTATTTTTACTTTAATTTCCACAGCAGAGTGAAAGAAACAAATGATTCCTTCTCCAATGTTCAGTTCTTTCTTCGGGTAGAATGCACGCGCACTCAGAAACGACTGCGCAGGTTATTAACCCCACTTGAGCAGATCTCTCTGTTCTCTTGCAATTGTCACAGCTCACTGCCTCCTCTAGAAGCAGGTCATAGCTCAGCTGAGATCTTTTGTTTGGACAACAGGAACCCACCATCTTAGAGCTGAAAAGGACCAGACCGTCAGTATTTCCCTCCACAGCAGGGTTCTGTAATTCAGTCTCCAAATGCTAAGCTACGCTTCCAGAGTTAAGGAGAGCAAGTGTCTCAATGCAACAGAATCTTGCACGCTTCGGGCAATGCCCAAAATAAATGGTCTCCTGCACTGACTCAATACTATAATACCCTGTGACATGTAAATTGAGACTGTAGTGGATGGTCCCTTCCTACATACATCATTCATCTGAGACCTTCAATTTCAGAACAGTTCTTATTTACTACAATCATTTAGATAAATACATAATCTATAGCTATCAATGACTAATTTTCTCTGCTCATTAGGGGAGCCATGTATTGCTACCTCTCTCAGAGAACGAGTGCTCAGCCCAATTTGGAAAGGGTTCCTTTGGGTTGTACTTACGATCTGGTGTGCTGATTGCACGGCCCACCACAGAAACAGTTTCTCCAGTAGAGTGTTGATTCAGGCTTTGAATTGATACTAGAAATAACAAGGAAATAATTAAGAATAGAAATATATTCACTCAGAGACCTCAAGGCTCTAACAATCAGGCTGTGTCAACTAGATCTAGTCCAATGGAGATCAGTTTGCAGCAACATTCCTACCTTGCTTGCTGACAGCTGCACTTGATGGAAGTGATAAAGCCGATAAACTTCCTCCAACACTCTTGCTGCGTTGCTTACTTCTGGCTTCCATCGCTTGCTTGGCAGAGTTCAGGATGGCAAGTGTGCTCAAGGATCCTGGCCTACAGGGCAAAAAACATGACAGAAACCGAGTGATCTCCTTCTGCAAGCCCGGATGAGATACATGTAATGAGGAGAGAGATCCGTCCCCTCCCAATCCCTTATGATCTTAAGCATCAACTGTAATGGAGAAGATTGTGCTGCAATATTGGTGACGTTCACACCACTAAGCAAGCAGTGGAAAAGCAAAGCAATCGCCCTGCGGAATATCTGGTAATACAAACAGAAACCCATACCTGTGACTGAGTAACGGCTGCTTCAGAACATCAGCCCTAGGTGTAGTAAATTCGGAAGGCACAGAGGAGGGACTTGATCTAGATGGCAAGGACTGTCTCCCACTAACAGGAGACTGAGCATTATTATTATTCCAGCCACCAGAAGGTACAGCTGTCTCCAAAGATGGAGTTTGCTACAGAAAAACAGGAGAAAAGATCATATGTCTAATGATGGATATGAATGCAGAAAACCCTCGGTACAAGACACTCAGAACTACATGCCGTATGATTAAGAACTGCCCTTTGTACAATGGACGTAAAGGGGTGCTAGGAAGAAAGAATCTATTGGCCAAAATTTTAACAAGAAGCAAACAGGAAGTTTTGATGGGATACATATGTCCTAGTTGAGAGGTCTATATATAGGTGCTCTTTAAAGTCAGCAGAGAGAGGAAGGTACTTCCAGAGTAGAAGTCATCTCATCTTAAGGTAGGTATCTAAAATAGTTCAGGACAGTTGACCCAAGCACATACTTATTTCTTTATGCTGACATTAAAAGAGGATCTGCATGACTAGGATAGATTTAAGTTTCCACTCTGTATACACCTAAAGTCAGACAAAAGGAACCCTTTTCTTTTTGACCCGTTTATCATCTTTAGCACTCTGGGAACAGAGAGCAATACATGTAAGCACAGCCAGTGGCAAACTAGACTTGGTTTTCCCTTTAAATAGAATTCTTTCTACGTTAATTGTTTGCTGCTCCTCTTTGGCTAACGTGTGTTGTTTGTTGTCATCCTAAGCGTATTAAATGAGTCTGAAACCAAAGCTTCTGTCAGCAAATGCAAAGAGGTAGGAGAGCATTACATAACCATTCTGTTAAGAGTGCTGTAACAAGGTCCACAGACATACAGATTCTGGGTGTTACGTGTACACAAACTTTAGCAGCAGAGACAGTACGTGTACGGAGTTAATGGCGCCAACCTCTGCCTGCGCTGCCAAGACCTGCTCTTGGTCTGACTCCTTCTCCCTGGCCAGCTGCTCTTCGTATTTCTTCATATCATACTCCAGCTCGGCTGCCAGCTGCTTGTCCACAGCAAAGAAGTCTTTGATTTCATTTCGGTAATCCTGCATCATTTCCTGGAGCAATAAGGAATGTTTAAACTCTTTCAGAAATCTCTCCTGACTACTGATTCATGTCTCCATTCAGATCACAGCTGCTTTAAGTGCAAAAGGAAATACCAGTTGGTAGAGCAGAGGTGTTTTTAACAGACTAAGAGTTTTGATTCCAATTTGTAGTTCAGAACATGAAAAAGCTTTCCAGCATTCAAGCTTTCTGCCCACGTTCCACTGAGGAGGCTCACACGTAACACACTGTGGGATCCTTATCTAAAATCCCTCCACCTCCTACATTATTTAACACAGTGGCAGTGTCACAACATCATATGCCTTCTAAATTTCCTTCTAAGAAGGGTGTTCGTTCCGTTACTGGTTGCACATCTAACACGTTAACTCGAGAGAGGGAAAGAAACCCAATAAGAAAACACTTCCCTTACCCGCAGGTAGTTCATAAGGTCCCTAAGAGCTGGGATCCTCTTCTGCTCCATTAAAGACTTCAGTGATGTGATTATTGGGATGATATTTTCTACAAAGTTCTTCTTTTGAACCTTTGAACAAGGCAAGAACAGTTACACGATGCAATAAAGGAGAAGCCACTCTGTGGTTAGATGAACGGCCGACACGAGAGGAGTTACCACTCCACAGCAAGGGAACTACCGCAATTAAGCCTGCTCTTACGCTGCACGTGTGTGCATGGGCTTTTAACCTTAGTGGAGTCTTTCAAGATACATCCCCAAGCCAGTCAATTCTCACACTGAAGGCAAATTGCCAAAAGGTGCACCAAAACACATTGTTATGCTCAAATGCTTTACCAATAAGAGATCCACGGAACAAATTTAGCCTAGCATAGCTTCACTGCTTCAGAGGAAATGCATTTCGGATCACTCCCACTGGCCCCTCAAGTACAAGCAAGCTTCACAAATCTAGCCTTAATGTTTCATTCTTACAACACGCAGTGCTTCCACTGGTGCCCTCAGTTCAGAGTGGGCCTACAGAATGGACAACGACAGTATGTCACTGGCATCGCTGTGATACTTGGACAATTTCTGCATAAGTTTCTCCATCACAGAAAAGTAAAATTCCTCCCCATACGGTGGTCAACCCACTTCCCACACCAGATCAAGTGCCATTCACCTGCGAGATGAGCTTTTTTTGTGCCACCTGCATGACAGCATTGGCCATTGCCATTTCGTCTTCATCGGGCTGAATGTCTTCATCGGGCTTTGATCTCATAGTTGATAGCTTGATTTCCTTGCAGCTAAGGACTGCAAACGTATCTGAGAGCAGCTCACTGGCTTCCAGGTCCAATGGAAGGACCTTATCCACAAAGCATGCTGGAACACACAGGGGAAAAATAAGAGGTATTTTACAGGAAAAAGCAGTGCCAGTAAAGACGGGAAGACAACACAGCTGGATTGAGAGCCTAATGGTTTTATAGAGACATCAGTTCTTTGCCAGACTTTTAAAGACAAACGCTTACCTAGTATGCTGTGGCTGATCTTTGTTGTAATGCTGAACCTCTGCTCATCTGTAAAGTGGTCTAACAGGAACTTGTAGATGTACATCCTTTTTTCTTTGTTATCTTTTCCCTTCAGAGAGAAGAGATTCTTTGCCCTGGTAACAAGACGTTTTACCAGAGTCAAGTCAGATCATGCGAAATCGCAGAAATAATAAGACTTTAAATCAGCGAGGAATATTTGAATGCCACTTTCAAGACCCATAAACCTGTTAGGATACCACACACTCCCAGAAATTAAATGCAAAAGTCCTCCCAGAAGTGTCACGGGGAAGACAGGACACTTAATTTAACACTATTTCCCCTAGCTGTTTCCCCCCTACTGCACACATAATTACAAAGCGCCATGAGTGCTTTGCTGCAACCAAAAGCTGCATGGCCAGACAGCCCGTCGTTTAGCAATAAGGAGATACAAATGTGCTCAACTGACCGCATGGTCTGGGGGAACCTGTTGTACTTCTCGTGTTTCTCATAGCTATTGAAATGGAAGATGCACTCAATGAAGTGTTGGGAGAACATTACTGGATTCCTCTTCAGCAAGAGATGCACCAAGCAGAACTCTCCAAACCTGGCAAGGAGGAAAAGAAAGGACTTACCATTAGGTGGCTTCTAAAAGCCACCCCTGAAACACCCCTGGGTCACAAACCATAAAGCAGGAGGATGGTTTTCCTCTGCCTTGTCTCCCTCAATATAACATTTAATTCTTGCCCAGCTCCATCAGGGCTTGAACAAGGAGATCAGCTTATTGACTTTAAGCCTTTTTTCATCCACAATACTACTTCATTTTTTTTTGCCATGAAAGTAAACAGAGACAGAAATAAATCTGAACTTGAATCCAGGAACTAAACTTTCATTATTTAAATAACTTAAGTTCCATTGTGGCCAAGATACTTACAGTACTTTGCAAAAAGTTAATCACCAAAAGTCCTGCAAGAGCTGCAAGTCAACTTGAGGAACATGGTTTTGTCTAGATGCAGTCACTGAACGCAGATGCAAAGAAAAAGGCTCTCAAAGAAAGAGCACCATGTTCCTTAGCTAAAGCTCTAGGAAACTGATGTTGCAATGTCACCATCTACTGGAAAGACATTTTTACATATTAAAAACTCACTGAAGTGAAAAGGAAGTGTGAATATCCACCAGCAAGCAATGATAGGTTGATGGCCCAGGAAACACCAATCTTCAGATGGACTGTTTCAGGTAGAAGGAAGCAGCGAGCTGTCCAAGCCTCCTCTGCATCCAGCATCCCCGCCACGACCTCCCATCCTTAGAGAAACCTGCCCCACTCATTTGTCACATAACACAGCAGCCTGAGGCTGAGAAACCTACAAAATCTTTATAAACGTGCACTTAAAGCCAGCGTGCATAATTCCTCTTACATGTCCAAGTATGAGAAAATGAGGTAGAAGGTTTAAAAAGACAAGGCATGCCATATAAGAAAAAAAGAGAATATTTAATCCTATTCCTAAAACCAAACCAGTACTTAAGACAGAGCCTATTAGAAAACCATGAGAAAGATTTCATAAAGGTTTGTTTCAGAAATTCCTTTTTTTCCTGGATAACTGAGAGTCAAGAATAGAGCAGAGCTGCATGTTTTCAAGGCAGCCAAGAACATACAGGTCGCTACCCTGGAACCTTCAAATGACTTGTAAAGAGGCTCACCACTCTTTGCTACCACTGCAGACCCCAAGGCGTGAACAACTGTATGAGTGAAGAGGTTAATGCGAGAATCATCTGCCGAAGGTGCAAGACTGAGACTCCTTTGACTGCATCTCTGATCTTCAACTCCATCGTTATTTTACGGATATTTTACCTGGCAATATCTGGATTTGGATCCACCAAGACACTGACAAAACGGAAGAAGAGACAGTCTTTCCATTTCACAAACTCCTCCTGTAAGAAATCAGCAGACAATAAATTATGAACCCGAATCAGGTAAAACCTAGTGTGAACCTTCAAACTGTAGTCAGGACAGTATCTGATGGAGCCTAGCAGAGCGTACATTGGGTAAACGAGCAAGCTATACAACTTCAGCTGTGAGTACACAAAAAGACAACAATGTTTTGGAGGATGTTTTAAACAGCATAGATGCCACAGCAGCAAGCATCTAGGTTTACCACAGGTATCAATAAAAAAGTAGAAACTTGAAAAATCTGTTCTATCCCAAGGCACACATGCTCTTCAACACTGTTCTCAGAGCCAAATGCACTCCAAATCTGCCTTGGTTGGCTTCATGCGAACATCGGGAGGGTAAACATCTTGAGCTTCTCAACCTTTACGTTTTTAGAACAATAAGCAGACACAGTAGGAGAAAAAGGTGCCATGATGCTTGTTATATTCATTCATATAGGAGTGAATTTGAAGGGAATTCAAAGAAACAAAGAGAAGACAAGAAAAGAGGTAACCATTGACTAAAAAATAATCTCATTATCCAACAGTGTTAAGTGTCCTCGATATGATTTCTGCCTGGCCAGCAAAAAACCACAGTAACAAAATACATAGTTTAAAGTCTTCTCAATTAAGTGTAGATTAATGAAGGTACCAGCAACACAGCCACCGGTCAGGTTGCCAGTATCCAGCACAATGGAGGTACTTGCGGCGGGTTGTCAGATACGTGCTTAAGACCTTTATTTACCTGCAGAAGGTTGGTAAGCAGGATCAGCGTCTGCTTACGGATGAAGGGATTTGGGTCCTTCAGGCACAACGAGATGTTGGGAATGTATCTGTCCACCACGGATGTGTAACGGATACATAGATCACACATAACAATGACAACGTTATTGCGAACAGCCACATCATGCGACACCTCCAGTTCTCGAGCTAGAGCTGCGATGCATTTCTTTGCCAGGTCCTCATGCTGTAAACACAATTTACCTGTGAAACAGGGACAAGACTGTCAGTGCTGTGAATATATTCTTCTTCCCAACCACCACAGCCCAGCTTACTGCCTCCTTTGAGTCCAATATGAGCCAAGAAAGGAATCAGGAAGTAAACAGAGGAATAAACAAGAAACACATGCTGAAACTTGATGAGCAATCTGCACGATCTCTCAAAGAAATGATACTTCAAGGAGTTCTTCCAAACTCCTCTTAGACCTATAGTGTGGGTCTCTATGCCAAATTCCCTCCTTCACAGAGAACTATTTCTGTGTACAGGGTATTATTCAAAGCAGCTAAAAAGAACAGCCCCAGCTGTCATCAGCATAGCAGGGAGACACCCACCGCCAAGGGCATCACTAAACCAACTTAAAATAAAAAAGCCTGCATTCTAACAGTACTTCTCCCTAACTGTTCCTAAGCTCAATACAAAAGTATTAAGCTGCCCAAAGCAGTTAAGGAAAGAATACTACTGTCTATCTGCAAGAGAAGAGACTTGTTCCTAACGATGGAGGTACTACAAAACCAGAACTTTCACTTAGTATTCTCCCTAACACTGGAGATGCAGATTTGACCGGTATTCTCTCAAAGAAGCTCTTCATTCATACTGAGGAGAACAAGAAACTATGTGCAGTCATTCTGCTCTAAACCGCACCAAAAACGCCAAGTTTTCTTCATCCTCTGTTGAGCACCTTACTACAGGTAAGATGATCCTTCAGCCAGACAGCAACCAACTCCGAGTACAAGGACAGTACTCTTCTGAAGGACATTGCTAATTATTAATCACTACTAATGCATTAACCACCTTGAGAAGCAGTCACATAGATGGCAGTATTTCTATGGTTTGTACTACTTGGTCCCATGGATATTTGCATTGCTAAAAGCTATGAGCTGAGGCAACGCAAACATTGAGCGCTGCGGCTATCTGTTACAACTGACACAGCTTTTGAGTAGAACTTTAACCGGAAAGGGTGAGAATTGGATACACGAGGGCACGCTTCGATAGTAGGATGGCACTTACCTAAGGTAATGAATGCATGAGCTCTGACCACGGGAGGCATGGCTAATCCTCTGATCTGGGACAGTGGCTGAGAAGCTGGAATTTCCTCACCATCTGGCAAACTTGACACTAGGGAAGAACAGGTCAGGAATGAAAACACGCTTTTCCGGTAAACAGTGGTGTCTGTAAGTGCAAAATTAAAGGCAGTAAGGAGAGAGCCTCACATTGGTCCTTGTCGACAGAAGAAGCCAGAATGGACTGAATCAAAAGAAAGATGCGTTTCTCCACTTTGGCTGGACACAGCTGTGCAGCCTCACCCAAGATGAAGAGGTGTCTCACCTGCAGAGAAAAAGCAACGCTGCAGTCAAAAGGCAATGGCTGAGCTGCAAATTAAGTCAGCAGGAGTCGGTATGGTACTTGTCCAAAAACAACTTAAAATTCTCTTCCCTTTCAAGAAGACAGTGAGTAGAGAACAGAAGGTGAAGCTTTGAAACAGAAATGGAGTGTGTGTGTCTAATACGCTATAACCCCCCCACATCTACTAATAATATTGAAATACACCTCAAAGCATTCTACGTGTTTTACAGACTTATTTCTCAAGCAGCTCATCTAAGAAGTATGAGTGGAAAAGCAAAGAAAAAAAACCATATCGTTTTATTAAAAATACATAGGGACTCATATCCTTAAAGCAATCACTGATGTATAAAACTGTTGTATGCTCCCTGGCCCATAAATACCAGATTTCACTACAAGCTTACGCACAAGGTGTGCACATCAGTATTTTCCTACGTAACACAGTTAGTGGCATGAACTTTAAGGAACACCAAACACCGACATCCTTTGAACAACCCGTGAAGGGGAACCAAACTTACCAAAAGATCTTCTTGCAGCTGCTCTGCTCCATCCTCTTTAAGGACTATATTAGAAATATAGCTTTCACAGGTGCATACTAAATCTCCACACACTTGGTTGAGCAGCTCCTGTTCCATAATGAAACAAAATTTAGTCGGCAATTTATTAATTAGACAAAATGTGGCTCTAATATGTGTCCACACACAAATCCCTAATCTGAAAGTCCTTATATGCTTTTAATAATCTAGGTCCTGTTGAAATCAATCAGACAGTGCCTTAGAGCTTTAAAATTCTTCCTGCACATCAAAAAATGTGTACAAGTGTCAAAACACCTTGGAGAATCTGGCTTTTAAATGATCCACAAGCCTAAGTTTACTTCATTATAGAAATCAGTTAAACAAAAAGGATTTAGGCGATTGTTCCACATGAACATCCAACACATTTGAGGTTGTCTCTATGAATTTTTAAATGTTGTTTGGAAAAATGCAGTTCAATTCAAATGAAAACATGATGCAAATTCCAAGGAGTGGAGAGGAAACAAACAAACAAAAAAAGCTAATCGTCCACCAGATTGTGATGAAAATAAAGCATTTCTCTTCTTCTACCGTCAAAAACTGGTAACGTCAGAAACCAAATACATATACATATGGCAGCTGAGCCGTTAGAACTGCTAAAGTGGCCGATGTACAGGAACATCTGCATTTGGTTGTAAGCCAACATACTGTGATGACCGTACCTACAAGGGAGGAATTTCTGACTGTCAATTTTAAAAAACCAAACAGAAACCATCAATCCACCCTGGCTTCAGAAGTACAGAATGTGCAGTTTTGCATACTATTTACTAAACTTTATTGGGATTCCTATTATAAAATAGTTGTCATCAATACTGAAAGAGAAATAGAACACATACACAAAGAGAAATCATTAGCAAGAGAGACCTGCATCAGTTTTAGCATCTTTGCGACTGTGCTCAGGCCGAGATCCCTATTTTACCAACAAAAGATAGCCCACCTTCTCACTACAGAAGTGGAACAAACCTATGGCATAAAACAAATGGGGGCAGAAAAGAGAAATGCGAAAATGATGTGTTATTAACTCACTGTTTGGTCCTGTGAAAGAGGTCTAGAAAATATGTGTATCTGCAGCAGGTCTAATAGAGAATAATCAGAGCTCATAGTACAAACCTATAGCTTCGAACTGGACCAAGCCTGAGAAATAGCTGATATCATAAAGGCACTGCAATACGTCTCCTTTAGGAATTCTGTAAACTCTGACAGAAGGCAAATGCAAGGTATTTCAAGTGGGGGGGAAAAAAAAAATCCTTCTGAAGAAAGAAGATTTCTTACAAGTCCATCCTTAGCTACAGCATGTTCTCCAGCACAGCTGCAGTAAAGCAAGTAAGAGAGCTGAGCAGAACAGACTCAAGTTGCTGTTGGAGCCAGATCCTCTTTGTTTAGAGACCTAATCAACCGACAGACGGGAGACTGAGGCTGCCTTCAAGAGACAGCCCTCCTAAGTGTGAAATAAGCTATTTTAAAAGATATATTTTGAGTCACACCTGTGCCTCCTCCGGCACATCTGCATACGCATGGCAGAGCTTCTGCAGAGTTTCTACAGCTGGGCTAATCACCTCCAGGGGACACTGAGACTCCCTCAGCCAGCACTTGACATTCTCTGAAAATGAGATCACACACATAAAATGAGCATTTTCTAAGCTTATCAAGAAATAACTGTTGAGATGGGAGGCGTGAATCCTGCCTTCCCCTCTGGGGTTTCTCAGGGCAACTCACCAATCAGCCTCTTGCAGGTGCTTTTAGGAAGGTGCTTTGCAACATGACCGATGACACACAGTATATGTCCTGTAGTATCAATGCTCGTGTTTTGCTGCCTGAAAAACAGTAGAGCAGACAAACTAACATTGAACAACACCAAATCACGGTAGAAAAATCCTTTCATCTGGGATATGCATTATTAAGGCAGACCTGTCAAACCAAATGAAAGCTCAAAAAGCTTGGTTACTGTACAAATCTGCGGGCCATTGCTTGCCTCCTAGCTGCAGAACTGATTGCCTGAATAAAGAACAAAGCAGCTAAAGAGCAATCTGCCTGTGGCAGGACAGAAAACCCTCACTTGCTTTGCTCCTCCTCTTTACCCCCATCTCTTTCCTGCAGAACGGAGGATGGGGTTCACAGCACACATATACCTGCTGACATTGTCCCAGGACTCAATGATCTTGGAGTAATCCAGCTTGGGTGAAGAACCCGCCACCTTAGCAAGCAACATCCAAGCAGGTACAGTATGCTCCGTTTCCACGTGAGACATGACATTATTAATGAAAGTGGAGGTGAACTTATTCTGTCTGGACCACATATGAAAAGCTTTGTTGAAGTAACGGCTACAAGGAAGAAAGACAAGAAAAGAAAGTTAAAGGAGGAGTAAACAAAACACTTGGGTCTTAGACACTGGCAGTAAAATCCAACATCCCTGTCCAGGATACACTGGGCAACACAACAAAGCGGCTGTCGCTTGACATTCCCACTACTCGGAGTATGTAGGGATTTCTACTATGTATTTTACTAGCAGTATTTTCAGTCTTTCAGTTCGTAATCCTGACATGCTACAGGGATGGCATACAAGCATGGACATACTGCTCTGTGTCAGTAAGACAGAAGGTCCACCTGATAGCATGTCAAATCAAGAAAATATAATTTCAGCAATCTGTAACCAAGACTTTCCAGTAGTTGTTATTTAATACCCATAATGGGACAGGATACAGTAATGTTAAGGCACCATAACTTGCTCATTTTTCTATTTAGTTACCTACTTCATGTTGAAAGAGTTGTGACATTTATCAAGCTGCAAGGTACTCTAAGGTCACGAAGAAGAAGGTGCCATGAATCTGCAAACTATGTTATAAAATAGCCCAAATTAGAACATCGACAGCTTCACAGATTGGCAAGGCAGCACAACCAGTATCTCATTTTCTATTTCTGAGCTATTATGCCCTGTTGACTAATAAACATACAGCTGTCTTTAATCAATGTTGTGTCCTTGTCATACTGTGTGTCATCCCATTTCTTCTGCTTCTTCCCACAGCATTCTGCAAAAGGCAGAATAATTCTATTTGTCATAAGACAACTAACATATTGTACATCAGAATTAATAAAAGGCGATGTTCTCCTTTCTTTATATATCCTCTCTTACTTCTGTCATCAGAACACCTCCATTTGACTTAAATATTCATGCTGCTATCAACACATCAAGAACAGCATGCAACACTCCTGTACATGAACACATGAGTTCAGGGAGAGAGCACAGGTAAGAAGAGCAGCAAGTGAAAATACTTGACAGAAAGGAAAACCGCACTCTTCTCACCAGCTGCCACCTTGTCCATGCTCTACAGCCCTGCTGTCCCAGGAACGGGCAGAGCAACAGAAGCCCCTCACAACACGATAGCTTCCATCTCTAGCAGTAATATGCACTTATACTGACTGTTTCAAGCAGGGAATTCAAATAGCTTAAAAATACCCCACCAATAAATTTAGTTCCTTGTCCTCGCACGACAGACGGCACGTGCATTTAAACAGTATAGAAACTATGATACTTAATGGTCTGTGGCCTGAGAGTACAAACTACGCATCGGACAAAGGGCTGTTACAGAAAAGCAATCAGAACCCACAACGAAGGGAAAACTGCACTTACTTCAGCTCCTGGTTTTCTGAAGTCAAGAGGGTAAGGAGATCCCACGCTAGAGCCTGCTTTCCATCTTCACTCCTGAGTTTATTATAATATTTTATATGTTGCAACAAGAGCTGATCAAGGCAATCCAAGGCTTTTTCTTGGACAGAACTTTCCGTGTCCATCACAACAGGCACCACTCCATTTAACCAGGCCTTCTGCACTAGAACATTATCAGGCTGAGCCTGAGAGAAACACACGTTGTATTAGAAACATGTTTAAATCATTATAGGGTCCTATATGCATTGGTAACATCGGCAAAGGCCTAGTAACCTCTAGATTCAGCTACTAACTTTGAAAATAAATTTTAATAAACCCCAGCATACTGCTCAACTAGCACTGCAATGTGGCAGCATACGGGACAAGGGAACTTGTATCTCTGTGACACCACAAGGTATTTGATCATATCCATGATCAAGCTACCTGGTGCTTCTGCTTAAGTACTGTAATACTTTGTTTTGAAACTCTATAAATAATTATAACAGTATCGCAATAAAGCTGTACAGCAGATGATTTAATGCTAAAAAAAAAGCTTTGCTTAATATAAACCCTACGCTCCAAGACTAAGTTACTAACCCTTTGTGAATAAATAGAAAAGAAGGAAAAATATTGCAGTGCTATCATCTACACATTACATCTTAGTAAAGTGATTCAGATTTTTTTTTAACTTGAGAAGGCCAGCAACATAAACATTTTCTCCATGACACATAAACCAACAGCCAGGAAAATAAATGTTTCCAACAGTTGGAAGCATCCTACATAAATCACAAGTATGTGTAAGAATGAATCAAGACTTCCAAGTAAAAAAGGTAATAAAAAAAAATTAAAACACAGTCCTAAAATGAAATTCACTGAATGAACAACTGACGTGTACCAGATTTGTCTGTTTCCTCCTCCTTTTAACCCACAGTTCGTTCATCTCATGTCTGCACAGGAATTCACGATATTTTGTTCTCACCAGAAGGAGCCCTGTTATGGACTGCAAGGCCTGCTTCCGCACAGAAACAGCAGGGTCCCGGCAACGATCCTGAAGAGTGGACAGATCTTCTGCGGTACAAGGGATCACTTTGTGCTTCAGGATGTTCATAAAAACCTGGAAGTCAAATATCAGCAAATATAACTTTGTTGGGAATACAGGCCACGCGCGTTGGGTAGCAAATCAAAAAGACAATCTACCCCCTACCAACTTTAACTAGAGATTAATTTATCTCACTGAGAGTGAAACATCGCATTAACAATTTATGAGTACTGGGCACAACCAGAGATGTAGAATGAAACAGAAAGCATCTTTTCAGTCATTACGATTTTATAATAGCATGTGGATAGAATGAATGTCACAATATCCCCTCGAAAATAATGCATCTCTTGTGTGAACCATGTCTTTTACCCGGTAATAAGGAAGAGGGGATTTTTATTTAAATCAAAAAGCATCAAAAGAAAACAATTGTAAAGCCTTAACTTGAGTGGCTCAAATCAGTATGTGAACTGAGGGGGAAGAGTTGGGGTGAAGAGGCCTAACAGAGGAAGGCAGTCAACAGCAGATGTTTATTTTTTAAAATGATGAAATTCTCATCAAAGCAGATCTCTTTAAAAGCTAATGACTTCATTAAAAAAATTGAGCAACAGGCAAAGCAATGCATACCTCAAAAGGAGGCTGGATATAACCTAATCTCTTTGTTAACAAGGTCAAAACAAACTAAGCAGCTAATAAGCTTCAGTTTATAAGGAAGTCGCTTAATTGAAATGCCTATTGACATTTGAAAAGAGCCTCTCTTTCTAAATGACGGAATAAGAGAATGCCAGCAAGAGTACTAGAAAAATTTTCCATCATCATGCTTGCATTATTTACTTATCAGGAATTAGCAAGTGAGGCCTTTTTAAGGCCCGTAGGCACTCTGCAGGAACAGCAGGAAGCTACAGGTGGGCTACAAGTTACATACAGTTCACTGCAGGACTATGGCCTAATTACTTATTTTAATGGCATTCTGGGTAATCACCGAGAAGAGGGAATCATGCAAAAACCACTGTACCTGGAGAGCAGATTTCCTCACATTGGTTTTCTCATCTCTGGCTCTCAGTCTCAGCATGGCCATGACTTCTTTTCCTATCCGAAACCGCGATAAAAAGAAATTACCCACACCGATATTTAACAGCACTAACACGCTGAACACAGCGCAGCAGCAAGGAGGAATCCAGCTCTGAACTCAGCTGAGCAACGATTTATTGCCTGACACCTTCAGAGGGCAAGAGAGGAGGACTGAGCAAAGTACAACAAAAACGCACCCAAAATAATTCAGAATGAGGTATAAGCCAGAGGAGAAAAAAAAAAAAAAAACCCAACCATTTTTCCAAGTTCTTTCATCTGAAAATTTATCTTAGGACATAACAAAAGAAAGTGATACACCAAATCATTCGATACACGCAGCAAAAAGGAAAAAAATAATCTGTAATTTCTGACCTATTAATTTTTCTACATAAAAGATGTTAGGCTACCTTCACAGTTTGAAAGCTCATCAGATGAATCATGCACTGTTCTAACAAAAGTCTGTAGCGCAGGTAACCCTGCCATCCGTGGGAAAAGCGTGTTGAGTGCTAACCACAGACAAATGGATCCAACGCAGACCCAAGGTGGGTCAACAGACTTGTATGCCAAGAGCCTACAACCTTCTGCGAGTTATGCTTGAGAGCTCCACGCAGTATAAAGTACTCATATATGAATGGCTGTGTTTTACAAAGTGGAAATTACTCCATTTATGAACTGACTGAGTTCCTTAAGGCTGCAGGATGGCAGCTGCAAAGAAGAACCCAAGAGTCTGCAAGGAAACCAGAAGACATCTCCCCTCCCTGAATGTCAAGTTAGGCCTCCAATTCTACTTTCTGTAATCATTCATACTTATTTCTGCATGTCCTCGGGAAAAATATATAATTGAGATGATAGTTTATGAAATGACACACAAGTGAATACACAGAGCCATAATCAACTATTTGTCACATTTTGAGTCATTCAAATGGACTAACGACGAGCTGGCGCTACTGATTTCAAGTGCTTTACCATTGCTTTTAAGGTTTCTATTTACTGCTGTTTGTTAGATTTCTTACAGCATTACATAAGATTTCCCAAATACATGCTGAATTGGGGGATCTGTTACTTAGAGAGATTCATGTGGAGATCCACTCTGTTGCCATTAAGAAATAGAATTAGTCACAGGGAACTAATCAAAAGTAGTTTGAAAATATTTTTTTACCAAAGGAAGCAAAAGGACTTTGATCTGTGCTTTCTTAATGGGCAGCTAACTGCAATCGCATCTTCCTCCTGAGAACAACTTGACAGAAAAAGCACAGAACCCTTTTATTGGAAGATTTTGCCATTAAAATAGCCCCGCTCTTGCAAAGGTGACCAAATCTGCTAAAATAATTACACTTTGCCAACTGTCATTGATTTTACTCACAAAGATATAGAGAAGAGAAATAAAACCCAACACAACAAACCACCAACCAAACAAAAAACCTGAGTTCTAAATGGCTGAGAACTATCAAGGGAAGATAATGTTTATATACTGTTGGGCAGTAGCAATTCTGCAGCGCATACTTCACCCTGCAAATTATCTCTACCCTCCTTATCTTTGCCCTTGTGCATTTTGCACGTTCTGACTATCCTCGGCTAAGATTTATATTGCTTCTAAAATACGAGCTGTTTGGTCTTCACAGAAGTGCAAAATTAGCAGAGGCATAAGCCAGACACAAGCGTGTGCCAGACAGCTTTGCTAATGCACCTTGACTGACTCGGAGAGCCCTGTATTTCAGCTATTCTCTTGAGCTCCAGACAGTCCTTTTTCATTCAATCCTTTTCTTAATTTGTTTTGCCAAGTGCCAAGTGTACGCTCAGCTGGGGATCGGATATAAAACCAGGCGTCCTCTGCCACAAGGAGTCTGCGACTAAACAGGGAATACACAATATCTTAAGTGGCCTGGAGGAGTTTTCTATCTGAGAGAGCAGATTAATGAAATTTATCAGCGAAATGTTTTAAAAGAAAGCTTTCAATGGGGAAGATTGGAGCCTGGCTCACGCAGATAGGGAGAGAGATCCCATGTGAGGAGCAGCATGAGACGTGTAACAAAGACTCAAATGCAGGATGTGGACTAAGGAGCAAATTGAATTGTCAGCAGTTCAAGAGAGGTGAACAGCAAGAATTGAGAGCAAAGATACTGGCAGAGGCCTAAAGGTTAGGAAGAAAAGCTTTTACACGGAAGAGGAAAAGAAAGGAAGAGATTCAAAGGAACATCGTGGCCACAAAAGCCAACTTTCATGCTGATTTCATGCTATCAACAGATTAGAACTAGCTGCTTGCCATTCTGCATCAGTCCATTTAACCTCACATTTTGCTTTCAACTCCAGCCAATACCTGATGCTGCAGAGAAGCAAATTCTTCCCTACGTAACAGCGCTCATCAAAGGTGCTGTGTTTTATATGGCAAAAATATATCAGTTCTTTGTGCACTGGAGCAAGAGATTTAATTACCCTTAAATTTACGGAGTTACAAGTACTATATCCCACATCAATTACCATCCTTTTTGGAAAGAATAAATTACCCACGTTTCAACAAGTGTTGCCACCACATTAGTACAAACGAACGTCAGTATTTCAAGATTAGATGTATTTTTCAGACTTGAGTAGAAACAGTATTTCTTTATGGCTGGCACTTCCACCCCCTTCATCACACATAAGTGTTTTTTAAGAGCTCTACAGAAAGCTCTCTCCACTTTCTTTGAAAAATGGACAATGAATACACTTCAGAAAGTCTAATTTCCATTAAGGTTTTGGAAAGTTATCTGAAAAGGCTAGTTTAATTTTGACATACCATCAAGCACAGCAGTATCGTTGCTGTCTGTCAACTCAATAGTTTTGAAAGTTGGTAAGGTCTTCAGTGGATGGTTGGACATACCTGAAAGAAAAGTCAAAAGTTTAAGAATAAAAAAAGGCCTACATTCACCCAGCGAGATGGTTCACTGTTAAACAGAGAGCCTCATGCATGCCCTAGGTTTTACAGATATACATATTTTTAGAAACTGGCATGCCAAGAAAAGCCTGAGACTTACTATAAGAATATGACTCTATACCTTCTGCACTGACTATCGAACTCGCAGTGATCGTGTTTGCTTCCAAGACTGTGTGGTCAGAGCCTGCCAAAACGAAATAAAAAAAGAAATTAAATGAAGTATTTTAATTCCAGATATTCTGTCATCCCAAATTCTTTTCAGGCAAGTCATCTAACTGTAGGATGCTATGTGCATACTTCTGAATTGTGCCATCTGGCCTTTACCACACCTGAGGGAGTTCAGAATGCCAATCACGAACAAAACAACTGAGCAGAAGCAAAATGCGACTCAAGATTTAATCAACTGCCAGGCAAGAATCAACTTCTTTTTTCCCCTTCCAATGAGCAATTTCAGTTGTCTGTAAATATCCTTCAAAGGTATCTCATGGAGGAATCTAGTTAGAACCGATATACGAGAATAAATCCCTTCCAAATATAAGGCTTCATGAGTAACGAGACTCATCTATTACCTCTCAATATGACACAATACACAAGGACACCATGTGCAGATTTTTAAGTTCCTGACAACTAGTTCTCCTATTTCCCCACTAATTATTCCCCAGAACATTCAAGAAATATTTTCACTATCTAATTTATCCATAATACTTACAGCTGTGTAATAAGTCCTGTATACTCTCCAAGGTAGCAGCAGCTTTCATTTCGAGACAGTGGGCAAAGCTGCTTAAAGCTTTGCTACGGACCACAGGTGCTTTGTCAGAACACCGGCCAAACACCATGACCTGTACTAAAAACTTATGCTTTAAAAACTTCTGATGATCCAGGGACAAGGAGCTGTCCAAGTTCCTCTCTGGCACGTCCAACAAAGCTAACGCTACATCAAGAGCAAACACTCTGTAGGCAATCTGTTCGGGGGGAAAAAGCACAGAAGGCGCTCTGTTAACGTGAGTAAAGACACGGACATCGCCAACTCAGTTTACCCACCTCTAGGTACCAGCAATAACAATGCTATTCAGTACCGATATTGAACCCTTTGCCTTCAAAATACTGTTGTATCTGAACCCTGGAACATCAAGGAGATGTGCTTACTTTAGAGTTGCGTGAGTATTTATAAAGCCAAGCGATGAAGTCAGCAAACTCTACAGAAGGGAGTTTATTCAGCAAATTCACCAAGGCCTGTGAGGCATACGTGCGATAATCGGTCTTATCTGGGACCTGAAAAACAAGGGCAATCGCATGATATGATATTTCGATGCTCTGCTCTAGAAGCCAGAATGGCATTTCAGGGCTTAAGAAAAGTATTTTTTGATTTAATGAGGTGATACGGTCATATTCAGCAAGGACTGGGAGAAGAATCACAGCTTCCTTGGTCACTACTTCAGCACTCACCCACAGTCACATAGCAACCTCCCCAAGGCAAAGGTGCAGCTTAGATTAAATCCAGAGGCAGTATTTCTACATGGCAGTCTTCAGATAGTTAGCTAGAGAAAGAGCTCTCATAATCCTCATTTTCCTCTACCAAAACAGTGGTAAACTGGCAAATTTTGGAAAGGTCACAAGTAGGGTACAATTAGTCATGAATGAGTGGGGAAGTGTTCACCCTCAGTATTCTCCTGCTATTAGTAGGAGTGACAACTATTTTTAAGGCATCTGCGAATTCTGATAAAGATCAAAACAAAACACAATCAGGCTGTCAAGAAATTTGCAAATGATGAAAATATTTTCATTCCTTAGGAAACATTCTGAAAAGGGATTTCCAAACTATTACAGATACTGCAATGTATCCACACATAAGTTCTTCAGCTCAGGATTCAACAAAGCGTAGCATACCTTGGTACAGATATGTTGCAGCAATATTCGAAGAACAGGAAAAACAACTTCTTTCAGCTCATCTACTACAGAACTGCACAGAAGAAAAGCAGATTTTAATAAGGCTGGTTTTATAATAGAGCAAAAATCAAGTCAAGGACAGTCCTTTTGGAATGCATTTCAAAACTTGGCTTTACAGGCACAAAAACATTTCTTCCAATACCTTTCTACAAGCAGAAGTACAATATGAAAAGCTTCTTCATTCTCGCTCTACTTACTATACGTTGCCTGGGGATCTCTGCACAAACCACACTTTCCAACAATGTGGATCCCCACACCCGGGAAATAACAGACATAGGCAAAACATATTGTTAAGCAAGAGAAAACAAAGAACTAAGGAGAAATGATGTCCATATTAATCTTTTATCTTCTTTACAATACTTTGTAGTAAACTACAAGACCTGAAAAACTGACACAAAGCAGAACACAGAAGGTAGGCCCCTTCCACTCACTGCCACTTCTCTGTCAAACAGCACCTTCTTTCCCATCTGCCAGCAAGTTCAGTAAATTCCCATCACAGACATTTTAATTAAACCTCATTTGCACAAACAACTTCAAAGTCAGTGCCAGTTTGTCTCATCCCTTTATCAGCTAAACAGTAAAGCGAAGGCATGCCAGAAGAAAGAGCAGACATAGCAGGAAGGGCAGTGCCAGAGTTCTGTACTTCACCTGATGAATTTTACAGCTTGATTCCTGGCACTGATCACAGCCGATGTGATTGCAAGGACTGCGCATCTGGAACCCGCACCACTTTCCCGCATAAGAATGACATTGAGGATTTGCTGGAAGACACTACGAAGAATCTGGGGGGGGGGGGGTGGAGAAAAGAAAAAAAAAAAGGAAAAGGTTATTTTCAGGTTCATTTCCGTAGCAACTGGAGCCCACGGATGAGCATTCTGACCAGGTTTATGAAGTTATTTTGAACCAAACAAATAATAGCACCTGTTAAAGCATGACTCCTGGCAGGATAACTCAAAGATGACTCATTAATGCACACAACATCTTTCCTAGCTGTGACGTTCTCGTACAAGTTCAGTAAGGCCTAAGCAGGGCTTCCTGACAACATCAACAGATCCCCTTCAAAGCAGTGGACTTCGATTCGCCAGAAACCTTTGGAATCTGAGGAAATTCATTGGGTTTTGCACAGGAGACATCTTAAACTAAACGTATGTTTTTTACCACCATGTGCACTTGAACTTTTGAAGCTTCCTCCCTGCCACACTTTTGGGACCATAGCACGCCTCATTATCCTGACATTCACCGAGCAGGATTCAAACAGGAGAGGCAGGGAAGGTGAGGCGGTCTGAGAAGGGGAGCTACTACATCTTCCTGATACCGCAAATGTCAACAATTCTGCAAAGCCTGTGCTGCGCTGAGACCAAGGAGGTTGAAACACGCAGGTGTAAGGCTGCTGAAGCTGGGCAGATACGCACGTATACGCCAGGTCAGCGTGTACTAAGCTCCAGGCTTTCCTGACTAGACAGCTGCTAATACCCTGCCCTGCTAGCTCAGAACTAGTTCAGATAGGTTTACACAGACTCACAAACACAGCGGCACAGTCACACCCAAAGTTCAAAAGCCCCGTCCATAGGAGCAGCACACAGATAAGTGGGAGATGACACAGTGCGCTTGACAATTTAAGAAAGTAAAAATGTAAAGCTGCAGACACTTTTCTGGTGGAACTGGATGTTCCAAGATGACAGAGTATTCTCTGAATAAGAATCAACCCTGCTTACCATCAGCTGCACATAACACTTCCCCATCATGCTTCACAAGCTACCAAGCAGTGCTGGAGCTCCACCTAGCAGGAAACAAGAAAATTCCAGGCAAATGCAGCAACCTGGAACTTTTTTTTTTTTTTTTTTTTAAGAAACAGAGATCTAATGCCACTGTAGCTATCCTCAGTTTTCGATTTATTTGCCACAAGAGTCACTAGAGCACAGAATTCAATGCACACGAAATGCATCCTCATACAAGTCAAAGGAAATAAGGACTGGGGTGGAAAAAAGCATCTTGCCCCTGACCCAGCAAACACACGCACACATACAAAAAGTAAAACTAACGTAATAAGTAAAGAACGTGCAAGCAAAAATGACGTGCAGAGAAGGACAACTAGTCCTTTTCAATACAGCAGTGAGGATTTTAAAGATTTTGTCCAACTTCTACCTTATCTTCTGGACCATGTAGAGGGGAACACAGTAATCGCAGTCCATGATAGGCCAGTTCGGGAACGTACTTGGCTTTGTTAACATCCCTAAGCAAAAGAAGGCAAAGAGATGTCTTCATCTCTCATCAGAGAAACATTTACAACTATTACAAATAAACGTGCTCATTGACTGGAAAACATTTAATATTCACTAAATGTTGTTTACTGTTAGCTAGGTGGAACACGTTCTAATTATCTTCAGTGAAAAAATAACTGCTTTCATTTTTGTACAAACAGGATAATAACAACCCAAGCATCGAGCTCTTTATTTGCCCAAAGCACAGTATAAACATTAAGAATAACTCGCTCACATTGCTGCTGAAAACTCGAACTCAGGTACTGCTGGCTCAAAGTTTGTCATTTCAACCAAGATCTGCAAGGAAAGAAAGCCAAGCTTAGCTAATTCACTCGAGGGAAAGATGTGCAGGTCTGCTTGGGAGGCAGACCACAGAGAACTTGAGTCTAACTTTCAAA
Source organism: Grus americana (assembly GCF_028858705.1). Classification (NCBI taxonomy): domain Eukaryota; kingdom Metazoa; phylum Chordata; class Aves; order Gruiformes; family Gruidae; genus Grus; species Grus americana. The sequence continues at coordinate 6,399,882 of NC_072875.1, forward strand.
CCACAGTACCTCCCTTAAAGGTGAACCCTAAAGCCCAGAGACTGCATATCACGCATCTTCCCCCAGGGTATAGTGAGGGTTAAGCACCTCAGAACAAAACTCGAACTGCTGAGTCAGACCTTGCTCCAAGATTTACACTGACAGTCTAGTCAGGGGACCGGTTTACAAAGGGCAGGGCTGCCATCACTCCTGTGGCTATGGAGTGCTCTGCATCCCTCAAAAGTCTGTGTTAGGGGACATATGGTTCCTTGAGTTGAATCTTGTTACCTGCAGGCAGTTCTGCATACACTGAGGTTTTTCTTTTAGGGGGAACTTAGGCAGAAGTCGTAAGAAGTTTTTCAGAAGGAGGAAGATCGCGTTGCGAATTTGAAGAAGATCGTCAGTTGAAAAGTAAACATCTTCACAATCCTCTTCCTCCTCCTCCTCCTCTTCTTCCAGCATCTCTTCCATCTATATTGGTAAAAAAGAGAAAGAGCACCATCCTGTCCCGCAGCACTGGATGATCTCTTTTGCACGTTTCGGTGCTTGACAGTTCTCAGGCTAGGTCTTACATGATTTCACATCCAAAATTCTATATCTTTTCTTTCAGATGAATTAACACACTTAACAGTGGGGAAAAAAAACCAACCAAAACCCAGACAGAAAGATGGATGCTGGATACAAAAAAAAAAAAAAAAAAAGCTCCAACACAGCCTATTCTCGTTTTGAAGGATAAAGTCCATCAGAACTGAAGACAATTATTTGAATTCTAATCTGACACTTGGAGATTCACTTCAAGTAATTCCCACTGCACCTATGGAACAACCTTTGCTTGTCATGGCCCTATGGCACCGATATTCTCTCAGAATTTCTGATGTGTAATCCTCAGTTCCGTTAAAAAACCAACATATAAATGTTAGAACTTGCAGCCAAGTACAGCGAACCAAAGCATTTAGTCCTTAACTTCCCATCAGTAAATTGGCAAGGAAATGCAAATGCCATTAGTAAGCTGGTCACATACTAACTTGAAGGTCTCTTGAAGAAGCTGATATAAATTAGTTTCTCTTTCTGCTACTGAGCTTTCTAATAATATGGCACAGACAAATAAAGATGTATTTTTTCTATTAGTCAGCAGCCAGGAAACTGCAGCTAACGTTGAATCATCAGACCTCTGAAATTCCTAATAATAGGTAGGGGATCAAGAATACAGCTGAACTCCTGAATAGAAGGTTAAGAATGAAAAAACAGGTGAAAAAGAGGAAGAGGATCACACTGAGCTAGAAGTGGAACAGCTTGCCATCAATTTGCTTGTTAATAGAGATTTATAGCTGAAAAGCACACAAACACCTTACATTGCTGTTCCTGCGTGGTCTTCCTTTCTTTCTGTTTCTTCTTGCATTGGTCTGAGAGCTTTGAGCGTGCGTCTTCTTTCTTTTCCTCAGCAGTTCTGGTTCTCGAGGCCAACTTTTTGTCAGGGTGTGAAGACATTTATCAAACATCACTTGATGGAACAGCTGGTTAGCCACGCTGCCTGCCCAGAAAAGACATTATCAGCCATCTTTCAGACAAAATACAGAGAGAGAGCATCAAATCATCTGGCTATTTCTCCATTTGCTTTGACAGCCAAATGGATGGCCAGGACCAAAGCATTGTCCTGGGAGCCTAAGAGAGTTCAGGAGAAAAGAATTGTTTGAGCAAAGCCAAACTGCATCAGGATGACATGTCATCAGCGAAGACCTTCTCCAGTAGGATCACCAGCTAATTGATCCCTTCTAGCTGGTCATCTGCTGCACAACGAAGATCAGCAAAACTTTAGAGTATGCGTTAGCCTTGAGTACAAAAGGCTACTGCTGTGAATTAAGCTGCTGGAAAACTCCAGCTGCTGGTTATTTTAAACAAATGCTTTTGTTTTCACAAATGAACCTGTCCAAAAGCACCGCACGGTGAAATCCTCTCTAGTTACAGAGGAGGAACGGGAATAAGCTTCTGCCTTCACTGCGTATTATTGTCACACCAGAGGGATACGTGTGGTTCCAGCTCTGCGCACCGTTCAGACTCTTCTGTCGACCTACTAAGAAGACGCACGGCAACGCCAACCCGGACCGAGACCATCAAACTGCTTTACAACGGGAGACCAAGCTGCCACCAGACCGTAACAGCTGCTCAGCGCTCACCACCACGGCTGAACGTGATCCCCAAGGATTTCAGGAAGATCAAGTGAACAGTTCAAAAGCAATCACTCGTTCCACCCGGGATTTTTATAAATGAGAGAAAGCTGATTTTGCCTGAACAATGCTTTACCCAACGAGACGGAGGCACGTCCCTTCGCTCACCTGGGATTTCCAGCAGTAAGAAGTACAACCCAGCCGCATGAAGGGCGTAAACCCTCTGCTGCGCGTTCGCTCTTTTATGCTGGCCCGCTTCGACAAAGTGATGCAACACGGCGACGAGAGCGTTCTGAGGGGAGTTGTTTTCAGCAAACAAGGTCCAGATATTCTGAGGCAAAACACGCGAGTGAGCAATCCTGCAGTAACAGCTCTCTAAGAGCAGCTACTACGCACATTTTAACACTTGCCACTGCAACCAACCCCCTATACATATTAAACTATGGGTTAATAATTATAGCGTATATATGTGTAACTTGTATTACGTTATATTAAGCTATAAACGTATTTTTTCCGCTTGGGAATAGCGGCGTTCCGGCACACGCGACAAGAATTTGGTGCGGTTTTGGAATAGTTTGTAAGTTCCCGGGCAGGCCAGACCCCCGTAAGGGAACAATCGCCCTCACCTCCCTGTTCTCGTGATCCTCCGCGGCGAACGGCGTCAGAGACCGGTAGAGCCGGGTGAAAACACCGAGCCCGTCTTCCGCGATCTCCTCCGCCACCCTGGAATCCAGAGGTTCGGCCTCGGTGAAATCCAGCTCCCAGACCGCGCTCACCCACACTGAGGGAAAAGGAGTTCGTAAGCACCGGACGCGACGCGACGTCAGCGCACGCCTTTCGCTCCGAAACAAACGGCGAACGGGCGGATTAGAGCGGAGGCGCCGGGCTCGAAGGGCTCCTCCCCGTGCGGCCCCAGGGACCGGGACCGACACACGACACCCCCCGCCCCGTCACCCGTACCTCTGCCGACATCCCGCAGCCGCCACTCCGCCAGGGCGCGTGACAGCTCCTCCGCCGCCGCCGCCGCCATCCCGCCGCCACCGAACGCTTCGAACCGGCCAATCGCGCGCGCCGCGGGGCCGCAGCCAATCGCCGCGCGGCACCCGCCGGTTTCCCGGAAGCAACGGGGCCGCCGCCCTCAACGCGCCTGCGCGGCACGCCGACCGGAACGCGGGGCGGGAAAAGGGGCGGGCGGCGCCTGCGCCCCCGCGCGGTCCCGGTTCCGGTGGGGCGGCGCATGCGCGGTGCGCTGGGCCGGCCCGGGACGGCGCCAGCGTTCGCTCGGCGAGGCGGGGGCAGCGCTCGCTCGCGCGTGCGCGCGCGAGGGGGGGGGGGGCTGCGGGGCCGCGCGCGCCCGCCCGCCCGCCCGCCCGCCCGCCCCGGGCTCCCTGCAGCGGCAGCCGGGGAGGCACCGGGCCGCAGGGCCCCGCCGCCGCCGCCGCCCCCCCCTTCCCCGGCCCCGCCGTCCGTGCCGCATTGCGGGCCGCCCCTGCCCCAAGTGCCCGCCGTCACCGCCGTGCCGCTCCCAGCCCTGCGCCGCAATCCCCTCTCCGCGGGGACCGGAGCCGATCCGTCGCCGCCGGCCGTCGCCGCGGAGCTCTGTCCGTGGTGCCTGCGGGCAGGCCGGGAGCCGCCGGCCGCGCTGTGCCGGCGGGGTCGCGGGGGCCGCGGGCGCCCTCCATCCCCGGTGCCATGAGTTTCTTCGGGTTCGGGCAGAGCGCGGAGCTGGAGCTGGTGCTGAGCGACGCGGAGAGCCGGCGGCGGGTGGAGCACAAGACGGAGGAAGGCAAGAAGGAGAAATACTTCCTCTTCTACGACGGGGAGACCGTCTCCGGGCGGGTGGTCCTCACCCTCAAGCACCCCAACAAGCGGCTGGAGCACCAGGGCATCAAAGTGGAGTTCATCGGGCAGATCGGTGAGCGGGGCGCAGGCCTGCTGCCTGGCGGTTCGGTCCCCGGGGGTGGCCTGCCGGTCCCTGGCACCCCTGCCCGGGTGCCGCCCGGCTCGGTCGGTTTGCGCGGAGGCCGGCGCGTTCCGGTCGCTGTCGTAGCGCGGCCGGTTTGCACGCACGCTGGTGCGAGTCCTGGGAACGTCGCTGCGCCCTGCGGTACGGAAATCCTCGCTGGTGTGAAGTAGGTTACGCTCACGCTCGAGCAGCGCTTTGCACGGAGGATTCCCGTGGCCACCTGAAATTATTCCACCCTCCGTTCGAGCTGGGCAACCCGGTCTGTTCTCTGGGCTCGAGCCCCGGTGGAAAGGAGGGAACTCCAGTCCCTTTCCAGGTCATTGTTCTCTCGTCCTATTTTCTCGCTCCTGCTTGGTCACCAGTTTCAGCTCGGAGGTAGGGAACGAGCCCGGACACCCTAGCAACGCCAGCTGTCGGGCTGTATTCTCCAGGCTGCCTGTGTTCGCAGCTCTGCGAGCTGTCTGTTTGCATTTCTCGTGTGCCTATTGGTTTGGTTAGGCCAGGGTACAGCGGGAAGCAATGGCTCTGCCAAGGGTGCTGAATCGGGTGGGTTTTGCCCGTAGGTCTCAAATTGTCAACTGCACCTTCCCAGTCCCTACCCCACAACGTGTTTTACAGGGGTAGATCAGCTTTCTCGAGGCCCACGGGCTCAGCTCGGCTGATTCCGTCTTTTATTCTCTTATTCTTTGAGTGGGTGACCATGCAGCCCTGCACAATTAGTTGGGTGACCTCGAGTGGTTCAGAACTTGTGCTCATCAGTGCATGTAACCAATTCAGATTTAATATTTCCTGCTTTCTTAGAGGAAAGGTAGCTGCCACGCCCACTCTTCGATCGGAGCGGAGATGTCAGCATTTCATGGACATGCCTGAGACTCAAAAGCTGAAATATAGGTTCAAAATGTTCCCGGTGATGCAACTGTGCTTGGCGTGTGCGATGCCTCGCGTCTGCGGCCCTCTGAACTCGGGTTTAACCCTCAAAATCACTGCGCGAACCATAGACCTGCAACCTTTGCGTTGCAAATCGCGTGGTTTAGGAAAGTGAGCTAGAGGTTTTCCCACCCGGCCCCGATACTGCTGTGTAATTTTCTTTTTTGCTGCCCTCGCTTGTGCGTAACACTGCGTTTTGGAAAGAAAGGGGAGGACAGGCAGAGAGAGCCTGTAAACGATGGAGCGTAAGGAAGCCTGTTCATCAGGAGCTAGCTTATGACCTCCTATTTGATTATGATTATCAGCGGAAATTAAGCATGAGCTTCGCTTCCTGCTCTGCTCTGTCTCCTCTCCGCTGCCTCGCCTGCTTCTCATTCCCCATTTTGGAAGACTTTCGAGCCGTACGTATTTAGAATAACTGCTTTGAATTCACATTATTGCCCAAGCAGAGTGTGGTAGGAGCTGCTCTGGCTGCACATTAGTCTTTTCTCCTTGCCCATCAGGCCGCTTTAATAAAGCGCTGAAGTTTGCACTGATGATGGCACGTCCTTAATGCTTTCCATCTCAAAACAGCTTGCTTTACATCCTAACTTCTCGCTGCCGTGAGGTCAGTATCTGTATGAGACAATTTAACACGTAGGGAGGCTGAGATGTAAAGGAGTGATGTGTCACAGGAGATGGCTGTTCGAGACCAAGTACCAGAGTCCAGACCGCGAACGTGGTGTCCTGCGCGATCTTCAGGGAGCACAGAACCCGTTTGAGATTTCGGTTTGCTTGTGGTTACTGTGTCCTGAGCACACCACCAAAACATTGGCAGGTTTTGGGTTTTTTTCAGTCTGGAAACCTGAAATTACAGCTTATACCTGTTTGACATGATAATGATGTCTTCTAAAGCGTGGGAAACATCAGTCCTTCCTCTTCTTAAGGCTGCAAAGTGCCAATTTGTGTCCTTCTGGGGTAGCAGAGAACTTAGTACACTGACATTTGCCTCCCCTTGCTTTAAATTTGATCATTGCCTTCTGCATCGTGTAGGAAGATGATATATTCCTCTGTTGGTGTGGCACGTGGCTTCTCCCTGTCACATCAACAAACGCTCTCCTCTCAATGGACGTGTATTCAATGCAGAGAGTCGGTTTATTTCTGTCCCCTGCCTGCCCAGCCTAAGGGCTTGATGGCACCCGCCCTTCTGCGTAAGTGAGGGGTGTTCTAGTGCCAGTATTTCCATTATAGAGATAAGGTGAGCAAAGGGCGGTAAAGAACAGGCATCACTTAAAAGCTGAAATCTCATCATACATCTCAAGGAGTGGAGAACTGTGTCTCACTGCAGTTCCTGAACGATCCTAATACCTCTTGGAAGCCTCCTCTGCACAGTTTAGTGCTGACAGTGAACTTGTGTGTATATGACTGTCTGATGACTTAGGTTTTTGTTTCCTCGTCTAATCATATTGCATTGGCTAAGGCTTTACCTTTTAGAAGGACTGTGTGGGTGTCTGGTAGTCACACAGCTCACGCGCAGGGTTGGGAAGGGCAGATTTCATTGATGGTTATGTGTAATACAGAGCGGTGAATGCAAATTGCAGAGTTTCAAGTTTCTGTTGCTTTGACTTAAGGGAGAAAACTTTGTGGAAGTGTAGAGAGGATTGCTTTCATTAAATTAGGAAACCTGTAGTCATTTCCTGCTGACGCAAGAAGGTTATGGGGAAAACTGAAGCAATGTGACCATGTTGGTTACCTGAGCTGGTTTGAACAGTGCTTCCAAAGGTGAATGCTTTTCCCTCATCAGTGTTCACATGGCCATTAATGCATTAGCCAGGGGCTGGTGGAACAGTTGCCTCCCCACACACTCAGTAGTCACGCACTGAATGCTGGCTTATTGCAGAATTGGTGAGGATCTCCACTATTATTTATTCCCTGGTGCAAATCAAGACCACTCAAACTCTGTTGTTAAAGGATAAGCAGGAACAGCTGGAAGCCTCCTAGCCCTTCATTTTTGCTCTGTCACTGTTTACTGTTCCAGAGAAGCACTGGTGTTTTTTCCTTTATTTACAGTGGCAATGCGTTGGCCTGGAATATTGAGTAGAAAATTATTGGAAGAGATTGCGTGAGTTGCTGTCTCCTCAAACAGTCCGAACACAATTAATATTGATAATAGGTGACCCGTGTCACTCTAAGGCAAGCAGAGTTCCTGATTTGTTGCTGTAGGTGAGGCTGTGCGGATCTCTTCCTTCCTGTTTCAGGGAGGAAAGTTCTGGCCAGCACCCGGCTCTGATGGAGAGCAGTGAACAAGTGCAGTACGTTGCAGCCACAGGCTCCCCTGGTAGTTTCTCTGAACAGTGGTGAAGGAAGTAGTGATCTGGACAAGAGAGTTGCTCGTAGCGGTGAAATCTCCTGCCTTTCCTCACTGCGTCACATGGGATTAAGCATCACTGCTTAACCTGGACTTATGTCTTCCTAGAACTCTACTATGACCGAGGAAACCACCATGAGTTCGTGTCTCTGGTGAAAGACCTGGCCCGTCCTGGTGAATTCACTCAATCACAGACATTTGACTTCGAATTCACACATGTGGAGAAACCTTACGAGTCCTACACGGGGCAGAATGTGAAGTTACGGTGAGTCTCCTCCCTTTGCTGACCCCAGTTCTTGGTCCTGTGCAGTGTTCAAGTGCTGATATTTACCGTGATGATACTGGAGTGCAGCATCCCTTCCCAGACATCCTTGCAAGCTTATAACGTAACTCCAAATGAATTTTGGTGGGCTGAGTTGTAAAAGGCTGCCTTTGAGGGCTCTGCTTTTGTAAGCATGCATCAGGCATTACGGAACTTGTTTTGTCCCATTTAAGTGACAAGAGAAATAAGCCCCTTCTGAATCAACCAAATACTTTCTAATTTAGTTGTAATTCAAAAACCAAAAGAAATTGTTTGCTTTAGTCTCCAGTGGGGACATTTTTGCTGCCTTGTAATTGTCTTGTTGACTTTAATTGTGCTCTATATGCAAACAGATGCCTAGCTTGTATCTCGTTCATATGTTGCAAACTATATTTCCCATCTCTTGAAATCCAGTCTCTGGCTTCGAAGCGGGGGTTGGAAAATTCTGAGATCTGCAGAAAGAGGTGTGTCTGTGGAGACTGGTGTGATCTAATCTCTTGCAAAAGGGCAATGGTTTTAACGTGTGCCAGCTGTTACTCAGATCCCCAAAATGGTGCTTAGGTAACGCAGGCTCACAAATGCATGAAGGCTTAGGGAAGTCTTAGAAGAGTCTGCTTTTCCATTTGAAAATTCTCTTCTGTCTCTTCCAACATGGAGTATTGGCTGCTCCAGAAGCCAGGGTACCAGTAAGACTGCTTGGGTAGCCCAGTGCAATCCATTCAGCCCCAGGTCCCTCCCTGCTTCGTCTCCGTTGCTGCCTGCACAGCCCTAATAGGAGGGGGACTCTCCTTGCAGGTATTTCCTCCGAGCGACTGTCAGCCGCAGACTGAACGATGTGGTGAAGGAGATGGACATAGTCGTGCACACTCTGAGCACCTACCCAGAGCTCAACTCCTCTATTAAGATGGAGGTGGGGATTGAGGATTGCCTGCACATTGAGTTCGAGTACAACAAGTCCAAGTAAGTGTGTCAAGAGCGGCCAGTGGCTGTGGGGAACCATCTGCTACAGGGGACGGCTTGGTTTGGAAGCCCGAGGCATCTGTCTTGCATGTGATCCCAAAGGGATTCTTTGTTCATGCGCTTCAGTGAGGCTGGCAGACAGTTCAGATCCTGGTTGAGGATCTGTGGGTTCCTCTCCTTGCCCATACACGTGCTCTCTGGACCAAGGAGTAACTTCACATTCCCTGAATCCTCAGCGAGATCAGTATTTGCAAGAGTCTTCAAAGTATAACGTCTGCTCTTTACCAGACAATACAGCTGAAGTGGGACCTTAATTCAGGCACAGAATTTGGAAATAACTCTTTTAAATTACTTTTAATGCATCTTTCCCAGCTGATGCTAGCAAATCTCCCTGCAGTGTAACATTTGGGTTAGTTTTAATTGACCTAAAAAATTGGTTTCGGAGGCTTTGCTGTCGCAGGGGTTTCTTGCAGATATTCAGCCTGAAATTCTGTTTTTAATTTATCTGATCATGCTAAATGTTCTTGTGCATTTCCAAAAAACTGGAGGATGAAAGAGGAAGCGCTGTTTACAGCATCTTAGTGGAGGTGGTGGTGGATATGCTATCTGAAATTTACAGCTGGGGCCGGGGATAAGAGTGAAGCGCCTGACAAGCAAGTTCCCGCTCTTCAGTCAGAGTCCTGGTCTGCTGCGCAGTGTTTGATTGTGGTGCTTTCTTCCTTCATGGGCTAGGTATCATTTAAAAGATGTGATTGTCGGAAAGATCTACTTCCTGCTGGTGCGAATCAAGATCAAACACATGGAGATAGATATCATCAAGAGAGAAACGACAGGGACCGGACCCAACGTATATCATGAGAATGACACAATAGCTAAATATGAGATCATGGATGGGGCACCTGTGAGAGGTGAGGAGGCAGATGAACCCTTCAGAATTCCTCTTCTGAAGTCTCTTGGGGTGGGAATATGAGTCCTGCAGTATCTTCAGCTGAGTCTGTACACCCAGTAGTAGTATGCATCCTATCTCCTGTGAAAAAAAACTCACAGCAGTTTACAGAGGTGATTAAATACAATCCCTTTCCTTCTCTGGTCTGATGAGGAAGAATTGAGGCATATTGAGTTGCAATGACTTAATTCTTTTGATGAAGCAGTGGCAGAACCAGGAATAGATGTAAATTCACTGTTGGCATGGACCACCAGCTGGCATTGCTGCAGCTTGGAGCAGAAAGATGGTGTTCTAGCTCTGTGCCAATCTCCTGTGCCACCACTTGTTTTCCAGTTCTATTGCCCAGCAGAGTCACCTGCCAGAGAAAATGTCACCTTACTGATTTTTTTCCTGCAAGGCTGTCTTGATGCAGGTCACAAATGAGTCCTACGCTGTTAAAGTGGAGATGGAACAGCTGTCAGCAATGGCAGGATCTGGCTATGGACCATGCGTGCTGAGTTTTGAAGGGAATTGAGGTCTTTTAGCTCATCTTACTCAGCTTGCAGAAATGGTCACAAAGTTTGTGGCCTAGTGAGATTTTGTTTTGCTGGTGCTGTCCTAGTTTTTATCTGTGTTCTGTCTGTGCTGACGGTTCTGTGCACTTTGTAGGGGAGTCCATTCCCATCAGACTTTTTCTGGCTGGCTACGAGCTGACTCCAACGATGAGGGACATCAATAAGAAGTTCTCGGTGCGTTATTACCTCAATCTGGTGCTGATCGATGAGGAAGAGAGACGCTACTTTAAACAGCAGGTGAGAAACAGAGCTGTTACTTCTTCTTGGACCCGTAGACTGTCACTTGGGATACGATGTTATAAGGACCTTCTGGGAATTTGGGATTCCCACGGGGGAGAATCATGTTGTTGATGGAATATCTGTAAGGACTAGACAAGTAAGTGTGTGCAAAGAGGGTCCAGAAGCAATGATCCACGCAGGTGAGATGTGCGTGGTGGGGGGGATGCATGTAGAAGGTGCCTACCTGGGACATCCTTTCCTCTCTGTTGCCCTTTAGTGGAGCTTCTGTGCTTCACCTTATGAATTTCAATGTGGTAGCCAAGGGCCGTGGGACAGAGCTGCCCTAGATGTCTAGTGGGTTGCCTCTGCGTGCTCAGATCCTGGGAAGGAGCACTCTGCCCAAATTCTCAGAAGGGCTGCATTGCGAGGCCTCTGCGTGCCCCTGCAAATGGGCTGGTGTGCACGGCTGCGGGTGGAAGGTGCCAGCGTGGGCTGAGTTCTCGCTGGTGCAAGCTGCTCGCCCGGCAGCTCAGTTCAGCCCTTGGGTCTGGGTGGGGCCAGAAGAAGGTCTCGCAAGCCCTGACAAGCCTGTGTTACTACAGGAGGTGGTGCTTTGGCGGAAAGGAGACATAGTGAGGAAGAGTATGTCCCACCAAGCAGCCATCGCCTCCCAGAGGTTTGAGGGAACATCCTCACACAGCGAGGCCAAGACCCCCAGCCAGCCTGCAGAGAACAACGGCCGGCAGTGAGAGGCCACGCAGAGGAAGGCTGCTGAGGAGCCAGTGGGGACAGCAGCAAGGAGGAAGAAAAAAAAACAAACTTCAGAGACTTCATGAAAATAAATATCCGTTTTTGACTTAATTCCTTTCTTCAAAGGACTTGTAGGGTGGGAAGGGGATGGGAGGGTAAGGCAAGCTGGAGCACTGGCAGTGCGGAGTTGAAGGTACCTCAGTGCTTCCCAATCAACTACATTCCTCTGGAGTCGGCTGCTTTGAGGCATGTGTCTGGAGGCTGCAGAGCTGCCTGATCTCCTCTTTGCCCCGAGACCCGTTCAGTGTGGCAGCGGGGAGGGAGAGAGCAAGTGAAGGCCAAATCTGCTGCTTCTTTCCAGCGGTGTGGAGGTTGCTTTGGGGCTATGTAGGATGGATAATTTTCTTGCCTTTCTGAAATCTTCAGGAGGAAAAAAGTGACACGGTGATTAGCTGGAAGGTAGAGGAGAGAGTCGGAGACTGAGGTGCGGCCTAATTGAAATTGCTTAGTGTTATCCCCTCGCTGCCTCCCCTTCCTCTTCACGCTGGCGTTGGATTCCTTGTCACTAACAGTTATATAATGGAGTTGACTCAGCCCTGGGACTGTCGAGTCCTTGCTGCGGGGCTCCTGACTGCCGTGTTTCATCAAGGGGGAGCTCTGACTGGTAGGAGGCATGTGGGAGGTGGCATAGGTCAGGCAGAGCAGTGAAGGTCTCAGTGCCACTGGGTGGGCAAGAAGAAGGGGCAGGAAGGCTCCTGGCCGAGAGCAGTGCCTTCCTAGTCTTGTCCCGGCAGCTGCCTGAGTGCCACTGAGATTCAGTCTGGTTGCTGCGCTCGTACAGGTCCCAGTTGCAGGTCTAGTGAATAGTTTTGGAAAGTGAGAAGTAAATGGGGGCTTTCTTGGGAGTGGCTGCACACTCTGCCCTGCTCATGTCTGTGTCCTTGTGACAGAGCAGACTTTGTAGTAGGGACAGACGGCAGCATGGAAACACATGTGTATTGTTTTGTTTGCTCCCTCGTGCCTATGGGATGAGGATTAGTAAGGACAGAAAGTGGACGCAATTGTTTTAAGAAGCTTGTGGCCTGTGTGTGCTGCTAGATGAAGTCAAGCAGCAACTGGAAGGATCGTAGAGCTCTCTGATTCCAGAGACAAGTTCCTGAGACCTGAGCTGAAATCACCAGTGAGGTCTGAGGGTATGCCATGAACTGAGAACCTGAATGCACATTTTTTCTTTTCTAAAATAAGCTGCTTTTAGTCTTCAGCTAAGTAGAATCATGAGAATGTTCCCAGAAGGGAATCACTCCTCCATTAAAAATTAGATGTGGCTTTGTAGACTTGATTGACTGAGTCTGGAGAATATCCATCCTGTTTAGATACCCTTCAAGGAAACAGGTGGTTAGACCTCCTACCAGACGGAGAGACAAGCCTGCACTAAATGGTGGGGAATGAGCTCTAGCAAGTGGGATTTGTCTGGATTTCCCTGTGAGTTTGTGGCTCGCTAGGGTTTTGTCCGGCTTCCTTTTGACTCTGGAATGAATCTCCTCTGCCTCTGTCCTACAGCTGAATGTAGAATAGTTGTCTTGCAGCTGGGAAATGGAAGTATCTTCTGCTTTGTTTAGTGGAACAGTGCTGGTGGAGGGAACGGGGCCTGGGTGGGAAGGGGAGCTTTTTATGTAATAAGACAGCTACTGTATTTCAGTGATAAATATGTGTTTCTGCTTGCCAAAGTAAGTTATCTTTTACTCACCATGTGTAAGGTTGTGGTTTTTAGTAGAGCTGGACAGTTCTTGCTCTGTTGTAGAGGACACTAATGATCTCATCTCTGCTGAATGCTCGTGTCACACCATGCTTCTGCTCTGTAATAGTGAAGACGTGGCTTGCTTTTCTTTACATGAGAAGTCTGTGCCATGGGCTGGAGCCGTGTCTTCCTAAGACTGAAGCAAAAGCTTACTTTAGACAACTACCTTGTTATGGCAGGGCAAGGGGTGGTAACCTGCTGTGGGTCTCACATGGTAAAGGAATCTGGACGTTGCTTTTGACACTCACTCTACTTCCCCCCCTCTGCGTAGGGGGAACCACTTGTGCTGTGCAATACACAATCTTTTAGAGACAAGCAAAGCTCCCATTGGGAGCCTCTGGGGATAGCAGACTGTCTTTCCATGACCCTAACCACCCCCTGCTTTCCCTCAGCTCCCATCCTGCCTAGATTTTTTTTTTCCTTGCCTATTCCTCTTGATTGTAGGCCATGTGGTAGTAAAGAAACCCCACGGATGATGTCTCTGCATTCCAGGAGTGTTTTGTTTACTGGCTGAACAGCATCAGTACTGGATGTAAGATAATTGTCTGACAAGACGATGCACTGTAAGGAGATTTTATTAAACATCAGTTCATCGCTTCTGGAGGGTTTACTTGGAAAAGGTGCATGAGCCTATACGTTGGGTTGGTTGGTTTGTTTTTTTTTTTCCTACCTTGTGTCCCTCTCCCTCTGTCCCTACTTGTGGAACCAGAATTTAGAAATGATCCCCATTTTTACTTAATCTAAATGGACCATTCAACCTGTCACCCACTAGGCCCTCTGTTTGTCTAGGGTGGAGCAGATGTGCTGAGCATCTTTAGAGAAAAGTTGAAGCATAAGGTCACTCCAGGACAAGGTACTACAGAAAAGCGTTTCATTAGCGTGGTAAAGGGCCAGACACTACTCGAGCAGTTGTGTCCCCCTGAGCTGGGTGGTTCTGTTCAGTACTTGGGTCATTCCCTCTCTCCCAAGCAGAGGGGAGTGTGCAAGTACTAAACCAAGCAGTACAACCTGTAATTAAGCCTCTGCTGTGTTTACATGTTTCTTAATTCGTCGTCCTTTCAATGGCTGTATTTTAAAACTTGGGTTTTTTGTCTCTCCAATTAAAAAGAGCCAGCCCTGGCTGTCAAACGCTGTGCATGAGTTTGTCTGATATGGTTTATATTGCCTGGCCTGGGTCTGGGTTGGTTTTTTTATGGTATTAAGACATTTTTCTTCAGTGCCATGCTGTGCGGCCCTCCAAACATAAGGAGTTTGTCCTTTGTTATCTTTATAAATTATTGGTCTTTCTTTAAGCTATGCCACTGTGCTGGTGGAGGACCCATGTAGCTTAAAAATGAACAAACTAGCTTTATTTTCTCTTATTTCCCTGATGTTGGTACTAAAATAACATGGGAAGTTTTGTACGTGCGGGAAGCTAAAGGTGATCTGCTTTGCAGTGAGCAGGCTGGATGTGTATATACATCCAAGTTTTCTTGTTCTAGACCGAAGCTTAGTGATACCTTTCTGCAGAGAAACATCCCTCTGAAATACATGGAACTGCACTGGATCCTGTAGTAAACATCCTCAGGGAGGATGTACCTGTTTTGTCCTTCAAGAGGTAAATCGCAGATTCTTCCACTATTAAAAATCGAGTAGCTGGAATCAATTCTAAAAGGCTTTATTTAAAAATAAGCAAAAATAACAGTGTGTCAGAATAAGGGATGTGTAGCTGCGAATCATGCGCGGGCATGTTCTCGTTGCTGCGATTGAGCAAGTAAACTTGAGAATTACGCTGGTTTAGGAGGAGGCATCAGCGGGCTGGGTAGAAGCTGTGCTGCTGTCAGTTTCTTAATGTGGCTTTTCCTCTTCCAGGCTCAAGACAAAATCAAATTCCTCTGCATTGAAAAGGTAAGGAAGAAAAAGCCGTAAGTGGAACTTCCAAGTTCTCCAAGTGAGGGCTGCCTCTCAGAGGGAATGGCACCAAGAGTCCAGAGAAGAAGGTTCTTACCTTTTGTCAGTGGTTGGATGGAAAGACGTTGTCTTGTGAAGAGCATCATGTTCTTTAGGGGGCCTCCATCTGCTTTATGTGCCAGGTGGTGAGCCTTGATTTCAGAAAGGGGGATGAAACGTTTTGTCATCCGCACAAACTGGACATCCACCTGGGAAGTGATGGGCAGCAAAGGAGCATGGTTGGAGAATGATATAGGCTCCAGATGTCACATAAGATCTTTGCAGGGGGATAAAGATTTTAAACTGAAGCAAATGACTGATGTGTACCATCTCAGAATGGTATGGAAGCTTTTTCTTGCACAAGGCTAAAAGAACTTTCAGATACTTCTGGCAGGTGATTTGTTTACGTGAATTCTAGCACTGTGCACCAGCAACGTACATGCACGTTGTCACAGACAATACGAAATTAAGATGCGGGATGCAGCCAGCCTGTGAACAGTCACTTCCCTATAATTTAGCGTGCCTCAGAACTACAGCTTTGTTTGCTGTAGACTGAGAATGCTACTTAAAGATGTTTGTTCTCTTTCCTAACCCAGAATTCTGCCATGCATGGAGGTCAGTTCTGCATCCAGGTAAGATTTGATAATTTAGGGAGATACGTTTTGGTAGCCTTCTGGAAGAGATAGGGGAAAAGGCAGAGAAAACAATCAGGATTGGATTTTCTCTTGAGAGAGAAAAAGGTCGCTAGGCCAGGACAGAAGCTTAAGAAGATATGCAGTATGATGCAAATACTGTTTGCAAACAGAGCTTGCAACAGCTGTATTTAGTTTACTACATTACCATGGACCACTTGGGGTTCTCTTTTCTGCTGGAGGAATCATAATGAGGATCCTTCTGATCAAACTGTGTGTGATCAGGGTATGCCTCCTTTACGATCTGAAGCAGAAGGGGAGAAGAATGCGAGACAAGTTCCCATTAGTTAAAAACTGTTGTCAGCAAAGGGTATGAAATCCCCTTGAGCAAGCTGTGACTAGACATGAGGAATAATCCTGGTGCAAGAATCAGCCTTGCTTTCTCTGAACTCCATTCTAATGGTGAGATACATTTCCTTTCTTTACATTTCTTGGGTCAAAGCACTACAGAACAGTATGGCTGTGAAGGAAGCATCATCACCTCTTCGGAGAGCAATGTGGAAGGAGCACATGCAACAGAGGAAAACTGGGTAGATGATGATAGTCTTTGTGAAGAGTTGTCCTCTTAAAGAAAAAGCTTTTCTGTGCCCGAGGTTTTATACTACTGCCTTGCAGGCTCAGCTGACTGGAATTTAGTGAATCAGATTTTAATCAGGGTGTGGAACAACACTTGGCTGGAAGCAGTCTGAAATGTCAGCAGGGTAACAGCAGTTTGGTTCCATTTCTCTGGGGAAAGACGCCTGAGTCAGCCCTGCCATGACAGGTACCATTGAGCCTAAGTGCCCTAGGCTCATTCGTGGCTCTGATTAGACAACTTTTACACTCCTTTGGTGCTGAGACAGAAGTAGGGCTAATGAGCTGTTTGATAACCCACTGATTAATACTTTCCCCCTCTCCCCTTGAAACAGAACAGAAAGAGACACTCACCTTGACAATGGCAACAATGCCAGGCTCTTTACAGTTACTGTGGTAGAAGAAGGCCTGCTGCCCGAGCTTCATGGCTCTCAGGAAATTCCTTGCCTGTCGGATGAAAACAAGAGACTTAGAGTTCTTCGTGTCAAGCTCTCAGGGTTTCATTAAAAGCAGTTAGGAACGAGAACTAATGACGAGAGAGGTATATGTACTTCAGAGCTACTCGGGTAAGGTTTCCTACAGTTGTCCAGATGTTTTATGCTGCAATGAAATGAAGCAAAAACAAGGCTAAAGAACAAGATCCTGTTGGTTAGAAAGTTATGTGGGAATTTAACAGCTCAGTCACCCTCGTTCAGAGAAGGAAGACAATTTAAGTTAGCTGTCAGCAAACAAGCAGCAGAGCAGATCATTTATAGGGGGAAGCACGTATGGTAGGGGGATCATATATAGTAGGGAAAGCACATGTGGATTTCTTTTGCACAGAGGCCTGGAACAAAAGGTCTACACTGGCAAGGCATAGTATTTGGGTAAGTACAGACAGACTTGCTAGAAGGTGTCAAGAAAAATAAAGGCTTGTCTAAGCTAAAATCCAAGCTAAAGAAAAACTGGATGATTTGACAGAATATTACCCAGCCTGAATCCACCTTTGACCTAGAGGCAATTAAGCAGGAGTTTTGAATCCTGACAAAATACAGCTGTAAAAGCAGGCAGAGTGCCTCAAAAGGAAATCCTTCAGGCAAAGGGAACAAGTTATCTGTGGGGAGAGCTGCTTTTTTCCTAGTGCTATTTCAGTGATTCCATCTTTGCCATGTGCTCCTTACCTGGTAGTTTCTTACTCCATCCCAAAAGGTTGTCTGATTGGGCTGAGCTTTCAAGTCATCAATGCTGAACTGCCAAGGGAATGAAAATACAAGTTAAGTTCAGGAGGAAGTCTGATCTCTATTGCCTCATTGTCACATTGTGCCTAAACATTTATTCCTAGTAGATCCTTCAATTATAGTACAAACTTGAGACAATTTTTTTTGGTTCCTACAGGGGCTAAAGAAAAGCCTTCACAAAGGAGGAACACTGCAGCAGTGTAAAGGTAGAGTCTGAATTAGATGCTGCCCCTGCTATCAACAACTAAGCATTCTCAGGAGCCGATTTCCTCTTATTACAGGTATTAAACCCCAAGGCTGTCACCCTGGAAAAGAACAACATTATGTCTTTATTTCCAGGAAGACAAATGTTTTTTGAGAAGACACAATAGTGTTAATATTGCAAACAATCTGAATTGTCTGATCCCGTAACTGAGCACTCAGGCTCTAATGCTCTGGATTGTACTGAAACTGCTTCTGTACTTTGCTGAGTAAGGATGGGTGTCCGTGCTTACTTTCACATCCACTCCCTTCTCGAGCCTGCTCTCTGGCTCTGATTTCAGAAGCCAGTGACAATACGTTATCTTGCTTTCCTCCCCACCGGAGTCGGATTCTTTTGTCTTCTTCCAGTTCTTCCATCCTGACTTGGAACTCCCAGCTGGAGGTTTTGTGGACTTCTCTTCTTCCTCCTTATCCGGAGTCTCCTCCTCAGTTTTGGCAATTTTAGCATCAGGCTCTTTTTTATCTTAAAAGAAACAATAAAAAGCCATTCAGATAAAACACATTTCGCTTCCAACACAGACTGGTGCTGAAACATTTTTAGCTGTCTAAGCCGGTTTCACACACTGGCATTTGACTGCAGCAGAAGTTTGGTGCACCCCAGATGCTATGGGTAAGGTAGTAGCATTATGCACCAGTGTTTCTGAGTAGTTCTAGTTTGCATCTGAAATAAGGATATATTTTTGTGTGTAGTGTGCACAAATGTAGTTTAATAGGCATAGTTAATTATAAAAAAAGCCAGATAGACCATGTTGCTCACATAAAGCTGTTTTGGTTTTTTTTTAATTAATTACTGAGAAATCAGCTGCAGGCAACAAAGTTGGTTTAGGTGAGTCTGGTGAATTAACAGGAAAATTCAGCAGCGAACTGAAGTATTTAAATTTCTGCAGTAGCTGAAAACCTTAGATTAAGCCTCCACTGTGCTACCTGTTCAGAGGGTGGCTGTATCCCGGGTTGTCCAGGACCCAGACAGGAAAAAAAAAAACAAAAAAACAGTTAAGTGATTAAAGGGTAAGAAGGTGGTTGTTTGCTGGGGTCAATTAAGCTGGTGAGTGGCATGGACGAGGCTAACTGTGTAATTTTTTCATCTCACACCTTAAACACCACATAATGTTGCCTCAAGTGCAAAGTTTTTCCTTTTTGGGTTTTTTTACAGATGGTACCACATCAGCTTCCTCCCACTGGGTATACTTTGACTGTGTAGGATCTGAAAACTCTTCATAAGTGAGCATGAGTTACATTTCTTAACCACCTTGTGCTGAGAATACATCACTGTCCCTGTTGTATAGGTAGCAGACTTGTCTCAGTCACACATGGATGCTCAGCCCATTTTTACAGAGGAAATGCTGTCTGTAAGACATGTGGCTTTGAAAGACAGACGGTTAAGATGACTGTCTGTAGTTTTACTATAGCTTGGAACCTCAAGTGAGAGATGCTAAATTAGTCAGGATGTCAGCACAGACCTGCTACTGCTCCTTTGTCTCTCTTTCTGCTTGGCCAAGGCATCTCTGGTCTCTTTCAATTATTGTCTCTTCACTGAGAAGCACCTGCTGAAGGAGAGAAGGAAGAGGAATTACTGCTTATTCAGGCAAGCTGAAAAAAGTGGAGATGTCCGAGACAGACAACAGTAAAAGCTGTACAGTAAGTGGAGAGTAAATAAATTTCCTTCCTTGAGCTCAGCCATTTCCTCTATCAGTGCAAATGCTGGCACTGGTTGTGGACCACACCCTTGGCGCACTGGAGGCAGGCAGGCCTTCCACAGCACTGCTCTGATGGACGTTAGCAGAAGGGCTGCTTTTCCCCACAGCTGTTGGAGAAAAGTCCCGAAGGTGCTTGGCCTAAGCATGGCCCCTCTCTGCTATGCAAGAGGAACTGTGTTTTTTGGAAAAGGGAGAACAGCTTGCTTCCCAGAGCTCAGTGCGGCCTTGCACCAGGGGTGCGTGGCTCAGCTTGTTGCACACAGAGATTATGCGTGCAAAGTCCCCTCAGGAAAGGGAGCAAGCTGGCTGGTCCAACCCCTGTCCCCTTCTGCCAGCAGCCTGTTAGAAGTTGTTTGGCTCTGAGAGGGCCTCCATCTGCCAGAGCGGGTGGCATCAACTTTTCCACCTTCTATGCCAAGCTTCTCCCCTCCCTACCTCCCACCCAGCCCAGGCTCCCCCTCACCGGCTCCGACCGCAGCAGCCCCCCTCGCCTCAGACTGGGGAGAAGGATGCTCTCTCCTCGGCGCAGGAGAAGGAAACACACCGTCCCCCGCCCCGACTGGAGTCGGAAGTGGGTGACCGTTATGCAAAAAAATAAGGCATGGCCTGTAGGCTTGCCTCCTTCCCCGCAGCCACCGCGCGAGCGGGAGGCGCCGAGGGCAGGACTACAGCTCCCAGCCTGCCTCGCCGACCGGCAGCCGGGGGTGCTGCCTCCCGCGGACGACGGCTCCCGGCCGGCCGGCCCCCGCCATGGCTTTGCGAGGAGCCCCCCGCGTCGCGGCCCGGCTGCTGCTGCAGCTGCTGCCGCCGCGGCGGTGCCCGGCGGCGGGGCGGCGGGGGATCGCCTCCTGCATTGACCGTAAGGCTCCGCGGCGCCCGGCTCCTGCCCGCGGGCCGAGCCGGGGCCCAGCCGGCCGCAGGGATCCCGGTCCCCGCGATCGCTGCCTGAGGGAGGGAGGCGGTCTCGGGTGGAGGTTGAAAGCAGGTCGGTGTCCTGGGGCCTCCTGTCCCCGCCGGGAGGGAGATGTCCCTGCTCCTGCAGGGAGACGTGGGCTCCGGCCGGCCCGAGGCCCAGCAGAGCGGGACAGTGGCCACCTGCGACAAAAAAAGCTTTCCCCTTCCCGGTACCTTTGCTAGATCTTCACGGTTTTTCAAGCTTGACTGTGAATCAAAGAATATCTTAAAAGGACTGGGTAAAACACTGCGAGAGGTTCATTGGTGAGGCTGGTTGGGCTGTCTGTACCCATTTGTAAGTCTCGGTTATCCCCTGATTGAAGGCATCTTCTGATCGCTGAAGGTAGTCTCTAGTTACGGAATAACAGCTGTCTGAGCCAGACTCCTCCTACAGGATTCCCAAACACCTCCCAGATGATTTGCTTCCATGTTTAAATGTAACCATGTTTAGGATTGAAACAGCAGCATCCCTATGAATTTTAGGAGAGAAACTAACATAATGCTGTTGGATCTATGTGCAAATGAAGCAGGAGTTTTCAAATGCAGGGCATAACGAAAATTTTAGATGTTGTTTTCAAACGCAGGGCGTAAGTTTCCAAAGGGCATCTTTATTCATTGCTTGCTTCCTAGTGTCACTTCTTTGAAGTCCCAGGACTGTGTCCTTGTATTTCTGCAGCACAGACCTAGTGAGACAGAGTGACAGCTGCCGTGGACTGCGCTGTCCCTGTCCCAGTGTTGCAGCGTTGTTAGTGTTGCGTAGACAGACATAGCTCAGACCTTGGGTTTGGTTTGTCCTAAGAAAGCTCCTTCCCAAAGCCGGCTGCCCTCTGTCAGCACAGTTCATGCTGGTCCCGAGGAACAGAGAAATGGTCTCTGCAGCAGAGCCCCTGAAGTGTTTCTGTGAGTTAAGGGACACTTTGAAATTGTTTGGGGTATAGAAGAGGTGGTAGTGCTTGCTTTCCCAGAACAGTCGCGTATTCTGATCTCTTCCTGCTTTTTTAGCATCTGCCGGCCTGACTGAGGAGCAGAAGGAATTCCAAAAAGTTGCCCTTGATTTTGCTACCAAGGAGATGGCTCCTCACATGGCTGAGTGGGATGAAAAGGTATGGCAGCCTCTGGAGGGTTGTACTGCTCGCTTTTTCCTCCCTTAGGATGTTATGATCCTTGGGTCTCATCAGAAGGGTTCCTGCAATAGCTTCTCGGTGCTGTAATGTCATCTGTGGAGATTTTCTTTGAAGCTGCTGCTGTAGCTGGGGTGGGAAGCCATCAGAAATACCTTGAAGCTTTCCTAGCCAGGCTATTCAGTCATCTGAAAACTTGAATTTACTCCTGAAGATGGTACGTATCTGTCTAGGTAGCCACCTCTTCGTTAACTTAAACTCTGCAGGACTTTGGGACTGGACTTGGGAGCCAAGGTGTACCAAAAGAGATTGAATACTGAGATTGAATTGATCATGAATACTCACTTGCGATGCCTCTGCCTGTCCCAATAGGAAATATTCCCTGTGGAAACAATGCGGAAGGCAGCCCAGCTAGGATTCGGTGGGATCTACGTGAAACCAGACGTCGGTGGCTCTGGATTGTCACGACTTGATACCTCCATAATCTTTGAAGCTTTATCAACAGGATGTACCAGCACCACTGCTTATATGAGCATCCACAAGTGAGTGTGTCCGCCGAGTGGCGGATGGTGTCAGCCTGGCTGAAAAACAGTCATTCTGTGGGCTGTAAATCCAGCTGGAGACAGATCTCTTGGTGCCGCTTATTATTTAAAGTTGGGACCCCAAGTAGACATGTCCCTGTGAGGATCTCTGGATGGCAGTAAACAAATAGGCTACAAAATTGAGATGCCACCAAGAAGTAATTTTAGCTTTGTGGCATGCAAGATGGGATTGAGTTCTGGATTTTGTTCCCTGCTCTTCTACTTAGGCTTGTCTATAGATAGTAACCTGCCTGGAAAAAGCCTTTGTGCTTGGGTCGTACTGTAACATAGCCCAGAGGCGCCAGCTGATACCGGTGCCCTGTCCTGCATGTACAGACGTGTTCAGCGACGTGCTCGTTTTGCAAAAGATGGAGTGATGATGCCTCCTTCTTCCAGGTGCAGTTTTCCAAAGAGACAGTAGGGCTTAGCGCTGAGGAACGCCGAGGCTGTTAAGTAGGAACCTGCTGCTCCACAAGGCAGCAAGTCAGTGGTGAATGGAAGGTGATCTCCACCCTCCTGGCTTCTGTGGGACCTAATTTTGCTCCCTCTCAGTGTGCATGGGGGCAGGCGGAAGGAGGGCTGCCTCCAGGGCTGTGTTCACGTACTGTAATCCATCCTGCTCCTTCTTTCCTGCTCCAGCATGTGTGTTTGGATGATCGACACCTTTGGCAATGAGGAACAGAGGCGCAAGTTCTGCCCGTCGCTCTGTAGCATGGAAAAATTTGCTTCTTACTGCCTGACTGAGCCAGGTGAGCATCCTCAACCAAGAAATATTCTCCCTTCCCATACTCCTAACATAGTTTAACTGGACGTGAACATTGCACGGAGCTGGGGGTGAAAAGTTTCTTTTCATGTTCATTTGGGCAATCACCGGGAAGTTTGGAGGGGGCAGATGATGCTTGCTGGGATGCTCATGGTACAAACCCAAGTGTCGTTGGTTACGATCCCCAATTCCTGTGAGACTTTGCAGGGTCTGGATCTGCTGCTTCACCGGCTGCTTCCTTCCCTCTCCTACAGGAAGCGGAAGTGATGCGGCTTCCCTGCTGACCTCAGCTCAGAGGAAAGGGGACACCTACGTCCTGAATGGCTCCAAGGTATCTCTTTGCTCCTCCTAAAGCTGCTGGATGGCACTGCATGCACAAGGGGGCCCGGGTCTCACCGTCCTTACCATTTCCTACTGTCTCCTCATCTCTGTATATTCTCCCAAGGTAGGCTGTGCTCTGCAGAGCATTCACCAGAGCTACAGTTGGGTCCCTAAATACCTTCTGGCCGTGGGGTCTTTGCCCCTCCATCTTTGTACCCCAGTTGCTGCAGGCTCAGAGTTAGCATACAAAAGCCACCCCTATCTTCTTGTGCTCCTCTGCAGGCCTTCATCAGTGGGGGAGGTGACACCGATGTATACGTGGTCATGTGTCGCACCGGAGGCCCAGGCCCCAAGGGCATCTCCTGCCTGGTGCTGGAGAAGGGGACACCAGGGCTCAGCTTTGGCAAGAAAGAGAGGAAGGTAAGAGGCTTGTTTTTTGCTTGCTGTGTGCTTGAGGGAAGTGCAGGACAGAGATGAGCTCAGTGCAAAGCATTAGGGATCTCTTCTTGGATGGGACTGGAGTCCCAGCCTGGTGTATTTTTTCCAAGCCAAGTCCAGCTTCGGTTAAGTTTCCCCAATATGCGTCCCTCTGGTAAGTGAAGGATTTTAATCTCAGCAACATCTCGTTGGATCTGTGCCTCTTCCCAAATACATGCGTTCCAGTTTCCAAACTTGGTACGCTGAGGCCAAACCACATAGACCACAGGCACTCTGTGGCAGCTTGGCAATGAGACAGAGGGGTTGAGAGCAGGCTGGGCAGTTCTCTGCTGGGAGCTGGAGGTGTGCTGCTCCTCAGGCAGTCTGGAAAGTGCTCTGTTTTTTCCCAGGTAGGCTGGAATTCCCAGCCAACTCGGGCTGTGATCTTTGAGGACTGCGTTGTTCCTGTTGGCAACCGGCTAGGAGCTGAAGGGCAGGGCTTCAGCATTGCCATGAAGGGACTGAATGGAGGCAGGATAAATATTGGTAAGAAAGAGAGCTGAGAGCAAAGGGAGGAGGGCAGGATTGTCTTGTTGCCCATCTGCATTAGCTTCATATTCACTCTGTGTCCTTGGCTTCTCCCACCAGCTTCTTGTTCATTAGGAGCAGCTCATGCCTCTGTTCTTCTGGCTCAGGAACACCTCACTGTCCGCAAACAGTTTGGGGAACCCTTAGCAAACAATCAGGTAACCTCTCCATCAGATCTGCACTCCCAGACCTGTTTCTGATCCTGGCTGAACAAGCAGCCAGAGGTCCCATCACTCACTTCACAGCGTCTTCCCTAGAGAAGTCAGGAACGTGCTGTTCCTGAGTAAGAAAGCGTGTCAGGCCTGAGAGCTGCCTGAAGGTAGTGGGGATGTGGTTCAGAACCCAAGCACCTTCAAAAAAGCTGACCTATTTTTTCCTCTTCTGCTGTCTGCTGGCAGTACCTACAGTTCAGGCTGGCGGAGATGGCGACGCGCCTGGTGGCAGCACGACTCATGGTTCGAAATGCTGCGCGGGCACTGCAGGAGGGACGGGAGGATGCGGCTGTGCTGTGCTCCATGGCCAAGCTCTTTGCTACTGATGAGTGCTTTGCGGTACGTTACTCAAACCTCAGTTGGCATCGTAACTGGGAGCTTGGAGACCCCTCTTGGTTCCCAGGATGTCAGAAAGAAGTTTGACACTGTAGGGACACAGACCCAAGCATGTTCATTGAACCAGAAACCTCATTTCAGCACCAGGATGTTTTATGGGACAGAATTCTGCACCCTGTGGAGGCTGCAGCATTAGCCTCTCCACAGTTCAGGCCTCCTGGCCTCTAGTGCTTTCTACACTACTTTCTAGGGGACCAAGCAGGGATACAGGACAGGGAGTAGAGCATTTTTATTTTCAAAGGATAATACGCGTATCGCAGGCTGATCGGTCCTAGGTAGCAAGTGGTCTTTCCTAGACCACTGAAAAATAAAATATCACAAAATGTCCCTGAAAAAAGAAAGCAAGAAGGGAGAAAAAGAAAGGAAAAGGAAATCTGCACCTTGACACTTCCTAGATCAGTGTCATTTAGAAGCTACCATATTTTCTCAGCACTCCGCATTTTTGCTATTTATTATGTTTTATGTCCCAAGTTGACAGATAATGACACACGGAGTCATGATTCAGTAGAAACCAGAGCCCCGAACAGATTCCTCGCCTGATTGACCACTAGGTGGTGATCCGGCGTTTTGCTTTTTGCATCAGTAGCACCGTAGAAATGCAGCAAAAATTGCCTTAGCTAAATCAAGCGTTTCCTGGGTATTTCTAGGCTATTGTGTTCATATAAATGCACCATTAATGTGAAACAGCACATAGGTAATATGACAGCACTGGGAGCACCTTGCCATCACACCACACTTTGTTAGGAAACAAGATTAGGTGATCAGAAATAAAAAATGAGCCCAGGTTCCTGGGTTCTTACCGAGCTTCTGTCACTGACTTGTCCTCAACACCACACAAGTGACTTCACCAGTGATGCTGTCTTCTTAGATCTGTAACCAGGCTCTACAGATGCACGGGGGCTATGGCTACCTGAAGGACTATGCCGTGCAGCAGTTTATGCGAGACATCAGAGTCCACCAGATCCTGGAAGGTAAAAGACACTGTTAGTACCGGTGACTTCACAGTGAAGCCAGGAGAGAACAGGCCCTCCAGAGGCTCCCACCTTCCCACATGACTCTGATTCTTGGGTTAGAGAATCCCATTTTGCTCTAAGCATGAGGTGTCCCTGATGTCATGTGTGTGAATCCCCTGGCCAAGAGCCCTTGGAGCAGTTTTTTAAGAGTCTTACAGCAGGGGAGGAAATCTAGTTGTCATGTTAGCGGTGCCATTTTCATCCCATTACTCCTACAGACACGTGCGGACACTCCCCAACGATTCCTTTCCCGTGATTCTGGTCTATCTTCACTCTGACATTGTCTCTCTTAACAGTGTCTGGCCTTTTCTAATCTCAGTTTGGCCTCCTAACCATTTTGTTTTCCCTCCTTTTAAATCCCTTTACCTACCACCGCACCAGGGTACCTGATAAGGGACACACTCTTTCCAATACCAAGTAGGTCCACAGTCTTTCTATGTGTTGTATATGTGTTAAATAGTAAAGCAGAGAATTCAGATGTTGGTATATATCAAGTTGTGCTTGATGCCTGGTGCCTGCGTCTTCTCAATGCCCAAATAAAAAGAAGCACCAGAATCTACTGCTCTGAAGCCTTTCCTGAGCAATGTGCTGGCACTTGGCAGTTGTATTTTGGCCCAACGCCTCCTAAATGCCACCTCAATTGGTGGGAAGAGCTTTTCTGTGCTGTAAACTGCAGCTCAGGGAAGATTTCTCTTTGCCTTCACTGGGGGCAGAACTGGACCATCTCCTAACTGTCTGTCTTTTGCACGCTCATCCTGCTGCAGGTACCAACGAGGTGATGCGGATGATTGTGGCCAGGAATCTGCTACAGGGCTGAAGTCAGGAGCTAACCTCCAGCCTTAAATTACATCATCTGTTACAGCTTGGTCTGTTTCGCTCCCCTGTTCACCAATTCTCTCCCCGGGAGTGGAGAGGGGGATACCCCAGTGGAAACAGTCTTTCTGTCTTATATTGACTGGGAGCACAGCTGGATGCCACCCCCATCCTGCCACAGCTGCACTCTGTGCCTGGCAGAGCTTCTGTTACTAGGCTAGTATTGTGCAGCCTGAAGATATAAAGCACGGTTGTGAATACGAGCCTCTTGTCTCCAAATCTTGATCGTAGGCTGCTTGCAACCCATCCTCCTTGGAAAGAGAAACACTAGACCTGTTGGTCATCTCTGCTGAGTCAAGACTGAAACGGGAATTTCCGGCAGAGGTGCAGCCTAACCCCTTAGGACTTTTCCTCTATCAGTGAAATCTTTAGTTCAACGGAACGAGTCGCTCTTCTTAAAAACCTGTCCTCCCGGGTGTCTATTGCACAAGTTAGCCACAAATACTGCAGCTCTAACCACTTGCAGAGTGCAATGGCTTTTTAACTGAGGAGCAGGATGCCTCTCCTTTATCTAGAAGCACTCATCTCTCTCTCTCTTCCCAGCACACCTTTCCTAATGTACAGAGTGCTTGTTGTTCTCCCTATTCCTGCCACATACTGGTGTTTTCTCAATCTCAAAGAACAGTACAGACGTACAAATCAAAAACCAAGGTCCTGCACAGGAACATTTACTTCTCTTGCCTCAAATCCTTGCCTCCTCCCTGCTGTGTACCATGTAGGGGGAGTAAAAGCAATGGTAAATTAAACTATTTTCCCCCTCAGATTTGGAATCAATAAAGCAATGATGGCAACTTTACTGAGAGCATCGTAAGTTGTGGTGATTTTCTTCTGTGGTATTTCAGGTATTTAACCAGGGATAACAAGCACTTTTTGAAGTAAGGCGTTGCAAAAAAGTTCAGATTCTGTGGGGTTTAGTTACAGTGTCTTTGTTAACCTCTGCGGATGAACCAGCTCCTCTTCTCTCTCAGGGAAGGGAGATGCAGAGCATTACCGGCAGACTGTGGTGGTTTTCGGTCTCGGACTTTGCTACACGGCAAGAGGCTATTGCTAGCAGGGCCTTAGGTCCCCTCCCTCGGTTTCCTGCACGCCTTGCAAAGGGAATTTCTCTCGCAGGGCGGCGAGGGCAGTTTGCAGCGCAAGCACCCGCGCCTCAGCCAGAAACAGCCGCCTGCCCGCGGCGGGGTCCCGGACGGGGCCGGTGAGACCCTCTCCCCGAGCAGGAGAGCCGCCCCTGTGGCGGTGTGGCCCGGCCCGCGGGGCTCGGAGCTGCCTCCCCGCTCCCCGGAGTGCCCGTGGCGGCGGGGCAGGGGCAGGGGCGGGGCGGGGCGCGGCCTGAGGGGACAGGCCCGCGGCGGTGACTGCTGCCGCGCGCCAGGCCGTTACCTCAGCGTAACGGCTGTCCTACGGCGGGGAGAGGGGAGTGTCTCCGCGCTGCGCCCGGCCGGTCCTAGGGCCGCTCCGTCGCCGAAGGGGGGTGTCGGTGGGGTCGGCGCCACCCCCGTACCTGCAGCCGGGCAGGCCCGGCCGAGCCCCGGCGCCTCATGACTGGCACAAGCGCCGCCAGTCCGCAGCGCCGCGCGCCCTCGCCCCACCCTACGGGCGGGCGGGAGGCGACCAATCGGAGACGCCGGCGGGGGGAGAGGGCGGAGCGCGGCGGCGGGCGGCCAATGGCGGGCGAGCGGCGGGCGGAGCGGGAGGGGGGGGTCCGCGGCGGCGGTGCCGGCGGGCCGGGGCCGGGGCCGGAGTCTGGGTCTGGGTCTGGGCCGGGTCCGCGGCGGGGCGGCCGGCATGTGGCCGTGCGGCGGCCGGCGGCAGCGCCGCCTCGGGGGCGTCGCGTTCGTCATCTTCGTGCTGTGGCTGCTGCTGCGCAGGTGAGAGCCGGCACGCCCCCGCCGCGCCGCGGGACTGGCGGGGGGTCGCGTCCCGGTGGCGGGAGTCGGTGACGGGGGACGCACCGCGGCGGCCTGCGGGCTCCCGGGGCGGTTGGGCGGCAGGGGTAGGGCGGACAGCCAGCCCCGCAGGCCTGCCGCCGGGATTTGGGTCTGCTGTTGAGAGCTACGGCGCTTGAATGGAAACCAGGGGCTCGTTACGGGGAACGGGGGTAATTAACTTTGTGCTTCCCTCGCGCTGCCCGGGAAATTAATTTATGGCGACCCAGGGTCGATGCAATCCAAACATCTCTTCTTATCGGAGCGCATGGAGAAGGAAAGCGCGGCGCTCCCTGTCCGTCCGTGATGGAGAGCGTGCCTCCAGTGGGACCGGAGCGTGGGAAGGACCGGAGGGCGTAACGCTACCTCCGCGCAGAAATGATTTAAAAAGCTTTAAATAAATGTTACACGTAAGACACGCAACTTCTTGTCTATCGTAAAAAAGTAATGGATAAGGAAAGACCGATTGCCAGCGCTATAAATCACATTCTGCGTTAGGTTAATGCCATCATCCCTGCTGACCTTGGCTCTCGTAAGGCTTTACATCATCGCAGCTCTGATGGATGATGCACGTTTGCAAATCAATCGCTCCGTCAGATCTAACCCATCTCCGAAGCTGCCGGGGTGTCTCTCATGCGCTCGCACCAGCGCGTCGTTCCCTCTCGCTCCAGCCTGTTCTGGGTCTGGTTCTTTCTGTTCTGCGTCCGCGCGTCATCGATGACGGCACGGACTGGTACCCGGAGACGCGGGCTGCAGCGTGTGGTGGTGTCCGCCTCTCCCATCAGAACTGCGTTAACTTTCTTCTGCTGCCCCCACTTGTACGCTCCAGGCCGATATCCGTTCCTTTATAGCCCACCTGTAGTAACAAGAAGTTATTCAAGGTTCTAGCTTAAATCCCGTGTGGTTTAGATCGCGTTCGTTTTGGGGACGATGCTCTTTTGTGTTTCATGTTATAGCCAGAGGTATATTGTCTGCACGGTAGCGTCTCCATGCCAAGTGACAGAAGCTCTTCAGTCCCTGACAGCAAAGTGCTGGAGATAATATTCAAGCAAGGGAAGATGTAGGTATTTATTACCACTCAGATCCTTTTTATAACTTGGATATTTTATACTGTGTTCTTAAATTCATAGTAGGAAGTTACTTGATCCTCAGAGCTATAGAAAAGCCTTGATAAATCTTTGCTTAATTCGAAGCAAAATTCTTTTATAGCTGGTCTTGGGTTTGTGCCACATACATGCTTAGCAGAGGATTATTGCAAGCTGACAGCTGATAGAAGCGCAGAACTTTGGCCTCTGTAAAAGTGTATCTATAAAACACCGTCTCCATTGGTAACCAGTGTTTATCTCCGTGGCACAGGTCACCTGAGAATAAACTGTGCTATCAAATACAGCGATAATTATCCCAGCCATGTTGAATGTGCACCTGCGGCTTGTCTGACCGACGCAGGACCTCGGTTGTCGCAAGACACCGAGTCGTGAGGGAGGGCAACTCAAAGCTTTCACTTTTCTCTGGCCAGAGGAAGCCCAGAATAAACAGCAAAGCCCTCTGAGGCAGGTCTAAGTAGGGCTTAGGGCTTAACTGTAAAGTCCCTTGTCCTCTGAAGTGTGTTCTTTAGTATTGGCAAAGCAAGCTAATGGTCTCCACACTTTTTCCCCTGTTTGGACTTTCTTTTCTGCTAGCTTTTTCTCCCGACCGTTCTGGGTATGCGTTAGACCATTAACAAAGCTAAATCTCTTATCTCATCCAGAGAGGACTTCAGCTTGATTTTTGTTTTACAGGCATGAATGCCTTACCATAGCTGTCTGGTTTAGCACTTAATTGCGACTTTCCAACTTATGTCTTATACAGACAGATTGTTTCATTAAGGACTAATTTGTCCAACCAGGTTTCAAAGCTTCTGGTCCAGCAGAACTTGGTAATCTAATGCTTTTTTTCCTTTTTTCCCCAAAAAAAGAGACTTCCCTGGAGCAGGGAGAAAATTGCTACTGAGGGACAAAGCAGGCCAGTAACCTTTAGCAAAAGGACAAAAAAAGATTCTTTGCAACCTATGCTGTCATTATAAAAGTGAGAAAAAAAAATCTACTCAAAGCTATACATTGCTCTCAAGAGGTAGCACAGAGCCCAGGTGGGCTTTGAGCTGTGGAAATCCAGCTCAGGGTAACAGGATGAAGCTCTGCTGAGTCACAGAAGAAGTCGCTTGAACAGATCCTAGTGAGACATGTGGGTTTCAGGATATCCAGGATAATATGCTGAAAATATTGGGAACCTGGGAGCTTCCTACCAGTCCTTCTTGGTGAGAAAAAACACTGGAGTCAGGGAGTTTTAAGGCAGGAAACTTGATGGAAACTTGCCAACAAAGTTACGCCCAGGATTAAGAAGATGAGCTTAAGTGATTTGTTTATTTTTATCTGGCTACGTATGCTTCTTGAGTACAGCCTTCATTCTGGCACCAGTGGCAGTTAGCAGTGCTCTAGTGTGCAGGGGTAATTTAGGGCTTTACCTAGCTCAGAAAGAAATTGGAAACTTAGGTATTTTCCAACCTAATCTTTAAAAATTGGAGTTTTGCGTCTCCAGACCCCTTTGAGTTTTCTGCCTCGGGCTTGCCACCGAGCAACAGAAGTAGATACAGCTGGAGTTTCACAACTCCAACAAAAGTTGTAATCTGTGCAAGATGTAGTTCTAGCAGAATAGAGGGGCAGGTAGCCATCAGATATCCTGCGTGTGAACTGAGAACCACCTTCCCCGCTGGTAAAATTCATAGCGATTCCTTGGGAGCAATGCTGCCATTTCCTAGCCTCACGTCATTGTTCTCTCGCTGTACCTAGTTTCTTGTGCGGATGAGCATTTTTCATCCTGTTCCTATTCAGGCAGCCACCCTTTAAATACGGCTGTGAGATATTTTGTATTTATTTCTCCTACTTTGAGCTGCGCTACCTAAATAAGAGCTCTGCTATTACCGTACCACCTTCTGAAAGGGATATGGTACTATCTCCTTGCTCAGCACTATTTTTTGTAAATAGCTTGACAATAAATGCACATGAGTGCTCATGGACTGAAGGCAGTGAATATCTAATCTAGACTTCCTTTTCCAGGTATTACCCGTGCCTGCTGCCGGTTGTTTCAGAGCCCTGTGAGAATGCTGTGCTATACAGGTACCCCCTTTGCTCAGCCAGCCCGTTCAGTATCCTGGAAGTCTTAGATTTAGTTCCTCTGTAGTCTCCTTGTCTTGTGTCGGAGGACGGGTAGTCGCTGCAGGCTCCTGGTTAGCAATCCCTGTAAGCCACGAGTTCTGAGAAGTCCTCACCCTCTGCTAATACCCGCTCTACGCGTAGTCTAGAAAACAGCCAGAGGCTAGGTATTTCCCTCTTCTGCGAATGTGACATTTCTCTCAAATGTGTGGGTCGCTCTTGCTTTCTTGAGATGGGAATTCATTCCTCGCATCTGGCTGTGACAACGTCTCGGAGGAACAAGCTGCTATTGTCTAACTCTTCTGTGTATTCAGAGTTGTGGAACTGGGATGGTCTGATGGAGGCGGTGTAACTGCTTTGGATCTGGACTAGTTGCTAAAATGTTTTCTTGGTTCAGCCCAAATGAACTGGGGAGCCCTGTAAGGCAGTAGGAAGTAGTTTCTTGCATGCAGGAACTGACCCGAACGGAGCCTGTGATGGCATGAGTATTGCAGCTGGTAAGTGCTTTGGAACCTGGTATCTCCTTTGCTCCGGTTCTTTTGGCAAAGAACATATTAAGGTGTTGATATGAGCAGTGATGCAGGCAGAGGTAAGTTTGTGATGACAGCAGACCTTATCTTTCCTGAGTGATCAATGTAGCCCAGGGGTTTTCTTTAAATTAAAGGAAAAGGTTCTCCGTTCACAGCGAACAGGTGAGGGGTCTTCATTTTTCCATGCATTGAGTTGGAAGGTATCAGAGACAACAAGACATTCAGGGTAATGATACTGAAATGCAGCTGCTGCTGGAGCAAGGATCTGGAAGTCAGCCAGCGTATGTCACCCTACTGCAAAACAGGGAGATCTTACACTTCATAAGTTAGCAAAGAGGTTTCTGGTATTGAGTGAAAACTTGCCCATCTTGTATTTTCAGCAAGTCAGTTCCACGATCTCTGCCTGAGTAGCGCTATACTTCAGTCGCAGAGCATGGCAGAGTGGCTCGGGGCATTCAGGATGGAAGCTGCTAGTGAAATGAATATTAAATACACATCCTGGGCAGATCTTCCATCGGTTTCATAGTCTTCTGAAGAATTCACGTGCTCTGTATGACGAAGGGCGTGGTTTACTTAAGAAGCAGGAAGGTCAGAGCTGATCCTGCCAGGTAGGGTGAAATGAGCAGCCTCTCTTAGGGGGACAGATTTCTTTACTGGAGACTGGATGCTCATACATCTCTCTTTCTCTTCTAGGTTTAACTGGAGCGAGCTGATCCCCCTGCAGTTATGGGGGAGGACCCTAGGCTTGCAGACAGAAAACTCGCAGTTCCTCCTGGAAGGCATGCCTTTCCGCATATTTGGAGGTTCGATGCACTATTTCCGAGTCCCCAGGGAATACTGGGAAGACCGCATGCTTAAGATGAAAGCTTGTGGCTTAAACACCCTCACGACGTAAGTGTCCTCACTCCCTAGGCTCTGTCACTTGTACCTTGCAGCCTCTCCCCTCTTCCGTAGTAGTTGGTGTAATTAATTCCATAACAATATCTTTCTGTACTTGTTATTATGAGAAAAGACACAGAGGAGAGTAGTGGGGACTCGGGGTTTCTTTAACCATCACGCACTGCAGCATCCTCAAATACCGACTGGAAGAGATGTCTATCATCAGATGTACTGGGAAAGTGCCTTCTTAATGCTGACCTGATGAGGAAGGGCCAGGCTCTGAAACGGCCGTTCAGCACGGCTGTGATTTAGAAATTGCTCTGGTTTGGAGAATGAAAGATATACTTAGAGAGAGACCACATTTGGTGGTCTTGAGAAACTCGGATATTGCAGAGTACAGGAGAAGAGTGCAACAAAGTCAGGACTTGTCAGGAAAGTGAAAGAAAGGCACAAATAGCATGTAAAGACACTTGTGATGTGTACGTACAGTGATCTCTGGATCTGTTACTGACTAACAAAGGGAGCGCATAGGTTTTTTTTCTGTGCTTCACAAAAGCAATGCCGTTTTCAGCCCTTCACCTCCACTGCCCTAACTCTGCATTTCAGGTACGTGCCATGGAACCTTCATGAACAGGAAAGAGGGAAGTTTGACTTCAGTCGAAATCTGGATCTAGAGTATGTGGTACAGACATCTCTATTATTAAATACTCCTGTTTTGAGGGGAGAGTGTGCATGTTGGTTCTGGATGAAGATGCCATTTCCAGCTTCTGAAGCAAAGCCTGTACCTTGATCAGGCAATGGAGACTCTCATTCCTTCCCCTGCTTTCTGGAGTCCTGGGAATTTAGAGGTTTAGTACCAGCCTAGCATAGTTGCTTCGTCAAGCAATTCTCTTCTGGTTCTGGTACCTAAATTTCACGGTGATTGGTGTATTAGGAGTGCATGGAGTAGGGATTCTGCAGTCAGACAATAATTGCGCTCTCTGGATCTCTAGGGCCTTCCTTTCACTGGCAGCTAAAAATGGACTGTGGGTGATTCTGCGTCCTGGACCTTATATCTGCTCTGAATGGGACCTCGGTGGTCTGCCCAGGTAAGCGTGTAAGTAGTTCAGTTGAGGCAAGTGTTTGGGAATGTGGAAAAAAAACCCCAACCCAAACCTCTGATTATACAGTTGAGCCTCCTTCAAAGATTTAGAATGGCTGTCTGTTAGATGGGAGTATTTATTCCCTGTGTCCCCAAAGCAGGTGAAGGACCCATTATGTTATTGAGCTCTCCTAAGCAGTACAGATAGTAAGCCTGGAATCAGAATCTTTTTTGAGCAGTTATTCTTTAAAATGGTAATTGTGTTATGGCTTAGTGGTCACAGCAAGAAAACAGAATTGGGGAAACCCATCTCCTATTGCTGTTACAACTTGTCTGTACAATATGAATAGTAGTATTTGCAGCTTGATGTAAAAATTCGCTTCATCTCAGGTTCATTTTAAAAGTCCTGCTAGAACAGATGTGTTGTATGGCTGGCAGTAATAAAGACCCCTAACTTTCCTAGCCTCCTGTTGTATTTTCTCCTAAAGCACACAGCTTGCTGCTAAGAGGCTTTGAGAGCCAGGTTGAGTACGTCAGCATTGAGACTTGCCTGGTTACTAGATCCCAGTGGAACCCGTGCCAGGTTACATACCGCTTGTTTTCCTTACCTTCACGGAGCGGAAACCTCGGTGGAGACACTTGACAAAATTTAAAGGATTGTTTCTTTGAACCTTTTCATTTTTCAGAATGCCCTGCCTTTGGCATCGGAGAGTTCAGGTGCAGAACTGCAAAGGTGTGTCAGGGACTTACTCACAAGAGTAACTATTAGTTACTATTCATAACTGTTAGTAACTGTTATTAACTATTAGTTAATGCCTCCTTTTGCAGAGACAAGGAAGGTACAAGCTCGCTCTGCTCAAGTTGTTATAGCACTACATTGTTCTGCTCTTAAACAAATTCCCCTCTTCCGTGTTAACCCCAAACCAGCAAACTAAGTGTTGTAAATCAGCAGTAGAAACCATGGGAACAATTAGCAGAAGCTTTGTTTTGAGCGATGATTGGGGTTTTATGAGGGAATACTTGGTTGAAGAGTGCCCTTGGGGATGCAGGGAATTCCAGAGTAACCTTTAGAGTGGTAAGTTTAGCCCTTGAAATCTTATTGGGAAAGTTAATGAAATGAACTTAGGCCCAAAATACAGAACAAAAAGAAGGGGAACAGCTTGGCGATTGCAGTCTGGCCTCATTTAAAAGCGTGAGTGGTAGATAGCCTCACATGGTGCCATTCACCGACTCACGATGTGGTCCATACCTGCGCTGCGTCCTTAGCCAAGTGACGCAGAACGATCGGTGATCCCTGCCCAGACGTGCCTTCATGTGGGTGGGTGGCGGTACCTCTGGCAGCCTTGACCGGACGGGAGGCTCTAACGGGTTCTGTTTGCTGCTTTTCTTATAGCTGGCTACTGCAAGACCCAGAGATGCAACTGAGGACTACATACAGGGGCTTCACAGAAGCTGTGGATGCCTATTTTGATCATCTAATGCCTATCGTTGTCCCTCTTCAGGCAAGTAGAATCCTGTACCCTCTGTCCACAAGCGGGGGCTGTTTGCACAGATGAGTGTGAGCAGTGTGTAACGGCAGCGGGTTGTAGCAATAACAAATCTACCAGCTTCGCTTTAGGAACCAGCATGGACTGTAGTTGTCTGCGTCAGCTCTCCGCATCGAGCTGTTTGGTTATGCAGAGACTTTGGGAGGATGAGAGGGTGAAGCTGAGTCCATCTGAGACTCGTGCATCTTTCCTGCAAGCCAGTGCCACTGTGATTTCGGTCCCTCTGACTAGAAATCATGGTGAACAACAACTCCCTTTTGTTCCCCACAGTACAAGAAAGGAGGACCCATCATTGCAGTCCAAGTGGAGAATGAATATGGTTCCTACGCCAAAGACCCAAACTACATGACCTATGTTAAAATGGTAATGTTGGCACATTTACCTGTTTCTATGGTGAATCTCTCATAAAGCACCCTCGTAGTATTTTCTTTCCTCTGAATAACTTTTGAGCGTGGCTTCAGAAAACCTTGAAAGCATCAGTGCGTAATCCAGCTGCGTTTCCCTTGATGTTTCTTCCTGGAGCGGAAGAGATGGCACATGACCCTCTCAATGCTGATAAGCCCATGTTCTTATGTCTTCCAGACAAGAGGGTGATAGGGGAACGGGGGAGTATCTGTAATACATAGCTGGCCTTGAAGAAGCTTTCTCCCACTGGTCCTGTTTTGCTTCTCTTAGATGACATTAGAGAAAGGTTTCTCTTTGTTGACTTTCCTGGGAGGAAGCTTTATCTGAACAAGCCATCGGACCACTCCAAAACTTGTGTAATCTGGAGCTCAGCACCAGGCAGTTTAATTTGCGTAATGCCTCCCTTATCCGTGTCAAACGGAGACTAGACTGTGCCGTGGCTCCTGCCTCTGAACTGAATGATGAAGAGTTGGCCAGTGCCCAAGGAGGCCAGGTTATCCTGGTGGATCTAACGTGAGTCTGACCTGTTCGTTTGCCCCCAGTACAATTGCAAGGCAGACAGTTAAGAGATCTGCAGTACGTCTCACAAGGTTCGTTGTTTAATTTCTTCTCACTGAGACGTTACCCATCCGGTGGTGTGCGAGTATGAGCTATTGGTTGTGTGTTCCCTGCGCTTTCGCTGCAGCATTATCAGATCCTTCTGGAACCCTTTGGGTACCCCAGCTTTGCCCTGAGCACCCTGAGGTTAACTCTGGCTCAGGTTGTCCTATTGCTGAAGGTATACAGAGGCTCTTCAGCCGAATAAATGGCATGGCAGGAGTGCTAATCTGCTTAGAGCGGTGCCTGCTTCTCCGCTAACTCCATCTCGTGGAGTGATTTAACATTGCTTAGAAGGTACGTACGACCAAGTTAAAGAGTTAATTGCCAATCTGAACTGATAATGTCAAAATTGTCTGTTACATCTACATAGTTTCCCTCCCTATGTCCCACCAGGGGCAAGCATGTAAGCAAAGCTTTCAGAGACGAACGGGGCATAGAGAGCCTGTTGTGTCTGAACAGCGTGCCGACTCCGGGCTTGCTTTTCCCTATCTCAGTGATGAAAGAGCTTGTGATGTTTCGCAGGCTTGTCAGAACAGATAATGTTTCCTTGCCAGGCCTGTGGGTGTATTTTTGTAGTGCTGTTTCGTCATATTCCAGTGACTTAGATCTGAGGAAGTATATTATAGTGGTTAAAGATGAAAATGTGGGAAAGCAGGATTTACAGGGCTTCATTTTTAGTTGGAGCGGGATCTAATGTGAGGTGGAGCTTCTAGTCTTTGTTCTGGTTTGGGCCTTGAGCTTTGAATGTGGCAAGCTGATTAATTCACATCTGCATCTAGCATATATGACAATGTTGCAATCTTCCTGGAATTAATATACCCATTAAAAAAATCAAACCCAGAACTCACACCAAACCTGAAATCCCTGTCTTTCTCCCACTCTTTTGGGTGCAGTGCCTTTGCCATCCAAAACATCTAAGCCATGAAAGGGTGTATTGATACACAGTACATGAGCTGGGATTAGCTGAGCACACACCTGTGTCTGCCTCGGACGCTGTTTCTATTCCTGGTGTCTCTGCTGCACCCTGAAATCCTGTAATGCATTTCAATGTGTGGGAGAGAGCTGCCACTTCTCCATTTTGCACTTATATTCAAAAGGAGGGGAAGGAACTTAGTATTAATGCAGTGCTCAAAGAATTATCATCATAAAATTTGTGAGAAATTCTGGTTCCCTTAGCAGCTGAATTTTGTCAAATACCAGCATCTGTTCAGGTATTGATTTAGTGGTGATAGGTTGATAAACTAACCAGGTCATCATATTAACTCTGAATTGGGTTTGGCTTTAAAGTCAGCGTTGTAACGTTTCTCTAATGCAGACTGCGTGTAATGCTCAAGCCCACTCTGTGTGTAGGCATGTGCAATATGCAAAGGTTTCTTTAAACACAGGGCAGACATTAACTAGTTGGTGCACGTGACACAGGTAACTCCTGTGTGAGCTGATGTGTCTTTATCACCATTTTACAGTTAATTTAGAATTAAGAGACTGAAGGCTTGTTTTCAAAGCTCCTTGAAGCTGAAGGAGTGACTTCCAGTGCAGGTGCAGTGAAAAGAGGGGTTAATTTGCAACTAGGATTTCCTAACCCCTCCTTCAAACATCAGCCACTGTTCTGTAGAAAAACAATTGTAAGAGAACAATCCTGATGGGAAGAACCTTGTGTGTGCATATGCATTTTAAAAACCTTAGAGCGCTGTTTCGTACAGTGCTGCAATATTGAAGAACCAGTAAATTCATTCAGACTCGACTGTTCAAGAACATAGGTACCTGAGCTGTCCTGTGATGGCATTCACTGGCAAACCAGCTATTTTCTCCTTTCAGCTTCCACTGTTAAAAAGCCAGGGAGGGTGAGCTGCTTTTCTTTTTCTTCTTCTACCTGAAGCCCTCTCTTGATGGAAAGCAGTGAAGCTATTTATTGAACTGATCTCAGAAGAAGATAAAATCCTGAAGTTTGATGCATCAGTGAGAAACCGATCTGGCTTTCTAAAACAAAATAAGATTTTTCAGTTGGTTTTAAGCTGGAAAAAGTAGGCAGGGAAGCTTCAGGAGGAAAGGGAGATGTCACAGGAGTAGTATTTCTTACCAAGCCACTACCAGTTTCAAGCTCTCCCCAGAGAAGGTGATAATGTACTTCAGTGTTTTAATGTCCTGACAAATACTAAACTCAGGCTGTTAACGCGACGGCTTTTCCTCTTTTTAATTTAGGCCCTGTTAAACAGAGGGATTGTGGAGCTCTTAATGACCTCGGACAACAAGAACGGGCTGTCATTTGGCTTAGTGGAAGGAGGTACGTGCTTGTAGGACAGGAAGGTAAGACTGTGTTCTTTCTCTGGGGCGGCGGATGAAATGCAGCCTTTGAAACAGCGCAGAAGGCTTCGTTTGCTAAGCTGCACCCGTGAACTGTATTCTGTCTGTGGTAGGATCTTCGGCCACAGAGGAGGGACCCCCTTTGCTTTGTGTCTACACACAGAACAAACCCAGTCCCTTCCTAGAAAGGTAAGGTTTAGAGTGGGTTTTGTCGACGTAAGGCGTAACGCAGCGATAGCAGGATTGCTCTGTGGGGAGGCAGCCTCTCTGCTTTCGAGGACACTAAGCGTGCGCAGACTAAATTCCTTGTTGCCTTAGGTCGAGTGTTGGGCGTCTGTACTTCCCAGTGAGGTTAGTCAAGAGATGGCAGCACCTGGCATTTCTTAATGTTGTTTCCCCCAGATTAAAAGGCTGAAAATACTACTTAGTGTGTTGAATATATATTAAACAAGTAACCTCAGCAGTTACTAATAGTAATAACTTATTCTTAAGGTACCCGCTTCGCAATTGAAATAAGTCTGTCAAAACCTAGATTCTGAAATTTAACAACCTGTGAGCTTAGCAGTAGTTTGCAGGGCAGCCCTGTCTTCTCATCGAGCTTGCTCTGGGGTGTATCACCTTTGGTAGGTAGGGAAAGGAGGGTGTCAGATACGCATAATGCAAAAGGCTGTCCATTTTCCATTTCCCTTTTAAAAAGTGCAATTCTATTAAGTGTTTAAAAATGCTGCTTAGCACCCCTCCTGCTTTGCACTGTGAAGAAACGGAGGTACAGCTGTTTGCATTTCAGAGTGCCCTAATTCTGACTGTTTGGGGCACAGCGCAATACTGATTTTCAGATTTCCAGATCCAGTTCAGCTGAGATTTACGATGTACTTGGCCTCTGGTCTTTCTTGTGTTTCTGCCAGTTGCCTGCCTCAGTAGTAATTGCTTCCCTGAATGAAGTGTTTGCAGGGCGCAGTCTTTGAGTGCTCCTGTCATCACTCAGTCACAAATACTGTTAATTTTCTAATCTCAGGCATGGAGATGATTAAAGGGAAAGACTTATCCCTCCCGTTTTGTCATCCTCTTGTTTTCCTATGACAGTACGAGAAGGACAAATTCAGTAACTCTCAAGTCCATGGGCCTTCACCAGTACGGTGGTCTACTCAGGTGTATTTTTTCGTGCGCGTGCAGCAGTTTTCAGCCTCGACCACACAGAGTCACTCTCTCCCTTGCCAGAGAGCTGACATGCAGAAGGGCTGGTGTGGAAATGCCTGCCTAGCCCTCACCATCTTCTGGGGGAATGTTTACTGCCTCAGAGCTCGTTCTTGTTTGCAGTTGTCTTTTCCAGTGTGTTGCATGCTGAGAGCTCTTTGATACCAATTTGCCTCTTAGATGTCATAACAATCTGCTCATTAGAGTCAACATGTCAAGTAATCAGATGCGTGGAATAACTAGGGCTCAAAGCGGTATAGCAGCAAGGTGGTTATGAAAGCACTAAAGGAGAGAGAACAAAATCCACCATAGAAATGCGTAAAGAAAATAGAAGACTCCATACTGGGGTTGAAAACTAACGCGGTGATTCTGTGATTTTGTTTGTTCTGTTCATCAGTGGTGTACCAACTTCTTTCCAAGAAGCATTTGTAGTTCCTGTTAAAGCCTGGAGTAGTCACTCTGGTTCTCCACACCTTTACAACCATTTTTCAATGGTGTGCTGTTAGTCTGCGTGAAGAGCAGAATTGGACACGTTCGCTTTCAGGACTGCCAACTAATGTATTACATTAATGCTAAATCCACGTTTGATTTTGTTCTCCCACCATGTTTGCCTGTGCCAAATTCTTCAGCTCAGCACACTACATAGGTCAGCCTATTAAAATCAAGGTATAAATAGTGACAAGTGAGCTTTTGCTTCTGTAAGTATTCTGTTTGAAGTGCTCTGCCTGACACAACTAGGGCTGGATTTGATACCAGCTCTCTTGTAAGAAGCCAGTTTTTAATGCAGAATCATATCATTGCTCCTGCATTTTCAAAGTTTCTTGGGAGAAATATCATCAGTGTGACCGAGGGCTAGGAAAGCATGAAAATGGTTCAAACGTGTACCGGGGGCTGGGACACTGATACCAGATTAGTGTCTTCTAACACATCAGCTCCTGCAGACAGTTCTTCCCGCTCCAGTGCTTGAAGATTGTGCAGCGACTTTCGCTATACATGCAGCACACACAAACCAGTTGCCGGTTCCCCCATGCTGCACAGGGCAGAAGCACTGATAAGTTTTCCAATTACAATTTCTGTCTGGTTCACTTGTACTGTGGTTTCTCTTGCCCACCCCCACAGACATGACAAGCTGTAAGATATTGCCTGGGTAGCGATTCCTGCAGCTAAAGCCTGGGAGATCAGTGTGGCATCCAGATATGACTTTCTAATAATAAGTTTGCTTTTATGTGGCACCTTTTATCTGAGGATCTCCAAGTGCTTTACAGCCTCTAATTAAAGCTTGTGACACCCCATGAGCTGCTCTGATGCTCTCTCTTTCTAGTATCTCTGAACGTTAGAGCTAAAATGATGGCCTGCAAGTATTCCACTGTGTGCTGCGGTCCAGTTAGATTCTGCATACTAAGCAAAGGCTTTGATGGGAAATTTCCGAGGAGGTTGTATTGGTGGTTCAGAAGATACTCCAGTTCCCCCTGAGCGTGGGCTGGGCTGATGCTCCCCTAGGCATTTTTTATGTGTCTAAATTAATCATAGAACGGGTTGGGTTGGAAGGGACCTTAAAGATCATGTAGTTCCAACCCCCCTGCTGCGGGCAGGGACACCCTCCACTAGACCACGTTGCCCAAAGCCTCATCCTCATCAAATAAAAACTTTTTCTTTTCCCAATAGCACTGGCCACTGTTAACTTTCAGAAACTGGAACCGGGGCTACTGAAATACCTGGACACAGTGCAGGTAAGATGCGGAAAAACTTTGTCCACCTAGATTTTCCAGGGCAGCGTTAGAAATGAAGCACCAAGAGTCTGTTTTGGTTTTGTGTCTTGATTTGGGGGTTTTTTTTTTTTGAACAAATATTTGGGTTTCCTTCTCATTAGGCCAAATCCTTCTGGCATCAGAGTGGGAGTGGTGCAGGAATAACAAGTTGTGGGTTTTTAGTGACAGGTTCTCTCTGTATCCTCTGTCCTCTTCTTTCCCTGTTGCTCTGCTTGCTCCAAATGTCAGCCTGGAAAGATGTGAACAACTGATATGTGCCCCTGGCCATGATCGATTCTCTTCTGATCTCTTCCCTTGGCTTTTGCCTGGACTGTGAAAGGAAACCTTGCTGCTGGCATCCTGAACGTTGAATCCTACCACTTTAGTTTGTTTTCTTTTCCTGTACAGGCAAAAGAGGCTCTGCTGCATGTGCTTTCGCCTTCTTTAGGTCTTAAAAAATTCCCCAAACCCTGCAAATGAACAGAAGGTGGCACCTTCCCCACCAACCGAGTGCAACATGGCCCAGTAAAAGCAGCTCCTACTTTGCCACACGTGCTAATTACAAAATAGGAAGCCTGTTGTTCATATTTGTAAGGATTATGAAGTTGTGTTATCTTTTCCTTGTTATGGTCTTTTATTCCAGAGGGTGATAAAACTCCTTCTTTGACTA
The DNA here is from genome assembly GCF_028858705.1 of Grus americana. Classification (NCBI taxonomy): domain Eukaryota; kingdom Metazoa; phylum Chordata; class Aves; order Gruiformes; family Gruidae; genus Grus; species Grus americana. The sequence goes on from NC_072875.1 coordinate 6,442,473, forward strand.
GTTTACTGGGGATGGATTGATTAAACATATTTCCAAGAGCTGGTCTGAACCTGGAACAATTAGATTATAACAGGCACCTGCAGTTGTTTTCTCCTAATGAAACACGAGTTTCTTTAATGCCACTTACCTTGGCCATTTCCTGTGCCATGAGATAAAGCCCTTATCCAATAAAGGGCAAAACTGCCTTGACTAGAAATAAATACCATGAGCAGGGAGTGCCAGCCAGGCTGGGCACATGTTGTCCTGTCCGGTGTGATGGGGCCGGGTGGAATTCTACAGGAGCTAAGGGAGCTGGCAAGCAGTGACGAACGGGCAGCAGTTGCTCTGTGCGCAGAGCCTTTTTAATGAAGACCTAATTCCTGCAAAGGCTAATTCTTTCCTGCCAACACCATATGCGGCATTAAAAAGGCATTAAGCCGCTAAGGTCTGCTGTTCCTACCTTGGCAAGCATCGGCTGCAGTGCACCTGCAAACTCTCAGCTGGCAGTGGTGTAGCTGGTAAGCAGACGTTTATAAATGTGTGTTTCTAGCAGAACTAAACAGTGATGGTTTCTCTTTTTGCTACAGCTCTACCAAACAACAATATCCAGAACTGTTCGGTGTCACCTGATTGTGCGCCGTGGTTTTTGCTTTGTGCCTAGCAGAGTACTTCTCTGGTTTGCTTGCCTGTTCTGGGCATTGCTGGCCCACAGCATCTTGCTGGGAGCTCCTCAGCTGCTTTTTTTTAATGCCAACTTGAGAAGAAAACACTCTTGTAAACCGTGTCGCCAAACTGCATTCGAACAGTGCTTCTCTAGAAAATAGGGATGAGTGTGAGACTGCCCTGGCTCCATTTTAACTCTTTGCTGCTGTTTTGATACAGAGAGACCAGCCAAAGATGGTGATGGAGTATTGGACCGGATGGTTTGATAACTGGGGAGGCCCTCACTATGTCTTTGATGCAGACGGTGAGCACCATATACTGTTCTTGTAGAAAGGGGGGTTTATTGCTCAGCAAACACTCATGGAAAAATGACATACATCTTTTTCAAATTTTCTGTCCTGCTGTAACCTTTGCTTTGTGTGAGTCTCTGTAAATGAATAATCTCTCAGTGGGTGGGTCACGTTGCTGTGCCTTGGATTTTCTTTAGTAGTGTTATAAACAGCAGCTCTTTTTTAAAAAATACATATTTTTCTTTCTATTCCTTGAGGAGGGACTCTATGGGGTGTGCAGAGAGCCAAACATGTTAAGATATTAGTGTCAATGTGTCCTAAGGCCTCATGCTACTCTATGTTGATTTAAAAAATGCAGCCCAGTGATTTAAATCATCTCTTTCACCTCCTGAGCTAATCTAAATCCTGTGAAGACTTTATCTGTGTTTTGTACAAATGTCACAAGTTTTGTGAAACCTCCATCATAACGACATTACTTGTCCAGTGAATAAACACTCATTAAGAGAGGATTATTTTACCTTTTGTGGGAATATGGTGGAGTTAAGCAAGTGTAGCACCTTCTGAAAAGTATCGGGTTTTTTTCTAGTTTAAAAGCTCATTAGGAAGGAAGAGAAGTACAAAAAAAAAAAAAAAATGACCAACCCCAGAACCTCTGGGGCATCTAAAGTACAGTGATAACAGAGCTATGTAAGACTATTTCAATGACTCTCTCATCCTCCTGCAATTGTCTTTGTAATTGAGTCATTTTGTGTTGAGTTTGGGAGCCTGATGGAGTAGTCCTTACAACTCTTCTGCTCAAAAGCAAAATTCCTGCTCAAGTACACGAGGTTTACCCTTTTTCACCTATAGGAGAGGTACATTTGAATGTATTAATAGGTCCCAATATGTCAATAGCTGTGCTGCCCCTACTGAGGGCAAACTACAAATCACAATATAAATCACTGTAATTACACAGGCGTGACTGACTGACAAGGACCAGAATGTTTGTGGCTACTTTGAATTATTGGAAGAGTTTTAGCCTAGCTTCTTGGTCTGTGGCCTTCCTGGCACTGCCCTTCCTTTACAGAAATGGTGAATACTATAGCAAGCATCCTCAAATTAGGAGCGTCCATCAATCTCTACATGTTTCACGGAGGCACCAACTTTGGCTTCATGAACGGTGCTTTGGAGGCTGATGAATACAAGTCAGACGTCACCAGTTACGGTGAGTTTTCTTTCACTGCCTTTGGGCTAGTTACAGTTGACGGAAACACTGAGAAATGATGAGTGCAACTACTTTGTCAGGGAGAGACGAGTTGGAACGTAGCTCAGAAGCAAATGCCTGTCTAAATGGGGGCTTACATCAGTGTTTCCTGTTTCCAGACCCATTCCAGGGTGTGGAGGATCCCCTCATTCTGAACTGGGAATAGAAGTCGCAGATGATGATTTTGCTTCGTGTTATCTCCATGGTGGCTCTTCTTTCTAGGGAGAAAGATGGTGATCCAGGATGCAGTTCTGGTTTTTAATTTTACCAAGTCCAGTTGCACCATAAAGCTCTTTTCATCCCAACAGCCTTTTGTTAAGATTGTTAATTGTTGACTTTATCTTGTGTGAAATTCTGGATACGTGCAAATTAGGTCTCTAAAAGTACGTTGCTCCTTGTTGAGTGGCTCTTCTCCAAATTAAGCAACTCTATGCTTGTTTAGCTACACTCACACAGATAAAAGTGTACAGGTTTCCATAACGTAGTGCCAAGAAAATAGCATCTTGGGCTTTTACTTCTTTGATGACAGTGTACATGAAGGCTGTCCCAGAGCCTCTGTATGTTTTTTAAAATATATGCGCTTCTTCTTCAGATTACGATGCTGTGCTGACAGAGGCTGGAGACTATACGTCCAAATTTTTCAAGCTCCGACAACTCTTCAGCATGATCATTGGTAATTATAAATCCAAGAACCAAAATACTGTTCTACCTATGGTGTTAAATCAGAAACTCGTTTAAACTGGCCCTTCTGCTGGAGCCCTGCGGCTCTTGTTGGTTGACTGGCTGGGTGCTTTTTCCAAAAGATGGGAAGGAGGACCAAGGACATAAGGTATCTCGTCTGCTCTCAGCAGGCAGGTAGTAGCATTTAGCAGCTTCTGTCTATGCCAGGAAGTTTATGTTGGATAATTGGAAATAAATGCAAATCTGAAGGAAACACCATTGGTTATATTTTATCTTATTTGTTGTATCTTATTGTTAGTCTGTTCTAGGGTCAGGTAGGTGGCTGTGGCTACAGAATATCTGTCGTTCTCGCCCAACCCTCATGCTTGTTTCAGGTCTTTTTGTGGCAGATATGGGGCTCTGTAATTCAATGGAAAGACTGACCAAAGGGGAGGACTGGAGGGGCCTTTAATCTGTGTTGGCTGTTTGCATCTGAAATAGTTGTTCCATCTTTCCCTTTCTTTTTTTTGCATCACAGGCCAGCCTCTTCCTCTCCCTCCCATGATTGAAAGCAAGGCATCATATGGTGCAATCCTGCTGCATCAATATATCTCTCTCTGGGATGTGTTACCATCTCTTTTACAGGTATTACCAATTTTAATGCTTCTCAGTACCAAAAGGCATCACCTCTTAGGTGGAAAAGGCGATTAGTGCACTGGCTTGTTATCCCATGAGGATAAGGTGGGGGAATGTTTTGTCAAGGATATGTAAAGGAGGCAAATCTTTTATCTCACCTTTTTTACTGCTACTTCTGTTCCCTTGGAATTCCAGTTTTGCAAGTCCTTGTCTCCCTTTTCTGGTACTTTGTCTTCATTGCTGTAGCTTTCATAGAGTCATAAGGTAATTCAGGTCGGAACAGACCTCTGGAGGCTTACAGGATAAATGTAACCTGTGGCAGAGTGGAACACCTATCTTAAACGAATTGCCTCTATGTGGCCTGTCAATGCTGAGAGGCCACTTTTGCCTTTAAATTTGTTTCTCCTTTGCAGCCCATTAAGTCAGAGTTTCCTATTAACATGGAGAATCTGCATCTAAATGATAGCAGTGGGCAGTCGTATGGATATGTGCTCTACGAGACTGTCATATTTGGTGGTGGACATCTGCATTCAAGGGACCATGTCCGTGACCGAGCACAGGTAAGGAGCAGAAGGTAACTGTGGCTAACTTCAGAATGCTTTGATCTTGGCAGCTAGGCAGGAAATGGGTCAGCTATGAAGGAAAACGTGAAGTTTTACATTAGAAGTGTGATTCGCTCTTTTCAGTTCTCAGCTAAACGCCAACCCTTATCATATGTAAATCAGTTTGAGGTTCCAGTCTACTAAAACTTACAATATCTTTAAACATCAGAATATTGAATGTTCTGAGAAATAGCGTGATATTTTCCCCACCTAGACTGAATCAGTGACACGGTTATGGACTCTGAGTTCTAGTTGCAAGTAGAGACAATTTCCTCCCAAATACATTTGCAGTAACCTATGCAACACATGATTATAGCGTAATTGATGAGAAGCTGCTCTCCTCTCTTGTGCTCTGTTCTGCAGGTGTTTGTTAACACCATGTATGTTGGTGAGCTGGATTACAACACAGTGGAGCTCTCCCTTCCTGAAGGACAGGTAACTAATTGGAGATTGCTCACAGCAATAGTTTGTGGATAACAGAACCAAAACCGCTGAAGAGGCATAGCTCTCAAGAGGGCATCTCCCACCTAATCCGTTTAACTAGCTGGTACGGTAGCCTGACACAGGGAATGGTTGTAATACCCTAATTGGACACTGTCTCACATTTCACTGCCAAGTTACTATGTGTGATTGAGAAGTGGGTTTTTGAATACTTTTCCACGCAGAAAATTCAAGTCATTGTAGTCCTTGCTGCACAAAATGTGCCAGCCTTCCTGCCACACGCACGACCGTGGACATCGAGTACCCTGTTTGTGCAGTTTAAGTCTGTGTAGGCTTCAACGTCCTTAGCACAAAGCAGGTTTTAGGGGGGTTTGGGGGCTTTTGCACCTCTTGAGTCTCAAATAAAATCAGGGGGAATGTCTCTCTTTAGCTCTGAGAGTAGTTTTACCCTGGCAGAAGTTGGCAGTAAGACTAGGATATTGATTGAATGCATGTCAACAGAGCTGTGCGTGGCTCCTAGGAGTAGGTGGGTGGATATACTAGTTGTTCTTATGACTTGTGGGAGAGCTTTGTGACATAAGCCTGTACTATGTCAAACTCCATTTTTGGCTCTGTGGGTGATATCAAAATGGTACTTAAACATTCAACAGAAAAAAAAAAAAAAAAGAAAACTTTTGTGAAAAGGCTGAAAGTTTCTCAGTGGCACAACTATTTGCAGTAGCTGAAAGATATGGGGACACTGTTCTGTCACATAATCCAGAACTTTAAACAGGTAAATTGCAAATGCCAAAGGTATTGGTGCCGCCTTCCCTCTTAAACACCTCTACTGACCTCTGTTAACCATGATACAGCACATGGTCCAGCTGATGCTCTTCCTTTTTTTTTTTTTTTTTTTTTTTTTTTTTTTTTTTTTCTTACAGGGATTCAGGCAGCTAAGGCTCCTGGTAGAGAACCGTGGTCGCGTAAATTATGGCCTGGCATTGAATGAACAGAGGAAAGGTAAGTCAAGTTCTTTGTTCCCAAGCTGCCCTAGAGAGTTCTCTGAGTTTAAGCACTGTAGGACTGCCTTGTGTGCTTTGCACAGAACCAAACTGAAGACCCAATACAGCTATCGCAGTGCTAGCCAAGACTAGTGTCCGGGAGTCGGTGGGAAACGGTATGACGGAGGGAACTCGTTACAAAACACAGCTCATCACCCCCTGTCTGGAGTGATCGTAGATAAAAAGTAGTGGCTGCTTGATGGCTTGCATTGAGGCTTCTTATTTTATAGGGGTACAACGAAACCCAAGGCCATCGACGAATCCTGATCTGCTCTAGATTTACTCCGTGATGTTAGGGTACCCTTTCTCTTGCTCTGTGAGCTTGTTACTTCACAGGGAGAGAAGGAAAATACCTTTCTTAATCTGTGTTTTCCCCTGGGGGTTTGATATTGGAGGATCACAACGTTTAAAAACTCAGACAATATCAGGAGGAATGAATTGCATCCTGTTGAGAAGAATTTACTAAAATGTTCAAGCCTATCGCACACAATTGTGGAGCTGGAAGAGGTCGAGACCCCGGGATTCTATTTTAGTGGGGAACTGTATGCAAAACCGATACAAAATAGATTAATGGAGTTAGGCACGTGACTGTACTAATTTTATTTTACTGCAGAAGAGGCCTCTGTGCTTTACACACCTCAGTCTACTGCAGTCTCAGCTGCAGTCCTGTAATTAAGAGGCTGGATTAAGACCCAGGCTTTGACCGCTACGTGGAGAATAACTTTATCTAGCAAGAGTGCTAACAGTAAATTACTTATTAAGGTATCTTAAGATCCTTGGATGAAAAGCACTGGATCAGGACTGGACGTTAGTGCTTGCCCATGTTATATTTTGCTGTGCCTATTAGAGAAGTAACTGATCTACCGCTTTAAAAAAAAATCTATACATGGACAGCTAACTAAAAAACAACAATAACAACAAAACCCCATCTGTTGTGTATGCCAACAATGTTTTCTGCTTGGAGGGTGTTTAACGGCTTGGTGAGTAGAAGCAAAGGAGGGAGGGGAGAGGCCAAAGTATAGTAATGTTGTTCCCCACTCAATCTGGATGAGCAATGGGACCATATGGACTCTAATTCCATTGCAGAATGTGGCTGCTTTCCATCTCCTGCTGTTCCTCGCATTCAAATAGGAAAATCTATCAGCTTTAGCTGTTTTTCAACTCTTCATTACCCCCATTGCTCTTGCAGGCTTAATTGGTGACGTCTTCTTGAATAAAACCCCCTTGAGGAACTTCAAGATTTACAGTTTGGAGATGAAACCTGGCTTCATGAAAAGGTTTGTGGGATTTAAAATTTTTTTCTGCCTCATTTGAAACCAACTGTTTACCAGCAGCACAAAATCTAAGAGGTAGCAGTTAAATGTATCAGAAGGGCAACACAAGGTAAAAGTAGGTGGGTACATTTTTTGCACTGATAAGTTCGTTGCTGATACTTTTGCCCAGAATCGTGCAGAAAATGGTGCCTCTTTAGCCATACCATTATTTAGGGGTGAAATGTGATTTCACTGTGGAGGATTTAAAGACTTACAGCCTGTGCAGCGGGGTTGAATCAGGTAGGTAAAAGCGTGGTTTACCCAAAGGGATGGGTCTTAACACTCCCACATGTTGGAGGAGTTTGTGTCTTTCTTGAAATTAGCAATATGGCTGATATATTTAGTAATTCAAACTTGCAAGGGACGGATAAATTCTAGGACGCTACTAATAGCACCTTAACAAGTCCAGATGGCTTCCTCTCTTTTAAGTTATTTTGCTTTAATTCAGGAAAGACTGAAAAAGAAATCTAGCCGGGGTAAGTCAAGGAGCCTCTGTTAGTAGATATAGAAAACCTTAGCAAACGTTTAAGGCAACAGATGCCCTCTGGACTCTGGCCACTATCCAGAGAAACTGTTTTCAGTTATGTCGTTAATACCAGAAAGTAACACATGTGCATCCCCCAAGATATCACAGCTCCTGCCTTTTGCGTAGGAAGGAGAGAGAGGCCGTGTTAAACTGAAATGGCTTTTAAAAGCAAAAAAGCCTGTATTTTGAAATGTCTAAGGACAATCTTAACAGGTGTTAGGAGGGTACTTGAAGGATTCTTATTGATGGGGTAACTCGCATAACCTTTGACTGCAGGGTTTTAGAAGAATATTTCCAGTGAGGAACATTAAAGCAAGTGAACTGCTGTGCCCAAACAAAAGCAAGATTAGTCAACGCTACAATCAGTTACTGGCGATTGACCAGTAGCAATGAAACGCGGTCAGCTCACAGTCACTGCGTAGGAGGATGGAGCGCATGCTGTTGTGAAAGGAATTGTCATAGGCTTTTAGTTGAACCATTCAGTAGCAGTCAGGCTGCACTGGATCAATAACTTCCCCGAATCCAAGAGATGCAGTTCGTAAAGGTCAGAAGGAACGTGTTCTGACAGAAGCTCGACGCTTCTGTGGGGCTTCTACACTCCTTATTTTCTCTTCTGTGTGTCCCCCGCTCCCAAATTGTTGCCACAGGTAAGAAATAATGCCAGATTGCCCCTAAGTGCTGCAGACTTGAAAGGATGCGTTCATGTTCCTCAACAGGAACATGGGCAGGAATGTCTGGTTTGAATCCTGTCAATTCTACAGGTTTTCCTTTAGCCTGTGCAAGCCACCTGCATTTAAAGCTTGCACCATGGCGCTGTCATACCTGAAGGAGGATGGGCACTTCAGCAGCCAACATGAAGCAGGGATTTTTACGTTGCTGTAAAGTATCAGAGATGGTGATAGCCCCATATATCCTTTTCTTCTACCAGAAACTGGCCTATCAGCGTAGGATAATGAAGACTGAGACATGTACCACCAGTACACTTATCTTAAGTGGAGGGGAGAGGTCAGCTAGGTGCTTGCCTTGAATGTTTGCAGGAGATAGATAAACACTTCATCCCTTTACAGCACAAAGAATATTACCTTCAGGCCCTACGGCTAGAAGGCAACTGCTTGACATTTCAGGCATGCAAGGAAATAGCAACCTTGTTGTAACAACATCCATCAGCCATTGTAAGCAGCAGTTTGAAATGATCTTGAGACCAGGGTTGTGTCTCTCAGTGGTGCCTGGTGCTTCCCGGCTGTGTTTGGTCATTCTCTTACAGCTTGCGACATACTGCTGGATGGAGTACAGTCCCAGATTACTTTGTCGGTCCGGCTTTTTTTCGTGGAAGGCTGTGGATAGAGCATCAGCCACAGGACACCTTCTTGAAGCTACAGGCAAGTCCTATTTTTCTTTCCCCCCCATTTTTTCTTGATCAAGAAAAAGCTGGTTAGAGAGACACTTGTGTAATAGCTCTGACTAAGCTCTGTCTTGTAGTCTTCCTCTAATCTTGGAGAAAGAGAATTATTTTGAGGGTGTAGAAGTCTTCTCAAGCTGGCAGGTAATTCTGTTCAGTCTGTAGTGGTCCTGATGAGAAAACATGTGTGATACTGACCCTGCAGAGCTGCTAATGAACAGTTAAGTCTTCTTAATTGACATACAAATGCTATTTCTTTTCTAGTTGCAGAGGAGTAATGGGCACAAAAAATAAAGGAGGCACTAGTTTTATCCCTACCTCCTCAATGTGATATGGAGAGAGTCGCTTCGTTGTAGACATGGCATGAGAGTTAGTGTTCACATCTTCCCTCTGTGGAAGACTGCTGCTCTTACATAGAACTTAAGATGAGATATTAAGTATTATTACACTTCCTCGTCCGATTTCACTCCCTTAGAGCCAAGGTTCATGCCAATCGTTATTGTACTGCTCACTTTGCCATTTATGCTTTGTTGTAAATTATGCTAGTCAGTAGCAATACAGTATTTCTGTCACCTGGGAAATAGGTGAGGGGAGATATTCTATGCTTGGGAAGAAATAAAGCTATGTCTGTTCAAAAGGATGAGGTTTCCTGTACAAGCATGAATCGTGAACTGCACATTTTTGAAAGCTTTATCCTTTTAATTAGTACATTAAGGATAACTCCTGTTCAACAGGGCTTACTTAAATGTTCATGGCTTCAGGGAGTTGCACAGGGAAAGCAAGCAGAAAACCTGCAGAAAGTGGCCTGAAAGAAAGCAAGTGTGAAAGTCGACTTAGTTTCCTGTGGGAATGCTAACTAGGCAATACAGCTGCATCAGTAATTCTGTGTACTGTCTTGATTCTAGGGCTGGGAGAAAGGAGTTGTGTTTGTCAACGGTCAGAACCTGGGCCGCTACTGGAAAATTGGACCTCAGGAAACGCTCTACCTTCCTGGCCCCTGGTTATGGAAAGGGAGCAATGAGGTGAGAGGCTGTGGTGGGATTTCTCTCTGCTTGTTTGTATTATTAAAGATCCTGCTCTGAGTCATGTCCCAAAGAGCTAGGCATATACAGTACATTAATTACCTCTCTCTAGCTGAAAACCAGCGCAATAGAGAGGAAGGAGACTGCTACCTCCTAAGATCTGTGAAAATTAGGGAAGGTGCTGCTCTAAAGCTGACTATGGCTCTGACAACCATTAAGACATGACGAGGATGGCAGCTAAACTTCAAAGCACTGCATCAAGTTCATAATCAAGACAAACCTGATTTGATGCTGGTTCATTTTCTGCATCATGTGGTGCTGAAGAAGAATCACAGTTACCGTTCAGACTCATATTGATTGATCTCTTTAAATGATGCTTCCTTCCCCTGCTGTGATCGCATGCCTTTTCCTCCTAAAAATATTTAAAGTAACTCAGCCTTTGTATGAGGGAACTTTATATATCTCTCTATTCCGCAGATTGTCATTTTTGAAGAACGCACTGCAGGACGGATAATACAATCTGTCGACATACCTTATTTAGGAAGGACCCAGTACGTGGACTGATGAGAGCTGCTTTCCCATCTTTGGCTCATCTTGAATATTCCTGGTTGCATGTCTGGGGACACGATGGCCCAGGCACTTGGGCACATTAATTTCCACTAGACCCAGGTAAAGGATTTGCTCTTTGGCACTAAGTTCAGAAGAGAAAAGGGGCTCCCGAAGGATGGATGGATGGATACAGAAGCTCACCTCCCTGCACTACTGAGGACCCACAGCTTGGATGGCTGCGCATGATGTTACGGACCGTCTGCTGAATGTGGGGGAGTAAAAAGGTGCTGGACGCCGGAGAGAGAAAGAGAGAGAGAGAGAGAGACAGAAAGAACTGAAGCCATCTGAACTGAATACTGAGCTCAGCTCTCCAGTGACTTTAAAAATGTGTTATTACTGGCCTCCTTGGTTTTATGATTAGATAGGGAGAAAATAGTTGCTGAACATGTGAGTAACCAGGTGTGGAAAACCATTTTGTTGTGCTTCCAGGCAGAATTTAGCAACTCACTCTGCAAAGAGGCCATTACTTGTTCACTTGTTGGAAGCCAAGCTGGTTGTCAAATTACTTTAATTCGAGCTTTTTTTTTTTTCCACTAAGTTTTACTATGGAGGTTGTCTCTCTCTCAAAAAGGAAAAAAAAAAGTTTTAAAAAGTGAAATGTGTTTTGTCCTCTACCAAATATATCATTATGTTTCAGGCTAGGCAGGAATGAGAACTTCCAGGGAGGTGCAGGAGGAGAAAAGGACAAGCTAGTCTTCCCTCCACGCCGGCTCTCACTGTGAAGCACCTAAAGATGAAATTCCCCCTTGTAAAATGAGCAGGGATCAGATTTTGGTTGGGATAGAACTAAAGGGGTCACATACATAGCTGCAAATGGGAAAGCATATCTGTACTTTCTAGTTAAACCTGCTGTGAAATCTTGGGATCTTGGGCCCTGTTTTCTTTTTGTCCCTCAAAACAGAAACACGGGATTTAGGAAAACATGACATGTTTTTTTAACTCACCAGCTCCGCAGTCACTGAGGAGCTGCCATCTCTTTAGGGAGAGGAAGAGATCAAATTCAAGCCGTGAATCTGTTCAGAATCTCCGAGAAGTCGCTCAGCCCCTGCTTTCTGTTCCAATAACCAGAGGATTCAGGCTATGAGAGAAACATCAAACACGTGCACTGTCTCTGATAATGGAGTTGCAGGGTATTCTGACTCTTAGAAACCATAATTTTATTTAACAAATTTAAATACAGTTTGTTTAAAACTGAGAACAGACAGTGCAGCTGTAATACACTCCATCCTGGCCAGAGCTGGTCTTACTGAATGTACGTGTCTCTGCTCCCAAGGACCACGGCAGCCTCTGTGCAAGTTGGAAGGGCCCAGGCTCGTGCGACCAACTTTGAGGAGAGTGGAGCGTATATGCAGGATTGCGTTCAGGACTCGATCCTTTGCCTTTTTCTGAAAGTTATTTCCTTCCAAGAAGGGAAGGTTGCCGACCCAGCAGGGACTGGAATTAAGATTAGTCAAACAAAACACGCAGCTAGGAGAGGACATCGGTTGGAAACTATTAAAATGGTATGAAAACTTTGTAGTCCTTTAAAAATGTCTCTTTCCGCTCTAGGGTTTGCAGACTGAAGTGAACTTGGAAGGCTAATACAATAACAGAATAAATCTGCTTGAGTGCAGAGAGCTACTGTTTTAATACAAGATAACAATACCCGTTCCTATAGAGCATCCAGCGGCCAGTAGCATCAAGTGCTTTCTATCCAAGTAGCGCTCCAGCCAACGCAGCTAAAGGAACATTTTTGCAAAGGCTACGCAGCAAGGCTTCTATGATTGGGAACTAAAGAATGCAACTTTTCCCCAATGGTTTTGATATACAGCGGGAGAAAATAACTTACAAAAAAATATTATTTTTTTTTTTTAAATATTACGAAATACACAATGTCATTAGTCCAAGGGGAGACTTCTGCACTGTGAAGCTAACAATCAAATCTATAGCGTTTTAATAGTTCTATGTGTTAGGGCTAAAAATAACCAAGTCTATTTCCAGGATTACATTTTCCCTCAATTCAAAGGTAAAATTGTGCTTCAGACCTTTTTGAAAGAATTGGGACAGTGGGGGTTGATCAAAGGTTTGACAACAACTATGAAGGAGGAGGTAAGTTTTGGGGTTTTTTTAAAGGGGCTGGAGGTGGGGAGAAGGGGTATGTTGTACCTCAATTTCTTCCTCAGCAAGTTTGTCAATCTCAAATACAGAGTCAACCAAGGCAGTAGCACCCAGGTTCCTCTTCTGCATTGCTCAGTCCTGTGTCTCTCACCGAGAAACAAAATACAGTTTCATCAGAGAACACCCTTTCATCAACGCTATCTCAGGTCCTTTGATGTTACAGAACGGGGAAGAGGCGACTAATTTTCTACGTATAGTGTTTCAACCTACCTCAAGCCAGGTGCTGAAGAAACAGAACACTAAGCGCAGGATCCCCTTTACAAGGGTGCTGCTCTGTCCGTCAGAAGTTAACTCTCAAACTGCTCCAGCGTGGCTTTTCACGCCAGTAGCTCTGCAGTAGCATGGCATGGCCCTGAAAAAGGGGCTAGGGCTGAAGGATACATTCCAGTAGAATGGTAAATGCACTAAAATCAGCTTTTATCATTCAATCCCTAGTTTTAAGCAGTTAACTTTATTTTTTTTTAAGAGTGGAAATTTGGCTTTATGTAGGAGCACCCTTCAGAGAATCCCACACCTAATGCTCATGTGAACCAAATTAGTGCTAAACAGAACCAAGATCTGAGCCTGGATGAAGAATTATGGTGTACGGCCACAACAGCTCATTAAAACCCAATTCCAATTATTTTGGCATGGATGAATAGAGAACCACATGCTATAAACATAACTCCATCCAGGAACATAGAGGTACGTCAGAATGCCCTCCAAACCGTGAAACTAATGAAGGGAAAGGAGAGGGAATACAAAGAGAAGAGAGATACTTAATGGGTTTGTTCTAACCTGCCTTGCTTCTCACCCTCCCCCAAAACCTTCCCTGTCTTGTGCAGCGAAATAAACACTGATTAAAGTAGGTTTAAAATTAAGGGCTAAGGTGCCATCTCAGAAGGCAGCTGTCCCCTCCGTGAACAGAGAGCTGCTTAGGCTGTCGCACACATAGCCACAAGGTACGTGTGTCTCAGGAAAAACAAGTCATCAGGGGCCAACACGCTCCTCCGGGCATTCTCACCCTCGCTTTCAGGTCCTGTAAAACAGCCCCCTCAGTCTAGACCATGATTCCAGCCGGGCCGTGTCTCCAGTGCATCGTGCCCTGCATGCGCTCCTCCCAAACCGAGCATCTCGCGAGGCAGCTGGTCTTGTACTGAAGTTGATGTCAGTCCTTTATTTTCTGTGCTTTTTCTCCACCTCCAGAGCATCTGGTTCTGCTCAGAGTCCAGGAGGGAAGGGCAGGGGAATCCGGGTAGTTTATGTATGCAGTGTTGCTTGTTTTCAGTACGCTAAAACTCTTGGAAGTCAGCAGAGGTCCTGGCTACTGCATGTCTGGCTAGTTGTATGCTGTGGAGAGGAACCTTGCAGGCTGTGCATGAAGAAATCTTCTGCAACAGAAACACATCCAGCATGTATATTACCCTTCTGCCTCGCTGCAGTTAGCTGCCACCCCTTGGAACTATCCCAAAACCCATCTTCGACTGCAGATCTGTGAGTACTGCTGCTAGGCAACTGGGTGTTGGTGAAAAGCAGTTGTGACAGCGCTGAAGAGCTATGGCCTCTCTGCAAAGCCGCTATATATAGCGCAGATAATATGCAGTGCAGGCTTTCCTCTGCTGTCCTGCCAACGGGCGGCAAAGGCAGGCCACTGCAGCAGGCAGGGCTCCGTCCAGTTAGCCTGAGGGAATGTGCTATAAGAGAGCTCATTACTGTTAAAAATATACTGCTGCTGAGCAAATTTATCCCTTTCCTTTGCTGCTTTTAGTTCTCTGTATTCGAGAGGAAAAAAGAACAAGCAGCAACCTTCTCTCCCCTCCAGGCCTGGTTCTACACCCCAGATAAAGGGAGTTGTGCATTTATTTTTTTCCCCCGTAACAATGAAGCGCAGCAACACAGTCTGGATGCAGATGGAAGCGAGTAGCCCATCCCTCACTCTAGCAAACCAACCAGAGTTACGCTCTGGAAATACAGAAGACCGAATACACCGGGTAATTAAAGGTGAGAAGCCAGGGCATGAACAAACGAGCAGGAAGTCAGCCATCAGTGTGCCTGTTCTTTCCTCCTTTCCACTGAAGAAGACACCAAGTGCTCACCTTAGGCAAACAAACACCTCATGGGGAGTTTAATCCACACCCTCCCTTACTTGTCACTGACTTCGTGCAGCTTTAATGTGGATATAAATTAAACTCCTCCCTCAGTGAAAGCTTCTGCCTGACTTAAAAATGCATTCACTGATATTGCCTTAGCTTTGTTTGCAGGTGGGTGAATCCACGTCCTTTACCCTTGTGCTTTAGCTATATTAGTACAGTTAATAAGGCAACCTCCCTGTTTAGACAATGGTTTGCTTTTTTAACCATGTAACTTCTGCCTATACTCTCAGTCTCTGGATTTGCCTTCTTCCCCCCAACTTCTCACCAGGTATTTCCCCTTTAGCAGCTTGTCTTAAAGATAAAAGGAGAGATTAACTAATGGTCTCAAGAAGTTTGGTAGTAAGGGAGGGTCAGAGATGTGAAAAATGGAAATGAAAAAAGCAAGATTTAAAAGAGCTCTTGTCTTTTTCCTGTCCTTGTTTAGTATCTGCCTTTTTTACTGCTGCTTCTCATTACTGTTGAAAAATGTGAGCTCTTACCTGGTGTTGGTCTCCGCTCAGCCATGCAGTCAGATTTCCACATTGGGATCTGTGAATCCTTTCTTCCCCTCATTCACCAGCACAGGCTTTTCTGTCCTTGTATGCCAGACTAAAATCTGAAGAAGCCAACAGGAGTCATTAGCTCCACCTCTTCACTGCACTAACAAATATCTTGCACATTAAATCAATAGTGCAATTTAACCATCTACCCTGGAGCCTAATGGCGCATTCACAGCTGAAAGGAGGTTTGCATAAAACTTCACTTAGGCAGGCCTACTGCTATCCAAAACGCACGGTGCACAGAAATTACCCGTTTTACAGTGTACTGTCTTGGGACATTAACCTGCTCCTTCCATGTAGTTATCAACCATCTTCCACGAAAGGCTCGTCAACCTTTTCAATGATGTAAGGCGGTTCCTTCGTAACCGGAGGATCACATACATATTTCCTCATAGACCAAGTCCCTTGCTCTGGTTCTTGGTTATTGTGTTATTACGTCCTTGGCCAGGGTGGAGTTAAGTTGCAAGGAAAGCTCAGAGTGGAAATGCAAATTGTTGCCACTTTGGGTCACATTGTGCATTAGAGGGGAGAGGCAGTTCTACTGAGTACCACCCGCTGCTCCAATTGCCACCATTGCCTTCGGTTGTGTGAAATATTAACATGAATTGTTCAGTGCATCTCTGAAAATCCATTATTGGAGGGAAGACATCAGTCTGCTCCTTAACCTCACTATCACTTCTTTTTCACTTTTAAATTCTTTTGAGACCCTAAAAAGATATGAGAGTGACACTGACCTGAGAAGTACGCACTGCTGCTCCCCTTCTCTGTTGCAACCTCTGCTGTCTCAGAGCTGCAAGACGCAGGAGCTAGCTGCAGAACACTCCCTTCCTCCCACATGCTCTGGGCTGTATGTAACCCAGCAAGCATTAATCTGCCATATCACCTCAAAAGCCCCACACACGTTTCCTTGGAAATCCTGGCTCCACGCTGCCATCCGCTATTCTGTACCAGGTACGCCACATTGCATCGCTTTAAAGCCCCTCTCCAACTTGCCTAGAACAGAACTGAAGCTTCGACTAAAAGCTTCCCTCTGTCCTAGCAGCAAAGTTTAATATAGATCAACATCCATGGAGGAGTACTGGAAAGAATATAAATTGAAAAGGTGGTCTAACATTTTTTGAGGGGGGGAGTATTACAGGTAAATAGTTTCTACTAGCTGTGCTATACTGCTGGCACAGACAGTTCTGGAAGCTGTTTAAAATACTCTCCCCTCACTAGATTCAATTATACTTATTGCTTTGCTCCTAGAACCTGGATTGCTGGGAGCAGCTTTTTTCCTTCAGAGCTACAGTTTCCTGCTTCCCCTCACCTGTTCGCATTGATGTTTCCTACCTTGCGGGGGGTTTCCCTCTTGTTGCTATGACAATACCCTGCACATTCAATCCAAGTATCTGCAAACCATTTCGTACCCAGTCCCTGCTTTTCTGAAAAACGAGGGCACGTTCCGTTTCTAAAGGATGAACAAAGCACTTTTCAAACCTTTGTGGTTAAACAGGAGCACCCCTACCTTCCCAAGAAGCTGTTTGACCAAATTTGTCTCTGATGTGAGCAGTCACCTCCTGTGCAGGGCTTAAATCTCACCCGCTAATACTAAGGCAGTAGAGACCAACTGCTGTCTGGAGTGGGTCCAAAAAAACCGTTTCATCGCTCCCCCACAACCACTTCAGAGCCCCGGTCATCAAAGTTAGCTTTTATTATAGTCCTGCTCACCCACTGCAGCAGCGCTGCTGCAATTACTGCGTTACTTTCCTATGAAAAGGCCAAAACCAAACAGGTCTGTACAAGTGGCTCTCGGTGCTACACGAGCATCAGTCGCGGGCTCCTCATCCAACAAACAGAATGGATAAACCTTAATGCAGTCCAGCTGCTAGAAAAATCTTGTAGCCAGTTCTTCTTTCCAATGGGAGTAGGTAAGAGCTCTTTCCACTTCCGACACATAAACACTCAACCCTGCTGATGGCCAAGGGCTGCGCTCTGCCAGGAACGGGACTCACAGTTAAACAACTCCAACCACATACCCCATAAACAGAAGGCAACTACACATTTGTAGCTTTTCTTTAAACCGGATCCACCTTTTGCATTGTTAAAGCCAATTGCCCAAAAAGAGAGTTATATCAAATTAACTAAAATGGACCGATTTGCAGAGTTTGCAGCTTGATACAGCTGCTTCTACCGTTTTTCATGCTGTGTTCTTTAATGTGGGAGGGAGATCATCATTTAATACAGAAACACCTGCTTTTCCTCTCAGCCCATTGCTTGACTTTTTTCCACAAGCAGCGTCTTTGATGCCTCAGGGAAGCTTTGGCTTGTGCAGAAAGTACAGCTTGCAAGGGAGTAACCGGGGAGGGGGACCAGATATCTGACTTCCCCTGAACAGTGGTTTCCTTTAGGTCATCTGAGGGAGTCCCCTTTAAAAATCTCTACTACTGCAAACCACTTCCAATCGTTTACAGCCTTGCCATTCAGAATCACAGGACTCAAAGGAGATCTAAGAGATTACGAAGAGTCATCTCCATAGCAGACTTCTTCATTGTCTTCTAACAGGAAATTAAAAAGCAAACAGGCAAGTCGGCCTACAGCTGGAGGGGGGTCATAGGATTTCAAGCACACGGACCCTCTGTGGAGGGTTTCAATAA
Organism: Grus americana; assembly: GCF_028858705.1. NCBI lineage: Eukaryota > Metazoa > Chordata > Aves > Gruiformes > Gruidae > Grus > Grus americana. The sequence continues at coordinate 6,460,360 of NC_072875.1, forward strand.
TTGTCATTTGAAATGGAGACTATACAATGGGAAGAAAAAGAGACACCAAGCTGAAACGCAGATTTGCTTCCTCTCAGCTTGTGCTAAACCAAATTTCTGCAGGCTCTCTTAGGCATCGTGGAGGCCCTCTTCTCCCAAAAGCACATCCATTGCTATAACAAATAAAGATTGCTTCTCCCTGTAACTTTTGCTTTGCTCATATGTCGAGAGAATCGTGGCCACTGCTATTAGATGAGCCAGAGCTCAAACAGTAATGTTGAACTTGAACGTTTGTGCTTTGTGATGGGTATTACAGGCAAAACTTGAAAGACCACAAAAGAAGAAAGGGTTACAGCTGTCTAACCTGAGCTATTCCAGCCACAGTACAGATCTGAAGGTCCACCACGGAGCAGTGCAGGCAAACGGTGCTGCAAAACCTGAACTACTCTGATGTAAATTACAGCTTTCAGATGTGGTACAGGGTATGGCATTGGCACAGCAGTTCTGGTCACTAACCAGGACAAGAAAAGGCCAAAAGAACCCTCCAAGTTCTGCATGTCTGTCATAAAAATCAACAGCTCGAACACTGGCGTCTTCACTGGTGTGTGTGCGATGCTTAACCAACAAAGTGCTGTCAGGATACCGAACGCTCACTGCAAACCACTGGTCACAAACCCACACAAAAAGAGGAGCTTGGTCTCAGGAACAATCTAACCCGAAAGAGGACAGATCTGCTCCATCCGTACCCTGCTGCTCAGCCCCTGGAAGGCAAAGAACACAAAGAGCTCGTGAGGCTGATTCCCCTGCCTGCCGTATGTAGCACCACAGGATAAAAGCAGGAGGAAGTACTCCTTTTCAAGCCTTCTTGCCTTAGGCTGACGTTTTCTCTCTCTCCTGCCTGTTCTGAGCCACTTTTAGCTCTTTTAGATCTGTGACATCATGAAACAGCCAGTTCTGGTCTCCTTTTGCTGTGCAATTTCCTTTGCTGCTGCTGCTGCTGGACCCAAGGGCTTGGTCTCCTCCACATGCACAAGGATTTATTCTCCTCCCAGAGCCTGTTCCAAGACCCATGGTAGCCACAGCGCTGGCATGTGGTTCAGGTACTGCTGGGACAGCTGCGAACCCGCAGATTTAATCTCAGATCTGACTCAGCCAAGAGATAAGGAGAGAGGAGAAATGACTACTTTGATCCACCACTTCAATCCCAGTAAATTGCAACCAAGACTACCCGAGCGCACAAAAGCCTGCCTCACCCAAAAAAACATACGTACGCCTACCTCCCTGGAGAAACAAGCGCGTCCAGGAGCAGCTGGAATGAGAGACGCCTCGTTTCCAAAGAACTTGTTATTTTGTGGTCTGTCCTCTTGTGCCAGCCCAAGCTGAGGCTTTTTCAATAGCTGGGGCCACTCAAAGTCTCTCTTCTTTAAGGACTCCCTGGTTGAGCGCACTGCTGCTGGTTTCCTCTGGTGTTAATAGAAAATGGGGAGCAGGATATGTCCCAGTTACACCAGCCTCATGGGAATATAGAACCTCAGACCTCTATCCTGGATTGAACAGTTTGCTTTCGGGGGGGGTGTGTGGGAAATACAGAAGTAGCAGAACACAGAAATGCACAGCACGCTTGCAAAGCCTTGTTTCCTTACAACTCCAGTATAAACCAACCCTTCCCTCCTGATAATGAGGGATAACTCTCTCCTTTCTCCTTGGCGATTAATGCTGACTTCCTTAATTTTCTCCTTCATTTTGGGCAGTTCCCAAATCAAAGAAAATAAGCAGGATATATGTCTTTGGCCAAAGCTTAAGCTTTTTGCAAGAGTGTGCATTTGTGGGCTGAATTCTGATAAATATTACAAATACCAGCACTGCATACAGGGAAGGCAGCATTTTTTGAGAGCAGATGTCTACGCTTATCTTACATACTTCTCTGATCCCTCCTTAACGACTCTATCTGAGCACATCATAATTTTTCATGTAAATCTCACTGCAAAGCAGGAGTATGCTTAACAGAAGCAAATCGTGACAACTGCTGGGAGCACACTAGCACAATGAGAAAGAAGTCTGTGCTTTGACCTTGGGGCCAGAGGACCCCAGACCACAGCCTACTTTTGTCCTTCTCTGCTGCTCGTCTGGACTCTGCTCCTCGTCAAACGGGTGAGCAAAGCAGCAACTGGGAAATGGAGGCTGCTGGCATCAGCTAAAAAAAGAAAGGCAAAGCTCAACCTGCAAAGCTGCACTCAGAGTTTGCCAGGAGCAGACAGCATTCAGTTCACAACAAGGACCCTTGTAAGATCCCCGCAGCCTAGCCAAAAAAAGAAATGCAGTCTGCTTCAAATCCTGGCCAGTAATTCCTGCTTCCTCTCCATCTCTGACCTGCAGCTCTGTGTGACAGCACTGACACGGCAGCCTGACAGCATTGTTTTCTTCCTCTTGCCTGGAAACAACCTGTCCTTCCTCCATGTTCCTCCAAAACCGTCATTTCCTATCCCCAGCCTTTTAAAACAGCTTCTTTCCAACAGCTATTTACAGCAGGGACAATATACCGAAGATCGCAGAGCTGGCCATGGAGTAAACACTCCTGATCTTCTGTACACCAGACTAAAAGCAACCTGTGCATCTCCCTTGGCTGGTTGGAAACACACTTATTTCCAGCCAGTGCTTTCTTGTTAGCTAGTAGGGCACGCAGTGCCCAAAAGCTGAGATCTAATTTTAATCCAATTTCTTTTCCCACCCTTGGGAGACCATCTGTGTTATTTATCCCAGTGCTGGACAGCCATAACCACAGACATGTAGATTTAAAAAATGAGGCACAGTAGGTATCAGATAATAAGTAAAGTTGCTCCTCCCTCTTAGCTCTTCTTCCTTATTCCTGGACTCCTTGCCTGAGCGCTGCTGAACATAGAGATCCTTGGTTTTTCTGCAGCTGGGGACTCTGGAGCAGTGCAGATGGAAAGCAGAGACAAAGGGTATTATCCAAAATATTTTCCTATCCCAAAAAGGGATGGAGACCTGGATCCGACACTGGGTCTGTTGGCAGTAACAGCTTACTTGCAAAAAACCCCTCCAGTCCTCCTGGGATAATTAAAATAAATGACGACTCCCTAAATCAGACTGGCTGGTGCCCACTACAGACAAAGGCATGAGAGTGCTACTACACAGGGGTCTGTGATCAGCGAGGGACCCCCTCCACACCTGCAGTGCTCAGCGGACCCGCTCACGCAGCTTTCAAAAGCACTTGACAGCACCTCCGTTGCTGATGTGCTATGATTGATGCCTGTCACACTAACCAGCATTGTCTCATTGTATCTCGCACACTCCCCTGTCATGCTGGATAGAAATCCATCTGTTGTCTCTCATCTTAGACTGGGAAGTCTTTAGGGCAAGAACCATCATTGTGTTCTGAGTTTCTACGTTATTTAGCACATAGGGGTCCTGCTCCATGACCTGGTAGCTCCGAGGCAATGGGTACAGTCAAACAACTAGCAGTCATTTGACAGCAGTAACCCCTCCCAAAATGAAGCCTTATGGAAGCCTCCTGGAGCTCAGAGCAATATCCCAGGCATTAAAACATTTCTACACTGTCTCTGACACAGAAAGATCCAGGTTGTTGTGGACAACTACAGCAATATTGCATAGGTGTCGAGAGGGAGAAGGCGACTTCGCAATAAGGCAGTGATTGTGTGAACAGTCTTTCCTGCAGCCAGGAAACACTGTGGCAGGTACTCCTGGGTTACAGGTCAGATGGGTTCCAGAGAGCCAAGTCTCATGGGATGCTAGCTTATCGCAGAACCAGCACGCAAAAGCCCCCCCTCAGGAATTCACGTAAAGCAACCGACATACATTTCACCTATGGAATTCCCTGCTCCAGGGGATTAGCAAGGCCACAGATAAGCCCATCTTGAAAATAATGATATTTTCTAAAGGTAATATAAGAAAGAGGAACAGTTACAGGGGAGACAAGACTCCATATTTCAAGGCCTACTGCAATCACTAGCAACCAAAAAAGATAACTGCCCTCCACACATTTGAATACATAATCGCCCTTTCCCAGCTGCCTTGCCATGGGGGCACGCTCTCTTCAAACCCAGAGGAGAAGTGACAGAATGATGGGGCTGAATGGGCTTTCTCCTCCCTCTGGATCCTTACAACCCATGTATGAGGAAGAGATCGTACCTTAGTGCAATTGGCAGCTTTCGGCTCAAGATCATTCAAGGTCACTAGTTCCCGGAGCAGGCTGCTCTCTTGGTAGCCTCCCTTCACTCCTCGCAGTTTGAAGTAAGCCTGAGATCGCTGGAGAATCAGTCTGAGGTTCACGGCAAACCCCGCCATGTCTATAGCAAAGGGGCGATGGGGGTCGAACACAGTTTTCCAGCCATAGACCTTCCCTGCAGCGTTCACTTTGGGTGACTCATAGCGTAAGCCACCGACGAAGGCTACTGGCCACACCGACACCTTTCTGGTGCTGCGCATCTGGAGGCAAGGAAAGAGAAGGGTACGGTGGGTGCCCACGGAAGGATCGGCTGCATGCGACTTCCAACACACAAACCAGCACCAGAATGACTTCACTGTCCCGCAGGAAATGAATGTCCCTGAGCTTCAGCACAAATCCTAGAGCTAAGAGCCTGGGTTATGGTCCCAGGCACCCTCTGTGGCTTGGACCAAGCCACCAAGCTCATTACTCACCTGTACAAGGATGCACATCCCGGAGCTGGAGAAGCAAATTGCTTTGGGAAGTGGCAACTAACAATAGCAATAGTAATGGATAGCCATGGAACAAAGCATGAGTTCAGCACTAAAAACAAAGCTGTCAATAATAAACATAACTGAGATTTAAGAGTGGTGTTTTGTCCAAAGGTCTTTAGAGCTGTGGGGCACCAGTCCTCCACATGAACAGCTGGGGAAATCAGGACACAGAGGAGGGAAGCACCTTGCCCAAGCCACCTGGAAATGCAGGAGCGGCATACCTAGGAAGAAAGGTGCTTTCTCTGAAAGCTAAGGAGTTTGAGCTGCCTATGAGCCACAGTAAGGCTAAGAGCATCTGTAGAGTGAGGGACTGTAGCCCACAACCTCAGGGACAGCTGAGAAGCGCAGCCTCTCCAGAAACTCCCAGCATGCAGGATGGTGCCTTGTAGTTGCTCCGGCTACTCAGCGAACGTCACTGGAGGCCTCTACTCCCTGTGGAGTCAACAGAAATAGATAGGAGCCACCAGGGGACACTTGACATGCCTGCACTTGCCAAGGCAGATGATTTGAATGCCAGTTCGCCCGCTCACCCCCCAGCGCCCTGTCCTGCTCTGCTGGCAGGCTCAGCCTTGTGTTCCGCTCTCAGCCCAGTCCCTTAGATCAGGGATCTCCCAGAGCTAATCTCATCACTGCTAATTACTGCAAACGAGACCAGAAGAGCTCTGGCACTTGCCCTTCTGCATTATACACATGCTAACGGCAGCCCCTCTCCGCAGGGAACAATAGTGCGTGTCTTCTGCATTTCACAGCACATTTCATTGGCTCCATGTGACCTTAACTGCAGCTACAGATCAGAGAGGAGAAGCCTCTATGAGCAAAGCACACGAGTGAACGAAGGAACCCTTTCTGCTGTATTAATGTGTGGTGTCTGTCTCAGGATACTGCCAGAGCCAGCCTCAGAGGGGACTGTGGAAGCAAGACATTCAGTCTGAATTTGCTTTCAGCTTTAAAAGCATGCATATTCCTGTGGCTATCCACGCTCAAGTGAAAGCCATCAGGGAAGGGAGGGGGGGCATGTATGGAGCGAATAAATAGGAGATCCCTGGTAGGAAAACTGGCAACTGGTGGGGAAGGAGGCAATCCTCCTTTCTTGTCCCTTGCTGCAAGAGCTCGGCCTCAGGAGAGCAAGGGAACAAGTAATTTCTGAGCTGGAAGCCGGGAGAGGTACAGTGTACCTGGCACTGTAAGACCATTGCATACTGGCAGGCAGGGAAAGGCACTGGAGTCCATTTGGATCCCCGGTAGGAGTGGAACAAATAGCAAAGGTGGGAAAGCACATGGGAACCTTCCCCTGCTCAAGCCTGACAAGACCGTCAGGACATGCTGAAATTCAGCCTGCCATCACAGTTCCCGGAGCCGCAAACTTCCAGGCTGAGATCTCAGCCCCATCGCCTACTTACAACAGCATGAGAGACCATCTGTCCCCAGATGCTGCAAGAGGAAGAGCCCTGGAAGGGAGCACTGCACACATCTCACAGCAGAGAGACAGCCCTCTCCGAGGCAGTGCGTGAAGGGCTCCGTTTTTTGGGGAGGAGAAGTCAAGCACTGACAAACGCACGCTCCTCGCATGTGCAGCAAGCCAGAGACAACCGCACGGAGCATCTCTGAACAAGATGTCCTGCAAGCGCTGTGACTGTGCTGACACCATTCAGGCGTAACTGTGAAAGGGCACTGCTTCCTCAGCTGGGGATCTGTGCAGAGCAGGTGCCAGGCTCTTGACAGCTACAGAATTTGACCAGTGGACGCTCTGGGATGAGAGCAAACAAATGCAAAGAGCAAGCAAGGAAGAGAAACCCCAGGGACAGCCAAGTGCAATACATAGGGGTGGTGGAGAACATCAGATCAGGAACCAGATGGAAATCTCCAGGCTGAGGCATGGAAGGACAGCTGAGGTTTCTTTTGCTAGGCACGTGCTTCTGCACAGGCACGTCGGACAGCAGGTAATGTTCCAACCCTAACAAGGCTCCCCACAGGGGAAGGCAGCTCCTCATTAGCTTCCTTTACATTAAAATGTATCTGCCTCCTGATCACATGCCACAGGATAAATTGGGGTTCCCATTATTTTGCATGGGTGCCTTTGACACTGGGAAATGCACACTTTGCAGCGCAGTAACCAAACCCCAGAGAAAACTTCAGGACAGCTGCAGTGGGACCATTATACAGACAAGACTGATCCAGAGCTCAGGAGAGGAGGTACACAGCATCTCCTCAGCTCAGGACACAGCATCTTTTACACCCCACCTGCTAATTTGCTCTGTTCAGACGGTTGGGGGGCCCCCCAGCAGGGTCTTACCTCCTCAAAGAGCTCCAGGCTGTAGGTGTTATCATCATCGGCAAAGTAAACAATCCCAGGCTGGCTGTTATTTTTGTTAAAGGTCTCTCTCAGCCATCTCAGGGCAAGGTTCCTCTGCATGGTCCCCCGGGGGATGCGGGGATCCCTCATGTCTCCTCGCAGCTTGTAGTTGCGGGGTGTCTCCACATTGAGGTGGGTGTAGTTAAGCCCCGTGTCCCGCAGCAGCCGGGTGATGAGAGGCGTGCGCCGCTGTGAGTCCTCCACCAGGATCCAGTGCAGGTTTGGCACGTGCAGGAGGGTGTTGGCCAGGCGCGTCAGCTCTGCCTTCTGCACGGGACGGCTGTAGGTGGGTGTAATGACGTGGATGGTGGGAAGGGTGTCTGACCACGGGGGTGGGCGGGTATAAACATATTCTGTCCTCACCACCTCCACAATGTCCCGGTCTGACAAGCAGTATTCCTTGGAGTCCAAGCCTGCAGCGAGATCACGCCGGGAGTCACCACCATCATCTGAGCAAGGGTATGAGAGAGAAGAAAAAGCCGCATGGACTCAGTCCTCTAACACCCCCCCTGGGCTGAGCCAGCAGGCTGCTTGCAAATAGCAGGTCACCCTCATGGTTTCAGAGGAAAGGAAACAAGCTCGGATGGAGGCTTTAATAAATAAGTACACAAATAAATAAAGGAATCAGGGACAAACACACGAGAAAAGAAGTTCCTGCTGTTAGAAAACCATGACCAAACACGGCCTGAGAGCCCAGGACAATGCAGCTAAGTGCTCAGAATAAGCAACTTCAAAAAGCACCCAGAAGAGACAGGCTTGTACAGCAATTAGGTCTAGATAAAGAAAATAGCAACACGGATTGACGATCTGTCATTCCAGACGAGCTCCAGTGCTCTGGGCACCATGCTCAGTGGGACAGGACTCATGGCTCTGCACTCGGGCACTGGAGCACCTGGACTGGGAGGCAGGGAACTAACTGGTGGAAAATAATGAGTCAGTGAAGATCCCCCAGCAGCATGGTCTGGCCGGGATACTGCAATACCCCACTGCTCTCCTGACAGGCCTGGGATGGGGCGCAGAAAAGCAGGGAAAGACACACTTCAAATCCAGAAGTGGAGAATAGAAATTAAAGCCTGTAATTGTAGGCTTTTTCCTGCAGAGACTTTCACCTGCTTCTGACTAACCTCTCCTCAAAAAGACCCTACTAACCTCTGAACATAACAGCCCATTCAGTAGTGCGGATGTGAACAATGAACAGCGTATATATATATATATATATATATAGGATACATTGATCCGAACATGTAAAATCCTTGCAAAGAGAGACTTGTTCACAAGCAGCTCAAGGAAAAAAAAAAAGTTCATGCACCTGTCACTTTTCCAGGGTGTGACAGTCACACTTCCGTACAGCTGTAGACCAGCAGGAATACCACGGGCTACAGTTAGGTACTGGCAGAGATGAAGGGGACCTCCATTCAGGACATAAGCCAGCTGCTCTCTAGTGGGCACATCATACTTTGAGCCATAGATTTTGCAAAACCAGCTACTACCAGAAACTTCAGATGAGAAAGAACAGGAACAGACAGACATTAGATCTGACCCAGCAGGGTACTACCTATGTTTTTTTCATAGCATGTTACTCTTCCAGCAGCATAGACTTTGATACCAGCCCTGAACTGACTGAAGGCCTCATACTCATTGGCATTGATGGAGGGAGGGTGTCTGTCTGGTGGGGGGGGCAGGGACAAGGTGTCCAAGGCCCTGTATAAGGCACAGCACATCAGCATCACATAGCAGAGCTCTCTGAAAGCAGAGAACACTGGAATCGGTTAAAAAATCAATATCTGCAGAATGCATTGGACACAGACGCGAATGTGATTAGCCAGGATGGTGCTTAGGACAGTTTGCAAACCCCTGCAGGTCAAACCCTCAGCTGTAAATCCTGACATGTGTAAGCACTGCTGTTCTGTGCTCGCTATATAGGTGCACATCTCTTTCTCAGCACCTGCTACCAAAGGATCTCAGAAATGCGTTATAAGAACAAAACGATTTCTCCCAAGAGTTTTCAGGTTGGTCTCTATCACCACTCATGTTCCACTGGGGGCTCAGAGAAGCAGAGGCAGAGGAAGTGTCTTAGCAAGGTCATCGGTAAGTTCAGGACTGAGTCAGAGCAGAGCAGTCTCTGCGCTGTCCATGGCCATACACAAAAAAACAGCTACTAGCTTTCAGGGCATTGAATCAAACTGGTATATGGACAGCATATTCTTAGTAGTCTTTCAAGTTCTGTTTCAGAGCCCAGTAGATCCTTCATCCTCTGAAACACTGTCCACCTTCCAGAGGGAATCACAGTCATTTTTCCCTTAAGAACTGCCCAAAGCCTCATGGGTGGCTGTCAGTCCTCCCAAGGAAAGGTAAAGCTGCTCGGGACAGACTCTGAACTACCAACAATTCAAACCGCGCATCAGACTGTTCAGCAAAAGGATAAGGAACTGTGGAGGGTGCGAACATTACGATGAAACAGGGAGAGAATCTCCCAGAGAAAGGGACCAGAGAGGGAAAATGAGCTGGCCTTCTCCCACACAGACAAGCCTCCCCAAGCTGCCCTGGCTCTCAGCAGAAGCGCAGAACCAAGAATGAAGACCGCACTAGGCAGTGTGGCTTCTTCCAGCCCCCAAGAGCTCTCAGCCCTTGGATATTGCTGCTGTGCCAGGAACAGGATAAAAACTGGGACCCTTCTGGCCAGAGAGGATCCCCAGAACTTCCCGCATTCATCTGATTTGGGCCAGAGCTCTATTTAATGCTTTGTGTGACAGGTAACGTGGAAGCTGACTCTCTCATAGCATTGTAACTCCACCAAACAATCAGGTGAGATCCTGGCTCTTGCCTTCTCCTTCAAGTGCAAGAGCACCAGTTTGCTGCTTTCCTGAGGACACTTAAAAAATGCTCTTTGCCTCTTGTCTCCCAGAGCAGCTGTCTCAAGTGGCAGCTTTGTTTCCTCTGCTCTCTTTTTTGCAGCTTTCCTGCTGGACTAACTTGTGTGCAGAATGCTGCAAAGGCCAGCAGGAAGGGACTCCTCTCTTACAGATCATCAGGGAACAAAGAAAAGCATCTTCCTTCAGTACTCTGACTGATTCTGGGTTTAGGCCATAAAGAGCTCTCCAGTTGCAGTAAGCATATCGCATGGCTTGGAGTTTGATGTCTCTGAAGAACCCCTAGGAGCACGGGGCTGTTCCTACAGCAGAAGTGGGGAGGCTTCTGCATGAGCATGGGCTGGGGGCTGAGATGAGCATGGCTGCCATGGAGAAATGAAATGAGAGAGGAGATGAGGACAAGGGAGGGATGCACAGACTTGGCATGGGCTGGTTTGATTTCTCTCACCCTTGTGCACTGCAAGCAGTGGAGCAATGGTGCTCTGGTGCCAGACGGTGATTAGTAGTGTCCAGGGCAGAACTATCAGCACGATAGCCAGGATGTCTCGTCTCTTCGGCATCTCCAAGACTGACTGGACCCACAGCTCCTCATTACCTGACAGTGAAAACCCCAGAGACAGAACAGCAGAGCACATGGAGAACAGAAATAAATGGGCAAGAAGGAACAAGGACAGAGAGCGAGGACGCGAGAGAGGGAGAGAGCAGTGAAGGTGACACGACTCGTAGGTCTTACCAGTGCTTACAACCCACCCATTGCAGAAGCAGGTTTGGAGGGGCCTCAGCTGCTGGGATCAGGAGCAGGAGGGCACTTGTACAGGACACTGCTGGACCTGCCAGCAGGAACCTCAGGGACTCATTTGGAAGGAAACCTGCAACACAGAGTAAAGGTGAGTAGGCAGAGAAAAGTACTACGGAGCTCCTCCATAGAGTTCACAAATCCTCCTGAAAAAGAGCAAATCAAACTGGGCCAGTGAGCAACAGAAACGTGTCCCACCCCTCCAGGGAGAGATGCATCCTGGGTGTCCAGAGCCTTGCTCTCCTTTGCATCCACTTCTCAAGCAAGGTCCTTGCTTCAGCCAAGCAAAAGCTGCTCAGTGCCGCAGTGTCTGAACCATCCGCCAGCAGAAAAGAACCCTTCGTCCACAAGCCAGCCAAGCCTCACAACACCACATGCTATGCCCAAGCCCGTAGGAGGAAGCAGAGACCATAGTCACTACTTTACCTGCCTGACACATCAGCAAATGCTCTGACCCACCAGACCCTCTCCCTCCACCAGGCAGAGCACTCAGGGGCACTGCGCCTACGCTCTTGGGAATACGGCTCCAGCAAAGCTAGTCACCCCGTGTTTTACCCGTCGTCGTAATCCCCTCGGCTCAGACCATCCCACTGGCAGCTTTGATGCAGCCAGTTTAAACTCAGGCTTCCAATGGCCTGTTCAGGTTCATTTTTTCCATCTCGGAGGTGTTGCGACTGGAGTATATTAAACTGCCACAATGGCTTAGTTTGATTCAATACAAGCACATACAAGATTTAAGCAGACTGTATTTTATCCAAGTATCTTGGCAAGCAAAGTACATCACTTAGCAGGGACACGGGTGGTGGAGAGTTTGCAAACACGGGTAGCAGTTTAGTACCACTGTTCCCATGTGGGGGAACGCATTAGCCCGCTGCTAAAAGGGCTGCATTGCAGACAAGGGAGAGCCCAGAGAATACCGCAGTCAAAGGCAGGGAGCAGCAGGCTCTGGGGAAAAGCACTGATCTCCCACCGCACAGCCGCTGGCTGGCTGGTCAGTCACTGCTGCTGCGCTGCCCTGGAAAATATCAGATCCCCTCCTTAATCAGAGGGGAGGTCCTCAAGTCTGGGCTGTAGATACAATGCTACTTTGCAAATGTTTTTCTCCAAGACCCTTGGAGCTTGCTTTTTCTTGGTTGCATGGGGCAGTCAAGGAGAGATCCAGGCTCAAATCCCTGATTAGCCCAATTTGGATTGATCTGAATTTCCCTTGGCCATGCCTTAACCACTGGGCTGTATAGTCAGCCTCCGGCACTGAGCCCAGTGAAAGACTTGATGTGAAATGGCTCCAAGAACCGATGGGTTGTCTTTTTAAAGTGCAAGCAAGCAGTATTCCAGTTGCTGGGCAGAAACTGGTTCTTCCAAATTAGCACTTCAATCACAGAGGTATTAATTTACCAGGGAAAACAAGGGGTAGGAAAAACACAGGTTGGTCTTTGTCCTTAAAAGGGACATGTAAATGTCCCTCAACAAAAGTTTCACAAATCCATTTTCTCCCACGCACATACAAAAACCCAACTTGTCAAAAAATTTCCAGCCAGCTCTAATAAACAGCCAGTTCCCCCCCCGTAGGTCTCTCACCAGGCAGAGACCTGCCACCTCCCATACAAAAACTCGTGCAAAGATCACGGTGCCAGCATCTCTGGAGCTGGGGACCCATCCTCCTCATGTACACCCACCCTCCTCCGGCACTGTGTACAGACTCAAAGCCTCACTCAGGAGACCCTCGTCAGAGGACGCAATCAGCAGATGTGCTGGCAAACTGCATTTAGGAAATGCAAGGATGTGCGGTGTGGAAGGAGGTTGTGGTGGATCGGGGCAAGCTGCAGCTAGTGAGGGTGATAAGAGGGAGCTAGTCTTGTGGAAGGGTCTCCAGAAGAAACAACAACAAACCTCTAAACCAACCACCACAGACATCTGGTCCTATGCAGAGCAGGGTTTCCTGCAGTCAAGTACGGGGAAGTAGCAGGAAGAAGCTTTTCACAGCCCAAGGATATGCTCTGTGCAGCCGGACACCCTGCAGACTTTCAAGGAAGCATCTCCCAGCAGCACGGGTTTGTCCCAATTTTTTTTCAGAACTGGAGAAAGCAGCCTCATCCAGATAAAATAAACCAGGGAGGAAGAGGAGGAATTATTCCAGTAAACATCAGCCTTCTGCTGCATCCCTTTCCAGCTCTCAGAGCCGGAGAAATCCCACTGGCCTAGCACTGCCAAAGCACACGGTGCCCTCAAGAAAGAGCATATGGCCTCATCCTTGCTGTCCCTGCAGTTGTCAGTGCCTGAACAGAGGGCACTGAGGGCTGGCATCCTTTGAATCCTCTAATAAAGGCCAAGCACGTCCCTTGAGCATCCCTGTAGGGCACAGCCTTAAGGGGCAGCTCTGAAAAGACTGAACACCTTGCCTGGTAAAGTGCCTCTGCTGCAAATGCACCAAGGAAAGGACTCTGCCACTGGAGAGGGGCTGGGAGGAAATGACATGCTAAAAGAGCCACTCTGAGTCAATTCACAGCATCTGGCAAGCGGCCACAGTGGGCTGGCATGCATCAAATGCCCTGTTTGTCAAGGGCAGCTTCCTCCTAACACAGTGCTCTTACCTTAAAGCTGCCTTTTCCTCGCCTCCTGCCAATCCAGACTCAAACTGTCAGCACCCTGCCCTGGAACAGGCTGACCCCGGGCTTCGTATGATGGAGAATGGGCACCTTTGGGCTGGGGTGCTACTCTGACTTCCATCCCTTCAACACAGGGGAAAACGAGCAGGCTCCAACGATTTGTGCATTGGTCTCTTCAGGATCGATTCCTTTTAATTTGCTACAGAGCATTTAGCAGCTCCCTGGTCAATCATCTGTCACTTTGGTGTTCAAGCTGCCAAGGGCCAGCACAGCCCACTTGTGCCCTAGCAGAAAGCTGTCGGCTTTGCTTTGCAGCTCTGCTTGGGCTGGCAGCAGAGAGCTCCCGGGGACTGCACTCCCCGCCGTGGGAATGCTTCCTCCCCATGTCCTCCTGGGGCTGGCTGAACGCTGAGCTCCTTTTGTGCCATCGAGCTGCAGATGCGAATTGGATACCCCACGTGCAGCGGCTGTAATTAACGTTCCCTTCCCTATACGCAGCGTGCTCCACATGCGCCCAAAGGGACGCAACCCCAGTACGGATCCGAACCGCGGATGGCGATGGTCAGCTGGGGGGGGACGTGGAGCCGCAGACCACAGCCTGACCCCCAGTTGCTGACCCACGCTTCTGCACCCCGAGCTGCCTGTCGGCACCCACGGTGTACCATGCGCTCTGCTCTGCAGCAAAGGCATTTGCTCACTGTTAATTCCTGAAGCGATTTGATTTTATTGATGACCCTGAGAAGCCTGAATGAAGGACATCGTAAGAATTCACTTGGGGCTGCTGTGAGCATTATGAAATCTGGATCCAGACGAAGTATTTCAAGCGTGTTCCCTCCCAACACGCTAATGCAATTGAGGGCCGCAGTGCAGGGTGACGCCAGTTCTCAGTGTAACAAAGCCACGCTCCCACCTCACTGTCGCATGTTAAAGCTGCAAAAGGTGAAATCCATTTTCTCCTGTGAACAACATCAGCTAGGAAATACATGGTCGCCTGCGATTTTACACTGCCGGTGAGAGAAGTCACAGCCTCACAGCCCAAGACAGAGGGCTTGCCCCGCATCCAAAAAATCCCTTGCTACCAAAGCCAAACAATGGTTTGGTTGCTGTTTACGGCACAAGTGAGGCTAGCCAAACATTAGTCTGGGGCAAATTATGCTCCTCTTCAAGGCATTCACTCTACCTCTGCCCCATCATAATACCTGTCTCCTTTTCCCACTGAAAACGTTCCGAACAAAACCTGGCTTTGTTCAGATTGTCAGTTTTAGGCTTCTGCTATCTCCTCCTCCACAGGGAAAAGAAGGAGGAGGAACGAATTTAAACATGAACTAATTAAAAAGATCAAACTCTATTTTCCACTACAGAAAGTATACTTTTTTTTTTCTGTTTTGAAAACTCAGGCAAAACCCCAAATCATCAGTTCAAGCATAAGCAATTTTGGGGTTAAAATATTTCTAAACCAAAAGTGTTTTGCATAGTTTGGAAGGACTTTCCTTGGCAGAAATAGATTTTGATGTGCTGCAAGCAGAAGGGCTGTGCCACATGGTGAAAGAGATTTCACATCCTCCGGCAGAGGGCAATGGTGTCAAGGCATGACAATATTAAAAGGCCACTCATCTAATAAAAAAGCTTTCATAAATCCTGGAGCCATGTGTTAGTAACGTGCTGGATTATTAAATGCTGAAGGTTCTCTTTTTTAAATCAAGTTAATTGGCATCAGCTCTGACACTTACCGTAGGAAACACTGATTTGATCTGCAATCTTGGTTTAGAGTCAGTTTTTACCTTCTTTCTTCCTTTGGGGCTGATCAGCCCCAGCACCACTACTCTTTGGTTTCCCCACACTGAAGTGATTTAGAACACGTTAAACTAAAGAATTGCTTGAATTGAATTTGTATATATACACATGTCACTGGAGTAAAAATATTGTCTAGATGTAAGAAAAACACCCACAAAAACCCAAACACTTGTGTTACAAAACAGCCCAGAAATAACAAACAAACACAGCCAAACCCTACAACAAAAAGCTTTACAAAGAAAATAAACACTCATACTTCAGGATACCAAGTATCCTCTCACTAATAGCTTTTCACCTTGGGCAAAGCATCCCCTAAACCTAAACACAGGGTTTCTTTCACCTTTACAATAGCAACTGGGTCTGATCCCTGCTGAGAGACAATGCAGGGACGGAGCAAACCAGAGCTGGTCCCTCTGCTCAGCCCACCTCAATCCACTGAGCGGCTGGACTGCAACCCAACAAATCCTGAATTCACATCCAAGTTCGCACGCCTGAGCACCGAAAACGGCTGCGAGGATGTGAGTGCCGCGCTGTCGTGCCCATTTTTCAGATGAGGAAACTGAGGCACAGGGCAGTTATGGCTCTCCCTTGTAATCACCCAGCACAGCAGACACTGGGGACAAGGGCTTTGTCACGCACTGGTGTCCAGCTCCAGGTACTCCGGACGCAGCCCTGCTCCTCTCCACACCGCATGGCAGGGGACGGGCACGACAAGCCTCTGCCTAAGATTTTGGTTTTTAGCAGAAAAGGCTTGTAAAGCACAGGCTAAAAATAAAGGTAGTAATAAAAGCCTCTTGCTCGTTAATTACTCTGTAAACCATTACTGCCTAAAACCCCCATAACTTTAATGGGGGCTATTATAAGTATAGTAGCAAAACTGTGGAGCTAATTACTGTTTAGTTATTAAGCAGAAAATAGCCAGAACTGAGTAATGAGCACACAGAATTGCTTGTTCTTCGAGGATTTAATCAGGGCAGCTAACTTCAACCTCAGATTCTCCTGACTCGCGGGAGAAAAGGACAGAGGCTTTGCAGCCCAGCCGTCCCATTGCCGCAAGGGGCAAAGCACCATCCTTGAGCTAGAGCTGATTTGTAGAACATGAAGCTTGAACTGCAAGTCAAGAAAGGGAGTGAGAATGATTCAGAAATGTTTCAGACCACTGTACCAAACTGCCAGCTAGAGAAGAACTGGATTCATCCACAGAAATCAAAAATGTTGGGCCAATGCAGTCTGAGCTGCAGCATTTTTTTCCTTCTTTTAAAAAATTAAAATAATTCCTGTGGCCAAAAATAGAGAAATAATGTGTTCTTTTTTCTTTCTTTCTTTTTTTTTTTTTTAAACACAAAAAATAGAAAATGCAAAAATATTGGAAAAGCCTGGAAAGGAAGCTCGGTTTTAGGAGGCTGTTTTTCCACTTGATACTTTTGTCCAGCGTCACCTGCAAACCCTAGTTCTGTCACTACACTTGCCTTGGCTACGTATACTGCGGCAACTCCTTGTGTTTTCCAAGCTGTTGGAGAAACTGAGGCACAGAGATTGCAGAATGTCCCCAACCTTGCCAACAGTTGAGGCAAAACCTGACCTACTCTCCCCTTCCAGTCCTGAGCCTTGTTGCAATAAATGGGATGAAGAACACAGATTATCTCATAGGAAAAAAATAATATTAACCAAGCTTCTCAGAACAACACTTAAAATTTAAAGCAAGCATGAGCAAAGTGGATCAAGGGAGCTCAACACAAGCACAATTAGCTTCTGTAACTTATTGCCACAGGATACTAAGAACAACAAGAACTTAACAGGATTCCAAAAAGGATTAGTTGTGTATGTGAATAAACTGCATATCCAGAATTAGAATAAACCACCCACCAGTTTGGAAAACATATAAACCCTTGAGTTTCAGAGCGTCAGCCAAATTTTAACAAGCATCAGAAACTTTCTCTTCTCCAGATTGATCTTCCCCCCATGCTGCTCCACCCCTGCAGATGCCGGTAGAGGTGGCCAGAGCTAGAAGGAGGACAAGAGATGTGATGGTACTGCTCTTATGCTGACTACATTGCCTAGTGCCAAGATTTCACTGCTTCCAACAGCAAGGCAGATCTTCTGTTAAATCCTTAAAAGATTTAATGCATTGTCCTAAATCTGTTTGCTTTCTTGTACAGGTTCTTACACTGCCATCGTCACCACAGTGCCCAAGTTCTGTCCAGGATTTCTCGAAGATCCTTAACTACAGCCACGGCGCTTCCTTTCCTCATTGCTCCAAAGACACATACGGGAATGCCTTGGAAGGGGCAGGTATCCTTTTATTACAGTGTTTTTGAAGAGTGTTGAACCTGGGCTTTGCAATCTTCTTCTGATTAGCAAGGCAGAAGCAAAAAATGTGTCAAGCACTTGGCAGCAGAAAGTGGCAAAGCTGATGTGGATCCTTGGTGCCCGGGAGAGTCTCATCAGTCTTGGCCTGGCCACACAGGAAATCCTCTGTCGTAGAGGCAGCGCTGCCCTTACTGCTTTCAGAGGATGCACTGGTCTGTCGCGACGCTTGGTCCAGACTCTCTCTCAAGCCAGGAAAGCTGTGGGCTGACTCAGGTCTTGGATGAGAAAGCATTTACAGCACCCAATACTTCTTGATAAACGGCTGCACTTCACACATGGGTTTTAAAAAAGCATCTCCATCAAGATGAAAAGCAGTTTGACTTACAGCCCACTTCCAAAATAGAAAGACAACTGGGAGTTGTTTTCTTAGGGGAAATGCTGATGACACCCATGAAAAGTAGTTTGACTTTCCTTAAAGTTGCTTGTGGGTGAATGCTGAATGAGTGCTGGGAAAAGAGCGCTCCAACAAATAGTTCATTTAAGGGTTTCTCCATCAAGTCTTCTCAAACTGGTGACGCGATACCTTGAGCTATCCCCTTTGCTCAGCTAAGACCACATCAACATTGTCAGAAACAGACGTATTTCCAGACTCTCTATTTCCACCTCTCTGGTCTGCATTGCACTGAATATTTTGTGCACCGCTGACTTCCATAGACTTTAAAAAGTGACATTAACAAAGGATGACCCAATTTCAACATGATTGGACTAAATTCCGCAGCTCCATAATAGGCTTTGCATATGCTTTGTCCAAAGGGTTTGAAGGCAACACGTTTCCACGTGATACCTCATGTAAGAGGCAGCAGGCCATAACAACCAAGCCTCACCTTTCCAGGATCTGCAAGACTGAATCATTGAGCCAAACATGTCAAGCCAAGACCAGGCTCTCTATGAACTTGCCTTTCTCCCTCTACCGAAGGAAGCCTAACAAGTTAAACATGCATAACATAGCTGGATGATGAAAGAATGGACATGGCTGTCAGAAGAAAGACTGTGATGCTTGCTAAGGCTGTAGTAAGAATTAACTCACCACCACACAGTTCACAGCTTTTGTTGCTAGTGGTTGAGAGAAGTCACAGGCTTTTATATACTGTCTCGATGCAGAGTGTGAGATTCTCTGGGTGCATCTGAGAACCCCAGATATGCTGGGGGCTACCTCCCACCAAACTGGCACCTAGGAAAGTTCACAAATGGCCATCAGATATGAAGAACTGTGCCCAGCAAGCCACAAGCCCTCTATTTTATCTCCCAGCTGCCTCTGCAATATGTTCCCAATTCCAGACCTGGAGATGAGACCGCCCACCTCCCACATGCTGTTGCCTCTTGACTCACTGGGGAGATGAGGCTGGGGGAGCCCAGCAGGGTCCACTGCCCGCTCAGCCATGGGTCAGAGCCTGCAGCATGTGGCATGCACCTTTCAACATCGGCTGGAAGGCAGCTCACCAGCTCTGTACCTGAGACCTGGCTTCATAGCCACCAGCACTTGCTTTTAATTACTGAGCTCTTCCCTTTTTCACCCCTGAAAGAATAGAATCCTGCTCTATTTAAGAGAGATATTAATAACCCAATTCTAATGCATAAAGAAAGGGGGGAAAACGAAGCTTTGCAGAGCTAGTGAGCAAGCTAGCCCTCTCCCATTGCAGCAAGCCACCACTGTGCACCCTGAACACCTTAAAAAGGGATTTAGTTTTCAAAAGCACAGTTTTTCCTTTTTTCAATAGCAAACATCAAGTATCTTAAAGGTGGTTTTTTTGAAGGCTAGGCAAAAAAAAAAAATATGCAGGCATCCAAATTCTCCATTACTTTTGAAAACACCAGCTGTTGTAGGCACAAGTCCCTGAAGATGCCACTGAAGTAAAAACTGCTTTGCAGGAGCTGTTGTCAGAGTTGCTTGATAGTGTGCACATGTCCAGGCTGAGAGGTGCTCCGGACAGGCAGCGAAGAGCCTCCATTGCTGCGGGAGCACAACGGTGCTGTTCCTGCTTAGGGGAGGCAGAGTGCTCCCAGCACGCTGTAAATTCACATGCACATCTCCTCCGCACTCTTCCCCACAACGCCAATCCCAACACGTGCTGCTCACGAGGCAGCTGCGGAAGCCTGGAATTAGTTGCTTTGTATTTCGCAAGCACTAAGAGCAGCCATGCAGGTAATTCGAGCTGAAGAGCTTCTGGGCTATAAATTCACAGATAAATTCCTGCTTTATTGCAAACTACCTTTTCACTGCAGACAAGCCTGCAACAGGACCAGGGTTCCCAGGTTAGCTGCTGCACCCTACTCAAGCAGCCTGTTCAAAAGTCCTTGTTATCTGCTGCCTGAGCAACAAACCCTCCAGCATCATGGCATACCCCAATGCTGCAGAAATATATTTATATCGTAGCAGCAGTGCTTGGAGGGACAGGGCCATTCACCGAGTCACAGAACTATTTCCTGCAGGTGTTGTCTCTTATGGCCTTGCGGGACAGATCTAGCAAAGGTGCAGCGTGGCACTCTGAGCTCTCTCAGCTCCCTGGTTAGCAGTCGGTCACAAAATCATAGCCAAAACCATTACACCAACCTATAGACAAAATCCCCACCTCCCATCCCTGTTAGACAGCTTCTTTAAAGAGATGAGGTTCAAATCCTAAGCCCTGCTCAGTGCTGGGTGGTCAAACAGGGCATAGAGAGTGCGACAGCCTGTGACCTCTGCAAAAGTCACTAATGGGACTGAGGGATTAACATCGATTCTTTCATGCTACAGCATGGAAAGGGAAGGGAGGGGGGATCTGGGATGATAAAGCAAACGCCCAACTATAATTCAGCAGCTTGCAACACAATCAATTGCCGCTTGTAGTTCTGCAGTCCATTAGTACAGCCACAAACCTACACAAACTTCTCCTTGGAAACAGGAAGGTCATTTTAAAATTATTTCCCTTCCATTTCTGGTCCCTGCCAGACCCTACTGTGCCTGCTGAAAGGAAACATACAGGGCTTCCCGTGATGCACTCGTCCTTCTTCCCTTACCTCCTTTTGCCACAGTGAACACGGGTGCTTTTGCCTGCCTGGGAAGCTTTGACACGTCGGAATGACATGGCTCATCTTCCATTTGAGAGGCATTTGGAAGGAAACAATTTCTTTTTCTCTACTAGCATAAAACCCCCATATGCCAATCCAATAAACCCAAAGCTATTCCAGCATTGCCCAAGGAGGTGGGATTTGGCTCTTAGTTTCTCTCTTAGTGGGAAAGGCAGGGGCTAAATCTACCAGTTTGTCCAGCTTCCAATCTAAGCCTGGTTCTGACTCTGGCTTCCCCCGTGGCTTAGTTATTTTGGCTCACCTGCACCTCGGCTTACTCTAGAGGTGAGATGAAAATAGCTGCCTACTTTTGGACAGGAATCACAAGGCTCAAGTAGCTCACAGGCTAAATTCAGAAATGGCACAAGCACTGATGCCTGAGGTGCTGGCAAAGTGCAACTCACACCAATCTGATGGCCTGGTGTGCATGCCTGGGGAAGGTCATTTCTCCTAATTTTAGAATCACCCAAGGGCCAAACCCAGCCCAGATCTCCTCCATATGAATGAGAAATGGAGAAGCCGAACAAAAGCAGGAGACAGAATTAAGCCAACAGTTTCAGAGCCCAACTCAAAAAAGCAGTGAACAAGCTGCCCTCACAGGAAGACAGGCACCTACGAGTGCCTCTCCCTGCTGCCCAGTTCTCCAGTACCACTCACCAGCCCCTGCCATTTCCAAGGGCATCTTCATCCCTTGCAAAAAGCTTGACCTGCTCGTCCAAGCACCACCCTGCTACCGAACTATTTGGGACATAGGGAAATATTCCCCGTGGTCCACAGAGTGTCACAGCACCAGGGAACTGTAACCTACAAGTGGCTGAAAGCTTGCACATGTAATCTGACACACAGAGAGACGCAGACATGGCTGATGGACAGATAGACTCCCTTGCAGGGTTTTACTTGCAAGGTGAAGAGTGAGACAAGCCCTTGGGGAGCTTTGAGAAACTGGAGGGTTTTGTAATGGCTGCTCTAAGAATATTGTAATCATGCAGTAATTACGGTGCATCTCAAATCAACCAAGCAAATTACATCGTTATTATTACGACTGTCACCAACCTTGCATGGCAGGGACAGAGAAGCAGGCCATCTCTTGCCCAAGGAGGAAACAGTGGTAGGAGAATATCAACATTGCTACAACACAGACCCACCACACTCCCTTCAGGCCTGTCCAACACATGCCATGGCAGCCTGGTAGCTTCTTCAAGTGACTAGGACCACATCTGTACTTTGCTAGGCTGTATCTCAAGGTACAACACTTAATTAGTCAGGTTGATTTTACCTTTTTTAATTAAACAAATATCTTCAAGCACAAGAGCAGCCCTTGGCATTTGATTGGAACTGTCAGTCTTGCAAATGTCATTCCTATAGATGACTAATCTTTAAAAACAAGAGTTAGTAATTCTTTGACTCAGTTGATAATGAGCCAGAGCATTAACAGCGGTTGAGACTGAGAGGGAGAAATCAGTGCTGCCTGGACTCAGATGGGCTCAGTGCTGCATGTGGCCCAAAAGCCTTTTTGCAGCTCGAGGGACTGGGGCTTCCTGAAAAAAGCTATGAATGCAGGCTATGAAAATGGGGGATGCAGCACGTCTGTGAGGACATCTCAGCACACTTGCTCCTCCGAGTCACTGTCATGTTGACAAAAAAAGAGAAGAATTTCCTCTTTCAGTCTCTCTGAATGTGTTGGTTTTCTCAGTGCAGAGTGAAGACCTCATTTCATTCTGCCTCCTCTGCAGGCTCCCTTTTGAACAGGTTTCCCTGGACTCCCTGCTCCTCCACTTTCCCACATCTACCCAATGTAACACTGCTTTAGAAAGATTTACAAGCCAAAAGTGTACCGTAGCGTTAGCAGCACGTGCTGATCCCAACCTGAATGTGAACGCTCGCCTACTCCACAACCCCTTTCCCCCCACAGACCGGGGTCTCAGCCCTGAGTTGCTGCATAGCTCACAATTTGCTCTGTAACAAGAATAACTCAGGCTGTCGGATAAGTTATTAACTTCAGCAGCCAGAGTCTCTTCCCATTAGAGCATTGTGGTACGAGATGCCTGGGTGAGACAAAAAGGACTGCCAGGCAGAGCACAGAGCGCACGAGACAGAGATGAGAAATAATGTTGGCAGCATTATTAAAAGATAAATTGGAGGAAGAAAGGAGGTATATGTGTGGGGTGACAGCTTCAGAGGATTGTAACAAATCCTTTGCCACCAGGGGCTTCACGGCTGTCAAATTTCCCAAGGCCAAGGGACAGGGCGGTGGCAAGGAGACAACTTAGGGACCCCTGCTCCACAGGTCAGAGCACCCCTTCCACACACGCGTCCTGCCAGTGCAAAACCCCAGAAGGATTCAGCAGCAATAGGTTTACAGTGTGCAATGTTTTCCTGACCCCAGCACCTCTTCACAAGATTACAGTGACAATAATCCCAGTATCCTCACAATGCCACGGACAGTTACTCCTCCACAAAGGGCGGAAATTGGCAGCTCCCCCTCCTATTGTCCTTCGGGCTGTATTTATGGAAAAGCACCTTTTATTGCCATTTTTGCTTCTTCCTGAGGCTAGTCTGCCAGGCTCAAGGCAGAGATAGTATCTACACCTCCAGGATCCAGACAGCTCCACCTTGCTGCCAAGGGATTCATCTTAAAGTAATTTTATTCACAGTTATGCCTGCCAGGCCCCCTTCTCAATACTCTTGGCTGAACACTGGCTGCTTGCACTTGGAGAATTTCAGAGCTAAAGTAACTAATAACTTAAAGTACCTAACTCTCTCTAAGGTAGATGTGACTTCAAATTCAGCCACCCAAGAATGAGTGAGTTGAACTCTCATCACATTGCTTCACAGTCTCTTTTAACAACCTCCTGTCACGCCTGAATCTCACTGCGCAGCCCAAGCTAGCACATACAGATCTATCAGCATCCTTCCCACTGCCCAAAATGCCCCAACGCTGAACAGACACCTCATGTGCACGCCAACGGCTTCCCACGCAGGTAGAGTTGTCCTGGCCCCCACCCTTACCACTCAGATTCCACCCAATCTTTTCAATGCTCCCAATTTTAGCACTTGCAAATTTTTTTCCTGGTAAAAATCATGCTAGAAGTGATGCTCATCTAACTGACAAACAGAAACAAATACTTCCAAACCCTTGTGGAAGGTCGTTCCAGGAGCTGCACGCTCTCTGAAAATGAATATGTTAGAGTCACGCCTTGTGGATGTGCCACTGTCATAAGACAGACACTGGAAGAATTATTCATTAGTAGTGACTTCTGTAGCTCTAATCTCCACAACCAGCTGCCATTCATCCAAGTGGATCACAGCCCGTCTGAATAAACCTTTGAATGTCCATACAACCCCACATCACACAGCCAAAGTCAGCCTCTCCTGGGGCACTGCATCCCTGCGGCTACTGCAAGAGCTGAGGCTGGATAGAATATTCCTGTGCCTCACCAAGGCTGTAGGGAGCATGCAGACAGAGAGTGCCATAAACCGGCTGGCAGCCTTTCAAGGGTGGCAGGCTTGTGCCAGATTATACTTCTCTCTCCCAAATTAGAAGCAAAACGTGCCACTAGAAAGTCAGGTGAAAGCTGTCTCTCAAGGAAGAGGCTGCCTCTCAGTACCACTGCGTGAGGCAGCATCTTAAAGCATCCTGCTAATCTGAGCGCAGCCATTGCCTCCCAAAGAAAGCCACAGCTCTTAGGGTTCAGCCTTGCTTTGTGCTGTCCCAAATCCGCCTGCTTGCCCTGGCAGACACACATCACGGGTTGCTGACCCCCACCATAAACTGTGCTAGGATTTCATCACAGCACCCTTCTCCTCCCATTCACACCAAGCCCCTCATGGAGGCAAATGAATGGTATCATAAAAAACATTTATCTTCCTCAGCCCCAGAGCCTGAGCTGGGTGGTGGTATACACTGACCGTAGGAGACACGAAAAGACCAAACAGGCACCCTCCCTGCCTCAGTCATGCAGGTTTACCATCCAAGCGTCATCCCTGCACAGTTCTGCCGGGCTTCCAGCATCCAGCAAGCAGTTCAGAACAGGACTGCAGCTTACTCCATATGTCTCACTCCCTCCTTCAGAGACCCAGCCCACTCACAGATCTGCCTCTCAGCTACCATCATGTGCATCTATTATTCAGAAGAAATATCAACTTATTCATGAGCCAAAATAGGTTCCAGGTACCGCACCCAGTCTCTAACAAAATTCCTCCTGCAAAGCTGCTCTTTTCTCAGTCTGGACTCAACTGAGGAGAGTGCAGTGTTGCTCTCGCTTTGATCCCTCCGGAGGGCTTTACAGCTTTGTTACAGTGAGGGACAAGAGTTAACAGCCTTGTCAGGCCGCTCCCTCATCATTTGGTTAATGTACCCCATTAATGGCTACAGCACAGTATCGCTCACCTCCTGTACACTCCACAAACTCCAACCTTTCCTTTGGGCTTGCAGTTACAGTTCCCCACAGGGACGGAGGGATGGCAGGGCAAGGAGGGCATGGGAAGTGATGTGGTGCCCACAGGAGGACGGTGACTTATCTAGCACGTTGTCACAGGCCCCTGCAGAGTTGGATGATAGCTCCTACACCCAATGAAACAGTATGAATTTCTTTCTGTATTGCCCCTGATCTACACATACAGAAAAGCCTTCAGGAAATGCTACTCCTTGGCTGATGACAGGCAAGGCTGGCTCAGAGAGAAGGAGGCAGGGGGAAATATGCAAGCTCAGTGCATCTCTTGTTGCACTGCGAGCATCCACAGCCGTTCTAAAAATGAGCAGAGCACATCAGTGCAGACTGCAAAAAAGGCCCAAAATCCTGCATTGGAGCAACCGAAAATGGTACGGCACTCTGATGTGCTTCTCCTGTGCAGGGATGGGCTGAAGGCTTTGGGACAGCGGTTCCCACAGTACTAATTCCTACCACAGGACTGTTGCATCAGTACAAGGGTGGCACTACATTTTTGTGGTTGGATGGGGAAGATGTGAGCTGAAGCTGGAAAAAGCTCACTTGGATGCGCGAGGCAGAAGCACTGCAGGGCCATCGGCATCTCAGCACAGCTCCACGTTTATTCTCCGTGCCACAGTCTATGGGATTCAGATGGAATAATCATAGAAGATCATCTAGTCTGGTCCCATGTGGCCAGAGCAATGTCACTCCCAATGCTTGCTGGCTTTTGCTCGTTCGCTGAGAAGCTGGACTCCCCCAAGGACTCTCCTACGCAGCCTCCGCAGGTATAGTCCTGGCCCTCACAGGGCCACCTGTGTTAAGAGAAATGCGTTGGTACATGTTTCTTCTTTAGCTTTAGAAGCTGCTAAACAGATGGAAAAACAAAGGATGAAATGTAAGGAGTTTAGCCAGAATGCTTCAGCACCAAGGTGGTATTTATAGACAAGCCCAGGGGGAGGTAACCCAGGCACCCACTCCACTGTCACACTGCGTTTCTCTGCAAGAGGCCACGGTGCGCTGCTCCGAGGCAGCGTTACTTGTGCGGCTTGCTCAGCACCCACACATACACAACCAGACCCACTCGTTCACAGCAGCACATAAAAGCATCTTAGCCCTCGCTTTGTGCCACCGGGACAAGAGAAGAGTATGGGCTATGCAAAACTACAACTTATCAAAAGTGGGATCCCTCTCCTACTGATGGTGATAGGAGTTATGATTTTTATTCACTGAGAGCTGGAATGGGCCCTGAATCATGCTGGCATTATGTTATGATAATGCTGGAAGTATTATAAATGCTTTGCGTGCCAGACAAATCCTGGAGCAGGCTTCCAAATCCCCTCAAAATCCCCACTTGCGTCTCTACATTCATCCATTCATGAAATCCAGAGCAGAGCCTCAGCATCCATCCTTTTGCTCCTGGTCTCTTTCCAGCTGAATGGAAGGTGAGGCAGAGTCAAGGTATTTCTTCTGGATTAGCCTTCTTTTGTCTTCCAGGTGCCGAATCTGAGGAAGAAACTGTGCTAGGGCATTTAAGAATGACATCCAGCAAGGCAGCTGAGACAAATCCCATGCTCCTTTCTCCTGTCAGAAAGTAAAACGAGTCTCATTCTCTGCGAGCTCAGTCCCCATAACCACAGCGAGCTGCAGCACTGGAGAAACTGGGGCTTTGCCACCCACACAACATAATGCACAGCGTTCACGAGGCTGGAGAAGTGAGACCTTGCAGCCAACCGGAGGAGATCTTTGTGCCGCAGTTGTGGACATCTGGCCCACGAAAGGTCAGAGGAGAGCTGCACTGGCCTTGCAGCACCCATCTGCAGGCGCCTAGGGTGGGAGACACCCACCCCTGCTTCCTGCAGGGCCATAGGTGTAGATCCCCGCAGCAGAGCTCGCTGTCTGGATTCCTTTTGCAATCAACAGGGAGAATTCATTTGGCCTATTTTAGATGGATGCCTTCAGATGAGATGAACTGCACCCTGGAAA
The DNA here is from genome assembly GCF_028858705.1 of Grus americana. Lineage (NCBI taxonomy): Eukaryota > Metazoa > Chordata > Aves > Gruiformes > Gruidae > Grus > Grus americana. Next base: position 6,487,329 of record NC_072875.1, read on the forward strand.
TGCCCATTTCTCTTTACTGTACAGCTGAATCTACACGAGCCAACATCTGCGTCTTCAATGCACTTAAGCAAAGGGTTTCCCACCTTTCGGGGGGGGTAAGCAGACTTTGTTCTCTGAGCTACAGCTTTCAATTCCCTATCCACTGGGCTTTGACAGGGTTCCCAGATGGCCAACAGTGCAGAAGAGCAAATTTTTCTGACAACCCAGCCCACCAGTCTAGAGTGCACAAGGCAGGAATGGAAGGAGAGAGTCTGAACTCTACTTTCCACGTTGCATTAGCAGGGCACCAGCTGTTGTTATTTCAGAGAGGATAACCAGTCTCCAGCAGACACTGTGGAAGGAACTCGAGGACCAGCGGACGTCTCTCTTCTGTGGGCTCTGCAGTACACGCATGTCTTTGCAACAGCCTGGAGCTGCATGGAGAGAATTCTCAATCATGATGTGAAGATGTAAATCCCCTCCCCAGAGATTTCAGAGATGGGGATTTTTTAAATGCCTTTCTGAAGATTGTTCCGTTCTAACTCGCAGAATTTCTTCTCTGGGTTCCCATATCTTTGCCAGGGGACTCCCTATGTGATCACAGACCAATCACCTTTCCCTTGGCAACATTTGGCTACCCTTCCATCAAAACCAAGCATGCAGTATTTTCTCTGTCCATCCTGTTTACTTACATGCTATGCTCCAGTGCAGAGACTAGATGTTCACAGCACCAAGGACTCTGGAGTATCAAACCACGTCTCAGGAACTAACAATAAATAGCATTCCAGGGCAGCGTACAGGCTGGAGCTGGGCCAGCAGTGACCAATGCATTAACACACCCTTTGAGAGCTAATACATCACCTGCTCTTAAAGAACAGCACAAGAAGCGCAGGAAGCCTTGTACAGAAGCTTAGCTCTTGTCCCATCTTTAGGAAAATAGCTCAGACCCAGGCAGGAGGGGGATCTTGAGCATTTCCTATTTACTCTGCTGTCACTGCCAGGCATGTCACTCTGTGTTCTGCATGGGTCATACGGATAGGATAGCTGGAGGGATTTCTGAGGTACCACTGCAGCTGGCAAATTGCTTAAAGGCTCTGTGGTAGTCCGTCAGGACAGGGCATTTCTCAGGCAGAAACACAGCGTATGCGTGCAGTTGCACACAGCTGTACAAGGGAAGAATGCACACTTCTATACACAGGCTAGCATGGAAAACATAGGTGTGCAAATCTTGCCTGTGCAAGTGTGCTCCAGGCACAGTACAGGTACCCATAAGGTATCTTGCTGCACAGAAGTCATTCTGTGAGACTGTGAACAGCGTGCCTTGGAAAGTGCCACTTGGTACAACAAACACAACCACAGACAGAGAGGGTCAAGAACGGGAGGAGGACTAAACTGGCTAGATTTGTGGGACAAAGCCATTAGCACTGCGAGAGACCGGGACCTGCTCCCCAGCACAGTGGATTGTTCTCAGTTGTTTCCTCAGTCTCCCAGCGCCTCAGTTCCCTGGAGGAGTGGAGTTCCTATTAAAAAATGTAGGAGGATATATTCAATAGTGACTAATATGCTGTATTACTTAAAGCACTTGGGGGTGGTGCACGTGTCTAGATCAGGATATGAAGATTAATTATGGGCCACACCCTGTGATCTCCACTCAGCAAAGCCCTTATTAGCTTCTGAAGGTGAATCCAGCCCTGATGTCAACTTGCCAAGCCAAACACAAACAGCTGGGGCTTGCAGGAGAAAAAGGGAGAATCTATCCTCACTCTTCAGACCTTGTGCTTGGCAAAGATCACTTCTCTTGCCACTAGAGAAGCAAAACACTGGTAGGTAACCAATTCAGGATCCCCATGAGCAAAGCATAAAAGACAACGTTACAGAGAACAAGGACCTATGCAAAAGACACTGCAAAGGACCCCTCCAATGACATTGCTTCCAGAAGATGCTTTGCCTTCCAGTGGGTTGAAGCCACATCAAATGCACCTGCAGCCATATCCCCAAACAAGACTTACAGCTGCAGCCCACCTAACTTTTCAAGGCTGCTGCATGCAACAGAGGACTGCAGAAAAAGTGGAGGGCAAAAAAGCCACAGAGGGCATCACCCGCAGAGAAAGATGCTGACCAAGGCCTGTTGCATCTACAAAAGTGATAGATCTTGCTGGTAAGCCCATATGACAAGTGGCTTTTGAAGCCAGGCAGCCTCTGGCGCTGCTCATCCCCACAAGACAAAATGCACAGTGATGCAAGAAAGGACCACATCCTGTCTTCCTATGGATTCAAATCTGCCCATTGGGTTTTGTTTGAGAGCAGCCCTGGAGCACCTCTCCCATGAAGACAGGCTGAGAGAGTTGGGGTTGTTCAGCCTGGAGAAGAGAAGGCTCTGGGGAGACCTTATAGCACCTTCCAGTATCTAAAGGGGCTACAGGAAAGCTGGAGAGGGGCTGTTTACAAGTGCATGGAGTGATAGGACAAGGGGTAATGGCCTTAAGCTGAAGGAGGGGAGATTTAGATTAGATATTAGGACAAAATTCTTTACTGTGAGGGTGGTGAGGCACTGGAACAGGTTGCCCAGAGAAACCGTGGATGCCCCATTCCTGGCAGTGTTCAAGGCCAGGTTGGATGGGGCTTTGGGCAACCTGGGCTAGTGGAGGGTGTCCCTGCCCATGGCAGGGGGGGATGGAACTAGATGGGCTTTAAGGTCCCTTCCAATTCAAACCATTCTATGATTTTAAGAAAAAATATGCTTTTGCGCAACTTTTTTTTTGAGCTAGTAGAGATAGAACAAGGGCAAGAGAGAGCAAAAGCATTGCAAAAGGCAAGTCTCCAAGAAACACTAAAAAATTAATTGCAACATTTGCCCTAGTGTCCCTTAAAAGACAATTCTTTTCATTTCCCAGGGCTTCTGCTGTTGCAACATGAGGGTGCTGGAAAAGATTAAAAGGGTAGATGCACTTTTTCCTTTCAGAAAGCATTATTTTGACATTGAGCAGCCAGCTTTGCACAAGGGGGAAGCGTGCGCTCACACTTTGTTACTGGAAGATTTCTTGGTCAGCTTAGGCCAGATCTCCCAGCTACAGCAATTGTTTGCCAGAAAGATGCAGCATTTGTGAGCATGCTAAAAACTGACGAGGCCCTGCACGCTGGACACACTCGCTGCGATTCTTGCCTTGGAAGGTGCACAATTGCAGAGCAAAACCCAGAAAGACTCAGAGCAACACTGCAGGTCAAAGGAGGAAAGAGAGCAAATCCAAGCATCGTTGTAGTTGGCTGGAGCTCTATGAGACAATGCCCTGATGAGGACAAAGCCACAGGAGAACAGAATCGCTGACCCCAGTGGCACCACGTCAGGCCTGTGACACGTACGAGGTGACAGTCCCTTCCTAGGGCTGGGGTACTATCCTCCCTTTACACTCACTCTCCACTATGAGCCACCTCGATGGGTCAGGAAACTTTGAGATTCCAACTAACAAGTGGGAAAGCTTGGGAAAGCTCTCCCACCCTTCTTTACGGATGCCCTCTCAATTTGCTGTCCTAGAGAATCGAAATGACGTGGGCACTGGGTCCCCTCTTTTGCACCTTCCTCGGGTCAGCCCGGCTTGGAGGGAGACAGCTCTCATTTAAGCTGTTACTGCATTGCTAACGACTCCAAGTTCACAGTGCTCCGCCAGAGAAGCTGACAGTGTTTCACTAGGAACGCCTATGGGGGTTGCAGGGAGGGATTTATAACTCAGCTGCATGGAATGGGAAAGTACTCAGAGCCAACGTCACCGATTTCATTTTTCTTCCTCTGTCTTTCATACATATTCAACCAGGGAAATAAAATTATCAGTCAGCTACCTTCCCATTTTAGTTGCACTCACTGTCCTGCTGGCTTTGGCCGTTTCCAGAACTCTTGGCCTCTATTTCTGAATGAACTCTCAACCTTCTTTTTCACTGTCTAATTATTCAATTTCTTCACCAGAACATCCTCCATATTCTTCAGTGCTTTGAAGCTGACACAGAAAACAGAGTTGGGTGCTATATACAGAAAGAAGATATTTTATGCTCTTTTCTCGAGTGCCTCCATTTTCCCACACCTTTTCAATCCCAACTCTGTCAGGTAACCCAAGCAATCCCAACCACTGTAACCTTCTAACCAAACTTTGGTCATTCATTTGCATTGGAGATCTGTGTACAGAGAAGGACTAATTATAAAACAAGGCAAACAAGGCGCATCTCAGGTGAGTTAGGAGAATTTCCTCATACGAGCAAGGATCACTCATGGAACAAAAGAATGGCTTGAAGCTCCACCGTACATTTACACAGCCCTTCTTCCTGCACAAACACACAATCATTTATCCAAGTTGGTGACACCTCACTGTAGATCTTCAGGGACACTAACAATTTAGACGAGTACGTACAGACCTATGCAACAGACCGCATAGTCTCTTCCAATCCATAACAAACACTGGACTGTAAGCTCCTTAGATGTGTATACAAGCTCTTACGTCAATTGACAGCACACTGGGACTCATGACTTTCTGCACTGTGTGCATACAAGCGGGGACTTCTAAGTCACCAAAGCAAATGCTTCCTAACCCCGTGGCAAGACCCATCAAGAAACCCCTGAAGGCAAGGGGAGGAGGGGGTATCTGATGGACAGCACAGAAAAAATGGATATTGCAGCAGCAAGATCCTGACAAAGACAGCGAGGAACGACTGGCCAAGACCAGTACTTGTTGGGATTTACTGGATATGGGCTCCACAGCTGTAAACATCAGGTTCTCCTCAGTGCTCTCCCAAACATCTGGGCTAAACCACCTCCCAATACTATTTGAAGTTGTGCTTTCTGATCTGAGTGAAATTAGGACTTTCAGGGTCAGAGACCCAGGAATTGAATCAGAGAGAGGCCCAGCAGGGAAAAGGAAAGCATCGTTTGTGGACAGCTTCATTGATCACCATGGACTTTCTCCCCCATTATCACTATTTTTCATCCCCACCCACTACCACAACATAACATGACACAGAGATCACTCCTCAGATGGCAAAGCATCACTCAGCCATCTCCTCTTCCCCCCAAAAGATAGCACTCAGAAAGCTTTTCCCTTTAAGCAGCCCCAAAGTTGGCTCTCACCACTGCTGGCACGAATGAAAGGGATTTCAGTTCCCCCTCCTCCTAAATCTCATCCCTTTCTGTTGCGAAGAAAAGGCAGAGGATGACCAAGGGAAGAGAAGAGCAACTCTCTCAGTCGTCTCTCACCTCCCTCCCATCTGCACAGATGCACCGGCGGGCTGGAAGGGCGCGGGGCCATTGTCGTCCCCACGCAGCTTCCCCGAGAGCTGCAGGCAAGCCCAGAAGGGCAGCCCCAGAGCAGGTGCAGGTCTGGGAGGGCAAGGCTGGGAGCACAGTGCTCCTGGAGGCGAGACACAGGCATATTTCCCCATAACCCAGCCAGCCTTCCCCAGCCAAAGCAGCTTGACATCCTCAGGCACCCAGCCTGAGAAAGGGGGACAAAGTGATCTCCAGCACTGCAGCCCCCGGGACCCATTCTGCATCCTTTAAATACACTGGGAGGGGTAGAAAAATCGCTTTGAGTCTTTCCTGCTTCCCCCCACTCCCTGCCCGCTGCATACACACATACACACACACACAGAGCTCTGTGCATAAAGGATCTCTGTCCTGCTCAGCTCAGCCATGCAACGCCTGCAAGAGGCAAGAGTTACCTTATTCCCATAGCCTGAATCGCCTTCTCTCTCCATCGTGGCTGGGAAGCTGCTCCCATTCATGCTTTAATCCCTGGGAACAGAGGCACGATTCAAAGCGGCTGTTCACCCACCAGAGTGGGCTCCCCCCAGCAACCTCCTCCTCCTTCTCTCCTCCCTTTTTCTTCGTTTGTTGGGTCCGGGGTTTTATTTATTTATTTTTTTACGTATTTTTCTTAATCCAGGCAGCAACCAAGACACTCCTCCATCGCCTCTCTGCCTCGCCGTTTCACTCGCAAAGAAACAGCATTGGAGAGCTCCTTCCTCCTCCACTGCCTCTGTGGACCTCCAGTTCCCCAGGTCTGCCTTTCTGCAGCGTGGCGTTAAGGGAAAGAAAGAGAGTGAAAGAGGGAGGGAGGGAGCGAGCAAACAGGGAGGAGGAGGAGGCCAACGGGGTGTGGGAGGAAGGAGCCAGAGCGTGGCTGGCTGCTTTGTATCCAGAGCAGTGCCGACAGCCCCTTCCCTCCCCCCCACCAGAGGAGGACCTGCGGTGCTAATGGTCTGTACCAATTTATTCCACTTAGGCAGGGGCACTTCTCCCTGCGACGACAGGAGGAAAAGCTGGGGAAGGCTCTGAGATGGCCCCTTAAGGAATTGGTTGCTGCTCTCCTCACTCCGCGGCATCACCCACTGAGTTTGCAGCCGTGGGCTAGGGGAGACGCTCTCCCAGCTCAGCAGGCAAATGGGAAGTGTGAGGTTAGGAAGGGCTGGGCATGAGGGAAGGGTCTTGCTGGTGAGGAGGCTCAGCGCCTCTCTGAGAGAAAGCGGTGACCATATGCTAGGTGGAAAGCAAGGTTCCCCTCCACCCTGTCAGGAAGGCAGGCTGAGCTCTGCTCCACTTTCTGCATGTACACTTTAGCGGAACCACCCTCTACTCCTTGTCGTACGTGCCTCCATGGCTCCCCAGCTGAGTCCACATGGGCTTTGCAAGCAGCGGACAACTCTTGTTAGATCTCATCCAACTCCCCTTCTATCTAGCACCATGTCTTTCCATGGCCCCTGGGCTAAACCACGACAGCCCCCTCAGCCTTCCCTACCCAAACAGCAAGGTACCCCCACATCCACCCTGGCAGCTGCCTAAGGGTCCTGGCACTGGGCAGGGGAGAGCAGGAACATGCTTTCCCCATGGGAAGGAGGCTCTGGATGTGACTACCGCTGCCCCTAATCTGGGGACAATTGCACCAAGCCCAGTGGGCAGACAGGACGCTTCTGTGATCCCTGACGATGCAGCGGGACCCTAGGTATACTCCCTTGCTTCACAGGGACCACCTGGAGGATGCAGGGCTTGAAGGGGCTGGGGAGCAGAGTAAAAATCTTATCTCCCAATACTGCCCTTTAATAGTTAACCCAGGCAGGGCTGACTCATGCTCAGCAGCAGATTTCTCCGAGATGGATGAACACCACAATATGTATGTCTCTGAATGCCACGCTCGCAGCTGGACAGTTTAACATGAGCCAAAAGTCAGCCCCAAGGTTGGGGACGAGTCACCTTTTACCTGTCCTGCCTCTGCTGCCTGCTCACCTGCTTCCAACCGGATCATCCCCCTCCATATACCACCATCTCTTCTCGGCTACATGTTCCACAGTGGACATGCACAGATCCACAGCTACAGCTACTCCCTTGTTACTCCCTCTCTTCCAGATCTGGTAAGGTTACAGTGCCATGGTAACCTGGAGGTGTAGGGAGATTTACTTATGCTTTACCGAAAAAAGGAACAACAAAGGAAAAACCACAACCTTCCAGTTACTGCAAAAAGCTTCAGTACTCAGGGAGCTGAGGTTCATATTGTGGAGCAATCTAGGTGATCTTCACCAGGGACTCCCACCATTTTCACCAGCCTTTTTGTTTTTAACCTATAGCATTCAGACCCCAGTTTTAACTTGTGGATCTCAAGGGGTAACTGGGAGCAGAGATGTCTGCTATGTAGCCTGGAAGTCAAAGCATTACCCACAAATTAGCAAGCATCAAGACACACTGACAAATCCTAACTGCATCATCACAGGAACAGGGACAGCGGCTCTCATACTCTTTCCCCCTGAAGCGAGCTGGAGGACTCCATGCACAGCCCCAAGCCACTGCTCAGGTGGAAGTCAGCTTTGCTGAGATTGGCAAGGCTTGCACTGGACAATCCAGGGAGATGATGCCTCCAGGCCAGTGCTGAAGTACTGTCCACAGAGGGTGATGCTTGAAGGAAGGAGCTCTCCCCTCACACTGCACCTGCTCCTTGGATGAACAAGGATGAACAAGGACTGCCAATCCAGAATCCTTCATGCAGAGCTAAAGGGACGGCACAGCCGGGCTAGCTTCTGCTCAGCCACCTCCTCTGCAAAACAAGGCGGTTCTTGCAATCAAAGGGAACATGGCCTTTTTTTGTCCTTGGTCTCATTTTCTGCAAGGTACCTAGGGAGAGATCAGCTCCAAAGTCAACTTGCCTGGGAATTTTGTGCCAATTCAGCTAGTACTAAGGGTTTCAGGGAACTCTGTATCTATTAAAAATGCATAATGTCCACTTATATCAAAAGGGCGGATTCAGACCCAGCGCTTTTCCAGCATATCCCAGGCTACCTGCTGTTACGGCATTCAGGAGATGGATAGGAAGGAACTGTCCCTTGAGGCCTATATCAGGAGATAAGAAAGGGCACATTCATTGACTATTTCAGGGCTGGGTGAGAGAGGGGAAAACAAGGGAGAAGAGACATAAAAACGCTCCTGTCAGAAAACCTAAACACATAAAAACTCAGGGAGGAGGGAAAGGAGATGTGCTACGCCTGAGATTTATAAAAATTATGGGTGAGCAGTAACATTTCAGGCTCAGCCTTGCATCAGTGTCTCCGAAGACTCACAAAGGTGAAAGGCATTGCGAAAAGTGTCAAAGAAGCTCAGGAGGGACATAGACACACACACAGAGGCATTGCTGTGTCCCTCCCCTGCCCCCCCCCTCCCCAGCTGAAAATTACAGCCTGACTCACTCAGAGCTCCTTTTTGTGATCGGAGCAGCAGAACGACGGTGCAGAGATGCTGCTCTGACATTTTCCAAGGTTGTCCCTTTGAACCTTAGCATATCGACTTGTTTGCATGCTGGGTACGGAGTGAGCTACATTCACCAGAGCCAAATTCCAGGAGAGGGCAAGCCTGCCAGCGACAGGGGTATGGGAGGAGAGGCTCGGGCAATCCTCCCAAAGGATTTTGGGATAAAGGAGGAAGGGTGTTGTTTGCCTGGAATCCAGAGTACTTCACGGAGGATGCAAATCTGAAACACGCAGCATCACTGTTGACAGCAGTGTGTATAAACAGAGCAGTATTTTCCCGCTCCCTCCCCCTTCTTATTATAGCACAAAATACCCCGAGTAAAATACATACACACAACAATCCACTATAAAAGGAAAACAAAGCCCCAAGTGTGCACACACACACACACACAAATATTCTTCTGGAGAACGTAGCATATATTCAATGCCTTAAATGTCATTTTTTTAAATATTAATGCTGTGCTTCCGGCTAGGTTTATGTAAGTTTATTACCACAGGACTGGAGGCACAAGAAAACCTAAACTAGATGCTCACAGCCTGACACACTGCCTGCCCCAGCTGTCTGGAGGCCCACTCCTTGACCGTGCTTCGTCTCTCCCCTTCCAGACTCCAAAGCCAGCAGCAGAGCCGGGGCAGACACAGTCCCACCAGGCTTTTTTCCCTGGAGGGGGCAGAGCTGCAGCTCCCTTTCCTTCCTCTTCCCTGTGCTTGCGGCTCACCATCTGGCACTGTCAGGAGGATCTCTGCTTGGAACCGCGCTGCAGCCAGGCACAAACACAAGCGGATGCCTCTCTCCGGCTAAACAATAACCTCATTAGCTGAGGCAGTGCAGGGCAAAGGGAAGAGCATGAGGGCAAATATTCAGCAAATAGCAGGGTACGTTTCAGCGATGCACAGTGCCGGGCTGCTGGGAGGGAGCAGTGTACCAGCTGGAGCAACCCAAGGGATGATGCGGTCCATGTTTTCCCGTCTTACCTGGCTGGAAGCCTCCCCTGCTACCCCAACCACAGCTTCACTCCCTCCAGCAGCGCTGTCTTGTTTTCAGGCTGCAGGCAGCCCGAACATGGGAACTACCTCACCTCAGGCTTTCTGGGAGTTTCCTCAGCCCGTAGGCTGGGCTCTAGATTATTACTGTCTTGTGGTGCCAGACTTGAGATCCAACTACCTACAGAAACAGGACAAGGAAAGAGGCAGGCCAGATTTTGAAACGGCATGCCTGAGCTCTTCAGAGCCAACCCTGACACTAGGAAGGGAGCACCTCATTTGACAGTCTCACCTCGTCATGCAGATGAGAAGGACCCTAGGCTCTGGGAGAGGCCATGGAGAAAAAAAACCCTCAAAGTTTGGCCCCTTTGCCAACCTCAGGCAATTCCCCTCCTTCCCACAGGAAGGCTGAGCAGTACCTGCTCATAACCACAAATCAAACTAACCACTTGCGTTAACTCTCCATGCAACAAAACCCCTCAACTTGTTTATGGTGCTCCCTTTAAGCACCGCTGTCCATCCCACGCTCTGGACTGGATCCTTGCTCCTACTTTGGCTGACATGTGCATACTGGGCAAAAAGATCCTCCAGCAAGCACCCGCTAGCCCAGTTATTGTTCTCCAAGGGCCAAATGAAGGCCAATGGGTTTTCAAGCAGAGCATAAGCTTCTTATGGAGTGGAGCAACACGTTCTGCTATTTGCACAGACCGTTTCCAGCACACGCTGCTATTGCCCTTGTTGCTGTGCTACAGTGAGCAATTACCAGCCTTTCAGTCTGCTGGGCTTCAGTGGGGGGGGAAACTGGCGCATAATTCAGTGACAAATCTACTCTGAAGCCAAGGTTTCTTTTTCTTCTGGTAAAGGTACAGCAACAATAAAAGCTGTCATCCCATCGAAAATCTCCTTATGTTCCACTCAAAAAGTCTATCTCATGGGCTTCACCTACACAAGCTATTCTTCATCACCCAGCTCGACTTGCTGCTACCAGCCTTCGAGTGAGCAGCGGACAAGCACAAACTGATCACTCAGCACTTCCCAGCTGGGCAGTGCCCTCAGACAGATGCAAGGAACTGGACACCAACAACAGGCTTTGGAAGAGGGGCAGGGCACCGATCCACTGGGTATGATGAATATCCAAAAGGACCTTCGCAGGAAAACCATTCCCTGAGTACGGCCCATCTTTGCCTTGAAACCAAGACAGGGAGATGCTCTCTTCCCTGGCAGTGCTGCCTGTCAGCAGCTGTTTCAGCCCATGGAGGCTCTTTACATGTGGAGGGCATTTATACACCCTTAAGTGTGGATTCAGCATGCCCTCAGGATGCTTCACAGATATATGCAAAACACATTTAGGAGCGGGTCAGAGCAAGCATTGGGGAGACCAAAAGAAAAGCTGTGGTGATCTATCAGCAGGTGGTGCTCTCCCCTTCAAATCGGCAAACAAGTTAAGCCCTAGCCTGGCATTTTACCACTGGGATTTCCTCCAGTAAAGATCTCTTCAGCCTAACGCAAGACCCCTCTTCTCCACGCTGCTGAAAGAGACAGAGCTTGCATCAGTTCAGAGCCCAGGAAAGGAGAGCCACACTTTGCACAGACCTCCGTTTGGACAGTGGTGCTTCTTAATATCTTGGAAAAACCTCTTCACGGGCTAAAGACCCATCGCAGGTAAACCTAACTCAGGGGAACATCTAAAAGGAAATAGTTTAGCAGGTGGCTGGGAGTTGGCAGGAGTGATTCAATAACCCCTAGACTCCTTGTCCAGCTACAGCCTTTCTCCGATCGTTATCTTGGCCAGAATCCAAGGCAGAGATTGTTCAGAGACCAGCGGAACCCAGATGGTGCTAAATCACATACATCCAAACCGTTCTCTGAGGGATTTTAATTTATTGGGAAGCACTCTTTTATCAAACAAACATAAACAGCAACCCAGCTCTCTCCACATTGCTTTGTAGTTAAGCTTGGTTTCCAAACCTTCACCCAACCCTCCACGCGCCCATCACACAGGTCAGGAACTCTTGTCTCTGCTCTGCATGCCACAGCTTGAGACCAGAAGAGAGGAGAGGAAGCAAGAACGTGCATGCACTGCTAGAATTATTGCTGGGTTTCTGGGTGTGTTAAGTGAGACAACCCCAAATGGGGACTTCCAGATGACATAAGTCACAGGTTCTCTCTGTTTTTTAGGGCTCAGAAGACTTACCAGCAGGTCCAAGCCAAAGGCCTGCATTTCTCTCTGCCTTAGCACTTTACGTGTGCTGTTCACACATGCTCTGCCCCATTTCCTGCTCTGCTGTCCCCGCATTTTCTACCACTGCTTCGCTAGGCAGCTTTGGATCTTACTGAGAGAGAACTTCCTTCATGAGCAGCTTGTGACACTCTGGGATTGCAACACAATGAACTGATAAAGCGAGACATAGAAGCGCATAAATAATCATAACATCTCACACGTCCCAAGATCACACAAGCAATTTAGACTCTTTTTTCGTGTCCTGTTTATAAATATTCATTTCAGAGCTGTTTTAAACCAACAGAGCCTGATGCAGAATTGCACCAAAACCTCAAGCAGCCTGCCATTCCCGTGCAGCGTGCAGGCAAACTGCACCTCTTCGCAGCCATGCCTCATCCTGCCACGCTGAGCACAGCCCTGCTGCCTCTTGCCTACAAATATTCACAGACCATGACAGCACGGCACAAAAGAACCAGTAGCAAAAAATCTCAGCATCTCCTACCACTCCTGTCGCAGTCATGTCCCTGCCATATGCCAATTCCCTGCTATTAACCTCCATCTCACAACTATTAGGTGACAACATGGGAATCACATCACCTTGTCTGGATTTACCCAGCTGCCACTGAACAGAATCGCTTGGATCTATAAAAAACTGTTGTGTTCATGCCTGGAAAAGAAAAATTAGTATGCAAACACAGTGATAAATCCTCTGATGTGCACATTTATGTTTTTATCATGTAGTTAATCAGGAAAGAGTATGTTCAGTTTAGATACAGCTCCACACTTTGCCTCTATAATCCGACTCCCAGAAGGGCCTTATAAAACCATAATCTGCAATGCAAAATCGCAAAGCATATGGGAGTGTCTATAGATTTTCCAAATCACCTGTGCCCTAATTTAATATGAATAACAATTAGTTTACTCTTATCAGTTAATTGTGCCCCTTGTGGATTCAGCAACACTGCATCTCGTCACCAAACGCCTTTGTCTGAGCAAACTTTAATTACACTTCCTCACTCTGCCCAGCCCTACTTGCAGCTTTGGCAACAAAGGCGAAATTGCTGCTAAACAAAAAACCCACCACCACCGACAACAAAAAGGGAGCGAAGCACATTGCTTTCTGATAGAATCAGAGAACAAAACAAAAGCAGTCCGGGGTTAATAGCAGGGAGCGTTACTGCAGTCCCTCCAACTCAGCAAGAGCAGCCGACACCCTCACAGCATCCTAGATGAGCAGCACGAGGAGTTTCTCTAGCCCCAGACAGCACTGTCAGCTCTCCATCTGTATCTCCATGCCAGCTGCTCCAAGAGGGAGGAGATGTGCCTCCTAGCACTGGGCACCAGCAGTAGAAGGTTGGAGAAGGCTTTCATTTCACCTGCAGTGCTGTGATTAGCAGAGGATTGAGAGCCAAGGCGCCAGGGTCCTATTTCCAGCTCTGCCGCTGACTCCAAATGTGCAAGGCACTTAACTCTGAGCCTGCTTCCTCACCCATTTCACAGCAACAACACTGTCATTTGTAAAGCTGATGGGATGTGCGTACACACTCGCCCAATGCTTTAGTATCAATCCTGCACTGAAAACACTGTTAATGCACCCGTAAGCATTGCAACATTTACTTATTGGCATGGGATATGCATTTTCTTTTCAAGGCCCAGAAGTCCCCTTGTGAATCATACAAAAAAACAGATTGAGGATGACTGTGTTTCTACTTCCATTTCAAACACTGCAGGGTTTTGCACACACACAGGCCTTAAATCTCAGTTACACCATCACCTTGGCAGCAAAATGTTGCCTTTCCATAGCAGAGGATTCAGGCTACAAACCCTTTGGCAGAGATGAAGGAACAAGCCTGCAGCGTGGCAGATAAAGCCTCTGGTGTTAGGAATGTTCCCAACCCACTAGATTCAGTCCAGGAATGGAGAGGCATCGCAGCGGCTGAATTAGATGTCGAAGCCACAGAGGTTGTGCATCTTCAGACTAAGAATGCTGAAAGCTCCAGCGTGCTGCTGCTGTTCTTTCTCCCTAGAGGACTGGTACCACCGTGGGGATTTGGCACAGATGCTTGCTTCCCCTTCACAGCACGAGGAAGTCCTGCAGCTTCTTGCCTCATGGCCTTCAGAGCAGGTGTAAGGGAAGGCTTCTTCATAGTCTGTGCTGATTCCTGCTCCTGCACCGCCCTGAAGACGGACAAAAAGGACACTCACCCTGCTCAAGTCAGGGAATCCATCACCTGCTGCATCAAATATGCTCATCATCTTTCTACAGCATGACCTGTGCTCCTCTCTAAAATGGGATATCTCCACCCTTATAAAGGAATAAGCTGATGTGAATACTTAATTGCTTTTATTACTCTCCTGTAATTGTTATCATGACCTTTCCATGCACTATTTTAGTGTGCCTCTCACCAGGTCATTATTTCTGAGCCATAGGCTCCAGTGGAACAGAAACATCAATCTGTCTCCTACAGATAGTAGATGCAAAGCTCATGGTGTTTGATCTCTTCTGGTAAAAAATGATACCACAAGCTAGACCAAGTTGAGCTCTGGCATTCTGGCAATGCCATGAAAGATCTCTGACTTTTCCCAGTGGACCCTCCTGCCTCCCTCTTTGATCACCCCATTAGCTTAGCAAGCAGCAAAGAAAAAGCAACTACAATTACACATTTTAAGTAAGGCCAAGTGTCACTCGAGTAACTGGAACAATCTGAGTGGGGAGTCCAAGCTGCAGCAGCCAGGATAATCCTTCAAGCAGAATTAGGTACGTGGACAGCAGAGTGAGTCATTCCCCAAACTAATTCCCAGCTAAAGAGAGAAATCAGGCTTTTATTCTCCATGGAGGTTCAAGCAACAACACCTTTGCAGTACTCATTTCTGCTCCAAGCCATCCCACACAGCACACTGCCAAACACATGCAGCATCAGTCAGGACTAGCTGGCAGGCGAGAACAGGGCCTGTCTTTTGACCATCTAATAGTTCTCAGAACAAAGCTTGCAGCACAAGCAGAGCCACTTTGGCTGAAGGAAAAAGCTAGAAATACAAACCAAACACAAGCTTATTCTGCAGACCTGCCAGGTTTGGCAGCGTTCATGCAGGTCTGACAGCATCGTCCTGTAAATAATTGCTTCTCGTGAAAGCAGAGGAGAGATCTCATCCATCTCCAATACTGCAAATCCATGTATGGCACAGAATTGAACCGGCCTTTCTGAGAGGCTGTATTTTATTAAGAGTGCTGTTTAAATGGCTACCAACTTATCAAACAGCCTTTTCATAAACAGAAATTTAACATTTACTCATTATTCACTCTCCTTTCCTCTTTCCTCCCTCGTCTCCCAGCTACTCATTTCCATCTAGAAAGAGAGAGACAAATCTAAAGCAGACCAGCCAAAAGTGAGACAAAGTCTTGCTCTATCTGTGAACAGACTGCACTGTAGGTGAGGGACTGCCCAAGTCCTTTCAGAAAGTAAACAGCTCAAGCCCTGGCTGAAACCTAAAGGACTACAAAAGCACACAGACTTAGAGCCATCTTATTCATGGCATACACTGATGACATACGCACAGGCAGGAAAAGGCACAGCGTTTGGACTCAAGCACAGACGCGCAAACGTGCACTCTTCCTGCAGGATTACAGATCTGAGCTTTGCAAGCTGGGTTGTCTCCATCACACAGAACATTTATGTCTACGGTGTCTGTGGACGTGCGGGCTGTGCGTGGCATTCACATCCAGCAGCGTCCTCTGCCAAGGAGCCGAGCCCATCATTTCAAAGGAATGCACTATTATAAAAACAACAGACATCTCATTTCTAAATAACCACTTTGTTGCTGAATCTCAAGGCCCTTTTGCACAGCTGCTGCAATGCCTCTCTCACAGAGGCGTGATGGCAGAGAAAGGAATGGGATCTGGACTCTTCCTTGGGTCACAGGGCTCCCATTGCACAGAGGATGTTTTCAAAGTGTCCCTACAACTAAATAAACTTGGGTCTGCTAAGACCCAGTTCAATGCTGACCCACTTTCTCCTCCCATCTCTGTTCCAACAAATGCAGCTGTTCAATGCCAGCATAAGACAAAGAATCAAACCAGCAGTGCTCAGAGGCTTGGTTGGTCATGACGCTTCACTTCAGGCCTGCAAGCTGTAGCACCAAGACACCACGCTATGTTTTTGTTGCTTGCGACAGTTCAGCAGCTCATGCCTGTTCAGGCAAATTAAATATTGCCATGATGAGTTCTGATATGTGCAAACATTCTCCACCAGCAGCTGAGAAACACACAGACAGGACAGGAATAACATTTCTCCCTTGCAATGAAAGGAGCAAGTACAATGCTCCACTGGGAAACAGCTCTGCGAAGACAGTTGTTTGTACAGTGCCGTTCCCACTAGGGAAACAACTGCCATAAACACATCTGGATTAAGAGAACGCCCCTGCCTACAGCCACTCCTGGGAAGGCTGCTCCTCAGTCCCTATCCTTCCTGAGACTGAGCTCTAGATCTCTCCACAAAGTTGCGCACAGAAGCCAGCTCGTGCCCGGGTTGTTCACAGCGCTGCCGTGTAGCCAAACCTTCGCTCACCCTTACACGGTGGCCTCAGGTGGGAAGCCTGATGGATTCCCGCAGGTACCGGCTGATGGAAGGAGCTGCCACCGCCCATCAGAAAGCATCGTGCTCAGGAGCTGTCGCCTGCATCCAGCTCCATCCTCTCTGCTGCCTTCTTGCTCTGAACAAACACTCTTAGCTTTTCCTTTCAAGGGTGCGTCTACCCTCGGGCAATACTGATGGGTTTCATATTCTAAATGGTATGATTATTATTTTATAGTAAGCTGGATGGATGCAAAGCTTTATGAAGCTTTTCAGGTGACCTACTCACTTGAAGGATGCCACAATAAATCTGTGAGGGAAGGAAAAGATTTGGAAGTATCCAAATGCCTGGGATAAGAGGATGTTCCTTCTCTCCTCTCCTTCTTTCCCTTCTGGTCCCTCACCCTGGGGAGGCAGCATTTTCTGTTTTAGAACAGGGCCTGTCCAAACACTGAGTGTTTTGCAAAAAAATTGATTTCATTGCCCAGACCTACCTCTGTGAAGCAAAGTGAGAAGTGCAAGCTTTAGATTTGCAGCGTGCTCAAGTTCCCAGAATAGGATAGTAACAAAATCCAAGCTTTTCGGTTGTCAGGCACTGCTCTGACCTGCTCTTCTGAGATTTGCACAGCTCTGGACAAAGAATATACACATATTTCAGTCTTGCAGCTCAAAAAGCCTTACGGTGCTCCTTTTCTAAAAAAAGAGGGGTAATCTCATCCCTCCCCCAAGCCACACATATAGAGGAGAGGCTGAGTTTTGGAGATACCAAGTCCATACTTAGAGCAAGACATCTAATATATGAATAATGGAAAAGTCTGTAGCAGCTCCGTGTTTAAGTTTGCACAGACATTTGCACTTAAAGCAGACTAAAATCCCTCTGCTTCACACTTCCCTGATTGAATCCAGCATCCAAACTCAGTACAGTAACTCCAAGGGCAGTGAATCGTCCCATGCAACTGAAGTAAAATATTAACTTATATTTGTAGATGATTTATTTTTAAATGTCCATGAAACACTACTCAGTTGTCCTGCATCTTTTAACTCTCCCCTGGCTAAAATGCCAATCACACATGCTATGTCAACCCAGGCTGCATCTGAAGTAGCGGAAGTCAGCACAAAAGAAGGTTTTTTTCCCCCCTATTCTTCCTTTCTAAGATAAGAGCAGCTCAGGACACCGCTAGAAGTCTGCATGCCCAACTCATCAGCTTACATGGAAAGAGGAAGGACCAAGCCCTACACTATATGCCCCTAATTGCCACTATTTGCCCCAAGATGGTCTCCTCCAGCACCCTAAAGTCCAGTTGCTATTTCACGTGGATCCCTTTCTTCTCTCCGCTGACTTGCCAGTCCAGGGCATCCCTGTTTACAGGACCTGGGTTGTACCCTGGTGTCAGAGCTGTCAGTCGCTTGCAGCAACTGACAGGCAGCCGTTTCGTTCGGCACAGTTGGGTGAACAGCCCCTTCCAGCACATTTTGTTATTCACATGCTCTGCCTGCTAATTGCTTTCTGAAATGGGGAAGAAACAGATGACGAGCGGAATGCAGCTCCTGACAAATTCCCCAGCACTGTAAATACGACTCACCTTGCTGTAAACAAGGAAATGCTAAGTGACGGTGCTGGTTTGTGCTTAAATTAAAAAAAAAAAAAGAAAGAAAGAAAGAAAAGAAAAAGGAAAACACACAGTACAGCAAAAAATTTCAAACTCCTCAAGCAATACAGCCTGCACTAGGGTGAGAACCCCAATCTATTTGGTGTGTTTCACTCTGAAGACACCTGTGAGGCTCTGGAGAGCGCATGCCAATGCCAGCACAACTGCAAGCCATTCTGCCAGCGCTGGTTAGTGCTCAGCAACCTCTTTGTCTTGCTGAAGATACCCAGAATCAAGCTCCCATGGGCAGGTTCTCTGTCTTCAGAACTACATCCACCAAAGAATGAGAGCAAGGAAAGGTTTAAAAACAAAGAAAAGAACTTTATTTCATTCAGACACTAAGCATCTCTGTATCAGTTATGTTAGGTGAGCAGAGGCCTCTGCATTTTACAGTGCACAACTCCATCACAGAACCAGGGATCTGCTGGCTCTTTGCAGGTATTATGTCTCTGCTACTTCAAGGGAAATATAATTTGCTCTTAAAATTAATGAGATTTAAAATTAATAAGCTTGGGGCTTTCAGGTTTCTGGATTGTGAATCTGTAGGCTACACTTTTAACACACTTTCAGATTTCTTCTCTATAGCCACAAGGCCTAGAAGCTTATTTAAAAACAAAAGCTCAAAGTTCCTATGTTTCCAGGAACAGAGGCTCTACAGAGAAACATCAAATACCATTAGATCCACAATCACATTGCAAAAATTGACAACACTAGTATATAAGCACACAGTATTACTACTTACTTCCTGATCTAAACTATTGCGCAGTGATATGGTTCAACAGCATGAGTCATTCCACCCCAGAGGCAACTGCATTTCAATACTACATGTAGAAGCAATACAAAAACCAGGTGCACACTCACAGCTGTCATTCTTTGAGATAGAAGGTGCTGGAAGCATTGAGATTATAGAGGGCTGCAAATAATGGGAAACTCCAAGAGCAACAGAGAAGTAAATGTTTTCTACCGTTAACTTGCAACTCCTTGTAGAAAGACTGAAGTAGAAGAAAACTTCCATGTGTGGAAAATTAACTATGGTACTGTTTGGGGCACAAGGACATCGGTTCCGATAGAAGATATCAAATAAAGTCAAGCAGATTAAGGAAAATGACCACGGAAATTTTAATTCACAGGATCCTTTTTCTGCAGACAGATGGTCATTTCAGCTTTCTATTCTCTAATCCCTTGTTCTGCAAAGCAAACATCCTAAATCCCAGATAATGTAGGTTTTACCATCTCATACATTTCCCACAGCATTAAGGCTGGCCCCAGCGATAGGATACATATGCTTAAACATCTGCATGCCTAAGTAATTTACAGCCACAAGAATCTCCTACCTGGACTCAGCACAGAGGCGATCTCTGCGTCCTGGCCTCCAGCCCCAGAAGCCAGCATGGGCCCCTGTTAAAGCAGTCACCTTTTCCAGCAGGCATCATGGGGATTAAAGGGAACCTTTTCTTGGGAACAGCCTTTCCCTTGCACAGCCAAGATTCCTCAGCCTCTAAAGAGGAGGAAGGTTAAGCACATTTTACAAGCTGCCATATTACCAATATTCAGGAAACTGAGTATTGCACACTAACTGCCTGGGACTTCTGAGAGCCACTAAGACCTCAGAGCTGTTTTTTTTCCCTGTCATTTGACTTAAAGAAGAACCGACCTGCCAAACTGCCCTTTTGGAAACAACAGCAAGTCATTCAGGTTGCAGGCAGCGAGCAGTTCGGTACAACATTACAAGGATGAGGTTTTACATGACCTACTTATCCTGCTAACTCTGGAGGTGCAGAAACTATGGGAAAGTATCAGACAGAAGGAGGGCTAGAAACTGCCCAAAGCCAAAAATCAGATGTGAAACTGTGCTGGAAAGAAATCAGGTGTCTGGCTGCCAGACTTTTGCTGGACTCAGGCAAAAGAGCTAGTTTCTGAGGTAAGAGGGAGAGGAGCAGAAGACTGAAGAAGGCTTAGCGCTCAGAAATTCATTACCAATTTCCTAGTTTCCCTGTTTGTTAGCTCAAATGATTCACAAGGAGCAGCAAGCATCTCATAGCCTCACAGACAGCATTCACAATTAAACAGATATTGAAAATTAATTTCATGAAATATGCATATTGTTTGTTTCCTAAAAAGCTGTTGAGATCAGACCATGAAAAGACCAGAAATTAAGGATTAGATCAACAGCCACTCTCCATTTACCCTCTAATGAGCCCTGGATGGATGTGGAACAAAGGGATAGTCTGTAAGAGCTCTAAAAGAGGCAGGAGCACTGGGCACTCTCTGCTGATGTACATCACCGTATTGAGAAATAGCCCATAGCTCCCTGAACCAGCTGAAGATCCAGTCTGTCTTCCACACAGGACAAAATCTCAAAAAACGTATTCCTGCAACAGAGAATCCACACCTACAGTATTAATAACAGTTGCATCAGCAAAGTCCCAAGTGGGACTTCAAAAGATGTTGCACAGTGGCACTCTTTACAGGCTCCAGAGGCACAACAAGTCTTTGGGGAGCACAGGAGCTGCGGAGAAGCTCACAGCTGGGTAACGTGGCCACTCCGGCCACATTGCAGAGCTCAGTGGCAGGGGACAGTCCCCCTTTCAGAGGCAGTGCCACCCTGAACCCAGCACTGGATTCTCTTCTCCTGCTGTAGCAGCAGGATTCAGAGCCTTCCCTTTACCCCTCTCCCACATCACTTTGGACAGGGGAGTAGGTTTTCATCCCCTAACTAGGAGGAGTCACCCTCCTCACACACTCAGTGTTTCAAACCCACGGCCTCTGCACAGGGCTGGATTGGCTGCACGAAAACCTATGGCACAGACCTGGGCATATCCTCACTGATGTTCAAATGTAGCGCATCGCATCTTGGGATTGTTGTTTCTGACAGGCTCTCTCATCTCGCATGGCTAATAGCTCATTGTTTGTATTCATGCACGAGGAGTAAATTCTTCATTATTGGAGAGATCTGACATGTACAAACAATTGGAGTAAATTGATTGTATTTTCCAAATCATCACACAGACTCTAATTCTATCTGCAAGGCGCACTAATTTGCACTAGAATTACCTCCTAAATTAGGAATTAGAGCTTTTGACAGAGAAGAGCAATGACTGTCCTTGTGTTGCAAGGCTAGCGGGGGCGAAGGGTGCAGATCCCTTCCCAACTCACACCGCAAGAGGCCTTTTGTCTACCCTCAGAGTTTATTGAAATGTGGTGAAGGAGATAGATAGCTGATTAAACAAGGTTCCAGCATTTTTCAGAGAGGTATCTCATTGGTTTAGATGCGCATTTAAAAGGAATAGAGTATTTAAATGTAATTGTTTTATACCCAGAGCCTACCTTTTTCTCATGCAGGAAACTGGGACTCTCCTGATCCCTTGAAAATGGGACATATAAGGCTCTGCACATCTTTTTCTTAAAGGAAGATGCTCGGTACAGATCACCACTGAAAATCAAATCTCAAAACATCCAGAAAGTACATTCATTCCTGCCGGAAGCAGGGTGTACTGTGCTGTTCCAGACATGAGGTCATCTGTGCTAATCCCGGAGGGTATGCTGTACCCACTCATTTAGATGTAAAAGAGACTAAATCATTAAGTTAACTTGAATCATGCACCCACGAAGCATCTCTGTCCCCAGGAAGGGAAGGGATCAGAGTGTTCAGCACTTTCCAAAATGACAGACACAAGGTGTGTTTCTCGGATGTTGCCTTCTCTATCTGAAACACAGCAACATTTATACTACTTCCAGTCCTCAGATGCTCCTTTCTCTGGACAGGGCAAAACAAATAATGTGATAGATGACAGTTATATTGCTTAAACAGTGAAATGAACACCATGTAAAGATATATAAATAAATAAAAGCCCATCAACACTCAGATCACTTTGTGAGCAGCGGAATCAGAGAACTCTGAATTTCCTATGGAAATGGATCGAGGTTTAGGTGCTATTGTTTAGCGAGATGCATGCTCACAGAGCAGCTTTTCCTGTTCTTGGGGCATTTGCAATGTCTCCCACACAGATCCTGGTTTCTAATAAGGGTGATCTGACAGTCCAGCCCCCAGTAGTCGGACTAATGGAGTCGCTTCTCTGGCCACCTATGTTTATGAAGCCTATAGACACAGAGGATTCTGCCAGTCCCTTTGGGTAATAAAAATATCATTCTCTTTGAGGGCTCTTTGAGACTGACACACTCTGGAGAAATTTGTGTGAAATGTGCCAATGGTTCAAAAGCTATCAGAGGGCCAAAGACAGTAGGATCTCAGAGGCCCTGTCTGGTTTGCAAACCCAATGCAAACCATCTCAGAGGAATAAATATAATTATCACCACAGCCCAGAGAATGCTCACAACTTAAGCTGGACCTGACACAAAGGAATAGACAAATAATGGAGACAGAAGGGGGAAGGCAACACCGCCTCTCTTAGATATGCAAAAATATCCAGCTAAACCCCAGGGAGTCACAAAACTGACTTTGTGAAGGCATGATTAAAGACAAAACAAACACTAGGAATTTTTTTCCGTTGCCTTTCAACTCCAGCAATTATAGAAACTTAACCTGAAGCACACTCTGTCTGCAACCAGTTGATCTACGTAACTATTTATGTTCTTAATTTGAATGGAAAGCTGAGATATTCATATACTCATGCAGAGCTAGAAACTGAAGATTTGTGGAGGGAAGAAAGATATTTCATGACTCTTGCAACGTTTGATGAAACAGTAAGACACTGGGACAGGGAGAAGTACCAGCGATATGACCGCAGCAACAACACACAGCTGTTTAGGTCAGGAGAGATCATGTATATTCAGCGGTTATTTCCTTGGGCACCTGAGTGTCCTTTCTCTCCTGCACTCCTTGTCAGGGAATTGCCAGACGTGGGTTTTCTGGAGGGTTCAGTTCCAGTCGATTGTGTTGTTGTAGACACATGTACAGTGCTTAGGGGATGTGTGTCAGTCACAGGGCTGGTAAAGCACTACCTCTCTTGGCAACATCTCTCTAGGACGTATACCAAGTCGCGACATACCCTAAGATAAGTGAAGAGGGTACTTTAGGAAAGGAGGAATTATACCTCTGAAAACAAAGTTTAAATCTGTCTTTTGGTCCTGTGCCGCCCACAGTCTGTCCTCAAGTTCTGAGTAAGCATGGATCTGCTTCATAGTTCTGTACGACAGCTACATAGTTATTTCTATACTCACAACTTCATGCAATGAAGTGCACTTAAAAAAAAAAAAGATTTTCCCAGTGTTTTACTTTTTTTGATCTTTGGAGAGTGCATTACCAAGCTTTTTCTCTGTGCCTACAACCATGAAGATGTGATGCTCACTACAGGGGACAAGGGGTGGGGGAGAGAAAGAAGCACACTGACATTCTGGGAAAATAATGTAATTCCAGGAACAAGAGCTTTTAATGAGAAAACAAATTGCACAGGTGATGCAGATGAGAACTAGTATTCTGAATCACAGCTCAGCAAGCCGGTCTCAAGTGACAGCAACGTAGCTGGGAACAGTGGCGTGCTCTCAGGCAACAGGGGAGAAGTAGTATACCGTCCCCTAACTTTTGTTCAAACGGTTCCGACCCTGTGACTCAGTGCACAGATGCATTATACTCAACCAAAAATATATCCATAAGCAGTGCACTTGTATAAATATAAAGGTAACTGATTAGGTGCTTTATGGGGTGAGCGTGTTAGTGCCCTGGCTTTATTGCCTGTTAGCAGTTTGGCTCAGTTAGGATCCTGTATTCTTCTGATTATGCAGATACAATCTATCATATTGTTCCGGAAACTTGGTTAGAGCTGTGCTCAGAGAGATGGCTGCAGCTGCAGCACGCTCAGAGAGACACACATCATTGCTCTCTTTTATGAGAAGGAAAATTGGCCGTTGCTGCTCCTGCAAAAAGCAGCTGTTATTTGTTGTTTTTGGGGTGGTTGTTGGGTTTGGGTTTCTTATTTTGAGCTATTATGATGAGTTTGCCTTCTCTTCCCACTTAACTGAATTACACAGTGTTTATGTTTCCAATCCTCTTGCGGAGATGCACTAAGCTGGCACGCCTGCTGAAGACCAGGCGGGGGTGATGCTTTCCTTTCCTCAAGCAGAAGCACACCTTTGGCAGGAAGGGTGAGCTGTGGCTATAACTGGGAACCTTAGCCAACCTCCTTAACTGCACCAACCACCTGCTGTGCAGCTTTCTCATTCTGTGCAACAGCAAGAATTGCAGATTACCATCCTTGAAAATTAAAAGCATCCAGCCTCATGGCTCTTGCAGGAGGAATGCGCTGCTGGCTTCATTGCCAGATAACTATCAGCAACAATATCCACCTTTTTTTGGCCATGGCAAGGCCCGCTTCCCCCTTCTGAGCTAATGCAAAGCCCTCTGCTACCAGAACCAAAGACCTGGTAATGATGCTAGCCATGGTGAGGCAGAGTGGTTCCCAGGGAGAGAGGTGCACCCTGAACTTGCTGGCGATACATTTGACATTTGATTGCTCCCCTCCTTACCCTGGAGTACTGGGTACCAGCTATCACAGCATTTTCTACACAGCGGAGGAGAAGGGTAATATTTTACAATTAACCTAAATGCGAACTTTGCCTAAGCACAGTTTTCCACAAGGTCAGTCTGTACTTGGGCCAAAGAAACACCTTACCTTTGTCAACAGCTACTACCATACCCTTCACGTAAAACTGCAGAGCATTTGTGTACGCAGACAGAGCCTAAACTGTCTCCACAGAAAACCCAACTGATCAGAGCCTAGCCCCTGCTTTTCCAAAAAGGGAGTGGGGGAAAAATGCAGATTTGCCTTATACCGTAGGACAGAAATACAGCCACAGTTTTCCCTCACAAATGGTCTTTTTTAATAAAACTACCTCATCCATTTCATAAAAGCGATTCATTTTGAAATAGCACTACTTTCGCATTAAAAAATGTTTCCCCTTCATAAAACACCACTGCTACATTTTTAATATAATAGCAGTTCATACTGCCTAGAAATATGCTGTAGCTTATATTTAAAGGGATCTTAAAAATGTTTCCAAGACACACTTGTTATTCAAAGGCATCCTTCCTCTTTTTCTCCCTGCATATGGGATAAAAAAGCTTTTACAAAACCCACAAAAGCTAACAAAGGATGCTTTCCTTTTAAATCACAACTGTTACCCACTTTTCAATCAGGATTATACAAGTCATCTTTGTCTAACCCACAGAAGATGGAGGTGTGGAGTCCAAGCTATAGAAGGTTTGATTTCCTCTCCGTGTGCTCCTAGTTCAGTTCCTGGCATGTCCACCCAGATTACTGATGGTAATCGACACTTTCACACATCTTGATAAAAGGCCAACAAGTAAGCCCTAAATTCAAATTCCAGATCACACGTGAGCAACACTAGACAAGTAAAGAGTCTCAGGTCCTGATCCTGCAATCAGCTTCCTGCGCCCAGATCCATGCACGAACTTTAATGGGGTATTATGCTGACAGGCACTGGCAAACACATACACATTTGGCTGGAAATCATGGTCTATTCTTTTCTCTCTTAAGAAGCAGGATGTTTCATTAACTAAAAGCAAGTCATTAAGAAAAAAAAAAAAAGATAAGAAATGGGAAATCCAAAATAATTTTGTTCGTTTTTGGATAGTGCTGCAATCACTCAGATGCACTGCAAAACACTGGCACAAAATAAATGTTAAAATAAGAGACTTACCCTCTGCTGCCAGCTGGCTGCAAACCTCAAGTCTGCTGACAGCAATGTCAGAAGCTGGTTGTATCTTTGTGTTTGGTGATGGTCAACCCACATGTCCAAGACAATTCTAGCTATTGTCACAGAACTGCTGTTCCCTATGAGCCTTCAGCTTCTTAATATAATATTTCTTATTCACGTATTAGATGCTTCAACTCCTCCAGCCTTCTAAACAATAGTCCCTTTGCATTCATCTTGCTTGTATATACTTTCTATTTATGAAACCTCCTTTCCCTGGAACTAAATCCTCTGTTATTGTTATCCTCTGTTATTGTCCCCAGCCCACACACCTCTACAGACATTGTTGGCTTTGAGTCACATTTCTGCACAACCTGCACCAAACCTGAAACTCTTTCTATTAACACCATTGTAGCCATCCCCCAACATTTTCCTTATGCAAAGTCTATCCAAGGCACGGAACATTTTTTTGAAGCTACTGCAGAACTGAGTGCTCAAAGCCCAGAGAATGTACAAACATCTGGGACACGAGGAAAGGGAAGCAGCACATGTTATCAGCAGAGCTAATTTGCTGCATGTCTGTAGATGGAACTGTTGTAAACACACAGCAGCAAGGTAAATCTAGCCAATTTGCACCTGTAATAGTAGCAAAACATATCACGGGGAAAAAAAAGTACTGTCGGCAAACTGGCAGCTCTTTCACCATAAATCCTCTTGCCCAGAAGCTCACTAACCTTGCTCACATCCCTCTTCCTCTTGGGGAGGTCGCACAACTGAGTCCCACCTCATGGCTCACTTGCTGGGCTATCTCTCTGCAAAAATGAGGAATCAACAGTTAGGCTTTCCCTCCTGCCATGGACAAGATGGCAGATAGTCACTGTCACACAGCTAAATGCCTAGCTGCTTCTACACAGATCTTTTCTTCTTTTCTGTTTTTAAAAGGAGTGGGGCAAAGCTGGATATACTGATATTTTCCCTTTGGGTATAACATGAAGCAGAGAGAGGTGAAGGGATTTGCCTAAGACAGCAGATCAAGTCAGCAGCAAGATGAAAAACCGAGTGTGTGACCCTTGACGGTCTGATGATTAGCCCGCCTGACTATACCACCTCTTGCCTGATCTGCAGCACGTTTATATCCCAGCATCATTAGTTTGTTGGTTTTGCACAGGCTGAATTTACACAGCAGTGAAAAAAGGAAAATATTTAGAGAAAGGGATATAGCATTTGCTACATGGGGATTCTGCATTAACTAGGCAGGGATATGGAATTTATCAGTGACAGATAAGCATTCGAGTAACTAGGGAAGAAGTATTCATTAGCTGGCGATACGTATTCCCATGCAGCAGAATTTTTTTCCTTTCGGTCAGCAAATCACACCTTTTGCAGCAGGATTAGTTGATGCCTTTAATGATAATGTAAGAAGATTATATTTTCCCTTTCTCTCCACAATTCAAAGCTCTTAAATACAGAGAACCAGCTTTCTTGAAATATCACTATGGAATTACCACTCTCCTCACATAAAAAGCTAGAGAGGCCATCAGAGTGGAGCAAGGGTATTTGCCTTAAACATATTCGCACAACAGCTCGGCAAGAAAAAATATCAGCAGCAGATGAACTCTTCAGATCGCATCTCCGCTGAGGGCCTGTCAATTGCCGTATGTCCTGATCCAATGACAGTGCTCAGGAGATTAACAGATGCTCTTGGCTTTCTGATGGAGACCTAAGATATGACTCCATCCAAATACTGAGCAATGCTGCCCTTCTGGATGCTTCGGGGCTATCTGAGCTGTAGCCAAGGCTGAGGAAAATGGCCCATTGATCATGGGAATTGGCAACCAGGGGAAAACTATTCTGCATTACACAAGCTCTGTCTCTAGCAGCTTCTTGAGAAAGGGTTTGTAGCTTTAAGCTCTGCTATCCAGGGGATATTTATCATATATATATATATATATATATAAATATGTTGGAAGAGGCAAATTAACAAACATTTCTCTAACACTTTTGGGCACCCATGATTAGGGATTTATAATCCATTCCCATTCCCAATTTATCACCTACCTTGCCAGGGAGAGGCTGGGTGACTCAAAGAGTGGGTGTTCTCTTTTGGTAGGCATCTTTAATGAAAACCTTTCTTGAACAATAAAGGGCTGATTCAAGAAAGCTTTCACAGGACTTCTTTCTTAGGAAGAGCCTCAGACACAAAGTGGTGGCAGGACTGTTTATAGCTCATGAAACATCCAGCCCTTTCCATCACAGGGTGATAAGTACATCAAAAATACCAAGACGACAGCTGCTTGTGGGAAACTTAGAGGGAGAGAGAGAGAGAGACTATTTTTCTCTACATTTTGAACCTACTTTTACAATCCCTTATATGAGACATTATTCTCTATTAAAGTCTAGTGGATGATTTATAGGAATAGAAAGGACCTAATCTCTATAGAACTACATAGGTTTTGAGTTATTGCTAAAGAACCGTTTTTAATTCTATTTTGGTTTCACCCTTCTGAAATTCCACAGGCATCTCTCAAGACATCAGTATGGATTTGTGAGGCAGACAAACAGCATTTTTTAAAAAGCAGTAGGACAGAAACAGAGCTGAGTACTGGTACAGTAACTGTGGTCGTTTCCCTACTGAGCAATAGTGATGCTGTTTGCTACACTGAACGCCAGCCGCTGAGCCTAGGAGAGGCTGATGAGCAGTATCGCTGCTTTCGTATCTGTACCACTCCACAATTCAGTGAAATCCAGTCAAGAGAACCTGAGAAAAGGCTTTCCTGGGTAGAAAGTACAGAGACACACTGGAAAACAAAAGGAAGGCTGAATATATTTTGATGCTTACTGTTTGCATACTGCCCACAGTGTCCAAAGTACTTTGCAGCCATGCACAAAGACACTGCTGCAGTCCTAAAAGACTGTGGCAAATCAGGCTGTAAAGAAACAAAGGGCTATGGTTCTTCTTTCATGCACATCTGTGTCAGTCTGAGGGCTTTGATTTCATTGCCTCCCTGGACATTGGGATTTCAGGGATGTGACTGTTTCCACTGACAAATCTAAGAAACTGATCAGTCTCAGAGTTTTCTTGGAGCACAGGCTAGCTGAGCAACCTGACAGTGGATTGTATATAAATTGAAGAGGGAGCTCCAGGTAAAAAAGAATTGTTCCTACCAGAGTATCTGGAATAAACCCAAGCTCAACAAAGAGATATCATTTCTGGGAAGCCAGGCTGGTTTATTTGTCTTCATATCATTCATCTTCCTTGTTGCTGCACCTCCACCCATGTGTTTCTGCTGCTCCCTGAGCCAACGGAATGAATAAAAATCCCAGGTTGAGCCTTTATTAGCGTGTGTAATGCAAGTCAAGCTGCTTTGAACGTCCTCTTGTTGGGTATTAATGCAGCATGCCATTTGTTACACAAGTATTTTGCTGTGGCAGACAGAAAGTGACATTTATGGGTCTATCATGAGAATGAATTTCACCATCCATTAAAATGATGTACAGGTAAACACTCCATTCATTTTAAATCTATGAGCTTTGGTTCTTTCTCTGCTCTGGTAGATGGGTCCATCAATAGAGCTACTATTACCCAAAGTATTTGCTGGGAAGTGAGAACTACTGAAAAATCTTACAGGCCTGTAATTAAAGGGATTGTAGCTTGAAGGGAGAGTACAGGAAATAAAGTTATTAGTGAACTCTCCTCTTATAGATCTGCATGTGTGCAGCAGCTGTGATGGATCTCTAAAGCTCTGCTGCTGGAAAGGCATTGTCTCATTCAGTTCATGAGAAAACACCGCTCCTGGCTCAATCATCTACTAGAACTGAACCCAGGACCAGGAGATCTACAAAATATGTATCTACTATTCAAAATAAAAAAAAGGACACTGTCTGGAAAAGCTATAAAGCTGATGGCACAATGGATTTATAAACCTTTCTGTGGGGTACAGCCACTAAAAGAAGACAAGAGAGTGTAAGCTCATCTACTAGCTGAAGTTGTTGCCTAGTAGGGCAGGTTGGTGTTAATCCATCACCACATCCCACCCAGGAGGTGGCCACAGCTGAAGGTTAAGTTTTTAGCACAAAGTGTTGCAATGCTTCAGAATCCTCTGCTAGGGAGGATTTACATTATGTGAGTTTTCTAGAGAACTGCTATGAGAAATGTGCAAGGTAGAAAGAAAATGTGCTATAAATGTAAGCCACATCACTTGGAAAATGAAGTACAGTTGTTTATCCACTGTAATGGTAGAAATTAAGGTAATAACAATTACAATTAAGTGACTCATATGTACTACTGTGCAATTAATTTAGGCTTAGAGGCAATGTTATTGTGTATTAAATAAAAGCCAAATGATGATATATCAAGTTGTCTCTGTGATTCAGCCGGCTGCATTGCTCATCTGGACCCAGAACCAGGCCATCTGCAGTGCAACGTGATGTTCAAGGAACCTGTACTTACAGAGGAGGTCACGTTTCCTTTGATGCAACATTAAACCGTGTCTCTGACAACCCTCAATCCTTTTTGCAAAATAAAGTTGTTCATCCGGCTTTCTTGGGAAAATGCCAGCCTAAAAGAGTTGTATTTGATCTGTTTGAGCTTTGGTCATACTCGTTTGCCATTCCTGTTCTTCTGGAGTGTGTTCCTAATCTCAGTTTTAATAGTTTCAAGGAAAATGTTGGTGCTATGTTGGATTTCCTATGTATGAGTCAAATCTGGAGGTTCTTTGTATGGTATATTACACAGTGTTATTTAGATAGACTCCTTAGGGTGGAATTATGCAAGGATCTCACATAGGTCCAGCATGAGCAGTGCCACCAGTTCGCACAACAGGAAGCCAGGAGCCCTCA
This sequence comes from Grus americana, assembly GCF_028858705.1. NCBI lineage: Eukaryota > Metazoa > Chordata > Aves > Gruiformes > Gruidae > Grus > Grus americana. The sequence continues at coordinate 6,518,012 of NC_072875.1, forward strand.
GTAAGATGACAGTCATGCAAAGGCTCCCCCTCTACCCACACACAGAAACTATGCAGAAGCTTCAAAAGAAAAGCTAGTTATCTCAGCTGTTTACTGACAGTGAAACATCACAGTGACAATCACAAGAGTTATATTCTTAAGATAAATTGCCAGAGTTCCACACACACTTGTTGTTACATTTATGTGAACGCTTTTCCTGCAGGGAAGCCACAAAGAGGTTTTGCGGGTATTTCAAGCCACTGAATCTCTAATCCTCTCTGTCAGCTTTTAACTATTAACTTGCTGACACTCACAATAAAAATATTGTTGTTCATAGCAAAATATGTGTCTAGCCCCACAAATCAGAAGAAAATGTTAATATGTCTCTATTTTTCATCAAAATTGCTGCAATTCCACAGTCTAAATATTTCTAATTTGAGTTTATGATTTATCGCCTGCGGTCTCCTACTCATCCACTAAGAAGCAGAGAATTTTTAAGTTATGGCAGGAAAACTTTTAAGGAAGAAAGATCTTTCGTTTCATTATAATATTCTTAAAGTAAGTGAAAAAAAAAAAGAGTACAGAAAAATCAATGCAAAAAAAATTATTTCTAAGTAGGATGTGTTATAAAATACTCCTAGAGGCATCAACAGGTCTAGTATCCCCATAAATATGTTTTCCATAATCAGCCAGTATTTAATTAACACCCAGAAACTGCCTGACAGAATCTAAATGGAATCTTTAAGACACTTAATTTAGAAAGTGTGGCCAAAGTGTATTGGAAGTGGTTCTCCTGGCCTGGCCATCCAGCTGTTTCTCTCCCACAGATGCAAAAGCTTTATCTCATGGGCAGCTTGTATGAGTTTGGGAAACCTGAAAAGCTACAATTCACTTTCAAAGTGGATCTATTTAATTCATTCTCCTCCTTCTTTCAATTACAGCTCCTTCCCTGAGGAAAGGAAACCGAAGAGGACCTGTTAGCTGTGGCTGAAACAAGGAATCAGGAAGCAAGTAGGTAAAAAAGGTTATTTCCTAAAAACTGCTTTAGGAATAATTAATAAAACTGCACAGCTCTTGTTATATCAGGCATATGAATTATTTTCAGAGTAGTCCTCACTCCCCTTGCTAATTTCTGTTCATATTCTTTTGCTATGTATGTCTGCAACTGCCTTTATATCAGCTAAGCTTTTTCTTTGATCTCTTTAGTAGCAGGGGTCCTTGGAAATGTATTTTTATTAAAAAAACATGCCCTGGAAAAATGTTCTATTGTAAAATCAGTCCTGGTGTGGCAATCACTGCCTCACAGTTTTCTGAGCAAGGGTTAAAGCATGATACTTCTGTTGAAGACTGCAAGAGATTTGCTGGCATTTTCAGTGGAAGAAGGAGAAGGGTTCAATTTGTGTGCAGAGCCTTACCAAATCCCATACTGTCTCTCAGAGTGGGTAAAACCAAACGTGAAGGAAAAAGTGTAACCAGAGGGCAAGCATACCTCTCCCCAACACAATCTGACAGCCTCCAGAGACTGAAAGATTTTTGATTCACAGGTGGCATCTTTGTCTTTCACAGGCCATGAAGGATTTCTTTCTTTTTTTCCCCCCTTAATTTGTGCAGGCATATCTGTGTGTTTCGTAATTTTCAAGTAGGTACAAATGACCTAGAAAAATCTTGCATTTCTTGCTGGATTCTCGCTGCCTCTTTCAAGTTTTGACCAAAATGAGACACTTCAGACAACTCAGACCCTTCTCCAGTACTTTGTGATTTTGACTGCTGCAGAAAGCCCTCATTTTAGATGGTCTTTAGATCTTCTAGAGAAGAGAGGAGGAGGTAGCTGTGGCAGAAATTATGGACACCAGAGAAATGGAGCTCCTGTTTTCATGTGGAGGGCCTCTGCAGCACGATTAGCACAGGGAACACAAATGCCAGCTGACGTGCATGCAGAATGGGCTCTAAATAGGTTTTTCAGACCTCCCCCCTAGGCTGCAACAGCTCTTTACTAAAAGGCACTGCAAAAGTGTTGGTGAAGAGAGGAGTCCCTGCACTCCAGGAGAGTGGCCTTGACTCCCTGACACACTAACACACCATGACTGGAGTTACCCTTCCCAGAGCAATACGTGTACTCCAGCATAAGGGTTGGCACAAGTCAGACGACAATCAGGGCCAACCTCTCCCAAGCTCCGTTTCTCTCATGTTCTTGGCGCTAGAAAAAATCCTGCTCTGGCAGGCATTTGAAATTCTGGGTGCTTTTCATATTGAAACTTCGGCTCTTTTCTTTGGCTGATTTCCCATCTCATCTTCAATTGCCATCGCATGCAACCTGTGTATTAAAGTGCCTCTGCAGCTCCAAAACAGACGAGTTATCAAGATCATGTCAAGCAGAACAATATAGCCTCAACACATCTCCAGAACACGTTTAACTCTTTGGTAAAGCTCCAGAGTAGCTCCTAAAGGTGCCCAGGGTTTTACGCACCACTTCAAAGTAGAGGGTATTCTCCTCACATAAAACTGGATGCCCTGCTACAGTACCTTCACAGATGTCATCTCTCGGAAAAGCAGGCATCGCAAAAGCTGCAGCTGTTCACTGGTGGCTGAGCTGTTTCCAGGCAGCTGTGCTCAGCCTATTGTTTCCGTTGCAGACAAGGGATGTTTGCAAATGTGTTCGAATTTCCCCAGCTACAGTGAATATATCTATGCTAGGTTTTTAACTGATTGTAATGGACACAAGATAATTTACACATTACAAAGGCTGGTCTACAATGAAGAATGATTGTTTCTAGCCTTTGGAGTATGGGTTTGAGAAACAGCCATTTCTTTTTTGTGAAACAGAGGCATTCATTCCCATTCACAAAATGGCTACAAGTAAGAAGCAGCCAGTGTCAGCTGAAAGAAAATTATCTCAGGGAAACTCATACCGGCCACATGTGCTTTTTCACTTTTTTTTGGCAGCAGGCTATGAGACACACTGCTCCAAGCTCAGAGCATCTCCCTGCCACTGAAAGTGAAGTCAAGCCTAATCTCAGCCTGTGGGCTCCGTTTGTCTGCAGATCCTGTTCATGTACTTAGCAAAGCATAACATAACACAGGCTAAATGTCCAAACCAAACTGTTCACAAGGAACCTTTCATACTTAGGGACAGAAGGGGAAAGTACTCACACAGCAGCATTCAGACCAAGGATATAGAGGTGACATGGCAATTCTGAATACTGGGCATTTACTATTACTTTGGGAGCTTCAACCTTTCCAGTCCACTTTTTCAGCAGTCTTACATCACTTTAACAGGTAGGGACATTAGCAGAAACCATACTCTTACTGTGGTCTAGCTATTCACAAAAAGAAGACATTTCTGGGCAGTGAAAGAATGCAGAAAAATGGCTCAGAAAGCGTCCCTAGAAAGATTCTGCAAGACCAGGGCCAGTACACTTACACTGAGATGAAAACATGGTGTGCCCAAGGCCATGAAAGGGTCAGTGAGTTCCTGTGTCACTCAGTGATGAAGGTACGCAGCATCTGCCAGGGCTGGGTCCAAATACCCTGTTTAAAGGACAAACAAAAAGCTGTAGTCCCAAAGGTGCCAAGATCACACTTGTGTGATAGAAAATGCAACTTCATCATTAATTAATTCAGTTCTGCAGAGCACTCCAAGATTCTTACATAAAAGGTACCAAATAAATCCAAAGCATTATTAACAAAATGTTCGGTCTTTTTACAAATTAATTAACTTGCGATATTTCCTTAATGAGAAATACTATCTAATGAAACTAACAAACTACATCAAACAGACGCATACTATTCAACAGCTAATCCGACAAGAGAGAGTGATAGGAAAATGTCTTTAGGGTTTAACAGGGGAATAACAAACAAACAGGCAATCACATATGTTTCATTTCACTTAATATCTAGTATCTGTGTGTGAATAAACATTTCATATCGCACCTTTTGATGGCTGCCACAACAATATTTCAAAGAGATAGCTCCTTCTTCACAAGGAAGTGGAAGTTGCTCTTCTGTGAGAAGAGATAGATGAAAGACAGCTTTGCAATGTAGTTCCAGCACAGCCCCAGACCTTTTGAACCGTTAGGATTTATGTGTCATTAAATAATTAACTCAATGATGCATGAGAGAAAGTAATGTGGCTCTCTGTAAAAGACCTCAATTAACTGCTTTCATTTCAACAGACACTGAGTCTTCATGATGAGATATAAGTGAGGTGAACTTGATTTCAGAGATTGTCTGATAAATGCAGTCATAAAAAAGGTGAAAAATTACTTGTTCAGATAAGACTTTTGTTTGCTGCAATGTTTTTTGTGTTGCAGTGTCTTTGGCTTAAATTAACTGACACAATCAAATGCCAAAAAAAAATGCTAGGAACCTTGCCCTTGCCTACTCCACTCGCTTTGTTCTGCTTTCTCTCCTCGTGAATTCCAGGGACAGTAAGAGACATATCAAGGCATGTCTGAACCATGGATTTTTAATTAATCTATCTGCTGTCTTTTATCTTTCAGTATTCGCAAGCTGGTATAAGCAATTTGGTTTAAACTGTCTATTGCATTCTGCCACCTCTCTTGGGATTATCCTGTAGTCTAATAGGATATAATTCCTCATAGTGTAAAACCCTCTGTGCTTTATTTAATCTCACTAGTGTTATTCAGACTTTATTGCATCACCCTTAAGCCCCATCCTATCTTGGTACCCACAGCCTTTCCCAGGCTGGTCCTGCAGAGACTGGAAGGAGAAACTGGAAGGCTGAAGTCTTGGACTCAATCCCCAGGGCATCCCACTATACTAAATTAAGTAGTTGGACCAGCCATTGAGTAGAAACAGAGAACAGTCCACAACCAACCCTCTAACCCGACCTCTTACAAGCGTAGGGCCAGCTCCGAGGTCGGGCAAATGTGATTTCAGCTAAATTTAGAGTAAGGCTTGCTCTTGTTCTTCCCGTCTGTTGCAGATTTGGTGAGTGGGGAGAGAACCGCTAATGGTAAAAAAAGTCAGCAGTAGAATATCCACTAGTTTAGGAGCTAGAAGGGAGTATTTCTAATCCCAGATTTAACACAGGTGGAAATGAAGTCACCTAACAGAATCGATTTCCAGCCACGCAATTTGTGTGCCAGTGACCGTGCTCTTACCTCAGCCCATGGTGAGATAACTGCACTTAACCCTGAGGAAGATTAGGATTATATGATCCAGATGGGGCTATTTTAGCCAGGTTGCTGCTTCATTATTTAAAAGGTTACAAAAGAAAAAAAAAAAAAAAAGGGCTAATCTGGTGCCATCTGCTCAGGATGAGGTGAGAGGAATTCTGCCAGCATCTTATGTTCACCCCTGTCCGCTGGGTTCACACGGGTATCCATTCCCACTTAATTACATGCTGTCACATTTACTGCTGTTGCCTTTGAACTGGCACCCGAAGGCTGGAGAGTGGCTGGAGAGAAATGCTCCTCTCTCTTCAGCAGATGGCACAGCCTTGGCCAGCAGGAGACAAGTTGTGAGTGTTGAACGGATGCTCTCTGCCCTGTTTCCAGCAGTTCCCTGCTGAGAGGATCAGGCTGTCTGGGACACTGGAGCTCTCACCACTGGGAAGACTGTTCTCCAGTACAATCTCAAAACTAATAGCTTCCCAATTTGTGTGAGGAAGCACAGAAGGTCACTACCAGGTCTGTCCTGTTTCTGCTGGGGATGGTGCAGTAGGAAGAGAGGTGGAGAAAAGCTGATCCTGCAAAATTTTTGCACACATACAGGAAGGAGACACCAGTGGCAGCCTACTGCTCCGAGACTGGAGGCGGCTGTCTTCAAGCCATGGTCAGGAGAAGACACGTGGCTCACATCAGAACAACAGTTTCAGAGCTGGATGTCACTGTGTGGCATAGCGTTCATCTGAGGTGGGAGGATACACGTGGTAACATGAAAAGACGAATGCTTCAGAGCTCAGACTTTTCAGCTGTCTCCAACTCCACAAAAGGAGGCAAGCCTTGACCTTCTAGGAAGCGTGCATTGCCGAGCATAGTTTATTCTCTCACCTTGGCTACTTCACACCTCCTCTGCTAGCAGGCAGCACTGTCAGGTCAGGAATAATAAAGTCATACTGTGACTACTGGATAGTCATTGCTCACTTTCCACGGTCTCTCCTTCTGCAGTACAGCTAGCTACTTGCAAAGACAAAAATCACCTTGATCATGTCAGTGAAAGAAAAGGGTGCATCTAATGGGCTCTTAATTGGGTGGGATTGACAGGCTATTGAGGTTCTCCCTGCTTGAGGCTTTGGAAACCAAAAGGAACGGACTCTCCATGCTGCCAGTGACATCAGCTGTGGTCTTCACGTGGGCTGCCTGGAATGAGCTTCATTAATGTTTTCCTTGGTATAATCCATCATCCCTTCAACAATGCATTTCTGACAGTTAATTAGACTTCACAGAGTGGAATAAGTAGTGTCGTGTTTGGAATTATAATCCATTACTGAAAAACAGATCGTATGAGGCATATCACCAGCCGGAGCTCTTGGACATCTTAAGTAGTTTTTATTCCAAAAGCTCGGTAAACTGTATTTAGTAAACAATTCTGCAACATATTTGCAAATGGCTTCATTACAAAGAGAGTCAGGAATCAGAGGCCACCTGTTCATTAGCAAAGCCCAAAATAAATAAACAAATACATAAAAAAATTCAGCCCCTCTGAACGAAGATGAAACCCAAGTGTCATTAACTACCCTGGATCACACTCAGTGCATTAGAGATGGAATCCTTGTCCAGCTGATGCCTGTGGCGAAGTTCCTGCTGATTTCACTGGGGCCAGGACTTGACATGAGAAGTCAGTTACATGGACTAGACTGCAAGAAAGATGCAAAATGCTGCAGTGGTGACCTGCTTCATCTGGATTACCTGGGACATTTGTTTTTTGGAAAGATGCTGTTATTTACTGGGTATGCAGAACAAAACCAGGAATTTGGGAGTGGCTTCTAAGCACAACTGTGATAAAAATGATCACACTGAATAACACTATTAATAATGAGATTGGATTCATAATATTAGTGATTTGGTTAGGGTAGGAAATCCTAAACCAGGAGAGCTCTTGTGGATGCACAGCAAGGAAAGTAATATTAAAAGGGAGGACAGAACCGGCTCTATGATCAATGGTACGAGGCAGAAGAGATGTTCTTCAAGAAGTACTTTGCCTGCAAGTGCTCAGGTGTCCGCTTGCTTCAGACATGCAACAGTGCTGCTACCTTGAGGCCCCTGAGCACAAGCACACTGTTTTTACAGCTGGCAATCGGATGAAGTGTGACAAGCAGAGTATCAAGTTTAAACACACCTAGGCCACCACTTTCCACACCTGGCATCATTTCCCTCTGTCTTCTCATTCTTAACTGGATTTTAATTTACTGCTTATCTAGGCAGCATTTGAAAGATGTCCCAGACCTCTCTGGCTGCAAATAATTAGTTGAACATGACCGTGAATTTTCTATTTGGAAAGCTCATAGAGCCATCTGGAAGTATTTTCATCTCCAGATGTTAAAAGGAGAGCCAGTGCCTTCACCTTCTTACCCAGCCAGTCTCTTACAACTCTGCCCACATACCACTCGTGCTGAACAGAAAACATAGAGGAGGCTGTCTCAGGAGCGCAGTGCCAGGGCTGCTGCTTAGCTTCCTTGGTCTTATCAAACCACAGGCGTGGCTCTGCCTAGTAGTTACAGCAGCTGCCGAGGACACGTAGCTCCTACTTCCAGTGTTGAATTTAAGTTGTCATGAGACTTTGGGCAAGTCACTTAGAAGAACAAGGGCTCCCTAAGATCATTTGCATGAAGATCAGATGAGTGATCCCTATGTCTTTGTGGGCCAAGCCTAAAGTGATTTTAAACTACGGTCCTTTTCTTCTTCAAAGATATCCGTTCCCCGAGGCAGAGATGCTCCACCTGTGAATGCAGGCCATATATCACAGAGAGACAATTTTCTGGGCAAAAAGCCTACTACTGATGTCCCTCTTTCTAAATAGTCCCTGAGGTAGGTGTCAGAGTAAATGAACTGTCATGGTGAACCACAATCTTCCCTCCTGCCGCATAATGAGCGTGTGTTTGTTTAGATGAACAAGTAGTAGCAGCCACCCCCGGCAGCCTTTTTTTTTTTTTTTTTTTTTTTTTTCCAAAGTGCTCCTTGAATCCAAACAGGGAGCAGGATGAAGGCTTTTTGACTGCACATGGATAGTTTTGCTGATCTGCACACACAGAGAGAATCTGGCACCACTGGCATACATCAAATCTTCTCTGTGTGCACAGATCATGTATATTGCTTATACAGCTATGGAGAGCTTTGGTGTACATTCCTCTCCTGCCGTTAAAAGACGATCTGAGAGATGACCAGCCAGTTGCCCACTGAGTAATTTGCTGAGAAACTGCGGAGCATTGGCAGAAGGCTAAAAAACACAGCATGTTAAAGGAAAACTAACAAAGCAAAAAAAGGGCACATTTTAATATTATAACTTGTTTGCTGCAACAGATTCTCATTTCTTCTTAATCTGAATTGTCATCACCAGAAAGTCACAAAGAACCTGGGTTCTGCATTTATACTTATTTTTTATGTATTAACAAAATTATTACAAAGTATTTTTGTAGTAACGGCATGGGCCACAGATGCTAGCACCAAGTGTCTGTATAAACTGCGCTATTCTGGAAACCTTAAATGAGACTGCACCTTTAACTTTGAATTAGATTTTTTTTTTTTCATTTTATTATGCTCAACTTCTAGACATTTTTACAACAATGCAAGCTGTAGTGCAAACAGTAGAGAAAAAAGTGAAGGGAACTGGAGTAGACTGCTATTCATTGATTATTTTGGGTGTAAACTGTATTGATTATGGTAATGAGAAAGCCCAGTGACAAGTGACAAGCCCAGTGATAGGCAAGCTTCCCAGGCCAGCATTTGTATGTCTGAACGCTATTTGCAAAATGCTGCTGGAATTCACACAATTATGAAGTGATGCAGTTTCTGTCCCTGAATATCCCAGTACATCTGGACCACTATTGAGAGTGCTTAATCAGACAGAGCTGTGCATTTCACACATGGAAAAACTGAGGCAGAGGAAGACCTGCTTTGTCCAAGAACATACACTAAGGAAGGCTCTGGCAGAGCCAAAACTGAACTCAGATTTTACAACAGATTTTACAAACTGAACTCAGATTTTACAGCTCCCTAGCCCAGGCCTGTTACACAAAGAGCATCTTTCATCAATACTGAATGCCTCCAATCGCATTGTTTTTGTGCTGGGGGAAACCAGTTTTCCTGTGTAGCCTTTGTCAACCGTGAATTGATGAGGGTCTGATGTTGGAAAAGTTATGAACTACTTCTTTTGCCAATCTGTATTGTGACTCCTGGGAAAATAGGTCAGCAATTTTTCATAGGGATGTTCTGAGGACAGATACATGAAAGATTAGAAGATGCTCAGATACAACTGTATAAAACAGCAAATGAAAGCCAAAGTGTAATTGGAATTCCACAGCAAATATTACCAGTATTGTATTTCTTGTGTATTTTTCTGCTGCAACCAAGGTTACCTGATATTTCTCTTGAAGCCCTAGCTCTTGCATTCATGTCAGTAAGTGTGAATTTCAGCTTTCAACTTCCAACCACCAACATATTAGAAAGAAAAGGGTTTAGTATCTGCTATCGTATTTTAAGCACAAGAGAAGAAAGACCTGTAGCTTTGTCTTTACAATGCTGGTAGATACTTTGTGCCTGTTTTACTTACCAGAAGGTTACACAACATTAGTGCGGAATGAAAATGTCATGCCAGGCAGAGAGACAACTGTGGCTTCTGTACAAATTCTTTCCACACTATAAATACAGATCTTTCCCCATAAATGCAACACAATCTCGATCTGCCTGTGGTGATAAAGAGAAAAGAAAAAAAGAAGCTGTTTAATTTAATTAGAGGCCATTTGAAAACCTTCTAGCATGAAATAATTTGATATTCAGAAATAACCCTCACCAGCTACAGACACCATTTCATTGTGTCTTATCTTGGGATAACAGCAACACTTACGTTTCAGACCTTAAACTGTATAAACAGTGTGACTAGAGATAGCCTTAAGAACATTTAAAATGACGTCAGAATATTACCACTTACTGTTCTCTGTCAGGCAAAGATGCTAAAACCGCTGCTAGAGTAATATTCACCCTTGAGGAAATTTATAGCTAATTCATGTCCATTGACTCAGCAGCAGTTATCATCCCTCCCAATGAAGCATCTCCCACTAAAGGCTCCTCTTCTGGTGGATAAGACCATTGCTGGCATAAGGGGGCAATGCTATATGAAGAGCGCCTTAAAATTATTTATGAGGTATAACGTTAAAAAAATTTTCAATTCATAATACAGCAGGTCATTACTAAGGGTACAAAAATTTAAGACTGAATCAAAAGTCTAGGGACAAGCTGGCAAAAAAAAGCACTAATTTTTTTGGCAAAAATCTTGAGGGGAAAATACTCCCTCCTCCCCAAATTTTATTTGAATACTTTTTTTGCTTGTTTGCTTGCTGTTTTGCTTATTTTGGTCTAATGAAAATTGAAAACTCTGAAAAGAACAAAGTTGCTGCAAACCAAAATATTATCTGCTATTCAAAAATGAGCTTTTCTTTGTTTCTACTGACATATTTGTCTTCCAGGACCATTTTCCAGTTTTGGAAAGCAGAGAAACAAATACTACAGCCATACATTCTTCTATTGCTGTGGCGTTTTTTTCTTCCAGAAGTAAACAGTACAAAAGAAAACACAACCTTTCTTTGAAGGTAAGAGGGAGCCAGCTAATTATCTAGGATATCTCTTGTACATCACAGATATTACATTTACCATGATATACGTGACATTTACCTCTACTAATTCCAGTAATTTCAGCTAAATTAAAGCATTTCCATCTCCTATGGCTAAACTGTGGTTTGCCACAGCAAAGAGTTCTGCAGATCTTTTAATGTGACTTCTAGTAATGTAAAGCTAGGCAACGCCCTCCCCCACTTGTTACCTTTCGAAAGGAGCAAAACCTGTTTCTGTGTGACCCCAGAACTAAAGGTATAGCAGCACGCTTTCGTGTATGTGTGTGTGTGAGAGACTATTTATATATGTGCAAGCGAAAGCTATAGGAATCTTTTCAACCGTAAAGCAGATATATGCACGAGTTAAATCTATGAGAACAGCTTGTGTGTGCATTTCTGTGTACAGGTATTTGCATGTGTGAGAAAGATATAAAACACTGCCGCTGGGTGTGAGGAAAAGACAAGGCAAGGGTGGTTAAATCTATAAAAAATGCCTCATGTGACTAAGAGAGAGGGATAGAGAGATTCAGAAGTAAAAACACAGAACCTTTCTTCTGTATGCCGTAGGAGAGATCTGGAAATTAGCAGCCTCTGAGACAGGTGAATTGTCCCTACTCCTTACTTTCTGTTCCCATCATTTTAGTGTGTAGATCACTTCAGTGAAATCTAAGATGTTTCTCCTCTTAGGGATATTTTCCTCTTACAGCATTACAGCATTAGAAATTCGCTGATTTCCAAACACGGTCTAATCTGCAGAGACATTGGGAGCGTGCAATTTAGAGCCCTGCATGGCAGACATGGATTGACGAGCACACTGGCAAGGGACTGAGACTCTCCTTTTGCAAAGGTTTCACGTAACTCTTATGATCTAAGGTCCGTTCTCACACTTACCCATAAGTGCCTTTCTAAAAGTGCTCTGAACACCCACAAGGAACCCCCTTCCCCCAAACGGCCAGACTCTCCCCGTGTATTAGCCAACAGTGAATAAAAAGGGGCACAAACACGGCCGAACTGAACATCTGTACTGAGTCTGAACAAAAGCTTGCAAATGCTGTTTATGAAATACTGAGCCATCTCCTGCCATTGCCTGCCAATGTGGATGGCACTGAGCAAGGGAGACTTTCAGATAGCTACTCAGACATTATTATTAATGATTAGTATTTACACTGTGACTAGCATCCGGCAGTCTTAGCCAAGGAACAGAGATTCCACTATGCCATCTCCTGCTACAAGTGTTTTTATACCAGTCACAACATACCTGGGCTAAGGCTCTGAAATGCTAAAGTGGATCAACTGTCTTGCTAGGTATTGCTGATTCCTGGTTTAAAAAGAAAAAAAAAAACCAAAAAAAACCAGCCACCAGATTCATACACTAGTTTCCCATGGGAAAAAACACAACAGAAATTGTATTAATATCTGCAGAACAGACTGGGAGCAACAGGACTGGGTGATCACACAGTTCTTTTTCTGCTCTTGATTTGCAGTGATTCAAACCCTCTCCCAAGGAGGTGGTTCAGAAGAAGATTCAAGTCAGTACCCAGATGAGGATGCAGCACAGAGCAGACTGGTGCTATTTATTATTTCTTTTTTGGAAGAGCCCAGAGGACATAATCAGCATGAACACAATCAGATCACGACCTGGGGGAGCATAAATGCTTTGCAGCAGTGATGTGGCACAGCTGGCATCAGGTGCAGCACAAGGGTTGAAATTGCACACCGGGTCCAGCCAACTGACAGCGCTGATTCCACCTCTCCCCTCTCCTTTCCCAGTCTTCTCAGCCCACATCCAGAATTCTTTGGACCACAGGCTCCAGTGCAATTGCAATGCCTCCACACACAGTCTGCAAACGTGACTTATCCCTCCCCGCCTCCTGTCAAGCTGCATCTCCATAAACCTGCATTTGTCTCTGACAATAGCCCAGTTTTCTCTCTTTATTTATCTACCTGTCGACTCATTTTACAATCTCTCTCTGGACAGCCACAGAGCAAGAGACAGAACCAGATGCTATGGCATGCACTGAATGCCAACTAGCTTGGTAGAGTGTGCGAGCATCCTCATGCAGTGGAAAGGTCCTTTTGTAAACATGCCTTGTGATCAAAGGGCTGATGCTTGCTGATATTTTCAATATTAATAATCTCCCAGCTGCCTCACTCCATTCTCTGGCTCTCTATTTACCTATTCTTCATAGTCCATAGAGAGGCAGAGCTTAAAACAATATGCTGGTTGAAGGAAAGGCAGGTTGTTTAAAATAGGAATTCACATGAAGAATAAACCATACTGACGTTGCACAGAAATGCGTTAAATATGTAAAAAATCATTGTACTGTCATATACCGCACCTGGCACAGACTGAGAGGCATCTAAAGACATGTGCACACATGCATACAAAAATAATGTATATTCATATCCACACTCCCACAAAATCCATGTACTGCATATGCTCGTGTGTCACACCTTCTTTCCTATCCACTATGCAGATATATGTGGAATCAGAGAATCAAAACATGAGTGCGTTTCATCAATCAAACGGAAAAATAACTGTCAAAAATAAATGCACATGCAAGCTACTGCCAGAAGAAGACATGTAGTTGGCTATTTTTTGTGATGGCTTGTATGTTTGTGAAAGAGTAGCAAGAAGGTTAAGGAAGTCAAGAGAGAAGGTATGCAGAGGCAGAATTAGCAGCAGTAGCACAGCTCTGAAAGACAGTGAAGGGAGAATATTTGGGCCAAGTGCTGGCTGAGAGGGATCTGAAGATGCAAGGAAAGGATATTTTCTGTTATTTGACTCCTGCTGTGCTCTGTGAAGCAGGATGTGGTACATTCTTAGCCAATCAACAGGATGGCATCAAAGATCCCTGATTCCACTGCCAGTCTCTCCTCCTAATAGATGTCCTTTTGCTCAAGGAGAAAGCTTAAATAAAAGCTGGTTATAAACTATGCATACACTAGGAAAATGTCATCTGTCACTGAAATGCAGCCAGTACTGCATGGCAAGCAGTAGACCTTACAGCAGCGCACTGCCAGACAGCCAAGCAGTTCGGCAGAGACGCTAAAACATACCACATCTGTCTGAAACCACAGCATTGATTTAAAGCGAGTGGAAGGGATCCAGCCAGACGACAGCAAATGCACTGAAGTGAGCCATGTCTCAACCCAGAGTCCGCTGGGCTCTTTGCTGCCTGTAGGCTGCAGCCAAGCCAGTTCTTCAACTCACATGCAGGAGGACGCTTCCAGCAAGCACAGCACCTCAGAGTGGAAAACCATGGTGCTAGTTAGGCTGTCCTTCCACGCGGGACTTGCCTGCTGAGTCACTGGGTTTTCCGAGTCCAAGTGCCCGTGCTTAGGCTGTCCCAGCTGCCACTTTATAGAGCTGCATAACTGGGAGCTGTTTAGACGAGCAAAATCTCTACACCATCAGCTGCTCAAGCTAGACCTGCAGCAAGGCTCTCCAAATGCCGTACAGTCTATTTACATGTACTCTAATTTAGGATGCTGCTGGCAATTTCGTGTAGTTTTGCAAGAGTACCATATTTTGAGTCTGTCATTTTTATCCTTTTTGAAATGTATAAAATAAAGCACATAAACAAAACATGTAACATCTATAAAATTTTATATCATTTTATCACATTCTGGAGACAAAATATGGACTACTGCACAGGTACCTGCTTGGGGAATCAAAGCTATTGGAAACAAGGTCCATTTTTGATCCATTAGAGCCTGACAATGTCACAAAAATAGGACTAATACTGACTTGCCAGCAAGGGTGAAAATTTGTCACTACAAATATTTTGCTTTCCTTCTTTCTGGTACTTAAGGGCTTTCTAAACTCAAAGGTCAGAGAGAAACTGCTGAGAGGAATCACAATCAGAGAAAATGTTTCCAAAGGGGGAGAATCTTTCTGTAAGAAACACATGCCCAGACTGACAAGAAATCATGCCCATGGCTTTATATCACCCCAGGACCGTGCTATGTGCTAGCTGGAAGAATGCGCTCCATCCCATTGTAGTAGCTGCATTTCCTAGTGTAATCCACTGAGAAATTCAGGCTATCTAAATTCCTGGTTTATCACCACATCCCTAACATATGCAAAGCACGGTGATTTTATCTATTGCTAGAATATTGCATTGTATTGCTAGAATTGCACTTTAGAAGCCTGCTTATATAGGTTAGAATTTCACTTCCTTCCCTGCACAAATAAATATCAGCATTTAAATTAAGTAGGTGTCATGACAGGACATTAGAACCAGGATCTTAATTCCTGATACATGAAGATGTGGGAATTCCAGAAAGGATACCACAAGCTTCTTCCTCTTGGCCTCTTAGATACAGGCCTCTTCGATACAAGAAGACCGCAGACGATCAGGCACCAGGACTGCGATTCACGCCATCAGTCCTTCAACACTGGAGGCCACAGACATGCTAAGTTTCACAGAACTGGCAAAGCTCTGCTCAGTGGTCCTTGATCCACCCCCTCTGCTAAAGATAAGGCTGGAGGAACTCAGAATTGTCTTGCCTAAGCAAGAAATCCCTGCAGCACCCCAGCATCCTGCCCTCAACACCAGCACACATCCATCAGCTGCCCCTGGTATTCACAGGACATTTTTTCTGGCTGTTCATTAAGAATCCCCATTGCACTTATTGGTGAAAAATCTTCCAGGACTGGCAGATGGGGAGGGAGGAGAGGTGCAGTGTGAAACCCGAACATCTGCTCGCTTTTCTTCTTCACCCGTGCTGTGCTTACAAGACAGACCCCATGGAGAGAGCGAAGGAGAGGATGCTGTTGACAGCAGTTTACTCAAAGATGTTTAAAGCAGAGAAAAGCAGGGGAGCTTGCTTGGGAACAAATGTAGTGGGATTTTTTACCTTCAGAAGAGCTTAGTCCTGGTGAATGGCCTCTGTCGAAGAGCCCAGGGTCCAAAATGTGATAAATCTGCAGATTGTACAGAAAAGGCAGAGCTAGTATCTCCCTGGCCCTCACTGAGCTCCCTCTGCAGGTGAAAGAGGAGCCAAGCTCTTTTTGTATCGCATTTTTCATATATGGAAAACATTGCATAAATTCCCAGTGACCAAGTGCACAGAGACACATTTACTAGGAGGAAAAAAGGAAGCTGCAGCCCCGTGCATACTCATCTTTCACTGTGGCACGTGCTCGCTGTGCCATACACAGCAGGCACCAAAGAAAACCCTCCTAACACATCCACCTTGCAATGGCATCTTGTGATGAAGGTGTGCGAACTTGTGAATACATAAAATAAAGTAGTGGGGGAGGGAAGTGAAGAAAAGGCATCACCTTTATGATGAATACAGGTCAATTACTTCTTTCAAATGCATAATTAAGCTGTGGAATTCACTACCAGGTAAAATAGAGACCAAGAGGATTTTAAAAAGAACAAAAGTAAATACTGAGCTTGGCCTCAGCTGCTATAAAAGATAAAGAAAAGCATTAGAGGAAAGATCCCTCTTTGCAGCCAAGTGCATGCCAGCCATTTAGACAGGACAGAGGATTAGTCAGACCCTTCCAATGGACTCGGGTAGCACTCCTTATGCTTCTGTTTGCTACTATGCCCACTCCTTCCCCAGTGCCTGTGCTGGGTGATGCTAATAAGGAACCTGATTAGCATTCAAGGACCAGTTGTGCCAGTTAGGCCCTGGCACACACTGGGGCTGGGTCCAAGCACTCACGCTGCTTCTCTGGCTGCCAAGTGCCTCCTGGTCATGCTATGGAGCACAGCCACAGTGTCACCTTCCATTAAGAGGGGGCAGAGGATGTGCTCCCGCAGCCAGCTAGGGCAGCAAGCCGGTGCAGAAGGGCTGGGGGACACAGCTCTGCCCCATTTGATATAGGCTGGATCCCTGGCAAGCTCCCGGGGTTTGACCCATGCATCAGAGCATGACTGGCCTCTGATGAGGCACCATGTGCATCTTCAAAGAACGAAAGAGGTGCTGGTAGATGCATCTGTGCTATTTTGTGGGCCTCTAGGGCACTGCTGGATGCTGCCAAGTCCTGGTCAGGCTCCGAGAGGCACAGCCCTCCAGGAAGATGAAATCCCTTTGCAGTTCACAGAGCAGGAGCATAGCAGGAGTATAGAAAGGCAGCCTGGTAACCATATTTTCTGGCCTGCCAGGGTGCTTGTGGCAGAGGCAAAGACAACTGCTGACAATAAGGCAGCCACCGTCTGCTTAGGACCTGGACAGAACTGCGATCCTTGCAGCCAGCTAGACATGAAAGTCTTCCTGGCTTGCCAGATAGTGCTGGCGGGACCAGGGCATGAAAGGAGGAGGGACAGAAGATAGAGAGTTCTCTAAATCAGCTATAAATTATAGCAGACAAAAATCTTTGGTGATATGGTCATACCACAAAGCAACAGAGAAGGTCTGTGATGGAGCAGAGAAATAGAATAAACAACAGGTATACTTCCTTGTATTTCATTTTGATTGCAGAAAACGAGTAGAAAAAAAATGTGTACTATGATCATCAGATTATTTTTCTTTTTAAATCTTCTTTCAGCCAGCAAGCAAACAATTAGGCCTTTGCACAGAACTAGTATCAGAAAATTATATATCCCTGTCCTGCATGGGTGAATAAAATATGTCCTGAAATAGCGACAGTCTCATAGCTATGGCTCACAGCTATCAAGAATGCCGGTCAGGGTTAAATCTCTCTTTCTTTTCAATTATTTTTTCATAAATTAAAACCCAAATGACAATAAATCATGCTATAAAAATTAAAATGTCATTTGCTTTTATCAGGACTAAAATTAAGCCATACACACACTAAAGATATAACAAAGAAGGAGAGGGAAAGAGCAAGAAAAGGATGATAACTAATTTTTCTTATATTTTGGTGCAGTTGAGATAAGTCACGAGGTCTCCATCTGGAACTGGGTCACAGGACTTTTTCAGACTTAATGTTCTGGTCTAGACAATTAAAAAGCCCAAACTGCAACTCCTTAGCAGAGACTGAGTCTGACTGAGAGCAGTTCTCAAGACTTTCTCTGAATCACCTTAGCACCCTGGAAGAAAGGCACTACAAAGCTGCCTCTAAAGTTTCCAGTTCTCCTGTAAGGCTCTGGGAACTTTGCAGATGTTTTTTTCAGAATCTGCTTGCATTTAGGCAATTGATAAAATTTATTGCAACAATAAAAAAACGAATTAAAAAGACTGAACTTTTTACTCCTTCATTCTTCTCTTCAAATTGAAGTGTGACACCTGCCTCTGACCTTTTCACACCATTCCCATTCTGTCTTCAAGCAAAGCTGAAGCTGACTGCATGCACTTGGGTACATGTGTATGTTAAACGCTGACAACCAAACCACACATCTTCTACATGAAACTTAGATGAGTCAGACAATCAAGACCACGAACTTCTGGGCTCAGTCCAGGACTAAGCTGTACTTAAGACAGTGTTATCAAACCTAAAAGAAAGTCTGGGGATTAGTCCAGGGCTACAGCATTACAACAGCAGCAAGCTTGACATAGCAGATTTTCTCCTTGCAGTGTAAATATTGAATGATGCTCCTTTCCAAGAGCACAAAAGACCACAATGCCAGACAATGTTAAGCATGATTTAGGCTGGTCAGCGCTCCTCTTCGATTGTTTTATTCAATAATCTTCCCTCCTCTCACATTCTGAAGTCTACAGGAGAAAGAGCTATTTCAACTTTAAAGAGAGCATGAAATAGTATTTACATTTTCGCAAGGCATTATCCTTGAATCATGGGTGGGACAACTCATTGCCTGAAGATGATGGTGCATTCAGTGACAAGAGGGAAAACAAATTGCATCTGCTTGCTCAAAGACCAAAAGTGGCCAGAGGTCTGGCTGCTCGTTAACTCTAACAAGAGCTATGGCATTGAAATAGACCTGGGCTGCTTGAATTCTCTGCCTGGTTCTGCTCTGTACAGTAATATTGGGAGAAAGAATTATGAAAACATAATGGGAAAGCAATGAAATATGACCAAAGTCTTGTAATGATGAAATATAATGACTCGTAATGAAGAAGAGGCAGGAAAAAAAATCAACTCTTGTGAAACAAAAATAAGAGAGGAGTAGAGTAAGAGAAGGAAGGGGGGAGTGAAGGAGAAGAGAAAGGAAGCAGCAGCTGGAAATGATTTCGAACTTTTCCACTTAGTGTTTTAAAACCAAAAAGCAATTACTGCCAGGCTGGCATTGCCTTTCTGCACATTAATTCCCTATTATGAATAAAATTAATGAGTTTAACAAACTCCTCATCCTCATAAACTTGTGCTCTTCATTATTGGTGTTAATAATCCGCCAGGGACTCTGACTCCAAAGCTCAGTACCATGTCCTGATTTTTTCAAGTTTAAAAAAAGAAAACAGCGACAAGGTGGGGAAGAAGATTTCAAGAAATGGAAAACGATACTGGGACTTGACCCAGGCTGATGCACTGCAGAGTGAATGCCATTATTCAATGGCCTGTGTGGTAGAATGGCAGTCTGACCCAAAGAGGAGGATACTTCTACTTTTGCCCCAGTGGAAACCATGCAAGAACCAAGCTCAAACCACTCCAAATGTTACATGCCAGATTTAGAGTGCTTGAAAGGTAGGCAGAGCAGTAATATCTTGCTGTCTCATCTCTGCCTTTCATTTGGAAACAAAGATATCAGGGAGGGGACACATACATAATTTAAATGGCATACAGGTGCCAGTGGAGAGAAACTTCCTCCAGCTACAGAAAAGCCTACAAGGCTTTGCACAGTGGCAGATGGTGCCAATTACTCACTATTGTCATGCGGGACCTCTGTCTTGCAATAAGAGATTCAGAGCTGCTTGATTCTACAGCCTAAGAATGCCGATTACTGAGGATGTTGAACTAGGGCTGTGCTGCTGTATAGCTGTAGAATTTCTTCCCAAAAGGCCAGATGGCTGGAATATGGAAATTTCTGCAATGGCAAGTGAAAATCCCTCACCTATCTACTTGAATTCGCTGGGGAAACCTGGCTGAGATGGCAGGAATTCACGAAACAGGACCTGCAAAATTTGCTGTGAGATTTATACTGATACCACACTGGGAACCTGAGCTAGCAGGCTAGCATCTGTGCCAGAACGCCTTTACCAAAAGATGGCCCTTCTACAGACCAGCTGGAAAAGTTTAAGACATTGTCTCCCTACCTCACAGCACTGTTATCGCCCTTCTGTCAGAAGTTACCATCCCTGCAGCTCAGCAGACAGATTGCTTCTTGAGAGCATTCCTTGATCCACTTCAGTCATAATCGGTCAGCTTAGCTCAAATGGCATAAATGATATGTTTGCGCTAACCTGGCTGAGTCTGATGGAAGCAGCTTACAGAGCACTCATGTGAAACATTCCTCCCACAGACAGGCAGGCAGTAATCTTGGGTAGAGATATGGGTTACAAATAGCTGGGGCAGGGCTGCAGTGTTCAAGTATATAGAGCTCTGTAAAATAAACGTGCCCCAGGCTTACCAGCATGAGGCCCTTTGCATCAGACATTTGAGGAACAACTAACAATTGTAGGGTCCTACAATACATATGTTCTAACTTGCAGACTCCTGTCCAAAACTTAGGCAGGATGCAGATCTGAACAGTCCAAGCTGGTATAGCTGTGTACACTGAATATGGACTGGGTTTTATATCCTCAGCCAAATTTACAAAAATTTTAAGCCAGTTTTAATGTTACCAGCATGGCGTTGTCCTTAAATTTTCTGTCCTCAACACATACGTGTTTACTTCTGTGAAGTGAACAAACATAGCACAGATCCTTCACGGATCAGAGCACAGAAACACATTTTCTTTTCAAAGCCTTCTGGGCAGAGGACTCCCTATATAAAAAGCCAGAGTTCACCAGGCAGTGGCAGGTTTAAGTCACCTACTTTGTCCTCTCTGCACATTAGAATTTAAAACCTACAATAAAAAGGCTGAAAGGGGAACTTTAATAAAAACATTTTAAAATCTGTTAGAGATTTCAATTGATTCAGCCTCCTGCACAGCAGCTAATGTTTATAATGCACTTTCTGCACAGATTTAAACACCACTGATGCCCTCACACACTTTTTTTTTTCTTTTAGACAAATTGTCTTCTTTCCTCAGCTCTGTTATTTCCTAATGGTATGAAGATTTCACAGCCTCTCTCTTACTAAATGACCAGGGCAGGACTGGGATCTCCTGAAGCCGATGGTCTTTGCCAGAGGGCGAGTGTAAAAAGAGATTAGAATTAAATCCAGATTCCAGACTCCCAAGTGCCACCTGCTCCAAGCCAGAGATAACCAGGTCCCAACCCTGTATAACTCCAGACTGGCACTGACTGGTGGCGGTTGGGTAAGCACGAACTGAGTTTGGTAAGGCCCAATCCCACTGTGAACAGACGGGTCTCTATACCAAGAAATCCCCACTTCAGGTGGCATTAACTCCACTCCACTGGTTTCTGCTGACTGGAAATGGGAGCCATTTCTCAGCTGCAGAGGCCGGAGAGGGAGGTTTGAGGCATCGTGATGGTACAAGGTATGGAGTGAGAATTTGCTCATTTTGTTCCCCTCCTGCAGAGGATTCCAACCGCTACGACCGCTGCACTAGCAGCTTTCATCAGCTCTGATCTATTTATGAAAGCGTTTAAAGCACACGAAGACTAAATTTCCATTCAGTGCAGACATGTCTTTGCTGGAGAAGGATGTCTTTTCTCTCTTGGGTAAGAAGAGAGCTCAAGGAGCCATCAAACAAGAAGATGAGAGCTGGGTCTCATCCACAGAAAATCACTATTCAAAATACAGTGACCAGGAATGCACTACTATACCCAGGCAAATATATTCGACGCAAAGGGAGCGTCAGCTGCTGCAGAGGGTGTCTGATGCCAGTGGTTACAGCACCCTGTTATAGTGCTTGTTCTCATTTATAGTCCCTCTCTACAGAGAACTAAGAGACAGCAAGTATTATTGACCAAAATGCACCAGGTACCAAAAGATCCATTTAGAGGTTTGGCTACACAGGAGAGGAAATGTGAATGTGTTGTAATCCCGCAAGCAAAGCATGCATGGAGAGGAGTCAGTAAGCCTCACACAAGCAGTATGCTCTTGTTCTTTTCCATTTCCAAAAGTCAAATGCTGCTTTTATTCTTGAAAAAGCCATAAACTGCCAACCACTAGGACGCAATGAGCTTTTAGTAAATCCTGGATTTCAGGCAGGATACCAGAAGTCAGCTTTTTCTACTACATAGAGATCACCAGTGCTAAAATTAAAAGAACCTATCAGATTGAGAGAAGGGGGAAAATCAACCTAAAACTACTTTTTAATGGTCAAGTTCCAAGTTCCAGCATGCAAACGTTAGACAATTTCAGAACCAAGCTTACCCAGCCATGTTTAGTTCAGCTCTCTCTGCAGATTCATTACGATCAGTTTGCCACTAGCACATTCGGCCGTATCTTATCTCTGTGACCCCACCCTCATCAAAAGCTGATTCTATTCTCGTCCAGTAGACATGGTGCCCCGCAACTGAGCAGTTACTTGGGGTTCTATTTTACCTTCAAAGCTTTTTGTGTGGCCCTAAGCCTTATTTGCAGCTTGCTTTTCAAGCCCTGCTGTGCATGCAGAACTGATGGGAGTTCATGTGGAAGGTCACTATCCCTGTTTTACACTGTGTTCAAAGGGGGAGGGAGGGCAAAGTTGAAGCAGAAATGATCTAATGTTTAAATTCTCCTTTTACTTTGTAGTCTGCTTTGAGATACTCAGCACTTAGTCCTATGCAGCAAAGGCTTGCCCTAAATGTGCTTGTGCCCTGTGATTCTGAAATGAATCTAACAGAAATATGAAATTCAATGAAATTTGCATGTTTGTCTTCCTTAGGTTCAACTCAAAATCTCTAATGATGATAAATAAATACGTAAGATTCTGCTGTGCTCATCAGGAGAGTTTTGAAACATTGCAAACCCAAGCAAAACGTAACTCTATCCCCTTGAAATAATTTCCATCCTTGGTAGCTCTCATTTCACCCAATCTAGGATAGTGAAAGTTTAGAGAATAAAAATCCTGCACTTCCGAGAAAAACCTGAGTTTGAAAAATGGGGACTTCAATTAAAATGAAAACGTTGAAGGAGGTATAGTCCGCAGGTGCTGTCCCTGTGAACGGACCTAGTGCCTTGTCCCCTCTCTTTTTGTAACATGGTCAACCCATCGATGAGGATGCTGTAGCTGTCAGTGGACGGCTCTGTGCAGTGCCCAGGGAGCTGGGTGCAGCAGGACAGGCTCCTGCACAGCACCTAACCTGGTATCACAAATGTGTGAACATGGCCTGGGGGCCTTCAGCCATGCTGATGGCAGTCAGACAGCTCCTCTGGAGCTGGATGGTAAAGCACACTGTGATGCATGCATCTTTCACTGACTGGATTTCAAATGTGTCGTAAAGAACTATAATCTACATAGCTTTCTGACTCTAAAATTTCCTTGGAGGCCTGATTCTCTTTTGCCCTGTAGCTTTTTTACACTTAAGGGGACTGAGATTTGGTCTGACTGTAATTTACTGCAATTTTAAACCCTATTACCCCCTCAGCATGGTGCTGTATAAATGCATTGCAGGGCCTTTAATTTTCTAGACAAAGGTATTATTTGAGTTCCTTTCATAGCCTAATTATTACTTAGCAAATATCATGTTGTAGTGAGTATTTATGGATAATTCTCAGATAATACCTAATTATATGGTTAATACTTATAATGATGGGAAAGCCTCAAATATTCAGAGTCCAGATATTTCAGACTATCCCAGAACTCGAGATATTTCCAAGCACTTGTAAATGGAGCTACAATTTATGGGTTTTTTACTATTTCTAGCATGTAAAACAGCTCTTGCTACAATATCTCCAACTGCTCCCTGGAATTTGGATTCACACGTAGGTGTGGACTGCTTTGAACTTCTGAGTGACCTGACATAACTCAACACCTGATTAACTCACCAAGATAGCCTGAGTCTGTGGATAATTTATATGATTGAACAGGCAGACCTTTCAGGGAGTATACTCTTCAGGGAAAATGGTCTGAGCTAAGTGGAGAAAAAGGTTTGACTCAATTGAAATGTCTAATTTTTAAGAACATATGACAGGACAGATAGGGCATGGAGAAGATAAAGGGTTGCAGGGAGAAGTTAGTTCTGTTTCCCTCAACCCCTGTGAATTCGTAACTGTTCTTTGCTGCAAGCGCCTCCCTGCACTGCTGTGATCTGCAGCATGCCGAATTGCTGCACACAGAATAGGACCAATACCAGATACACAAACTGTGTTTCCTGGGCAGTGGCGCAGAGCTAAGCTCCAACCTTCATAGTTCATGAAGTTAGTTCATTAAACCACCCGTGACATCTTGGGCAGCCCCAAATGAAGTCTAGTCTTATCAGGTAACAAACAAGCTCTTGGCCTCCTGGACTTGAATCTATGAGTCAATACCTCTCCCAGCTGAGACTGTAGACATAATGATTAATCACTGCTGGCTGCCTGGGTAAATGGCTACATAAATACAGAAGAAATGGTGCCTAGACAATCAGATACTGCAATCTGGAAAGACACAGAAATGCAGAGATACATGGAGGAAGGGATACAGACAGGTATAAGATTGTAAGAACTGTTTTGAATTGGTCAGAGCAAAAGCCGTGCTGGATCACAGTCCTGACAAAGACCAGTAGCAAATGTTTAAGGAAGAACAGAATACGTTCACAGCAGTCCTCTACCTCCCTTCAAATGCTGGCTATCATAGACAGACTGTAGTTAGATCAATGTATTTTGTCATTATTAGTGAACCTGTATTTTGTGAACCATCTCATGAAGACAAAGAAATGGACAAAGCCAAAGCTTTGGTGACTGTTTTTATCACCTTCTGGTGTTGCCTTGTGTGTCGGGGGGAATGCCATCGTCCAGCTGGGGCATGGTGGGGAAGGTGGGAGAGCTTAAGAACCTCACTTGTGGCGTGGTTGCAATACATGATTTGTAGCTGGGAAGCCTGGGTTCCACTGGCAGCACCACTTTTGGCTCAAGCAAGTCGCTTCATATCTCTTAGCCTTGATTTACCCCTGTAAAATGAGTTTAACGGAGTACTTCATGAAGTAGTCTCAATTAATTAGCATTTGTAAAACTGCTCTGAGATTCCCAGATGAAAGGCTGGCCTGGAATGGCAAATTGCTAATGATAATTAATAGTTATTCATGATCTCTTTACAGAATTCCAAATTATTTTCTGAGGGGAAGAAAGTAAGGATAGAGGCTCCCAAGACAGAGATCACTAAAAAACCCCACGACAGCTATACCTCCCTGCCTGCCTCGCCTCCTTCCCTAGCATTAATAGGAAGAACTGACACCTCTTATGAGCAGAGGAAATGGAAGGTAATAAAGGCCCCAGGTGCTCCTGTATTCACTACACGTTCTTCCTCTGGCATGCAACATAGCTGGGGAAGGGTAGGAAAGGGGAGTGAGACAGCAGGAGTGGATGAACGGGGGTGTTACGTTTCTCTCTCAAATGGATGCAAAGGCAGCCCTAATTAAACAGATGTTCTTAATAATACTCTGACAACTGTCCCTGCTTTAATTTGCTTCAGAGTAAAGATTAATGTAACAATGCAACAATACTTTACAAGGGGAGAAAAGGGAGCTGAGCTAATAAAAGGCAGTAGCTTACATGGTATATTATTGCTTTTCTTTCTGCTTGTCTAGCGAATATTTACCTCCTCTGGGAGCAGTTTTCATGTTTATTTGACCGTTCCTCCAAGCTAAAGCTGGCTTTGTGGTACATTGCAAAAGGATTAATGCCAGGGCCAAGAGGTGTGCTGGGTGCATAGACACATCAGGGGTCTCCATGGTGATTCTCCAGCCGGAAGAAGGATCCCAGTGGCATTGAAGTTAGCAGTGCTATTAACCACAAGCCGTGGTAGCACAAAATGAATTCCAGGCTCATGTAACGGGAAACTTCTGAAGCAGTAGCAGGCAAACCACAGAAGATAGGAGATTGCTTTTGGGCTGATCCTCGGACAAAAGAAGGAGTTTCTCTATTCTGCATAGTCTCAGTGTCATAGGCTGACACGCAAAGATCAGAAACAGAGAGCCCAGGCAAGCAGACCACAGAGAAGACCATTCCTGAACTCTTGGGAAGGAGTCAGGACTCCTGTACAGCTATGCGCATCTCACATATCTGCACTGGATCAGTTTCAAATGAGAACAGCTGGGTTTTGCAACACTTTCCTTTATGCAGGAGGCCAATACCACAAGATAAGACTGTCACATCGACTCCTCTGATCATCCTGAGTATGAACTCCTACCCCAGTGGATACGGAGTAACCAAATCTCCAACATCCCATCTTAGCCTTAACACACAATGTGACATAATCCCGGAGCATGATATTAAACATATACTCCCAAGTTGCTCTTCACTTTGATAATAACTCTGGGTAGGCTTGTTAAATAATGAAACAATCCTTGGCTAAGCAGTATTCACTTTTGCCCAGTTTGAATTTGACAGAATTTAGCACCAAGAAAGAAAGAAAGCAAGCTCTGTCAAGTGGGAGCACTGTCTCTAGTATCCATAGGTGAGTCTGTATCTTTTTTTGGTTCATGGCATTCAGAAAGGGAACTTTCTACCAACAGGAACAGACTAGAAATCTTCGCTTTTGAAAATAAATTCATGCCTGAATATGATGCTCCATATCTAACAATACAGCATCTTCTGATACTATATGTGGGCCAACAGACTAGCCCTAAGAAAAGAGAGGGAGAGCACCCCTGGATGAATTGTCATCCTTATCCAGGCACCCCTCAGCACGATAGGTTATTATGAGAGAGCGTGGTTTCACTACCCTGTGCCTGAACCTGCAGAAATGATTTGGCACCTCTGCAAATAATGTCTGTCACTGCTGTGCGTGCTATTCAATGTCAGCTGCTTTCTCAAGCTGCTTTCCTCTGTCTGAAAGGCACCCTGCTTGCGGATCTCTTCCTGGCAGCTTTATGCTGGGCATCGCCTGGGGTGGAGCTTAGCTTGAGTTTAGCTCTACATCTCCCAAATCATACATGAGCAAAAGCATGTGAAAGTCTGTGTGTGTCACAGAGCTCGACTCTGACACTTTGTCCCTCATTGTGCCAAGTGGTTGTAGAAATTATCTCGTTCCAGCAAGAAACAAACACAAATGGGAAACAGCTGGCTTATGGATCACCTCATTAAATTTTCCACCCCAAATCTCTTCCTTCCCAACAGCTAGGAGAATAACTGGAGGCACTGGGAACACACGCGCGCTGTCTGGCAGAGTGAGAAGCTGAGAGAGGAGACAGACACAGAGAGGGGCAGAAGCAGAGAGCAAGGAAGACATCAAGGGAGGAGAGACACGAGGTGATATGGGAGAAAAAGAAAAGGAGGGATCTATGGTAATGGAAAGGAAGGAAGAAAAAGACTCACTCCATGGAATATGTGTTACCTACCATTTGACTATTCTTTAAATATTTTAAAGCTCTATTTGTTATGCAATTTGTGAAGCTGTTTACGATAATGAAACCCTTAGACAATAAGGGGGAAAGCTAAAGAAAAGAGCAGAAGCTGGCAGCTATGTACATTGCCCTTTGTTGGAATTAATGAGGCTTGTTTACTTTCTGGATTTTTACAGCTTTCTGAAATGTCAGATGCCACCCAGACTATCTTGGCAAAAGCACATCATCAACCTGCCCCCCACATCCATCCCCTATCCCTGGGTGTCTTCATCTCTCTCCTGACGTTTCACTCCAACCCCCTATCCACTGAGGGACCTTTGAATGTAGTCTCAAAGCATTTTTCACACTGGGGACTGCAATTCTCACAAATGGACTCATTATTAGGGGTAACACATCATTATGGCTGTAGCATTCCTGGAGTTGTTACACTTAATGGAGTTAGCAGCACACAATCACCATAGCTGAAATTACTGTGTCCAGGAGACAGCTCTTCAGACCTCTGCAGCTAAGAGGTTCCCTTGGTCTCCGCTCTCAAGCAGGAACAAAGTTGTGCACATCTGCTGGAATTACCGTAGCTAAATTGATGGATGCTCCAGGGTTGGACTGACCTGGTCTTGTTCTTGGCAATTATCTTGCATTCCTCTGGGCTCCCTGTTCATCTAAGAATTATTCCCAACACTCCTCACCAGCAGCATCTCTCTGCTGCTACTCCAGTTGCCCCTTTCTTTTATACCCTTCTGTCTCAGCTCTGCTGTAGTGTCCTGGTACAGTGAGGAAGAGGAGCTTGTCAAGTAACCATCCTAAGCCCATATGCCCCAGGCACACCTCAGCTCTGGTGACAGAACAAGAATTAATACAGCATTGCAGGAGAAAGCTGAATTATTCAGTTGCTCCATAAATCAGTTGGCTGGAGTGGTCTCTGCACAACGACGACACTGGCCGTTGCTCATTATTCTTCTCCTTGCTAGGACTGCCAAAGAGGGTCTCAAAGGATAAAGGCAGAAAGTCAATGCCCCTTCCCATTCACAGATGCTTTGTTTTCTGCTTCCAATCATCCCTCTCTATTGCTGCAGCTAGGCTGATTCAAAGCTTGCAGAAACACAGGCCCTGGTGGTGGCTGAATCAT
Organism: Grus americana; assembly: GCF_028858705.1. NCBI lineage: Eukaryota > Metazoa > Chordata > Aves > Gruiformes > Gruidae > Grus > Grus americana. Next base: position 6,546,322 of record NC_072875.1, read on the forward strand.
GGCCTCCCACACTCACCACTAGCCCAGCCTCTCAGTCAACACTGGGAACAGATCTCTGCTCTCCACACTGGGCCCAGCCTTTCAGCCCTGTGTGCTTACCGTAGCCTCAATGAACTAGCTCCTCATCCCTTTTTTTAGCAACCATTTTGACACTCTAACTCCTATTTCCCTCCAGATAGTTGTCATATTTCTCTATGTGGGCTGACTCATCTAACACATTTTCTCCTGCTTGTGTCCTGTCAGAGGTATGGGGGCCCTTAATATTAATTCACTGATTCAGGGATCCCATCCTACCAGCCTTCCTTGTCCCTGTGAGCCGCGATGCTCTGAGTGTCCCTGCAACATCCCAAGCCTGGGTTAGTATTCCAGCAGAGCAAACAGGACACATAAACCTGCTGTATGTCCCTCCCTTTTCAAGGCACAGGTAAGCCTCCTAAACTAATGGAGAGCCCTAAAAATACAAAGCCATGGTGCTCTAACTCTACAAAAGTCTCCTCTACTCCACGGCAGATCTGTCACTATGACTCCTGACTGGTAAAGAATAGTCATGTCTCTAGGTTATTCAAGGGCCTCAAAGAGGTTTATGGGGATAAATACATCCAGTTCTTTTAATTCCAGAAAGATGTCTGCAGATACACACTGCCACACTGGGCTGTTATATTGTCTGTGCTGTCCATATGCACGTCCTTTCCAGGATCTCCAGGTGTGGGATCACAATGGAGAATGTGAAATTCGCTCAACATCTTTAAATTATATTAAGTCACTGCAGGGTCTAACAGAGTTCTGCAAAGCACTGGTTCTAACTCAACATTATTTAATTAGTCCATTTTGCTGATTACCATCTGGGTCACTGTTGTCAGGGTTACAGCTGGCTCAGTATTCACCCATAGATCATATTTGAAAATACACCTGGGGATATGGGTATATTAAAAAATAGCAGACCTTCAATGTAACATGATTTCAAAACATTCCCACAGCTGCTTTACTGGTCCTAGAGCAAAGTTCAGTTCATTAGTTTTGTACATCTCAAGTAAAGTAAAAATAAAAACATGTTTTCATGTGATCTCTGCACTGACAGTGGATGTGTGATGCAGAGGAGGGTGGCCTGGATAACTTTACCTGTCATACAGTGTGTGTATTACGCACTGGTGTTCACACAAATCTAATGATTTCAAGGGGTTGCGTCTGCTTGTGCAAGACAGACAATGTTTGAGGGCTTGTGAGACTTTGTGGAAATATGAGATCCAGAGCACACATGGAGGAAAGTGACTGTGTGCTATGTGTGTAAACACGCACAAGAAAGCAAGCAAAGTATGAATATTTGTATTTTGAATGTTACTGCTTGCAAACTTGGGATTGCGTGTCTGGCTGTGTCTACAAGCAAGAAAGCATGTACCCACAGCAGCCTGTGTGTTGGAAAGATTTAACCTACATGGTTCTGTTTGTAAGACTGTAAAAATGTATGTAAGTGCAGAGACGGGATGAGAGAGAGTGAATTGTCTCATATGAATTTGGAGTTGTGTGCTTGCATGCCCAGGTGTCGTGGTATGTGTATGACCGTGCATTTACTAAGTAGCAGCTAAAGGAGGTCGGTTTGGGACAAGCCAATTGCAAAAACCAGATCATCAGGAGGCCAGAGCTTCAAGTGACAAGAGCACTGACATCAGTTGCAGTTCAAATCCAAAAAAGCCCACGTCACAGAAGTACAAAGGGTTTGCAGCTGAGCCCTGGCTTGCGTTACTCTCCAGCCTGTAGTCACAGGGAGTGCGTGCAGCAGTCATGTGAGCACTGATTGTGTTATATTCCAGAGAGCGAGTGAACTTCCAGACAAGACTTTAGTTTTCTAAAAAGGCTACATCCTTATTTCCACTGAAATATTCCACTGGCCTGAAGTTCCCAAGTTCTAAGCAAAGCCATCAGTCACAGTCAACTGGGCCTGGACTGCAGGAAAGCAACAGTCCATATCTTTTAGAGACAAGTAGGCACACAGGGATGAACAGCTGACCTGGTAGAAAGGCAGTTGCTCTAAACAAATGCACAATGGAAAGATGTAAACTGGCCCCTATTTCACTTCCAAGGAGAGGACAAGACAGCTATTTACTGCCCTAAGAACCTCCTTCTTCACTGTCTGTAGATGCATGAGCCAAAGACCATAACTGGACATACAGCAGGAATAATAAATGCAAATTAGGTGGCATTTCCCCAAGCATTCAGTGCTGCCTGACTGTGTTTTGGAATTGATTTACCATACAACAGAACTGGACAAACACTGAGCATTGTGTGAACTATCCCATCAATTAATTCCTCCTGTATGCTTCTTCCCTGGCTATTCAGGGGAGCTTACACCCCAGATGAAATTGGTCCTGTGCATTTAATGTACACGATAAAGATAAAATTCCAACTGATGTGAAAGTCCAACCATTGCATTGTGACTGGTGCCACGGGGTACCAGCCCATGGCATAAATGAGAATGACCCAGAGGCACACCAGCAGTCAGTAATACTTTGAGGAGGAATCTCAAGCAGGGCCATGGATGGGGTGATACAGATAGCTATGCCAGCTGCATGTGCTTCTGGGAACCTGCCTGCAAATGGATAATCCAGTTTCCCAACTGCTTTGTGCCCAAGAAGTAGCAGAAATTGCTAGGGCACAGCCCAGAGCTTAGCCCAGTTTCCATGTGATCTCTCTCCTGTACAAAAACTGAAATCACTTTATCCACCACTGAAATGCAGCAAATTCCACCTTGGGTGGAATATGACAGCTATTTAAGGATGATGCTACACAGTCTGAGATAGGAAGTGAAAGGAACTGTAACTTGTGCAAATCCAAGGGGAATACAGATAGGAAGAATATTAGTCTGTGAATGGGAAGGTGTCCCAGATCACTAGTACTCAGACATTCAGTTTTATATCCAACCAAATGGCAGTGACTGATACCACCCTCTGTGACCATACTCCTTTGCCAAGGGCCTAATTAGAGGTACTTAATACACTGATGTTCTTGTTGAACAATACCCTTTCTAGCAGCACAGTAGCATTTTTTTTGAGAAGTCTCACCCTAAATACTGATCAAACTCAACCTGCTTAGCTTGATAACAGCAGCTCCATTAAAAATCTGTCTCAAGCACTGATTTTGCCTTTTTCTATCCCCCGTCATGAGCTCATCAGTAAACAGCTAAGCAGAAACTTGATTAAAAATGTGAAAAAAGAAGATTTTCTCCTGTACAGGAAGATTTAATGCAGAGCTGTTTTAAGCTCCTTCCCACAACAGGTTTTCACAACTTGTTGCTTGGAATCACTCACACAGAAGGCCGTCTATCTAAATGTAAGCTGTGCTGCCCAGTCCAATTTCTGTTCCTCCCACTAATACATCAACTTGTATCAGCATTCCAGCATCTTTTCAATGGTTTTAATACCTGGCAAAGATTTATGCAGAGGTGACCCATGGTCAAATATCAACAAGCAATTTACAAGCAACGTTTCAAAGAGATTCTTGGAGGAGGCAGAGATCTCAGTTTATGGCATGAGTGTTTGATTACTACCCTCTCAACATAGCCCCTTCAAACCAAAAGACAATTACCAGATGTAGAACTGAAAGCAGAATAGCTTGAGTGGTTGGAATCAGCAAAAATCTACTGGTCATAAAAATCTGTAGTAACCTAGAGTTAGAGAAGGAATCCCTCACTCTGTGTGCACAAACATCCTCTGAGGAGGGCACCTAATGCATTTATTTTGTTTTTTTTCACTACTGCTGCCAAAGCCTCTTCACTCACTTGCCGTTCTGACCATCTATGACTAACGTACAGCATCTTTGGGAGCCTTCAGGACTCTCTTTATCAGATCCCTGTACCAAACATGCTCTATCTGACCACCGAATTTAATGAAACTTGCAGGAATGAAATATTTTTGAGACCAGCATTTTACGGGTTGACATTGTCTTGATAATGATAAAAGAAATCATGTACGTATTGGGTTTTCTCTCTTCCTTTGAAATGTAATCCTGAGGCTGTGTGTAAAGAAGTAATTGTATTTGAAAAAGAGAAATGGGACCATGTAAAGTCAAGCTTTGAGAAGCTCTCGGCACAGGCAGAGAAGATTTGAATTGGAGTCTGAGGCACAGAAAAGGATTGACAATGAGACACAGAAGACAAAAGGTGAACTGGAGAAAGAGTTGCAATAGGTCACTGGAATAGCATCATAGACAGAGGGATGAAAGGACCCAATGAGAGATAAAAACATTAGAGAGATGTATGCATTCATCCAAGTACATATATTTCTACATATTTACCTACCCACACTTTGTCTTGGTTTTATATGCCCATCTGTCTCTGTGACCAAACTGCTTCCCTATTCTTTCTCTTCTAGCCTCCTGCTTCTTTCTCTTTACACCTTCCCCTCTCTAAACTTGCTGTTCCGGTGCATCTCTGCTTCCACTAAAAAGTGTTTCTCCCTCCTCTGGTCCATTCAATCTATCACAAGCCACATTTATAGCTATCTGGACACAATGAAATTCCAGTTCCCTGGTACATAAATAATCGCTTCTTTTCATGTAATCTCGGGATTATTCATTTCAAAGGGAGGGAAGTGAATTTACTGAATTTTTATAAATGCTGATATTTTAAAAATAAATGAACGGGGTGCAACAGGACTTTATTAAAATACAAAGAGATTAGCAAGGTCTCATTCCCTTCAATTATTAACAGTTTACTTATTCTCCAGAAAAGTACCCATGAAAATTTAAAACAGATGAAAATGGTTGTTCACTTAAAACTGCTCAGTTAATCTGTGAGAAATGTTTTATTCAAAGGCATTAAATGAATACTGCAAGGTTTGATATGCGATAATCCATCATTCATGTGGCACAAACATGGAGATCGATAAAATGTTGTGTCAAGAGGAGAGGTGAACATGGCATCTTTGGAGGATTTCTGCACAGAAGGCTTGTTTCAATTCATGGGATGTTCAAAATCAATATTAAGTCATAGATTTTACAAACTGGATGCTGTTTTGTTTTTTCATTTATAACTCTGCAGTCTCAGCTCACATTTGGAGGCTGAAATTGCATGAGTTGAAAGGAGAAAACTGTGTCTCAAAAGCTTTGGTATAAATTTTCACCAAAGGCAAGGAGATGATAGTTTTTGGCACTGAGTTTGGGAATGGCCAAATCACTGGGGTTTTAGGATAGCAACTACAAAGTCAGCCTGGAAGGGGATTTGGATCTGGATTATAGGTCATATCGGATTTCTCTCCAAAAACAAGCTCAAAGTAAGATTAAAAGGTCTGGCCTAGGCCACAGTAAGAATGGAAACCCATCTGGGAAACATGCATGTGGGTCTGTTTGCTGTAGCTGAATGCAGACCTTTGGGTCAGGCGTGTCCTTGCAAGCTACAAGTAATATTAGCAGGACTGTGCGCCTGCTTGAACCTAGTTGGTTTAGAGCTTGAACTTGAACAATCTTGGTTTTAATGCTTTCATTGTTTGCATTAGTGTAGGGTCAAAAGACAGCCATCTGACACTAAGGTCATCAGAGCATATGGATTTTGCTTTTGTTCTGAGAAAAAACAAAAGGTGGTCAAAACAGGGAAAAGAGAGGAAATCTAGTATAAAAGGAAAGCGTTTTGCACATGGTGCCCATTGTACCAGTTAAGCTTCGAGTACAAGGGGTTCTTTTACCCAGCATGATTATTCTTTAAGCCATGCATAAGGGGTTTTTTTATTTGAACAAGAGAATTCTTGTAAAAGACTGTTTTCTTATGATGTGCAGTGTAAATGCACAATACTCAGAAAAGATGTGGCTAGGAACCAGTGCGAGTCCACAGGCTCAGAGGATAGAATTAGAGGGATACATTCACCGGGTTTTTCAGCCCCTTACTCTTTACTTCCTTTCTATGTTTCTGCAATTACTGTTCTTTCCAAGGTGAGATTAGGCAAGAACAAGGCTGCTGATCTAAGCACACAGATTAGTTTTATCTCTTAAGGATAAGGCTACTCAGCTCATGATAGTCTGTTATCTGTATTCATAATGAGCAGAGATGTAATGGAGAATCACCAGACTGCAGTGAGTGGCCAAAGTGAATTGTAAGCAGCGTCTGTGTCTCTCTCTTTAGCTTGCCCTATGGTCTGATAATACCAGACTGGGCAAAGAGACGCCACGTAACTCCCATTACGGCAAGGACACAAAGCCGCAAGTTTGAGCCACTGCAGCCAGGGGCAGATGCAGCTGGCCTTAGGCAGTCTAAGCCTAGGGAAAGAAGAATTAAACGGTGAGGAAACAGTCATTTTTTATTTAAAACTAGTAACAAAGAGTACTGAAATATGGACAAGCTACCACAAGGTAAGCTGCAAGAAAAGATCATGGAAAAGATCATATCTTTATGGAGCTAAAGATGGAAACCATAACTGGTATGTCAGTCTGGCTTGAAGGCAGAGGGAATCAAGAAAGAAGACGAAAATAAAAATCATTTTGTTTCTTTCTGTGTTAGCCTGAACAGACCTGCATTGTAGTGGTTTGCTGGGTGAAACAGGGGTCTTGGTAATCTGACCTTCCACATCCTGCTTAAGCATTACACAGCTCTTTATACCTCAGTTAATGGAATAAGTCCTTCTTGGTGCATAACAGCCCAGATACATGGTTTAAGTGCAAAAGCTAGGCAATTATTTGCAGGAAAGAAGCAGATTCTTTTGCAGGTTCTCTGATCCAGTATTGAAACTGCTACCAGGGCTCAAAATTGCTCTATGTTGGCGTGTAGCGACCGTGAACTGTCTGCTCTCCTACAAATCTGGGCAGAGCAGCAATACAGAGAAAAGAACAGCTAGAAGTGCACAGGGCTTTTAAGTGCAACAGCATCTTTGGTTGATTAAAGAAGTGTTCGTGTTAATCATATCTTGTGCTTAATGAACTAACACAAATTGCATCAAACAGTGACTCTTTTATGTAATATGCTTACCCAGGATACAAATCTCTGCAAGAAAAATAAAGCAAAACGACCATCTGAGGCATCCCCTTCCTTCACTTCAATGACAGATATTGGAAGGTTAAAATTAACACAGTGTTTCAAAGCTACCAGTGAAATACTACAGCATGCTAAACACCCTCTTCTGATGAGGGGAAAACCACAAACATATAGACTGGGAAATTAGAGAAAAGTAGAAACAAGAACAGTGTAAGCAATGTAAGAATACCTATTTTATCAGCTTTTCTTCATGCACACAGTGAATCCTAGCTCTGGTGAGTGTCTTACCTTGTAAAGAGGCAGCTTCATCTAACTAGTGAGTCCTGGGTTTTGTCCTGACCTTTCATCATTTCTGGTATGTTCATTGCCAGTCTATTCCTGGCTCTGTTTCTGACTCACAGCATGAATTTGGATACATTTATTTCATTTTCTCCATGCCTCAGCTTCCTTTTTGGTAACATTTAACAAGCTGAAATCACCGATATGTGTGGAGCACTTCGAAATTCCTGGATAAAAGTAAGAGATAGCTTCTGCTATAAAAGGTGACCAAATTTGTGAATGAATAAACCTAGGGTTAGATAACATATTGGAAAAATATTTGTAAGAGATAATGGAGCATTTATTTATAGAGCCATCAGAAGGCCAGACTTGATCTTCTTGTAAATGGAAGCAACAGTCCATTTCTTTGGGCTCTGGGCCAGTTTATACAAAGGCTGACACATTATTAAAAGCAGAAAAGGTCTATTTTCCATTTCTCAAGGCCACATGCTTCTGCTTCTCCATCTAGCTTTTTTCCCAATGATCTGATATGGTTCTGCAATCTATTACTGTGCTCTTCAGCTAAAGATCAGATCCTAAAAGGATCGGGCACAATTTCTCGTGCTTCTTGTTGCCTTCACACAGGCTTTTCATGCCAATTTTCGCCCTAGCACCTTGGACACTGGTGGCACACCAGGATTTTTTTGCTTGTTTGTTTTTTCCTGTGGCATGGAGCCATGTAGTTTTCTGAGACCTGAACAACTGATCCCCTTTTAAGGCCAGTTCAGTGAAACGTAAGGATCTGTGACCTGCAAGGTCTGACCAATTCACCTTATTATCCTAAATGAATGCTCAGTGTTTAGAGTAGCTAGGAATCCTTATTCCTCAGTACGCTGCTGTGGATCTGCCTACAAGCAACTGCCTAAGGACATTCGGGCTCTCATGTTTGCCTCAGGATTGAAACTATTCCATGAGCAAGGATTATCAATAAACACCAAACTGCAACGCTTTGTTTGCTATCTCTTTATCAATTTTTGCCTGCTTTTGCTGATGAAATTGCATTGGTAAGTAGTAATAAGTCCATTAGACAAACATGACACTCCATTATCCCCCATATCTCTTTGCCTGGGGATGTGAGAAGTGGCAGGATGTTACGAGATTTTGCTGTTCTCCCCAGACTAAATCACCAGCTTTTTGGAAGCAACTGGATGGCTTGGAGGGAGAACGGGGAGCGTGCTGCCTTGTGGAGCACTTCCCTTGCATATCACTGGTTTGTATTTGCTTGGTGATGGAGCGCCATCCTGCACTCGTGGCTGTACAACAGGCCCATTGCATCATGAAAATGCATAGACCTGTTGATTTGATCTAGGGTCCAAAAGCCCCCAGGGAGGACCTTTCCTAATTGAGAACCCAAGCATCCAGCCTCACAGTCAAAAGACCAAGTAAAAGCGGAGAAGGTGAAGACGACTGTTTCCATACTGCATAGTTGCAGGGGAGCTGAAAGCGCATTCAGGGCTGAGGTACAAAGAAGGAAGGTGCATGAATCCTTTCAGATGGGAATGGAGGAGGCACTCACAAGCAACTTGCTCCTATAGCTTTTGCAGTTTTGCTGAAGTCCTCGTAATTTTTCCAGGCACTTCTGCTGCAGTGCAGCTATTTCAGTCTGGCCAACAGCTAAAAAACAGCGTGATGGCAACATACTGAGGTCCCTTTGTTTGTTTCAGGGAGGATTTTTTCCTTGTTATATTCTTATTGAAAAAGAATGATACTGCACAATATTCCTAGATTTAGGGAATCTGTCTGCCAATTCAGTTCAGCCTAAGCCAATCCAATCTACCCATCCATATGCAGAGATACTCAGGAACCTACTCGAGAGCTGGAAAGTGACAAAGTAGTAATTTTCTGACCTGCAAAGATGTTGCTGTGAACAAGGTTAACTGAAAGAATTCATCTTCATTGAGCAATGTTTTACTCATGGGGTTTTCAAGGTTGGGGACTGGGTTGCCTGGACACTGTATCATTTTTATCATGGCACTTCTTCATTTTTCGTTTTACTGTTAGCACTTGCCTCTTTCCCCACCCTCTCTTTTAATTTTCAACCTTTTTGTAAATGGTGCTGATTTATTTGGCCTCTCCACAGGTCTCTCCCTCCCCTCCTCTCCATTTAACTCTCCATAGGAAGAATGAATTTAAAGGAGTGGAACTGCTTCTACCCCGGACAGGAGGGTTGTGCAGTCAAAATTGGTTAGTGATTCGGAAGAGCTCAGATGCTATGGTAACAGAGGCCACAGAGGTATTCAGACAGATATGATAGCTGTCATTTTCTTTTCACTCCCCATTCCATATACCTCCTTCGGCAAGGGCTGCCTTTGAATTTTGATTTCAGGAAACCCCAAATTTAAGTGCACATGGTTTCGTATTACTGGGATGTGGGCGGGTGCGTGTTTGTTTGTTATTGTAAGATTGCATGTCCAAATTACCAGGCATTGCAAAAACTGTAAGCTTTAATCTTCGTCTAAACAAGCGAAACTGACGGTCTGATAAATTTCAGTGATTTCCATACAGAACGGATGTTCTTCAAAATGAAATCTAATGGGTAAATTCCATGTAGCCTGGGATTCCACTGGGAGCTCACCGCACAGCTACTGTATGCATGAACACCTTTCATCCTGTATAAAAAACACTCACAGACCTTAAATGCTTTTACTGCTTTTTATGTGCACAGGAAGATAAGAAGAATGACTGCAAAGAAACTAAAACTTGACTAAAAAAGGGAAAGCACATCATACATCAAACTATTTGTTCTGAACCCTTGGCTGATTAGAAAGTTTGAACATTTAACCCCTTCCAGTTTCATTACTTCCTTAGCCAAAAGAGTTCCTCTGCTGAGGGATGCAATGACTTACAGCTTTGCCAATACTATTTTCTATTCCTAGTCCTTATGCCTCATAGAAGCGTTGGCAGTCTGTCTGCTCAAATGCTTAAAGAGCATTTTGTTGAGCTATCTAATAACAAACTAAGTTTTTAAAGGTCAGCTAAATTTCAAAGAGGTTCGCAAGTGGAAGAATAACTGTTTTTAAAATAATTTACCCTGAATTTCTCAACAAAGAAATTAATCTGCCCACTCGCCAAACTTTGCTGGGGACCTTCTCTCAGTTTCCCTCAGCCTTTACCTATGTAAATTCTTTTCATATCAGCTTTGACAATGTTCTAATCCTAGCTGTTACCTGAATCCCTCTGGAAGTTGGATAGCTTTAAAAGCTCGATAGCACCCAAGCTAAAATCAAATCCCAGCCTCAGAATTCTCCCGACTCTGCAATAGATTAACCAAGCTCAGTATAAATCCCCAGCACCCTGTGCTAAGCCTTCTTCTATGTATTTTGGACAAGAGTGAGTTAAAAAAACAGAGCTGAAATTCCAGTCTTGCATGTCTGCCATTGGAGCAGATTCACTGCTTGGGATAATTCCTCTGAATTGAACAGCACTAACCCAGGGATGAACCTAGCCTACAAGCCATATGATGCTATGCACTGTAAATCCCCCTTCTCATTTCTTGCTCTGGCTCCATAATATTTATTGTCTGGGCTAGTGAAGCAAGGAGCAGTGTCACATGCTCATGACACAAATATGCTGTCAGGAAGCCTTATGTCTGATGGCCTGGTTGTCTAGAATGGGGACTCAAATATTAGCAGCTTTTATCTAAAAGGGGAGGGAAAGCTCCATTTCCAGGATAGAAGGCATAATATTGAAATGATCCATCACAGCTGATGTACCCAGATGGCTCTATGAATGAGAGAGACAGGAAATGGATTGCCCAGTTCACCGCATTTAAAGCGACAAAGCTGAGAAGTAAATCCTCATGCTATTGGATCCTGTTTCCTGAACAGGAGATTCGCCGTATCTGCTTCTTGGAAACAAAGAAATAAAATAAAAATTAAAAAAAATAGAGGGTTGTACAAAAGACTTCCTCATATTACTTTAATTATAGTGCAGTGCACCTCTGATGAACAAGACAAAGACCAAGTAGATAGATGGACAAAGAAAGAAAGAGTTAATCTTTAATGCCGGAACTAAAAAGGAAACCGAACTGACCTCCGCAGAGAGCAGCACTGGTCAAGCGCACTGGTATCCAGCTTACATTTTAATGCATTCTCATTTTCATGAAGTGAATCTAAACAGCTGATAAAATGCCTTGGTATCCATCAGGATGAAAGGTGCTATGGAACCTTGGCAAAATTGTAATTACTGCCTTGTTGCGCTTTATGTGCTTTTTAAGGTAATTTCCTGCTAAGACTCTGGTATTAAACAAAATTATACTAAGCACCATTGTGAGGTCACTCTATATATGTAACTCTTCACATTAAAACTCCTCATCTGCCATGTCTGTTGATTGGTTTGTCTGTCTAATTAGTTACAATGGCTGTATGAGTTGGGATTCTGTTGTCTGTCAGCATGACAAATTAGCATATCCATAATGCAAATGACAACCTCTCATCTTTTTGGACACCCATCACATATAAACGTTAAGCGAGAGACCCCATAATTACACGGCAATTGCTGTCTCCCTACTCCTGAGTTCCTGCTCTACATCCTTCCAATTTGAACCATGTCAAAGCCATGTCTACAAATTGATTTCAGATTTAAATCTACTCTGGCTGATGTAACTACAGAAAATTTTCAACTATCTATCAGACTTCATTAAAGCTCAGTGCATCACAGGTCACAACCAGGTTATGAATGCGGGCACTACCATACTAACTCGAGCATGCCTATCTATCTCAAATCTTCTTGCTGTCAATGGCCAGGATTCAGAAGCAAATACAAGAGAATAATAACAGGAAATTACTGAATAATCGGACCATAGGATAAGCATCTTCCTCAGCACTGCCATTTGGATGCTGGCTGATAACCTGAGGCGCAATACTGATACGGTGACAATAAACTCTGAAAGAAGTCCTATTGTCTCCACAGGGAGCAGTGAACCGTCTGCCAGGACTCTGGTGTGATACGGCTGGAACTGTAGGCTATGTCGATAATATCTGAAAATCGCTATTGACTAACTCTCAGAAAGAGCTGCTCTTTAGTGTAACTGGGAATTGTTAAGCTCGGTATTATTGTCATCATTTATCTAGCAAGGGAAAAGAATTACTCAGTTGTATGAGGGAGGCCTACCACAGTGTTCCCTTCTGGCTTTAAATCACACGCATTTAATAGCTATGCTTCCTTCTGGTTTGGCACCACATGGTTTGGGCTTCAGATGGTGAGTTTGGAATTGTAAGATCTATTAAAGGAGCCGTGCTTTACCTCTGCATATCTCTGAGTAAAAATGAGGGCAATGCCTATCTTGGTCACAGGACATTGATGAGGATCCTTTATTTAGTTAAATAATTACGCCTAGGTCTTTCCCTCTTGTAGCACAGAGTTACAGATAAAGGTAAGTCAGGTTATTATTTTCATCACTTGAGATCATAAGCACTCTGGGACAAAACCTCTTGTACTAATTGGGTAAGGTCAGTGGAGTTACGATGCTGACAGTCTGGCCCTGTGTTCAGCTCTGATGCTAAGCAGTCCCAGGTCTCTACGTGCACTGCCCGCAAAACACCCTGCTCCTTACCTGGTGAGGTCCTGTGCAAAGCACTTGTTCTCCCTGCATTTGCCTTCAGTGCCCCACTATTTCTGCTCACTTGGCATGCCCTCCTGGCTGGCTGCTCCCTGAGCCTTTTCTACTTTGCCACAGAACAAGCATTGAAGGAAAGAAAGATATATTTGCAAATCTTCCATGTTTTCTGAGTTGCCTGAATTCCCCCAGCACTAAGGTGTATGTGTGCAGATGCCTGTTTCCCCAGCGTTCCCTTCAGTGACTACGCTCAGCATTTTTCTAGCACAGAGCCAAGGATTATTCTAGTGGAATTACGAGAGACGAGGCAACTCCGTCTCTGCAGAGAAAACAATTTCACAGAAGACTACACTAAGTTAGGACGGGAAGCAGGGACACAAAGGCAGGGAAAGAGAAGCTGATCTCTCTTTGGCTTGCCAGAATGAAGAGCCAATTAGGGTAAACCGGCATCCAGAGAATTTTTTTTTTAAAGGACAGAAAGGCATGGAAGCGTGAGGCGATTTGATTCCACATAACTTTGCCAGCTTAATTACCATTGTATCTCCATCCATCCCCTTCCTGGGCACTTTATTCTTAATGTTGCTTTTCACTGGTCCCACTGAAAGCTTATTCTGCTTACATGACGAAGGAATGGGATGTGATTCAAAGAGCATGGTACCCAGGTAACTGGGGGAAGCAGGAACTGGGAAGCCTGTGCACCTTAGCTACTAATTCCACAGCTGATTTTGGACAAAATACACATTCTTTGTATTTAAGAAGCCTAATGACAGAAGGGATGGGCTTTGCTGTGGTTTTGCAGAATTGAGATCAGCAGGAAACCAGACTAACACAGGTGGAAAATAAACAGTTGGATAAGTGTCATATATTTGTCCAATGCAAAAACAAACAAACAAAAAGCCCTATGTGCAATAGAAAATCAAGATATTTCATAGGACTGCTCAAAGCACAAGCTTGGGAAAGACAGATAAATCCCTTTTTGAGGGATTTCCAGCTCAAGACATGTGTGGTACATGTAACTTAAATACAGAAGTCCACATACAAATCATTTATTTTGACCAAACATAGCATCTGTGATTCAGAGGGACAAAGACAGAAGCTTATAGCTCCATATCATCATCCAAAGCCTGTATTCCAGCTCCGAGTTGTCTATCATTTATGCTTTGCAAATATAGGCAGCTCGTTAGCTGCAGGCTTCACTCATTCTCCAGAAAGTTCCTGAAACAAAACTCAAATCCTAGCACAACATCCAGTATAGCTCCATGCAACCACGTTGCATCAGCCTGGTCAGAGACAGTTGCAGACCACAGCATGGCAATGCTGCAGATGGTGAACGCGTGCTTCACAATTCTCAACCTCCTTAAACCTGACAAGGAGCCACATTTCAACTGGCTGTGCAGCCTCAGCCTGATTTCTTCAAGTAGTTAATGCAGACAACTAGAAACACTCAGAGATTAAATTCTCAGCGTCTAAGAATGGCTTAAAGAAACCTCAAATGAATAAACTCCCTCAGTGCTGGAAGGCGAATCAACAGTGTTAAAGGGTGTAACACAGACTGACAGACATCCTGTTCTCTGTCTCCCTTGCAGACATTACAGGTGTGATTTACAGACACACAGTTTGTATGAACGGGTGGAAAAACTAGACTCAAGAGACTAAGCTTTACCTTTACCTGTAAATTAGGAACAAATCAAGTGAAATCAATGAAGTGTGAAACATACATACAAAATAAATCAGTGAAATATATTTGAAGAAGCACCTTACTTCTCTGGGGTTCCCACTACAATGATGTGAAGCTGGAACACATTTCCTGTGCGTGTATACAAGCATAAAATAAAGTCTTGAGATGGAAAACCACATGACAACTGATGACCCACGACAACAAAGAGAATTCAGGAAATGGAAAGAATACAGGGACCTTTGGGAATTCTGTTTTCTTCCTGTATTCCTTGTACTGTACTCTGCCCAGCGAGACTCTGATCTCAAATTCACCCTCTTCTATAAAGGGAAGGCAAGGCAACCCGGGAGACAGAGTGCTATCCTAAGTCTCAAGAAAATGGAGCATTTCTCTCACCTCTGTCTGGGGCCTGCTTGCCTCATGCAAGTTAAACCTTCCTTGGTTTCTCCATTTGGAAAACGAAGATAATAATCCTGGCCTTTATAAAGGTGTTCACAGTAGGTGGACAGAACGTGCAATCTAAGAGCTCGGTAGTACTGCTATAATACAAATAATGGTAGTAGCAACATGACATTTTGTTTTCCTCCCTTCCTGACCTCCCTCCCACACACCATTCATGCCAGACTCTCTCCATGCTCTCAGCTCCTGCAGCTTATCAGTTTCTAGCCAGAGACACTGACAACAAAAATAAAACATTTTAACACATGCGATCTCTCTCTTTTCTTCCCTCCCACCATCCTTTCACTGCAGGAGAGAATGATCGATATTTGAAACGTACATCTCCACCTCTCTCTCTCTGAGCTGCGACGCTTGCTAGCAAAGGAAGGGCTGTGATGAGGCTCTAGCACCATTGCTCACAGATGTGATTGATGATGACTGTGCTGGAGACTGGGAGAAGATTGGTTTTTGGGGCTGATTGATAAAGTCTATCATGCAGCATGAAGCAGTTGGGAAGAAAAATAATGGGTCGTCTGATTCGTTCTAACGGTGAATATTTAGTGTGAAAAGCTTACTGAGAGTTTTTTCTTAATTAATTTGTAATTATAGAAACTTACTTTTAGATACAAATATCACTAGGTCTTCTCTTTGTTAAGCAAGATTGTCTAACCAGTTAATTAAAGCAAAGGTACATTTATGGGATATCGCAGGAAGCCACAAACATTCCTTTCTGCTGGAGTGATGAGCTGGACTGTTCAGGCAGTCTTGCTTAGCAAAGGGAAGACCCAGCCAAAGAACCCACTTAAGGAGTTCACTTTCCCCAGTAGCAAAAAAACATGAATTAATGATCGGATGGGTGACAGGTAATGCTGGGATTGAGGTTTTAGTGTGTTTTTATGTATATTTCATAGACCTGTTTGCTTTTTGATGTTTAAAGCTCTTTGATTATTCTTTTTATTCTTTTTTTCTAGATTTTCTTAAGTGCCAGTTGCAAATTTCAACTTGTAGGCTGGAGCAGTTGAGCTGTTCTTCCACAGCTAACAAAGACACACTATGCAAGGGACAATAGATGATCTTTAGACATTGTTTAAATTTGTGACAGTAGCACGTGAGGTTCTTTGATTTGACAGTGGAGTCACCTCGGCTGTCTGCTGGAAGGGACTGGTCTCTATGTAGTTGAGAAATACAAACCATCACAAAGGAAAACTGCAAATGTTGTTGTCTCTTTCAAATTTACTTTCATAATGTAAAATTCTGCAGAAAGATCCTAACTGTACACACAAACGTACAATTAATATTCCCTGTGTAGTGGTACAAGTGATTATTCACCTAACAATGCCACCTAAAAGGTCTTCAATTGCTTTACTAATACCCAGCTTGCGGGAGCTGCTTACCTCAGACATGAACTTGGCAATTACAAATGGAAACAAAATTTCCATTTTGCCCCTGGATAGGGTGAACTCTGAGCAAATAGGAACTCGGTAGCTGTGCTGTACTCAGCCTCAAAGATGCAAAAGCAGGAGGAATTACCAAAATCAACAAGAAAATAATCTCTTTAATCCTAGAATTTTTTTAAACAAGTTTAAATAATTGTTACGCTGTCAGAAGCAGCCTGAATCCATGTAGGGGAGATTAATATTAAATGAGAATGCTTCTCCCTCTCTGTATGGGAAAGGATGGTAAAACCATAAAACAAGTCCCTTGCACACTACAAGTGGGTAAAATACTTGTGAAATTGCTGCAGTTCCTTTATTACTCCAGATTTCAGACACAATCTGACCAGTGCTGTGGTGAGGAGAGAGGAGGCTGCCCAGCTCTGCCAACTTTGCTCTTACAGGAGATAAGAACCAGGAAATACTGGAAACAAGGAAAGAAACTATCTGAAAATCTATATTAATAGTCTTCCTCTGTGACCCTGGGTTTTATGGGTATTAAGGCTTGGCAGAATCCCGCTTGCCCTCTCTCCTGCACTGCCCCCACTTCCAGCCGATAATTTTTGGCTTCCCTGCTCTCCTCAGCCTTTTGCCATGTGTTGGGCTGAGAAGCGACTGAGACACCCGCTACACTGGCATCACCGTGTTGCAAATCTGTTGATGATGGCATCTGGCCAACCACTGAGAGACAATCAAACCCAATGGCTCCAGATTGCCTTGCGATTGTTTCCCAGTGATGATCCTTCAACAAGTTATGGTGCAGCTCTCTGAAGCCAGGCAGATCACAAGAAATTCATTAACCTTGCCTGGGGCAAGACTGGCAACATGTGCAACCCATAATACAAAATGGCAGTTACAGTGGAAAGTGCAGACACAACCGCAGACAGAGTATGTTCCACTGTGCTAACACTTCACTTTTTCAGTCATGTTAATTCAGATTAAATAAGGCACTTATGTCCATATCTACAAAGGTATTTAGATGCTCAGTTGCTGCTGAATTCACCATCACTTTGTCACCTTTGTGAGTCTGGGTCTTAAGCCTTATTCCTGCAACATAATGCAATATGCCTAATGCTGAAAAGGTCACTGTTCATATCAAAGTTGCTACATTGCTCACTCTCTTACCACTCATGACACCGCTCTGTCTTCATATACGGTCCTCATTGTAGTATCTGAAGCTTTTCGTGAGAATTAAAAGCCAGCAGCTCTGTCTTTGTCTCACTCTTATCTCCCATTCAGAAGCAGGATCATTATCTTCAATATACCTATAAAAATAAGTACTGTGAGATTACTCAGGAAAAAAGCAGCCTCTCTCTATGATAGGTAGCAATCCCAGGTCGGACTAGCAGTTACAAAATGCAGCAGAGGAAAAAGAAAGGAAACATATATCATTGCAGAATCCCAGCCTGACGCTCAGGAGATGTGCTCAAACACTGCCTCGGAGCCTTGCGCCAAATGGATGGGTTTTGCTAGGACACTGAATGGGATTGTGCTAAGGGTAATGCTTCCCTTAGTATTTCATGTAAATAGATAGAGTTTTATTAACCTGTCCCCTGAGGTACCTAATAAGGATCGTGTCAGAGTAGAGAAGCAATAAGGAAATGAGTAACAACTTACTGTATTATATATGCATGATGATAATCAATACTACTTTGCACTAAAATAGTGGTCAGCATCCAAAAATCTCAAAAAAAACTGCAGTAAGAATTTATTAATCAACAACCTAGTCTTTAGAGACACTTCAGTGTTATTACATGCTTTGTTCAGCTGTTCTTGGGCCACAGGGAAAAGACAAAACTTGCCCAAAGATATATAGCTCATAGCTGACAGGCTTACAAAAAATAGCCCAAGTTCCTGTGTTCAAAGTCTCATAGTGACTAATGCTTAGTGGAGGCCATTATGTTCATACCACTTAAAGGCCATCAGCTTTAAGTCTACGATTCCTAGATCAAGTCCAGTAATTGCGTTTTCTTTAGTGCTGGTCTCTTGAAGAACTAAAGATGAATTAGGTGGCAGAACAAGCTATGTGTTAGGTCTAATGGTTGTGACCAATCACTCTGAAAAGTGTCCCTCAAAACAGGATTTCTCTTGGGTTGGGAGGCAATATCATACATCGCCTTTAAAGCCACAAAAGGCACACAGCATGGACAACGCAACAAAGGCAGCATGGAGCAAGGCTGATCTGGCAAACCATAATTGATACCCAGTGGCAATTTACAAGCACAGGCAGCCACTCTGATATATTTGATTTAACATAACACTGATGCTGGTGACTGCTGATTGACAGCCTCCTCCATCATGCATGGCAATTGCTGGGAGACTTTGCAACCATGTGGTTCTTGCTGCTTGCCATCAATCTCTACCGTAGGAGGCTCACAGCACATGCGCAAGATACCTTCGTGCCCATGGAGAAATCAGCTCCCAGGTCAGACGGGAAACAACACAGAACCTGCTGCAGGTAACAAAGACTGACTTCGCTGGGAAAGTCACCAAACTGGCACTGAAATATTGCAGAGAGTCTTAAATTCTCCAGCAACAGCTGAGCAACCGTGCTTTCGGTGTAGCTCCCCGAGGGTTCCTAAGAGACCATCTCGCACACATCCATTAAACGGGCTGTTATTACAGATGGCAGGGAGATGGAGGATACTTGGCCCTGGGTTGAGAACGTTATTATTTCCTGATCATTAATACATTGAGTGGCTTCTTACAAGCTGAAATATTGCAGAAAAATGTGAAACGTATAAGGTACAGGGCACAAGTTCACTGTAAAAAATTTTTCACCCAGGGACTGATCCAGGCCATGTGGTTTATGGGATGTCTTAAAGATACAAGGGCCTGTTCTGTAGGCACACGTTATCTGCCCAAGTCTCTCTCCTATACACTGACACGAGTGCACACTTCATATTGGAGATCAGCTTAAGTGCTGAAATAGCTCTTCTGGGACATACTTTTTGACTGCAGAGTTTCCAGTGCTTACAGATGTACCATCTCTGGCAATATCCGGTGCTTTTTCTAAAAAGCCTTAGGTCCCTGAATCATTAGATTACCTGAGAAGTTCAGCTTTCAGGCAGAATAGCTTACAGACACAAACTGCAGAGATTTAAACCTCTGCAGGTAAATACTGAAGCCCTGGCTGCTTCTTTGTTTTCTTTTTTTTTGGTTTTTTTTTTTGGTTGGTTGGTTGGTTTTTTTAATTTTATCATTAGCAGAATCAGATAAAAAGACTGCCTCATGATTTTTCAGTACTTTGGGTTAGAAGCTGAAAAGGTCCATCTCACATAGACTGGCATGTGCTTGTTAAATGCATCAATTAATTGCAGCTTATGGGTGTCATGCAAGAAAAGACATGAGCTCTGAAGCAACCATGGCTCTACTCATTTTCAGCCAAAAACGGATGCCTGGCTGTCCTGAAGTAGCACTGAAGTCATACACACTGAAAATCCTGCAACTCAGAGAGGAGAATAATTGCCTGCTCTCTCAGTACTAATATATTTTTGGTTTCTGGTTGGCTGCATTTGCATCTGGCTTTGCAGACTGCCTTCCCCTGAAGTGTCTTTATCGGATTTGCTTGGTCTCATGACTTGCTGCATTTTAAAAACTAAGTTCTAACTAACTAAAATAAGCCCCAGGATGGTTCAGTTTGCTGGAACAAACCAAGGTACAGACAGGAGTATGGGGTAGATCCAGGCAGCCCAGGTTTGACATGAAAAGCATGGAATACACTCCAGGCTGAAAGACATGTCACAGAAAGCATTCAAGCTGCTCTTCCCTTCCTTGCAGACCAGCAACAGAGCCTTGAGCACAACCAAAGCCCACGGCATAAACACTATAAATAACATTAATGGGGCCAGTGCTGGTGACATCAGAGCAGAAATTAGTGAGACTGGCAACTGCAGAGCAGAAGCAAAGTGAAATATTTTCACCTTGAGTGCTTTCTGGAAATGGTTTTTTATCTCAGAAGCTGAGTCAGAGGCAAGTAAGGGAGCAGATGACTCGCCCCACACAGCCTGCTATGGCAGGACTGTCACTTCTGTCTCACTGCAGGACAGAAGGAATTTCTGGAAGCCATTTCTGATCCCGCACCTCAGACCACAGCAGTTTTCATTTTAGGACAATGTACATATTCAGATGGCACAGGAAAAGTGGTTTCTGTGGGTATTTTTCACTAAACCGTGATTCATACTGCGGGGTGCGTGGGAAGGAAATGGTGCCAGGTCTTTAATAATCACAGTGTCACGACACTCCCTGCAGTGGCTTCTCCTCAATACGGTAGGCATTGCAATGCTGCCACCAGAGTCCCATTTCTCTACTTCCCGCAGCATCTCCTGGAAAGGGACTAGCCTCATGGTTGCTCTGTGCTGCTCCAAAATTAGGACACTCTATCCTGCATCTTCTTGCATCAAGTGGAGCTAGAGTAGCCTGTTCAGGACTTCTCTCCCTTTCTCAGCAAAAACTTCCAACAAAATCTTAGTAGCAAAACTGTTTTACTGCCAAGGTGTCATTCTGCTGGGATTAAAACTGCTCCTAGCCTTTGGATGAGTCCTCCTGAATAATAAAGCCTGTGTAATAAAACAGTCTGTTAATTTTACAGCTAGAGTATAAGTATGAATTGTGTAAGAAAGCTCTTGGAAGCAAACCAGATTTCGCTGAAGTGGCCATGAGTGCCTTCAGCATAGCCATGAAATAGCCAGAAAGCAAAGAAAGTGCAAATTGGGCAAGGAATGCCCCAATGTAAAGTGCGCTTCAGCACTGCCACAAGACGACAGCGGTACAGGCTTACTTAATCTAGGTATATTGACGAGCACAGGAGCTAAGGACAATAGCACTTCAGCTAGCAGCTAATTTTCCAGGGTCTCAGGCAGGCTTGTGCTGACTGTACTGAGAGCTGTGTTGCTGCAATTTTTTATTTTTTGGTGCCCAAGCTCTCTAGCATAAAGATAACTCGAGTACATCCAGATGTGCTGCATACACAGACCCCAGCTGCAATATCAGCATGGCTTTTAATAGCCCTCTGTGGAAGACAAAAGTGCTGACATGTAACTCCCTCAATCATCTGAGCTCTTCTGGGTGAGAATGACTTGCGCTTCCAGAGCCCAATACTGGTTCCTACATCAAGCTACCAATACAGTTCGAGCAGCGTTACTCCCAGTCATACCACACCAGGGCCAGCCATGCATATATGCACTGCTTCTACATTGGCACAGCAATGAAAACAGTGAAAATCCTTATTACCATCCAGTCACGCACTGGATGCCCAAAAAGAATGGAGTGCCTTGCCTGAGGGGGTGGCAACCAAGCCCCCTAGAAGATGGCAGAAGCTGCATTCATACCTGTGTTTCCCAGGCAAAGCTGTTGCGGAATGCTTCCAAAAGAAAGAGGAAAAGTGGGAATCCTGCAGGTGCTGGTTCTAACAACCAAAGAAATCCCAAGGCACTTTGTAAAAATAAATGACAAAGGGATAATCAGTGACCTGGCCATTAATTGAAAGTGTCATCAATCCTTTCTCTGGAAAGAGTTTTTTATTGTTTTGAGAGACAGCCTCAGCCTTTTGCAAAGTCTAGCCACAGTTCCAAATTCTCTTCTTTGTTGGTCAAACTGACTTTATTTGTGTTGCTTGTTCCTGACTCTTCTCTCCTCGGCCCCTTCTGCTGCATTTCACATTGCTTGGCCAAACCTTGGCAGCGTAGGAGAGGAAACATTCATCAGTGGCAAAGGAGGGCTGGCTCTGACCTTTCCTCTCGGCTGTTTACAACAGCTGTCGAGCTGTTTGTTGAAGTCCCTGACAGGCCGTCTTGCCCTTTTCTACAGTCTGAGATTGGGTCATCAGGGATGAAGCTCCTGTCTGTGGACGAAAGCTTGTTATATTATGTTCAGAGACAGAAGGTGACAGCATGCAGTGCAACAGATAGCATCAGCAGTCTGATACACTCCCTAGTGAAGGGCTGTAAGGTGTCAGAGTATGC
The DNA here is from genome assembly GCF_028858705.1 of Grus americana. NCBI lineage: Eukaryota > Metazoa > Chordata > Aves > Gruiformes > Gruidae > Grus > Grus americana. The sequence continues at coordinate 6,568,658 of NC_072875.1, forward strand.
CTGATGGCAAAGAAACCAAGGCCCAAGACTTGATATCACTGAGATATCACAAAAAGATGACAAGGAGGGAGAGCTGTAAGGTTAGTGTGTTAGCAGTAATAAACTAGGAAGCGCCAATTAAAAGTTATCAACTTGCCATCTTATGCTTTTAATATACCGTCTGGTATGTTTGGTTTAATGCTTGTACTATGAAAGAGACTCTGCTCTGGGAGTTGCTCCAGCCTACCTTTGTAAGTGTAATTCCTGCCTTGGAGAAACTCCCATCCCATAAAACTATGTAGGTAATGTTGGAAAAGGAGAGAGAGGCACAGGAAAGTAAGGGTTTTTTCCATCAGGTCAAGAATAAAAATCTGCTTGCCTCTCCCCTGGGTCACTACTGTCTTCACACTGCTTTGGCATGTGACTCAGGGCACCGAGAAGAACAAAGCATTATACTTCTTTCAGATGGATTCTAAATTTTTTTTGCAGTTTAAAGTAGAGAGAAAACACACAGGTAAATTCTCATTTCTAGGCAAGTTCAGACATGGATTTGGATCCAAATATTACCTTACAAATTCACATAGTCCAATGCATGTCTCAGGTTAGATTACATAGGTTCTGCAACAAGTACCAGATGTCTGTTCACAAGTTAAACAGACTTGCTTAATTTTTTTTTTTCATAGTTTTATCTGCCTGCTGCTGTCCTTAATGCAGGATTAATGGATGCAATGCTTTGTGGTCGGTTTATGTAAATTGCTGGCAGCAAACAACAGTTATAATACACTTTGTTGCAATGAAATGCAGTTTGTAGTGAAATCTATTATAGTTCAAATATAAATTAATTATAATCCCTTCTGCTGTAGTGAACCTTCATGTATAATTAACATTTACTGTAGGGGGAAAAGGAAAGGAAAAATCCCCATCTGAATGTTTCAATGTCAGTAATAATTTCCACTTCCCTAAAGTCTCTCATAGGAAGGTATGTTACAGTTTACCTGTCCCCCTACACAATGCAAGTCACAGCTGTCTTTAGCTGGAGCCAAAAGACGCTGCTGCAACATGAAGAAAACATGAGCAATTTCAGATCACGCTGTGTTCTGGTCTCCAGGAAATACGGACAGTAGCTCTTTCTATGTCTGCTATATCCAGCACAGGACATTGGAGAAAAGAGTGGTGAGAAAAGGCAGCCTTGCGGGTATCTGCAACTATCCCACTATATTTATAAAGATGTTAGACTCGGGAAGGAGTTTCCAGACCCAAGCTGCTGGAGTCCACGTGGCACATAAAGGCTGACCTTGCCTGCCTCCCATAGGCACAACCGGACAACTTGTTCGCCCAGCAAGGAGGTCTGCACACAACTGCACTCTAACTTTCTTGAACAAAATATTTCTACTGGAGTTGAGTTTGCTCAACGTGGCAAAATTCACTGCTCAAACCCTGTAATAATAGCACTGCAATTTACAGGCACTTCATTCAGCCTGGATCATGTACTTCGAACAGAATTGGTTACTGACTGCTTAAGGACTTCTAAAACCAGACTGGAGGAAGGTGAGAACAGCTCTTGTGAGAATAGGAAAGAAATGTTGATGGCTCAGTGTCTGAATTTGTTCAGGGCACAAGTCAGCATAAATGCTGGGAAACTAAAGCTGGTAAATGAAAATTTGGAGGATCCTTCCCCCTTACGACAAAGCCTCCTGCTCCCAATCTCTAATGAGAGCCAATTGCTGCTGATAAATTTTACATAACAGCTTTTTGCTTGTTCTGCAAATTAAGCAGAAAAATTGCCTATTAAAAGGAAAACTGGGGCAATTCTTAAAACTTAGAGTAACCTATTTAGCTGTTTAGGTCAGATGCAGGGTGGAATCCAAAGTCGCCTTACTAATTTTCTGCAGGGAGCAGCAGTTTGCACTTCTGAAGCAATGCCTTGCTTCAGAGACCCAGCGAAAGCTGATTTCGGAACCACATCAAAGCCAGTTGGTACCAGAGGGGCTGGATTAGTTCCTCTGCTGGTGCTCTGATCTATCTGTCCTTCAGTGCAGCACACCTCTCTCTCCTAACCATTTTCCTGCTGGCTAACTGGTTATCCACACAAGATGTATTTGTTTAAACCAGCAACAAAAGATGGGAAATGCCAGGCTTGAGCCTTAGAGCCTCTTTTTAGCCAGGACCTGTCGCAGCAGCTCTTTGCTTTCCAGTGCCTTTCTGACCCAATCCTGCCCTTCAGCAGTCATTTCCATAGTGACATAGACTGCGTCAGGCTTATTTAACCCTGAAGCTGAAACCCACAACGCCTAGCAGAACTAATCTTTTGGGGGATGTGAGCACCACCTCCTGATTCATTTCACTCTGGGGCATAGGATGGCACCAACTTTTACTTACTGCCGAGCTTGACTGCAATCTGAAAGTGAAAGAACGCAGGCTCAGCCCCAACATGCGCAGATATTCAGGCCTTGTTAAAATATCCCCCCAAAGCTTTCTTACAAATCACAGTTGTATATTCACTTTCCATAGCGCTCTCTCCCTGAATGTTTATCTTCATTCTCTGGATGATGACCCTGTACAACTCCCCCAGCTGCATTTGCCTCCTCCTGTTCATCCCTCTGTCCTATCACTCCCACATAATGCATATTCATCCTTCCTCATATCCCTTCCTGCTCGGCACAGGCTCCACTCCACTCGCTTTCTACTCCTCATCCTCTACAGTGCTTCACAAAGCAGGAATCAGAGCTCACTGGAGACCAGCCAGGTGGACCGTTAATTCTCTTTGCCAGGACCTATTCCTTCCTTTCCATTTTTCTACCTTTCTCATCGCATTTTTTTTTAATTGGCTCTGGACTGCAGGCATTTATTTGCAGTAACACTTGGAGAGCTAAAGCTACCAGGAAACCAGCAGCAAGAAGCATAAGCAGTTTGTTGGTCGAGCTGGGCTGGAGAGCTCCTAGCTGTAGGTTGGGAACAGCTAAGAAGCTGCTGGTCACTCTTTTGTTGCTCTTTTCATCTGCACTTAGTAAAGGTGACACCTTTTTTTGGTTTTGCTTTTAAACCATCTGCCTACTTCATCCTCTCCCCTCCCGTTAGTCAACGTAGCAAATTTACAGAAAACTCCAAATTACAAGCTTGGCCATGAGTCCTTCTTACTTTCTCCTAACTGGCTCATTTTTCTTTCTCTCCCCAGAGCATCACAAGACAGCCTCACCTCCCCACATGTTTAGGAAGCCATAAAACACTAGCATGCCCTGGCAATGCTGCAGTCTCCTCCAACTCAAAATGCTGACCAGTGAACAGTGAGCATTATCCATCAGTGAGGTCAACAGCTGATAGCTCCTTACTCTTTCTCCACCAGTTTTGCCGATAATTGGACCTTGTATGTCTTGTCTCTGTGCTGGGCTTCATGCAGAGCACTGCCAGACATAATCATGAACACACACGCACACATTGTTCCACCGTATTTCTGCATCTGCATCCCTCCTGCCTGCAGTCTGCGGCCTTCACCATCCCTGCGCTCCATCTCATCCATATGAATAAGCAAACACGCACAGATGCAACTGAACTTAATGCATTTGGTTCTGTCTACTTCCCTACTTGCTGACTGCAGGACTTAACAGATCATTTATCTGCTTCTGATACAGGTCCCTTGTGTTTTATTACCTGCACAGGATCCCCACTTAAATCCAGGCTGTGCTTTTCTTCCTGCTCTCTCCTTGGGTGTCTGAGGGCTGCTGAAAACAGTTCCAAGTGTCTGAGCTAATCAGTGGTATCTTCCAGCCAGTCTCATGCTCCTGACATGTATGGGCCCCTTGCTTATCCCTCCCCAGCCGAGAAAGAATTACCCAGAGATACACTCAACCCACAATGTACCTCCAACACAGAACCAATGCAAAACATAGGAGGACAGGGCAAGGGTATGTAGGGGAGGGGAGAGAAAGGAAAAAATATCAGTAAAGGTTGCCAGATCTAACCTTGGTCTACTTCAAAAGCTACTTGTCCTTCAAGAGCAGCATCCAGAAAGCACAAAGAATAAGTGGTACCTGGACCTGCATAACAACATAACAGAGTTCCCTTCAGTATTAATAATGATACAGCCGTTGTCAGCTCCAACAACTATCAGGTCTTGCAGGGATAAATGCAGTGGGGGCAGATATTGTTCACATCTTTTGATTCTGGCCGAGTCTGCGCCAGCACTCAGAAACATTGGAGCTTCTTCACTTTGCATACACACAGAAATTAACTAAATAACCTCTGCTGGCACTAAATAACCACTGCCCCTTGGAGAAAATGTTGTTAATTGACAGGGAGAGGTGGTTCTAGTAAAGGCTTTGTTGATAGACATATGCAGAGGGACTAACGCGTGACACAAATTTAGAAATTCTTTCAACCAAAGAAAACAAATTAGAAAAAATGAAACATATTTTCAGCATTTTTCTTTTTTAAACTAACCCTTTCTTTTTTCCATCACCAAGATCTTTTATTTTAAAAATACGCCAAATTGTAACAGAACGGATAACCTCCTCCCCCTTCCTCCAAAACAAATCAATGTTTCATTCAACCTGAAACACGTATTTCCTTCTTCGTTTTCCCTCCACCTCCGGGGAAAGTAACAAATGCTTCTTTCCCCAAAAGCGTGCTTTCTGCTTTTCAGCATGTTGCTGAATATAAACACTGATTATTTACACAGCTCCATTTATTACTTTTTTTTGTTGTTAGGGAAACCAATGCACAGCAAGGCAAACCTGTTGCACAGTCAGAAAAGAGCTGCACAGCAAGCTCCAGTGCCCCTCTCTAGTGGCAGCTCTCTGGCTACCAAGTCAGTCGCTGATTCCTGGCCGTACCTCTCCCGCACCCCCCCATCCACTTGCCACAAACAACGCTCTAGTTTTGAAGCTCATTTGTGGCTCATTTACAGAGCCCTGGGAGCACAGGGAGAAAATGCTCAGCATTCTCAGGGCTAGATAAGCTGAGCTTTCACAATCGAAAATGGGTATCTATGGTTTGACAAGGTTAGAGCTAAAACCAGAGTATTTTTACTCTGATATTTCTGCCTCTGGCTAAGCAGAGAAGGAAGGCTCACTTATGGTCATTCCCTCCTGCCCCATTCCTCAGTTCGTCTACCTACAGAGCTATACCAATCGATCAATACTCCTCCCGAACCTACGGCAGAGATCTGGCAAGGCATTTCTAATGCTCTCCTAGCTCCACACTACCTGAGCACATTCCTGTACAATCAGGTAATCAAAACCCCCCCAATTCATTTTATATTTATAACTACCCCACATGCTAGCACTAATTGGTGAGAGCAGCAACATAATTCCTGGCAGCCAGTTCTGCTGATTACACAGTACATTACCAGAAGTAGCTTCATATTGGTATCGCTCTATGAATTAACTTTATCTGCAGCAGATCAACAGACACAAAACATCGACATAAAGTGGGAAGCAGAGCTTTGGAACCATCTACAAGAATGAGATAACTACTTCACCCTGAGTTTTAATTAAAATGGACTTAGCCACTTCATTTTATTTATTTTTTTGACAGCCATCTTCCATTTTCTTCCTAAATACAATCTACTCCCATTTTTCAGTGCCATTGTAGGGTCAGTGACCAAAGTACAGAAACAAAAATCACATGACTGAATTACAGCATTTTCCAAACACTTAGCATTTTATTGCTAGTAGCTAACTGCCTTCAGAGAACATCTGCTTTCAGTTCGTAGTGCAATCTCCATCTCAAACTGCAGCTATAACTGTTCCTAAGGAGCCCAAAGAGACAGGCCATAGCATTAAAAACTGACCTACTTCCATCAAAGAATTGTTATCACCTCTTTTTCCTTTTCTCTCCTTCTATCCACTTTGCTGCTTGCAGCCTTCTCTTCCCAAACTAGCTTCTGTTCCCAAAAAAGCTGCCACCAGATGGATCTACACTTACCTGTGACCAGCAAAGGAGGATAAACTAGAGGCTGAAGGGAATGGCAGGTTTGCAGTAACCTCACACCACAAAGCCACAAGTTGAAATCTATGCATGTGTAATTTATTTAGCCCTTCTCTCATCTGAACTTGCCAGAAAGAGCAGCAGATATCCTTGGAGGTTTCGGAGAAGCCCTTAAGAACAGAGGGCTAACTCTCTCCCTGTCTTCACACTGTGGATAGACTCCTGAAATCCTCATGGATTTCACTAGAAAGAAAAAAAAGCTGCCCAATGTATCCTAGTGTCTTTAGTCAAAACTGTCCCTGGCACCATTTTCTGAACGGACTAGATATCTCTATGATGAAAGCAAAATACCTCCCAGTGCTGGAATAGCATTCCAGCTATTCCCTTTTTTTCATTCTGCATTATAAACTCAAACACTAACTAGCCAACTGGCAACCACCTTCACAGAGAACAGCAAAGCCTTTGCTTTATTTAAAAGTTGTAAATGCAGAAAACACGATGGTGTATGTGGTGTATGCAGAAAATGGAACAGCATTTCAGTACAGGATGCTGACATAATGAGAGAACTGGCAGTAAATAAAAGACAAGATGAGAATCAGTAGCTTGTGAAAGAGAAAAGGAACATCAAAGGAAATGCAAGAGTACAAGAGGAAAAAGGTAAAAAATGCCACTTTTTTCTCACAGAAACTAAATTTGTAGGGGTTTGGGCTTAATCCAAGGCTGAAACAAAACTATATCACAGCTGTCACTGACTTCACCACCCTTTGGATCAGGTCCTCTGGATTTTTTTTATTTTAGTTCAAACTCCCTGCCCACACTTGTGAAATAATACGTGTGATACCTTTGGAAAGGAACAACAGTAAATCCCCATTTCCTCCTGAGTTACCGGCATAGCAAAACCACGCTCAACAGGCTCAACTATACCACTGAGACAATCCCTAAAACAGCAGTTCACACATCTCAGCTTTGGGTTCTCTCCTGATACAGGCAACCTGTAGCACGAAGCAGGGTCCCTTCTTTGCAGTTCAGTGGTAATTGCAATTAAATGGAAGGTTTGCAATGAAAGCAAACACGGTAATGGAGTTAATTTTAGCAAACCACTAATGAGCAATACACCAGCCTCCTTTTTTACCCTTATGGCCAACCTCCTAATGTGCCTTCTCTTGCTTTATTGAAATCATTAACAACTAACCCGCTGTCCTCCTTTTGGAAAACACATTTCTTCCAGATTCTGCTCTACGGGGATCTGAAAGAGCTTTTCCAATCAACAATTCATTGAACGAAGTCTCCAGAAATCTGCTGTTGTCCTTTCCATCCTGAGCTGACCTTGAGCTATTTAAACCTAGATGGATTTCAACTCCATAGTCCCACCAGCCTACGGATCCTCCTCCCTGCCCTCCACCTGGGATAAGAGAGGCTTTTCAGAACATGTTAGAGGAGGTCTGCTAAATGATGCATTGAAAAGAGCTGGAGGGAAAAACAACTTTATCATCTTGTGGCTTGAGCAGAAGGGGATGGGGCTCCTCAGTGCTTTAAAAGATAATGAAAAAAAATAAAAAATCCAGGCAGAGCGCAATGCAAAAGGGAGAATTAATACTTTTTGATGGATGAATAAAAACGGGTTCAACAGAGAGCAAGGTCCCAGGAGAGTCCTAGGCACTGCGTGTTCAGATTAATGCAAATTCCATTCTAGTATAAATTTTCCTTGGAAGACAAAAGGGTAAAGGGGTTCAGGAGAAAATCTGTGTCCAGCTGCTGAGGGGACATGATACAAAGCAGCACAGGAGCGAGCCACTGGAGAAGTTACTGTTCAGAATTTAGATTCAGCAAGTTATATAGTAGAAGTTCTTGTGATGGTCGAGGCTGTGGTTCATTCAGTGGTCCCTGAACTGAAGTAAAATTTAGCATTTCTGATTTGGATTCTGGTGCAGATGTTTGTAGTAGAGGCAAGATGAAACAAATGCCATAGCTCATGAATGTGGGATATCCTTGCAGCTGCACGCAGTTTCCAAGCAGCAGTAGAAACTTCAGTGGCAGGTCTGGGTATGCTGGCAGAGCTCCAAGGGAAAGGGCTATGTACATCTTCATTGTTTGGTCTGAACACCAGTGAGCAACTTTCACAAAACGCCACTGCATTCCTCCAAAACTACTGCCTCTGCCAAAGCACTGCTAGAAGAGCAATTTATCCACAAGCTACCAACGTTGCAAAAGTTGCCAAATGCCCCACACAAGGTCACAATGCCAGCCGGACTCTGTTACTGCAAGAAAAGAGATCGCAGAGAGCAGAAGGCAGAAAACTGTACCATTTGCTTGCATTAAGGATTAGGATTTGCCTAACCCTGTGTGATGGATCACAGGAGGAGACACTATTAAAAGAAAAGGAAAGGAATAAAAAAGGGGCAAAACAGGACAAACCTTCCCAGCAGCATCCTCCTCCCCTGCTGAGCAGTTATCCCCTCCGCCCTTGGAAACATGCAGCTACATTACTTTAAAAAGAGTCAGGTCAGCATCTCTCAGTGGGGCAAGCCTCCTTAGTTCAGACATTTCTCATTTATTCAGATCTTTACCCTGCTGAAATAGCTAACTAGCCGAAGAACAGATTCTGCTACGGTACCACCCTGAGTCTGGAGCTATTCAGTTGCTTTAGAAATCTCAGGAATTAAATACAAATATTCAAGGAAATCCCAAGATAATGTGGCACCCTACCTCCAGTCCTCCTCCAGGAGATGCTGATTTCCATTGTTCTGGGTCAGTATGCTTCTGTATTTGATGAATATTTATATAATAACATATTAAAAGCCAAAGTGCAAGAAATTATGAAAGTACAACACTGGGTACAGTAAGCCAAGCCAGCAATGCCATTATACACCCACATCCTTATTCCCTTCCTAAAACCACAAGTATTTTAAATCTTTCTTAGTGGCTGTGAAAATTAAGGAAGCAACAAATTTCCAGAGCTCGCACAGGCAGGAGCAGAGTAAACTCTTATCATACAATTCAACACGATTATAGTTCAGTACTATAACTAAGGTTATAAAAGCCTATACAGCTGTGCCAGTGCCTCTGAATCATATCCTGCCACAGCATGGTTATTCCACAAAGCTTTGCCCACGTACCACAATTTTTGCCTGCAAGTAGCCTGCTGGCTCTGAAGTCCTTTCAGAGCTCTGCCTGCTCAGCCCACACCTTCACACTAGTGTCATATTTGGCTCGCATTTGTTGCCACATCCCCTCTCACCTTGCTGATGGAGTCACCCTCCATGCCTCTTTCCTGGCTCCCTCGTGTTTTTGGGGTGCCAACTCTATTCTAGCACAAGGCATCAAAATATCCCATGAATGCCAAGCAGCATTTTCCAGGTATCCACAATGTTTTCTCGTGCTGTGCATTTACCTCCATTCATGAGGCTTTCGTTCCATCACAGAGTCTTTAAAAACTGTAAATGAGCCACTGCCTGACAGGACAACTCTCACACAAGTTTACCTTGCACACGAACTGTTTTCGGGTCACTCATGCAGACAACCCTCCTCCATATACACATTTCACATTGGCATCAGGCAATTTAGTCACGAAACCAAGGACTCGAAGACTGGGACTTCGCTCAGTAGCAGTGAGAACCAACAAACCTTGCTCAGTCACATTGCTACAAACACCCCTGAAGCAGAAGCAGCAAATTTCTGCCTCAAGCCCTTCTGGTCACAGGTTTGTATACATTAAACAGTGCTTGGCAACCTAATAAATAATATTTACAGAAATTGATTGCCACACCTCCTCTAGCACCACAGCTACCAAAGGCCAGGGGAAGCCGCAGGGCCGGCGTGTGCCCCCCTCAGACCTCCTCCACCCACTTACCCCCGTCTCCCCCAAAGCCCAGCACTCCTACCGGGGGCCTCGCAGGGCCTCGCAGCTCCTCCGCGCTGTCACCCCTCAGGGAAAAACACCCTTGCTCCTCTCCTCAGGGGCGATGGCTTCTGACAGAAGACAAAGGCAGGGAGGGACCTGCTCTGTGCCGCATTACCACACGAAGGAAACACCCCAAATCTCAAGGGTTTTTTTTTCCGTTTTGTTCTGGTTTGGTTTGGTTTTCTGAAGGCATTGCCTTACCCTTCCCAAGGCGGGGTGGAAGTGCTGCCCTGAGGGTGCCACACACATTGCGACGACTCTGCTCCTGCTGCTGGTGCTGCGCTTCCCACGCGCCGCCACGTGCTTCCCACGCGCTCCCCACGCGCTCCCCACGCGCTTCGGGCCCACCCCACGCCCCGCTCGCCCCGCCCACTTGGCGCCCCGTGCAGGTGCACGCCCCGCCTCCGTCATGTGCAGCAGCTCACCTCCGCCATGTTTCGGGTGAAAATGGCGGCCGGTGAGAGCCGGGGCTGCCGGTCGGTGTGGGGTTCGGCCAGGAAGTGGAAAAGCGGGCACTGACGGTGGAAGGAGCACGTGTGGCCTCGTGGGAAGGCACAGGTATGCTGGCAAGTGCTGGGGTTTTACCTCAGCTAGGCGCCCTCCTTCCCGTTTGGCTCCTGGGCTGTCTTCTCCTGGCTTGAGGTGCCTCTCCCCTGCCCAGGCTGCGCCTCTGGGGTGCCTGGAAAGCACTGGGGAAGTAAGGGTGCCGTGGGGATGCCCCACAGAGGTGGGATGCCAGAAGCGGGGGTGGATGGAGCCATCAATCATGGTGCTGTTTCTAATCAGCTGCACCCCGGCTGGTGAACAAATGGCGTCTCATTTGCAAAGCTTTTGCTCTGTTCTCTTATTAGCATAAGTATTGTTTTCCATTATCCGTGGTGAGTCACATTAAACTAATGCAAATTCATCTGTCGTCTGAATATATCTGAGTAAAGGGCAACTGTGAATTCAATTAGTGACTGTTTGCCCCTCTCCTACTTAGCAACTGAGGGTGCACAGCTTCCTGTGGAAGTCGCCCGTTGGTGTGGTTTGAATCCTGCCTGACCTTACTGCGGTGGGAGCAGACTTGTGTCTGTTTGCTACATCAAATTTGAACTTGTAGATATCGATGCTGATAGCATTAGTAATTCTAACTTCCAAGGTGACTTGGGCTTTTACTGCTACTCCTTGGCTTATGATAAATGGTGTCTTTTATCCTTGCCCTGACTCGATCATTTTAAGAAGCCACAGTTTGTCTAGTAGCTTGAAATCCGCTGCTCTTTATGGTTAGCTTGGATGATTAGAAGGGAAGATAGTAGTCCTAAGTCTTCTCCTCTTGGACCACATCAAATACAAGAAGTAGCTGTGAGCTGAGCTCTCTTTCACATGCAGTTTCATGTAACGTTTTTGTAATTGCAGGCATCTAGTCCTGGAAAAACCCCCTCCGGTTTAGGTCATGCTATTGCACAAAATTTCCCTCTGTTTTACACTATAATCCTTTGTGCTTTACCTAGGACATTTATGTTTGTTGGTGAGTTGTTACCATGGTCCACTCAGTAGTGTTGGCCTGCCAGTGTTGTAGAATAGACCCTTCTTCCTCTGGAAAGAGGAATTTAAATGCTGTACTTTGTTGAATGCTAGGGGATCCTCCTAGACAATAATTGCTACTGAAATGCATTATCAGGTCATACCGTGCTGCAGGGAGAAGGTGATGACAGTGGAGTTGCGTGATACTTCCCCTTCTGGATGCTCTGAATTGGATGGGGTGGGAGCTGTAAGGATAAACAAAGAGTCCACAAAGTACTCTCCTTCACCACAACCACCCAGGCTATAATTCTCCAGGGTGCATACTCTATAAATTCCCTTTCAGTGCTGGCATGTTAATGGCACTTGGGGAGATGTCACTTCAAAACTAAAATGAGCAATGACACACCGAGCAGCAGAAGGTAAATGGCTTTTAACTGGATAACGTGTCAGTTAAAGGCTAAATTATTTCCCTGCTGTCACTTCCCTTTACTTTGCTGGCTTGTGTTATTGGCCGTTACTGACAATGGTTGAGAGAAGTGATGCCCTTGGCCCTGGGACATGCTGATTACCTTTGTAGCTATCTGTTTATGGTGGAATAACAGGCAGATGGAGCTGAAATCAACTTTCATTCTTCAGGATATGTGGAAGTGACTTGCACAGCGAGATATTCACCACTTGTGTGGTGATATCTTTCACTAGCAATCAAATGCTTGCAGTGCCTCCTAGACAGATTTGCCAGGAAATGAAGCTTTCCTAAATGTGTTAAGTGTTTCTGATCCAAGGTCATTATTTGGGCCTTCTAGCCCAAGAAGAAACATGTAGGTCTAAATATAGATCTGCACAGGTCTGTGCTCCTGTAGGAGTAGTATTTTGGGGGCAAGATGTATCCTCTGATATTCTTGTAGGACACCAGAATGGGAAAGGGACCCTTAACTTCTTGAGACTAGATGTTGGGGCTTAGAGATGATGGTAATTGGAATCTGTTGTGCTAGGTGCTGTATTAAGATGTCTAATGTTAAGGTAAATACTGCTGCTTTAGAATTTTACTGGGAGGTGGAGGGGAAATTTATGTGTGCAAGTCTCAATGAGTTATATGGGTGAGTCATTACATGAAGGTAAGTGCTAAAAGCAGTGTTAGGTGCTATAAAACTGATTGAAACCAGCATGTTAAAGAAATTCTGAAAACTAATATATTATTTATACAGTGGTCTTAGTATTGAAAAAGCTATACTTTCTCAGCAGACTAATTGTTGTTAAGTAGCAGCAGAATTGATGTCTGGGTTACAAAGCAGCAAAACCAGAACTTTTTCTTCTACTGTGTGGGTCTGGTTTGAAAGCTGCCCCTGCAGAAATGGCCCTGTGGTTCTGCTTACATCATTGATACCAGGTGGACACAGTTTATAGGAGATTATTTTCTTACTTCCAGATGTTTTGAGATCTGCAAATCAAACCAGGGCTTTCCTATAATCATCATCCTCAGTAGTAAAGATTCTGCAGGGCAAATTAGGGTTTTATCTACACTTGCAAAGTTTTGTTAAAATTCAGGAGATTTCTTATTACTCTTCTGTATTTGAGCAAAAACTCTGAAGTGGCAGTAAGTTAAAGATACTAAAATCAGTTGGTATTTCCTTCAAGCTTTAGTGGATCTTATTGGAGTTAGAATATGTAATGATGACTCTGTTTTTACCCAGTTTAGGACCTGAGTCCTTCATCCTTTCTTTTAAATGCCTTTATGAGAAGTAGGTGAGGAAGAGCCCAGTGAATGAGTATTGTTGTGTAGCAAAGCTGCTTAAAAGGCTTTGACTGTGTTTCTTGTGCCCATTGAGAACCAAAGATCTGTGAGCATCAGAGTCTAGCTTAGGAACCCGAATCAAACAGGAGGTATTTAGAGTTATTTCAAACACTTAGAATGTGGCAGAAGTCTTTTAAGTTCACCAGGAAACACTTGGAAAACCAGATGGTTTCTTTGCAACAGAACCCTGAACATAACAGGAGAATAGAATACGTTCCCCTCCCTCTTTTAGCTGGAGAAAAGAATCTTAAAAATGCCTTGCGTGTGTGCTAAATAAATAAATGTAAAAATGAACCTTCTGGCCAATCACAGTTTAGCTACCCTGCAATTAAACAAATCCACAAACTGGCAACACATTTACATCTCATTAAGGGGAGGCAAATGCAGCAACTGCATGAAAATTTAGAAATTAGACACAATTACCATGTTGGCTGGAGGCAGGAGGGGGAAATGTTATTGAGGGAGGTTTTTAAGAGAAGTTTGATGGCTCCTTAATTGGCTGCTGCCTCCCCAGTCCCACCCAGCTCTACTGTGTAAATGAATTTTTCAGAAAAGAACCACTGATGCTCTGCCTATCTCTGCAGTGCAGCAGCCCTGAGGAGTTAATGAAGCAAGACCTGCAAAGGTCTGCCAGGGAGCTGCAAACCTCGAGGGCGCTCCCCTGGCATGGCACCGGGCAGGCCTCCCAGGCACCGAGGGGCAAGCCTCTGCTGGCATTTTTCATGGGGCTTGCAGAGATGTGGCCCAGACACACTGACCCTTTTGCTCTTGCTGTGCTCTGCAGCTGCATCCATTCATGTGATCAGTTGTTTTGAAGGGCTGATTTACTTAGAATTGTACTGCAGCTCTCACCAAAGGTAGAGGGTGCCTTTCCATTCACACTGGTGGCTGGAATATTTGGCTGATACCAGTGGCAATGTCTGCTAGTACAGAGGTATTTATTGTCTTTGTACAGCATCCTTCCTCTTTCTTTGTCTCTAGCAGTTGCCTAGTTCTGCTGTACCTTAAGAGATGCCAAGTTCCTTCCTCCTGAGGTGGCTGTATTTCTTGGGAAGGGATATGCTCTGTGTGTGCAGTGGTTTCTTGAATAGGTGCAAATATTAATAACATAAGTAACAAATGCTAAGTTGTAATTATGCACAGTAACTGGGGTTACGGATCGTCTCGGGCATCACTTCTCAGAGTAGGACCTAGGCTTTCCTGGGGAGGGTCTAGACCGCTGGATTTAGGAGCCTTTCCACAATAATACTAAATAGTTGTAAGAATGGTGGTAGGAATGCCCACTGGAAGATAGAAACTCTTTAGAGAATAAAACCGCAACGATTTTCAAAAGGAACAGAGACACACAAAAGGTGTTCTTTTGGATGTTTTTTTTCCCCTCTTGCACTGAAGTGGAGCTGGATCTGTCCATAGGTGCTACTCAGCCCTGTGGCTGTATTTCAGCAAAACTCCAAAAGCAGCAGCAGTGATGTTCCAGGCCAGGGCAATTGAAAGGTTGCTGTAAATAAGTTCAGCATGCTCAAGGGAATTGCAGAGGAGTGAGGAATGAAAAAGTTTGTTACTACCAATCTCCAAGTCTGCTTTGTCCATGTGTTTAATAGCCTTATTAAATATAGCAAGTGTAAATCTTACAAATTGCCTTGAAAAGGATTCAACTGCTTCCAAAATGGAGGTATATTTTGGATATATGACTTGTGCTTCAGATCCATAAATAAAAAGTTAGTGTGTCTTGAAGTTACAGGTAAATGCTACTTTGGCATTTCTTTGTGTTTTTTGGAAGATGTGAGGTCTATGCCTTTCCTTTCTGAAACATACAGTCCCTTAGCACAGTTTCCTACGTGGCTTTGGCAGCAGAATCCAAGTTGGCACAACCAAAACAAGTTAATCGGGGAATGAATAGGAAGTCCTATGGGCTGGCTCATACCCTGCATACCAATTGATACAGTTTGACTGGTGCAGAAGGTGACAAGGAAAGAAAAGTGGTTTTTCCCCATGTCCTCAGCTGATCCCTTGAAAGAATGGAAGCAGTGCAAATGGAAAAATAATAATTAAAAAACACTTTGTAACTTTCTTTAAAAGGGAAGCTTTTAAAAAATATGGCCTGTGGGGTTCAATGGACTTCAGGCAGCTTAAAGTTTGTGTTATCAACATTAATATGCAACCTGCACTATGCTTGTTTGGGTTTTTTTCCCCCTCTGTATTTCTTTAGGCTTTTGTTTGTTTGGATTTTTTTCCCTTGAAAGTGCTTCGAAATGTGCAAGCTCTGTGATAGCTCAGGTATCTCTGATCCATTAGATCTGTCATTTTGCTGGGCACAATGACACTGAGGAGAAGCTTTATCATTAACATAAGAATTGATGAACGGTGTTGAACTGGGGAATTGATAAGGAATTAATGACATTGTGTCAACGGACTACTGATGAAGGGTGTAGGGGTCCATAGGGAATTTATATGTTCTGCTGTAGATGAGAGAGTGTGTTGTCAGTAATTCAAGGGACTGTATGTGCAGCACTGAATGAGTTCAGAGTTGAAGACAGTTCCCATGGCATTAATCATCAAACTGTCATTGAGTTCAGTAGTATTTTACTCCTGAAGTATGCATGGCCTTGATATGAATAAATAATGTAGGTGAGGTCTATGGTTAAAACTATGCTTTGGCTGAAATGTAGGTGGCACTTAGGGGGCTATAAAAAGCTCTCTGAAACCTGCTTTTTACTACTCCTGCCATATTGCTCTATAGCTCTTTCCCACCCAGCACACAGCAGTATCACGCGGAGCAAAGGAAAGGCACATACAACTGACCAGAAAACCACCCTGGCCTGATGCCACTGTAGCCTGTATCCCAGCCAAATGCCCTAGTACCTTTCTGACTTCTATGTAAAAACAGCATGTTGCTTATTCATATGTAGGAAGGGTTAATACAGATGATGCTTCAGAGTGTTGCTTCTGCTTTTGGCTGATGATGGGGTTTGTTTTATTTTTATTATGAAGATAACTTGCTTAGGCAATGAGAAGTGGGCTGCAGCTGTTCCTGTCTTGCCGATTCATACCCCTCTTCCCTGCACATGGATCCCAAGGATCTCAAGAATAATTCATACAAATGTCTCCTAGCTTAGCCAAGAGTAATTTCAGCTGGAACAGAAAATAATCTATTTTACCCTGGCATTGAATAAAGGGAAGGGTACTTGCTATTACTCTGAGGGGTTTTTTGGTTGGGGTTTTTTTTTTTTTTTTGCAAATAACACTATGGTGATGATGTGTGGAAAGATGAAACCTAAAGATAGCTATAAAGGGTATAAATCAAAACCTCAGGTGTAGTCACATGCTGACTCCATTGAAACTGTGCTTGCAGCCATTGTTTCCTAATGGGGCAAACCAAGAGTTTCAGATAAGCAAATCTGGGCAACTGTAGGAATGAGATCAGGTTTTAATCTTTTGTTTCGGATGTTGTAGTACAACTGGATTATAAACCCTGGACTCTTGCTTTTGGCAGCAATATCCATTGCTGAAGATGTTGTATATCTAAACCAGTTGGAATGGGAGCGGTTTTTTGGTCTTTTCTGAGCATTCCAGTGTCTTGCTCTTAGGAAGAAAGCAACAATTATCATCTTGCCACCTTACGTTTTGTGTAGTGAAACAAATGTGGATCCAAGTAGATGTGATTCTCTTGTGGATTCTATCTTTTACTTATTTGCAATAATTGCCTGACTATGCCAGCATCAGATCTGAAAAGCCCTGGTTAACATAAATTCCTGCTGTGCTGGGTGCAGTTTTAGGAAGAGTGGGGGAGGAATTGTGAGAACAACAAATTAAAACTAATCTCATCTCCTCCTAAAATATTTGATTACACAAACTCAATTCATTATGCAGACCTGCCCTCTTAAACACGTGCAAGCTGGTAAGGCAAGCAGGGTTGTGTAAAAAAAAAAAAAAAAAATTAAACAGAATAAAGCAACAACCCCAGATGTGTTCTACAAGAAAACAATCACCTTCTGTAATCTAAGGTAGTAGTAGCTAGGAAGATTGTCCTATCCTTGCTGTCAGTTGGTATGCTTCTTAGCACACTCAGGGGAAAGGATTCTCTTCTAAATTGGGGTCCTTGCAGTGTGCTCTGTGGTGTCTTGTAACCCAGGAATCCCTGAAGTTACCTCTTTCCCATACCTCAGATTGAGTGGCAAGCTGCCACAGTGTTTGGGCTGGAGTTTAGTTACCTTTCCACAGGGAGTAACCAAGAGCCTGTAGTTCTGGAGTGGATGAGTTTCTCTTTTTGCTTGCTTGTGAAATTTCTTCATTAAGACGTAAAGAGCAGAGATATTTTATGCCCATCATGTTTATCTGCTGCTTGTTCGCCCAAACCCCTGAATTGTATGTCTTGGGATGAAAGAGCTATTTTGAAGCGTTTCTATTGTAAAACTACTCATTGCCATATGCCTTGTTGTTTTAATTGATCTTGAAGCTTTGCTGCCTTGGGTAACCCAAAAGCAAAGATTCGTTGAAGATTGTGATCCCTTTCCCTCCCAAACACTGCTTTATTCTGTGAAGAAATGAGGTTTCTCCAAAGACGGTTTCAAATGAGTAGAGGTTATTTATGCTTCCTTTTATCTCCCTCCTGGTTTGAGCAGAGGTGAGAGGTTCTGTTTGGTTAAGCAGTCTGGGAGCTGCCGTGGAACAATGGGGAAATAAATTCCATGCTGGAATTCAGCAGCCCCTCCAATCAATGTACTTTCCAATTAATTTCTCTCTATAAGCAGGACTTCTGAAAACAGTGTGCTGCTGTTATCTCTGGCTTTAATTTATTTTGAAAAATGTGTAATTGTCAAGCTGTGAGCAAATTGCCATTCCTTTCACCTGGCTCCTTTCAGAACTCATTCGCATTCAGAGGAGCCATTGATTAATGAACAGAGGACAGGGATGATCCAATGCAGCCACAGGCTATGAGCTGCATACAGCAGAAGTAACGCTTCAGGAGAAGGTTTATTACGGACTGTGTTGCAAATCACCAAATGAGGCAGTGCTGCCCCTCATTGTGGTAAAAACAAGAATCGGGTCTTACATGAGCTTCTTTCCCATTCCCCCTCTCAGGCACTGAATGAGCAAAAGTGAGACCTGCTTCTTAGATGCCCCCCGCCCCCAGTGCTGTGTTTCTATGTTAGGCTGTCCTAGCGCATGGTCAAAT
Organism: Grus americana; assembly: GCF_028858705.1. NCBI lineage: Eukaryota > Metazoa > Chordata > Aves > Gruiformes > Gruidae > Grus > Grus americana. The sequence continues at coordinate 6,586,937 of NC_072875.1, forward strand.
GCAGATGACGAGCCCATGTTAAATTCTTACTTTAAGGGAGAAAAATGTTAAAACTCAACAGTTTCTGTGGGGCAAGGGCATCCTGTGCTTTGTACAATGCAGTAATGAATGGGATAGTTGTAGCTTCTCCTGCATTCAGGAGGACCAAAGGTTTCTTCTTCAGGCGTGCTTCTTTAGAGCCCTTTTTAGTGTCCTCTTTTTTTTTTCCTTGGCTATACCTTTTCCACACTTGTGGGACAAAGAGGAGGTGGCTGGTAGCCTTCTATGTTGTTATGTATAATGATGGTCTGTGCCTTTCTGGGGGACGTAGATGTACCTGTGAGGCTCGCTCTGTATTCCCACTTCTAGAGGTTTGTATGTGGCTGTTGCGTGACTCCCTTTGATCTCATAAAGTTAGATTCAGAGGCAGCTGTGTAAGGGACACTGAGCTGATGGATTTTGTTCCTCTTCAACATGAAAATTATGCATCTTTTGCTTCCGTGAAGTTTTCAGTGACTCTCAATCTTTTGTTCCAGCTTCCATCCCTGGCCTTAGTCAAATGACAATCAGAATGCCATTGGGTGTCATCTGTGTATCAGCTAGCAGATGTGAATTTGCAGGAGCTGAGATGAACAAAAGTGTTTCTTCTGGAGCGCAGGTTAGTGTCACTTAAACATTGATACACGGTACTGATTGAGTACAAGCAGCAGTGATGTTGTATCCCTTCTGCCTTGTCCTCTTCACCCTCGATCATCTCGGGTGTCACTCACTGTAGGTTTGCATGGACCCTTTTCTAGCAAATAGAAGTTCAGATCTCTGTTATTTTTTTACCCTCCTCAAAGGAGTGGTAGTTGTGATGGTGATTTAACGTGATGTGAAAATACCTAACTGCTGGTAGACAGACAGTCTTCCAGATGTTCAGTGAGCTCTAAAAGAAACAGCTATCTGTTACTGGTAAGTTCAGAGTGCTATTAAGCCAGGCTGGACTGAAATTGTTTAATGTGGAGGGGACAAAAAACCCACATATGCATCTTTGTATAGTTCCTGTGCTGTATTTTTCCTTTGTTTTGGATTTCTTGGGGTTGTTTGTTTAGGGGGAGAACAGAGGTTTTTTGGTTATGGGTTTGGTTTTGTTTTTTTTAAACTTCTTTGGGCTAAACTGCAGAAGCACTGAGAAGGCAAAGCTTTTAGTAAGCCTTTGCCAGAATTCAGAGCTTTGCAGGATTGAACTGTGATCCCTTTTAGTTGTTGGAGACTTTATGGCTTCCTGTTTCTGCAAGAGTTAAGAATTGTGTGTTAATATAATCAGGTTCTAACTTAATAGCTCTCTAGGCTGAGCAAGCTGTAAGCTGATACCATGAGAAGTAGGATATCAGCTCTAAAATGGGGAGGAATACTTTATTGAGTTTGAAATGAAGGAGAAAAAGCCTAGCATCCGAGACCAGCAGTTCCTTAGGACCCTGCTGCAATCCATTTAACAAATTGTTTCTCCTCTATCTTCACCCTAGTTGTTCTTATTATTATGCCTGTTATCTGATGGTTATTTAATCTATATTTTGTAATTACTTCCCTTCTGTCTTTCACTCCAACATACATTCATTTTCTTGTTGCACTAACGCAGTGACCTACATTATCCAAGCTGTAAAAGTCAATTATGCTGCCTGTGATTTTTCAAGTGGCGTTTAGCAAATGGGTTTGTGTATTATCCACCCGTTACCTGGTTCCTGTCAGGAGCCAGTTTTTCTCAGGCACCTCTTAAAAGCATCTCTGGAAATACAACTGTTCTTCCAGATCTGGATGCAAATTGCACTGCTACAGTGCTGAGAAGGAATACAGAATGTCCTGCCCACTCATATGGACAATAATGAACATGCATTATACTTTGGAAATGAAGCATCGCATCAGTTGTCTGTTTCTCACTGTGAATTGGGAATATATTGTTCCAACCTACTGTATCATGTTCTGTGCAGGTTTCACACTGTACCTGAATGTGTGGATTTTACGTCTCTGACATTTCATATCAGGCTTTAACTTAAAACCATGTTTGTGGTATTTGATAGGTAAGAGGTATCACTGTTACCAAACGGATCGCAAGATCGTCTGTACCCAACAGATGAACAGTTCCCAAAAGGTGAGTGGGTGGGAAGGATTGTTTGTTTTTTAATCATGCCTTATTCATTAATGCCTAACACTTCTCTGCATATAGATCTTCACCCTCCATGCCTTTCCCTGGCTTCCTGTTACAATATTGAGATGTGAGCACATTACAGATGAAGTTTAGAGCCCATGCTAATAAGCTCTCCAAGCCTGTGCTAATTTTGTAGTAGAAGAAAAGGAGGTATCAGAGGGAATTTGTTAGATAGGAGTTTTAGAATGATTGCACCTCTGGCTCTTCCCTGGTAGGAAGGCAGATTGCTTTATTATCTCAAATCACGAGACAGCTTACAGCAGTAGCCCTGTAGCATCACTTCTCAAAAAACCCACCAGCCATTTGACGCGTTCATGCACACGCATATCCTGACTGAGATATGCAGTTAATGTGTATGCCTGTCACATACACACTCAGACGTGCATGTCTATGCACGTGTTTTCACAGGGGCAAGACACGCAAAGATAAGGAGTTAAACACTTGCACAAATACTTACTCAAATGGCTATGCTGTACATTAAAACAAATATGCATCAGACAGCCATTGATGTATATGTTCATTGACTGACATAAGAGATGTACGTTGGCCTTCAGGCATTTGTTGACAGTAGATATACACGTGTGTAGTCCTGTGGATGTTCTCTAAACGCTGACATACATGTATAGCCTTTTGCCTGCATTCACGTCTGCCTGAAAGGACTAACACACTTCCTTGCCTGTACTTACCAGCACAAAGCTGGCATTTAACAATTGGTTTTGAAGTTGATTGCAGGAAGGTGGGCAAAGATTGTTGCTATCACTGCACCATGATATTAGTGTTTAATCTCAAATCATGACAGTTGGATTACCGTGAGCTACATCCAGGACACAGGGCTGTCTGTGCCTGTATTTTCTTTTCATTAGACTTTATTAGACTCGTCATGGTGGCATTCTCAACTCCTCCACTGTGGTTGCTATATTTGTTCTGACACCTTTACCATGAGCTGTATGCATATGCAGTTTATTCTGCCTCTCAATAATAAGGTTCAGGATGCAGAAACTGTAGTTCTTGAGATGATGCTTATGAGGGATCCCTTTTTTATAGTTAAATGTGGAAATTGTCTTGGGAGAATTTGTCGCTCTCCCATTGCTTTTATTTCCCCTCTTACCTCCTTATGCATTATCTGTACATGGTCTATACAAAAAAAATTAAAATTGAAGGAGTGGTTCCCTGAAAGCAGTAACTTCTGCACTGTTCAAGTAGTCATAGCAAGGTTTTCCTGCTTTAAATGCTGGAAATATGTGGCATCTTTTTCGTCAGGCATTTGGGTATGGAGCTAGTTGTCAAGTGTGCCACTAATTTCCAATACCATGTTTGAGCCCAGCCTAAGTACCTACTGATTTAGCTTCCCTTTTTTCCCCCCTTACAATTCCTTCTGTTAAAAGCAGCTGTTATTCTTTCATTTAAGATAGAGAATTAAGGCAGAGAAAAATTAAATGACTTGCCCGAGGTCACTAGTGGAACTAGGAACAGAGTGAAAGTCTTGCAAGTCTAAGCTCAGTGCTTTAATTGCAAGCTCAGATCTAAAGGTTAACATTTGCATGTGATTTTTTTTTTTGGGGGGGGGGGGGAGGTTGTCTCTAAGGTTTTTGAGGGAGCATTCCATGTAGTGGGTCGTGAGCTCGTTTGCATCTAATTATGTTTTGATACCTGGGTTTTTCACTGTAGCGTTTTCCTGAGTGGTTTGGAAACATGATTATTTTAGGAAGTTACAAATTAATATAAGGATAACCAGAAGGCCCCTGTGAAATCATGAGTATAGCTGGGGAGTAAAAATAAATAGGTACACTTTAGCATCATTTTTGAGCTTGCATTCTGCCTTGTAACCCTGTCAATGCATGAACGTGTGCCTGGGGCTGGCTAGCTGCAGAAAACAAGGAAGAGGGTTTAATAGTTCTGCTGTAAATGTGAGAGCGTCTTGTCACTGGATTTCCACAGATGGTTTTTGGATGGCTGTAAATGTCTGAATTCTAATATGTGCTCATTGGGAGGTGTTTAGCGATCAGTATCCTCAGTGCTGTAAGCCCAGCTGGGAAGATAGACCTGTACAGGAGCTAATGCTACAGAAAAAAAGATCTCTATTTCAAGAGCCAACAGCAAATTTGATTTCCATCAGCCTAGTGTTTATAGACTGGTATTCTCTCCTCTACAGGAAGCCAATCTGAGCTTTCACAGGGCTCCTGCTGGAAGAAATCAAATAGCAAATTCATGCAAGGTTTGCAGTAGCAAAAGGGCAGGTGAGGATGTAACTGGTTGTGCTAGTGGGAGGTGAGAGAAATAAGAGAGATGGGAGAATGGCTCAGCAGGGGAGGAGGAACAAGTTGCTTTCAGCCTCACTGCACTTCTAAGGACTCATGGAAAATGCTGCGGTCTGCTCTGAGTCACCTTACCTAAACCAGGTGGTCTTTGTTTGATGGAGAGTGAGCTTTTTGTCTGCTGCCTAGGGAAGATGAGGGAAAGACAATGCCAGGATGCTTGAAGTTACTTTTGTGAAATCATTGTTTCAACACTTCCCAGTACAGAGGCGAGCTACCAGTTCTACCCAAAGTGAAAGTTTTCACCCAAATACAGTCATGCATATATTTATTTTTGTTGCCTTTCAGTGAAAAATCTGTAGGCCTCATCTTTCAGTTGTGACCCCTAAAGTCCGGGTCCCTGTGGGGGGCTCTCTAGCCGTGCTTGGACTGCAGAACTGGTGTCCTCTGCAACATACCTCATGTTCCTTCTCTCCCTGCTCACTCATTGGAGTCAGCTGCCAAAGGAAACCAGGATGTGCAGAAGGATGATAGGCAGCCAAGTCTTCTCAGCAATGGCAGCCAGGTTGCTTTCAGAGTGTGTTCTGGAAAAGCAGGACATATGTCCGTTATCCCTGCTGTGGACGAAGCAGATATTCCCACCCCGTGTAGATTCCCAGTAAGGCAAGCAAGCTGTTGTTATTGAGAGCTAAATCCTTTGATGCCTTTTAACAGACGCAGGGACTTTTCTTATAACAGGACGTGAATGTGGCCAGCGGCATGTATTCAGTTATGAATCTCTTTGCAAATACTGCAAGTTGATTTTTGAGTTAAATGGAAGTTTTCAAACCAAACCTGAGGGAAGCATATTTATTGCCAGATATTTGGTACTTTAGACTATGACTCTTTCTTTTTATATAAGATTAATTTTTCAGGGGAGAGATGCCCACTGACCCAACAGAATAATTACATATTTCCTCCAAATCCTCCTGTAGGAGAAAGGGAAATATAGGTATGTAGTACCAGGAAGAAGATGCATGCTGATAGCAGGTGAGAGTTGTACTGTACAGAAAATGGCCCTTTGACAATGTATCTTTGTGAAAATAAAGGCTTTGACTGCAAAGCTTTGTGCATTTTGTTCTGAAATTGCAACCTTGAAAAAAATTTAATCATTATCGGGTAAAAGGCATTCAGTGAAGGAAAAAAAAAATCAACAAAGCCAAAGAAAATAAAGGAAAAAATTAAGTACTTTAGTGCTAGGGGAGGGCAGAAGGGTGAATGGATTGCTGTTCCTGTAGGAGTTACTGAATAAATAAATCATTAGGAGTACTAAGTCGGTTTCCTCAAACTACCATGGCCTGTACTAGTGTATCTCAGTCCTGTTGCTGCTGCTGATACCAGAGGGACCAGTATGGCTTGGCACAGAGCTGTTTGCCTACAGGGTGACTGAGCACTAGGCATTTTCTTTCTGCTCTTGCTGGCTAGGCATGTATTTATACATTTATGTGTATTGTTAACAGTAGTAGTGTATATATATAATAGTTCTTAGTAATGGATGTGTTGTAATAAGCACTATACAGAAAGCATAGCAGATGTGGGACCGAGGCCCAGGAAAATTAAACACAATGCCTCTTTTTATACTGTTACTTGAAAAATCCAACATTTTACCCATCTGTCCTGAGACTGGGGCAGATGCTTAACTACAAGACCACATTCTTTATGTAGTCTTATATTAATACTATGTGTTATTGTTGCATTATTCATCTATTTCTTTAGCGAGCTGTAAATTACACCATCCATCTTCTCTCCTCTGAGTCTGGTGTTCCCTGTTTTCTCATGTATTAATCTTATCAACAAGAAAAGCAGCATCCTCAGCTGGTACTTGTGGAACTGAAAGCTGAAAAGAAACCTCATGGTATTCTACAGTATTCTGGGTATTCTGATGATACTCATCTTTTGCTCAAAAATTTAACCAGAATTCTTTGGCCAGCTGTAGCGTTGGTACACTTTTAGCTAGTTTGAAAGCTGGTGAGGTGACTCAGCGGAGCAAAAGAGTTGTTTTCAGCAAGGTCTTCTTTGGAAGGAGTAATGAGTAAATAAGATCTAGGAATAAGCTGTTATGAGAGATTGAATCTTCTTCCTAACTGGTTCTTCCATCTGCACAAAAAAAGACCTAAAAAGGAACTTCCAAAATTGGTATGAATGCTACTCCTAGGTTTTCTGGAGGTAAAAGCTGGCTCCTCCGGGGCATTCTCTCTCCTCTTTTATAAGCAGTCACTCTTCTACAAACTGTCACAAGTCTGGATGGTAAGTAAACTTGATATAAGACGTGCTAGATTTGGCTCTTAATTCATGTAATGTTCTGAAGTACCCCATGGACCTTTGCACTGGATGGGAAAGGAATTTCAGATTGCTAAAGGGGATTTGTTCTTGTATAGCCTGTAATAAAACAACAGCCTCACTTCTGATTATTGAGATTCTGTTTGGCAAGAGTGAGTATATTTATACAAAAGGTGCCATCAAGACATTGTTACTATTCAAAATCAATACAGTTTTGGGCTTGTATTTTAGAAATAATAAAAAAAGAATAATTATGTGGACCTTTATTTTTTTCAAAAAAGCAAAAAACTTCCATTACAAAAGCTAAATGAGATAAATAACCCCTGACAGAGCAAGAAGGCGATCTCACTAAATTGAATCCAGTCAATTTTAACATTCATAGTGCTAGAGGCAATTTTAGACAGAGTGTAAACGTAATGGAAGAAACATATTCCTGAAGCTGACTTACAGAACTCTGTATTCGGGCCCTTAATGATGATAAATCAATGATCTAGAAAATAAAATCCCTTTCCTATTAACCAGATGGGCACACAAATTCTTCTCTGACTTTGAGACGTAAGCACCCAAAATTTTCAATTAGCGTTTCACATCCCACTACCTTATAATTATAAGTAATTAAATTGGAACATAGTGCAGACACACATATATAAACTGTCTTTCTCTTGCTTTTTCTCTCTATAAAATAATGTCTGTCTGCTGATTGATACAATTCTTTAACTCAGTCGAGAGATTCTCTGTTAACATCATAAGAGATGCACTGAAGCAGAACTCCGAAATTGAATTACAACCTTTGTATTGAGTCAAAGAGCAAAGTTGTGATTATGAGGTCCTTCCTCTGCTATTTCTTCCCTCTGAGCTCAACTTTCCCAGGCTTTTTTTTGTGCCCTGATGAGGCTTCTTATCTCTGGTACCATCCGGTGCAAGTATCCTGCAGGCTGCCTGGCATGCTCTGCCTTCATTTGCCTCTGTGGTCATAGATGATAATTTCTGAATGGCTGTGCCCAAACCAGAGCAGAAAAGGGAGCAGGGAGGAATTGGGGAAGCTTCGGGTGAGTGGAAATTCTCCTGAGTAACTTGACTGCTGTAGCATTGAATGAGTTTGTAGTAGTCAGAACTTCATGCTGGCTCTGGAAAAAATAGCTTCCACCTAGTTGTGTACTGGTATTCTGGGTACAGGGTAATGGCTGAAAGATGGCAGTAGGATCCTGGTTTTGCTTTAGAAGAATCAGTACTTCAGCATCTTGGAAAAAACAAGTGGCAACTGAGCAGCTTAATGATGTTTAGCTAAACTTGTCCACTGGCCTGTTATGAGAATTAGTAGATTTCAATAGCTTTTGTCTCTTACGCATACTAAAACTTGAGAAATGAAAATTTTAAAAATGCCAACATTTTCCAAAGCTGTAAATGCTGGGTGTACTACTACACGTGTGTAACGCTGAATGTCTTAATCTGGCAATTGCACAGGAGGAGTCTCCTTGTATCTAGAATGGAAAACAATATTTTAATTTCTCTTGGTCAATGTAATAGACTTGAACTTGGTCAAATCTGTGTAGATTCATATATTTCAGAGGTGTCATCCTAGCTGTACCACCTAAAGGATTTAGCTATGCTGAAGTAACAGACATAAGTCCATTTACTGTGAAAGCCTGAGAGTTTTGCAGGTTGCATTTGTTTTACACGGCATCTCGTGATAGTTTACGTGAAGTGCAGTGGTTATTCCCTGGGCGTTTCACTACTGCTGTGCTTAAGGCAGTGGGCAAGATGTTTGCTTGTGGGAAATGTTTATTCTGGGTGATCTGTGTGCACAAAACCAGACACCATGCAAAGGAGGCACAGCTCCAGAAATTGTGGTTCCAGTAAGGTGGAATTATTGAGGCCTTGGTTTAAACCTTAAGGGGAAAATAGCAGGGGAAATGGAAACTTGAGATGATTGAAAAATGTCAAAATTCTCTGGAAAGAAGAGGGACAACACTGTCTCATAGATATTCCTCTCTTTTCATCTTTGTCGTACACTTAAGCTTCCCTGTTTGACGATGTGAATGATTAAAGTAGGGTATAAAGTCACTTTTTATAATAGTGACTGTCATAACTTTACAGTTTCCTGTGTGTAATGACAGTGGAATTACATTCCAGTTTTGTTTTCAAATATGTAAATAATGCTTATCCTTATGACTAGAAGGTTAACTTCATGACAACATAACAGCCTTGGATATTATTCTTAATGAAGTGCTATTAAACTCCAGATATTTAACTACATCATATTTATGTTGTAATTATTCCTACTTGCTTGGTGCATTTCCAGTTACATAACTAAGTGGCAATTTCAAAAAGGCTTATAACAAATGCATTGTGTACTGTAATTGTTGGGCAATTACAGTGTAATTATATGGTTATGAAATATAGTCCAGTATAACTGTTGTCTTTTTTGGGTTTTTTCTCCCCCACTGCCCACAAGGTTCCTGAATAGACTTCATGACCATGCCTTACTCCTTTAAGGCAGAGGGCCTTTGAATACCAGAAGTGTTGAATCATGGCTTCCTATGGTTTAATTATCATGGTTAATTGACTTCAGCACCCAAGAGATCATAGATGTGATGAAAGCTTTTCTGGGCCTGGGGCTTTGGTGGCCTTTGCTTTCTAATGAAATGCTACCATCTTCCTTCTGTCAGGACACTTACTGTGTGTCTTTGCTTACATTTACCTGTTTACAAGAATTCTATGGGGATTTTTTCTGTGTCTCCTGACCCTCTGTCACGTTTGACCAAGTTGTCTTAAATTTATTTGGAGACTCAAAGATGCAGATTAAGACATAAAACCACCATAAAAGCTTAAGTGTTGTTTTCATGGGAAACAAGGCTAAAAATCTGTGTATCTTCAATAAAGCCGTAGGCAGGAGAGTCCATTTATACTGATTTTATTACCTGTTCTAAAACTTTATTTTAATACAACTTCAGGAAAAAATGTTCTAGTCTGTACCAATTAGGGTAATGGAATTACTAATGAAATCAAAATATTTGCTCTAGTCCATTTGCTGAGAGGCATGTTCACAGGTATATGCTCATTCCCTTTCTTTAAACTGGGATCTGTAGCTGCTTGACAGAATTTCAATATGAAATACTTTGTCTCCCCCCAGTTATTTTTTAACATAAAACAATGTCCTCTGAAACCCTCACAATGCTTCTTTAAACAACCCTTCTCTTTCCTGTTCCTCGTTGGACAGAATGTTCCCTTTTGTGTGCCCCGCAGTGTTGAGAACCTGCTGGAAAAAGATTTCCATGCATCTTGCAGACTATAACTGCTGTGAATATGGAAGGAACTCCCTGTGTGCCTCCCAGATGTTTTAACTAAATGGACAGGCCTTCCTTTAGTCTGAAGGTCTGTCCTTGGTAGGCACGGGGGTTGTTTGTGCTGGTGTTTAAGTCCAGAACATCAGATAGGGCATACTTAGCATTGGGAGAGCTAAGTCTCATAAGATGGTCCAATAAATGTTACTGTGGCTGTAACCATGAAGATAAGCCTGCAGCATCTTTGTGCTCTAATTGATGCATTCTCTGGTTAATCATAAGAACTTGCTAATGGAATTGGGTTTTTTCCAAGTCTAGCCAGAAATAGCCATAGTCACGTCCTTAGAGGGCTGTCAGTCCGAGCTTTGATGTTCTAATTCTGCACATACAGAATCCTGGGGAAAAAAAATCACGATTTTGGAAGTAGTCAGGCATGAAAAGCAAAAGGTTGTTGTATCTGAGTTAATAGAAGAGACCTAACACAGAAAGCTGATAGTTCAGGGTGTTAACTTCTGATACTGTACACAAACATATCCTGAATTGCTATTCCCCAATATGTTTTCACATATGGTTGTAATTTACATGACATTTTTGAAAATGCCTTCTACACTGCTTCTTCAGGTTTCTTCAGATATTTGTTTTACTGTCCTCTGACAGGCGAGCATTGAGACGTTTCTTCTGTTTGCCAAGCGCTCTCTCACACGAGGGAGCAGGAAACTTGCCTCTCGGGTCGCAGGAGCTCTGGCTGCTGTAGTGCAGCAGAAGAGCCTGTGGGCTGCTCTAGGTTACAAACTTCTTCTCTTCCTACAGCTGTAAAGTTTTAACAGCAGCTGAAACCTTTCTCATGCCAACTTCTGTACTTTTTTTTGAGCTGTTTGAACAACACAAAATGCTTGACTACTAGTAAACACTTCTTCCAGAAATCTCAGCTTTCCTATATCTGAACAGGGGAGGTTAGTTGTATTTTTTTATTATTTCCTTTGTACACTTTCTATGGATAACATTGTCAGGGGCCTTATTCTCTTGGTTTCTAAACATCAGGTGCACTTGGGAATGGGCAGGATGATAAAATAATCCTGTTCTGTATTGATTGAGTCATAGTTCCTTTAATCACTGTCTCTGACGAGTGAATCCAGCAGAAGCATTTCCCTCAAAGCCTTATTAATTGCTTATCCTCCCTATGTTAGCAGACACAAATAAATTAATAAATCACATTGTTCTGATGACCAGCTGACTATAACTTTTCAGCAATGATAACATGGAGATGTACTTGATTTCCAGGTCTCTAAACCTGTAATGGTGTTGTGATTACTACATCAGAGCCATTGACCCCTTGTATCTTGGCTTTGATGCTGTCTGATTTGGCTTTTGGAGAACAGGACTGACTTCAAAGAGATTGTTTTGCTTGAGTCATGACTTGAGCAACAAGGAGGTCACGCTACAGTGACTCACTGCTACTGATACTTGACCTGGTTTGTACTGAGCATTGAATTAGGCTCAGTAAAGGCTTTTCCTAATAAATACTGACAGGACAGTAGTGGGTCCATGGGGAAAGGTCTTGGCTTCCTAAAAAGCCCTGGCAAGGGACTATTTCTTGGATCAGTATATTGACTGACTGCCCGTGGGTGCCATAGTGTGATGCATCTTCATGCTGCTGTACTTGGATGAGTGGGTAGAGCTATCTAAATTATACTTGTACTTTAATTCAGAAATCAAGGAAAATAGCAAGTGGCATTTGAGCACACAAGATATTGGGGTGCAACTAGGAAACATGCCCAAGTGTGCTGCTTCTCAAGCTAGAGCACTGCCATTAGACAACTGCCCCTTTCCTGGTTTTGGGTACAAGCTGCACGCCCACCCAACTGACTTTTTTAACCAAAAAAAAACCAAACCCAACACCCAAACCACAATGCAATGTAGATTCCTATTCACATTAGGAGCTTTTTGTGTATTATGAAAGGAAATGTCTGTAGTCAGTGCAGTGCAAGGGATTAGCAGTGCTTTAGCCCTGTACAATCTCTAGGCAGCTGTGAACGATGAAATACAAAATGAAAAGCACAGGTACCTTCCTGGGGACGGTTCCTGCAGCAATAGGTTGGCCCCTTCCAGTGAACAGCTAAAGCATCCATGGTGCAAATGAAAAAAAATCTTTCTGCTAACACAATTCGATCCTGAAATTCTGTTCCTGCAACTCTTATGAAACAGGAGAAAAGCAGAAGCTTCAAAGCTAATTTCAGCAAAGGCAAGAAAATTTCCACTCCATCTGTAATTCCAAACCTGCCTGCTGAAACAGCAATTAGAGATATTTTTACAATAAAATTACCCCATCATGTGGATGTCCAGATGGGCAAGCTTTTCCTCCTCGTGCTTAATGTATATTAGAGTAGGGAACTGGTAGGCAAGGCTCCTGGGTTTCATTTCCAACTTTACCACTTATTCCCTCTGTGACCTATGAGTAACACAGTTATTTGAGCTTACGCTTTGTTTGTAAAATTGAGATAATTATATTTTTCCTCAGGGGGGAGGGAGGAGCTGTGCTGAGGAGTGAATCAGTTGAAAACAGGGTTGGAAAAACTTCCCGAAATCCTGAATGCTACCTTGGTTTCCCCAGCCACTGCTAATGCTGTTACGTTATGAACATGGTGTTGCACAAAACCAGTAACCCATGCCAGTTTATAATCTAAAGGTTTAATAATGCAAAAATTTAGGCGTTTAATGGGAAAACACATAGTTAACATTAATCTTGCTCCTGAGGCTTTGCAGGGTGGAGTGCAAAAAGACACAGAGGCTAAGGATGGTTTGTAAAATGAATAAGTAGTTGGGTAGGGTAATAATGGACTTGTGTCTGGCTGGTTTCACTTGTGAAGGTTTGACCACGCTCTGTTGTTTGTTCCTATTTGCTATATGGGTTGAGAGGGTAAAACTGAAAATGCTACTGTCTGAATTTATCCTGCATTGTAATAAACTGGAGCACGTAGAGTAGGAATCCGGTGCCTTGAGCTTTCTCTGAACTTAGTGGAAAGAGAGAGATGTGCATAGCACAACTCATCCCATCTGAAGTCTCTACTTTGGTTATGGAAGGAGCCTGGAGTAATTAAGATGCTAATGTGGTCACCTCAGGGAACTGCTGAAACTAAGGAGTGATAAATGCAAAACGATATCTATAAAATAACAGACTTTTTAATCACTTTGGTGAAGGCGAGTGACTGTTAGAAGCCAATGCAAAATGCCTTGGAAAAGAACATGTGCATGAGGTGGGGAGCAGGCACACGCTGTTAAAGGAAGGGTCACGTCATATTCAGAGACACGGGCTGCCATTCCCATACTTGCCACGAGATGAAAATATTGGAGGAGGGTCTTCAGTGGCACAAGGGCAATTACATGCAATTTGTATTGCAAGCCTGTGAGAGCTGAGTGGTAGCTAGCCTGTCCTTGGGTCTTTGAAAGCCCCCTTTAGTCCTTGAATTAGAAACAACAAAAAACCCCTTACGCGTGTGCGCACGCACGCTCACCTTTCACCAGCATTGAAGGGAATCTTTTACATCTTTTAATGAGTCTTTTAAAATGCACCTGTGCTTCTTGATTTCCTTGGCCTCTGAAGGGTAGAAGCCAAGAGAGAGATTTCATCATTCATGTGCCATGAATAAATCAGCTGCAAAAGCAGAATTCTTTTTCCAAAAGGGCATTTGATTAATAACATTCTGTGCATAAGCTAAGCTGGACAAACTGTGTAAAACAGAGTAGTTATGAGTATAGCAGTAGCACAGGATTGCTGCAAAGGTGTGTGATACAGCTCCCAGCTGCTTTTCACCCCTATCTGACGGATTTTCTGTTCAAAGAAAGTAAAGCTTTGAAGATCCCTTCCTACAAAACTCACCTGCTGTGCTCTAGCTTTTAATGAGCTGCACGACAGGTCCCTCATGAGGTTTTTCCCACTGCTCACTCGCACGTGGTGGGTCAGATTCTGCCTCCTAAGGAAACAGATATTTTCTTACAGGCTATAGCAGGGCTGCCTTCTCTGAACCCTCTTCTGTCTGTCATGTTTTAAATTTGATAAATTCAGCCACAGTGTGTGTATTTATGCAGTCAGTGTATAAATATACCTTGACTTCCATACAACCTCTTTTTATCTCCAGAGATCTAGGCCCCTTAAAGAAAATATTATTCTTTGCCAGCGGCACATAAGCATCAATTTACAGAATTTTTCATAAATAGAGCCTTCCAGAGGGCTGCATTATTGATTTACTTTTGACCTAGCACAGCACTAGCATCATGATCAGAAAAGGCTACTCTCAAATTGGGAAGTTCTGGTTTTCTTTAACTTCATTATCAAAACATTCACTCTTTCTGAGGTCTGTAATGTAGCAGCCTACCTCTGCCAGAGATAAATTTTGTTTATGATCTGAGTTGTGTCTCTGGTAATTGAGACCTGAATGCCAGAAAGTCATAAAAAGTTCCCGGTGGTCATGAAGTTCCCTCTAGTTTGTTTTTCTTGCACTAATAATCTGCTCTTTCCCACATTTTTCTTCCTGTTAACCACAGCACATTGAATTATCCGATCCCTGCAAGATGCTCTAACAGTCCTTCTGTATCTTATGAGTTGTTAGGACTGCATTTCATTAACTGTAATAAACCAACATGCAGTGTTTACCGGAATAACAACACATTGTACAGGCAGAGATAAGCTCCTGTCAGGAAGTGTCTATAAAGCACAAGCAATTCCAGTACTTGTTCTTTATGTTTCTGACATTGTTGGTGGAATTTCAATTTTGTATCCTGCAAATGCAAGCAGTGCTTGTGATAGTTATGTGCTACTGAGATAGCACCCGGGGGCTTCTGAGAAGCGTCCTTCTTTGTATTTCCTTGTCTGTAATGGCAGCAGTCAGGGAGAACAGCCCTGCTGTGCAAGGTGCTGTACGAAATAAACCACTGCTGTGCAGAACTCGGAATTTAAAAAAAGCTACAGCAAGATGTGAGAGTGGAATAACAAAAAAATGGGAATAAGTTGGAGAAAGGGCTGTAAAAGCTAAACTGATAGCAGTGAACAGTGAACAAATCATACGCTGTCTCTGTAGTGAGAGTAATTAATCTTTTTCAGTAGAGAGTCATCCCGCCACAAGCACAAAATTGATTTTGAGATTTGGAAATAGGCAAAATGTTCCGGTGCAACATTTTCAGTATTGAAAGTAAGTTATTCCAACTGAACAGAGACTTGCACGAGTTACAGTGTGTTTCTGCTTCAGTTCACATTGGGTGAAGGGGAGCATAATCCTGCTAGATTATGGTCTGGAATAAGTTTCATTTCAATTGGAGATTCTCATTCCTTTTGCTGTTGTTTTTATTGCTTGTTATGGTAGTATATAAAGAAGTTTTAACACTGAGGAAAGAATTATTGTGCCAGTGGCTGGGCAAAAAGAGAATGAGAATACAGTTGTTGCCTCAAAGCATTTTTATGTCAGTTCTCCTATAGTCCTCTCTCAAGCCGTAGATATTTAAATTGAGTCATGGGACCATTTTATCAGTTATCACAACTTTTTCAAATCTCAGAAATACCTATTTTCAGATTAACGTATTGCTGCTGCTCCTGTGACTCCTAATATGCTAGTCTCTTTCTTATCTTTGAGATTAGCATACCTTGGGTAGGGAGGATATTAATTCAGTCCTTTATTTGCAACAGAAACAATGGAAGCGAGTCTCACATTTTCCTCAGAGCCTGGAAAATTTTATGAGGTTTAGGTGTTCTTCAGCAGATGATAGAGACAGATGATGCCTTTTCACCTGTGGAACTGAAGTTTTCTAGATGCTTGTCCTCTCCTACTGGGCTGTCCCAAATGTCCTATGAATCATTGGAGTACTGGAGAATTACTGGTGGAAAGCAGATGTTGGATCAGGACTAATTGATGCTTTGTGTAAGACTCAACTATCGAGGGGGTGAAAATAAAAAAATTTCTCTGAGATTTGCTGTTACCCTCTCCTCTAGGCCTTCTGCCTTTCCCTGTGCAGCAATGATTGTTCTCAGAGTTAATGGTATGTTGAGGACAGAACTCACGCTATCCTTTTCTTTTTCATATTCCAACTACGTAATCAGCTGGAGTTCTGCTTCAAAGGAGAAAACTACTGAAGTATCAGCTGCTTTCTTTCCTGTCAGCCCTTCTCTACCAGGATATTTTATGCTGTTTGTCAGCATGGTTTCTAAACACCTGTGGCCTTAGGCTTTGAAAGAGTCCAGCCCCTCCTAAAACTGCTGATGCTTGTGGTGTAATTTGCATAATTTCTGCAGTGGGCTTTTCCATAAGATTGAGAGTCATAGGTGATTCAAATGTAAGGGGACCTCCAGTTTTAATCTTCTCTCCTCTCCTCTTCGTCAGCATGCTGTTTATAGAGGCAAAGCATATCTCTATCAATCTTCCTTACAATTCCCCTTTACTTTGCTCTTTGGTCCATACCCTAGGGCATAAAATAGTGTGGAGCATTACATGTTTTGTGTGCTAATAAGCAAAAGAAAAACAGAAAAAAACAGCAACAACCTGTGCAATAATTTGTTCCAGCATGTGCTGTAACATTATTAGCTGATTCCTTTGGAAAATTACCACCAGTACAGCTTTGCTGACTTGCACATGTATAATGTATAAATGGAGCCATCAAAGTTTAATGCACCCTTAGCAATGTACTTCCTTACACTGCCTGTGACATGAGTTTCTTTTTTTTTCTCAACAGTCTATCGCACTCTGTGTGACACCAGTGCAATATAATGAAGTGCAATTCAGCTGTGCCATCCACAGAGGTAATTTTTTTCCCGTCTTGTTCACGTTTTCACCATGACATGCAATACTCATTGATGGGTTGTTTTTTTTTTTTTTTTACAGCCTTATGTAGTCAGGCGGCCTCTCTGGATTTATCCTTAGTACTACAGTGGTGCCTACAGGCCCTAACCAAGGTGGAGGTTTCTTCTCTCCTAAGCCTTCATAATTACCTACACACACAGAGTGAGGTCTTTTCCCTGAGGAGGCTGTGATTTAAACAGACTGAACTAAGGAATGCAAAGGTGAAGTTATACACAACAATAGATGAACAAAAATGAGCCTAGATGTTTTATTACCAGGATCTTCTGTGACCATTAGATCCTACTTTGTCTGAATTTTTCTTAGTATGAAAATGAGACAGAATGAATCCAAATGGATGATATGTGGAGAGAAGGAAGAGATTAACAGCAAAATATAATATCACCTAGGTGAGAGAAATACAAGGCTGGACTTCCAGCTTAGATTTAGATTTCTGACAGAGGCATTTGCAGAAATCTGAATACCGTGAATTTGTGACACATTTGCCTTACGATTAGAAGGCACTGTGGCAGATTTAATTCTCAAAGCCACAGTCTTCAGGTTTCAGGAATACATTCATCCATCTCTGGAGAGTGCACAGTTTCCTCTGTACATGTATCAAGGACATGCAGAGAAAAAGGAAGCGATGCAGAAGGTTCTGGTTTGAGAGTCCACAGCAGGGTAGTGGAAAATTATGATAGGACTTAGCCAGAGCGTCAGGTTTGCAGCGTAACTATGAAAAATCGGTGGTTTTGCACACCTTTTATCATGGAAGTCAGTAGTTGTATGGTTTTACCTGTGAACTGAAACTCTGGGAGGGTGAAATCTAAGGAGGACAAAAAATTAAGTGGGCACACAAAAAGACATGCCTCAGCTTTGTAACATCCAGAAGCCTGGACTGCTGAGCTATGTTGAATAACTGGGCTGTTTCCAGAGGGAGATTGTCATTGTCTGTGGGCTCTGTTGGTTTCAAAATTACCACTTTCAGTATAAACATCAGGGATCGCCAATAGATGACTGCATAAGTGTAGATGTTTATTTTGTTAAATTAAATGCATTGTATTTAGCATCTTCCTGAAACAAAATGTACATGTTAGCTTATACTGTTGGGTCAATATTTTCTTCTTTTTAGGCTAACATATCCAACAGGAGCTCCAGGCTCTGTGATAATTATATTGAGATTTTGAGCCGTGTATTTTTGGACTAAACTAGTCGACTTCATAGATTTCCTTACTTTCTTCCCTCTTGCAAAGAATTATGTTCTGCTGCAGCTCAAGAGCTCTTTATGTCATGTCAGGCTCTCTTATATTTTCAACCCCCAGGAGAATTCACAGCACTACTAATTTTTTCTACAAGCCAGTAGGTTTTGATTTAATAAGGAGTAATAGTGTTTTCCAATGTGGATTTATTCCAGGATAATCCAATGGCTTTTCAAAATGGAACTGCACTATTTCCGCAAGGCTTGGATACAGCGTGGCTTCCTGCCTTTTGTTGCTGCCCTCCTGTTGGCTGGAATCCTGCTGCTTTGTGCCGCAGACCTCGTATTGTTTGCCAGCTCAGAGTCAGCTTTTGGAATCACGAAGAACCGAGTTCTCTTCCCGCTGCTGTTGTGAAGTTATGAGCACAAGCAGTAGGTAACCTTTGTTGCTGATGGGTACGTTTCATACTGCTGCTCTTAAATTTGTGTGAACTATTACATTTTTGATGGCTTTTTTAGCTATTCTTCCAGCTTACCCTAATTCCTTTGGCTTCATTCCTTGAAGCCCACTGGTAGCAGGAGGAATATTTGCACAGATTACTAACTGGTGAAACTGCTGCAGATTCATGGGTGCTGGCTTGTATAGGGGACTTGGTAAGTAATCTGCTGGCAGGAAATAATCAAGCCTTGGAGGCAGCAGCAGCAAAAACCTGTTGATTAAGAGGAGTCAAGAGAGGAAAAGAGGAGGACAAAATGATTCCCTTTCTAAGCAGATCCATCAGTAGCCTGAATCTAGTTTGGAGGCCACCACCCAAGTGCAAACAGCTCTGTAGGCTGCAAAAGTGCTAGCAGTGCAAGGAAACAGCAATACTTCTGTGCTGTGTGAGCTGAGAAAAAGGCAAGCAGGAAAAACCTTTCTTTCTTTCTCCTGTTCCCCACTACCCATTATTCATTTTAAACATTAACCTTTTAGGGAAGTAGAAAACAATCACATATACTGGAAAGAAAAATTGGTTTGGTCTTTTCCGTAATGGCTTTCTCAGCTCCAAGAAAACATGAAAGTTAATTTTTAAAACAAAACCAGAACAAAGAAAGGCTGGGAGTGTAAGATGAGTGTGAGATGATTAACGTGGGGAGAAGAGTAAAATTTTCCCTGTGGGGAGAAGAGTAAACTAAAGCAATAAGGTGACAGAAAACAGTTGTTTTCAGGTTCCTTTTTATTGAGGTAAGTAATGGATATACTCTTGTCTCCTAGTGTTGTCAGAGCACCTCTCCAGTCATCTCTTGCACATTTAGTAGCAGAAAGGAGAAGGAAAAGGGTGAAATTCATAGAACATGCCATTAATTACTGCTTACCCTTCTGTTTTGATGCCAGCAAGTGATGTATTTCTAATAGGCATGCACCACAGGCACAGTAAACAGGCAGCAAGCCTGAAACAGCCTCAAGTCTGGAACAAAAATTGTCAGCTAAAAAAAAACCGCCCAACAAACCTGTCAGAAGAAGTTTTATCAGAAGTCAAATAAATTCAGTTTATGACTTTTGTTTATGTCTTTGTTCACTTTCACTGATAGGGTCACAGATTGTAGTTTAGCCAGGGAAACCTGTGGCGTTCAGGTCTTGGGACATACGCAGCACAAGCTGTACCCGAGTAATGCCTGTAAGAGTTAAATACCGTTAGAGAAATGATCGTGGAGGGAAAGAAAAATAGAGGCAGTAGAAATCTGGGCCATGTGTCTTTCAAGAGATAGAAGCTTAAATTTGAAATGGGTGGCACAGTTTGAGAGGGAAAAAAAAAATGCAGAGTGCCTAACAATGCTCTTTGAAGACAGGGAGGAGAAATCGAGGCACGTACTTAGAATTTAACTGTAGTGATTTGACCTTGTTTTTGGAAGTCTTGGCTTTGAGGTGCAGGAGGGAGAGGTTCACATCCTGTCAGAGAGAGCTGATCCCTGTAAGGGAACAAAGCCAGGTCAGTGCAAAATGTAGAATTTTCCTCAAAAAGCTCTTAAATTACTCAGGTACCTAACAGTACCTTTTTGAAGCAATTTAAGCACTTGAGAGTTAGTCGCATGTTTTTGGATGGTTATTTGAGTGACTTACAGAGTAAACCTAAAAGAAGTTCCATACTTGCATTTTGTGTTTTACTTATCTACACTGTTTCCTCTGTCATAAATTTGGGTTGACAACATCCGGGTGCTCCTGCAGAGAAAAAGCAGGCCGGTTTCCTCAAGGATTTTCTCTCCTGGAAATCCATGAAGAGCTATCCTACCGTAATGCGCTCAAGCCTTTGGAATGAATTGAATGGGTGGGCATGGGAGGTGAGCTCTGTTTCGCTCATCAGAACTGATTTATTTGTAGTGTTGCCCCCGAGAAGTACCTCTGTTCCATATACAACACACTCTGGCCCTTAGCTGGGGTTGGTACGTTCTGCTCAAGCACTTAAAGTTCCTTAAGGAGGACAACATGCTAAGTAAAAAAAAAAAACAATTGTTAAATTGTACATAATAGGTCACTGCTGAACTGCCTTAATCTGACTAAAGGACTGTGCAGTACAAAAGGGAACTTTGATCCCTGCTGGTTTATTATCAGATTATAGAAGCTCACCAGCATGCTATTTGGAGTCTGTGCTTGCTTGCTTTCATCGAGCCCACTGCAAAACGGAGGTCCTTAACCCTGCCCAGGGAAAAAGGTACCACCACACCCCAGTTTGCATGACAGGCCTCCTTTTCTCATGCATCTCCTTGAAGAAACACATAGGCCAGTAGGATAAGGAGTAGGCTGCAGGCTGAAGTATGTACACTATCGTTTCCTTTCCCCTACAAAGAGATGCTTATTCTAGGCAGAGGTATTTCATCTGCTATTTCATACATAGCCAGAAGTTCCCCGGTGCTCTTTTGACATCTCATGGCATGTTCTGTGCATGCTTAGTTTTCAGAGAGTAGGTAGGAGCATTCTTCTACCAAGAAAGCTGAAAGGGTGCAGAAAGTCAAGAGTCGTACCTTTTCATTTGTGAAACTTTTCACCAGACACTTTCTGTTCCAACGAGATAAGTAGAGAGAGCCTTCCATTTAGAGTGATGAGCAGCTTTTTCCTTTTGAAGCTAGCTCAGGTTCCTGAATTAGTCTGTGGGAAGGGAAGAAAAGAGTTGTAAGGCACACGTTCAGCCAACAGTATAATTAACCCAGGAAGACTGAAATGAATAACTAAGTTGATGGGTATGAGTAAGTGTCAAAAGATTTTTTTTGTATGTAGGTGCTAGACGTTATTTGCCTTGGCTTTTCAATGTCCTATCCACTGAAAAGGGTATAACTGATAATTCTCTGTCTTGGAAACTCCAGAATCACAGGAAGCTTTCTTCACTATCTTCTTTTAAGAAGCAATCCCTATTCATTGTCTTTTCTCACAAATCAAGAGGGATTGTACGAACTAGAGTTGCTTATGCTGAAAGAGATGACAGCGGCAGTGGCTCGGTGGCCTGTGTAACGCTAAATACACATGAGAGAGAGGGGTAGTTGGCTAAGGCTTGGCAGTGGGATCTGAGTTAAGCTGCAGATATTACTGCCACAGCAGCAGGTACTCTGCAGGCCAGCTCCCCGCAGATTCAATAAGTGCTGGAAGTAAATACCTTCTTTGGCAAATGTAACTGACTTCAGATCATCCTGTCTATTGTGACAACGCAGTTGGTGCCACTTCTCCAAGGCAGCTAGCAGCTATTACAAGCAAATAATACCGATGCATCTCCTTTGCAGAGCTTGGTTTCACTGGGATCTTTGGCAGAAGAAGAAAAGCCTGTTGGTGTGTTACTGTTCTGTTAACTGTGTGCAACTTGTAATTAGCAACTCCCTCATTGTCTGGATGAGCATTTCCGTTAGCACTTGTTCGTGTTTTATGAATGTTGTTAAGTATTTAGTAGAGATACCGCATCCCTTTGCACACATTCTGTAATTATATTTTGACTTCAGTTACGCACCAGGAGGTGGTGCAGTGTCATGTAGGTTGGAGTCACAGAGATTTTTAGAGCAAGGCTTCTTTTAGATGAGGCACTTGATTAGTTCCTGTCCTCATTCTTTTCTCCTGAATTCCACAAAGAACCGCACCTACAAGCACAAGAAACTGTCTTGCCAGTACCATCACAGTAGAGCAAATCTTTGCTTCGGAAGCGTGCCTGTTCTGTTCGCAGTCACGAGTCGCAAGCGCTGCATTGAGAACTCGCTGGTTATTTCATTGATTAAGAAGCACAACAGAAACCAAAGCTTGCCAAAAGCATAGTCAGGAGCATAATGACCCCTCTGTTCTGCCTACGTGCTTAATGTGAAGGGCCTCGTACAGATGTGCATAGTTTGAAATTTATCTGTGACTAGTGTCTAGGCCATTCCTGCAGACACTCACCTGACCCACAGACATGGCCAGTTACTAAACTTCCTCTAGAGTGACTTGTTAACGTTAAACCAAAACAGCAGTGCAAGCTATTTTACCAGTAATACTCAGATGGGGCCATAGCCTGAAAGCGGAATTTCTCGTTAAGGGAAGGGTAATCAATTAAAATACATGTTTTGGGAGTCATAAGAAGTTGCTTGTCGATGGATGTGGATGCCAGAGAGTTTATTCACTGAGCTTGGAGTGCAGAGGACCTGAGTTCTAGTTTCTGTACTTCATTTTTAGCTTATTCTCACATTGTATAAAATCTAATATTACTCTTGCACTCTAATAGACATATTTATAAAGCCTGTGTTCTGCCTGGCTGTCTGTGCCAAAGGTCTCTGATGGACCAGGACCTTGAGCAGAGCCAGGAAAAGACTCCAAGCGTGAGAAGCTAGGTGAAATAAATGGCCTTTTGTGTTTCCCTGCAGGTTTTCTCCTTGCCAATTTGTAGACGTATATAGCAAGTTACTGTGTGTAGTTGGCTGGTATAACTATGAAAATCTGTTAGAGAATGGGAGCATGTGTTTTGCTTAGTGCTTTAGAAACTCCACGTTAGCTGTACTCTGGGATAAGCTTCACTGCTTTTTGGTAGTATAAAAACTATCTTTTGCCTAGCAGTTAGCTTTTAGGAGACTTATTATGTTAGTTTACCCTGAAATTCTAGATTTGAACAGTGTCTGATGCCAAATTTTTTTGGCAGTTGGTATCTGTGCTCAGGCCGACCAAAATTGCCTGGGCTTTTCCCTCTTGCTTCTTGTCCCATCATTTCTCACATTCTTGGTTCTGTGCCCTTGCAATTGGCGCTCTCTTTTATTCAGTAGAGCCTTTCTGCTCAGTGGTGGCTGCTTCAGCCTCCTACCCTTTAGGTCTCTCAGCAACATTGATTCCTTTCTTCTTGCTAAGATCTTGCTAAGATTTTCTCCTATATTTTAGTTCTCTCAGAAGGGGATGCAAGAAAGCCAGGAAAAGCCTGGTGCTTATTCCTTCAAGTGCCAGAATATGCGGGCTAATTGAAAGGGGGGTGGGGGGGAAATCAAATACTTTGCAGGCGCAGTACAGCAGAGCTCAGTTAGGTAGATGTATGGTGTTCATAACTATTAGCTTTTTGCAGTCACCATCATGCTGATTTACTGCATTTCTGAAACAGTTTCTGGTTTAAGCAGGCAGCATCAGTAATTGGATTTTTTTTCAAGAGGTCTTTTCTCAGAGATGCTGTTCACAAAGCTATCTTGTGTTACAAGCTCACAGGGAAGAAAGGAATCATGCTGGGTCTTCTTTCTATCAGAACATTTTCATACAGTTAGGCAGACGAATTTTAAAAAGTTTAATATCTTGCTTCAGCAGTTAGGCAGGACAAATGCATGCAAGCTAGTAAGATTGCTCTTGCACTGTAAATGCAGTTTCTGTATTACTAATAAGTTTAAGAGGTGGTACCTGTTCACAGGAATGGAGTCCTTCTATGGAACAGCTCTTCAGCCTCCAACCGCTTGTGATTAGTGTGTATGATATTTTCTACAGCTACATAGTGGCCTTGCTTTTCTTCTAATATGCTAATGCTGAAAATAAAATAAACGGTGATGTTTTTAAAAAACAAATAAGGTTTGGGTCTATCCTGTCATGGTTTTGGCTGAGATAGAGTTAATTTTCTTCCTTGTTGTGGGTATAGTGCTGTGTTTTGGATTTAGGATGAGAATAATGTTGATAACACACTGATGTTATAGTTGTTCCTAAGCAGTGCTTACACTAAGTCAAGGACTTCTTAGCTCCTCGTATTGCCCTCCCAGTGAGGAGGCTGGGGGTGCACAAGAAGCTTGGAGGGGGCACGGCCAGGACAGCGGACCCCAACTGGCCAAAGGGATATTCTGTACCATATGACATCATGCTCAGTATATAAACTAGGGCGAAATCTGTCCTGGGAGCTGCTGCTTGGGGACAGACTGGGCGTCAGTCAGTTGGTGGTGAGCAATTGTTTTTCATTTGCATCACTTGTCTTCCTTGGGTTTTATTTATCTCTCTTTTTGTTATTTTCCTTTTCATTAGAATTTGTTGCTATTATGATTTGATTTTATTTCAATTATTAAACTTCTTATTTCAACCCAAGAGTTTTCTCAGTTTCACTCTTCTGATTCTCTCCCCGATACCACCAGGGAGGAGCGAGCAAGTGGCTGTGTGGGGCTTGGTTGCTTGCCGAGGTTAAACCACGACAGATCCAAATTGTAGCAAAGAGTGTTCTTTAGCACAGCTGGGTTTTTTATTGTCCACGTGAAGATATGGGTGAATGCAAGAGGTTCATATGCATCTAAGAGGGTACTCACATTGTTAGGTTCAGGTCATTTGAGTAGTCAACACAGAGAACAAATCTATGCTAGATTATTTTCCCTACACTAAGAGGATAAAACATTTGCATCAGACCTACTTCCAGTGCACCTGTGATTTGCCCAGGAAAGAAGTAATAACATTATCTATCAGCTGAAATCTGTAGCAGATAACAGATTTTAAATCAGTTTACCAAAGCCTTAAGTTTTAGGTTTTCACTCATGCTCTAGAATCAAAGCTTTTCCCTATTGCTGTGATATTCTATCACCGGTGTTGCCTCTTTTTACAGAGAGCATGTTAAAAAACCTGATTTCCAACAAATATAAAACAGTGCCCCTATTCATAAACCTGCTTTTCCAAACAGATCTCTACAGGAAGCACTGCAGCAAATACCTGTGTTGCAATGCATTTCCTTAAAAATAAACAATCAACCTATATCTGAAGAACTGACAAAGAAACAAGTAACTACAGGAAAGGCCCTTGTCGATAAAGGAAGAAGAAAAAGCAAACCCATTTTCTTAACAGCAGACACAGTAAGCTGTTCAACACTCCTCAATTCTGCGTAAAAGCCTTTGCAAACGTCAGGCTGTTCTCGAAGAGCTTGGTAGCCACCTTTAGCATCTTTGCCGCCTCCTCACAGTGAGTTCCACCTAATGATTTTTTTCCACTGTACACAATTGAGACATATCCAAAGCTACAGCACTGAACTGTTGTGTCACGCAGTGAGATTGTGAGGACTTTCAGTTAAAAGAGTGGTTTACGAAAGTACCCCAATGCGGGGAAATGTAACAGCCTAATGAAACAGCAGTAATCCTGACACAGGCTGTTCCACTGTATGCGTAATTTTCTATAAGAGATTATTGCACGCTCCTACCTGCTGAATTCAGAGCTCAGTTACTCTGAGCATGCTCCTGTGCTGTGAGCAAGTTACAATGTAGATAGATTATTCAAAAGTCAGGAAGAAAATGGAAAAAGAGTTTACCTGGGATCACAGTGCTGATCAATGGCAGGAGAACAGACAGGACCATGTACTCCAGATATCCAACGCATATTCATTGTTCACACAGTCACTGGCTGTTGCTACCAAATTGTGATAGAAGAATAATACATGGCACCTCAGGAAGGTAAAAATCTCTCAAGCTTTTGCCTTAAAATGAAAGCCTTGGATAGTATTCTGGTAACATATTTCCAGATTTAAACCAAGTTCCTTACCAGATAACTGGGAAGATCACACACTGTTGTTATGCGATCTCCTTTGCTCAGGTTTATGTCGAATATTGAAGCAAAATGAAAAACAGGTTTCCTCCTGAATTGTTAATGAACTGTAATGGTTGGACACAGAAAGTGTTACCAGTTGTGCTCTAGAGGCAATGGCAAAGAAAGACCATCTCAGAAATTCAGCTCAACACTTGATCTGTTTTCACACTCAGAACATATGACACAGTTTCTGAGATGGTTTATTTCCCTGACTTTCAAATTCCTTATGATTCTGTACTCCCTTGTTCAGGGCCTCCACTCAATCAAGATATGAAACCTGCCTTAAAAAAAAAAAAAAAGATACAACCAAACAGCAAAACAAAACAAAAAAAAGAATCAATATATGGAGCCTGCCTTAAAAAAAACCCCAAAACCAGACATCTCCCTGCCATGGGGATGTAGGGAAAGAGACTTAATCAACAAGAAATTGAACCACCCTGTAAAAAAAAAAAAAAAAGACCATGCCTTAAAACAAAGGTAAGCACACCTCTACTTTAAAAAAAAAGACTTAATAATATATGGCACCTGCCTTTTAAAAAAGACACTTTGCTGCCTTAAAAAAAAAAAATTCACCTAATCAACAATATGTGGAACTGCCTTAAAAAAAAAGACATATAATAACTGTATGGAGCCTGCCTTAAAAAAAAAGACACCTCTGTGCTTTCTTAAACACAAAAAAAAGGAAGGGACACTTCACTGTATTTAAAAAAAAACAAACACAAACCTCATCAATAATATGTGGAACCTGCCTTTAAAAAAAAAATAATCAATATATGTAACCTGCCTTGATGCCTTTAAAAAAAAGACACATCCCTGCCTAAAAAACCTAAACCCCTAATAAATACATTTAACCTGCTTTGAAAAAAAAAAAAGACACCTGATTGGTATATGGAAACTGCCTTTTAAAAAAAAAAATATATATATATATACACATTTCTGTGCTTTAAAAAAGAAAAGACCCTCACTGTCTTAAAAAAAAAGAAAAAAAGAAAAGCCTATTCTCTATATGGAACATACGAAACGTCCCTTAAAAACCCCCACATATAATTAATCTGTGTAAGCTGCCTTACTACCTTTAAAAAGACACCTGCGTGCCTTAAAAATAAACCTAATAATAAATACATGTAACCTGCTTTAGAAAAGGAAAAAAAAAAAGACACCTGATTGATAGCTATATGGAAACTGCCTTAAAAAAAAAAAAAAAGACACCTCTGTGCCTTAAAAAAGAGACAGCTCTGTTTTTAAAAAAAAAAAAAGACTCCTAATCAACAATATATGGAACCTGTGTTTAAAAAAAAAAAAAGACTAATCACAATATAGAACCTTGAAGGAAAAAAAAAAGAGGAAAGGTCACTTCCCTGCCTTAAAAAAAAAAACAAACAACTAACCAAAACCCAACTAATAACTATATGGAACCTGCTTTAAAAAAAAAAAGCCTAATCAATATAATAATATAATAATAATAATATAATATGCTAGTCTGTTGGGGGGGCGTGTGTCTTTGCGTTAAAAACTTCCCACAATGGTTTTTTTTGGGGACCTGGAGATTACATGCAGCAAATGTTATCCTTACAGGTCATTAGCAACCAAGGAATTCTTTTTGCATGAGAAGAGGCAGCGCACCAGCTGGTGCTTCTGAGCACATGGTGAAAAACAGCTGCTTTCCTACTTATTTATTTCTTTGCTTGCACAGCTAACTGGTAGAGGTATAGAAAGAGATACGCTATTCTTTTAGTTCTAATTCTGTCGCCAGAGAAGCGCTGAGGTGCACCCTTAGCTTGTTAAAACGCGTTTGCGATGATTGGCAATACTAAAGCACGCGGCTGTCCCTGTCCGCCTTAGGTGAGCTGGGGATGCACCTATCAAGATGAGAAGCGTGGAGGCAGAATGCTAAACTGTGCCTCCTGTAAAGGGAAGAGCTGAAGGAGAAAGACAAGAACGGGGAATTTCCCCCTTCTGTTCATTACGGTCCAGCTGGAAATAGGATGAAACTTCTCATCAATGCCCGAAAGCAGTGCTTTCCTTATTAGCAGCAGAGCTACCTTAGGCAGTTTGGAGGAAGCTGGTAGCGAGTTCCACAAGCTCAGGCTGTTGGCTCGTTAGCTTTCCTGGCAGCCCCACTCACCCTCCCTGCTTCTCGAGGGCAGGCTGGGATTCGCTAATAGACTGGGACACTCCTAGCACAGCCTCTGCAGCCCATTCCTTGTCTTTGCTTACAAGTCAGCTCCCCCCCCCCCCCCCCTTTTTTTTTTTTCAGCTCCCAGAAGAATTTTTGCTATCAGCTGGTTTCTTTAGCAGAACAAGGGTTAGCATTCTGGGGTGCCTTTCCTCTTCAGTAGTGTAAACGTGCTCAGGTCAGTTCTAAGACATGTATAGGAGCCACATAGCTGACACACAGCTATGGCAATCAAATTGAAGGCCATTCTACAGCATCAGTTACTTTTCCTTAGACTGTACTTGCCTGTCTCTTCAGGAGGCAGCCCCATCATAGCCAGACCATACACTGGTGGCTTCCTTGCTTCTCCTGTCCTGCAAGAAGCCCTCCTAGATCTCAGTAGCATTCTCTGCAGCTGTGGGTGCAGCTCGTTTCCCCTCCCTCCCTTATCCCCCTTTCAGCTGTAGTCAATGCTTCATTTGAGGCAATGAAACTAGCTTTTATTGACTTACAAATACAAAAATATACACAAAGCAATCACTTCAAATAGCAAAACAAGAGCCCCTTGTTTACCAACCCTCCCACACAACACCCACTATTACCATTATGCATTTATAAACATCTAGTGTTTTTATAATGTATTTATTTAGTTTGATAATACTAACACACTTATCTTAGTCCATCAGGCAGAACAAGTTACTAAAGGAGGGGAGAGGAAGTCAAATACTGTTAGGAGGCACTAGAAAGACACAAATTTGTACATTGCACCTTTGCAGCATTTCAAGAAGGAAGCTATTACAGACAACCCCCCCTGAGCAGCAGAGAAAGACAAGCCAAACAGAAATCTCACACGTTCCTTGCTAAGGGAACGGAGGCATTTAATTTCCCCTTTCTACTACTTCCAGAGGGAATGCCCTCTGTACTCTACTCAGACCTGTAAGGCAGCCAGAACTATACAATAGATACACAGTTTAAAGATGACAAAAAATATTTTCCTCTTATTATATACAAGTCACACTTTCCTTATAGGTCTTCTGTGAGGCTACCGTACTGGGCACTTGATAGTCCTTTTGTAGTCCACAGGAAGCCTCACTCTTGGCTAGTACTTGCATCGGCCTTGACTTTAGGTTTTTCTGCTGAGGACTTGAGTTTCTTCAGCCACCTGCAGAGAGGGCTTGGCTTGCACAGCTTGTCACTTGGTCTCTTGCATGCCGCTGAGTTGCTTTCCACTGTTGCCTGGTCAGCGACCACATCTTCTGCATCTCTAGCTCCTGTCTCTATAGCAGTCTGCAGAGGCAAGTCAGTTGTCACCCCTGCGTCTCCTTTGTCTCGCTGAACTGTTGCGGATCTTTCCTGGATTGGAGCGCAAGTTTGTCTGTCTGGACTCATCGTCGCAGTCGGCTTGTTTTCAGCCTCCTCTGACTGTTCTGTACAAGGCTGGGTCTCACCAAGGTCTTGCAGCTCTGTGGCTCTCACCCTTATCTGTGCCACAGGCAGAGAAGATGAGGCTATTTCGCTTTCTCTTCCTACATCTTTGTTTTGCATCCCTGTAGCAATATCTTGTGGTTTCTCTTCTGGAGGACGATCCTCGCTGCTCCACAACACAGCCTCCAAGGCTGTCCGGGCAACAGGGAGATCAACCGCTGTATTTTTTTGCTCAGTTGCTGGCCTTTCAAAATTCCTGGACTTTCTACAGCAATAGCTCTTGTGACTGATTTCATTCCCCATGATCAAGCAGTGCAGCAATATTTCTGCTAGCAGCCTTCTCCAGGGAACCCCGAGGCTTTGGGATACTGAACAGAGCTTTTACTTAGAAGCAGACACAGAGCCAAGTTTAATCCTTGTTACTGAGCTGATAGACCACTCCTGGGTGAATCATCACACCTGCAAGGTAGCAAGAAACTCATTAGGACCCACACCTTAGCCCTGTGTAAGAGCTCATTTGCTGCTCTGGCCCAGTTTTCTGAGGAGCATATTAGATAAGAAAGAGTTTCAAACTTGATGTGGAAATTTCTTTCAATTTGCCCAGACTGTCGGGAAGCTTCAAAATGTGGAGTCGTTGTTACCTACAGCTGGGGCAAGAACAGGAATGGGACTTTGCGTTCTCCTGTGGCTAAACGCTGTTACCATCTCATTTTTATTTTGACCAGGAAAGCACTCCCCTAAAATGAAGATCAGATTCACATTTCATTTCAGAGTGGGTTGGACAGAAGTTGCAGAATTTATTTGTTTTAAGTCAGCCTTAGCTGACGGGATAGTCTTTTTCAGTCTTTTGATACCACTGAGAGCATTTAGGAAGTCAGTTACTCACCATGACTCTCAGCCAATACTGCACTTTACAGTTATTAGTTTATATTACCAAAGTAAATACTATTTAGATCTCCTCTTATTTCCTAGACCATTTATTAATTGTAGAAAGAAGTTCACAGTTAGCCAGGGTAGCCATTCATAGGCCTGGTAGGATATGGAAGGGAGGAGAAAGGAAATGCAAAATGTCTCCTTATTGAGAGATGAGAAACGTGGATTTCAGGCCCACAGGTCATTATTTTAATCAGTCATTTACTGAGTTTTTAGAAGCCACAGCAATGCCATCTCTTCAAACTCAATTAGTAATAAGGGACAGTACATTTTGAATGCAGAGAAAAATTTACCTCAAGTTATGTTTATGGAGTGCCATTTTAAAACTACAGCATCGTTAGAAAACAGATTAAGTACTTTGCAGAGAAAAAGCAGAAGAAAATTCTGTCAGAAAGAGGAAAAAGGGACCCTCATACAGATCTGTCAATGAATTTCTTTAGAAATCTATGTCATGCAGATTAACTGTCATTGCTAAAAAGAGGCAAACACAATTTAAACTCGTAATTAAATAGCAATAGAAATGCCCTGTTTCTGGCAGAGAAACTACAAAGTAAATATTCCCAGCACCACAACTTCTCAGCCTTTATTCCTAACTCAGGGTGATAAGTAGGGTAGCCGGTGACACCAAACCATTTCCCCACAAGTCCCAGATCATTAGTTCCCTTACAGTGCTGTTCCACTACAAATCCTGTGCCGCTTTTTATAGCTAAATATTTAAACAGAGCTGCCACACAACATGATATGATTACAGATGGTTCTGCAGAAAGCTTAACCTTCGTAGCGTAGAATAAGAGGAACTACGGAAAAACAGATCTATAATTCAGAGATTAGTTTTTAAAGTGAAGTTAATGGATCCAGAGCAGTTTTGCTGCACTGTCTGAGCTGCTTTTATGGGTAGAATCTGTAAAAATATGTGATTCCATGCTGGTTAGGCACTCACTTTTTACAAGACTGCACAAACTTAACCACTTAAAACTACATACTTGTGAGAATGGAAAAGCAGGAAAGACTAACCCAGCCACATCTACTGTGGGAGAAAAAACAAAATACAAAAAGACAGAGATGCACTTTGATACCAAAGCTAGAAAGAGGATAGCTTAGAAATAAAATAATGTTTTGTCAGGTCGACTTTTCAGAGTAAGCAATTGCTGTATCGACAGCAATGATTTTGTGTACATGAGTATAGCAGGGACATGTTTCATGTGATTTTGGTAGGGCAATATGATGCTTGGAGAGGAAAGGAAAATAATAGTTTATTCTCTGCTATATTTACATTTGTTAGATGTTGTCATCACTACAGAAGTGGTTCAGAATATGACAATCGACAGATTCTACTGCCATTGTCTCAAGAGAGTTTTTGTTTATAGAGATAGACATAAAGATGTAGACATTCGTTACCCTAAGTACAAATACACTAGTTATTTTTTATATGTAGTAAAATTGTTTCCCCTTCCTCATTTGGCCATTCCATACCATGAATGTTTGTTTGCTTTGCTGTTAGCCCCACGCTCTTGCCGCTAGCAGAATTTTGTTCAAAGCCATCTCGGACGGAAGAAAATATAACTACAGTTGTGCCAAAACCTAAAGAGAGAGCTGTGTCTCACTAGAGAATTAAAGCAAGACATTCCCCCCCCCCCCCCAAAAAAAATGGAGAGCAAATATCCCCCCTTCCCAAAAGATCAAACCCCAAACTTGTGTCATGCAGTGCCCCCACTCACTTTCAAAGGAAAAGCCCCCAAACAGCTCCCAGCATGTGAGAGAGCAGATGGACCTTAAATAGGGCAGGACAGGAACACTGAATTGCTTCCCACCGAAACCTAACGATTGAATTATTGTTCCCTTACACCCTCTCTGCTGCCTAAAAATAAAAGACACGGACTTGTTCGTGCTCCATGTTTACAAAACGCCATATAATGTTCTTTTGTGATTCACATCGTAGGTTTCTGTGCATTTAGATATCCTCACCCCCCGCCCCCAAAGTATTTATACAGAACTGAAGGGCAATGTGGTAGGGTATATCGTTCTGCAAACTGACACTAACAACCCCCATTGCAGGCTGAGCAACAGCCACACAACGGGCTTTAGGAAAAGCAGCTCGTAGCTCAGGTGTTAACGCTGAAGGTCGTAGGCACAGCGCATCTTCCTCACGCGGAGGAACGGCCGATCTCGGGTGCTTTCCGGCTGTGTTGCTGGCTGCATGCATTCTGCAGCAAAGGAGGCAGAGCCGGTCGAGACTTTGTGATGATATTTTCTCTGGCTGAAGGGTGCTTTCTGTAGGAAGGGTGTTTTGACTGGCTTTTGTTTCAGAACTTTTCCAACTTTCACGTGGTGATTGGTTTTGATTGTCAGATCGCTGGCAGATTTTGTGGCTTTAAATCTGGGCTTTTTACATCTTGCGGAGAGGGAACTGTGTTAGAAGCAAGGAAACTATTTTGTTTATGAAAGCCAGGAAGAGATACAATATCTAAAGTGATACAAAAATGTTTTGTATTGACCAAAAATGCTGTCCAACAGCCGGAGCCTTGATAAGTGAAGTGTTTATTTTTTGACCAGTTGTTTTCAGAACTTTTTACTAAGTTGTGTAAGTAGTTTAAACAGTTCAGGAGAAACAGACTTACTGTGATTAAGGTGGCAATGGCTTTTTACAAACGTGTTTCAAAAGGAAGAGAATCATATACTGGAGTTCCTTACAGCACAGGCAGATTGCAGATGCTAGGCTCCTAAAAATTCCTGGGCTTTTACTTTCTCAAGTTTTCAAGGTTTCCTGCTGAATGACAGAAAGCTTTATTTATAAAAGTTAAAAGCAAAGATTCTTAGCATCAGGAGCTAAGATTTTCAGAAAGCCAAAAATTACATTACAGTCCACACCATCTGCAAGACAGTTCCATGAATTGGTAATGCTACTTTATGCTTATTTGCAGTGATTCATAGTCAATTTACTAGTCAAAGAATTTGCTGCTTATCATCTTAAGAGGGCAGCCTAGAGCCTGGGAACAGAGATGAGTTATATTCACGTTATTAATAAATTCTCCAATTAGAACTTGCCTCAAAAGATGAGACAAACAGCAGTAAAAGGTATAACTTGCATTCGCTTGTCAGCGACAAAGAGAGTTTAGTGTTCACGAGACGCGGAGTCGTGGATGGCTTGTAGACATGCTGTGCTAGATGGTACAATTGTTCTGCTGTTACAGAATGGTCTTTCCCTCTTCTAAGGGCAGGAATAGGAGTTTAAAAGCATTAAAGTGCTTTCATAACTTATGTCCTATTCTTCTCGTAGGAGTTGCATGTGAAAGTTTAGCCTTGCATCTTTATTTTTGGGAGAGTTTGGATACAGCGAGCGCAGTTAGTGTTAAAAGATTTGCACAGAAATCATCAGGAGACTTTCATTCTAAGGCCAGCGATATCAATATTCATCATTTTACCCAAATACTTTACAAGATGAAAAGGGCAAAAACATTAGTTTTGACATTAGAGTCAATGCAAATATCAGAAATGAGGTAGAGTCTCTTCTGACATATGCAATTAAAGGCATTAGAATTACCAAAGCAAAATCTTCCCCAAGTGTAATTTTGGGTAGGTTAAACCAGGGCAATGCAAACCAGGACATCTTGAGAGTAAAGCTTGGCTTTACAGTACTTGGGGCACATCTAAAAAAATCCACAAGATATGATCAAGGCAATCATCGGACTTGGAATAAGAGGAATTGCAGCTATTGTTCTCATTTACCAAGGAACACCTTACGTTGCAAACATTCAGCTAGTTGTAAATGAAAACGGGGCATCACAAGAACTTCTTTCCCCAAATTCCTGCAGTATTACAGCTGATGGAAGATTATTCCCTTCTGCCAGGATTTTTCTGAGAAAGGAGGGAAGGATTACTCCTTTTTCAGAGCATGAGCAGAATGTCCATGATTCAGATTGTAGGTTCATTCCTTAGATTTGCTAATTTGATGTAAATACTAAAATTCAAGTAAAACTGATCACCTGATGTCAACCGACAGATTAAGAGCTGTCCAGCAGGCAGTCTGGACTAGGCTTGTATTTAAGGATAATGTTTGTGAAACTATAGCCTGCAGTATTATTCTGCATGATACCATTTGGGGTGAAAATTGATCCCTGTCACCCATTTGTTTCATCGTGTCAGCAACAGCATCACGTAATTACACATTTTATTGTGACTCTGGATTAGACCGTACCCTCAATCTGAGCTATGTACTACCACCAGTCACTGGGGGAATAAGAGTTCCCTAACGAGTAGTGAGATGCAAGCATTTACTAAATCACAATGATAAAATATAGAGACAAGCTTATTTGAAAATAAATGATTCTTTAATGTGAGGATGCAAAAACACACTTCTGCCAGAACAAGAGACCTTTGCTCCACATTTTCTGAAATGCTTGCCCAAACCCAGTGGCTGAACATCATCCTCAGAAGCCTTTATGCAATTGCCATCACTTCCATGATCCTTTGCCATGAATATATGCAAACAAACTTCCATCTACTTTTTGCCTTAATCTGTCCCTGATAATTTCTTCCCTTCTGGCATTTAGCACTTACCCAACATAAGAAGAACGTGTGTCCCTTTCTCTCCACTTAAGCTGTGAGTCTCTTCTTGAATATTTTACTGCTTTCTGCACTCCTTTTGCCACGTTGTCAAACATCCATTGGTTTTCCCAGCAACTGCAAAACAGAGTGCAGATGATTAATACCAACCTTTTCACTTGGCAATTAATTATAGTTGCTGATCTGAATACCTAAGATAGAGGCAGAATGATGCACAGCAGCTTTTGTTGCTTTTTGCTAGCATTGTTTCTTTTTCGATGATTTCCTCAGGCCTCCTGCCTCTCCTGGCATTGGTAAGGAGGAGCTTATTACCCACTCACTAATTGTTAAATCTAAATTGTATGTAAGGAGGCCATAGATATTCTTCCAGACTAACAGCAACAGCTTTGTTAGAGGCAACCGAACCCGGGGCAGCTTGTCAACATAATCAAGTGATGTAGGTGCCTTCAGGATTTTGAGCAACAGCAGGAACATGCTCTGTGTTATTTAAGTGATGGGGGAAGAGACATCTCTATCAACAGGGTCTCCATTCAGATTTGGTCATAAGGGAAAATGCATTCAGGGAGCCTGGCTTAAGTTGATAGGCTTGCAGTGTGGCAGCCTAGTCCTTTCATTCAAAGGAAATCTTTTTAAGGGTACGCTATCATCCTGATGTGATTAAGCACATAAAGACAGTAAAACCAATCATCCTTTAAATAGATGCATAGCTATCTAAATCCTCATATCCTGACTTGCCTTTAACTGTTATTTTTTCCTCCTCTGAACGCTGTTAGTATAGGAAGCATGCAAGAACATAAGAGCTAGAAATGGTTTCCTTAGGGAGGATCTTACTCTCCTTTGCACTGCAGTTTTCCAGCTGTCTAGTACAAGACATTATTTCACTTTCAAATCCCCATGAGCTCTAGCAGAATAATTTGGTGCAAACCTCTTGTTTGGTTGAAACAGAGGGAAAGATATTAGGCTATATTATTTTTCTGGCTCCCTTCAGCACAACATCACTTGTTAATTCAGTGACAGTTGCTCACCTAGTCAAGTTTGACAGGAAGACTCCCTTCTGTTTAGGGCCTGTATAATTAGCAACCAGCACTGTATATGCACTGGCATGAAATTTATTTATTACTTGCAGCAGAGTGACCACCAGAAGTTTCTTTTGTTGGTCACAGTCCGGAGACGGCCACTTCCATAGGCCTCCTGTCTGAGCTAGTTCACCTTCATTCAACAAGCACAAACCATAAAGCAGGTGGCCATTAATAAAACAACTTTCCAAAGTAGCAAGTGTTAAAATGCACCTATTTATTGATTCCAATTGCAACACAGACTCTGCTGTCCACAGAGCATTACAACACAGGCAGTGACAGTCAGCATGGGGTGTAATTAATATATCTGGGTTGTTTGTCAGAGAAGACTTAACTCTGTGCGGTCACATAGAGGGAGACAATTATGAAGTGCATAGCCCTAGCCAGGGTGCATGTGGGGGGAAAAAAAAAAAAAAACCACAAAGGAAGTCATCTACATCAATACAGTTTTTGTACTGAGATACAGTTAGCTCATGTCCATAGCCCCACTCCCTGGAGAGAAGGAAGGGAGTTGGTGCCACTTGCAGAAGCTTTAAGTTTAGTATTACTTCTCAAAGCAGGCTTTACTAACACCCTGCTTTCTGGGTCCTTTAGAATACAAGCCCCTGTTGGCATCTTGGTCCCTTGCAGGCAGCAGATTCATCACTTGGCTGCAGACACACACTCCGTTTGCTCAATGGTTGCTGCACCAGATTTCATGTGCTCTTTCAGTGCTCCTCTGGCTTTCCCCCACTGCTAGCTTTAACCATTTTATCCTGCAGAGCAGCCTGGGTTTCTTCCAGGCAGTATGGGATCTCTTTTGATGTCTGCCCATCATCACACACTTCAGCCATTTCTTTGGCTTGCTCTGGTTCAAGAGCATTTTCTTCCATATCTTCAGTAATAGGAACCTCCGTATCTCGTTCCAACTGGAGATCAGGTGGGGCTTTAGCAGCACAGCCTACTTTCTCTTCTACTGCCTGCTCTTTCTACAGATCCCTGCACATTTGTAATGCCCTCTCTTGTCTCTGTAGTCTTCCAAGGCAGCTCCAACTCCTCCTTGGTACCCAAAGCAGCTGAGGAGTCAGCTGCCTTCTGCACAGGTACTTTCCAATAATGTTCCAACTCTTGAGAGCTGAGTAAGAAGGTCTGCCTTAAACACTTACACAAATGAACAACAATGAAATTACTTGCACTCAAAGAGACCCAGACTCTAAAATTGTACATGAACTAAAACAAAGAACCCATACCATAAACATCAAAGAGCAAACCAGCCAATAGACTCACAGACTGCACCCCAAAAGGGGTGCCTGGCCTGAAACCTCCCTCAGCGGCCCTCGCACAGCCCCACAGACATTGGGGCTGCGGGCTCGCCTAGCCACAGAAGGGGTTTGAACAGTGCTTTATCATCCCTCTCACCCAAAATCAGCATCCAGCCTCCAAACTGTAAACATTGAGCCCCTGCTCCCAGGCAAAACGTGCCAGCCCCAAAACCTCACAGACTGCACAATGACCATCATTACCACCCCTCACACAACCCACATCCTCTCCTTACCAGCACAACCCCACCACCCCCACTGAACACCCAACACCTGCAAGACAAAGCCCCCAGTCTGGTATTAAATAGGAGGAGGTGGTCCCACACAATCTCTTCCCCCTTTGACTCCCAACGTTAGTTCCAGCAGGTTGTGAAGTTCCTTATATTTTCTATTTTTCCCAGCCATTTCATAGCCATTGGAAACAGCATATGGCCGTACGTCCTAAGTGCAGTTGATAGACGATGAGCAGAATAACAGCCGTACTGCAGGCTATGTAAGAATAGTCCTTTAACTCACAAAACGTTGTTGCTGAAATTGTAGTTTCCCGTATTATTTTATATCGAGCAGTTATGGCTGAAAAAATTATCCCCCTTTTCACTTTTGAAGGTTGAGTCGTGCAATTAGCTATTTTACAGTGGTTGCAGATTATTTTAATGTTTCCAGCCACAGCTGATGACCCTCTGTTGGCGTTAACATTACTGTATCGCCCTGGTTATGTTGACTGACTGGAAGTGAGTTGTAACTGTTAAATAGGTCACATGGGCAAAACTCAAAGGCAAATATCCATTCAAAACAAACTAATCCCAGAGACAGGAGCATAAAGGCAGCTCCTAAATATCCACTGCCAACAGGAATGGATCTAAACAAAACCCCAAAAGATGAAAATAGCTGGATTCCAGGCTTTTCTTTTTAAATAAAACCCCTTTGAACCTACATTTTTTGATGCCAAATCTGGTTCGACATCCTATACTTTGCCCAGCTACTATGATTCCCTTAATGCAGAAAACACAGAAGGAGCTTTTGGCAAGGTAATTGCGTGCGTACAGCCAGTTCTGGGACCATAACATGACAACATCCACGAGTTGCCTTTTAATGTGCTCCAGCATCTGTTCTGCACAATAATAAGCAGGCCTCTGCATCTTGGTGGCTACACCGATCGCACATTTACACCGGCTGTGAGGGTTTCACTTAATATCTGGGGTTTTCTACTACAGCTTTTCAAAAGCCTTTTTTGTATACTTCCTCTTGGGCATCAATGGAACTGAAATCCATAGGCAGTTCCTGATTTCTTTGACCATTGGAAACTTCTCTGAAGTTAATCCATGATTTTGACATGTGAGATACACAGATGACAGCATGTAGAGACCGTCACTGATCAGTGGCTGACAAACTCTGGTGCCTTTATGGGCATCGGTGCTT
The DNA here is from genome assembly GCF_028858705.1 of Grus americana. NCBI lineage: Eukaryota > Metazoa > Chordata > Aves > Gruiformes > Gruidae > Grus > Grus americana. The sequence goes on from NC_072875.1 coordinate 6,625,846, forward strand.
TGCAAAACAGTGTAACTGGAAAGGAATGACACATCCACAGCTCACCACTTGCTCCTGCATGGGTAAACGTGATTCATTGCATCACGCGAAGGAGCAGAAGCTGATTTGCTATTTGTGAAGAGACACGGCTAAATCATAAAAGGCACAGAATGAAAGAAACCAGTAAATCAGTTAAAAATCGAGGAAATATTTGAGACCCTACCTGTGTTAAAAGTATACACCTTTCTTTTGAAAATGTTATGGGAACTTTTGAGTTGATTTGTTGATTATAAGTGAGCAAAAAATTACTGCTGCAAATGTTGTAGATACTTATTTCAGTATTGTGTACAGTGGGAAGATGCTTGGTCATCAGCTTATCACTAGGTGGTTGGAATATTTCTGAGATTCAAAGTATAAAATTTCTTACCCTCATATCATTGTGAAATATGGAGACATTCTAATAACAAAGTCCAACTTACACCCATCTGAAACAATCTGGAAAATCTCTTGCACACGAGATGCTACAGAAGATGGCAACGTAACACACAGAAGTGGAGAAAGGGAAATCTTACTGTCAGAGCAATAACATCTTTTCTCTTGACTAGGTTTAGTATTTGTTCCAAAAGCCTTTTCTGATCTCTGCTCCTTTGATATATTTAAAAGGTCTGTTCTAAAAAAAACATACACTTCATTTTTTGACAAATAAAAAGAATAAATCATAGACCTTACCGAGATCTTGGCTCAGATGTCAGCTTGGAATTGTGTTGCATGATTGAATGCTGTACAACAGGACCATTACAAAGCCTTTTAGATGGCATCGTTACTTCTAAGGAACATGCTGCAGTCAGTTCAGGACATCAGTCTTTGTGCTTTGGGTTTTTTTTATTGCACAGTTCAAGCTGCTTCCTCTTGCTAGAGCTGTCTCTTCCTTCTAGTGCACATGGCAGGGCCCCTCAGAACATTTTCTGTGGCATCCAGATATACTGGATGATCTGCCCAGGGGCTTCTCTCATTCATCACACCACTGACATCACAAGAGAACGACAGCCTACATTTGAAAAATTTCCTCTTCAAAGCACGAGAAGGGCTTTCCAACACCAAGCTCTGCAGCATGGTTTGGATGCCAGCACTTCTTTTTTTTTTTCCCCAGATGGCACATAACCTGAACTTTAGAGTTTCTGCCATCTTCCCCTTGTTTCCAGGCTAAGGACCCACCTGCCTGAGACTTCAAATGGTTAAGAAACATTTTCTGTAGCATTCTTACTTCTTATAACCCTGCTTACCAGAATTAACTTACCAGCCCATAGGCAGGCATAAATGTGATTGAGTCTGATTTCTCTTAGGGTTGCTTACTCCAGCCTCTTGCCTGCCTGCAGTGAGGTTTTCTTCCTAGGGGAGGTTGGGAGAAGGAAGAGCAGTTAACTTGCCCAGTTCCCTGCCAGGCAGCCCTTAGACACAGGCATTAGCAGTGACGACTGTGTGACTGTTGGCAGAACAAATCAAGACAGACAAGCAAGTTTAAAACAATGAATATTCAGTAAGCTTCGCAGAAGTGTCTTTATTTAATAGCTTCCCTCCTCCTTTTAGGCCCAGGCAGCCCATTGTTTAACATCACTGTAGGGACAGCCCACCTGAACAACGCAGATGGTTTCCTAGCTTAGGGAAGCCTTTTAAGGAACAGAAAAATATTACAGGCACCTCTTTCTTCACAGCTTATGGACTCATAAATGAAGGAAGATTTATTTGGCAAGTCTTAGGTAGGCGAAGCATCCTCTACCTAAGTGCAGTGGAATGACAGCAGTCAAAGTGTTTAAAAAACCCAACAAAACGAAAACCCCAGACAAACTTATCCCTTTAGCAAAGCAGTTTCCTCAAAGCATTAAGTTTCATCCCCAACATCACTTGGCACTCTTAACTCTCACCTCCTCAGCTTTCAGCTCTGTGCAAGCAAAACAAATGAAGTCACCAGCATGATAGTTTGTCATGTATGTGTCGTTCCCCCCCCAGCATCCTTTCAAGTCCTGTTCCTCAGGCACACTCTGAGGACTAAAAAGAGCTCCAGCATGCCATCCTACTGCCTTCCCACATACACACATAGGTGCTTTACTCCATACAGTCACAGAGTTTGTTAGAAGGGCTTTTTAAAAAAAAAAAAAAAAAAAGTCAGTCACCATTTCTCCTTTGAAGTGCATAGAGAAGATCACAGCGTAGTTTCCCTCATTCTCCACCCTCATTAACACTCAACAATTAAAACATATTCAGTATGGGTTTCTGCCATGATCTTAAAATATTTTATTGGTAGTATAAAGTTAGGAACATTAAAAGTCAGTAGATTTAAGCTGCAATACACTGACTTCATGTATTCTCATCAAGACTACAATATTTTTTTATCTTCTGCATAAGCATTACAGATTACATGAACACTTTCATTATTACAAGAGATACAAAGAACAAACCAGAATTAGTATTTCATCACCTTCCTGTGAAAATATTTGTTCACTATTGACAATAAACCAGGGACTATCAATTGTACAAAAAAAGTACGCAGGGAGGTGGTTCAAACATTTGATTATTTTGAGGTAGCAAGGGAAGTGGCTGTTAGCCTCACAGAAAACATCTGACCGTGCTCGGTTAGAGGAACATTTGTCTACTCTGTTCCCAGACCCTTAAGACCAAGAGGTGAAACCTCACACCACCATTCCACACTGGGGAAATGCAATGCCCAAATGTGAAAGTCACTTTGGTGAAATCACAGTTTAAGTGAATCAGTTCTCTCCCAGTAAGGCACAGTCTCCTGAAAAAACAGCTACTGAAAACATTAAGAAACAGAACTCTGACTAAGCTGTAATTCAAGAGAATAGCTGGAAAGGTCTACCGCATGCTTCACATATCTGTTTAGCAAGACTGCTCTTTGAAGTCTAGGATGCATTTCACAAAACCCCAAGTTCAACAGCTTGAGTTAGTTGCTTCTTGCAGCTGAAATTCCTAAAGGCAGGTACATCATCCTCGCCATTGAACCTGGTATCAGACATCAGGCCATCTAATCCTCAGGTCTCTCAAGCTTCAACTTTTTCAGCCTCTATTTCTCCACTACTCCCAAGCACTTCAGACAGCAAGGGTGCCATATTCAGGAACTCAGCTTCTTGCTTTACAGGTGTCTGGACACAAGCTAGTGGTTCTTCTGGAAGCTCTGTTGTTTGTTGCATGGTCCTGTGCTGTGGCTCTGCCTCGCTCGCTGTGGTTTCTGCATCACATTCCCTGCTCTCCTTATCTTTCTGTTCACCAAGGACTCCATCGCTTGACTGGCATAAAGCCTCGCTCAGTTCCACAGGCTCTACACAGCATAGGCTCTCCATCTCCTGTGCAGTTGGCATACTAGACTGGGTCTCTTGCTGTAAGAAGTCAAGCAGCTGGTTTGCTGGCTCTAGAGATTCTCCTTCTACATACCGGGACTCCCAAGGTGCTGCAGAAGTAGAGTACATCTCAGCCATACCATTTGCCACAACTTCCCAAGGATCCACTGTCTCCCTAGCCTTCTGTGTAGCCGGCACAGTCAGTAGAGATGCTGTGTCTACCAGACACGTAAGCTCAGCCCTCTTAGTGGATGGAGGACTTATTTCAGGAAGCTTAGCCCTGTCTGTCCCCTCCACATGCTCAGCAGAAAGGTAGGTCTCTGTCTCCTCTGCCACCTGCACAGCACACAGTGGAAAGTTCCTTCCTATAAGACTCTCTGCAGGAGGCTTGATCTCACCATCCTGGCCAGCTGCAGTTTCACTTGTGATTTCTATGAAGTTGAGAATATTTCTTTGTTGGAGAGTTATTCCAGCACATGGGCTACCCTCAGTGCCAGCCTCTGCCTGTTCATCAGGCTGCTCTTTGTCTGCAAGAAGCTTCACGTCCTGAGCTTCATGTGTAACAGGCTGGGCCTCAGAAACATGAGGAACAGGTTTTATGTCCTCTTCTGTGTTACTCACTTTCTCTCTTTCTTGCTGGTTGTCTAAGTGGGTTAAGACTTGAGCTTCTTCTTTGGTCTCCCCATCTGCAGGAGCCACCAAGAAGTCCGTGGAGTCCCAGGTTGCCTCCCATCCCTCAGTTGTTCCCAGGGGATCTCCAGCAGAGCAGGCCTCCGGGTTCTCCTCTGCAGCATCAGCTGATGGCTGTCGGTCCTGGCTCAGCGACTGCACCTCTTCAGAGCCTTGTTGAGAGACTTCCCAGGCTGGTGTGGAAGGCTGCGTATCAACATGTAGCGACGTTTCCCCCAAGGTCGGCAAAATCGGCTTGGTCTCACTGGTCTCTTCGTTTGCTTCCTCTGCCTCCTGTTTCTTACATCTCCTACAAGTCACACAGCAGATCTGCTTGCTGAAATCACTCCCCATGTTGTCACTCAACAGAACCTGCAAGAAAGAACAGATCATAACTGTTTCACAGTAATGTTTCCTTGTACACCAAAGGTTTGTTGGCTAAGCTCCTATAGAGGTCTGTACCCTTGCAGACAGACTGCGGGGTCCTGCACAAAAGAACAGGCCACCCTTTGCATCAGAAGCTGGACTGAGTTTCATACTCCAGAGGACATCTTCCTACCACACCTCAGGTGAGCATCATCAGGGTAGAAGTGACAAAAACACCACTGTGCAATCAACCTGCTTAATGGTAAGAGATTTGCAGCACCAAGGCAGTTCAGAGTTCTGAACTCCACACTTAATCAAGGGTTCACATCCATCACCCAGGCATGTTTATTAATTGGCAAGGTGACAGTCAACACCAAGGAATATCTGGTGTTAATTTTGTCAAGTAACAGTTCAGGTGCAGCATGTTTACATGGGCAACTCCTGCAAATTAAAGACAAAATAGAGTTTACACTTTCAGCTGGAGTCCTTACAAAATAACAACAAAACCAACCAAGCAAGCAGTCTTTGTTAATTAGGATAAGAGACTTCAGCTGCCCACAGTGAAAAATATTTCCTTCTAGTTGAAGCCACAGTCTTGTTTTCTTTCCAGGGCTGGTACAGGAAAAAGTCAGTTTCAGCCTATCAGCTAATCAAGACAACACAGCCACACCATCAGCCATTAATTACATCCTGCACCCAGGCCTGAGTATTTTGGAGCACCACATTTTCCAGCTTAAAATCAGGCACCTAGCCTCTCCACCAAAAGCACAGCATCATACTTACAAAAACTCTTAGAAAAAGGCATTAAGTTAAACAAAGTGCCCTTAACCACCAAAATATTTCTGAAGTCCAAGCTTATTTTCTGCCTTCCTATCGAATCACAACAGAACATTTTGCTTAAGAATCAGCATTCCCAATGCTCACATGGTTTTTTCCAAGTTTGTATGTTGCAACATCTTTGAAAAACAAAAAAAGAGACAAGAAAGACCACATAGCTCACTCAACGCATAAGTACACCCCCAAATACTTAATGGAAAATTAAACCAATGAGCATACTTTCATGAGAAGGAACCTCAGTTTTCAATAACACTTCCAGCATTTGAAAAAAATAAAAAAACAACCACCCATATCCTACAATTTTAGGATCCAAAGTGAGCTAAAAACCACAGGATGATCCCAGCCTCTTCAAATTTACACATTTGCCCAATACATTTGATCTATCAGCAGACACCATAATGAACTTACTGAAAACTAGACAGCTGGATTAAAGATCTTAAAGTGGTTACTCACCAGCCTAGAGCAGATAAACCCAACAAAACACAACAAAACCCTCCCAAGTACCTTTTGGACCTCAAGCTCAACTTAAATAGTACTGAGGCATCACCCAAAACCACTTCCCCCAGTTCCTTGAAGATCAATTCCCTGAATCTTTAGTTCCCCCCCCCCAGTTCTCCTTCCCTTCTGGGCACAGCTGTTATGGTTACATCCTTTATTTTACAGCTGGAGGTGTTTTATTGGCCATTTCCTGTTGCTTTTTATCAGAGGGCAAAGTAAAAATAAAACGCAGGTTCTGTTCATTGCAAAAGAGCGATCACTCAATACACTCTAACAACACACTGTTGTAAAGCAAGACAGGCAGAGGCGTACGCCGGAGAGTGGTTTTCAAGGAGGAGGCTGTGTCAGGGAGGTTGGGATTTCCTTCGGCTCCGTATGCCATCTGCAGAGGGAGCGGAGTGACTTCCGAGTGTCACGGCTCCAATGGAAATGGGGTTGGACATCCTATAAACTGGTCTTCCAATAGTGGTGACGCCTGTCTTGCATCGTTGGCAGGGTCTGAAAGATCAGTACAAGGCTGATGCGTGTATGAAATGGAAGGGCCGACTCGTGAGCGATGAATACAGACGCGAGTAGCGATGGTCCTTGTTATACTAAAGATGCAGCAGCTGCTGCAGGAGGAATAAATGAAGGTTTCCCGCTGGATGTATTTCCTAAATAGGTCCCTGCGTTTTGTGATTCCCCTAGTTGTGACTGCAGACAAACATAAATTGTCTGAGGGCTTCTCTTCACCTCAGCACTCAAAAAGTTTGAAAGCAGGGTTATGGCTGCATTGTCAGGCCACCTGGAATTTTTCCTCTGTTGTAACATCTCTTGCCTGCCAAGAAAAAAAGACCAAATCTGTGTCTTAGCGATAGTCCTGTCCTTGGAGATTTTACCTGAATTACATACCCTTACTAAGTAAGGAGAGGGCACCCTCAAGGCTTTTATATAACTCCTCCTGATGTACTTTTGAGCATTTTCATAGTTCTTTTGCTGAGTGAAGAACACAAACACCCTGGGAGTGAACCTGACCAGGCTCTACAAAGGTAGACCCTTTCTTTTCCCCTTTGTCTCTCCGGACAGCCTCTGTCTTTTACAAGTTTGCCTCACTGTGGCTCTTCAAACTGTCACAGATTTCTTCAGGGTGGGCAGAAATTCTGCCTCCTCTCATCATGTACTTTTTTCCATCCCTCCAGTGTGACGCAGATGTTTCTGAAGGAGCAGGAGTTATCCAGGTCAAAGTCAGCACAGGGTACAGAGTAGCACTGTCATAAGCACATTGCTAATCTAAGTCAAGGTACTTGTGTTGATACATCAACACTAAAACTGAACAGATACATTCCATTAAATAGTTTTTATTTATGGTTCATCTGCAATCTCAATTGAAAGGGGAGGGACATGACAGGTAAATAATCTTTTCCAAGGGAAGGTAAATATGAGAAAGAAAAAATAACTATTTGTAAGATTTGACAGCTTCTCTTTGAACAGTTTTCACAGCCTGTAAGCCCTTAGTCTACTTCTGGTAATTTTCTGACAACTTTTACCACCTGTAAGTATGACTAGTGTGAGCCACATTCAGTGAAACCCACCTCATCAGGCCCACTCAGAGGGGAAAAAAAAAGTCAGTTGGATGAACAACAAACCATTTCATTAAATCTAGAGAAGCACTAGATGCCCATTGTAGAGCTGTTCCCTTCCATGAGCTCCTTCCACCTGGTGAATTTTCAGTAGGGCAAGATCAAACTCCCTGCAAATAAAACCACTGATCACAGCACATGTCAGTGATAGCTCATGTCTTGCCCACATAACTCACTAGCTACCTCAAGTTGCAAGTTTGATGTAATACAGCTTGCATAGCTAATAGAAAAAGGAACCAAAACACTTTTATATATAGTAGTGTTTTAATAGCTGTTAAACTTGAACAGTGATGCAATTATGTTGTATTAATTAAAACAGCATGAGAAAGCTTTTCTGTTACAGGATTGGAAAAAACCTGCAGAATCATCCACAGGACATACATTGTCTACAGGAGCAACACCCAAGCATATTTATGTACAAACTATGGTTATGTATTTAGTAACTTTGAAATAATCATGTCCTATAACTGCCCAGGCAAGCAGGCAAAGATACAATGCTGGCCTATGGGAGGACCAAGGAAGGTATAGTTAGTTTTATTACAATAATTTTATTGTTGGCTGAAGCCCACAGCATTATATACATGTACTCCAGCCACTTATTTCAAGATCACATTGGACACATTACTTTTGATGACAGTCCACCAAATTTTTGTTTGTTTTTTTTTGTTTTTTTGTTTGTTTGTTTTTTTACATTCCAAGGTTACAGTTCACTGCTCTGATCACACAAACTGCTTCCAAGCACTGTCTTTAGTCTTGCAGCACACCTTGACCACACTCTTCAGGCAGGGCCCTTGCCCATTGCCACTCATTTTCAGTTCTTTGTGCCTCCCTGCAGCATCCCAGACTTCTGGAGTCTCCTCTTCAGCCTCCATCACAAGTTCAGCTTCACAGCTGCTTTGAATTTAATTAGTCTCAGGTTCACATAGGAGACTTGGTGCAGTGACCAGCAGTTCAACAAGTGTTTGATTTCTCAGCAGCAAACATCATCTTTATACTGTACTTCCCCACATTTTCAGTATCACAGCTGCAACATGCCTAGGTGTTGAATCAACTATAAAAAACATCTTAAGTGCACTTAACATAGGAGACATCTCAGCTGAAGGAAAGCAGCTTTGGGTGACTAGATCAAGAATTATTTTTTCACCCACAGATACACAGAACCTCATTAGCACCCACATACCCAAAGCCACTTCTGAAAAAGGAGTTGTCTGCTTCCTTTGGGAAAGGTGGAAGGGCAGAACAGCTGGTCAGTCGTTTTTGTGACACAATGCTGATCTGCAGAGGGAAAGATGGGAGAAAGAGCATCAAGCTTAAATCTTCTCAGCAAGCAAGCCATTTCATAGACTCGTAAAGGAAGCAGAGCAGATTTGCTATGGGATATCTGAGGCACCCAGATGATCAGGGAAATCCCTACTTTTGTGCCCAGAGACTTAAAACCATAGCACCAAGGATCCAGTTTAATAGTGAGGATAATGTACTATGTATAATGTTCTGCGTTCATTTGAAAATATTTACACTTGTGTAACAGACTTTCCCTTTGTGAGATGAGTAACAGCACAAAAGCTCAAACACATTCATTCCATATTGCAGGGCATGCAAGAAATCATTTCATGCCATTCGAAAATAGTTTTACATCTATGTGCTTGTGACTTGTATTTAAATATTGTAACTTTGGTTTATGAGTCTTGACATGTTAAAACAGTAAAATCAATAAAGAGAAGTCTCATTTTGCATCTTTCCTTAATGTTTATTATGTGTACTTTTGCATTCACAGCATGGATAAAGACACACACACTTACCCTGTCTAGTAAAGGCTAACACAATTGTCTTTAAAAAGCTTAATTATATGACTCACAGCAGCTATGAGGAAATGCATTGCTGTGTCCAAGCACTCACACAGGTCCACCTCACTCAGTGGCAAAAAAAAAAAATCACACTGCTTCACAGCTGGCCCTAGGGTACTGCTGAACAGCATTTTGCCAACCAGCAAGACCTTCCAAAATTCAAGCGTGCTGTCACCTGAAGGCAGATCTGTACTAACAGCACACTGAGATACAGATGGACTCAACATCCCCAAGCAGGACCTGGTCACCTGCCAGGAAGGTGTGAGGAGGACAGGCATTGTGAGGAGGCTCTACAGCAGAGAGTTAGCTCTCCGTTCCTACACTTCCTCACTCAACCTCTTCCTTCAAATAGGTCCCTGTGTACCAAATTCTGTGACCATAATCACTATTCCAGAGCTTTCAATACAGAGAAAAAAGACAAAGCTTGATTTAACTGCAAATCAAGCCCATTGCTAACTTGTGACATGTCTGCCCACATGAACTTAGCACTTGAGCTCTGTTTGCACTTTAAGAGAGAAGAACAAGACTCTGCATTTTGTATCTGAGATCAGACCCTGTTCTCACTCTAACTCCTCTATTCAAATTTCCAGGTGTTTTGCATACAGGTAAGCCAAGCTAGCTTACTTAAGCCTGTTCCAAGAACTAACAAAGTCTGGAAGCCTAGACTGACTGGAAGAACAAGCAGTAGTGAGGGAAGACATAGCTATCTCTAGACAAAGGACAATTCTGAGTGACAAATGTTTTCCTCCAGAAACTTTGAAACACATCCCCCACCTATGTACTGGATTGAGCATAAAAAGTGTTGCAAATAGAGGAAACAGGTATGAGAATTTAACAGCACAGTAAGTGAAAGGTATTCTTAAAAATAAGCAACTGCTTTCAACAGAAGGGAAACTTGAGAGCACATACGGTTCAAAAAGCTTTGAAGAATCCATGTTGCAAACATCTCTTCAAGTTAGAATGTCTAAGTAGCAGTCTGACAATCTCAATTACAGAGCAAGACCTCTTTTCACAGTTTTTACCTCTTTTACAGTTATTACCAAGGACTTCATTGTTCAGTCACTGCAAAGAGGCCACAGTAATTGCAGGAGAGCTACATTAGCTCAGCTTTTAGACCTGTCTTTCCCCCCCCATCCATTATCCAACAGGACTCCTTAGGTCTAGTTACAGGATCACAGAAAAAATACTACTTTGTTGTAATGGGATGACTGAGACATTGAAAACACTCGAAGTAGAGTGCCAGCTACAGGGCTCAGCTTTCCTCAGGTCCCACATTTGTTTTCCTGACACTGAATCTAACCACAGCCTTCATACAACTGCATTTACATTAAAGCCGAAAAAACTGCAGCATATCTAAGCAGCTATAACCAAGTCTCAGCAGTACAGGGCTTGATGCATTAAGGAACTTCACTGATGGTCTGGAAATATTGCACATAAAGTATTTAACTCAGTCATGTCTTCAGATTTTAACAGACTTCTAGTATTTACACAGGTCTCCCAGAAGACAGTTACTCATGTAGCACTACAAACAGAACAGAATCAGTCCAGTTACAGTATCATCTGCTAAGAGAAGGTAGCTCAAGTCACTGTAGAGCTCATCCGGTACAGGCAAGTGACACTGGTAAGGCCACTTATGAGCAACAAGACACATACTTGCTATCGTGCAGTAATACCAGTCTGCAACGTACAGAAGGACAACATACTGCGAAGGAAACACCCAGCCTGCAGTTAGACACAGAAGATCACACAGCTGCTCTGAAATCCCCCTTCTCTTCCAAAAATCAGCAAGTTTATTAAGCAGGCATGGCAAGCCAGGTGCTGAGAGACACTTAGATGACACCCATCATCTTCTGAATGCGGCAATCCAAAGCAGAGTAAGCTTCAGTCTCTTCCACTGCACAGCCTGCACTAGAAACAGAGCACAGAAATACAGGCTGCATGTCTGAGGCCAGCAGTTTGCAGTTTTATAGACAATCTATTTCACTCCCAAGCTTTTCTAAGAAAACTTACCCAAGCAGGGACCCCTCCTTTCTCCAAGGCTGCAGCTTGCAGCTCAGAAGTCAGCAGCACTGGTAAGAAGCTTCACTGTCAGAAGATTACTTTTGCTTACCTACAAAACATAGGTTGCAATCTGGTACAGCAGCTATTACCTTCTCGCTGCATTGGCTAGAAGACACATAAACCAGCATGGTCATTTAATACAATGGGGATTAGTGGACAACAGAAATCTGATGTCTGAAATCTGGTAACATGCTAATAATTATATTGCACAATTTAATACAACTGGGATAGTCTCATAATTGTTAGGGAAACTGTCTCTGGAGAACAATTACCAACACCTATCAAGACCAGCCTAATATAAGTGAACAATGTTGGCAGCAATACAAATCACCAGCTACCAACACAGTTTCTAAATCTGTTAGGGGAGTATACATCCTACTGCTGACAATAAAGGAACTGCTAAATGCAGTTAGGCTTTTTTATTATTTATTTGTTTCTCCCTAATTATACTTATTCCTATACAACACTGATGGCAGTCTATCAGCATTTGTTCATTCACTAGACATTTCATGATGCCAAGTCAGGCTTAAAAATAGACTCTATGTTATGGAGCTCTGCTTGGATATGATTTCTTGCACGGAGCATGAACAGTTATATGGATCAATTTATCTCACAGCTCTCCAGCTTGCTCTTAGTTTCCCAACCCACTAAAACTGCATCTGTAATCACATAGTAGATTGCAGCAGGCTGTTTAGAAAATAATCTGTTTATACAGTTCAGCATCCCAGGCCAACTTCCACGTGCATGCAGGACACTAAATGAGACATACTTCTGTTTAGCTCCTTTACATCCACATGCTTCAACACCAGCACTCTGAGCTCTGGCCCCGACACTCCCAGAGTGACAAAACTCAAGCTTTCGGCAAGGTGGAGAATTAAAAACACATTAAAGCCATTTTGGGGCTTAAGAGGTTAAACTGCCTGCATAGATTAACCACAACTAAGCAGCTCCACTGCCAGCATGGTCACCATGCTGTGACCTAAATTTAATTAAGAGGTATTTCCACAGGGACAAAGAGGCTTCTGAGGTAATGCACTGTTAAAAGGGCACAGAGTCAGAAACTGGCAGCAGTACTAGGTCAGATAATAGCCTTATCCCAAATTTTGGACTCGCCTCCTCTTAGCAGCTGTCAAGTGTCACTTGTACACTCAGCACAGCCAGAAGAGCCATAAAGAGTTTTCTCCATCAATTAGATGGCAGCTTAAGTAGTTTGTAAAAAGACAAGTCGGTTTAGGATGACAAACCTCAAACTGGGAGTATGAGAGGGGGAAATGCTGATGAAGTGACAGTTGGAAGTAATAACTGTGTACATTTCTGGATTTGGGGTGAAAAGCTGCATTTTCGTCTTCCAGACTAACAAGAAACCTAGATGATTTCCTGACTTTCAAAGACAAGGCAATATTGAGCTCTACTTTTTGTGATGAGACCGGAATCCCTCCTGTTATCTTACTACCCTCATTTCTGGGCTGAAGAGTCACTCATACACTGTGGATAAGACCAGGACAGGTACATAAATTACTTTCCAATACCACCCGCTTCCCTGGATCTCACTCCCACCTCCTCCAAGGACCTGCTCTTCCCCTGTTAACTGTTAATTCGCAACTACAATAACATGACATTTTAAGGTAACTCTGCTGCAAATGCATTTACTTTGCTTGATTTTAAATTGATGTGCCTTGATTCCAATCCATTTAAAAATCTCTAAACAGCTGTCACTTAAAATTAGCCCAATAAAAAGTTGCTAAAATTCCTAACATTAGTAATAAAACATCCTGTACCACCTTTCTGCTGTGACAGTTACTTCTAATTCAGAACACTTTTTTCCTCACTTCCAAGGAGTAAGGGAAGCATCTTCACCTACATGGTAAATATCAATTCTAAGATGTGTCACACTGTATGCCTGGAGAGCAGGAAACTAAGTGGTACACCCTTAAATGCAGTTTAAGATTGTCACAGTTGCTGCAGAAACTGCACCCTCAAGAACACTAGAATACATTTTGAGACCCATCATGTAATGCTAATGGTGATATAAATCACTGCCTAATTAGGCAGCTTCTAATAAGCTGAAGAGACCAGTAGCCATCTAGCATTTTTCCCTCTTCACCACATGCAATTTGCCAGATTGTTGCTAAACATGCATACTAGTCTTGAAAAACTGGTCTAAAACCAGGTTAATTAAAACAAATCCATCTATTCACAGCAGCACTGAACTCTACAGCCAAAGGTTTCACAATCAAGTGCTCATATCTTTCATATGAAATTTATCATCCCTTGCTTAAGCATTTCAAAGGCAGAACTAAAGGAAAAAAATCAATGGCTCAAACACCTGTATTCTTGTATTCCTCAGTACAAGAACAGCTCAGTGGCAAACTTAGAGCTAGAATATGTAGTCAAAGAACATAGGCACCAGCTCTCACAACCTAAGCTGAAAGCCCAGATCCTGTAAAAAGCTATTTGTGTTTAACACATTCCAAACAACCCCTGTACCGGAGATGGTTACTCAGCAGGTGAAGTTAAGCATCTTGAAGTCTCTAGGCCAGGGTTAAAATTCAGCTTTGGAATGAATACTGCTGTGAAAATTCAACAGCTGGTCAGCCGCAGACAGAAAAATCAAACCTGTTGCTTTTCCTGTGTGTAATCAGTACAGTGCACTATGCTACCCACCACCTTCTCCGTGCGCTTCCTAAAATACCTCCGATGCAACCAAACATTTGCCAATTGAAAGAGTATCCCTAACTGGATCAGCATACTCTTCATGGATTCTTGTGAAGAGTGTCTTTCACTGAACCGCTGTATTCCAATTTCAGATGGTAATAAAGAACCCTAAAACCCCTTAAACATACTCTGTGCTCTAGGACCAGTAACACATTAGCCTAAAGCCTGCAACATCCTACTATTAGATTTTTAAAAAGTAACTGAGTTTAGGAATCTAACTGTATTGCTTGAATCCATGAAATTGAGTTTGAGATCTTGCCATTTATATCAGGCCTGACTCTACCGCTACTTTCTCACTTTTACCCAAGCGTCAGAACCTGCTGAAGTACAAGAGATTACACAGTTAATTTACACAGAAATCAGGGTAGCACTTGCCTTACAAAAGCTGCAGAAAGTTCTCTGGAGAACAACTGCACATCCACCAAAGATCACCTTTATGTGGGTAAACAACGCTTGCAGCAATATAAACATCTTCTCAGGTAGCCCCTAATCTGATAGGGGATTACACAAACTGCAACCGCTGATTGTTTGCTCGGTTTTGCTTTTCCCTGACTACAGCTCTTACCATTAAGTTACTATACAAAACACACAGCAATTCATAAATGATTGATGGCTACGGTAAGCTTTCAAGAGCAAAATAGCAAACTGAATTATGCTGGTAATTTTAACAGCAAGAACAGAGAAAATTCCTACAGATACTGTGATCCCTCTGAATCAGTTTAACATTAAAAATTATTTCTCAGGGATGTTCCACTCAGACTGAAAAGTCCTAGATATTAATAAAAATAGGAATCATTAAATACACACATCTATGTCTGACTTCATGCTCTAAGATTTCTCCTGTGTCCTGCCTCGAGGTGACAGTTCTTGCTCATAAATAGCACACGTAAACTAAATGGATTCTGCGGTAACAGGTTCTTGGTCTGAAGAGCAGCAGGGAACGTACGGAAGTATTAAGCAATTAAACAGGACCATAAGTACACGCCAGTTGTGGGATTCAACACACCTGGAAGCGACAGCTTCAGGGAAGGGGGCTGAGAAAGCAGCAGCTCTTGTCAGTGCTGTCACAGAACAATGGAGGAAGCTCATTCCATCTTTTGCAAGTCATTTATTCACTGTACAGAAAACACACTGTAGTACAGGTGAAAACATACAAAATACCAAAGTTTTTGCCAGCAGTACAAAGCTCTTCTAAGGTATTGAGCTTGGGCTGTACTTCTGCAGAATCAAAAAACTTGAGGTTAACAAAATAAGCCAGGCTGACAGTTTTAAATTAATAGCATCCTGTCTACTAAAACTAGGCCAGAATTTCACCAGTAGAGGTTTTTAGTACAATGAAATCATCAGCCATGCATTTAAAAACAGCTGCAAAACCAACAGTTAAGCTGCCTGGTTTTAAACGGAAGAGAGGTGGAAGGCAGCCGCAGAACTTTTGTTGCTAAAAGAAAGGTTCGAGACCTTGCAGAGCACGCAGAGTCGAGAAAAGCAAGGAGGAGGATTTACTGACAGAACAGAGAGGGTAACAACAAACAGCAGTCAAGGGAATGAGAGGTGCAACACTGATGCTGAGGGAAGAGGGAAAACAGCCAGCTTGCTCTGTTCTAGATGACATTAAACAAAGTCTAAAGGGAGGCAGGCGCAGCTAGCAGGCAGCTATTGAAGAGGTGGTACCCGCATAGTGAACGGCCTCCTGATGGCAGCACAGCTACCTTGCACTTCCAGTTATCCAAGTTTCACATTTTTCTGAGGCTTCACTGGCCTCATCTGGAACTACTCAGATCATTGAAATTGAATCTGAAAAAAAAGAGATTAAAACTTTAATGGTGAATGGATTAGTGACATTTCCTGGGGCTGAGATGCTCTACAAAAAGAGTCCGATAGAAAGGTCAGGGAAGAAGAGCCCAGAAACACAAAGCCTCCCAATTAACTGAACATAAGAGTAATTGCAAGAACAAAACCACAAAGGACTCTGGACCATGCCTTTTGGTTTTTTTTTTTTAGGAAGTTAAGTGAAAGCTCACTTAGAAGAAATAATGACAGAACTATCAAGCAATTTTGGAAAAAAAGGATTGGTAGAGATCAATAGAACTTCAAGTGGTAAAATAAAATTAAAAAGGGCCCTCAACAGCATAGCAGAAAATCCCTGACTTTCAGGTCAGCAAGAGTGTCTAGAATTGTATGGAAGTAAGGGAAGAATATAGTTACTGAGCTCATAAGCTCAACTAATTAAGAATTCTATCTCACACTTCAAGCTTGCCTTTCAATCTCACCTTGATTGCAAGAAAGCTTTTTTCACTTAGTTACAGTCTTCAAGCCTTCAATGTGACATCTATTAGATCCTTATGAACTCCAGGCTTGGTTTACAAAAGGTTCGGCTGAAGAAACAAACTCAGTCCCCATAAAGCTCACCACTAGTCTGTTACACAGCATCACTGAAATACCACAGTGACTAAATTAACAATTAAAGTCTCCTGCTACATGTTACAGGGGCAGCTGTGTGGGCTATTTACCAAAGACACACCTAAACATACCTTTGAAGTCATTGAAGAAACTCCCCTCTTCCTATTTTTTTTATACTTAACTGAAATCATCCTAGATTGTTTGACAACTTTTTTAAAGCATGAAATACATAGAATTTTCATTTACTGCTTTACAAAATGGTTGGTGTAAGACTAGCATATCTAGACTTCACAAGTCAGGAAAGCTGAGAGTCACAAGCACTACTTACAGCATCAGGCACACACTCAGCTCTTAATCCAGTTTCCCCTCACCTCCAATTATTCTTTAAGTAACACACAGATGTATCCTTTAAACTACATTTGTCAAAGAAAAACCAATTCCCTGAAGTAGAGACTACTTTTCACTGAAAACATCAAGATGCACATCAATTCTAAGCTTATGAAGTGTGCGGTATAGATGCATACACTCAACACAATTAAAACTACTAAAGAAAAATCAACTAATAAAGAGCTTTTACATAACATCTAAAAAAAAGTAAATAAGGAGCTACTTGCACATTACACAGACTTAGACCAGAAACATTGCTACAGCAACACTAACCTTTGCTAAAAGGCAGCACTCTGACCTCACTACTGATCACTAAGACTTGGTGATATTAAAACCACCACAGAAGCAGAAAAAAGAAGGTTTCGCTGAGCCAAAAGACAACACTGCATACCACCACACACCCCTCAACAAAAAACCCCCTGAGCTCCCACAGATGCCATACCACACAGCCTCATTTCTGCTCAGAAGCTCAAGAAAGCAACCCATCCCCACCGTATTTATAGCCACCTGGGGTGGGCAGGGAGGGGCACTTCCAATCCCCAGGAACCTTCTGGAAGGGGGGCGGCCCCCGCGGGGGGGTTTAAAGGGGGCACGTGTGAGGCTGCTCCTTGCAGTGTGGTGGTGTGTGGTGGTGTGGGTGTTGTTCTCTCTGGTCCTCTGAGAGGCAGCTCTGTATAATGAGCTTTATGGAGAGACTGCAATCTATGTGTCTAGCTAAGAATTTATTATTTTTTTTCCTGCTTTCAATCTCAAAGAGTTGCAATCAATGGCTTGATGTTCAAGCAGAGAAGGATGATGAGTGGTGTTCCTTGGGGGTCAGTACTGGGACCGGCACTGTTCAACATCTTTGTCGGTGACATGGACAGTGGGATCGAGTGCACTCTCAGCAAGTTTGCTGATGACACCAAGCTGTGTGGTGTGGTCAATGTGCTGGAGGGAAGGGATGCCATCCAGAGGGACCTTTATAGGCTGGAGAGGTGGGCCTGTGCAAACCGCATGAAGTTCAACAAGACCAAGCGCGAGGTCCTGCATGTGGGTTGGCGCAATCCCAAGCACAGCTTTAGGCTGGGCGAGGAATGGATTGAGAGCAGCCCCGAGAAGAAGGACTTGGGGGTGTTGATTGATGAGAAGCTCCACGTGAGCTGGCAGTGTGCGCTTGCATCCCAGAAAGCCAACTGTGTCCTGGGCTGCATCAAAAGAGGCGTGACCAGCAGGTCGAGGGAGGTGATCCTGCCCCTCTACTCCACTCTTGTGAGACCCCACCTGGAGTACTGTGTCCAGCTCTGGGGGGCCCAGTACAGGAGAGACATGGAGCTGTTGGAGAGAGTCCAGAGGAGGCCACGAAGCTGATCAGAGGGCTGGAGCACCTCTGCTGTGAGGACAGGCTGAGAGAGTTGGGGCTGTTCAGCCTGGAGAAAAGGCGGCTCTGGGGAGATCTAATTGCGGCCTTCCAGTACCTGAAGGGGCCTACAGGAAAGATGGTGAGGGACTGTTTATCAGGGAGTGTAGTGACAGGACAAGGGGGAATGGGTTTAAGCTGAAGGAGGGTCAATTTACATTAGATGTTAGAAAGAAATTCTTTACTGTTAGGGTGGTGAGGTACTGGAACAGGTTGCCCAGAGACATTGTGGAGGCCCCCTCCCTGGAAGTGTTTAAGGCCAGGTTGGATGAGGCTTTGGGCTATCCAGTCTAGTGGAAGGTGTCCCTGCCCATAGCAGGGGGGGTGGAACTAGATGATCTTTAAGGTCCCTTCCAACCGAAACTGTTCTATGATTCTATGTTCCTTCTTAAATGTTATTTTTAAATGTGAGAATTATGTCTCTTGTTTGAGGGGATTTAAGTAGTGGGGGTGAGGCAAAAAGAAAGGTTGTACTGAGGTAACTTGGAGCACCTGTGCTGGTGGTATGGGCTGTGCTTAAAGTCAGTCCAGCTGGGCTTGTTTTCCTAGGGAGGGGAGCAGAGGGAGGGTGGTCTGGAAAGCTTGCTAAGGCAGGAAAACTTTTGAGATACTAATCTGTAATTGTTATGTGAGTGATAGGAGTGTTTGCATCTTTGTTATTTGGGCATGTTGATTTTTTGTAATCTGGTATATTTTCCTTTCAGATCTGTAACAGGGGATTCCCTTTTTCTTTATAAAAAAAAAAAAAAAAAAAAAAAGGAGGCCCTGGTTGTGTGAAGGCTGATCGGGGTTGTGTGTTTATCAACTGAGCAAGCAGGTGGATAAGCAAATGGCTTGTGTGGGTATACAAAACTGCTAGTATATGCTTGCTTTATCACTGTAAAAGTCTAACAGAGACTTTCTATTTAATGGGAGATGCCTCTCTTATAGGGCACTTGGTTTAGTAGGTGGAGCAGTTGTGATGGAGGAAAAAAGCATGTGTTTCAAACTGAGCTGAACTTAATAGGGAAGAAAAATACAGATGTTGGTGCTGATAAAAGTTATGTATTGGGGTTGTGTCATGATATTGAGGATTAATAGTGCAAAGTTAGGCAGAAGAGTTAAAGATATAAAGCTGTTATTGTCCAGGAAAGAAAATAAGTACTCTAGTGCTGGTTTAGCTGTATCAGATAAAAGTCAGGCTGTGTTCCTTGTCCCTGTAGGTGATTTCCTTCTATTTCAGTGTAACTAGAAAAAAAAAATCCTAACTTTGCATAAATGCAGAGGTAGAGCATAACTTTGAAGAAAAAAAAAATTCTTATATTCTTTCACTTCTAGAGTTGCTGGAGATAGAATTTAATATAACAATTCAGGAAAGGGGGTTGGAGAAAGTGAAAGTTCAGTAAGATGAAATCTCCTCAGACTAAGGAAGTTAAGTGATTTACTGTTTTGTTTAGAAAATAATCAGTTTGAGTGCAGGCACGAGGGCGCTGTTGAAAGATTGGAAACCGCATTGTGTGCCCAGTCTTACCTGAGACATAAGGTAGGATACTAAAAGTGGCAAATGCCAGGATATGGGTGGTGAAAAAAGTGTCTTCCAAGTATTATTAGAGACAGCAGCTATTCAAAACTTGATTCTTGCTATTCTGTGATCTTAACGTGCCTGTTAAAGCCTGGCTTCAGCTTCTACTGGTGTTGAGGAGTTAAATTGGCAAGATGACTTATTTTGGTTCTTCAAGTTAGAAGGTTGTGGAGCTGCTTTGTGAAATAGCTCATGAAGTGTGTTTTCTGTGTGTGCTCTTAAGACAGATACGCCTGGAACTGAGATCAAAGGTTTTGCTGTGACAGTAACTCTCCCTGCTCTTTATGCAGGCCATAACTGAAGCTTATTTGGTAAAAGTTGAAAGACTGTTTGGTTAGGATTTCAAAACATGTATTCAAACAAATAATGTATACTTGTCAGAAACTTAATACTCCAAAAAGCCTCAGGTAAGCGAGTAGCCTGTGTGCAGGCTAACAGAGCATTATGCAGTGTAAGCGATTGCCCTCTTGGAGAAGAGGTGACTGACATCTCAAAAATGGATGTCGCATTTAATTAACATATGCTAGTCAAGCCATACATCAAACTGCAAAATCAATACAGTTGGTAGGATGAAAAGCTAGTACCATCATGTAGTCTTAGCCAGCAAGGGAAATCAAGTTTCATCTTGAAGAAAAGTTGCCTATTATACATAATTAATGTATATAAATCTGTAAAATGCTGCCTACTCTTATTAGGCAGAAACTGCTTTAATTGGAAGGTGCACTTTCAGCTGTAAGGAATTGAAAAGTGCACTAAAGTAACAGGCTTGAATTGATAAAGCTCTTGCATAACTGAGATCACTTTCTGCCAAATAAATGAGTTCTGTGCTGATTTGTCCCCCTTTTTTTGCAGCTCTCTGCAGGGTCTGAGGTTTCTTTGGCAGTTTGTTGAAAATGATATCCTACAACTTCTTGATCAGCTTCTCATCCATCCTGAGATGTGAAAGGAGTGACTATGAAAGATTACTTCAGTCTCCAGAACACCTGCTATTGAATGAGGTAGGATAAATGCTGGGGATGGGTGTCTACATGGGTCAGAAATGGGGTGTGAGGTGCTTCATTGCAGGTTGTTTTGCTTTTGTAAGCAATGAATTCATATTGACCAGTTGAGTGCAAAGGGCATGCTGTAATGTTTGTAAATATATACAAAAACCCGTCAGTCTCTTCACAAGCTTTGTCTGGTTGCTCAGGTGTAGAGAGTTGATGGACATGAAGGAAGCACAAAGGAAGGTCCTGTTGCTAATGGGACGTGTTGCTGGAAAGCATTTAGCTCCAAACAGCTCTGGCAACTGGAGCTCTGAGAAGTGTTCTTTCCAAGTAGTTGATGTCTCCTTGCACGGAGAAAACAGGGAGGGTATTAGCCCTTCAGAAAGGTGGTAGCTAAAGGGCTTGGTTAGTGTTGCAGCTAATAGTATAACTGATTCAACCTGCAGTAGGGGTCACAGGTGGGATAGCTATCATCTGTGGGCTGTGCTATTGAGAGAAAAATGAAACTAGACGTAAATGTGTGTCAACTGCCTGTTCCGATCCCCAGAAATGAAATGAAATTACCTGGCTTTCTGTCAGAAACTGGTTAGGTTGGAGTGGTGACTAAAAACGTAACAGGATTTCAAACAAGCCACAGATAAAAGGTTTTGCATGTAGCAGGTATCTTGTTTCTTTGGCTTCTTTTGTTTACTTAAAAGCAATGCGCCGTTTGTGCAGCTCTGCTTTCAGCTAGCTGCTGTGGCCTTGATCTGCTCCAGCAGGGACAATGTGACAGAACTCCTTGGCTTAGAACTTGGGAGTCTGAGTTTGGCGGAGTTGCTTTTCCCTCTTAATTCTTGCTTCCTTCTTGTAAGTGCTGAGAGTTCCCATGCAGTCAAAAATAATGAGGCTGTTCTTTCTAACTCTCCGGACTATCCGCATTGTTTTTAGAAGTTATAAATTGGGAAATTTCCAAATGCTTGGCTTAACAATGTATTCTTGTGTGCGATAAGATTATGCCCTTGCTTTTCAATTTACAGTTTGAATACAGATTAGTCAGTTTTGCAGAGCTTTTAATGAGGCTTTTTAATGAAGTCCTGGCGCTGTAGAGAACTTGAGAGGTATGTAACTTTCTGCTCCCTTTGTGACTGAAACTGCAACAAGTACTTAAAGGTCTTTACAGAGATTCAGAGAAACGGGCCTTTTCCTTTGGACTGCCTCGTTGGAGTGAGGGGATTTAGGTTTTGTCACAAATAAATGGTTGAAGTGCTTGCTGGAGAGTTGTGGCCTTTTCTGTGACACAGCTGTTATGCCTTGCTTTTTGTGCCTTAGGCTGTGGAACAATGACTGAATGCTAAAACCTGCTGCTAGTTGAAGGTTTTTAAATGCATGATTGGTCGGTGACTGACCACCAAATTGTCTCTGGTACTAAATATTTGGAGACCTGGTGAGGTATTGTACAAATTATTCTGGATTTATCTTGCTGCACATGATCATTTAATAAGGCAATTACCGGGCGAAGTATACACTGGAGAGTAGCTGCAACTATGTAGAAACCTTGTCTTAATCCATATTCTTCTTTCTTTATGCTTGCAGAGACAAGAACTGGTCTGAGAAAGCTGGTAATGTATTGCAAGCTGAAGTGCTGGGAATGTTCCATGCTCTGTAGTTCATGTCAATTTTCTCCTTGATGTCAGTAGTTTTAATTAGAATATCACACTATGATGGAAGATAGGTAACAGTTCCTAGGTTTAGTCTCAGCTAGCTGTCAGCATCCAGTAAAACTTGAGAAGTACTGGCTATGATAATAAAGGACCTTCAGGTTGATGAATCTTTTCATCCAGATTGCAGACTTGGAGGGACAGGGAAGCCTTTGGCTTGCCTCTTCTCCCTTTTTTACTGAGTCAGAGTGGTTTCTTGGGGGTTTTTAGTAGGGTAAGGATGTCTCTGTTAATTCATTAAGGTGTAGGCTAGAATGAAGGTTTTGAAGAGCAGGATGCAAATGTTAGGTCATGAGCATACAGTTGGTAGCCCTGAATCATCTGTCACACTGAAAGTATTTAACAGTTGTGCACGTACAACTGTGGAAGCTCTTGCTGGGAATGAAAGCCAGCAGAGAGGGTACCTTCAGAAGGCTCCAAACAAAAGACTTCAGAGGGAGACTTGAATTTTTTCTTGGCCTTTCAGATCCCCCTTAGGAGTCAGAATTTAGGCTTCTTTTTAGAAACCATATTTTGATTAAAGTTCTTTACTGTTAAAGAACAGTGTGTTCATATTGCAGAATAGCAGCTATGAATGAAATTACTTCATTGAGATGAATATTGCGTACAAGTGTGGCATTTATTGACAAACTTTAATTGGCTTTTGAAGGACATGGTTATGGGTATAGACCTACATTTTTCTCTGAGGCACTTCATAAGTAAATCCACATAACTGTGGAGGCTCTATACCTTAAGCAACCATAGTTTCAGTAAATGCACTATATACTTTGTTCATCTATGAATAGTAATTGAGTCCTGGACTGCATTTATAGTGCTGAGAGTAATACAACTACCATGATGTATAATAATGCTTAAGAGCTCCAGGGAGGCTCATTTACATGATAGTGAGGGAAATGGTCTTGCCAAGAATAAGAATTAAGAGGCTGGTATTGTGTGAATTATGAAATGGCTTTCAGGTGGGGAAGTCTGAGTGAACTAAAGTTATAGAGAAAAGGGGTGTAAAAAGCACCTAAAATTATTATTAGAAAGAGTTGAGTTTTATTTCTCCTTTGACTTGGTATAAGGAGGTTTTCTTCCTCTGTAGGTATGTGGAAGAAGCATTGTTAGCCTTTAGAGAACTGGGTGCTTGTTCTGTTTCTGAAGATCCTGACCATCTGGTTTTACTGAAGGGAAACCCAGGTGCATAACTCCAGTGGGAAATGCAGACAGTTTCCAGGACTTAATGTGGTCAGCTGGGAAGATGGGATTTTGTGTAACGAGCTTGCATTGTCTAGGCACAATTTTGGTTTGTACTTGTTCGCCATCAGCTGGATGTCTGATTTCTTTTGCATTGCTTTAATAATCTTGAAGAGTTTAAGTCTTGTTCGGACTTGGTGATAAAGGACTTGGCAGTCTTCACAGGCTCATTGATACTTTGCAGGGATGTTGATCAAAGTGTCTCAACTGGTGCCAGGTAGGTTATGGCAGAAAGGCAGATGGGAAGAATAAGATGCACGGGCATTCAGCGATAGGCCTGAAATACACCATAAAAAATATAAAGTCTTGAAGTGACAGTGTGGTATGATTTAGGCTTGCATGTTTTCTTGGTGCTTGTGCATTCATTTTTTTCACCTGCATCCTAGGTATTTGCTGAGAAGGCGACTTGAATGGTTTAGTTATATCATTTGAGTAGATTATTGTGGAGTGCAGGGGACTCTGAGCTATCTGTCAGATGGCAGAAGTCAAATGCCAGTGAAGTGCAAATGCTCAGTGCATCTGATGGAGTGCTCTGTGTAGGCTAATCCATGTGATGTATTGATTTTCTCTGAAAACAATGAAGGGTAGTAGGAATGGACTAGACGCTGGAACCTTGCCTCCCAAGAGGCTGGAAGGGATGAGGAAATGTGTTTAGAGATGCACTTGTGTGTTGGTTTTCTGCACCAGTTTGCTGTACCTCGCATGTGTGGTGCTCCTTTGTAGAAGGCTGAATACAGGTGTTGGGGTATGCATCGGCTGAGCCTGTTCATTCAACTTAAAGATTATTCAGAAACCTGCACTGTTGTCTCTAGGTAATTGGAGAACAACATGAAGTTCATTTTATTTACTGCCAGTGCAAAGATGGGATTCCTTCCCCCTGAGAAAGGAGGCTATCTGGCAATAGTGATAGGTGTATTTAAGAGCTTTGGTTTTGAAGCCACAGGTTTCCTTCTGATCGATGGGTAGCGTGGTCCATGGACTGTTTTGCCTGGCTCTATTTTTTGCTTTTGGAAACTGTAAGATATCTGGGTCTCTTCCTACAAAACTTGCCATTCACTGTGCTTTCGTCTGCTTTAATGCAGGATTAGTTTTTTCACTGCTATCCTGAGTTAGAGGGCCTCATTAGTGGTGCGGGCATTCCCTCTTCTGTACTGGAATGCAAGGAAGACTCACTTTCCAGGAAACCTTGTGTCCTTAGTTGAAGCATTTGAGTTCTTAACACTCTGTGAATGCTTTTGTTTATCTAGAGAAGTGGAAAACTTGGGTAGTTAAACCTTCTCCGAGAAAGATTAAAGACAATTGCAAGTGGCTGCCTGTTTGTTCCTTGTAATTCTAGCATAACACCAGAAAAAAGATTGTCACTTTCAGCAAAGCTATGAGATGGAGGGGTTAACTTGAAGCAAAAGTGAAGATGTGTCCTCTTGGTGCAAAAGGGAATTGCTCTCTGAACAAGCTCATCTGTTTTGTGCTGGGAAGAAGCTTTGCCTGAAGCTTACCAGGAGAACTTGGTGAATTGGGCTGGCAGTATAAGAAGCTTGGGGAGGTGTGATGCCTTGTAGAATAAGGGGCTGACGGTCAAGATGGCTACATCAGTTTCTCTTGAAATGAAGGTGCTTCCTTGTTGTTTGAGCATATTAAAAAATGAATTTAATGAGTCTGGATTTTTTGCTACTGAGCAGTCCGTGATATTCTCCACACTACCGTTGAGACACTATAAATTCATAACCGCTTGTCACCTAAAATGTTGATGTAAAAGCAGAGGGCAAGAGCTTTTTTCCAAGTACTCCCAAGCTTCATTTATAATCAGGAGTCTCAGGGTTGGTATTTTTATGAATGCCAGTTTTCCAAGGCTCCCTCTGTAGCTGGAGAGACGGGCTCCTATGGGAAATGATTTGCAACAGTCCTGACTTAGCTTCAGTCTCTGACTGCAGAGGTTGCAACAATTGGCTTCCTCAGCTGAAGTTGGCCTCTGTGAATGCTTCCAGAGGTGTGCTGAGCAGCTCTGAGCATCTGGTCCATCATATTCATAAAGCATACTGAGATCCTGTGTAAAAGATACTACTGGAAAACTAAGTATTACTGTTGTCATAAAGTTGATGTTAGTACATCTGTGTGTCCTAGGGGAATGCGCTGTGCGACTGTAAAGTGACTTGGTGGTTTTCCCACCCTTAAAAGATTGCAGCTCTTACAGCTGCTCCATCCTTGTTTATAAAATATATTGATCCAGCAACATCATAATCTTGAAATATGACTTGTCTCATTAGCCAGCAACTGGAAGTTGCTGTAGCAATCCAGGAAATTAGTGTGAGTACAGGCAGAGGTAGGAATGGCCATCTGGCCTGGCAAGTGGCTGATTCAAAGGTTTATGTGGATGTGTCATGACGACAGAATACCATGTGCTTTAATCAGGGTTGCTTGACCGTATGCATTTTAACTTTTGTGTGTGCTGAGCATGTTTGCCTGGAAGAACCTCTAAATTTTTCATTATCAGTATACATTTGCTACCACAGAGCAGCAATTTTTTTGAAAGGAGAAAAGCTGTTACCTAAACCATCTTGCAAATGAAAGACCATTAGGAAAAGGAGACTTGAGTTGACAAGTCGTGGGGCAAAGCAGTAACTGAGAAATATCGGTCAGATATTTAGTTGTCTCTATAGCCCGTCCTTGAACGAAGATTATTGCACGTTGCAGTGGCTGGATGCTGAGTGAGAGGTCACTTTCTAATGCCTGCTGTCACAAAACCGCTTCATGCTGTTGTGCTCCCTCTGACTGAAAGGGGCAGAAAGAGCAGGCTTAGGCTCACAGCTCGCCAAGGTGTTCAGCTCTTCAGAGGCTGTAATTCCGCAGGTAGCTGGTGATGCACTAGCATGTGCAAATGCTCTAACAGCTTAGAGATACTTTAAGCATTTATCACTCTTCACAGCCACCCATGTCACTCTTAAATTTATCAGTGTCATCCTTTTCATTTTAGTAATGGGAAAATAAATAGCTGAAGATAAGCGAGGGTAATTTCCTTGTATTTTCAGAAAGCAGTTGTGGGGGAGTGGGAGGGGAAAAGGCATCTCATCTTGGATATTTCTGCTGCCTTGTGTAAACTAGTACCTAGGATAACTGTGTTCTGTTCCTGGTGGCTACTAGCAGCCAGGAAGAAGGCCACAATCAAACCTTCCCCTCATCCCTAGTAGCTGAACACTGATGGGACCCTACTTGAGTTGGTGCTGGAAGAAGAAACAATGAAGATGCCTTGCAGCAACTCTTAAGCTTGTTTGGGAGGTTCATGTTTTCATATGCTTTATTACCCAAATGACATGAAACTGCATAGCTGAGTCTTGGGCTCTTAATCTTATTTTTGTGTCTACAGGAGCACTGCCATTCAAAGCGAAAAGGTTTCTGGGTTGAATTAAGTAGTTCTGTCTTTAAAAAAGTTGTCCTAGCTAGAACTGTCAACAGCGCTGAAGTCAACACAGGTCAAAAGCAACAGGACTGCGCAGTAATTCTACAGTTTGGACTCTGCAAGAATAGCATTAATGGCTGCTTGCCAGCTGTGACACCCTGCCAGACAACTTGCGTTACTGGTCCTGGTACGTGCTATGACACACGCTAATGTCTGTAATGTGGCTTACAAAGGGCAGCAAACAGTAGCCTCCTTGGGAAAAGGAGATGGGAATGTGGAAGGTCTGCCAGACAGAAGGCACTGCTGAGGAGAATAAAACAACCTGGGTAATGTTATGCAGAAACAACTTGGTTTAACTTGGGTTGCCATGTATGTAGAGGTGCCATGTAGGTTAAAATGGTGCCGTTTGCATGTCAGCTTTTTACTACTGTGAATTTGTGTGCAAGTATTAGGATGAGGCAGAAACGATGATGCTAGGTGCCTTACAGATGAAAAAGCTCAACTATTGCAACTTAACACCCCTCCAGAGAGCCTGCCAGCATCCTATTCCTTTCTTCCAGGATTTATGGCATACTGTTAAGTTGGCTAGTAGACCCAGTGCTGCTGTGGCCGCCAATCCCCAATTAGGTTTCTGGTGTGAGGCTGGCACAAGGCTTATGTCTGTGGTAGATGGCTGGGAGGGCTAAAATGAAATATCTTTTCTAGCTGACAAGTGCCTGAATAAGCCAATCACTTTACAAGTGAACAGCGGAGTCATCAACATTGCCTTCCTAATGTACTCTGTTAATTGGATTGTACAAACATCCTGTAACTTGCAAGGTCTCTTTGCCTATTGAGGTTCTCTGTTTTCCAGCTCTTTTTTGTATTCTATTCTGAAACTGTAATGTGCTGTGATAATTTAGATCCCTTCTTTTGACCTGATCTCATGATAGCTAAATTCTTACAAGGACTTAGATGAGATGAAACAGATAGAAGTTACATTCTTATACGTTTACATGTTTTTTCCCTAACTGTTACTAATTTATGGCTAAGGCTACAAGAAAATAACAATTTTCTGAAAATAATATTAAAGGGTAGACAGCTGTGTATGAATATACCCAGCAACAGTTGAGTGTCATAAAAGGGCTTTGCACACTTAACACCTAATTCTGTACTGCTTTTTTGAAAAGCTGCTTCACTTTCTTGCATGAAATAGCGTTGATAATGAAACTTATAGGTGCACTTGCTCACTACTAGTGTGAATAGTAGTAAATTGTATCCTTGTGCTCCAAGAATAATATAGAATAAATGATTGTAATGTATGACTGTAGTTGGTGTGTTTGTGGAAGTCGGGCAAAACGAGTGGTTTCTTCTCAGAGCAGTTTGTTCAATACTGAGTATCTGTTATGTGACAATGAACCTGTTGCAAAAATGGTGACAAGACTTATCTGGGACTGAAGTGGTGTGTGCCAGATGGTACCAGTTTATCTTTGCTAGCAGCCAGGGAGGTTGCTGCATGAGACATAAGTAAGTCTTGCAGCCATGCGAGAGGTGCCTGTACCTTGTCTTTGTGCACCAAATCCATCCTTTGTGCAAGTCTGAATTCTGATTGTGAACCAGAGATGCACTGGGTCTTTATCTGTCAGAATTTATGGATGTTATAGTCTGGTTTGCTGTAGAGTTGAATAGCTCACAGTGTGCTCCAGACACCGTTAAATACTGTCGATGGTTTAAAATTCAAGTCCTCTTGCTAGAGAATTTTTCTGTAGACTGTGTACAGCCTTCATACTTATGCAGTGATTTTTCTTATTGCCTCTGATGGAGGATCACACCACCAAAAGGGAGCAAAACAGGTGAGGGCTTTATTGCTTTTGAGGAAATGTTCATTCTCTGCTGTGCTGGAGCAGACCTGACTTAAGCCAAAGGTTCTTTTTGGGGCCTTGTATATACTTTTTAGATCTGAAAAAATTGACAAACTGTTACTGGGGGACAGGGAGTGGTCTTGCAGAAAAGAGTGAGCATTGCCTACTACATGCTGAAACACATCCTCTCAAAATGTTGTGAGAACAAAAAATACCAGTCTCCTTGTTAGCTAGGTCAAGTGATCAAAGTAGTTTCTAGACATAAATGAGAAAATGCAGATGCTACACCTTCATTATTATTCACACAAACCTGTCTTTCCTTCTGTTCAACATTTAATGGTCCAGTAAGCAGGACAGTAGCATCCTAGAAAGAAAGCAGAGTCATCCCAACCCTCTATTCTTTATGCTCTGAAGTGTTTCTATTAATAGGCAGGACAAGGGCTCCTGTCCTAGTATCTTGCTTTCTTATCAGCATGCTTTTAGTTTTTCAACAGGGCTGGCTGATGTGCTTGTTGGACCTTGAAGGATTTGTTCCATGTCAGATGCAAGATGTGAGTATAAACACAAGATATGCCTTAAACTTAGAGAAGAATTATTGCAGGGATGATGGTGAAAAACAGCTAAAGATACATTGGTGTCCCTGCCTTGCATACAGGAGGGATAGCCCTTCTCGTGGTGTTATTGCTAGGATGAAGCTGTTACCAGTGGTTTTTTGGGCAAGATGGATGATCCCCTCTTTAGTGTTTCAGTTTTACTGGTAACGGAGAGGCCTGCTGTTTGAAATCAGAACAACAGGAATGGCAAGGTGCTGTTGTGGAGGTAAACAAGATTAAAGATCATCTTGTAGTTCCTGTGGTTATTTTTTTTCTAGGGAGGGGGAAGAATTGTTCCAATACTGGCAGTGGTGCAGAAGCATGAAAAGGAATTAATTTGAGCACTTTAATGTGCTGATCCTCATCCAAGGATCATAAAACATTATCCAAAGGTGAATTAGTAATATGTCTGTTTATAGCTAGCCGAGGAACCAAATGTGACATTATACTCCTAGGTCTGTGGGGAAAGGGACTGATAATATTGCTAGCTTTAAAGTGAGTGTAAAGACTAGCCTGCTATGCCAGAATAATTATGGTCTGTTGTACCTTCCATGTGTCTGCTATTGGTCAAAGCACTTAAGTACTTTGGAAAAAAAATAATAAAATTGAGTCTTAGATAAGGGCTGGCGGGAGGTCTCTTAACAAGGTTTAGTTTAGGAACTGCAGGTCTGAAGTGGCAGATCCCTTGTTTTCACTCCTCAAATGATGCATATGTACTCCTCCCACACTGATTTATGTACAAGTTCATGCATTTGTTTGCAGTGAGTGTCTAAAACAGATTGCTGGCTGAGAAACAGTAACTGCAGGAGAGTTTTTACTTAGACTATATAAAGCAAATTTTTTCAAGCAAACTAGTCAGTTGCTATGTGGACAAGCTTTTTAGGTCTGCTGTTATCTGAAAGTATCTGTTTCTGCTCCATAGCTGCCAAATGGAGGTGATGTTTACTTAACTCGAGGTATATAATGTGGATATATCCAGGCTTTATGTAATAATTGACTCTGCAGGCAGCCTTCTTCAAACTGTTGTGATAAGCTACAGATGAAAGGTCTGCTCTAGGAATCCTGCTTCCTTGGGAAGATTTTGTGATAACAGAAAGGTGTGAGTCCTAGGATGAGAAGACAAAGTGTATTAAGCTGGTCTATTTTTCCACTGCCTTGTACATCTATAATACCTTTCCAAAAGGTAGAGCCAGTTGAAGTCTTTCTGCTGGCAAAAGAATCAAGTAGTTTCATAAACTTTTGTGTTTTATTTGGGAATGATCAGAACTTCCAACACAGTAGAAAATTGACCCTGTGAGTATAAAAACAGCTCAGACTGTCAGCATAATGCACCATCCTGAAAAGGACCTCTCCCCTTATACTGGTTCTAAGAACACTTTCCTCCCTTTGGTTAAGATGTGTTCTTTAATAATTGCATGTATGTTGCCAGCATAAATATGGGCTAAAAGCTAGCACCTGCCTTGCCTTTAAGAATGGCACAAACTAAGGAATATTCCTGCAGGAGTGGATGGAGGATGAAGTGCTTAATACATTCTTAAAATCATGTTTTGAACTACCAAAACAGAAAAGGAGCTTTGAAGACTGCAAAAATATAGCTATGTTTTTAGCATGCCAGTTGTAGCAAAATAAGCGTAGGACGTGATGGTAATAGCATGAAGGAATAAGTTACAGGGACGTGGGGAGACAGAGTAGCTAGTAATAGAGGATGGGAAGATGGCAAGGACTGCGGAGAGGCTAGGTGAATGGAGTGCACTTGGTGATACAAGGAAGACTGCTGGGCAGTTTTAAGATTTTTTTTCAGGAGTGGAAGCCATTCAAGGCTTTCTGTAGGGGAAATCCCAGCCTACATGAGAGGTAGCCTGAAGGCACCAGACTTCTACCTTCTCAGGCCCAAGTTGACTTCTGGGCCAAAGGTTTCTGAGCATGTGTTTTGTGACAGACCTGAAGTGATGCCTCTGCTTTACGCTGTAGGATTTCCTTGGCAGACCACATGGTTATTAACCAGTTCATCTATTGGCATCAAGCTGGCAGGGGAACTTATATGAAGTGGAAAATGCCAAGCAGTGAAACTTGGAAGCTGCTTATCCTTAAAGTGAGATAGGCATGCATGTGTTTGGTAGGTTCTGTGCTGAGTAATACTTCTGAGTGGTAACTCAGTGTTAAAAACTTAGTTCCACGTGGCTGTGGCACTACATTGTATAGCTATATAGTGGAGGTGATGTGTGACTTCTGCTCTTAAACTTTCTCCTTAAAGTGCCTTCCTGGGTTAGAAAGCAACTCAAAACTTGCAGCTTTTGGGCAGAAAAGGATTCACTCTGTCAGTCTCAAGTGTCCCAGATAGGCTAACAAAGTTCAGTGCTTTCATATAGGCTTATGTACAATGCAGGCACAGTAAGGACTTGGAGCTCTCTATAGGGCTGTATTTCCTGTTGAGCTGGTTAAGTAATAATGCCTTTAAAGGGAGTAGTTGTCAACAAGCAAGCAGATAGTAGCAAAATAGGTTGCTAAAGGAGACGGACTCTGTTGCATACCCCTAGGATGAACCTCTGGTAATGTGAAAATGTGTTTTACTCCTCTAGTGTTGCTGTTTGTTGTCCAGCTGTTGACTTAACATAAGAAAAAGCCAACTCATTTTATTGCTGGGCCTCGTTGACACTTGGAAGTGAAACAGCTGTGAGGAAGCTCACTCTAAGCTTTTCCACAGGGTTTCTATGGAAACTGTCAGCTCTCCAGCAGGTTCTCCAAAGGGCACAAGCTGCAGAAGCCTCTTGAGTAATTATGTTCACATGCTTCTGAACCTTATCCCTGGACACCAGCAGATCTCTGAAATGGTTTCCTAGGTGACTGCGTTTTCCATACTGTAGTCAGTAATAGGCACGTTAGCAATGCTAAGCGGTGCTTTCTGCACCTCTTGCTGCTGTTGATGGAGTATCTGCTGCAGTCTTGGGGCTGTAGGTCCCTGTCAGGGGTAGTTCCTTCCTAATGGAACTTTTTAATGTCCACAGAACTCCTTGGAGGCTTCCTGTGTTGAAGTTCACTTTATGAATGAGGATTTAAATTACTTCAACATGTCCTGAAAAAGAAGAGTTCCTTCATAGGAAATCAAGTATAAGTTTCAATTAACAGTTTCTCTGCTGTGTTAAAAGGGTTAAATACTTGTCTGAGTACCAGAAGCCTTGTTTTGTTCTTGCCTGCAAATGTTGACAGGTATCTGGGACTTCCATTGGTTTGCAACAAATCTTTCTTTGATACAATAAACTGGTTTTAGTATGTTAGGTTTCCTCTGCTGGAGTTGATGTTGTTGTTTTATTAGTTGCATGGGGTTATGGAGCAATATGGATGTTGGTTCTGAAATACTTGGAGAGATTTTTCTGAACAAAATTAGCTTTTGTGATGTTCAGCTGCTGTACGGAACAGTTGGCAAATGTGAGCTTGAACATAGAGCAGGCTGATAGATGGTCAACAATGCTAATACTTCTCCCTTTTGACTTCCAAATAATGTTTACTCTTCTGATGGGGTGACTACGCATAGAAATGCAGGGCAAGATCCTAAAGATGCTTCCAGAGGTGACTTAGATTGTGCTAAACACACATAAAAATCACCAGCAGGACTTTGCTTTTCATAGGCTGTCTGATATAATCTCTTCTGTATGGGTGGATTTGTGTATTGAAGTTTAGCATCCAGTAGGACAAAAGTGGATACTTACAATGAGTATAAGCTGAGGTGGGGGAAGAAGACAGACAGACAGCTCTTTCCAGTAAAGCTGTAGCAATGGTTTAGGGAGGCAGAGTACGTTGCTCAAAGGTCTTGAGCAGGCTGACACCTTCACTTTAATGACTATGGGTAGTCAGGTGCTTATTGACATTCAGTTTTTTCAGCATGTCTGAAAGTGACACTACTTCCTTGCTAGAACATCCACTAGTTTAATGCTGTGTTATTGTTTGGGTAATGGCTGGGAAAGGGAAAGTGTCAGCTACTGAATTAGAAAACACAGGTTGTCTTTAGATATTTACCAACAACACATACAGATGTTGCTGAATGGTTTGTTTGTAGGTATCCCCATGTGACAGAGTTCCCATGACTTCCCTAAGAGGCTTTTGAACATTTTGAGATATGAGGGAGAAAAAAACAGGGGCTGCAATGAAAGAGGATGAAGGCAGCATGTCTTACTTCATGAAAGACTATAGCATTTGCCCAGGCAACCCCAAGAGGTCTATAGTAATTCATGCCAGCCTGTGTCTCTTATCTGGTTGGAGTGCCTGAGGATGGTTTGATCAGGATAATGTTTCCTTCCCTCCAAAGAGCACCAGAGGGTTCCAGTCTGTTGCTTCTGTCTGCAAGGGCACACTGAAATGCTGCATTGCGTGTACATGGTCTGGTGCTGAACAGGAACAGGGTTTCCTGGTGTGAGACGAATCTGACAACAAAAGAGCGGCTATAACACGTTGCAGGACTGCCAAATGTCTGTAAGCAGTCTGTATAAATACCGCGTGCTGGAATTGATGCTAGAGTGAAATGTGGAAATCATGTTGCTGTTAGAAAAGCAATGTATCAGTTCATAATAATTACTTTACTTTTTAAAATGATTGAACAAACTGGACTAGATGCTTTTGGTGGACTGGACTTGAATTACACTTCTGAGGTGACAGGGCTTTGGAGTGGGGGTTGTAAGAGGTTGGAATGTTTTCAAAAAGCTAGTTAAGAAAAGCTGTATATATTTTAATGGACTGAGTTCAGTTATTAAAAATGGGGAAAATTACTGGTGAATTAAGTAGAAATGCAAGTTTCCTGAATTCAGCCAGTGAGCTTTAAAATGAATTACAGTTCCTATTAAAGGATATTGCTTTATAGCAATCAGTGTTGGCTTCTCTTCTAGGGATCTGTGGGGAGCTTTCTATAGGAGGCTTAAGATGACAAAATTATGTTCCTTGTAGCTTCTGTATAGAATTGCAGTGAAGAGAGCCTTTGGACAAGAGTTTAAGTGCTGGGAACTGAGGTTACTCAGCAGTCAGTAGAAAATGCTGAGTGTTTGGCCGAGCCCCCTACTAGCTACAAATATATCTTCCATGAGTCTCATACTTGGTACTACCAGTGTTAAATAAGGGTGCATACTTCTCAAGAGCTGAAGTAGCTTTACAGCTACCGTAGATTGGACTGGAGAATGGGTTTGTAATTTCTTAGAGGCTTCTGCATAGTGGCAGAGTGTAGGAATTGCTTCGTCAAGTTCTGCCCTATGGCGAAATCTCACTCCTGTTCTCCCCTGCTGAGGGCCAGACAGAGGAATATGTTTGGGTAGTGGCTGTGAATACCAAGTTCCCAAATCTAAACGGAGCCTCTTGCTCATGGTGCCCTTCTGTAGGGGAAGAAGCCTAACCTTCTTAAGTGATCATCTTTCTAAGTTAAGATTCTTTTTGAGTGCCTGTCTGCTCATGCTATTCCACCCTTAATCAATAATTGCTAAAAGAACGCAGTACCCTCAGACTGTATTGAGTATGGGCCTTTCTTCAAAACCTCATTGGGGGCCACCTCTGAAAAGTGTGGGTTTAAGATAGCTGGCTTTCTGATGCTTATTAAGAGCCTTAGGAGATATTGAAGGGCTCCCATTTGGCATTGAAGGATCTTGTCAGGGTTAGACAGGGTGACTAACCCTTTGTCATATCTCACCTCAAAGCCTTCATAAGAGGTGCTTGTGAAATGGTTCTGTAACTAGACCCTTCTTACTGGGATGCAGTTATTGATGACCCTTACTGACAAATGGGAAAAATCAGCCACTGATACTGAGTTTATTCCTGTAGAGTTCATGAGACTTGGACTGACCTGGCCAGGCTTGCCCCTTGCATCCCTTGACTTCAGTGTGCAGTAGAAGTTTATCCTTTGCATGGGTGAAATGAATAGGTGAGTGTGCTGCAGCAGGGAGTTGGCTGTTAAACCTGGCATGGGGAAGGGTATGTTTGTTCGTTTTGTATAAGGAAGACTGTCCTTCTGCCTTCTACTGTCTCTGAGAAAGCCTGGCACTGGCAGGGCCCATTAATTTTTAATTTAGTCCTCTCTACGCTGCATTGCTATCATGTTTTATGAGGACATTATGCTGAAATGAAGGCCTGTGAAACAGAATTTTAAAGTTTGAAAAAGGCACAGTCATTATCCATAATATGTGTGCTGAAGGAGAAAGGAGTGGGTATTTATGGTACAGCTAATATTAATTGTTATTTTTATTGTGATGTCATCCTTACAGGTCAACTGAAAAGATACAATGGAAGCCAGGAATCCCCAGACATTAAATTAATATTAGTATGAAATGTTAACATGTACTTAATATCTACTGCTGGTTGTGTTTAAAATGGTTTCTTGTATCACACTGATACAGCTTTATATACTATTGTGAGGAAGGATATCATTAGTACCACTGCCACAGAAGCCCATGTACTTTTTACCAAAGTCAGAGCTAGGAGATCTCGCTCTCAAAATAAAGAACCTATTTAAAGAAAAACTGTTTTGGTTAGCAGTGTGGTTGTTAATCCACGAAGTTATTCTGGGTTTGTGCAGATATATTAAAAAAACCACTAAAAGGTGGTGCCCTTTCTCTGCCCTAGACTCTTTGCCATAAGTTTGTAGGGATTTGGAGAAGGCAGGGGAGATGAGTAACTTCTGTGCTTTGTAGGCAAAAGTAATTCTGGGCTGTTGTAAATACTGCATCAGACTAAGGAGAGCTCTGACTTTCAGGCCTGTAACTTAAAGCATGCTGGACTACAGGAAGAAATTAAATGGGTTTTGGTCTGAAGCATGGCTGGTAGCAAACCTTCTCTTGCAGTCTTGGTATAGATAAGTGATGCCTTCTAGCTACTCTTACCCAGTATGGGCTGAATTGCAAAAGCTTTTTTGAGGGGTCTGTGAGCTGAGTGAAAGGAAGCTGTGCTGTGGGGAAGAAGCTTTAGTATTTTACCATCCTTATTTGATGTTCAGGTCCTTGATGCTGTCTGCTTGAGAGGGCAGCTGATAGTGTAGCAAGTGGAGCTGGGCTCTAGCTGTTGCTGAAGTAGCTTTGATACAGAGGTACTTACTTTTTGACCACTTCTGAATGCTTGCTATCTGCAATTCATCTCTATTATTCATCTTGGACTTGCGTTCTTCTGAGAACGTGGTGTTTTAACCGTTAACTTCACTGGATTTGGATTGTAGTAGAGTAATTCAGGCTGGAAGTGACCTCAGGAGGTTTCTAATCCAAGCTTCTGCTCAAAGCTTTGTAGAGACTTCAGGATTTACCTTAATTGTCTAATGAGGAGAAACCTTGAATAGGAATTGGCTGTGAGAAACTGCTTTGCAATGAGACTTCCCATAATTCTGTTGCTTATACTTTGTCAAGGTTATTGGCAATATCAAAGTCTTACTGTTGTCTTCTAACCTTCATGTAGCACAAATATCTCAAAGGGATATTTGTGATTCACCCTGCTTCATTAAATGCTCAGGGGAAACTGACAGCAAAATACTTGCTTGGATTCTATTAAGCTTTGGGAAAGAAAGCTTTAACATCAGGAGAAAAACCCTATAGTCCTTGGAGGAGCTGTCTTGCACTCATCATGTGCCTGCTTCCTGTAAGATGTGTGAGAAAGGGGCTTAGGAATTCACTGGAAGATGTCGAAGGCACATATCTTTAAGATGTAGAAATTGCTTCCCCTGAATTCTTCTCCTGAGATTGTAGCTTCCTAAAAGCTAAAATTCTGATGTTAGCTGACAGTGGACCCCTCAGATGGCTCTACTGTGCACAGTTAAACAATACAGGCAGGGAGTGCTTGCCTGTTAGACAGCTGCCTGTTGCAACTTTGCTCAGGGTGTTGCAACTAGAGCTGTTTGAGCTTTTTGCATGGAATGGAGGCTCAACTGTTTCTTAAATAATTGGGTAATGACTATGCTTTGATCTACTGAAGAGCAGAGCTAATGGATTTAGATTTTTAACACCTGTACTTTGTGTACCTAGAAACTCACAAGGTGAAATTCTGATTGCTTTGGAGCTGGTGACATTTTTCAGGGCCTCAGCCTTTTGTGCAGAATGTGCAAGCTGAGAAACAGCTTGTATTGAAATGTACTATTGAGCTACTTGGTTTTTTTCATCTGAAGATCTTGAGTTTGTATTAGATTAAGTACGAGGTTGGGGTTTGTTTTCTCTGCTTCAACATGAGAAAATATTTGTGTGGAAAAAAGCATTGGAAGCAATGCTTTAGAGCTGGTTTACATGTTTGTAGTCAGACTGAGGAACAAGTAACATAATTTGTGGCAGGACCCGGGTCTGTCCTGTGTACTACCTGAAGAGCTCAGTGTAAGAACCAGCTCTAGCTGACTTGCTCTTGTTCTTGAAAATGTTGGTGCCAGAGAGGGTGGCTGATTTGGAAGGCTCCTGCAGGCTGCAAATTGCAGCATCTTAAAGCCCTGAAGCTTCTGTCCCTCAAAAAAAACCACAGAAAGGTAATGGAAAGTTGATGAAGCACAGGAAGATGTTTCTAGTCAGCAGACTGCAGTGGTGGTGAATCGGATTTTCACAGCTCACTAACCTCTTAAGTGTTTAATAAATCCAGGAGATCCCTTCCAAGGATAAGGTTGCCCTGGTATCTAACCAGACAGACTCTACCTGCTGTCATCTTTCTCAAAACTGACCCTGCACAGCAGGACCAATTACCCAGCTAACAAAGTGGAGACAAGTGTCTCCTTTCATGCCATCCTGTCAGCTGAGCTAAAGGTATTGTGGTTGCCATGGCAATATCACTTCTGATGCTGATAGCGGGAGTGGTTGTGATTAAGTGGCTGAGGATTGGGTATGTAGGTTTTTCTCCTCCTTTTTGTATAGATTTTCTTGGTTAATCATGTGACCTTGCATTGACAGATTGAGGAACAGGCTTCTCTGAGCAGTCTCTGATGCAGCGATTGCTTGCTGTGGTACGCTGGCAAGCTGAAAATGTAGTAGATCCTAAAGACACGTTGGTAAGTGAGGTGCTGTGCATAAATACGTGAAACAAAAGACCCTCTTGCAGGCTGCAGTGTGGGGGCTGAACATCTTGGGCTTTCCTGTAAGCTTGCTTTTTAAGCTGTCATACCATCTCTGTGCAGGTGACACTATTGTTCTGTTTCAGTCTAAGAATTCATGTATCTTGCTCCTGCTGCTGCTCCTCGAGCAACTACTGCTGGCCACAAAGTTGTAGGTCTAGGCAAATGAAGAGTTATGAAGCTGATCCTCTTGCCAGGAAGGGGTAACTGGGGAGCTGATATAATCAGACAATTGATGTCCTAATCAGCTAGCTGGTGGCAGGAGGCCCAGTTGGCACCTCAGAAGTGATCTTGAGGATGAGCTGCTTGTTTTTTCAGCTAGACTCCCTATGGAGTGTGTGCATGCTTTATTATTTGAGAAGTTGGCTGCTTGGCCCTTTGGCTAGTGACCAGAATTTAAAGTTGAGTCCTGCTTCAGCTTGGTAATTGGAGGGGAAAAAAAAAAGGACTAAAAGGCAAGTCTAAAGTTCTTGCCTTATTTCCACAGCCTGGCTGTCTATAAAAAGTCTGTAAACTTCTCTTCTGTCAAGTTGACTTGCATATGTGAATGATTTGGTAAAATTTGAGATGAGTAGAAACAGCTTAGAAGTGAGGCCTTCATATAGGAAGTTCAGGATGGGCATCCAATCTGAGTTATTGATACTAACTTGTTCAGAGATCTTGAGAAAATTGTGTTCTAGCTTCTTGCCTTGGTTTGCTTAGTCAATATTAAAAATACTGAATGTCCTTGAACCACTTAAAGCTTCTTAATGTTACAAGCTAGGAAAGATTAAAAAATATCATGGTTTTCTCCAGTTGTCCTGATGTTACATATAGCTAGATTGTCCTAAAGATTCTTTTCTCTCCACAGAACGGGTGTATTTTAGTTCTGTTCTTTGCCCTGTCAGACCAGTGACTGACCATCTCTGTTCAAGCCTTTGTTTCCTATGGCTCAGCAGTTGTGGCAGTAGTTAAGGGTCAGAACAAAAGCTACCTCCACTCCTGTGTTCTGGCCAAGCTCTGGCTGAATTCTGAGAACAGGCTCCAGTTCTGTGGGGTTGGATTCAAAGTGAGTGATTTATTAACTTCTGTAGGAAATGGTGTTTGTGCCCTTCAGTGATGTGGAATGTAGCTTAGGATAGCTGTGTGAGGGCATGCACCTTGAATGACAGCAGGCAAGATGCTGATTTGCATACAGAAAGCAAAAGCCTTTACACAGTGCAGATAATGCACATTGTAAAACAGTTACAATAACATTCACTGCAGCCATGAAAACAATTTTACAGCAGATTAAACACACTTAGAAAAAGGGAAAAGATGAGCGAGAAAGCAATACTGACACTAAATTAGGGTTTAGTCAGCAGCAGAAAGAGAATGTAAGAGAAAATGAGAAAATGTTCAACTGTCCTGCTGCTTTGTTTTTCCCAGGCCAACTCTATTCAATGTTAATCTATTTTGTTGGGGTACTGTTTGAATTGAGAAGCTTTATTGCTTTCTAAAGTCATGCCTGCTAGTGAAAAATACTAGAACTGAGATGAGCATTAACTTAGTGCTTAGAGGGAAAGTCAGTTGTGGTGTTCTTGGACAAATACTGTTCGGTGGATTTGGTCTTCCTTCTTTGTCATGTCAAATAATCTGTGAGTGCTTAAGAGTATTGGAATCTGTTGGACCTTAAAGATCATCTAGTTCCACCCCCCCTGCTATGGGCAGGGACACCTTCCACTAGACCAGATAGCCTGAAGCCTCATCCAACCTGGCCTTAAACACTTCCAGGGATGGGGCCTCCACAATGTCTCTGGGCAACCTGTTCCAGTACCTCACCACCCTAACAGTAAAGAATTTCTTTCTAATGTAAATCAACCCTCCTTCAGCTTAAACCCCTTACCCCTTGTCCTATCACTACACTCCCTGATGAGCAGTCCCTCGCCATCTTTCCTGTAGGCCCCCTTCAGATACTGGTAAGCTGCAATTAGATCTCCCCAGAGCCGCCTTTTCTCCAGGCTGAACAGCCCCAACTCTCTCAGCCTGTCCTCACAGCAGAGGTGCTCCAGCCCTCTGATCAGCTTCGTGGCCTCCTCTGGACTCTCTCCAACAGCTCCATGTCTCTCTTGTACTGGGGCATCAGTGCTGCCAAAAATGCTGAAGTGAGGCTAGAATATAGGAGAGTACCTGTGGAAGACCTTATTTTGGAAAATGGCTTGTGTGCTTGTGAATGGAGTGAATGCCCAAAGACAAGGTGAAAGGCTCTCTGAGGTGCAAGAAGGTGCATCCCTTGTAAGTGGAGAGGCGATGTAACTCCTTGCTGTAAACACATTGGCTTGCAACTGTGTAGGGTACAACAGTCTTTGTTAATCAGTAGATATGTTCTTCTGTGACAAGACTGTTTTTATATTTGCATGCATTTATGTGAGGATGTCTGTGATGGAGTATTGCAAAAGTTCTACCTCTTGAAGGATGAGAGGAGGTTAAATGAAAGTCAAGAAGTTGATCTCCTAGGATTTTCTAGTCTGGCAGATTCATTACTTTCAGAAATGATAACTGATGGTGTCTGAAGAGGCGAGGGGAAGAGTGGTTTAGATCATGTCTGTTACCTGTCAGCAAATAATTCTGCATATGGCTGTGAGGAGTGAAAGGAGTGCATCTGACACTATTGGTAGCTCTCCTGTTTGACTTCTCAATGAGAGCTACTACTTGTGCTTATTAGAGCACACGTGTGCTCTAGGAAAATTTCAATTATCATAATTTGTTTCTTGGTAGGGAGAAGTACCTGTGGAATGCATACAGTGAGTGCTTATGGATAAGGAAGGCTAGTAGAACAATTTGTTACATGTAAGAAATTTTACTGCAAGCACCTGTTCCTGCAGGCATTGGAAAAAATGCAACCTTAAGACCAGAAAGCAGTGAAGATGGAACGAATGCTGGTAAATACTCTCCTGAGGCACTGCTGAAATGCAGACATAAGTCTGTTCTATTGCAGTATAGCTTTCTGCAGTAATAAGACTTAAGTTTCTCACTCAACTGTCAGGTCTAGGAGAAATTTGAAGGCTTGCTTTCATTACTGGGAGGTGGCTGTAGATCTATTGTAACATGGGTGATTGGAGGACAGGGCCCAGTAAAGGGGCTGTGTAACTTTACATGAGATGGGCCATAAGGCACAGAGCTGGTAAAGGTGGGTAATTTGTTGTAGCAATAGGATATGAGAATGATCATATGAAATACAAGAAATATATTCATCTAGCACTAAGAGGTGGTCTAATCTGCCTTTAGTGGCAGCATCTTTGAGCATCAAATGTGGTTTGACCTCTTCTGGAATTTTATTGACATCTGTTCACACCTCTTTTGAAACCATCTATTTTCTGGCTTTCACAGCATTATCTGGTAAATTTTGCAGTTGTGTGTAATAGGAAACAGTAACTGTATGTATAGTAAAGAAAAAAAAATATAAAAAAATGTAGTGTCAAGGGCATTTGTTTTTCTTGTATTTTAGTCTGTTACCTCATGTCTTAATGAGCTATGTCCTAGTTTGCTTACTGTGGAATTAAATTCTACATTTACCTTGCACTTAACTACTTGTGATTTTGACAGATGTCTGTTAGATCCCTGTTAAACAATTGTTCTCTTATTTCCCTAGTGAATTTTAGATTCTGTCTCTAGCTTTCTTGTTTAGCCTCAACTTTTCCAAGGAAGTGACCAGAAATGATAATATTTGTGGGGATATATGGTTATTTAAACAACAATAAAAAAGCGGGACCCCCCCCATCTGTTTTAATCCTTTCTGAGGATTTGAAGGACGATTGAGTGCAAAGGTACTGACACCAAATATCACAAAATTGAGGATAGAACTTTGGGGTTGGGGGCACAGAACAAGATAGTCTATGCTAGTGGCTTGTTCAAGGATGGCAAAGAAAAATCGTATCTGGTGATGTATGGCTGAAAATAGCTTTCTCTTGAATACAGCATAGCTTTGTTGTACTTAGTGAGCCTGAGATTTTTGGCAGAGCTGAGGGGGATTTATTTACGTGCAATTTTATCTTCAGATTTCTTTTTACTATTTTGACACCTCTTGGCAATTCTCCGAAGTCCTTAAACTGCATGTTACTGTGAAGAATGTTTTTAAGCAGCTACATGTTTAAATTGGGTAAGGCTTATTTACTGTTTGACTTCTGGCTCTGACAGCATTTATTTCGGTAAACAATTTCTGCTAAATTAGTTATTTTTCAGTTAGATTGAGCAGATTCCCACACTTGCATCTTTCCCATTTGCATTTTCTTTCCTTTCTGTTGGTGTCAATCGCACAGTTCCCTAGGTAAAGGGTGCTTTTAGAATTCAAATGTTGCTTGACACAGTGATAGAAGGGCCAGAAAACCAAAGAAGGCTGAGGAGAACCTTGCAGCTTTTAGCTATTGACTGACACAGGCAGCTGAATGAGAACTGTATTTCATTTTACCCTTCTGTTTTGAGTGAGAATGTATTGATGAAGCAGAAGATAGGCGTGGGCCCAAATAATGGTATTACTAGACAGAGGCTTTAGGATGCCATGATGAATAGCTCTAATGCAGTGGGCTTTTAAATACTTGAAATCCTTACTGCACATGAACAATGTCCATAACTGAGTCAACAGAGGTGCTTAGACTGCATTTGAGGGGCTAATAGCATGTGCATCTCACCTCTGAGGTTCTGACTTCTTGAGCATTCTGGTGTGGAATGCATACGCAGTGCTGTAGGACTTAACGGCCTCAAAGATGAAAGACAATTTTCTTGTCTCCTGTGGGATTTAAAAAACTATCTTGTCTGA
The DNA here is from genome assembly GCF_028858705.1 of Grus americana. Classification (NCBI taxonomy): domain Eukaryota; kingdom Metazoa; phylum Chordata; class Aves; order Gruiformes; family Gruidae; genus Grus; species Grus americana. The sequence goes on from NC_072875.1 coordinate 6,669,095, forward strand.
ACTTTTTGCCTTAATTGCAAACTGAGGAAAGGGAAAGGATTCTTGTTGAAACAGCTCCAGTGTCTCTCTGCCTTTCATGGTAAGGGAAACTTGCATCAGTGAGCTGCTAGGTTGGCACAGCCTCTGCTTCATGTAGATACTTGTGTTGGGTCTGGCTGAGATGGAGTTAATTATCCCCACAGCAGCCCTCATGGTGCTGTGCTGTGTATTGGTAGCTAGCAAACTGTTGATAACACACCAGTGTTTAGGCTACTACTGAGCAGTGCCAGCACACATCAAGGCTGTCTTCCCAACATTTCTTTGGCCCCCGCCCAGCAGCAGGCTGGGGGTGGGCAAGATCTTGGGAGGGGACACAGCTAGGACAGCTGACCCAAACTGACCAAAGGGATATTCCATACCATCTGATGTCTGCTCAGCAATAAGAAACTGAGAGATAGGGGGAGGAATGGGGGGTGGGGGGGCGTTAGTTGTTGGGTTGTTTTCGGAATGTTGGCATTCCGGAGTAAAGGGTACGCATACTGAAGCCCTGCTTCCCAGGAAGTGGCCAGACATTGCCTGCTGAATGGAAGTAAAGAATAATCTTTTGCTATTTAACTGCTTGTATGCACGGCTTTTGGCTTTAGCTACATCAAACTGAATTTATTTTGACACACAAGTTTGGGGTTGTCTTTCCATAGAGTTTTCTCCCCTCCCTGCCTTACTGAAGAGGGGAGTGAAAGAGAGGGTCTGGTGGGCACCTGGCGCCAGCGAGGGTCAACACACCAAAACGGTGGAGGCTGATGTTGGTTGACAGTGACGTAAGGCGCTATGTTGAGCCCTTGCTCGGACAGGCGAGCCCGCAGCCCCAATGTGAGTGGGTGTGTGGGAGGGCTGCTGAGGGAGGTTTGAGGGCAGGCATGCGTTTTGGGGCTGGCACCTTAGGCCTGGGAGCTAGGGCTGGACGTTCACATTTTTCAGCGTGGACGCTGATTTTTGGTGGAGAGGGTCGTAAGGCTCTATGTTGAGCCCTTGCTTGCACAGGCGAGCCCGCAGCCCCAATGTGAGTGGGTGTGTGGGAGGGCCGCTGAGGGAGGTTTGAGGGCAGGCATGCATTTTGGGGCTGGCACCTTTGGCCTGGGAGCTAGGGCTGGACGTTCACATTTTTGAGTGTAAACGCTGATTTTTGGTGGAGAGGGTCGTGAGGCTCTATGTTGAGCCCTTGCTCGGACAGGCGATCCCGCAGCCCCAATGTGAGTGGGTGTGTGGGAGGGCCGCTGAGGGAGGTTTGAGGGCAGGCATGCGTTTTGGGGCTGGCACCTTTGGCCTGGGAGCTAGGGCTGGACGTTCACATTTTTCAGTGTGGACGCTGATTTTTGGTGGAGAGGGTCGTGAGGCTCTATGTTGAGCCCTTGCTCGGACAGGCGAGCCCGCAGCCCCAATGTGAGTGGGTGTGTGAGAGGGCCGCTGAGGGAGGTTTGTGGGCACGCATGCGTTTTGGGGCTGGCACCTTTGGCCTGGGAGCTAGGGCTGGACGTTCACATTTTTCAGTGTGGACGCTGATTTTTGGTGGAGAGGGCCATAAGGCTCTATGTTGAGCCCTGGCTCGGACAGGCGAGCCCACAGCCCCAATGTGAGTGGGTGTGTGGGAGGGCCGCTGAGGGAGGTTTGAGGGCAGGCATGCGTTTTGGGGCTGGCACCTTTGGCCTGGGAGCTAGGGCTGGACGTTCACATTTTTCAGTGTGGATGCTGATTTTTGGTGGAGAGGGTCGTGAGGCTCTATGTTGAGCCCTTGCTTGCACAGGCGATCCCGCAGCCCCAATGTGAGTGGGTGTGTGGGAGGGCCGCTGAGGGAGGTTTGAGGGCAGGCGTGCGTTTTGGATCTGGCACCTTTGGCCTGGGAGCTAGGGCTGGACGTTCACATTTTTCAGTGTGGATGCTGATTTTTGGTGGAGAGGGTTGTGAGGCTCTATGTTGAGCCCTGGCTCGGACAGGCGATCCCGCAGCCCCAATGTGAGTGGGTGTGTGGGAGGGCCGCTGAGGGAGGTTTGAGGGCAGGCAAGCGTTTTGGATCTGGCACCTTAGGCCTGGGAGCTAGGGCTGGACGTTCACATTTTTCAGTGTGGATGCTGATTTTTGGTGGAGAGGGTTGTGAGGCTCTATGTTGAGCCCTGGCTTGGACAGGCGATCCCGCAGCCCCAATGTGAGTGGGTGTGTGGGAGGGCCGCTGACGGAGGTTTGAGGGCAGGCATGCGTTTTGGGGCTGGCAGCTGTGGCCTGGGAGCTAGGGCTGGACGTTCACATTTTTCAGTGTGGACGCTGATTTTGGTGGAGAGGGTCGTGAGGCTCTATGTTGAGCCCTTGCTTGCACAGGCGAGCCCGCAGCCCCAATGTGAGTGGGTGTGTGGGAGGGCCGCTGAGGGAGGTTTGAGGGCAGGCATGTGTTTTGGGGCTGGCACCTTTGGCCTGGGAGCTAGGGCTGGACGTTCACATTTTTCAGTGTGGATGCTGATTTTTGGTGGAGAGGGTCATAAGGCTCTATGTTGAGCCCTGGCTCGGACAGGCGATCCCGCAGCCCCAATGTGAGTGGGTGTGTGGGAGGTCTGCTGAGGGAGGTTTGAGGGCAGGCATGCGTTTTGGGGCTGGCACCTTTGGCCTGGGAGCTAGGGCTGGACGTTCACATTTTTCAGTGTGGACGCTGATTTTGGTGGAGAGGGTCGTGAGGCTCTATGTTGAGCCCTTGCTCGGACAGGAGAGCCCGCAGCCCCAATGTGAGTGGGTGTGTGGGAGGGCCGCTGAGGGAGGTTTGAGGGCAGGCATGCGTTTTGGGGCTGGAACCTTTGGCCTGGGAGCTAGGGCTGGACGTTCACATTTTTCAGTGTGGACGCTGATTTTTGGTTGAGAGGGTCGTGAGGCTCTATGTTGAGCCCTTGCTCGGACAGGCGAGCCCGCAGCCCCAATGTGAGTGGGTGTGTGGGAGGGCCGCTGAGGGAGGTTTGAGGGCAGGCATGCGTTTTGGGGCTGGCACCTTTGGCCTGGGAGCTAGGGCTGGACGTTCACATTTTTCAGTGTGGACGCTGATTTTGGTGGAGAGGGTCGTGAGGCTCTATGTTGAGCCCTTGCTTGCACAGGCGATCCCGCAGCCCCAATGTGAGTGGGTGTGTGGGAGGGCTGCTGAGGGAGGTTTGAGGGCAGGCATGTGTTTTGGGGCTGGCAGCTGTGTCCTGGGAGCTAGGGCTGGACGTTCACATTTTTCATTGTGGACGCTGATTTTTGGTGGAGAGGGTTGTAAGGCTCTATGTTGAGCCCTTGCTTGCACAGGCGATCCCGCAGCCCCAATGTGAGTGGGTGTGTGGGAGGGCCGCTGAGGGAGGTTTGAGGGCAGGCGTGCGTTTTGGGGCTGGCACCTTTGGCCTGGGAGCTAGGGCTGGACGTTCACATTTTTCAGTGTGGACGCTGATTTTGGTGGAGAGGGTCGTGAGGCTCTATGTTGAGCCCTTGCTTGCACAGGTGATCCCGCAGCCCCAATGTGAGTGGGTGTGTGGGAGGGCTGCTGAGGGAGGTTTGAGGGCAGGCGTGCGTTTTGGGGCTGGCACCTTTGGCCTGGGAGCTAGGGCTGGACGTTCACAGTTTTGAGCGTGGACGCTGATTTTTGGTGGAGAGGGTCGTGAGGCTCCATGTTGAGCCCTTGCTCGGACAGGCGAGCCCGCAGCCCCAATGTGAGTGGGTGTGTGGGAGGGCCGCTGAGGGAGGTTTGAGGGCAGGCATGCGTTTTGGGGCTGGCACCTTTGGCCTGGGAGCTAGGGCTGGACGTTCACATTTTTCAGTGTGGATGCTGATTTTGGTGGAGAGGGTCGTGAGGCTCTATGTTGAGCCCTTGCTCGGACAGGCGAGCCCGCAGCCCCAATGTGAGTGGGTGTGTGGGAGGGCCGCTGAGGGAGGTTTGAGGGCAGGCATGCGTTTTGGGGCTGGCACCTTTGGCCTGGGAGCTAGGGCTGGACGTTCACATTTTTCAGTGTGGACGCTGATTTTGGTGGAGAGGGTCGTAAGGCTCTATGTTGAGCCCTTGCTCGGACAGGCGAGCCCACAGCCCCAATGTGAGTGGGTGTGTGGGAGGGCCGCTGAGGGAGGTTTGAGGGCAGGCATGCGTTTTGGGGCTGGCACCTTTGGCCTGGGAGCTAGAGCTGGACGTTCACGTTTTTCAGTGTGGACGCTGATTTTTGGTAGAGAGGGACGTAAGGCTCTATGTTGAGCCCTGGCTCGGACAGGCGATCCCGCAGCCCCAATGTGAGTGGGTGTGTGGGAGGGCCGCTGAGGGAGGTTTGAGGGCAGGCATGTGTTTTGGGGCTGGCAGCTGTGGCCTGGGAGCTAGGGCTGGACGTTCACATTTTTCATTGTGGATGCTGATTTTTGGTGGAGAGGGTTGTAAGGCTCTATGTTGAGCCCTTGCTCGGACAGGCGAGCCCGCAGCCCCAATGTGAGTGGGTGTGTGGGAGGGCCGCTGAGGGAGGTTTGAGGGCAGGCATGCGTTTTGGGGCTGGCACCTTTGGCCTGGGAGCTAGGGCTGGACGTTCACATTTTTCAGTGTGGTGACGCTGATTTTTGGTGGAGAGGGTCGTGAGGCTCTATGTTGAGCCCTTGCTCGGACAGGCGATCCCGCAGCCCCAATGTGAGTGGGTGTGTGGGAGGGCCGCTGAGGGAGGTTTGAGGGCAGGCATGCGTTTTGGGGCTGGCAGCTTTGGCCTGGGAGCTAGGGCTGGACGTTTACAGTTTTGAGCGTGGACGCTGATTTTTGGTGGAGAGGGTTGTAAGGCTCTATGTTGAGCCCTTGCTCGGACAGGCGAGCCCGCAGCCCCAATGTGAGTGGGTGTGTGGGAGGGCCGCTGAGGGAGGTTTGAGGGCAGGCATGCGTTTTGGGGCTGGCACCTTTGGCCTGGGAGCTAGGGCTGGACGTTCACATTTTTCATTGTGGACGCTGATTTTTGGTGGAGAGGGTCGTGAGGCTCTATGTTGAGCCCTTGCTCGGACAGGCGATCCCGCAGCCCCAATGTGAGTGGGTGTGTGGGAGGGCCGCTGAGGGAGGTTTGAGGGCAGGCATGCGTTTTGGGGCTGGCAGCTGTGTCCTGGGAGCTAGGGCTGGATGTTCACATTTTTCACTGTGGACGCTGATTTTGGTGGAGAGGGTCGTGAGGCTCTATGTTGAGCCCTTGCTTGCACAGGCGAGCCGGCAGCCCCAATGTGAGTGGGTGTGTGGGAGGGCCGCTGAGGGAGGTTTGAGGGCAGGCATGTGTTTTGGGGCTGGCACCTTTCGCCTGGGAGCTAGGGCTGGACGTTCACATTTTTCAGTGTGGATGCTGATTTTTGGTGGAGAGGGTCGTAAGGCTCTATGTTGAGCCCTTGCTCGGACAGGCGAGCCCGCAGCCCCAATGTGAGTGGGTGTGTGGGAGGTCTGCTGAGGGAGGTTTGAGGGCAGGCATGTGTTTTGGGGCTGGCACCTTTGGCCTGGGAGCTAGGGCTGGACGTTCACATTTTTCAGTGTGGAAGCTGATTTTTGGTGGAGAGGGTCGTGAGGCTCTATGTTGAGCCCTGGCTCGGACAGGCGATCCCGCATCCCCAATGTGAGTGGGTGTGTGGGAGGGCCGCTGAGGGAGGTTTGAGGGCAGGCATGCGTTTTGGGGCTGGCACCTTTGGCCTGGGAGCTAGGGCTGGACGTTCACATTTTTCAGTGTGGACGCTGATTTTGGTGGAGAGGGTCGTAAGGCTCTATGTTGAGCCCTTGCTTACACAGGCGAGCCCGCAGCCCCAATGTGAGTGGGTGTGTGGGAGGGCCGCTGAGGGAGGTTTGAGGGCAGGCATGCGTTTTGGGGCTGGCACCTTTGGGCTGGGAGCTAGGGCTGGACGTTCACATTTTTCAGTGTGGACGCTGATTTTTGGTTGAGAGGGTCGTGAGGCTCTATGTTGAGCCCTTGCTCGGACAGGCGATCCCGCAGCCCCAATGTGAGTGGGTGTGTGGGAGGGCCGCTGAGGGAGGTTTGAGGGCAGGCATGTGTTTTGGGGCTGGCACCTTTGGCCTGGGAGCTAGGGCTGGACGTTTACAGTTTTGAGAGTGGACGCTGATTTTGGTGGAGAGGGTCGTAAGGCTCTATGTTGAGCCCTTGCTTGCACAGGCGATCCCGCAGCCCCAATGTGAGTGGGTGTGTGGGAGGGCTGCTGAGGGAGGTTTGAGGGCAGGCATGCGTTTTGGGGCTGGCAGCTGTGTCCTGGGAGCTAGGGCTGGACGTTCACATTTTTCAGTGTGGACGCTGATTTTGGTGGAGAGGGTCGTAAGGCTCTATGTTGAGCCCTTGCTTGCACAGGTGATCCCGCAGCCCCAATGTGAGTGGGTGTGTGGGAGGGCTGCTGAGGGAGGTTTGAGGGCAGGCGTGCGTTTTGGGGCTGGCACCTTTGGCCTGGGAGCTAGGGCTGGACGTTCACAGTTTTGAGCGTGGACGCTGATTTTTGGTGGAGAGGGTCGTGAGGCTCCATGTTGAGCCCTTGCTCGGACAGGCGAGCCCGCAGCCCCAATGTGAGTGGGTCTGTGGGAGGGCCACTGAGGGAGGTTTGAGGGCAGGCATGCGTTTTGGTGCTGGCACCTTTGGCCTGGGAGCTAGGGCTGGACGTTCACATTTTTCAGTGTGGATGCTGATTTTTGGTGGAGAGGGTCGTGAGGCTCTATGTTGAGCCCTGGCTCGGACAGGCGATCCCGCAGCCCCAATGTGAGTGGGTGTGTGGGAGGGCCGCTGAGGGAGGTTTGAGGGCAGGCATGCGTTTTGGGGCTGGCACCTTTGGCCTGGGAGCTAGGGCTGGACGTTCACAGTTTTCAGTGTGGATGCTGATTTTGGTGGAGAGGGTCGTGAGGCTCTATGTTGAGCCCTTGCTCGGACAGGCGAGCCCACAGCCCCAATGTGAGTGGGTGTGTGGGAGGGCCGCTGAGGGAGGTTTGAGGGCAGGCATGCGTTTTGGGGCTGGCACCTTTGGCCTGGGAGCTAGGGCTGGACGTTCACATTTTTGAGTGTGGACGCTGATTTTGGTGGAGAGGGTCGTAAGGCTCTATGTTGAGCCCTTGCTCGGACAGGCGAGCCCACAGCCCCAATGTGAGTGGGTGTGTGGGAGGGCCGCTGAGGGAGGTTTGAGGGCAGGCATGCGTTTTGGGGCTGGCACCTTTGGCCTGGGAGCTAGAGCTGGACGTTCACGTTTTTCAGTGTGGACGCTGATTTTTGGTGGAGAGGGACGTAAGGCTCTATGTTGAGCCCTGGCTCGGACAGGCGATCCCGCAGCCCCAATGTGAGTGGGTGTGTGGGAGGGCCGCTGAGGGAGGTTTGAGGGCAGGCATGTGTTTTGGGGCTGGCAGCTGTGTCCTGGGAGCTAGGGCTGGACGTTCACATTTTTCATTGTGGATGCTGATTTTTGGTGGAGAGGGTTGTAAGGCTCTATGTTGAGCCCTTGCTCGGACAGGCGAGCCCGCAGCCCCAATGTGAGTGGGTGTGTGGGAGGGCCACTGAGGGAGGTTTGAGGGCAGGCATGCGTTTTGGGGCTGGCACCTTTGGCCTGGGAGCTAGGGCTGGACGTTCACATTTTTCAGTGTGGTGACGCTGATTTTTGGTGGAGAGGGTCGTGAGGCTCTATGTTGAGCCCTTGCTCGGACAGGCGATCCCGCAGCCCCAATGTGAGTGGGTGTGTGGGAGGGCCGCTGAGGGAGGTTTGAGGGCAGGCATGTGTTTTGGGGCTGGCACCTTTGGCCTGGGAGCTAGGGCTGGACGTTCACATTTTTCAGTGTGGACGCTGATTTTGGTGGAGAGGGTCGTGAGGCTCTATGTTGAGCCCTTGCTTGCACAGGCGATCCCGCAGCCCCAATGTGAGTGGGTGTGTGGGAGGGCCGCTGCGGGAGGTTTGAGGGCAGGCATGCGTTTTGGGGCTGGCACCTTTGGCCTGGGAGCTAGGGCTGGATGTTCACATTTTTCAGTGTGGACGCTGATTTTTGGTGGAGAGGGTCGTGAGGCTCTATGTTGAGCCCTTGCTCGGACAGGCGAGCCCGCAGCCCCAATGTGAGTGGGTGTGTGGGAGGGCCGCTGAGGGAGGTTTGAGGGCAGGCATGCGTTTTGGGGCTGGCAGCTTTGGCCTGGGAGCTAGGGCTGGACGTTTACAGTTTTGAGCGTGGACGCTGATTTTTGGTGGAGAGGGTTGTAAGGCTCTATGTTGAGCCCTTGCTCGGACAGGCGAGCCCGCAGCCCCAATGTGAGTGGGTGTGTGGGAGGGCCGCTGAGGGAGGTTTGAGGGCAGGCATGCGTTTTGGGGCTGGCACCTTTGGCCTGGGAGCTAGGGCTGGACGTTCACATTTTTCATTGTGGACGCTGATTTTTGGTGGAGAGGGTCGTAAGGCTCTATGTTGAGTCCTTGCTCGGACAGGCGAGCCCGCAGCCCCAATGTGAGTGGGTGTGTGGGAGGGCCACTGAGGGAGTTTTGAGGGCAGGCATGCGTTTTGGGGCTGGCACCTTTGGCCTGGGAGCTAGGGCTGGACGTTCACATTTTTCAGTGTGGACGCTGATTTTTGGTGGAGAGGGTCGTGAGGCTCTATGTTGAGCCCTTGCTCGGACAGGTGATCCCGCAGCCCCAATGTGAGTGGGTGTGTGGGAGGGCCGCTGAGGGAGGTTTGAGGGCAGGCATGCGTTTTGGGGCTGGCACCTTTGGCCTGGGAGCTAGGGCTGGACGTTCACATTTTTCAGTGTGGATGCTGATTTTTGGTGGAGAGGGTCGTGAGGCTCTATGTTGAGCCCTTGCTCGGACAGGCGATCCCGCAGCCCCAATGTGAGTGGGTGTGTGGGAGGGCCGCTGAGGGAGGTTTGAGGGCAGGCATGCGTTTTGGGGCTGGCACCTTTGGCCTGGGAGCTAGGGCTGGACGTTCACATTTTTCAGTGTGGACGCTGATTTTGGTGGAGAGGGTCGTAAGGCTCTATGTTGAGCCCTTGCTCATCTAGGCGAGCCCGCAGCCCCAATGTGAGTGGGTGTGTGGGAGGGCCGCTGAGGGAGGTTTGAGGGCAGGCATGCGTTTTGGGGCTGGCACCTTTGGGCTGGGAGCTAGGGCTGGACGTTCACATTTTTCAGTGTGGACGCTGATTTTTGGTTGAGAGGGTCGTGAGGCTCTATGTTGAGCCCTTGCTCGGACAGGCGATCCCGCAGCCCCAATGTGAGTGGGTGTGTGGGAGGGCCGCTGAGGGAGGTTTGAGGGCAGGCATGTGTTTTGGGGCTGGCACCTTTGGCCTGGGAGCTAGGGCTGGACGTTCACATTTTTCAGTGTGGACGCTGATTTTGGTGGAGAGGGTCGTAAGGCTCTATGTTGAGCCCTTGCTTGCACAGGCGATCCCGCAGCCCCAATGTGAGTGGGTGTGTGGGAGGGCCGCTGAGGGAGGTTTGAGGGCAGGCATGCGTTTTGGGGCTGGCAGCTGTGGCCTGGGAGCTAGGGCTGGACGTTCACATTTTTCAGTGTGGACGCTGATTTTTGGTGGAGAGGGTCGTGAGGCTCTATGTTGAGCCCTTGCTCGGACAGGCGAGCCCGCAGCCCCAATGTGAGTGGGTGTGTGGGAGGGCCGCTGAGGGAGGTTTGAGGGCAGGCGTGCGTTTTGGGGCTGGCACCTTTGGCCTGGGAGCTAGAGCTGGACGTTTACAGTTTTCAGTGTGGACGCTGATTTTTGGTGGAGAGGGTCGTGAGGCTCTATGTTGAGCCCTTGCTCGTCTAGGCGAGCCCGCAGCCCCAATGTGAGTGGGTCTGTGGGAGGTCCGCTGAGGGAGGTTTGAGGGCAGGCATGCGTTTTGGGGCTGGCACCTTTGGCCTGGGAGCTAGGGCTGGACGTTCACATTTTTGAGTGTGGACGCTGATTTTGGTGGAGAGGGTCGTGAGGCTCTATGTTGAGCCCTTGCTCGGACAGGCGATCCCGCAGCCCCAATGTGAGTGGGTGTGTGGGAGGGCCGCTGAGGGAGGTTTGAGGGCAGGCATGCGTTTTGGGGCTGGCACCTTTGGCCTGGGAGCTAGGGCTGGACGTTCACATTTTTCAGTGTGGACGCTGATTTTTGGTGTAGAGGGTCGTAAGGCTCTATGTTGAGCCCTTGCTCGGACAGGCGAGCCCGCAGCCCCAATGTGAGTGGGTGTGTGGGAGGGCCACTGAGGGAGGTTTGAGGGCAGGCATGCGTTTTGGGGCTGGCACCTTTGGCCTGGGAGCTAGGGCTGGACGTTCACATTTTTCAGTGTGGTGACGCTGATTTTTGGTGGAGAGGGTCGTGAGGCTCTATGTTGAGCCCTTGCTCGGACAGGCGATCCCGCAGCCCCAATGTGAGTGGGTGTGTGGGAGGGCCGCTGAGGGAGGTTTGAGGGCAGGCATGTGTTTTGGGGCTGGCACCTTTGGCCTGGGAGCTAGGGCTGGACGTTCACATTTTTCAGTGTGGACGCTGATTTTGGTGGAGAGGGTCGTGAGGCTCTATGTTGAGCCCTTGCTCGGACAGGCGATCCCGCAGCCCCAATGTGAGTGGGTCTGTGGGAGGGCCGCTGCGGGAGGTTTGAGGGCAGGCATGCGTTTTGGGGCTGGCACCTTTGGCCTGGGAGCTAGGGCTGGACGTTCACATTTTTCAGTGTGGACGCTGATTTTTGGTGGAGAGGGTCGTGAGGCTCTATGTTGAGCCCTTGCTCGGACAGGCGAGCCCGCAGCCCCAATGTGAGTGGGTGTGTGGGAGGGCCGCTGAGGGAGGTTTGAGGGCAGGCATGCGTTTTGGGGCTGGCAGCTTTGGCCTGGGAGCTAGGGCTGGACGTTCACATTTTTCAGCGTGGACGCTGATTTTTGGTGGAGAGGGTTGTAAGGCTCTATGTTGAGCCCTTGCTCGGACAGGCGAGCCCGCAGCCCCAATGTGAGTGGGTGTGTGGGAGGGCCGCTGAGGGAGGTTTGAGGGCAGGCATGCGTTTTGGGGCTGGCACCTTTGGCCTGGGAGCTAGGGCTGGACGTTCACATTTTTCATTGTGGACGCTGATTTTTGGTGGAGAGGGTCGTAAGGCTCTATGTTGAGTCCTTGCTCGGACAGGCGAGCCCGCAGCCCCAATGTGAGTGGGTGTGTGGGAGGGCCGCTGAGGGAGTTTTGAGGGCAGGCATGCGTTTTGGGGCTGGCACCTTTGGCCTGGGAGCTAGGGCTGGACGTTCACATTTTTCAGTGTGGACGCTGATTTTTGGTGGAGAGGGTCGTGAGGCTCTATGTTGAGCCCTTGCTCGGACAGGCGATCCCGCAGCCCCAATGTGAGTGGGTGTGTGGGAGGGCCGCTGAGGGAGGTTTGAGGGCAGGCATGCGTTTTGGGGCTGGCACCTTTGGCCTGGGAGCTAGGGCTGGACGTTCACATTTTTCAGTGTGGATGCTGATTTTTGGTGGAGAGGGTCGTGAGGCTCTATGTTGAGCCCTTGCTCGGACAGGCGATCCCGCAGCCCCAATGTGAGTGGGTGTGTGGGAGGGCCGCTGAGGGAGGTTTGAGGGCAGGCATGCGTTTTGGGGCTGGCACCTTTGGCCTGGGAGTTAGGGCTGGACGTTCACATTTTTCAGTGTGGACGCTGATTTTGGTGGAGAGGGTCGTGAGGCTCTATGTTGAGCCCTTGCTCGGACAGGCGATCCCGCAGCCCCAATGTGAGTGGGTGTGTGGGAGGGCCGCTGAGGGAGGTTTGAGGGCAGGCATGTGTTTTGGGGCTGGCACCTTTGGCCTGGGAGCTAGGGCTGGACGTTTACAGTTTTCAGTGTGGACGCTGATTTTGGTGGAGAGGGTCGTAAGGCTCTATGTTGAGCCCTTGCTCGCACAGGCGAGCCCGCAGCCCCAATGTGAGTGGGTGTGTGGGAGGGCCGCTGAGGGAGGTTTGAGGGCAGGCATGCGTTTTGGGGCTGGCAGCTTTGGCCTGGGAGCTAGGGCTGGACGTTCACATTTTTCAGTGTGGACGCTGATTTTTGGTGGAGAGGGTCGTGAGGCTCTATGTTGAGCCCTTGCTCGGACAGGCGATCCCGCAGCCCCAATGTGAGTGGGTGTGTGGGAGGGCCGCTGAGGGAGGTTTGAGGGCAGGCATGTGTTTTGGGGCTGGCACCTTTGGCCTGGGAGCTAGAGCTGGACGTTTACAGTTTTCAGTGTGGACGCTGATTTTTGGTGGAGAGGGTCGTGAGGCTCTATGTTGAGCCCTTGCTCGTCTAGGCGAGCCCGCAGCCCCAATGTGAGTGGGTCTGTGGGAGGTCCGCTGAGGGAGGTTTGAGGGCAGGCATGCGTTTTGGGGCTGGCACCTTTGGCCTGGGAGCTAGGGCTGGACGTTCACAATTTTTCAGTGTGGACGCTGATTTTTGGTGGAGAGGGTCGTGAGGCTCTATGTTGAGCCCTTGCTCGGACAGGCGATCCCGCAGCCCCAATGTGAGTGGGTGTGTGGGAGGGCCGCTGAGGGAGGTTTGAGGGCAGGCATGTGTTTTGGGGCTGGCACCTTTGGCCTGGGAGCTAGGGCTGGACGTTCACATTTTTCAGTGTGGAAGCTGATTTTTGGTGGAGAGGGTTGTAAGGCTCTATGTTGAGCCCTTGCTCGGACAGGCGAGCCCGCAGCCCCAATGTGAGTGGGTGTGTGGGAGGGCCGCTGAGGGAGGTTTGAGGGCAGGCATGAGTTTTGGGGCTGGCACCTTTGTCCTGGGAGCTAGGGCTGGACGTTCACATTTTTCAGTGTGGACGCTGATTTTGGTGGAGAGGGTCGTAAGGCTCTATGTTGAGCCCTTGCTCGCACAGGCGAGCCCGCAGCCCCAATGTGAGTGGGTGTGTGGGAGGGCCGCTGAGGGAGGTTTGAGGGCAGGCATGCGTTTTGGGGCTGGCACCTTTGGCCTGGGAGCTAGGGCTGGACGTTCACATTTTTCAGTGTGGACGCTGATTTTTGGTGGAGAGGGTCGTAAGGCTCTATGTTGAGCCCTTGCTCGGACAGGCGATCCCGCAGCCCCAATGTGAGTGGGTCTGTGGGAGGGCTGCTGAGGGAGGTTTGAGGGCAGGCATGTGTTTTGGGGCTGGCACCTTTGGCCTGGGAGCTAGGGCTGGACGTTCACATTTTTCAGTGTGGACGCTGATTTTGGTGGAGAGGGTCGTAAGGCTCTATGTTGAGCCCTTGCTCGCACAGGCGAGCCCGCAGCCCCAATGTGAGTGGGTGTGTGGGAGGGCCGCTGAGGGAGGTTTGAGGGCAGGCATGTGTTTTGGGGCTGGCACCTTTGGCCTGGGAGCTAGGGCTGGACGTTCACATTTTTCAGTGTGGACGCTGATTTTGGTGGAGAGGGTCGTAAGGCTCTATGTTGAGCCCTTGCTCGGACAGGCGAGCCCGCAGCCCCAATGTGAGTGGGTGTGTGGGAGGGCCGCTGAGGGAGTTTTGAGGGCAGGCATGCGTTTTGGGGCTGGCACCTTTGGCCTGGGAGCTAGGGCTGGACGTTCACATTTTTCAGTGTGGACACTGATTTTTGGTGGAGAGGGTCGTGAGGCTCTATGTTGAGCCCTGGCTCGGACAGGCGAGCCCGCAGCCCCCAATGTGAGTGGGTCTGTGGGAGGGCCGCTGAGGGAGGTTTGAGGGCAGGCATGCGTTTTGGGGCTGGCACCTTTGGCCTGGGAGCTAGGGCTGGACGTTCACATTTTTCAGTGTGGATGCTGATTTTTGGTGGAGAGGGTCGTGAGGCTCTATGTTGAGCCCTTGCTCGGACAGGCGATCCCGCAGCCCCAATGTGAGTGGGTGTGTGGGAGGGCCGCTGAGGGAGGTTTGAGGGCAGGCATGCGTTTTGGGGCTGGCACCTTTGGCCTGGGAGCTAGGGCTGGACGTTCACATTTTTCAGTGTGGACGCTGATTTTGGTGGAGAGGGTCGTAAGGCTCTATGTTGAGCCCTTGCTTACACAGGCGAGCCCGCAGCCCCAATGTGAGTGGGTGTGTGGGAGGGCCGCTGAGGGAGGTTTGAGGGCAGGCATGCGTTTTGGGGCTGGCACCTTTGGCCTGGGAGCTAGGGCTGGACGTTCACATTTTTCAGTGTGGACGCTGATTTTTTGGTGGAGAGGGTCGTGAGGCTCTATGTTGAGCCCTTGCTCGGACAGGCGATCCCGCAGCCCCAATGTGAGTGGGTGTGTGGGAGGGCCGCTGAGGGAGGTTTGAGGGCAGGCATGTGTTTTGGGGCTGGCACCTTTGGCCTGGGAGCTAGGGCTGGACGTTTACAGTTTTCAGAGTGGACGCTGATTTTGGTGGAGAGGGTCGTAAGGCTCTATGTTGAGCCCTTGCTTGGACAGGCGAGCCCGCAGCCCCCAATGTGAGTGGGTCTGTGGGAGGGCCGCTGAGGGAGGTTTGAGGGCAGGCATGCGTTTTGGGGCTGGCACCTTTGGCCTGGGAGCTAGGGCTGGACGTTCACATTTTTCAGTGTGGACGCTGATTTTTGGTGGAGAGGGTCGTAAGGCTCTATGTTGAGCCCTTGCTCGGACAGGCGAGCCCGCAGCCCCAATGTGAGTGGGTGTGTGGGAGGGCCGCTGAGGGAGGTTTGAGGGCAGGCATGCGTTTTGGGGCTGGCACCTTTGGCCTGGGAGCTAGGGCTGGACGTTCACATTTTTCAGTGTGGACGCTGATTTTTGGTGGAGAGGGTCGTGAGGCTCTATGTTGAGCCCTTGCTCGGACAGGCGAGCCCGCAGCCCCAATGTGAGTGGGTGTGTGGGAGGGCCGCTGAGGGAGGTTTGAGGGCAGGCATGCGTTTTGGGGCTGGCACCTTTGGCCTGGGAGCTAGGGCTGGACGTTCACATTTTTCAGTGTGGACGCTGATTTTTGGTGGAGAGGGTCGTGAGGCTCTATGTTGAGCCCTTGCTCGGACAGGCGATCCCGCAGCCCCAATGTGAGTGGGTGTGTGGGAGGGCCGCTGAGGGAGGTTTGAGGGCAGGCATGCGTTTTGGGGCTGGCACCTTTGGCCTGGGAGCTAGGGCTGGACGTTCACATTTTTCAGTGTGGACGCTGATTTTTGGTGGAGAGGGTCGTAAGGCTCTATGTTGAGCCCTTGCTCGGACAGGCGAGCCCGCAGCCCCAATGTGAGTGGGTCTGTGGGAGGGCCGCTGAGGGAGGTTTGAGGGCAGGCATGCGTTTTGGGGCTGGCACCTTTGGCCTGGGAGCTAGGGCTGGACGTTCACATTTTTCAGTGTGGACGCTGATTTTTGGTGGAGAGGGTCGTAAGGCTCTATGTGGAGCCCTTGCTCGGACAGGCGAGCCCGCAGCCCCAATGTGAGTGGGTCTGTGGGAGGGCCGCTGAGGGAGGTTTGAGGGCAGGCATGCGTTTTGGGGCTGGCACCTTTGGCCTGGGAGCTAGGGCTGGACGTTCACATTTTTCAGTGTGGACGCTGATTTTGGTGGAGAGGGTCGTAAGGCTCTATGTTGAGCCCTTGCTCGGACAGGCGAGCCCGCAGCCCCAATGTGAGTGGGTCTGTGGGAGGGCCGCTGAGGGAGGTTTGAGGGCAGGCATGCGTTTTGGGGCTGGCACCTTTGGCCTGGGAGCTAGGGCTGGACGTTCACATTTTTCAGTGTGGACGCTGATTTTTGGTGGAGAGGGTCGTAAGGCTCTATGTTGAGCCCTTGCTCGGACAGGCGAGCCCGCAGCCCCAATGTGAGTGGGTCTGTGGGAGGGCCGCTGAGGGAGGTTTGAGGGCAGGCATGCGTTTTGGGGCTGGCACCTTTGGCCTGGGAGCTAGGGCTGGACGTTCACATTTTTCAGTGTGGACGCTGATTTTTGGTGGAGAGGGTCGTAAGGCTCTATGTTGAGCCCTTGCTCGGACAGGCGAGCCCGCAGCCCCAATGTGAGTGGGTCTGTGGGAGGGCCGCTGAGGGAGGTTTGAGGGCAGGCATGCGTTTTGGGGCTGGCACCTTTGGCCTGGGAGCTAGGGCTGGACGTTCACATTTTTCAGTGTGGACGCTGATTTTTGGTGGAGAGGGTCGTAAGGCTCTATGTTGAGCCCTTGCTCGGACAGGCGAGCCCGCAGCCCCAATGTGAGTGGGTCTGTGGGAGGGCCGCTGAGGGAGGTTTGAGGGCAGGCATGCGTTTTGGGGCTGGCACCTTTGGCCTGGGAGCTAGGGCTGGACGTTCACATTTTTCAGTGTGGACGCTGATTTTTGGTGGAGAGGGTCGTAAGGCTCTATGTTGAGCCCTTGCTCGGACAGGCGAGCCCGCAGCCCCAATGTGAGTGGGTCTGTGGGAGGGCCGCTGAGGGAGGTTTGAGGGCAGGCATGCGTTTTGGGGCTGGCACCTTTGGCCTGGGAGCTAGGGCTGGACGTTCACATTTTTCAGTGTGGACGCTGATTTTTGGTGGAGAGGGTCGTAAGGCTCTATGTTGAGCCCTTGCTCGGACAGGCGAGCCCGCAGCCCCAATGTGAGTGGGTCTGTGGGAGGGCCGCTGAGGGAGGTTTGAGGGCAGGCATGCGTTTTGGGGCTGGCACCTTTGGCCTGGGAGCTAGGGCTGGACGTTCACATTTTTCAGTGTGGACGCTGATTTTTGGTGGAGAGGGTCGTAAGGCTCTATGTTGAGCCCTTGCTCGGACAGGCGAGCCCGCAGCCCCAATGTGAGTGGGTGTGTGGGAGGGCCGCTGAGGGAGGTTTGAGGGCAGGCATGCGTTTTGGGGCTGGCACCTTTGGCCTGGGAGCTAGGGCTGGACGTTCACATTTTTCAGTGTGGACGCTGATTTTTGGTGGAGAGGGTCGTAAGGCTCTATGTTGAGCCCTTGCTCGGACAGGCGAGCCCGCAGCCCCAATGTGAGTGGGTCTGTGGGAGGGCCGCTGAGGGAGGTTTGAGGGCAGGCATGCGTTTTGGGGCTGGCACCTTTGGCCTGGGAGCTAGGGCTGGACGTTCACATTTTTCAGTGTGGACGCTGATTTTTGGTGGAGAGGGTCGTAAGGCTCTATGTTGAGCCCTTGCTCGGACAGGCGAGCCCGCAGCCCCAATGTGAGTGGGTCTGTGGGAGGGCCGCTGAGGGAGGTTTGAGGGCAGGCATGCGTTTTGGGGCTGGCACCTTTGGCCTGGGAGCTAGGGCTGGACGTTCACATTTTTCAGTGTGGACGCAGATTTTTGGTGGAGAGGGTCGTAAGGCTCTATGTTGAGCCCTTGCTCGGACAGGCGAGCCCGCAGCCCCAATGTGAGTGGGTGTGTGGGAGGGCCGCTGAGGGAGGTTTGAGGGCAGGCATGCGTTTTGGGGCTGGCACCTTTGGCCTGGGAGCTAGGGCTGGACGTTCACATTTTTCAGTGTGGACGCTGATTTTTGGTGGAGAGGGTCGTAAGGCTCTATGTTGAGCCCTGGCTCGGACAGGCGAGCCCGCAGCCCCAATGTGAGTGGGTCTGTGGGAGGGCCGCTGAGGGAGGTTTGAGGGCAGGCATGCGTTTTGGGGCTGGCACCTTTGGCCTGGGAGCTAGGGCTGGACGTTCACATTTTTCAGTGTGGACGCTGATTTTTGGTGGAGAGGGTCGTAAGGCTCTATGTTGAGCCCTTGCTCGGACAGGCGAGCCCGCAGCCCCAATGTGAGTGGGTCTGTGGGAGGGCCGCTGAGGGAGGTTTGAGGGCAGGCATGCGTTTTGGGGCTGGCACCTTTGGCCTGGGAGCTAGGGCTGGACGTTCACATTTTTCAGTGTGGACGCTGATTTTTGGTGGAGAGGGTCGTAAGGCTCTATGTTGAGCCCTGGCTCGGACAGGCGAGCCCGCAGCCCCAATGTGAGTGGGTCTGTGGGAGGGCCGCTGAGGGAGGTTTGAGGGCAGGCATGCGTTTTGGGGCTGGCACCTTTGGCCTGGGAGCTAGGGCTGGACGTTCACATTTTTCAGTGTGGACGCTGATTTTTGGTGGAGAGGGTCGTAAGGCTCTATGTTGAGCCCTTGCTCGGACAGGCGAGCCCGCAGCCCCAATGTGAGTGGGTCTGTGGGAGGGCCGCTGAGGGAGGTTTGAGGGCAGGCATGCGTTTTGGGGCTGGCACCTTTGGCCTGGGAGCTAGGGCTGGACGTTCACATTTTTCAGTGTGGACGCTGATTTTTGGTGGAGAGGGTCGTAAGGCTCTATGTTGAGCCCTGGCTCGGACAGGCGAGCCCGCAGCCCCAATGTGAGTGGGTCTGTGGGAGGGCCGCTGAGGGAGGTTTGAGGGCAGGCATGCGTTTTGGGGCTGGCACCTTTGGCCTGGGAGCTAGGGCTGGACGTTCACATTTTTCAGTGTGGACGCTGATTTTTGGTGGAGAGGGTCGTAAGGCTCTATGTTGAGCCCTTGCTCGGACAGGCGAGCCCGCAGCCCCAATGTGAGTGGGTCTGTGGGAGGGCCGCTGAGGGAGGTTTGAGGGCAGGCATGCGTTTTGGGGCTGGCACCTTTGGCCTGGGAGCTAGGGCTGGACGTTCACATTTTTCAGTGTGGACGCTGATTTTTGGTGGAGAGGGTCGTAAGGCTCTATGTTGAGCCCTTGCTCGGACAGGCGAGCCCGCAGCCCCAATGTGAGTGGGTCTGTGGGAGGGCCGCTGAGGGAGGTTTGAGGGCAGGCATGCGTTTTGGGGCTGGCACCTTTGGCCTGGGAGCTAGGGCTGGACGTTCACATTTTTCAGTGTGGACGCTGATTTTTGGTGGAGAGGGTCGTAAGGCTCTATGTTGAGCCCTTGCTCGGACAGGCGAGCCCGCAGCCCCAATGTGAGTGGGTCTGTGGGAGGGCCGCTGAGGGAGGTTTGAGGGCAGGCATGCGTTTTGGGGCTGGCACCTTTGGCCTGGGAGCTAGGGCTGGACGTTCACATTTTTCAGTGTGGACGCTGATTTTTGGTGGAGAGGGTCGTAAGGCTCTATGTTGAGCCCTTGCTCGGACAGGCGAGCCCGCAGCCCCAATGTGAGTGGGTCTGTGGGAGGGCCGCTGAGGGAGGTTTGAGGGCAGGCATGCGTTTTGGGGCTGGCACCTTTGGCCTGGGAGCTAGGGCTGGACGTTCACATTTTTCAGTGTGGACGCTGATTTTTGGTGGAGAGGGTCGTAAGGCTCTATGTTGAGCCCTTGCTCGGACAGGCGAGCCCGCAGCCCCAATGTGAGTGGGTCTGTGGGAGGGCCGCTGAGGGAGGTTTGAGGGCAGGCATGCGTTTTGGGGCTGGCACCTTTGGCCTGGGAGCTAGGGCTGGACGTTCACATTTTTCAGTGTGGACGCTGATTTTTGGTGGAGAGGGTCGTAAGGCTCTATGTTGAGCCCTTGCTCGGACAGGCGAGCCCGCAGCCCCAATGTGAGTGGGTGTGTGGGAGGGCCGCTGAGGGAGGTTTGAGGGCAGGCTTGCGTTTTGGGGCTGGCACCTTTGGCCTGGGAGCTAGGGCTGGACGTTCACATTTTTCAGTGTGGACGCTGATTTTTGGTGGAGAGGGTCGTAAGGCTCTATGTTGAGCCCTTGCTCGGACAGGCGAGCCCGCAGCCCCAATGTGAGTGGGTCTGTGGGAGGGCCGCTGAGGGAGGTTTGAGGGCAGGCATGCGTTTTGGGGCTGGCACCTTTGGCCTGGGAGCTAGGGCTGGACGTTCACATTTTTCAGTGTGGACGCTGATTTTTGGTGGAGAGGGTCGTAAGGCTCTATGTTGAGCCCTTGCTCGGACAGGCGAGCCCGCAGCCCCAATGTGAGTGGGTCTGTGGGAGGGCCGCTGAGGGAGGTTTGAGGGCAGGCATGCGTTTTGGGGCTGGCACCTTTGGCCTGGGAGCTAGGGCTGGACGTTCACATTTTTCAGTGTGGACGCTGATTTTTGGTGGAGAGGGTCGTAAGGCTCTATGTTGAGCCCTTGCTCGGACAGGCGAGCCCGCAGCCCCAATGTGAGTGGGTCTGTGGGAGGGCCGCTGAGGGAGGTTTGAGGGCAGGCATGCGTTTTGGGGCTGGCACCTTTGGCCTGGGAGCTAGGGCTGGACGTTCACATTTTTCAGTGTGGACGCTGATTTTTGGTGGAGAGGGTCGTAAGGCTCTATGTTGAGCCCTTGCTCGGACAGGCGAGCCCGCAGCCCCAATGTGAGTGGGTCTGTGGGAGGGCCGCTGAGGGAGGTTTGAGGGCAGGCATGCGTTTTGGGGCTGGCACCTTTGGCCTGGGAGCTAGGGCTGGACGTTCACATTTTTCAGTGTGGACGCTGATTTTTGGTGGAGAGGGTCGTAAGGCTCTATGTTGAGCCCTTGCTCGGACAGGCGAGCCCGCAGCCCCAATGTGAGTGGGTCTGTGGGAGGGCCGCTGAGGGAGGTTTGAGGGCAGGCATGCGTTTTGGGGCTGGCACCTTTGGCCTGGGAGCTAGGGCTGGACGTTCACATTTTTCAGTGTGGACGCTGATTTTTGGTGGAGAGGGTCGTAAGGCTCTATGTTGAGCCCTTGCTCGGACAGGCGAGCCCGCAGCCCCAATGTGAGTGGGTCTGTGGGAGGGCCGCTGAGGGAGGTTTGAGGGCAGGCATGCGTTTTGGGGCTGGCACCTTTGGCCTGGGAGCTAGGGCTGGACGTTCACATTTTTCAGTGTGGACGCTGATTTTTAGTGGAGAGGGTCGTAAGGCTCTATGTTGAGCCCTTGCTCGGACAGGCGAGCCCGCAGCCCCAATGTGAGTGGGTCTGTGGGAGGGCCGCTGAGGGAGGTTTGAGGGCAGGCATGCGTTTTGGGGCTGGCACCTTTGGCCTGGGAGCTAGGGCTGGACGTTCACATTTTTCAGTGTGGACGCTGATTTTTGGTGGAGAGGGTCGTAAGGCTCTATGTTGAGCCCTTGCTCGGACAGGCGAGCCCGCAGCCCCAATGTGAGTGGGTCTGTGGGAGGGCCGCTGAGGGAGGTTTGAGGGCAGGCATGCGTTTTGGGGCTGGCACCTTTGGCCTGGGAGCTAGGGCTGGACGTTCACATTTTTCAGTGTGGACGCTGATTTTTGGTGGAGAGGGTCGTAAGGCTCTATGTTGAGCCCTTGCTCGGACAGGCGAGCCCGCAGCCCCAATGTGAGTGGGTCTGTGGGAGGGCCGCTGAGGGAGGTTTGAGGGCAGGCATGCGTTTTGGGGCTGGCACCTTTGGCCTGGGAGCTAGGGCTGGACGTTCACATTTTTCAGTGTGGACGCTGATTTTTGGTGGAGAGGGTCGTAAGGCTCTATGTTGAGCCCTTGCTCGGACAGGCGAGCCCGCAGCCCCAATGTGAGTGGGTCTGTGGGAGGGCCGCTGAGGGAGGTTTGAGGGCAGGCATGCGTTTTGGGGCTGGCACCTTTGGCCTGGGAGCTAGGGCTGGACGTTCACATTTTTCAGTGTGGACGCTGATTTTTGGTGGAGAGGGTCGTAAGGCTCTATGTTGAGCCCTTGCTCGGACAGGCGAGCCCGCAGCCCCAATGTGAGTGGGTCTGTGGGAGGGCCGCTGAGGGAGGTTTGAGGGCAGGCATGCGTTTTGGGGCTGGCACCTTTGGCCTGGGAGCTAGGGCTGGACGTTCACATTTTTCAGTGTGGACGCTGATTTTTGGTGGAGAGGGTCGTAAGGCTCTATGTTGAGCCCTTGCTCGGACAGGCGAGCCCGCAGCCCCAATGTGAGTGGGTCTGTGGGAGGGCCGCTGAGGGAGGTTTGAGGGCAGGCATGCGTTTTGGGGCTGGCACCTTTGGCCTGGGAGCTAGGGCTGGACGTTCACATTTTTCAGTGTGGACGCTGATTTTTGGTGGAGAGGGTCGTAAGGCTCTATGTTGAGCCCTTGCTCGGACAGGCGAGCCCGCAGCCCCAATGTGAGTGGGTCTGTGGGAGGGCCGCTGAGGGAGGTTTGAGGGCAGGCATGCGTTTTGGGGCTGGCACCTTTGGCCTGGGAGCTAGGGCTGGACGTTCACATTTTTCAGTGTGGACGCTGATTTTTGGTGGAGAGGGTCGTAAGGCTCTATGTTGAGCCCTTGCTCGGACAGGCGATCCCGCAGCCCCAATGTGAGTGGGTCTGTGGGAGGGCCGCTGAGGGAGGTTTGAGGGCAGGCATGCGTTTTGGGGCTGGCACCTTTGGCCTGGGAGCTAGGGCTGGACGTTCACATTTTTCAGTGTGGACGCTGATTTTTGGTGGAGAGGGTCGTAAGGCTCTATGTTGAGCCCTTGCTCGGACAGGCGAGCCCGCAGCCCCAATGTGAGTGGGTCTGTGGGAGGGCCGCTGAGGGAGGTTTGAGGGCAGGCATGCGTTTTGGGGCTGGCACCTTTGGCCTGGGAGCTAGGGCTGGACGTTCACATTTTTCAGTGTGGACGCTGATTTTTGGTGGAGAGGGTCGTAAGGCTCTATGTTGAGCCCTCGCTCGGACAGGCGAGCCCGCAGCCCCAATGTGAGTGGGTCTGTGGGAGGGCCGCTGAGGGAGGTTTGAGGGCAGGCATGCGTTTTGGGGCTGGCACCTTTGGCCTGGGAGCTAGGGCTGGACGTTCACATTTTTCAGTGTGGACGCTGATTTTTGGTGGAGAGGGTCGTAAGGCTCTATGTTGAGCCCTTGCTCGGACAGGCGAGCCCGCAGCCCCAATGTGAGTGGGTCTGTGGGAGGGCCGCTGAGGGAGGTTTGAGGGCAGGCATGCGTTTTGGGGCTGGCACCTTTGGCCTGGGAGCTAGGGCTGGACGTTCACATTTTTCAGTGTGGACGCTGATTTTTGGTGGAGAGGGTCGTAAGGCTCTATGTTGAGCCCTTGCTCGGACAGGCGAGCCCGCAGCCCCAATGTGAGTGGGTCTGTGGAGGGCCGCTGAGGGAGGTTTGAGGGCAGGCATGCGTTTTGGGGCTGGCACCTTTGGCCTGGGAGCTAGGGCTGGACGTTCACATTTTTCAGTGTGGACGCTGATTTTTGGTGGAGAGGGTCGTAAGGCTCTATGTTGAGCCCTTGCTCGGACAGGCGAGCCCGCAGCCCCAATGTGAGTGGGTCTGTGGGAGGGCCGCTGAGGGAGGTTTGAGGGCAGGCATGCGTTTTGGGGCTGGCACCTTTGGCCTGGGAGCTAGGGCTGGACGTTCACATTTTTCAGTGTGGACGCTGATTTTTGGTGGAGAGGGTCGTAAGGCTCTATGTTGAGCCCTTGCTCGGACAGGCGAGCCCGCAGCCCCAATGTGAGTGGGTCTGTGGGAGGGCCGCTGAGGGAGGTTTGAGGGCAGGCATGCGTTTTGGGGCTGGCACCTTTGGCCTGGGAGCTAGGGCTGGACGTTCACATTTTTCAGTGTGGACGCTGATTTTTGGTGGAGAGGGTCGTAAGGCTCTATGTTGAGCCCTTGCTCGGACAGGCGAGCCCGCAGCCCCAATGTGAGTGGGTCTGTGGGAGGGCCGCTGAGGGAGGTTTGAGGGCAGGCATGCGTTTTGGGGCTGGCACCTTTGGCCTGGGAGCTAGGGCTGGACGTTCACATTTTTCAGTGTGGACGCTGATTTTTGGTGGAGAGGGTCGTAAGGCTCTATGTTGAGCCCTTGCTCGGACAGGCGAGCCCGCAGCCCCAATGTGAGTGGGTCTGTGGGAGGGCCGCTGAGGGAGGTTTGAGGGCAGGCATGCGTTTTGGGGCTGGCACCTTTGGCCTGGGAGCTAGGGCTGGACGTTCACATTTTTCAGTGTGGACGCTGATTTTTGGTGGAGAGGGTCGTAAGGCTCTATGTTGAGCCCTTGCTCGGACAGGCGATCCCGCAGCCCCAATGTGAGTGGGTCTGTGGGAGGGCCGCTGAGGGAGGTTTGAGGGCAGGCATGCGTTTTGGGGCTGGCACCTTTGGCCTGGGAGCTAGGGCTGGACGTTCACATTTTTCAGTGTGGACGCTGATTTTTGGTGGAGAGGGTCGTAAGGCTCTATGTTGAGCCCTTGCTCGGACAGGCGAGCCCGCAGCCCCAATGTGAGTGGGTCTGTGGGAGGGCCGCTGAGGGAGGTTTGAGGGCAGGCATGCGTTTTGGGGCTGGCACCTTTGGCCTGGGAGCTAGGGCTGGACGTTCACATTTTTCAGTGTGGACGCTGATTTTTGGTGGAGAGGGTCGTAAGGCTCTATGTTGAGCCCTTGCTCGGACAGGCGAGCCCGCAGCCCCAATGTGAGTGGGTCTGTGGGAGGGCCGCTGAGGGAGGTTTGAGGGCAGGCATGCGTTTTGGGGCTGGCACCTTTGGCCTGGGAGCTAGGGCTGGACGTTCACATTTTTCAGTGTGGACGCTGATTTTTGGTGGAGAGGGTCGTAAGGCTCTATGTTGAGCCCTTGCTCGGACAGGCGAGCCCGCAGCCCCAATGTGAGTGGGTCTGTGGGAGGGCCGCTGAGGGAGGTTTGAGGGCAGGCATGCGTTTTGGGGCTGGCACCTTTGGCCTGGGAGCTAGGGCTGGACGTTCACATTTTTCAGTGTGGACGCTGATTTTTGGTGGAGAGGGTCGTAAGGCTCTATGTTGAGCCCTTGCTCGGACAGGCGAGCCCGCAGCCCCAATGTGAGTGGGTCTGTGGGAGGGCCGCTGAGGGAGGTTTGAGGGCAGGCATGCGTTTTGGGGCTGGCACCTTTGGCCTGGGAGCTAGGGCTGGACGTTCACATTTTTCAGTGTGGACGCTGATTTTTGGTGGAGAGGGTCGTAAGGCTCTATGTTGAGCCCTTGCTCGGACAGGCGAGCCCGCAGCCCCAATGTGAGTGGGTCTGTGGGAGGGCCGCTGAGGGAGGTTTGAGGGCAGGCATGCGTTTTGGGGCTGGCACCTTTGGCCTGGGAGCTAGGGCTGGACGTTCACATTTTTCAGTGTGGACGCTGATTTTTGGTGGAGAGGGTCGTAAGGCTCTATGTTGAGCCCTCGCTCGGACAGGCGAGCCCGCAGCCCCAATGTGAGTGGGTCTGTGGGAGGGCCGCTGAGGGAGGTTTGAGGGCAGGCATGCGTTTTGGGGCTGGCACCTTTGGCCTGGGAGCTAGGGCTGGACGTTCACATTTTTCAGTGTGGACGCTGATTTTTGGTGGAGAGGGTCGTAAGGCTCTATGTTGAGCCCTCGCTCGGACAGGCGAGCCCGCAGCCCCAATGTGAGTGGGTCTGTGGGAGGGCCGCTGAGGGAGGTTTGAGGGCAGGCATGCGTTTTGGGGCTGGCACCTTTGGCCTGGGAGCTAGGGCTGGACGTTCACATTTTTCAGTGTGGACGCTGATTTTTGGTGGAGAGGGTCGTAAGGCTCTATGTTGAGCCCTTGCTCGGACAGGCGAGCCCGCAGCCCCAATGTGAGTGGGTCTGTGGGAGGGCCGCTGAGGGAGGTTTGAGGGCAGGCATGCGTTTTGGGGCTGGCACCTTTGGCCTGGGAGCTAGGGCTGGACGTTCACATTTTTCAGTGTGGACGCTGATTTTTGGTGGAGAGGGTCGTAAGGCTCTATGTTGAGCCCTTGCTCGGACAGGCGAGCCCGCAGCCCCAATGTGAGTGGGTCTGTGGGAGGGCCGCTGAGGGAGGTTTGAGGGCAGGCATGCGTTTTGGGGCTGGCACCTTTGGCCTGGGAGCTAGGGCTGGACGTTCACATTTTTCAGTGTGGACGCTGATTTTTGGTGGAGAGGGTCGTAAGGCTCTATGTTGAGCCCTTGCTCGGACAGGCGAGCCCGCAGCCCCAATGTGAGTGTGTCTGTGGGAGGGCCGCTGAGGGAGGTTTGAGGGCAGGCATGCGTTTTGGGGCTGGCACCTTTGGCCTGGGAGCTAGGGCTGGACGTTCACATTTTTCAGTGTGGACGCTGATTTTTGGTGGAGAGGGTCGTAAGGCTCTATGTTGAGCCCTTGCTCGGACAGGCGAGCCCGCAGCCCCAATGTGAGTGGGTCTGTGGGAGGGCCGCTGAGGGAGGTTTGAGGGCAGGCATGCGTTTTGGGGCTGGCACCTTTGGCCTGGGAGCTAGGGCTGGACGTTCACATTTTTCAGTGTGGACGCTGATTTTTGGTGGAGAGGGTCGTAAGGCTCTATGTTGAGCCCTTGCTCGGACAGGCGAGCCCGCAGCCCCAATGTGAGTGGGTCTGTGGGAGGGCCGCTGAGGGAGGTTTGAGGGCAGGCATGCGTTTTGGGGCTGGCACCTTTGGCCTGGGAGCTAGGGCTGGACGTTCACATTTTTCAGTGTGGACGCTGATTTTTGGTGGAGAGGGTCGTAAGGCTCTATGTTGAGCCCTTGCTCGGACAGGCGAGCCCGCAGCCCCAATGTGAGTGGGTCTGTGGGAGGGCCGCTGAGGGAGGTTTGAGGGCAGGCATGCGTTTTGGGGCTGGCACCTTTGGCCTGGGAGCTAGGGCTGGACGTTCACATTTTTCAGTGTGGACGCTGATTTTTGGTGGAGAGGGTCGTAAGGCTCTATGTTGAGCCCTTGCTCGGACAGGCGAGCCCGCAGCCCCAATGTGAGTGGGTCTGTGGGAGGGCCGCTGAGGGAGGTTTGAGGGCAGGCATGCGTTTTGGGGCTGGCACCTTTGGCCTGGGAGCTAGGGCTGGACGTTCACATTTTTCAGTGTGGACGCTGATTTTTGGTGGAGAGGGTCGTAAGGCTCTATGTTGAGCCCTTGCTCGGACAGGCGAGCCCGCAGCCCCAATGTGAGTGGGTCTGTGGGAGGGCCGCTGAGGGAGGTTTGAGGGCAGGCATGCGTTTTGGGGCTGGCACCTTTGGCCTGGGAGCTAGGGCTGGACGTTCACATTTTTCAGTGTGGACGCTGATTTTTGGTGGAGAGGGTCGTAAGGCTCTATGTTGAGCCCTTGCTCGGACAGGCGAGCCCGCAGCCCCAATGTGAGTGGGTCTGTGGGAGGGCCGCTGAGGGAGGTTTGAGGGCAGGCATGCGTTTTGGGGCTGGCACCTTTGGCCTGGGAGCTAGGGCTGGACGTTCACATTTTTCAGTGTGGACGCTGATTTTTGGTGGAGAGGGTCGTAAGGCTCTATGTTGAGCCCTTGCTCGGACAGGCGAGCCCGCAGCCCCAATGTGAGTGGGTCTGTGGGAGGGCCGCTGAGGGAGGTTTGAGGGCAGGCATGCGTTTTGGGGCTGGCACCTTTGGCCTGGGAGCTAGGGCTGGACGTTCACATTTTTCAGTGTGGACGCTGATTTTTGGTGGAGAGGGTCGTAAGGCTCTATGTTGAGCCCTTGCTCGGACAGGCGAGCCCGCAGCCCCAATGTGAGTGGGTCTGTGGGAGGGCCGCTGAGGGAGGTTTGAGGGCAGGCATGCGTTTTGGGGCTGGCACCTTTGGCCTGGGAGCTAGGGCTGGACGTTCACATTTTTCAGTGTGGACGCTGATTTTTGGTGGAGAGGGTCGTAAGGCTCTATGTTGAGCCCTTGCTCGGACAGGCGAGCCCGCAGCCCCAATGTGAGTGGGTCTGTGGGAGGGCCGCTGAGGGAGGTTTGAGGGCAGGCATGCGTTTTGGGGCTGGCACCTTTGGCCTGGGAGCTAGGGCTGGACGTTCACATTTTTCAGTGTGGACGCTGATTTTTGGTGGAGAGGGTCGTAAGGCTCTATGTTGAGCCCTTGCTCGGACAGGCGAGCCCGCAGCCCCAATGTGAGTCGGTGTGTGGAGGGCCGCTGAGGGAGGTTTGAGGGCAGGCATGCGTTTTGGGGCTGGCACCTTTGGCCTGGGAGCTAGGGCTGGACGTTCACATTTTTCAGTGTGGACGCTGATTTTTGGTGGAGAGGGTCGTAAGGCTCTATGTTGAGCCCTTGCTCGGACAGGCGAGCCCGCAGCCCCAATGTGAGTGGGTCTGTGGGAGGGCCGCTGAGGGAGGTTTGAGGGCAGGCATGCGTTTTGGGGCTGGCACCTTTGGCCTGGGAGCTAGGGCTGGACGTTCACATTTTTCAGTGTGGACGCTGATTTTTGGTGGAGAGGGTCGTAAGGCTCTATGTTGAGCCCTTGCTCGGACAGGCGAGCCCGCAGCCCCAATGTGAGTGGGTCTGTGGGAGGGCCGCTGAGGGAGGTTTGAGGGCAGGCATGCGTTTTGGGGCTGGCACCTTTGGCCTGGGAGCTAGGGCTGGACGTTCACATTTTTCAGTGTGGACGCTGATTTTTGGTGGAGAGGGTCGTAAGGCTCTATGTTGAGCCCTTGCTCGGACAGGCGAGCCCGCAGCCCCAATGTGAGTGGGTCTGTGCGAGGGCCGCTGAGGGAGGTTTGAGGGCAGGCATGCGTTTTGGGGCTGGCACCTTTGGCCTGGGAGCTAGGGCTGGACGTTCACATTTTTCAGTGTGGACGCTGATTTTTGGTGGAGAGGGTCGTAAGGCTCTATGTTGAGCCCTTGCTCGGACAGGCGAGCCCGCAGCCCCAATGTGAGTGGGTCTGTGGGAGGGCCGCTGAGGGAGGTTTGAGGGCAGGCATGCGTTTTGGGGCTGGCACCTTTGGCCTGGGAGCTAGGGCTGGACGTTCACATTTTTCAGTGTGGACGCTGATTTTTGGTGGAGAGGGTCGTAAGGCTCTATGTTGAGCCCTTGCTCGGACAGGCGAGCCCGCAGCCCCAATGTGAGTGGGTCTGTGGGAGGGCCGCTGAGGGAGGTTTGAGGGCAGGCATGCGTTTTGGGGCTGGCACCTTTGGCCTGGGAGCTAGGGCTGGACGTTCACATTTTTCAGTGTGGACGCTGATTTTTGGTGGAGAGGGTCGTAAGGCTCTATGTTGAGCCCTTGCTCGGACAGGCGAGCGCGCAGCCCCAATGTGAGTGGGTCTGTGGGAGGGCCGCTGAGGGAGGTTTGAGGGCAGGCATGCGTTTTGGGGCTGGCACCTTTGGCCTGGGAGCTAGGGCTGGACGTTCACATTTTTCAGTGTGGACGCTGATTTTTGGTGGAGAGGGTCGTAAGGCTCTATGTTGAGCCCTTGCTCGGACAGGCGAGCCCGCAGCCCCAATGTGAGTGGGTCTGTGGGAGGGCCGCTGAGGGAGGTTTGAGGGCAGGCATGCGTTTTGGGGCTGGCACCTTTGGCCTGGGAGCTAGGGCTGGACGTTCACATTTTTCAGTGTGGACGCTGATTTTTAGTGGAGAGGGTCGTAAGGCTCTATGTTGAGCCCTTGCTCGGACAGGCGAGGCCGCAGCCCCAATGTGAGTGGGTCTGTGGGAGGGCCGCTGAGGGAGGTTTGAGGGCAGGCATGCGTTTTGGGGCTGGCACCTTTGGCCTGGGAGCTAGGGCTGGACGTTCACATTTTTCAGTGTGGACGCTGATTTTTGGTGGAGAGGGTCGTAAGGCTCTATGTTGAGCCCTTGCTCGGACAGGCGAGCCCGCAGCCCCAATGTGAGTGGGTCTGTGGGAGGGCCGCTGAGGGAGGTTTGAGGGCAGGCATGCGTTTTGGGGCTGGCACCTTTGGCCTGGGAGCTAGGGCTGGACGTTCACATTTTTCAGTGTGGACGCTGATTTTTGGTGGAGAGGGTCGTAAGGCTCTATGTTGAGCCCTTGCTCGGACAGGCGAGCCCGCAGCCCCAATGTGAGTGGGTCTGTGGGAGGGCCGCTGAGGGAGGTTTGAGGGCAGGCATGCGTTTTGGGGCTGGCACCTTTGGCCTGGGAGCTAGGGCTGGACGTTCACATTTTTCAGTGTGGACGCTGATTTTTGGTGGAGAGGGTCGTAAGGCTCTATGTTGAGCCCTTGCTCGGACAGGCGAGCCCGCAGCCCCAATGTGAGTGGGTCTGTGGGAGGGCCGCTGAGGGAGGTTTGAGGGCAGGCATGCGTTTTGGGGCTGGCACCTTTGGCCTGGGAGCTAGGGCTGGACGTTCACATTTTTCAGTGTGGACGCTGATTTTTGGTGGAGAGGGTCGTAAGGCTCTATGTTGAGCCCTTGCTCGGACAGGCGAGCCCGCAGCCCCAATGTGAGTGGGTCTGTGCGAGGGCCGCTGAGGGAGGTTTGAGGGCAGGCATGCGTTTTGGGGCTGGCACCTTTGGCCTGGGAGCTAGGGCTGGACGTTCACATTTTTCAGTGTGGACGCTGATTTTTGGTGGAGAGGGTCGTAAGGCTCTATGTTGAGCCCTTGCTCGGACAGGCGAGCCCGCAGCCCCAATGTGAGTGGGTCTGTGGGAGGGCCGCTGAGGGAGGTTTGAGGGCAGGCATGCGTTTTGGGGCTGGCACCTTTGGCCTGGGAGCTAGGGCTGGACGTTCACATTTTTCAGTGTGGACGCTGATTTTTGGTGGAGAGGGTCGTAAGGCTCTATGTTGAGCCCTTGCTCGGACAGGCGAGCCCGCAGCCCCAATGTGAGTGGGTCTGTGCGAGGGCCGCTGAGGGAGGTTTGAGGGCAGGCATGCGTTTTGGGGCTGGCACCTTTGGCCTGGGAGCTAGGGCTGGACGTTCACATTTTTCAGTGTGGACGCTGATTTTTGGTGGAGAGGGTCGTAAGGCTCTATGTTGAGCCCTTGCTCGGACAGGCGAGCCCGCAGCCCCAATGTGAGTGGGTCTGTGGGAGGGCCGCTGAGGGAGGTTTGAGGGCAGGCATGCGTTTTGGGGCTGGCACCTTTGGCCTGGGAGCTAGGGCTGGACGTTCACATTTTTCAGTGTGGACGCTGATTTTTGGTGGAGAGGGTCGTAAGGCTCTATGTTGAGCCCTTGCTCGGACAGGCGAGCCCGCAGCCCCAATGTGAGTGGGTCTGTGGGAGGGCCGCTGAGGGAGGTTTGAGGGCAGGCATGCGTTTTGGGGCTGGCACCTTTGGCCTGGGAGCTAGGGCTGGACGTTCACATTTTTCAGTGTGGACGCTGATTTTGGTGGAGAGGGTCGTAAGGCTCTATGTTGAGCCCTTGCTCGGACAGGCGAGCCCGCAGCCCCAATGTGAGTGGGTCTGTGGGAGGGCCGCTGAGGGAGGTTTGAGGGCAGGCATGCGTTTTGGGGCTGGCACCTTTGGCCTGGGAGCTAGGGCTGGACGTTCACATTTTTCAGTGTGGACGCTGATTTTGGTGGAGAGGGTCGTAAGGCTCTATGTTGAGCCCTTGCTCGGACAGGCGAGCCCGCAGCCCCAATGTGAGTGGGTCTGTGGGAGGGCCGCTGAGGGAGGTTTGAGGGCAGGCATGCGTTTTGGGGCTGGCACCTTTGGCCTGGGAGCTAGGGCTGGACGTTCACATTTTTCAGTGTGGACGCTGATTTTTGGTGGAGAGGGTCGTAAGGCTCTATGTTGAGCCCTTGCTCGGACAGGCGAGCCCGCAGCCCCAATGTGAGTGGGTCTGTGCGAGGGCCGCTGAGGGAGGTTTGAGGGCAGGCATGCGTTTTGGGGCTGGCACCTTTGGCCTGGGAGCTAGGGCTGGACGTTCACATTTTTCAGTGTGGACGCTGATTTTTGGTGGAGAGGGTCGTAAGGCTCTATGTTGAGCCCTTGCTCGGACAGGCGAGCCCGCAGCCCCAATGTGAGTGGGTCTGTGCGAGGGCCGCTGAGGGAGGTTTGAGGGCAGGCATGCGTTTTGGGGCTGGCACCTTTGGCCTGGGAGCTAGGGCTGGACGTTCACATTTTTCAGTGTGGACGCTGATTTTTGGTGGAGAGGGTCGTAAGGCTCTATGTTGAGCCCTTGCTCGGACAGGCGAGCCCGCAGCCCCAATGTGAGTGGGTCTGTGCGAGGGCCGCTGAGGGAGGTTTGAGGGCAGGCATGCGTTTTGGGGCTGGCACCTTTGGCCTGGGAGCTAGGGCTGGACGTTCACATTTTTCAGTGTGGACGCTGATTTTTGGTGGAGAGGGTCGTAAGGCTCTATGTTGAGCCCTTGCTCGGACAGGCGAGCCCGCAGCCCCAATGTGAGTGGGTCTGTGGGAGGGCCGCTGAGGGAGGTTTGAGGGCAGGCATGCGTTTTGGGGCTGGCACCTTTGGCCTGGGAGCTAGGGCTGGACGTTCACATTTTTCAGTGTGGACGCTGATTTTTGGTGGAGAGGGTCGTAAGGCTCTATGTTGAGCCCTTGCTCGGACAGGCGAGCCCGCAGCCCCAATGTGAGTGGGTCTGTGCGAGGGCCGCTGAGGGAGGTTTGAGGGCAGGCATGCGTTTTGGGGCTGGCACCTTTGGCCTGGGAGCTAGGGCTGGACGTTCACATTTTTCAGTGTGGACGCTGATTTTTGGTGGAGAGGGTCGTAAGGCTCTATGTTGAGCCCTTGCTCGGACAGGCGAGCCCGCAGCCCCAATGTGAGTGGGTCTGTGCGAGGGCCGCTGAGGGAGGTTTGAGGGCAGGCATGCGTTTTGGGGCTGGCACCTTTGGCCTGGGAGCTAGGGCTGGACGTTCACATTTTTCAGTGTGGACGCTGATTTTTGGTGGAGAGGGTCGTAAGGCTCTATGTTGAGCCCTTGCTCGGACAGGCGAGCCCGCAGCCCCAATGTGAGTGGGTCTGTGGAGGGCCGCTGAGGGAGGTTTGAGGGCAGGCATGCGTTTTGGGGCTGGCACCTTTGGCCTGGGAGCTAGGGCTGGACGTTCACATTTTTCAGTGTGGACGCTGATTTTGGTGGAGAGGGTCGTAAGGCTCTATGTTGAGCCCTTGCTCGGACAGGCGAGCCCGCAGCCCCAATGTGAGTGGGTCTGTGCGAGGGCCGCTGAGGGAGGTTTGAGGGCAGGCATGCGTTTTGGGGCTGGCACCTTTGGCCTGGGAGCTAGGGCTGGACGTTCACATTTTTCAGTGTGGACGCTGATTTTTGGTGGAGAGGGTCGTAAGGCTCTATGTTGAGCCCTTGCTCGGACAGGCGAGCCCGCAGCCCCAATGTGAGTGGGTCTGTGGGAGGGCCGCTGAGGGAGGTTTGAGGGCAGGCATGCGTTTTGGGGCTGGCACCTTTGGCCTGGGAGCTAGGGCTGGACGTTCACATTTTTCAGTGTGGACGCTGATTTTTGGTGGAGAGGGTCGTAAGGCTCTATGTTGAGCCCTTGCTCGGACAGGCGAGCCCGCAGCCCCAATGTGAGTGGGTCTGTGGGAGGGCCGCTGAGGGAGGTTTGAGGGCAGGCATGCGTTTTGGGGCTGGCACCTTTGGCCTGGGAGCTAGGGCTGGACGTTCACATTTTTCAGTGTGGACGCTGATTTTTGGTGGAGAGGGTCGTAAGGCTCTATGTTGAGCCCTTGCTCGGACAGGCGAGCCCGCAGCCCCAATGTGAGTGGGTCTGTGGGAGGGCCGCTGAGGGAGGTTTGAGGGCAGGCATGCGTTTTGGGGCTGGCACCTTTGGCCTGGGAGCTAGGGCTGGACGTTCACATTTTTCAGTGTGGACGCTGATTTTTGGTGGAGAGGGTCGTAAGGCTCTATGTTGAGCCCTGGCTCGGACAGGCGAGCCCGCAGCCCCAATGTGAGTGGGTCTGTGGGAGGGCCGCTGAGGGAGGTTTGAGGGCAGGCATGCGTTTTGGGGCTGGCACCTTTGGCCTGGGAGCTAGGGCTGGACGTTCACATTTTTCAGTGTGGACGCTGATTTTTGGTGGAGAGGGTCGTAAGGCTCTATGTTGAGCCCTTGCTCGGACAGGCGAGCCCGCAGCCCCAATGTGAGTGGGTCTGTGGGAGGGCCGCTGAGGGAGGTTTGAGGGCAGGCATGCGTTTTGGGGCTGGCACCTTTGGCCTGGGAGCTAGGGCTGGACGTTCACATTTTTCAGTGTGGACGCTGATTTTTGGTGGAGAGGGTCGTAAGGCTCTATGTTGAGCCCTTGCTCGGACAGGCGAGCCCGCAGCCCCAATGTGAGTGGGTCTGTGGGAGGGCCGCTGAGGGAGGTTTGAGGGCAGGCATGCGTTTTGGGGCTGGCACCTTTGGCCTGGGAGCTAGGGCTGGACGTTCACATTTTTCAGTGTGGACGCTGATTTTTGGTGGAGAGGGTCGTAAGGCTCTATGTTGAGCCCTTGCTCGGACAGGCGAGCCCGCAGCCCCAATGTGAGTGGGTCTGTGGGAGGGCCGCTGAGGGAGGTTTGAGGGCAGGCATGCGTTTTGGGGCTGGCACCTTTGGCCTGGGAGCTAGGGCTGGACGTTCACATTTTTCAGTGTGGACGCTGATTTTTAGTGGAGAGGGTCGTAAGGCTCTATGTTGAGCCCTTGCTCGGACAGGCG
This sequence comes from Grus americana, assembly GCF_028858705.1. NCBI lineage: Eukaryota > Metazoa > Chordata > Aves > Gruiformes > Gruidae > Grus > Grus americana. The sequence continues at coordinate 6,702,967 of NC_072875.1, forward strand.
AGCCCGCAGCCCCAATGTGAGTGGGTCTGTGGGAGGGCCGCTGAGGGAGGTTTGAGGGCAGGCATGCGTTTTGGGGCTGGCACCTTTGGCCTGGGAGCTAGGGCTGGACGTTCACATTTTTCAGTGTGGACGCTGATTTTTGGTGGAGAGGGTCGTAAGGCTCTATGTTGAGCCCTTGCTCGGACAGGCGAGCCCGCAGCCCCAATGTGAGTGGGTCTGTGGGAGGGCCGCTGAGGGAGGTTTGAGGGCAGGCATGCGTTTTGGGGCTGGCACCTTTGGCCTGGGAGCTAGGGCTGGACGTTCACATTTTTCAGTGTGGACGCTGATTTTTGGTGGAGAGGGTCGTAAGGCTCTATGTTGAGCCCTCGCTCGGACAGGCGAGCCCGCAGCCCCAATGTGAGTGGGTCTGTGGGAGGGCCGCTGAGGGAGGTTTGAGGGCAGGCATGCGTTTTGGGGCTGGCACCTTTGGCCTGGGAGCTAGGGCTGGACGTTCACATTTTTCAGTGTGGACGCTGATTTTTGGTGGAGAGGGTCGTAAGGCTCTATGTTGAGCCCTTGCTCGGACAGGCGAGCCCGCAGCCCCAATGTGAGTGGGTCTGTGGGAGGGCCGCTGAGGGAGGTTTGAGGGCAGGCATGCGTTTTGGGGCTGGCACCTTTGGCCTGGGAGCTAGGGCTGGACGTTCACATTTTTCAGTGTGGACGCTGATTATTCTTGGAGAGGGTCGTAAGGCTCTATGTTGAGCCCTTGCTCGGACAGGCGAGCCCGCAGCCCCAATGTGAGTGGGTCTGTGGGAGGGCCGCTGAGGGAGGTTTGAGGGCAGGCATGCGTTTTGGGGCTGGCACCTTTGGCCTGGGAGCTAGGGCTGGACGTTCACATTTTTCAGTGTGGACGCTGATTTTTGGTGGAGAGGGTCGTAAGGCTCTATGTTGAGCCCTTGCTCGGACAGGCGAGCCCGCAGCCCCAATGTGAGTGGGTCTGTGGGAGGGCCGCTGAGGGAGGTTTGAGGGCAGGCATGCGTTTTGGGGCTGGCACCTTTGGCCTGGGAGCTAGGGCTGGACGTTCACATTTTTCAGTGTGGACGCTGATTTTTGGTGGAGAGGGTCGTAAGGCTCTATGTTGAGCCCTTGCTCGGACAGGCGAGCCCGCAGCCCCAATGTGAGTGGGTCTGTGGGAGGGCCGCTGAGGGAGGTTTGAGGGCAGGCATGCGTTTTGGGGCTGGCACCTTTGGCCTGGGAGCTAGGGCTGGACGTTCACATTTTTCAGTGTGGACGCTGATTTTTGGTGGAGAGGGTCGTAAGGCTCTATGTTGAGCCCTTGCTCGGACAGGCGAGGCCGCAGCCCCAATGTGAGTGGGTCTGTGGGAGGGCCGCTGAGGGAGGTTTGAGGGCAGGCATGCGTTTTGGGGCTGGCACCTTTGGCCTGGGAGCTAGGGCTGGACGTTCACATTTTTCAGTGTGGACGCTGATTTTTGGTGGAGAGGGTCGTAAGGCTCTATGTTGAGCCCTTGCTCGGACAGGCGAGCCCGCAGCCCCAATGTGAGTGGGTCTGTGGGAGGGCCGCTGAGGGAGGTTTGAGGGCAGGCATGCGTTTTGGGGCTGGCACCTTTGGCCTGGGAGCTAGGGCTGGACGTTCACATTTTTCAGTGTGGACGCTGATTTTTGGTGGAGAGGGTCGTAAGGCTCTATGTTGAGCCCTTGCTCGGACAGGCGAGCCCGCAGCCCCAATGTGAGTGGGTCTGTGGGAGGGCCGCTGAGGGAGGTTTGAGGGCAGGCATGCGTTTTGGGGCTGGCACCTTTGGCCTGGGAGCTAGGGCTGGACGTTCACATTTTTCAGTGTGGACGCTGATTTTTGGTGGAGAGGGTCGTAAGGCTCTATGTTGAGCCCTTGCTCGGACAGGCGAGCCCGCAGCCCCAATGTGAGTGGGTCTGTGGGAGGGCCGCTGAGGGAGGTTTGAGGGCAGGCATGCGTTTTGGGGCTGGCACCTTTGGCCTGGGAGCTAGGGCTGGACGTTCACATTTTTCAGTGTGGACGCTGATTTTTGGTGGAGAGGGTCGTAAGTCTCTATGTTGAGCCCTTGCTCGGACAGGCGAGCCCGCAGCCCCAATGTGATTGGGTCTGTGGGAGGGCCGCTGAGGGAGGTTTGAGGGCAGGCATGCGTTTTGGGGCTGGCACCTTTGGCCTGGGAGCTAGGGCTGGACGTTCACATTTTTCAGTGTGGACGCTGATTTTTGGTGGAGAGGGTCGTAAGGCTCTATGTTGAGCCCTTGCTCGGACAGGCGAGCCCGCAGCCCCAATGTGAGTGGGTCTGTGGGAGGGCCGCTGAGGGAGGTTTGAGGGCAGGCATGCGTTTTGGGGCTGGCACCTTTGGCCTGGGAGCTAGGGCTGGACGTTCACATTTTTCAGTGTGGACGCTGATTTTTGGTGGAGAGGGTCGTAAGGCTCTATGTTGAGCCCTTGCTCGGACAGGCGAGCCCGCAGCCCCAATGTGAGTGGGTCTGTGGGAGGGCCGCTGAGGGAGGTTTGAGGGCAGGCATGCGTTTTGGGGCTGGCACCTTTGGCCTGGGAGCTAGGGCTGGACGTTCACATTTTTCAGTGTGGACGCTGATTTTTGGTGGAGAGGGTCGTAAGGCTCTATGTTGAGCCTTGCTCGGACAGGCGAGCCCGCAGCCCCAATGTGAGTGGGTCTGTGCGAGGGCCGCTGAGGGAGGTTTGAGGGCAGGCATGCGTTTTGGGGCTGGCACCTTTGGCCTGGGAGCTAGGGCTGGACGTTCACATTTTTCAGTGTGGACGCTGATTTTTGGTGGAGAGGGTCGTAAGGCTCTATGTTGAGCCCTTGCTCGGACAGGCGAGCCCGCAGCCCCAATGTGAGTGGGTCTGTGGGAGGGCCGCTGAGGGAGGTTTGAGGGCAGGCATGCGTTTTGGGGCTGGCACCTTTGGCCTGGGAGCTAGGGCTGGACGTTCACATTTTTCAGTGTGGACGCTGATTTTTGGTGGAGAGGGTTGTAAGGCTCTATGTTGAGCCCTTGCTCGGACAGGCGAGCCCGCAGCCCCAATGTGAGTGGGTCTGTGGGAGGGCCGCTGAGGGAGGTTTGAGGGCAGGCATGCGTTTTGGGGCTGGCAGCTTTGGCCTGGGAGCTAGGGCTGGACGTTCACATTTTTCAGTGTGGACGCTGATTTTTGGTGGAGAGGGTCGTAAGGCTCTATGTTGAGCCCTTGCTCGGACAGGCGAGCCCGCAGCCCCAATGTGAGTGGGTCTGTGGGAGGGCCGCTGAGGGAGGTTTGAGGGCAGGCATGCGTTTTGGGGCTGGCACCTTTGGCCTGGGAGCTAGGGCTGGACGTTCACATTTTTCAGTGTGGACGCTGATTTTTGGTGGAGAGGGTCGTAAGGCTCTATGTTGAGCCCTTGCTCGGACAGGCGAGCCCGCAGCCCCAATGTGAGTGGGTCTGTGGGAGGGCCGCTGAGGGAGGTTTGAGGGCAGGCATGCGTTTTGGGGCTGGCACCTTTGGCCTGGGAGCTAGGGCTGGACGTTCACATTTTTCAGTGTGGACGCTGATTTTTGGTGGAGAGGGTCGTAAGGCTCTATGTTGAGCCCTTGCTCGGACAGGCGAGCCCGCAGCCCTAATATGAGTGGGTCTGTGGGAGGGCCGCTGAGGGAGGTTTGAGGGCAGGCATGCGTTTTGGGGCTGGCACCTTTGGCCTGGGAGCTAGGGCTGGACGTTCACATTTTTCAGTGTGGACGCTGATTTTTGGTGGAGAGGGTCGTAAGGCTCTATGTTGAGCCCTTGCTCGGACAGGCGAGCCCGCAGCCCCAATGTGAGTGGGTCTGTGCGAGGGCCGCTGAGGGAGGTTTGAGGGCAGGCATGCGTTTTGGGGCTGGCACCTTTGGCCTGGGAGCTAGGGCTGGACGTTCACATTTTTCAGTGTGGACGCTGATTTTTGGTGGAGAGGGTCGTAAGGCTCTATGTTGAGCCCTTGCTCGGACAGGCGAGCCCGCAGCCCCAATGTGAGTGGGTCTGTGGGAGGGCCGCTGAGGGAGGTTTGAGGGCAGGCATGCGTTTTGGGGCTGGCACCTTTGGCCTGGGAGCTAGGGCTGGACGTTCACATTTTTCAGTGTGGACGCTGATTTTTGGTGGAGAGGGTCGTAAGGCTCTATGTTGAGCCCTTGCTCGGACAGGCGAGCCGCAGCCCCAATGTGAGTGGGTCTGTGGGAGGGCCGCTGAGGGAGGTTTGAGGGCAGGCATGCGTTTTGGGGCTGGCACCTTTGGCCTGGGAGCTAGGGCTGGACGTTCACATTTTTCAGTGTGGACGCTGATTTTTGGTGGAGAGGGTCGTAAGGCTCTATGTTGAGCCCTTGCTCGGACAGGCGAGCCCGCAGCCCCAATGTGAGTGGGTCTGTGGGAGGGCCGCTGAGGGAGGTTTGAGGGCAGGCATGCGTTTTGGGGCTGGCACCTTTGGCCTGGGAGCTAGGGCTGGACGTTCACATTTTTCAGTGTGGACGCTGATTTTTGGTGGAGAGGGTCGTAAGGCTCTATGTTGAGCCCTTGCTCGGACAGGCGAGCCCGCAGCCCCAATGTGAGTGGGTCTGTGGGAGGGCCGCTGAGGGAGGTTTGAGGGCAGGCATGCGTTTTGGGGCTGGCACCTTTGGCCTGGGAGCTAGGGCTGGACGTTCACATTTTTCAGTGTGGACGCTGATTTTTGGTGGAGAGGGTCGTAAGGCTCTATGTTGAGCCCTTGCTCGGACAGGCGAGCCCGCAGCCCCAATGTGAGTGGGTCTGTGGGGGGCCGCTGAGGGAGGTTTGAGGGCAGGCATGCGTTTTGGGGCTGGCACCTTTGGCCTGGGAGCTAGGGCTGGACGTTCACATTTTTCAGTGTGGACGCTGATTTTGGTGGAGAGGGTCGTAAGGCTCTATGTTGAGCCCTTGCTCGGACAGGCGAGCCCGCAGCCCCAATGTGAGTGGGTCTGTGGGAGGGCCGCTGAGGGAGGTTTGAGGGCAGGCATGCGTTTTGGGGCTGGCACCTTTGGCCTGGGAGCTAGGGCTGGACGTTCACATTTTTCAGTGTGGACGCTGATTTTTGGTGGAGAGGGTCGTAAGGCTCTATGTTGAGCCCTTGCTCGGACAGGCGAGCCCGCAGCCCCAATGTGAGTGGGTCTGTGGGAGGGCCGCTGAGGGAGGTTTGAGGGCAGGCATGCGTTTTGGGGCTGGCACCTTTGGCCTGGGAGCTAGGGCTGGACGTTCACATTTTTCAGTGTGACGCTGATTTTTGGTGGAGAGGGTCGTAAGGCTCTATGTTGAGCCCTTGCTCGGACAGGCGAGCCCGCAGCCCCAATGTGAGTGGGTCTGTGGGAGGGCCGCTGAGGGAGGTTTGAGGGCAGGCATGCGTTTTGGGGCTGGCACCTTTGGCCTGGGAGCTAGGGCTGGACGTTCACATTTTTCAGTGTGGACGCTGATTTTTGGTGGAGAGGGTCGTAAGGCTCTATGTTGAGCCCTTGCTCGGACAGGCGAGCCCGCAGCCCCAATGTGAGTGGGTCTGTGGGAGGGCCGCTGAGGGAGGTTTGAGGGCAGGCATGCGTTTTGGGGCTGGCACCTTTGGCCTGGGAGCTAGGGCTGGACGTTCACATTTTTCAGTGTGGGACGCTGATTTTTAGTGGAGAGGGTCGTAAGGCTCTATGTTGAGCCCTTGCTCGGACAGGCGAGCCCGCAGCCCCAATGTGAGTGGGTCTGTGGGAGGGCCGCTGAGGGAGGTTTGAGGGCAGGCATGCGTTTTGGGGCTGGCACCTTTGGCCTGGGAGCTAGGGCTGGACGTTCACATTTTTCAGTGTGGACGCTGATTTTTGGTGGAGAGGGTCGTAAGGCTCTATGTTGAGCCCTTGCTCGGACAGGCGAGCCCGCAGCCCCAATGTGAGTGGGTCTGTGGAGGGCCGCTGAGGGAGGTTTGAGGGCAGGCATGCGTTTTGGGGCTGGCACCTTTGGCCTGGGAGCTAGGGCTGGACGTTCACATTTTTCAGTGGGACGCTGATTTTTGGTGGAGAGGGTCGTAAGGCTCTATGTTGAGCCCTTGCTCGGACAGGCGAGCCCGCAGCCCCAATGTGAGTGGGTCTGTGGGAGGGCCGCTGAGGGAGGTTTGAGGGCAGGCATGCGTTTTGGGGCTGGCACCTTTGGCCTGGGAGCTAGGGCTGGACGTTCACATTTTTCAGTGTGGACGCTGATTTTTGGTGGAGAGGGTCGTAAGGCTCTATGTTGAGCCCTCGCTCGGACAGGCGAGCCCGCAGCCCCAATGTGAGTGGGTCTGTGGGAGGGCCGCTGAGGGAGGTTTGAGGGCAGGCATGCGTTTTGGGGCTGGCACCTTTGGCCTGGGAGCTAGGGCTGGACGTTCACATTTTTCAGTGTGGACGCTGATTTTTGGTGGAGAGGGTCGTAAGGCTCTATGTTGAGCCCTTGCTCGGACAGGCGAGCCCGCAGCCCCAATGTGAGTGGGTCTGTGGGAGGGCCGCTGAGGGAGGTTTGAGGGCAGGCATGCGTTTTGGGGCTGGCACCTTTGGCCTGGGAGCTAGGGCTGGACGTTCACATTTTTCAGTGTGGACGCTGATTTTTGGTGGAGAGGGTCGTAAGGCTCTATGTTGAGCCCTTGCTCGGACAGGCGAGCCCGCAGCCCAATGTGAGTGGGTCTGTGGGAGGGCCGCTGAGGGAGGTTTGAGGGCAGGCATGCGTTTTGGGGCTGGCACCTTTGGCCTGGGAGCTAGGGCTGGACGTTCACATTTTTCAGTGTGGGACGCTGATTTTTGGTGGAGAGGGTCGTAAGGCTCTATGTTGAGCCCTTGCTCGGACAGGCGAGCCCGCAGCCCCAATGTGAGTGGGTCTGTGGGAGGGCCGCTGAGGGAGGTTTGAGGGCAGGCATGCGTTTTGGGGCTGGCACCTTTGGCCTGGGAGCTAGGGCTGGACGTTCACATTTTTCAGTGTGGACGCTGATTTGGTGGAGAGGGTCGTAAGGCTCTATGTTGAGCCCTTGCTCGGACAGGCGAGCCCGCAGCCCCAATGTGAGTGGGTCTGTGGGAGGGCCGCTGAGGGAGGTTTGAGGGCAGGCATGCGTTTTGGGGCTGGCACCTTTGGCCTGGGAGCTAGGGCTGGACGTTCACATTTTTCAGTGTGGACGCTGATTTTTGGTGGAGAGGGTCGTAAGGCTCTATGTTGAGCCCTTGCTCGGACAGGCGAGCCCGAAGCAAAATGTGAGTGGGTCTGTGGGAGGGCCGCTGAGGGAGGTTTGAGGGCAGGCATGCGTTTTGGGGCTGGCACCTTTGGCCTGGGAGCTAGGGCTGGACGTTCACATTTTTCAGTGTGGACGCTGATTTTTGGTGGAGAGGGTCGTAAGGCTCTATGTTGAGCCCTTGCTCGGACAGGCGAGCCCGCAGCCCCAATGTGAGTGGGTCTGTGGGAGGGCCGCTGAGGGAGGTTTGAGGGCAGGCATGCGTTTTGGGGCTGGCACCTTTGGCCTGGGAGCTAGGGCTGGACGTTCACATTTTTCAGTGTGGACGCTGATTTTTGGTGGAGAGGGTCGTAAGGCTCTATGTTGAGCCTTGCTCGGACAGGCGAGCCCGCAGCCCCAATGTGAGTGGGTCTGTGGGAGGGCCGCTGAGGGAGGTTTGAGGGCAGGCATGCGTTTTGGGGCTGGCACCTTTGCCTGGGAGCTAGGGCTGGACGTTCACATTTTTCAGTGTGGACGCTGATTTTTGGTGGAGAGGGTCGTGAGGCTCTATGTTGAGCCCTTGCTCGGACAGGCGAGCCCGCAGCCCCAATGTGAGTGGGTCTGTGGGAGGGCCGCTGAGGGAGGTTTGAGGGCAGGCATGCGTTTTGGGGCTGGCACCTTTGGCCTGGGAGCTAGGGCTGGACGTTCACATTTTTCAGTGTGGACGCTGATTTTGGTGGAGAGGGTCGTAAGGCTCTATGTTGAGCCCTTGCTCGGACAGGCGAGCCCGCAGCCCCAATGTGAGTGGGTCTGTGGGAGGGCCGCTGAGGGAGGTTTGAGGGCAGGCATGCGTTTTGGGGCTGGCACCTTTGGCCTGGGAGCTAGGGCTGGACGTTCACATTTTTCAGTGTGGACGCTGATTTTGGTGGAGGGGGTCGTAAGGCTCTATGTTGAGCCCTTGCTCGGACAGGCGAGCCCGCAGCCCCAATGTGAGTGGGTCTGTGGGAGGGCCGCTGAGGGAGGTTTGAGGGCAGGCATGCGTTTTGGGGCTGGCACCTTTGGCCTGGGAGCTAGGGCTGGACGTTCACATTTTTCAGTGGGACGCTGATTTTTGGTGGAGAGGGTCGTAAGGCTCTATGTTGAGCCCTTGCTCGGACAGGCGAGCCCGCAGCCCCAATGTGAGTGGGTCTGTGGGAGGGCCGCTGAGGGAGGTTTGAGGGCAGGCATGCGTTTTGGGGCTGGCACCTTTGGCCTGGGAGCTAGGGCTGGACGTTCACATTTTTCAGTGTGGACGCTGATTTTTGGTGGAGAGGGTCGTAAGGCTCTATGTTGAGCCCTTGCTCGGACAGGCGAGCCCGCAGCCCCAATGTGAGTGGGTCTGTGGGAGGGCCGCTGAGGGAGGTTTGAGGGCAGGCATGCGTTTTGGGGCTGGCACCTTTGGCCTGGGAGCTAGGGCTGGACGTTCACATTTTTCAGTGTGGACGCTGATTTTTGGTGGAGAGGGTCGTAAGGCTCTATGTTGAGCCTTGCTCGGACAGGCGAGCCCGCAGCCCCAATGTGAGTGGGTCTGTGGGAGGGCCGCTGAGGGAGGTTTGAGGGCAGGCATGCGTTTTGGGGCTGGCACCTTTGGCTGGGAGCTAGGGCTGGACGTTCACATTTTTCAGTTGTGGACGCTGATTTTTGGTGGAGAGGGGTCGTAAGGCTCTATGTTGAGCCCTTGCTCGGACAGGCGAGCCCCCAGCCCCAATGTGAGTGGGTCTGTGGGAGGGCCGCTGAGGGAGGTTTGAGGGCAGGCATGCGTTTTGGGGCTGGCACCTTTGCCTGGGAGCTAGGGCTGGACGTTCACATTTTTCAGTGTGGACGCTGATTTTGGTGGAGAGGGTCGTAAGGCTCTATGTTGAGCCCTTGCTCGGACAGGCGAGCCCGCAGGCCCAATGTGAGTGGGTCTGTGGGAGGGCCGCTGAGGGAGGTTTGAGGGCAGGCATGCGTTTTGGGGCTGGCACCTTTGGCTGGGAGCTAGGGCTGGACGTTCACATTTTTCAGTGTGGACGCTGATTTTTGGTGGAGAGGGTCGTAAGGCTCTATGTTGAGCCCTTGCTCGGACAGGCGAGCCCGCAGCCCCAATGTGAGTGGGTCTGTGGGAGGGCCGCTGAGGGAGGTTTGAGGGCAGGCATGCGTTTTGGGGCTGGCACCTTTGGCCTGGGAGCTAGGGCTGGACGTTCACATTTTTTCAGTGTGGGACGTGATTTTTTGGTGGAGAGGGTGTAAGGCTCTATGTTGAGCCCTTGCTCGGACAGGCGAGCCCGCAGCCCCAATGTGAGTGGGTCTGTGGGAGGGCCGCTGAGGGAGGTTTGAGGGCAGGCATGCGTTTTGGGCTGGCACCTTGGCCTGGGAGCTAGGGCTGGACGTTCACATTTTTCAGTGTGGTGACACTGAATTTGGTGGAGAGGGTCGTAAGGCTCTATGTTGAGCCCTTGCTCGGACAGGCGAGCCCGCAGCCCCAATGTGAGTGGGTGTGTGGGAGGGCCGCTGAGGGAGGTTTGAGGGCAGGCATGCGTTTTGGGGCTGGCACCTTTGGCCTGGGAGCTAGGGCTGGACGTTCACATTTTTCAGTGTGGTGACGCTGATTTTTGGTGGAGAGGGTCGTAAGGCTCTATGTTGAGCCCTTGCTCGGACAGGCGAGCCCGCAGCCCCAATGTGAGTGGGTCTGTGGGAGGGCCGCTGAGGGAGGTTTGAGGGCAGGCATGCGTTTTGGGGCTGGCACCTTTGGCCTGGGAGCTAGGGCTGGACGTTCACATTTTTCAGTGTGGACGCTGATTTTTGGTGGAGAGGGTCGTAAGGCTCTATGTTGAGCCCTTGCTCGGACAGGCGAGCCGCCAGCCCCAATGTGAGTGGTCTGTGGGTGGGGCGCTGTGAGGGAGGTTTGAGGGCAGGCATGCGTTTTGGGGCTGGCACCTTTGGCCTGGGAGCTAGGGCTGGACGTTCACATTTTTCAGTGTGGACGCTGATTTTGGTGGAGAGGGTCGTAAGGCTCTATGTTGAGCCCTTGCTCGGACAGGCGATCCGCAGCCCCAATGTGAGTGGGTCTGTGGGAGGGCCGCTGAGGGAGGTTTGAGGGCAGGCACGTGCGTTTTGGGGCTGGCACCTTTGGCCTGGGAGCTAGGGCTGGACGTTCACATTTTCAGTGTGGACGCTGATTTTTGGTGGAGTAGAGGTCGTAAGGCTCTATGTTGAGCCCTTGCTCGAACAGGCGAGCCCGCAGCCCCATT